>NC_140583.1:1104801524-1106241524 GCF_964204655.1 Triturus cristatus
GAGTAGATCTAGAGTGTCGCTGGTGTTGAGAATGCTCTATACAGGACCTGCTTTCCACCTAAACTTGAGAACTACCCAGATTTCTCTGCCTCTTTTTTGTGTATATATATATTCAAGTTTTAACCGGTGAATGGCTGTTGCTGGTTCACAGACCCCCTCCTGGATTGAGGCTCTGCCATAACCAGCTGACTGCCTACGAGGTCGTCGATCGGATACCGCCACGGGCCCGTGGTGAGTGACGGCGGGGACCCCTGGGGCACTACGTGTAGTCCGAAAGAGGAAACAGGCTCAGCCCCTCGGAGACAAACCAACCAAGGAATCAAGGAATGAAGGCGAGATGACCCGATCCGGCTGGGATGTGAGGCGAGAGAAGGTGCTCCCTCGTACGACTGTGTGGCTGCCCGGTGGAACGGGAACGCAGCGGAGGTTGCATCGCAAGAAGCTCGCTTCCAAGCGCCGGTAAGAGGAACTGTGTGTCACGGATATCAAAGTTTCCGAGTTGGAGGTATACCCGCACTAGGGGGAAGCAGACACGGGAGAATAGGCTTTTTTCTCTCGCCTGCATGATAAAGGCCCCCACTGTGTAGATAACAGTTTGCATTTAACCCGTAATTTAAGATGTCGGCAGACGCGCGCAGAGCCCGAGAGCTTGCTGCCGATGAAATATTCTCTGATGCCTTAGAAGGGGAGGCAATTCAACGAGCAGAGGTACAGAAGGAGAATAGCAATGAACCAACTGCATTGAGAGAACAATTTAAATTGTTGGAACAACTTAAGAGGCGAGAAACAGCGAAATGGTGGGAGGCTCGATCCCTAAAGAGATACCTGGACGTTGGCAGGATTCCAAGGGGGTTACGCATCATGTTAGCCCCAAGTTATGAGACGCCCAATCCCCAGATGATGGTAGAATGGGGTGAATGCAACCTGGAATCCTCGAGGCGCCTAGTCCAGATCCTCGTCAAATATGCGGAAATAGATGGGGCGGAATTGATAACAAAAATAGACGCCCAAGAAGCATTTATCAAACAACAAGGCAATGACCCCCAACAAGAAAGTAAATGGAGGGAAGAAATGAACAACAGGCTTGATAAAGAAGAGGAAAAAATAAAGGCGCGAAAAATCTGGAAATTTAAAAGAGATCGTGACGATTATGCCAACGGCCAGATTTTCACTTTTTCACGACGTTATGACTCACTGAGAGTTGCGATTGCCAACAAAAGACAGGATGATGGAAAAGGGAAGCAAAAAGAACAAACAGAGCCTTCCTCACCGTATAGCTCGGCATTGGAGAGTGAGTCCGAGAATGAGGGTGTGAGGAACACCATGGGTATTAAGCTGACGGTGGGGGAAGAGCTGGACATTTTAAAACAGGGGAGAAGGGAGACATTGAGGCCAAGACCACAAAACACAACGGCACCACAAAATGCCAAAGGAGACGGGCCAGGCCCAGGGCGAATAAACAACGGCGAGCCAAAGAAACGAGGCCGCGGACGCGCCCGGAGAAATTAGAAAATGAGACCAGGGATTGCAAAGCCCAGGAGGTCAGAACCATTATCAATTTAGGGCAAACTGAACTGACCAAAGCGGAAAATCAATTACTAAGTCTGGGCTTAAGCTTTTGCCCTGAATCTAATTTCAAATACACTCAAACAAGACCGGATGTGTATTTATTTATCAGAAAATTGAAACTCAAAAAATTCCATATGATTAAACCAGCAAAGGAAATGGACAATGGAATGCAGAGTGCAACCAATTCCACCGGTCTCCAAGTCTCCGATTTGGCCTTGTTCTCGGATATACACCATCTTGCAACAGCAGGGGACAGTGTGGAAACAGGTGAACTGTCCCCGCTGGTGAACCAGATTAAACCATACACACCCTTCAAGCCTAAGTCCAAATTTATCCCTATTTCCACCCACGATGGCTTAGACACCTTCAGTGAGCATGTGGCAGCTCAACTAAAGAAATTGACATATGTTAGCAATAAAGTAAGAAAAAGAAAGTACTATCATCAACAAGGAAAATTTACGCAGTTGATCTCTAAACTTCAGAAAGCGGACCTAGTCATCCGCAATTTAGATAAAGGAGGGAACATAGTTCTTTGGCCGACAGCAGATTATCTCAAGGAAGCCTACAGGCAGTTGGATGATGTGGCATGTTATAGTAAGAGTTCGCCACTCAAATACAAAAATGCACAAGAGACATTCTTTAAGGACTTACTGGCATGGAAAAGCCTGGGTCTTTTAAGTTGGGAAGAATTTAAGTTTATTAAAAAAGAACATCCACTAGTACCATACATCTACTTTATCCCTAAAGTGCATAAGAGCCTGACGGACCCTCCGGGACGACCGATTATTGCTGCCTGTGATGGCCCTCTTGAGAACCTATCACGATATATTGATTACTTTTTACAAGATCACATGAAAAAGTTGAATTCATATATTCAGGACACAGGAGATTTCCTCAAAAAAATAAATAAGCTGAGATGGAAAGAAAGTTACCTGTTAGTCACATTAGACGTATGTTCCCTCTATACCTGTATTAAACACAAGGATGGACTAAGAGCAGTGGAATTTTACTTGAGTACAAGACCAATGGAATATGCGGACCACTCCAGAATGTTATTGAACATGCTATCCTTTTGCTTAGAAAATAATTTCTTTTTGTTTAATGGGCAATTTTACCAACAAATACGAGGAGTAGCAATGGGGCCAGCTTCTCCCCCAGCTATGCCTGTTTATTTATGGGCTGGTGGGAGGAGCTGGTGGTCAGACAGCAATATAAAAATGTCTTTGCTCAAAATGTGATCTTATGGTTCCGTTTTATAGATGATCTTTTTATCATTTGGGAAGGTACCAAGGATAGTGGAATTAACTTTGTTAAAGATATCAACTGCAATGATCTTAACCTTTCTTTTACCTCTAACATCAGTGATGACTCAGTGACATTTTTAGATGTACAGGTCTTAATATCCAACAATATTTTAACTACTACCCTTTTTAGAAAACCTACGGCTGGCAATACACTTCTTCATGCCTCCAGCTCACACCCACCCCATTTAATAAACAGTATACCCTATGGGGAGATGCTCCGCATCCGACGTATTTGTAGTAACCCTGAGGATGCGGAACACAAATTAAGGGAAAGTATGACCAGGTTTTTTGCAAGAGGGTATAGTTACGAGGTATTGGAAGCCGCCAAGAAAAAGGCCCAATTAAAACCCAGGGAAGAGCTTTTAGAATACAGAAAAAGAGAGGTTTCTGACCCTAACAAAGAACCTGTGCGTCTCATTTTAACATATTCCAAACAGGAAAAAGAATTGAGGAGCATTATGAGAAAGAGCTGGCATCTAATTCGTGAGGATCCGGTGATTGGTTGCCTTATGCCCTCAAATCCTTCAATTAGCTTCCGTAAGTCCAGAAGCATGGGGAATATGTTAACGGACAATAGCCAAGAAAGTTTTAAAAAACAGACATGGCTACCTACTAGAAAAGGCTTTTTTAAATGCTCATCCTGCAAGGCTTGCTAGTTTGGTACAAATACAAAAACATATTGCACGGCTTTTTCAGAAATTCCAAGGGAAATTAAGCAACATCTGACGTGCAAACTAGACTTCTGTGTCTATGTGTTACAATGTGACTGTCCCTTAAAATACATAGGCAGTACCAAACTGACAGTCCACAAACGAATCTTGCAGCATATTAGAGCTATTGTTAACAAGGACCAAAATTACCCTGTAGCCAGACACTTTGAAAAAATGCATGAAAGTAACCCCAAATGCCTTAGGTACTTTGCAATTGAATCAGTTCCCCAGAAGCGAAGGGGTGGTAATAGAGAGGCCACCCTACGCCACCTGGAAACACAGTATATATTAGAATTCGATTCCAAATGGCCGGGGGGTCTCAATGCAACAGAAGATCTTTATACCTTTTTATAAGTTTAAATAGTGTATCTGGCAACAATATACTGATACAGGGTGGCTGTCTCTCCCTGGGAATGTCACGTATTTCACATTAAGGATTTCTGGGCTTGTTCTGTATGAATATATATATTTTTAATGATTGGTTTTAAAGACAGGGTAGGTTTTTAGTTACCTGGTGTCTTTTTTATTGATCATTTTAAGTATGTCACAAGTCATCTTTTAGCTAATTTTTCTTACTATTGCATTTTATGAATAACTAATGTCAATTCTTTACTGCACTTTATTTGTCTATGTCTCCTACCTCGACTTGCAAAATTTGCACCAATAAGCATCAGTCACTTTATGTCCAATTAACATAGTTGCATTTATGCACTTTATTTGATTAACTAGATGTTAACCGAAGTGTTGGACTATTGTGGAAATGTATATAGATTAATAATTTTAAATTCTCACTTTATTTGTCAACACGGTTAAGTAAGCACCATATGTAGTAATCATGTGTCAGGAGAAAAAATTCTTTATTGTCATTAATTTCCAAATATAGGGGAAATGTTTAGGGGAAAAAAACTGAACTTTACAAATAGTGGCATTCAAGCTTTTGAATTTTCTTCAAGGTTATTGTTTTTGCATTAGCAATATATGACTATATGAAAAATGACGATACAAACAATAACTTTTCCATGTTTACTACTTACGTAATCAGCACTAGCACTTTAAATTGAGGGCTGTTCATTGCGTGTGGTCAGGTGATCAAGGCTGCTTGGACGACCGAAACGCGTCCTGGACATCGAAAATGGGAAATGAATAAAGCAAACTGTTTTGGTATAACAGTGGTCTGTGCCTGTAATTTTCCTTCAGAAAAAAGAATTGCGAGTTGCTTCATATATATATATATATATATATATATATATATATATATATATATATATATATATATATATATATATATATATATATTTATATATATATATATATATTCACTGAAAAAACCATAGGTTTCAGGGGCGTTATAGTTAGCTGGACTTTTCACTCGTACAAAACCATAGAAATTCCCCCGTTATAGTTAGTTCAGCTAACTATAACTCGCGCGCCCGCAATGCACTGCTGATGACGTCACATATTACATCACTCATGACATGGTCAGTGACATCACTCATGACATCACTGATGACATCTCAAATTACATCACTGATGACATCAATGATGACATCATCCCGTGAATGTGTGGTTTTCTGAAAATTACATATGTTTTATATATGTATATCTCAAGGTCGATGGAAGAATAAAGGGGTATATAAGTGTCTAAATGGATGATTTGTTTTTGAAAAATTGATTGTATAACTGACTGATTAAGTGTATCTTAGTGAATACATGGCTTAGTGAGTAATGTTTAAATATGTAAATATCTGTATCAGTCTCTCACTTTGTGTATAAGTGAATGCATGGGTTGGTGAGTAGCTACATGAGTGTCTATATAGGTTATTAGTTGGTTTTTTGAGTATCAGTATAAGTGTCTTATGTCTGTATGGTTCGGTGGGGGTATTACGTAGTGCATAGGTGCATGAATGAGTGACTCACTGTTTGTATGTGTTGAAGACAGCATGTGTGCAGGACTGTATGGGTGGATGAGTGTGTGCATGGGTGTGTTCGTGAGTGAATGACTGTCTCAATAGTGTCTCTATGAGTAATTACATATGTTTTAAACTAGTATATGTGACTATTGGTGTATATAAGTGAGTATATGTGAGAGTGAGAGATTGAAAGAGTTCCTGTATGAATAAGTATGTGTTTCTATAATTGATTGTTAAAAAGACTAAGTATGGGTAAGTTTCTGTAGAAGTAAGTGTGGTGGTGTGTGTATAACTGTCTATGCAGGTAAACAGATGTTTGATTCTTTATTAGCATGAGTGACTATGTGTGTGAGTAACTTTATGGATGAGTGGCGTTGTGTAACAGGATGTATAGGTGTATGAGTACATATGATGAGTGAGTACATGTATGAGTGACTGTATAGGACTGTTGGTGAATGAGTGGATGTGGATCTTACAATTACTGAGTAGGTTGTTGTAACTGGTATTGGTATGTCCATTGTTTTGAAAATTTTAATTTCTATTTTTGAATGTGTGTATCAAAGGTTATATTAGGGGGAGAGGAGGTCTGCCACTCTATCACAAGGATGATGTCATCAGTGATGTCATCAGTGATGTCATGAGTGATGTCACTGACGATGTCATGAGTGATGTAATATGTGACGTCATCAGCAGTGCATTGCGGGCGCGCGAGTTATTGTTAGCTGAACTAACTATAATGGGGGAATTTCTATGGTTTTGGACTAGTGAAAAGTCCAGCTAACTATAACGCCCCTGAAACCTATGGTTTTTTCAGTGAATTTCTAAGGTTTTTTAAATGCTAATTCCTAGCTATAACGTGCCTGAAACCTATGTTTTTTTCAGTGTATTTCAAAGGTTTTTTAAATGCTAATTTCTAGCTATGCCTACAGAGATAGGACATGTGAAGAAAGAAGTAAAAACGCACAGAAAGAAAAAAAAGAAATGCAGAAAGAAGCAACAGAAGTTCTCAAAGACGAAGAAAAGTGCAGGAAGAAGTATAACGTGCAGAAAGAACAAACAGAAGAGCAGAAACAAGCCTAGTTGCAAAATCATCCTGTACCCTCAACTTTTTCAGACGGATACTGGTGGTAACTGAGTCTGACTAACCAGTCCTAGAGCCAGTGCTATGTTAAAAGACACTCAGAATACAGTGAAAACACCTACATACACTAGGGCACACTATGTGTTGGGGTCCCCCTGTGATTAGCATGACCTCCTCTGTAAGCCCCTAGTATATAATAGGGCAGGGGATTAAAACAACCTCTTAAAACGCACCACAGGGCGTGTTTGAACACATCACCTCATGCCCCGTCCCCTCCCTTCCCCACTGTGTAAACATGCCCTGTAGCCGTTTTAAGTTGGGAGATTAAGTCCCCTTGAATCCTGAGGGTCCCTAGGGTCCAACTAGACCACTAGGTACCTCCAGTAAGCGCCACAGAGCTGCGTTGCAGAGAGGTGTAAAAAGTGGCACGGCCTGCACCACCTCTCTGCAACGCAGAGCAGTGGTGCTTACTGGAAGCACCTGGTGGGCTTGTTGGACTCCATGGTCCCTCAGGATTGAAAGGGAATTATTTCCCCAACTTAAAAACGCGCCACAGGGCCTGTGGGCGTTCTGAGTTGAGAGATTAAGTCCCCATGAATCCTAAGGGTCCCTAGGGTCAAACTAGCCCACTAGGTACCTCCAGTAAGCGCCACAGAGCTGTGTTGGATGGAGGTGTAAAAAGGGGCGTAGCCTCAGAACACCTGTCTGCAACGCAGCTCCCTGGCGCATACTGGAGATATCTGTTGGGCTAGTTGGCCCTTAGGGACCCTCAGTATTGAAGGGGAATTAATTCCTCAACTTACAACTGGCCAGGGGGCGCGTTTGCAGAGTGCTGCAAGGAGGGGGCGTAGCCTCCGGCGCGATGCCGGTCTTTTATTTATTTATTTTTAAGAAGGAGGGCTTTGTGGCCCCCTTTCTTTTTCTAATTTATTAGCCCCGGGGACTCCAACCCCCAGGTCATGGCCTTTTTTAAATTTTTTTATTCTTTAGGAGGGAGGCTGTGTTGCCCCCCTCCTCAGGCCACTTATGGCCCCGGGGACCCCATACCCCGGGGCCGGCCTTTGTTTTGTATTTTAAAAAAAAATATATATATTTATAGAAACACCTAGGACATGCTGGACAAACCGTATGTACCTATCACCATGACGATTTGCGTGATATTCATTAAAAGGCGACTATGCATACAATGAATCCACGTGGAATGTATTCACACCGCTAGTGAAGCTCTGACATGTCTGACACCCTACCGTGCCTAATCCCGGCGCCCCCGCTGGTGGGTACTCTCCAAGTAGACACCCTTGTCGTTTATTTATACAAACATGGGTAGCTATTGACGGGCACATTTAATACACATGCACACCAAGCCATTCAAAGGGGATTCGACAAAAATTCGACCAAACTATGCAAGAAACCCCCTCACGGTTAATAAAACACACATCCACCGCCGGATGTGTAATACTTTTTATTTTACTCTCTGGAAAGGAGACAAACCTCACTTGAGAGTCACAGCGTGCTCCTGGCTGAGCCCAATGCTGTGTTACACCCACCAGTACCCGCCGAGTGCCACACACCTCTGTGTTGTATTCCACCAGCTAGTGCATATGCTATGACACTTTCTAGCCCATGTGCACTGTAACACCACCCCGTGAATATGTCATGCCACACTTGCCTTCGCACGGGTTATATTGCCCCATCTAACGTGCCTTCCTCGATGCCTATGTTATAAAGCACAGCGCTATGCCATACATATTACAATCTGGGATCCATATCTTTGTCACAGTGCATATGCAATGTTACACTATCCAGCACATATTTTATATTACAACTTTAGAGACTACTTAGGTTACACAACACTGCCCTGTGCATATTACACTCCAAGGCGCATATCACATAGCAAGCGCTAGTGCCTGTGCTATCTCGCGCGCTCCAATGAATCTGTCATTGCGCACAATGTATTGCATATTATATTTCACGCCCCGGTTCATCTTATATCACACTTTTTGGTGCATAGTTTATACCATATACTATATCTAGTTTTCATTTCCAATCGTGCTCTCAGGACTATGTTCTACATAACACTGTGTCCACCTACCCTTTTCACGGGCATTACATTTTGCGATGGGGGGTGGAGGGTCAGGGGATGTTTCTGCCAAGTGAGCCCGGAGTCACAGTCCCAAACGTCCTCTTCTTCCTGAATAAAAGTGAGATTATGCTGCATACTTGTTCATATTTTAAGTAGTTCGCACAGACACACATTTTAAAAACAATAAAGTTCCTAATACCCACCTTCTATGAACAGTTAGCTTGCTGCCCCATCCACCTCCTCCCTATCCTCTGTTGTCTGAATCCATGGACTAGCCTCCTCCCTCCTGCCAGGCATGGTCTGATGTGCTGCCACTGCCCTGCATTTAGCATGATGTACCAGTCCACTCATCCTGCCCTCCATTGCCCAATTCTATGGCCCATCATTGACCTCCTGCTTAGCCTCTGTGCTTTGCTTGCTGCCCCTATTCTCCTCCCCCCTGCCCTCCGATGTCTTTGTGCATGCCCCTGCTCCATCCTTTTTGACCACCATGTTCCATGGACCTGCCACTCCTATCTACTCTGAGTGTTCTGTTGAGCTGCCACTCCCCTACCACCTGCCTAGCATTGTCAGATGACTGTAACCTGTCCCTGCCACCTCCACCCTGCCTGTCCACATGCCATGCCCCTATCCCCTTCCTCATGTCCTCCATGGTCCATTTTACTGCCACACCCTTCTGCCCTCCCTGGTCTGTTGTGCTGCAACTGCTCCTCCTGCCTGCCCCGCGCGGTCTGTTGTGAGGCCCCTTCCCCTGAAGTCTCTTGTCTGTGCCCAGGTCCTGACCCTCCCTTCTATCCTCCATGGTCCTTTGTGCATGCCCCTGCACCCTCCTTCTTGCCCATCATAGCCATTGTGCTGCCACTAACCCTCCTGCTTGCCATGCATGGTCTTCTGTGCTGCCATGGCCCCTCCCACCTTCCCTGTGTGGTCAGCTAGCTGCTCCTGACCCCCTCCCACCTTCCCTCCATGGTCTGTGTGTATGCCATCATAGTCTCACTGTTGCTCTCCATGGTGTGTCTTGTTTCTAGTGCCCATCCTGCCTGACCTCCATGGTCATCTTGCTGCTCCTGCCCTGCCCCCTTGCCCCCAGTCCTCTGTTTCCATCTGCAGACCCTTATTCCCTCCCTCCTGGCTTGTCTGTTCCATTGTAATGCCCCTGATCCGTCCCTCCTTCCCTTTATGGTCTGTTATGCTGCAGCATTCTCTCCTGTCTGTCCATTATGGTCAGCTAGCTACCATTGCCTCTTTCCCCTCTGTTGTCTGTTGTCCATGTGCATGGTCCTGTCCCCTCCCTATTGCTTTCTATGGATTGTTGTGCTGCACTCCCGTCCCGCATGCCCTGTGTGGTGTATTGTGCTGCTGCAAACCCTGATGCCTGCCCTGTAGGGTCAGTTTGGTGCACCTCTAAATGTCCCTCCTGTCCTCTGTTATCCGAGTCCATGTCCCTACCCCAATTCCTCCTGCCTACCATGATCCAATGTAGCATACTTGCGAACATTTTGAACTTGGTAAGAGGGAGATTTTGAAATAAAACTGGGGTATTGATTTTCCCCTTTGAGTTACATTGAAAAAGAGGAGATTGTAGACAGGAAACAGATCAAGTAAAGCCCATTTGAGCTTAAAAACATTGGACGTTTCCTGGCTGAAACGGGTCTGTTGGCATGTATGGTTGTATGACCACTGCCTCTTCCTTCTGCCCACAATGGTCTATTATATTGCCACAGCCTCTCTTGCCAGTCCTGTATTGTTGGTTTGTTGCCCCTGCCCCCCTTTCCACTGCCCTCCATAGTCTGTTGTGCTGCCACTGCCCTTCCTGCCTGCCTAGTGTGGTCAAATTGTTGCCTCTGCACTATCCTACCTGCCCTCAATTTTCAGAGTCCGTGCCCCTGGCCTCTGCCTCTCAACAGTATCCCAATGAACAACTAGATTGCTAACATTCTATATTTATTACAAAAGTGTGGAATGCCTGACGTCATCTTGATGTAATCAAAACTGTAATGCCTAGAGCATTTCCTTTAGAAATTACATATATGAGAGGGTCTTATTTGCATCAAAATTATGGTTAGTGCTCTAAAAAACTAAAATGAGGACATATTTTCTGAGTTTTGAAATAGCGACAACAAACTTTTAAATTATTTGTAATCTTAGTTTTTTTATCCAGTTGATCACTTGATTAAATTTTGCATTCGAGGGGAGAGGGTGTGGTGTTACTTCCAGAGCTGCAGACTTTGCAACTGGGGAACCAGGTTGGAGTTTCTGCTTCAGCTCAACATTCTGTGATTCTGGTCAAATCACTTAATCTCCCCATGTCTACAACCAAAATGAATTTGATCTTGTGTGATGTGACCAATGTTCATGTAAAGCACTCCAATACCTGACAAGTCTGCACTATATAAAACTGCAAATACACAACAAATAAGTGTTTTGCACACTTCTGTCATTGGGCTACATCTGGGTGATATTTGGGCTACATTTGGGCTCTTTTGTCTCTGGTGGCCATTTTAGGAGATTTATTTGTTATGAAGTTTCCTAATTTCCTCATTTACTGCAGTCTCCTCAGTAGGAAATGCTTTCAGTTTTTTACTTTGATTCCATCAAGAAGGTATTCAGATATGTCACACATTTGCCATAAATTCTGAATGTTAGCACTCTAGTTGCTCATTAGATCACTGTAGTAAAGCTACTGCTCACCACAAAAGTCTGCTGCTGGCATTAAAAGTGCATGTTTCAGTCTGCATGTCAGAATGTTTTTATGAAATAAAAGAGGATTTCAGAAGTCAAAATGTGCCCTAGTTGTTCTTTCTGCAGCACTAATCATAATTTATATGGCAAAATGAACCCCCTCATTTTGTTGCTTTGTAAATTAAATGTTTTAAGTGTTACCACTTTATTCCAATCAAGATGGCTTCAGGTGTGCCATAATTTTGTCATAAGTAAGACTGTTAGCGCTCTAGTTGTTCTTTAGAGCACTCTGGGAAGCTGCAGTAGAACACAAAGGAATCAACTGACAGTCTCTGCCCTTGTTGGATGTACATGTTTTACTGAGAATGTCAGACTTCATTCTTACATGACTGAGAAAGATAATGTGAATTTACAGCAAATATGCTCTCAGTTTAGCTTATAGATCACCTTCCAAACCTCTGTGGGAAAAGTATGAGAAAATAGTTTTCTCTCAAACATGGTTCGTGATATCACAGCAGAAGGCTTTTTCACATGGAAAAATCACCTTAGAACACACCACAATTCCTAAAATGAGTATGGTACCATCAACAAATGATTTATAATGTAACTAAAGTCTTAAAACCTTCTATTAACTGCAATGCTTTTTAATGAGGTGCTATCATGTATATTGGTCCCAAGATGGCTGCCAACACTTCTTGGATGAAGTACTGACAGCCAATCAGATCTCACGATGAGATGTGTGGTTAGGCTCCGCCCAGATATTTATGTGATTTTACTTTTGATTTTCTCAGGAACTACTGAACAGATTGACACCATATATGCAAAAGGCACATGCCTGACCTGAGGACTACCTCTTTGCCAAATTTCAAGTAATTCTGTTCAGCCGTTCGGGCTGTACCTTGGACTAAAGGTCCCTATGGAAAATTGTATGGGAAAAACGCGTTTTGGGACCCCCCTTTTTTCTCAGCCCCCGCTTGACGAATCCCCCCGAGACTTTCAGGGTAGGAGCGGAGCGGAGCACCCCACCTATTTTGAACATTTCGCGAGGATTCGTCAACCGGCGCCAAAGTTATTCCAAATAGAATGTTGCGGATTTCCTATGGAAACACGGTCCTAACTATAACTATCTACTGGCGACCGCCAGTAGATAATATATATATACATAAATATATAAATTTTCTTTAACGTGCATTTTTCCAATTTCCAATTTTCCAGAATGGGGAAATGTTCAACAAGAAGTAAACTGATGTGCACAAAGCTACAAAAATCTAGAAGAGATTAAAACTTAGATCTAAAGAGTACTCCAAAGCAACGCTCCACAATAAAGAATTCATCAACCACCAATTGTTGACCTTCAGGCCCTGGTTTCTGCATGTGTGCAAGACGGCCCGTATGAGCAAGGTGTGCGTGTGATCAGTGTGTTAAAGCTCATTGTAGGTTGTCTAGTGACATGAAATCCTGACTAACAAATATTCGTTTTTGTACCAATAAGGGAATGTTTCTTGCTGAGGAGTATTTATTCTGCGATGGGAACCGTCTCTTACCTTAAGGCTGTTCATTTTGCAGCATGTAGACACATACACATTCACAGCATGGCAATTCAAGTTACTGGACCACGAACAAAGAGTAAGAAGAACCACAAAATGCTCCTGGCTGTAAAATAATTAAATATAATTAGTATGAAAATAAAAACATTAATAAAGTAAGGATGTTTTCATAAAAATCCCTCTACAATAAGACAATGAGTCTTCATAAACTGTAAGAGATCTGGAACTACATCCCTAACAAGTTTTCATTTGCTGCTTTGTAGAGATGCCGCATAACAATGTGATTATTCTGAGGAAAAAAAAAATTAACACGGAGGACTCAAACAGTATGAACATGTATTGTTGGCATCAAACCGGAGGAATTACCATTGACTCAAGTTAGAAAACTTGAGCCTTCCCCAGCGCATATAACTAATTTTTATTCTAAAGCGTCGAATTTTTGGGGGCGTGGCCAAGATGGCGGGGTGAGCGGACGCTTCCTCCCGTAGCTCCTCCGGCCCGGCCAAGCTAAAGCCTTTTTGTTATGCTTTTCTCCCCCCGCTGAGGCTCAGCGCGGGAGAGGAGCGTGGCGGAACATCAGGGGCACACATCGGTGCTGTTTTGGTCCGGATCGCCCCGGGGGAACCCCCCCAAAAGTTCGTCTGAGATCAGGGGACGACGGCGGTGAGCCCGAGGGGCGGAGCGTATTGGAGAGCTGTCCGGGCGCCTCGGTTGGGCCTGGTGCTGAAAGCTGCGGTCTGGAGGGGATCTGGCCCGCCGCTCGACGGTGACTGAAGGAGCCTGGCGGGAAGGGGCCCGACGGTGTGGAGGGCTTGGGACGGGTGCCCCGGCACTCGGACTGGTGACGGCGACACCTGGCACTGCGGAGGCCCTGACCCCTAGCCGAGGTACGGCGGACTCCTTGTTGGGGCCGGATCATCTGGCCCCCTGTGCGTGACTAACGGGGGCCGGTGGTGGAACTTATTTCACGGCGGGGCACCTCGGAGGCCCCGGGGGTGTCGCCGGGCCTAGTCGGTGTGGCTTGCTCCGCCCGGCCGCCATTTTGTCCCCGAAGGAGCAGTGGTGGCGACCTCCGCTGAGCCCTGGATGCTGGCTGCACACGACCTCCCGATATTGCTGTCTTGACTACCGGAGGGATGAGCTGTTGGGACCCCCTCGCTGCGGCCCCCTTGGTTGTCTCACGCTAGCTCTTGCGGCTGACGGTGACCGGGCTCGGCCGCCATTTTGTCACCTGTGACGCAGCGACCTCACTTGTGGGGGATCCCCCGGCCCGAGTGCTTGCCGGCGGCTGAGCATCTCTGGGGCGCCTGGATCGGGGCCCGACTGCGGAGCTGACGATGGCTGGGAAAGGAGGCCCGAAGAAAGGGGACCGTACTCTGCCGGACATGCTTGGCAGGGCCCAGCACTTGCGGGACAGGACACAGCCCTCGCCGGGGCCCTCCCGGGCTCCGGCGGATGTGACTGGAGGGGAGCCACCCGTCACGAGGGCCTTCATGGAGGAACTGTTTAGCTCCCTCAGGGAGGACTTCCAGACACTGAAGCGGGAGGTGGCCAGCGAGGTCCGAGAAGTGCGCAGAGAGGTGGAGGGCCTAGGTGAGCGTGTGGAGGCGGTGGAGACGGAGGGCCAACAGCGAGCGGAGGAGATAGTCCACCTCCAGCAGGACGTTCTTCGCCTCCGGGAACAGTGTGTGGAGCTCCAGGCCCACTCTGAGGACCTCGAGAACAGATCTCGGAGGAACAACATCCGAGTGCGTGGCGTGCCGACTGCGGATGAGGGGTCCGATCTGGGGGGCTATCTGCGGGCCCTGTTCCGAGAAATCCTGGGGGAGGCCGCGGACTTTCCCATCAGCATCGACAGGGCGCATAGGGTTGGCCGCCAGCGCCAGCCATCGGCACCCCCACCGGACATTCTGGCCTTCCTGCCCGACTTTCCACTAAAGGAGCGTATCATGGCTGAAGCCCGCAGGAAACAGCCCCTGACCTTTCGGGATCGGCCGGTGGCGCTGTACCAGGACCTCTCTGCCATCACTCTCCAGAAACGCAGGTCCTTTAGGATTGCCACTGACTTTTTGCGCGAGCATGAGACGCCGTACTCTTGGGGTCACCCCTTCCGCTTGATTTTTCGGTGGAACGGGGTATTGCATCAGCTACGCTCCTTGCAAGACATTTGTGGTGTCCTGGGGCTCACGGCAGCGGAGGAAGAGGGAGCTACGCCGTCGTGGAGGTCCTCGGAGGGACGGAATCGGCGGAGGTCATCGAGGCGGCGCTCAGCGACCAGTGCAGGGCGCCCGGACTCCCCTACCATTAGGGCGGACATGGCAGACGCCCTGAGGGCGGCGGCCGGGGACTCGATCGGCTCCTCTAGCGTGGCCTTGACGGCCTAACATACACTCCGGGGGGAGATGTCTTTAGCTTCTTAACATGCTTGGCACGGGGCGGGGGGGTTGGGGGGGAGCGGGCGGAGGTGAGTGGCTGGACGTCCACTTTGCTATTTTCTACGGACTTGCCCGTTTTGGGGCTTGACTGAGACTATGGGGTGTTTGAGTTTGGGGATGGCTAGTTGCCAAGGTTGTGTTTTGGGTGGGGGAGGGGGTTGTTTTGGGGTTGGGAAGGTCCCGTCCGATGTTGTCTTTGCCCGCTTTGTCTTGGCTTGTCCCGCGCTGTGGCCCCGCGCGCCCCACCCGCTGATTCCCTACCCATTGCATGGCGCTCCCGATCCCTGCGAGGAATGCCGGGCCTAAAGGTAGTGACCCTTAATGTTCAGGGTCTGAATAACCCGGTGAAGCGCAGGGCGATCCTGTCGTTGCTGGAGGGGACGCAGGCGGACATTTGCCTTTTGCAGGAGACACACTTATTGCCCCGAGACTGCCACAGGATGCGCTCTGCTAAGTTCCCCACCCAGTTCTTTTCCTCGGCAGCGAACAAGACGGCAGGGGTAGCCATTCTCCTAGCGAGCTCCTTTCGGGGGGAGGTGTTGCATAAGTGTGCTGAACAGAAGGGGAGGCTCCTTGCGTATCGCATGAGCCTGGGAGGCATAGCATTTACGGTTGGCTCCGTTTATAGCCCAAACGAGCACCAGGAGCGCTTCCTAGACTCCGCGCTGGTGGATGTCACTGCTTCCCCGGACCGACACGTTATCTTGGGCGGAGACCTCAACATTGTCTTTGACTCTGGGATGGACAGATCGGCGCAGCGCTTCCCGCAGACGGGGGAACTGTCCCAGGCTGGGAAGGCCCGAATTGCGGACATGGACTTGCATGATCTCTGGCGCTCCCTGCACCCCACGGATAGGGACTACTCTTTCTTCTCGCACGCACACCGCACTTACTCACGGCTGGACTACCTCCTGGTGAGTGGACCGATGCGTGCCGCTGCCACGGCGGCGGACATCGGGGTCCTGACCCTGTCTGACCACTCTCCAGTTATCGGCGTTTTCCAGTGGCCGGCGGCCTCCCCCTCTCGGGGGGTGTGGCGCCTCCGGGACACACTTCTACACAAAAAATCGGTGGTGCAACGCATCGGGGAGGTCATACAGGACTATCTCACTCACAATAGCAACACTGACACCTCGCAGGCGACACAGTGGGCGGCATTGAAGGCCGTCCTACGGGGGGAATTCATCTCTATCTCTGCAGCCGAGAATAAGGAGCGACAACTGAAGAGGGATGAGTTGACGGCTCAAGTTCGGGAGCTTGAGCAGGTCCACCGCCGTACGGGAGCGCCGAGGGTCTGGAGGCAGTTGAAGGCAGCGAGGAAGCTCCTCTCGGCTCTGGATCTTGATAGGGCGGAGTACGCCGCCTTACGTTTGAAACATGCCTACTACACTGGGGGGGACAGATGTGGCAAGCTCCTAGCACACCGGCTCCGGGTCGCGCAACAGCGCAGCGTCGTGAAAGAATTGGTGGGCGCGGACGGGGGGGTTGTCTCCGGGGACGCGGAAGTAGCGGAGTCTTTCCGCGGCTTCTACGAGGCGCTGTATGCTGAGGAGCCCTCCCCGCCACGGGAGACCGATAGCTATTTGGAGTCGGTGACCCTCCCGGTACTGGACCCGGCTCAGGCTGACCACCTGGAGCGGGACATCCATGTGGAGGAAGTGATTTCAGCTATTGCGCGGCTGAAACATGGCAAGGCCCCGGGCCCGGACGGGTTCACGTCGCTATTCTACAAGACTTTTTGCACGGCCGTGGCCCCTGTCCTTACGCGGCTGTTTAACTCTTTCTCCGCACCGGGAGCCATCCCTCCGGATCTCCTGAGGGCGACGGTCGCGGTAATCCCGAAGCCTGGGAAGGACCGGGCCCTTTGCGGCTCATACCGGCCCATCTCTCTCCTAAATGTCGACCTCAAGTTGTACACGGGGATTCTCGCAGCCAGGCTGGGTCCACACCTCCCCGACCTGGTGGAGGCGGACCAGGCTGGTTTTGTGCCCGGTAGACAGACGGTTGACAACACCAAGAGGGTGACACATGTTCTGGAGAAGGCCTCAAGGATCTCGGGGGAGCGGATGTTGTTGTCCGTTGATGCAGAGAAGGCCTTCGACAGAGTTCACTGGCCGTATCTTGAGCGGGTCCTTAAGAAACTGGGAATCGGCGATAAGTTCCGCACCATGGTATTTAATTGCTATAAGCATCCTTCAGCGTCGGTGCGGGTAAACGGGTGTAGCTCTGGTAGCTTTGCCATCGAGCGCGGCACGCGGCAGGGCTGCCCTCTCTCGCCGCTCCTGTTTGCCCTCTACATGGAGCCGTTTGCTCAGAGGATTCGTGACAATCCGGATGCTGTCGGGGTCCGGATGGGCCAGTACGTCCACACCGTCAGTCTCTATGCGGACGATGTCCTGCTGACTTTGGACGACCCTAGGAGGTCGCTGCCTACTTGCCTCCGAGAGTTGGACGCCTTCGCGGGGGTGGCCGGCTTCAAAATGAATATGAGCAAGTCGATGGCACTGGACGTGTCCCTGGCTGCGGAAACCAGGAGGGATCTTCAACGGCTCTTCCCCATGCAGTGGTCCTCGTCCACGGTGCCGTATCTGGGGATTCTGCTGGCGCCTACACTGTCGGAGATGGTTACGGCCAATTATGCCTCCCTCAGCAGGAAGATCAAGGACGAGCTTGGCCGCTGGAACAAGGGCCTGCTGTCCTGGCTGGGGCGAATCGCGGCGGTCAAAATGACGGTGCTGCCCCAGATACTATATCTTTTCCGGGCCCTTCCACTCCAACCCCCGGTGGGCTGGATACGACAAATGCAGGCTGACATCTCCCGCTTTGTCTGGCAGGGCCGCAGGCCACGCATGAAGAGGGTCCTCTCCACGCTTGCTCCGGAAGCGGGGGGTCTCGGCATTCCGGACCTCCGTAAGTACTTTCAGGCGGCACAGCTCCGCTATCTGGTGGAGTGGAGCAGGTGGGAGTCCGACAAACATTGGCTCTTCCAAGACCAGGCAGTGGCGGGCCGCACCTTACAAGAGGTTCCATTCCTGCGCCGCGCGCACCGCCCCGCTAATCTTTACGCTTCCTTTGTTACGCGGGTCCCCCTGCGTGTGTGGGACGCGGTCTGTGAGGCCCGGGGCCTTACCACCTTCCCTTCGCCGCTCACGCCCATTGCGGGCAACCCGGACTTCTCCCCTGGGATGGAGCCGGGGGTTTTCTCCCACTGGGTGCAGGCGGGCTGCAGGGCACTCTTCCAGATCTATGGCCCGGAAGGAGTGGTTCCTTTTCAGCAACTCCGCCAGGAGTTCGGCCTGACGGAGCTGGACAGATTGCGCTACATGCAAGTTCGGCATTGGGCCCTCCAGCCTCAGGTGCGTGCCGCCGCTGCCCGTCCAATTACACCGTATGAGCGGTGGTTGGCTACTCGGACCTCCGACGCTAAACTGATCACTGATCTGTACAAACACCTACAACCCCCGCCGTTTCACTACTACAATCCGGGGAGGGAGCGTTGGCACAGGGAATTGGGTAGGACACTCAGCCACAAGGAATGGGACAAAATTGCGTATCGGGCGCGGCACTCTGCATACCACACGGGCCTTACGGAAACCTTCACTAAAGTGTCCACATACTGGTACTATACCCCGGAGAGACTGTATGAAATGCATAGACACACTGACAAGGGGTGCTGGCGGAGCTGCGGGCAGGAAGGTACCCTTACACACATCCTATGGGATTGCCCAGTGCTGACCGCCTACTGGAAGGAAGTTCTGGACGAGGTGGATGAGCACTTTGGCATAGAGCTGCCGCGCCTCCCGGCGTATGTCCTGCTGGGCCTCCCCAATGACCTAATGTACCCACTGAAGTCCCGCAGGGGTAGGCAGATTGCGATAGCGCTGGGGTCTGCGGTTCAGAACATTCTGATCCACTGGCGCACATCCACCGCCCCCTCCATCACCGGTTGGTTGCACAGACTCTGGCATGTGCTGGGGATGGAGAAGCTGTCGCTTACGGTTGCGGGGGAGATAGACCAATTTGAGGAGCTATGGCAACCCTTTCTAGCGCTGCTGTCCACTGAATTCCGGGAGCTCACCTGCCCGAGGTATCTTAGGCTTCTCAGGCTGCGGCCGCCGGTGACCCCGGCGGACTAGCTTACATGTGAGATGGGGACCCCCGGCGGGGGGGGGGGGGGCTGTGCGGGGCTTCCTGGTTAGGGCTACTTTGCTGCGGGACCATAGGACGGGGGGAGGGGGGAGTGTTGTTGTTTTTGTACTGGGAGGATGGGGGATGGGAGGGGGGGGACTGTGTTCTGTTGAGGGGTTGATTGGGGGGGGTTTTATTGCTCGGCTTTTGGGTGTCGGATACGCGCGTGGGATTCCACAGCTTGTAATTCTAGCGTTCATTTACTGTGTTCTTCCCTCTGAGCCAACGCTTCACCTATTGCCAACCCTCTGGAGATGCATCCCTTCTTCTTTGACTGTATTCCACGTATCCTGCCTCCTGTCCCCCTCCCCCATGGTTTGTTTTGTCTCAATAAAAACGTTTTAAACATAAAGCGTCGAATTTATGCGAGAATGTCACTGTTATTTTTTTTTCAAGTTAGTATACAGCATAAATAGTCTACGCAGACGCTACAGTGCTTAGATACAGGATGACATTACAGTTAGATTGAGCAATGCAGTAAAACAGAAACAACATAGAAAAGAATTACTCTATATATAAATATATATTCAGAGATCAAAAAGGAGTGAAACAGGAATTTAAATTTTGAACTGTTCTGGAACCTGCCGTCCCTACTAGACATGAAAAAACAAAAAGGAAACACTACCAGAGAGGTGAAGAATACTGGGGAGGTCTAATTTCACAAAGAGCGATCCTTCTAAGTCACACTCAAAATAACTCTTTTTAGTAAAAGGACCCTGGCCCTCGCCCATACGAGGTGGAATGCTTCATCATCGGGTCCACTCCTCTCCTCATACAAGTTTGTACTTTGGGGGTGGGCTCTGAAGGGATCTCTGTGCTGGAGTGATGCTGTACCAGCCACATCAGAATTATGAGATCTGCAACAACACTGATGATCTGTTTACTTTCAACTAAAGATGTCTGCCGCAGAAAGCAGCACACTTCTCCATGTGGAAGGTGTGAAAGACTGGGTCAAAATGTGGAATTACCATATTTTCTAAGCACTAAAGTCTACTCTAATCTCAAAACGTATACCCCAAACTAACTAGTTCCAAGGAGCTAGATTTTTCTCTGTGGTATGCAGAAAGCCCCCGGTGTAAGTAGTGAAACCCTAGAAATGATACAGTGATACTTCATTGTTAAGGGCCACATATACAACCATTTCATTTTGCGACTTGCTAATTGCGGTTTTTAGTGACTCGCTATGTGCAAGTTGCAAAATGAAATGTACTAATGTGTCTCATGCACATTTAGCAATTCCCAGTGGGGTCACAAATGACCTACCTCATTAATATTCATGAGGTAGGTTGCAATTTGTGACCCATTGGTAATGGCCGGTAGTCAGCAGACCACCATGTCTGTGATTCCTTTTTAAACAAAGCATTTGTTTTCTTCTTAAATGCAGCCCATTTTCCTAGAAGGAAAATGAGATGCATTCTAAAATAAAAAATGAAAAGTTCCTTTTTTATTTTTTAAGATTAGGCAGTAGTCTGTAGGACCACTGCCTGCTCTTAAAAGGTTTTTGCTACCATTCGCAAAGGGGAAGCGGTCCTCCCAAGACCACTTCCTGTTTCGGACTGGATTACCACATACTTGAAGTAAGAGGTAAACTGCGATTGTTTAGCAACTGCATTCCGGACTCAAACAATCATACACCCCCTGCGACTTGCTATTTGGAAGGGATGCCCTTGGCACGCCCCTTCATAATAGCGACTGACGATCCCTATTGTGCGAGTCGGTGATAGGATACTAACTCGCAAAATAGAGTTTGTACATGACAAAAAGCCATTTTAGCAGTCGTAAACAAGCTGAATATTCAATTGTGACTGGTAAAAACAGTCGTACATGTGCCCCTAAGTGCTGTACTCAGTGTTGATGACAAATTTCCTCACACCTTCAAAGTGTAGTCTGCATTCTTGCCATGGGCTCCTCTAATATTTTCTGCATAGATCCTTTATTGATGAACTAGGGGCACAGGATGGGCATGGTTCTAAATACAAAGGGGCCACGAGGGGAGCAATTCAAATCCAGTGAGAATTGTCATACCAATGTTTTCTCAAGTGAAAGGATCTAAAATGTAGAACCTGGAACAAGAATGAGGTACATGCATGAAAGGTCATGTGCATCAAATAGCATATAATGCTGGGTTAACTGAATATCAAGGCTGCCTCAGAATGATTCCCGCTATTGCTTCTTTCTAGGCCTGGGTGTAATTTTAAATACACTGGAGTAATTTCAGTAATTACACATTACTCTTGTGATGCGGCGGTCAATTGACTGTTTCAGCCTATACTCTGTCACTTACACCATTGCCTTATGCTGTTTTGATCATGTACACTTATTGTAACTAATTTGACTGCCTATTGCTTTTCTTTGGCTGTATATATGTATGTACTTCAAACAAACGACCTCACATTATATGTAAAGCGCTCTGATACCTACGGGTCTAGCTAGAGCTATATAAAACCTTAAAAATAAATAAATAAATACGTAAAAATAAATTATTGAAATTACGCAATTATGTCAGCTTGAGCATTTAAGGGTAATTTGGGGCACAAATCCTACCGCAGGAGCACAGGAACAATGAACTAAGAGAGAGAGGCTGACGGTTTCTGCTGTTCATGTCCTGTAGCATTATTGCTATTTTGTTAGCGCAAAATGCATCCTCGGGCCCTATTTGGATGCAAGGGTTTATTTTGCACTAAGAAAAAAGTGCTAAATTGTGGATTATGCTTATCATGTAATTACACATCATTATTAGTAATTTTGCAATAATTACGACTAATTACGCTAGAGAGAATTATGCCAGATACACCCAATACTTCTATCTTTCACCATTTTACACTTGTTGCCTCTTGATCTCACTCTTGCAGGTTATTTTACATCATTGCTATCTCTCAAGGGCTCTGTACTACAGTCTTTCCAGTGGCGCTGGAACTAGGGGTGCTGGAGGTGCTGCAGCACCTTCAAAAAGTTTGAAAGAGGAGTGTCAACAAAAAAGGGGTCCGTCAAATGTTTCTTTTTTTTTGTAGGGTTTTTTGTGTTTTCAAAGAAACATTGTCAAATATCTCTTATGCTTTTTCTGAGGTGACATTATTTACTAGTGCCCCAACTCTAAAAGTCATTCAAGCACCACTGGATCTTCCCCTCCTTCCTTTAGTCTCTCGTGTTGCCTTTCTCTCTCTAGCTCTGGGTCAAAGTCTAATGATTAAAAATAGGTCTCACTCCCCTCAAATGAATGCAGGTGTAACCCTCTCCTGCTGATTAGATGGTGAAAGGAAAACAGAGATGCTGGAGCTATGGCTTGCCACCTGCTGCAGAAGGAGTTACTGTGAGAGTCGTGACAGCTTCAACTCCCAACTTGTTCGCATTGCTTCATTACCACTGTTAACCGGCATTTCACTGCATGCTCTCATCAGCCTGGCAGCGGTATTTTTGTTTTGTTTCCATAGGTTCCTGCAATATTGGTACAAGGTTTGACAAAGCATTGCAGGTCACAAGTCACTGGCAGGTGCCAACTTAGCTGTGCTCATTATTAATTTGTTTTATTACCAAATGCATGCCTGATTTTATGTTCATTTGTGATAGGCACTCTTATGAACACAGTTAGCCTCTTTATGCTTCATTATTCTGAACATAGACTGTTGGGCCACCCAATGGGTGTAAAACGTAAATTAATACTTTATTTTATCATGCAATGAGCATTTCATAAAACGTATTTTTAGCTGGCCATGTTTACACGAATAAGCTATGCCTGGTGTCTAATGCATCCATCTAGGAATCTGTGTTTCACCACATGGTTACAGATTCAAATCCCTTCTGGTCTGCTCACTTCTCCTTTTTCTTATAAAGTGAATACCATTGACTTAGTTAACAATTAACTTTCCTAAATAATGGCAGTGGTCTGTGATGATGGTAAGAAATCACAAAAGGTCCTTTAGGACAGAATAAAAGCCCTTGAGGACACATAAAGCAAGAACGCAAATGGCGCTCATTCTCCCTGAAGTTGCTGAGATGGGGGACCTGGGGGCCTGACTTGAGCAAGGGCCTCAGCTAGCGACAGCTCTTCAGCTATGGCGGAGGAGCGTTGCCGCCCCTGCTGAAAGACAGCTGAGGGAAACGTGAAAAATAAAAAGATAATAAATTATTTATATTATCATTTTATTTGTCCTGTTTCCCTCTAGAGCCAGCCAAGTCTGGGTGGGGCTTGGCTGTTGTCACAGTCAGAGGTGGAGGAGTAGTGCTGCACTGTAAGTGTGCATGACAGTTTGTCCGCGGTCTTAGGCAGGCCAGACCGTCATGCGTACTTAGGTGTCTCCAACCCAGCTGTGTTGCATAGCTGCGTTGGAGAAACAGTACAAACTCTCAGGCATTGTTTGAGCAGAAAACCAAGCCGCTCAGACCAATCCTGCTGCTGCTCTCATGCTATTGAGAGCAGCGCCGGGATTAGGTGGGGAGCCTGTGCTGTTGCCCCAAGGACTGCAGTCCCTTGGACACCATTAGGAGAGAAGAAAAGCACATGGAGGACGGCATCATTGGAATAGATCATTAAAAAAAAAACAATTATTTCCCTAATGCTCTGTCCCTTCATCCCCACCCCTGTCGGCCCCCACTTTTTTGCGGTGGTTGCCACTGGCCTCGGACATCGGACCTCGTTGCCACCTCAGCTCAGCATTGTATCCCAAAGAGAGCGCTACATGTATGAGCCAAGGGGAGAGCAAAGACCGTAATAAAAAAGAGAAAGGCAAGTAGGCGTCTGTAGCAGACGAGACCAGTGGAAGTAGGGTGTAGCAAATCACAGGCACCTGCTGAACAAGCGGCATAGGCCTGGCCGGTGCACCTAACTAAATTGATAGCTGCAGTAAAAAAAGAAATGAGAGAGAAGGCACAGGCATTGAGGAATTTTTCAGTGAGCAAAATTATCTGGCTGGTGGGTGGAGTCCCGTCGGGGGCAACTCCAAGCGAGAAGAGGCCCAATCACCAAGTCTGCCTGTGACCAGCATAGACAGCATCTGCATAGAGGTGAACTGAGGGATGCAATGGATGACTGGGCCTTGGAATGCAAAGTCTGGCCCAAGTGCACTTAGTGTGGCAGCAAGGCCAGCTTAGGAAGACGGATGCTGTAATAGATGAGAATCTCCATACTTCTTAAATAGGCCCCATCAGAGACAATAGGTAAATGTTGCAGTGGGTGGCTTTCCCCTTTAATGCATAGGCCCTACCTATGAGGAGGATAAGTAAATCTTGGTGGGGCCATCAATGGCTTAGAGGGCAAACATAGGCAGATCCAGAGCTGCAGGCCAAACTATGCAAGATAATATGCCAGAAAAATAGTAAAGTGAGTAACAAAGGCCTGGAGGTGACTGTCTCAAAAGCAATGACCACCTCAAAACCTGAAAAAGAGCAAATGGTCATGCTTGATTGCATATTAATTGCAACAAATGAATCCTGCTCTGCTGTAGAGGCTAAAAGAAAATACAGTGGCCCTCGACCTGGGCTTGCTGATAGCAGACCAGCATGAGTTATCATGTGAGTGTCAGAGACTGAATCTAAACTTGCATCAGTAAGACCAACAGTGCAAGAAAGGCAAACTCTAATGGAAGATCTCCAAGAGTGAATCCATGACTTAAAATACTTAAATCTGTTACTTAAAAATGGAGCACTATGAACACTTCTTTAGCAGAAATAATGCCTGTATCATTGGCCTGCCTGAATAAATGGAAGGACCACCATAGACAAATATTAAGATAATTGGTTCAGCTCCCAGGTGGATCCAATGTCCTGTCCAAGCTTTTTGCAGTCAATATAGTGCACAGAGGTGCGGGGTGTCCGTTCACCGGGGTCACATAACAGACCAGTCATAGACCAAACACTGAATTATAAAGGCTGGAATAATTTACCTCAACAGGCCAAGAAAGGGGGACACCTCCAGATTGACAATAGTACAGTATTCACATTTCCAGACTACACAGCAGCATCACAGTCCTAATTCAACTTATTCCTAGTTGTGAAAAAGAGTCTGAGAGGTATGAATATTATATATATGCTAATGTTCTCTGCAAGGCTGAAGATCATCCTAGGTACCACACCACACTTTTTTACTGACCCCAGAGAGGCCAAGGACTGGGCGGACAACTGGGCTGCCACCTGTAAAGTCCACAAACAGCACCATTGCACACAACATTGCAGAAGAAGACAAAGGTGACAACATAAGAAATATTTAAGACTGTTAATGGCACAAATACAAGCATGGTCAAAGGACATGGGGACAGAACTGGCATCCTGGAGGTCTGAAGAACAAAGTCAATAATTCTCCAATTCTGACACTTATACAAATCTTCCACAATTAGAGGCAGGGGAGCAAGAGTTAGACCAACATAAGCAACCACTGGTCGCTCCATGATGTCTGATACCATCATCTGACTGTTGCTCACGAGAAATGCGCACTTTAAAAGTAGTTTTATTTCAGTTTTAGGCAATTGTTAATAGGGGGAGTGGGAGGCGTGTGGCATAGCGGAGCTCCACGGAGATTGTTCTCAACTCCGTGGCCCTCCGCATAGCCCCGCTACGCCCCCAATGCCCACAACGCCCGGGGTTAATTAATTGGCATATTGACAGCTGCAGGAGGCTACACTAATGGAGAGTGTTGGGCAAGAGAGGCAGAATGAGGGCAAACTAAAGGGTGGTGTGGTATGGATATTTTGATCAACTATAGTTTTTGGGAAGACAAAAGTTGCAGAGGAGTTTAAAGTTTGTTGAAGTTTATGGCGGTGTTCCCTACCTGACCCCCCTGCTTTGGTGCAGCAGTCGCAACATGACCACATCCACTACCAGAAGAAGAGGAAGTGGTCCATAACTCGGTAAGATGCTGAGCAACTTCCCTCTAAAAAGGGAGTCACTCTGGCTCTTGTGATAGACCTGGAAGAACGGCCGGATTAGAACAGCAGAAGTACTAGATCATCAAAAGACTCAGTCAATCTAAAAAGAACTGAGCCTAGCAGAGGGCCAGATGGGAGGAGATCAAAGGTCTTGCAGGGGGACATCAGAAAGAGGACACATTTGGAGAAGATGAGCAGAGGATTCAATGAGCGAACCCTGCAGAGAGCTAGATGGGGGAGCAGAGGAGATGGCTTTACAAGAGGAGCACTGCAGAACTCAAAACGAGAAGACCAGAAGAGCATCCAACAAAAGAAGCAGAGCTAAGGCGGACTATAAGCATGTGAATACAGCCCGGCAGAAGGTTGGGATCAATTCCCTCAACAGCAACCCAAAAAAGTGTTGCAGGTATCAGTATCAAGAAGAAATCTGGGTGCAGAAAGAGGGGGCTAAGATATGTGAATTAACGATTGAGAAAAAAGGAAGGTGAGCGCTGACAATGTCTTGGGAAAGTTCAAGAAATGGACGGGGCTCACTAAATAGGGAAAAGAAAAGATAAAGAGCCACAAAGTAATTTGCTGTAGTTAAGGGTGATATTAACTCACTGGTCCTTATATATAAAAATTATTACTTTAAATTAATGAATGATAAACCTATTCAGATATTTAAAAAAAGAGTGAGACCTATAGTACAGTCACATGTGAACAAGATATGGTAAATAGAGTTAATATTTACAGTGGTTTCTTTAAGAGGGGAAGGCTAGTGTTTCTGAGCCACAACAAAAACCTCTGACTTGGATCTTCAACTGCGTCCAAGAACAATAACTTGGGAAAGAAGTTAAAGATCATTAGAATAGGGGGTTGGAGGGCAGCCGACCGCTGAGGTATGGCCTCTGGGCTTTTGGGTGGGTTGGTTTAGTTCAGAGCTATCAGTGGTTATTGGGCTTTGTCTAATAATCAGGGACAACACATCAGGTATAAGTAGAGAGGTTTGGGGCTACCAGCCACCATTTTCTGCTAAGGTGACACATGGATGGAAGCTGGGGCAGGGCCAGGTTTTTTGGGTCATAATGCTTACCTTAAGGAAGTTATTTTAGGGATGGAGCATCTGAGGATTGCGGAAGAGATTCATCATCTATGGCAGGCAGGGCACAAGGATCTCTTAAGTTGCTGCGCGAAGGACGGTGACGGCAGTGAGGTAAGGCTCGGCTGGTCCAAAGAGCTTCAGACCCAGTATTTGCATGCTTACTTCCATGTGCAAAGGCTCCCATGGCAGAGCAGGGCGCAAAAAAAGAGCAGCAGCTACCTTCCTTGCGGAAAGCGGCACTAGGAAAGGGTGCTGCCCTGTGCCTTGTTTTCATAGGTGGAGGTGGCAGCGCTAGTCTTTGATGTCCAGCGCCACCTCCCCTCCACCCTGGCAGCAGGCGGCAGGCTTGGGCCGTGTACGGACTCCGGGAGCAGCAGCAGCATTGGGCGAGGGTGTGCAGGGCAATATACCGCTTGGATCTGGTGCACCCAGCAGCAGCTGATGCACCAGTGGTCTGATGTCCTGGACCGAGACCAGGACCTGATGGACCTCCTAGGGGTTGGGGTCGTGGGACACAGTGAGTAATTATTAATATTATTACTTGTGTTCTATGCTATTGCTAATATTTTGTTTCCCTTACAGCAAGCATGCTGCTCACACACAGGTAAGTTTAATTTACAAATATTATGTGATCGTTCTTCTAGACAGTTACTCAGCACTACCTAGTTGTACTTGCTGGCACTCACTTAGGCTGATTATGTTAGAAGCAATGCAGAGACTCCTTTGTCCTGTCACCAAGATAGTGGTAGTTAATATTAGTAATTTAGCACGTCTTCTCACTTCAATTCTTAGAGCCTTTATTTTTTTGTAGCTTGTACAGTATCATGCAAGCATTTTCCCAGTGATGTGTATGGTGTATGCATGTGTCCATCTATGCATTAAAAAAAAAAATCAGACTTAGTAAATTAACCCGTCAAAGGGGGTTGAGAGATTGCGAATGAGATGAGAAGCTAACATCATTCATTGCAATTTATTAGTAATTCCAAAATCTAGTTTACTAAATTTGGAATAAGATCAGGTAGGTTTAGGAAATTTGGAATAGGATAGGATGGTAGGTGATACTACTATTCGATCTGATTTCGAAAAGTTCAATGGTTTTGCGATTGCTTTTTCCTGTCAAAATTGTTTGTAAGAGATTATTTTATTTAACACCAATCTTTTTTCGTATTTATGTCTTAAATCATCATCCAGGGACAAGAAGTGGACTGAGGGGGGTTTTGGGAGCTGCTGGAGGTGCCTCCCAAAGTTCCTCTGGAGTTGGTTTTGCTGGCCACAGTAAGTCCTTCGGTTGTTAACATTAAAATGTATTTCCCTAACTTTTCCCGCTACTTATTGTGAAGTATTATTTCTACCCGTTTCCAATTTTTTTCTCAAATCCTCTTCAATCTATCAGTTTCTAAATTCTTCTTATCCTTGCATTATCTTATTTACTTATTTTCTATATTTTAAGTTTCTGAACTTTACTTCAAACTGTCTCTGTAGTAGTCTGTCTGAAGCTTCCTTTCTTCTGCTTTGTCAGTCAGCTTTCCTGCTCCCCTTATATATTTTGTGGACTGCCTAGTATTGGTACTATGAGATTCAGAGTACCTATTGGCCACGTACAACTTCTCTGCCGTGAAGATTGCATGCCCAAGACTCTACACATGTTTGTTGAGATGAGAAGGCTTTCTTTTACTTGCTCATGCAAAATCAGTAAAATGAGAGAGTGGCGATGGTCGCATTGGACACACCATAGTTGTGTATTAGCAGCAGTTGGTGATGACTCTGCAACATGGCTGGCAGAAAGTATGAGGAAGACGGCCCCACTACATTTGCTGACCAAGACCATATGTCCAGTTGTCCACGCTTTTATTTCTTTTCAAAAACACAGATTCATCAATAGCTCTTCCTCTCCATTTCAGTTTGTCTTGAGGCTTTTCAAAAATTGCCACCAAGAAAATGCCCAACCTGATATTTTTAATCGAAGATACTCTAACTGAATCGTCGTGATGTGTGTGGTTGTATTTCACTTAAAAAAAAAAATTAATAGGGGGAGGCGTATCTGGGATCTAAAAAATGTGTAATGTTTTTTCCAGCTGCACCAACCACCAGTGCTGGGGCCAACAGGGATGGCACCAGCCAGGCAGTAGATGTGGCAGAGGTAAAATGGGGTGAACCAGCGGCAGTGGTGGGCAGTGGTAAGTCATATTGCTTGCTTATTGACAATTAATTATATACTCACTGCAAGGGTGTACTGTTGAATTGTGAACTGTTGAACACACCCCTTTTTAGCAGATATTGCGAAGTTGAGCAATGACCTCTTCCATCTGCAACTCAGCAGACAAAGTTTCATAAAGACCTTTAAATCAGGCCTGGGCGTAGTTCGCGGAGTTTTGCTATGCAGAACTCTACGAAGTTTCAAAAAAACTCCGTGAAGTTCCACAAGTGCAGTGTGAACTGCAGTTTGTGCTGGTATTTCTGCCGCTCGCATAGAAATTCTACCCAAGCGGCTGCTCGCGATCGCGAACTTACTGTTTGCAGTCGTGAACTTACCACTCACAATCACGAGCGGGGAAAAAACTCCGCTGCACATCATGAAGCGGAGTTTTCTGCACTTCGTGAGCTCCGCAGAGTGCAGAAAACTCCTCAAACTCCGTGAATGGAGCAAAGTTCACTGTCCAGGCCTACTTTAAATGTGATGGGTTGATGGAAACAAGTAAGAAGGATGGAAGGAAAAAGGATGGGTGAAATGTAATATGATCGGAAGAGAAGGATGCTTATAGGTGGCTGATAGGATGCATGGATGGGTGAAAGATGGAGGAAAAGGTATATGGGTGAAAGAATACCTGCCTGGGTAGGTGAGAGGGTATGAGTGAAAGAATACCTGCCAGGGTGGGTGAAAGAAATCCTTGGGTGGGCTTAATAGATGAAAGAATGCATGGGTGGGTAAATGTATATTGTTTAAAGGTTCGTTGTGACGGAGAGCCATGTTTTGATGGCTGGATATAGGGATGGTTGGTTTTCAATGGTGAAGACTGGATGAGAGAATGCCAAACTGAAACGGTGAGTAGCAAAGCCCAGGGTGAAGAATAATTATACTAGAAGAACAATGCAATGATGAATGGAAAAATCCTTGCAATGAAGAAGAAACAAGGGTCTAGGGTGCTCCTCTGGAGTGGCATTCTTCTCACCTACTTTACTTGCTTGGAATGGTTTTATCAAGGTTTTGATTCAAAGGGTTCATGTGTTATTTCAGACTACTCCCTTGACTCCTAGGAGTCCTAACTTTACTACTGCTAAACTGAGAAAAATCCTTACTTTAAGACTTTCGGTATTCACAGAAGGCATTTAGGAGTCCTAAAGTTATGAGTCCTAACTTTACTACTCCTAAACTGAGAAAAAAACTAACTTTAAGACTTTCGGTATTCACAGAAGGCATTTAGGAGTCCTAAAGTTAGGACTACTAACTTCTGTGAATACCAAAATGAGTAAGTGCCTTCTATGAATACCAAAATTAGTAAGTGCCTTCTGTGAATACCAAAATGGTAGTAAGTTTAGGATTTTTTCTTAAGTTAGTTCTGTGAATCGGGCCCAATGTTCCTTCTGTCTCAGCCTTCCGTAAAATTTGAAAAAAACATTCTTTGCATGCGCCACATTCCTCTGGTCAAGTGATATATTTTAGTATGGCTTCCATAATGGATTATGTCTGTTCAAATTTTTCCCTTTCGACATTTGCCAAACAAAGTGACTCACTACTAGCAAAAGCTTAGGCATTTGATGATGATGATCAGTGAAATGTCTACCTACTCGGCCTAATACATCTAACGTATCCGCAGTAGAGTAAGTTAATAATTCTTTTAATTACTGCCAAGCAAATCTATTTTGCTGTGAAAAAAGTAATATCAAAGTGTGGCGAAAGTGAATGAGGCCAGGGAGTAAAGTGGGACTAAGAGTAAGTGCCTTGACTTTTGCAGATGAGATAGTCTGTGACGAACGTGGCAAATACAATATCCTGTTCCTTTATCCTTTTCCTGTACTGTAGTGCATTGCTTTTCCCATTGTCTACTTACTGGCAGATAGGAGGATGGCTGTCTGCATGATTAATTTTATATAGTACCTCATGTGACAGATATCATTTATAGTATTCATCTGCCTTATAGTCAGGGTGAAATTGAAAGGCATTTAATGAGCATGGCCATGATAGCAATAAGATAATTGTCTAGTACAGCTGCCCCACTGCTGCAGACAGTAGTAAAGTAACACGATTATGACTAGGGTGCTAGCTCAACAAGCGAGAGAAGAATACTCGGAGTACTCCGAGTGAGGGGGTTTAATTCCCATTGTATAAAGATGCAGGTCAACAATCAACTACAGTTATTTTACCTGATCAGATGAAGTGAGGGCTGCATGGTTACCCAAGGTGACATGGTGGTGGTAGTAGTAGCATGCTAGCGCACTGACAGTGAAGGCATCAGAAGCGAGGTCCCATTCCGTCTCAGGCAAACTCAAACTGTAGGATAAGGACTATTCACTGCAGGAAACTAACTAAATTGAAACAAAAACTGAGTTAGTACTGTTTATATATTATGATATGCAAGCATTAAAAAAAAAAATAGACGATCACCAGAATTGACTACTAGTACACAAGAAGAGAGACAATAAAGAATATATGATGCACAATGCTAAATTGAATTATTGAAAACAATGGTGAGCTAGCAAAAGTTACAAAAAGAAATGGGCTCCGACTATAAAGTTGACATGGGCAAGCTTTGATGTAATACAGTGCCTGAATGATTATACTGGCAATTATGTTCCTCTGAAAATATCAAACTCTGTTTTTATGTGTGGGTGGGAAATAATAAATATTGCCAGTGTGGGCTCTACTTAGAGCTAAAGATGCTGCACTGTGTTGGTGTTGCTTTCACCACATTTGCCCCACCAAGTGTCTGATCAATTAATGGTGTAAATTATTAAGTCACATCTCAATAAATCAAACAGCTCAGGGGAAGAGGGTTAGGGGTTTGATAAATGGATGGGAAGGGGGATTTGGGGAAAGGCTTCAGAAAGACAAACACTACACAAGGACAACATTTATCTGGGCAATGAGCAGCCAACCATCATAAATCTGTTATGTGAGGAAAAGGAAACAAAGGAATGAGTACAGGTGAACCAAACCAAATTGTCTATCTGCCCCCAGAGAAACCCAAGTTACAGTATATATCTAAATGTTCTGTGTTACCGAGCTTTGAATGATAGCCAATATATTACAAATTAAATTATCTGTATGAGTCAAGCTAACAACACAAACAGTTTTAATGATTATTGAAAGAAAAAATGACACTGTATTGGGAGTTGCTTCTGCATTCCTCTTGGATTGTCCATCAATCTTGGGTGCCTGGCGGATGCGGTCCAGCAAGATAAGCCTTAATGTTATGCTTGTTTTCAAGTTTGGCGCAGGGTAAGAGGGCCTACGGATTAAAAAACAAGAATGATATTGTAGAATCAAGGAGAAAGAAAGAAGTTGAACCTCATAAGGAGTGCACTGTGAAGGCTCAGAAGCAGCGCAAGAGAGAAGGGCAGAATAGTCCTTTTTGCACTCATTCATTTTATGCCTGGTGCATGAACAATTAGGTAAGGGCAATTTTACAACAATCAAAAATCACACAAAAGTGGTCGCATGTAACTATCGGATCAAACTCGCAACTGTCATCATGATCATCAATTCATCACCATGAATCATAACAATAACATGTAGCCTAACAGCACATTCATAATGTGATGATCATTCTTGACTAAATGTCTGTCTCCAGTTACCTTCAAGAACAGGCCCCCCACACAGCCCAAAACTGAGTTTCAAATTTGAGCAAGACAGCACTGAGCACCCACACCCAGCAACATTGCATTTTCCCAATCAAGTACAATCAACACACCGCTGTTGCTACTCACCAACACGCCACAGAGTTGGGTAGGCCACTTTAAAGTCATCACAAAATCAGTTGGTTTCAGTGTAGTTGAAAACGTCCTTCTTCTGGTTGCAGTTCTCAAAGTAGTCACACCCACGCCCTGAGTCCTTCCATCATCCTTGATCCTCCTGACTCCGAGTAAGGTGTCCAATTCCGTACCGACTGCCTCCCAACTCAAATGCACTAGATTGACCTGTAGTACAATGCTGGTGATGGACAACAAGAGAAAGATGTCATTAAGTCATTTTTTGCGTAGACTAGATTTGTGTTTGCATTATCTATTCTAAAGGGACTGGTTGGGACTGACTCTTTGAAGAGTATAAAGAAGAAAACAATTAAACAGAGCAGTGTGGAGTGGACCTGGTGAAAAAATCTTGCTATCTCTCAAAATGGAAGGAAAAAAACGTCTTCAGTGAAAAAGTATCAGCCACCAACATTGTAAATCATCACAAACACATTAAAGTGTAATAGCAACAGATAAGCAAACACCCAGTGTCACTGCCTGCCACCGCATGAATCATCTCAACACGCTCACAAACAGCAATTACTCAGTGTGCAACGCATGCCATTTATCTGTTCTTCTAATTCAGTCATGGTCACTGTGACTGTGGTACATTGCTGAACCATTTTTCACAAAACAGACATTGGCCCGTCTGAATAAAAAAATGTGGGGCAGTCTGGCTAAGGGAATAATAAATTAGGAAAGGATAGATAGTCATGGCACAGGGTTGGAGGGAGGCACAAATGTGTTTGTATCTCCAATGTCCTTGAGGGAATTGGGTGGGGGGACTTCTTTACTGCACACTGTTGCAACTCCAATCCGGCAATAAAATGTGTCTAAGAGTAAGACGGTGGGGCTGAATTAGTCAATCAGACTAATATTAAATATTATTCCACTGACTATACCTTTTTTGGGGGGGGGCATAAAAAAAACAGATCAGCGATGGACACTGATAGAGAAAGGTCTATGGTTGTTGGCCCAGGCCTAGTAGTCAGGGAAGTAGAGCTTGTCCTCAAACTCAGGTGGTTCGCCCAGAAGTAGGTCATCTAATACACTACTTCCATGACCCGAGTCTTCCTCATCTTCCTCCAGTTGTACTACAGGTATGGAGAGATCTGGTAGTATAAGGTGCTGATTCATTTTAATCATGGTTACTCTCTTCACGTTTTGGGGTGAGAGACTGGTCCTCCTCACTGTGACAATGGCACCAGCAGCCCTGAAAACACCTTAAATCAATGTGGGCCTCTGTTGGGTCATCCAGATAGGTTTGGGTAAACTGCTCAATGGTCATTGTTGCTCCACCTTGCTCAACCTTTTTTGCCTTCGCCGCTGCACTGGACTTCAGCTCTGCCATTAGAAACCATTCAGTTGCACATTTGGGGGCTGATGCTCCTGTTCTTGTTGTTGATGGTGTTCTTGTTGTTGGTTTTGGCTGCTGTGAGCCAACAGCACTGGCCTCACACTCTGAACTTGAAGGCTGCCCTGCAAAACTTGTGCCCTGGAAGATTGGGTCTCTAATTCCCTGCTATTCTTTTTCTAGCTCACTGGCTTGCTCAGCTATTCATGTTTTGTATTTTGCAACATTTCCGTCTGAAAAAGGAATGAAAGTGTACAGTAATCATTTGTACCGTGGATCAAGTATTATGGCACAGATGTAATGTTTAAATGACACAATGTCTCTTTGCACACTTGCATTAGCAGATAAGCAAAGGACGAAGCTGTCTACCAACTCATATATATCTTATTTTTTTCCCTCCACACCTGCGTACATTGCAGACACCTCCATTAGCTGTTCCTGTAGCATGTGCAACAATGGGATTGCTTGACCCATGGTACTGTCCTCCTTGCTGACTTCCTGTTTGAACACCTCAAAAGAAAGTAGCATCTCTGTCAGGCATTTGACTAGGCACCATTGGTCCATTTGAATGGTCTTGCCTTTAATAGTTGCACCCCCTCTTTGCACGGCATATTCATTGATTGGTCTGCACTTCTCAAACAGGCATTGAAGAATGTATTAAGTCAAGTTCCAAAATGTTGGCACCTCCTGTATGAGTGCTTTAACTGGCATTCTCTCATAATGCTGAATGACCCTCAGCTCTTTCCTGGCTTCAAATGAATGGCTGAAATGAGTGCAGATGTTTCTGCAGGTGGACATTAAGTTGTTTACTTGGACTTATTTTTTTTAAAAAGTCCTATACAATGATGTTGATTCAGTACCTCAAACACAGGACCCTGAAATAGCCACCATCGGCCATGCCCTTAACTATATTACTGCCATTGTCCGTGGCAACAAATACAATGTTAAAACCTCTTGGTCGCAGCCATTCAAAGACCTTGTTGTAAAGTCTTCCAAAATGTTTACACCAGTATGGGATTTCCCTTTGGCGAATATAGCTACTGTCTTATGCTTCCAAGCACCATTAAAAATCTCAGCAGCGTTATCACCTGCAGATATATTTTCTCTAACCCCCACAAAAGAGATCCAGTGCACAGTGAATCACATGTAATCAATGGTTAGGCAACTGGTCCACATATCTTTCATCAGGTGGATAGTGTGAAGCACTTTGCTGCAAACCTTGTCCAAGCAATTCCAAAACATCGTGATGTAGTGCTAGAACAGCAACTCTGGTGAAATAGGACCAGCTGAGAACCTTCCATTTCTAGCTAATGGCTGCCACAAATACAAGAAAACCCACACCTCCCCCAAAAGAAAAAGGGTGGAGGTCCAGCACTAACATTTTAGCCAGCTTTCCGTTGTACAAACGTGCCGTTGGATAGATGCGTTCATACTGCCCCTCCTGCCTAAACATGCCAGGAATGGTAGCCTAGATTTTTTTCTTTTCTGGTGACACTGATGCAGGTGACTTCATGAGTGCAGAGGGTGATAGGCTCAATGTGCGTTGCAGAGGGCAGTCACTTTACTCTCTTGCCTTAGTATCTCAACCTGAGTATTGTGCCATTGCGATGTTGCTGATGTGGGTGACACTACTGCACTGCTGGGGAGAGGACAGCTTGCGTAACAAAAATGTCTTTCTCTTCTTCTCATTCTACGGTGATTTGATCGGATTCCTGCTCAGCCTTTCACCCCTTTCACTAACAACACTTGCAGTTTTTTGGCCGCTAAGGTGTGCTTCCCACTGGATCATATGGTGCTTTCTCAAATGGTTTGTTTGGCCCCCGGTACCATAGTTTGTTCCAAGCTTACCCCGACTAACACTTGCTCCGCGAATGGAGCATATTTCAATGTTCACCTCCTTCTTGCTAACAGTAAAGAAGTCCCAAACTGGGGAGATCAACGTTCTGATGCTGGTGCCACTGCCAATGTCAGATGAGCTGGTGGTAGTTGGGCTTTTTGATTTTTGACTCTCTGCAATACCTACTTCTACTGAGGTGGTTGTGGATGTAGGTCACTGCCGGGACTTTGCAAATATGTCAGCAGGCGGTGGTGGTATCTGTGGTGCCACATCCCTCAAAGCAAGTTGGGATGGGTAACGTCAGTTTCCACTGGGGTTGGGCTAACATCCATGATGATTGGCTCGTCGTCATCCTCCTCCTCTACATCTGCACCCATAAGTCTAAGGCTTTCAGGAACCTTCCTTTCTCTTGTGGCGTGTTTCACTCTCAGACTGAGGCAGGATCCAAGGGGTGTCTAGATCATCAGAAGTGGGCTTGGAGAAGAAGATGATGCACTAATGCTCCTTATTCTGGAGATCTGGAAGACAATGGATCTTCTGAAAGCCTGGCTCTCTCTACTTCCTCAACATGGAGCTCAATCTCATGAACTGCTCCTACTTCGGAAGGAACTACTATTGGTGGTTGCGGCTGTTGTTGTCCACTTCTCTGAGTTTCCTGCGATGATTGAGCACTACACTGCAATAGAGATAAGTTAATTTCAAAGTCACTGCTCATCGGCATTGCAGTGATTAGACTGGCTGCATCTGTGACAGACATGGGCTTGGGTCCAGGCTGAGGTGGGTCCATTGATGTGGGGTGTTGCTCCCAGCTTGCTCCCCAGAGTCCGTTGGGGCAGGCACAGTTTTTTTCCCTCGAAAATGGTCTGGGTTGACATACCAGTGGTGGTAAGCTCCTTCTTTTTCTCACAGGACACTTTCTTGGTAGCACCTTTCTTTGGGGCCATCTTGTAGCGTTCAGTTAGCATTGGCACTTAGCTTCACAAGATTAAGAGATGTCTGTGATGTGTGGTCATGCGTCACATCGTGAACAGGCCTTCTGTCTGGCAGTACTGTGAGTGTTGGCTCTTCTCTTGTGCACCTAAAAGCAAAGAAGCAAGAAGGATATATGTGAAACATGGCATTATTGCAGTTCAATTAGTAGTACAAAAACAATATCATTTAGTCTGGTCACTCGTTACTTAAGTTATTATAAATAATTAACAATACATTCATAAAATGGAAAACCACAGCAACATAAACTTTCATGGTGTACACTCAGGAAGGATAAGAAAGAGCATCAACAACAAAACATACATACTATGTAACTGTTTGATTTATGTGCATCACATCAAGTGGGATGTGGCACTCAGGGAAGTGAAGCTGGCAAATGACAATGGAATAATCCTTAGAAAATGAATGCTGTTCTGCACCTATAGCCAACATGGGGTTGATTCATTGATGAATTGAAAAGAGGGTGGGGCACTCCGTTTTGAAATTTTACATCTATTTTATACATGTACTTGTGATTAGAGTGCACCACTGTATGCAGGAACTGCCTAACCGCCCCACTGAATTAACTTAAAGAAATGATCAAGACCATGTTGTTCCTGAAACCTTGTGTGCACTGCATAGTGTATTTTACATTCAATGTCAACTATTTGAACATGGATTAAACAAAATTAAGTGCACAAATTTCCCCAAAAATATTTTCGAACAGCCAATTAGTTTTTCAAATAAAGCATATATTCATGTGATCAACATATATTTTTCACAGTTTATAAACAACAAATGAAATTTACACAATCTGTGTTGCCCTTTTCAACAAAGTCACACAAATAACATTAAAATAATTATTTCATTATTGTAGTGAAGTAAAACAATCTTCATATGTGCATTCCACTTTACAAAGTTGCCTTTGCCCAAAGCATTTCGGGACTGGACGTCCCTTCTTCAGGGGAAACTGTATTAACTAAACATGAAATTACCATCAAGAACAGACTGATAGCTTCAATTTATCAGGAATCATGCATAACAACCATTTTCACCTTGCGCATTGCCACAGTGAACTTTAAAAAAGGGTTGTGAATTTTAATACATGCACTGGATATTCACTCCACTAAAGACCCATAAGCATTCCAACTGGCACCACAATAATTCTGTGTTATGTGACTGAGTATCGTTATATCTTGCTAGTGCAACATTAGCAATCTTCTCTTACGGACTGCATCTACCAACAAGCGCCTCTTTGCTTCTCCCAGAGCATACCTTTAAAAGAAAACTGGCCCAACTGTGTCCGCAGTTGTGACGTTGTCTCTAACATTTCGTCAATAACTGCAACATCAAAAAAAACGATAATTCACAAATAGGTCACGTTTCAAGTCTCCAACCCGGTCTGATCTACTATGTTAATGTGTTAACCTCGTAACTATTCTGGGGTTTTCGCCAGTTGTTTCCAAAGCTCTTTGCTGTGAATGTTACTACAACACTAGCAGAACTCGCATCTCCTTCAACCCGACTCTTCGCCGCACATATGGCATCTGACCCGAATCAACACTAAAAACTGACTACTCTGTGGAAATGAAGACGATAACTACAATCGCAAGGCGGCCATCTTGTAATAGATAAAATTCCCGTAAGCTCTCAATGTGTATAGGCAACATAAACTCCATACAAAAAACTATAATTACACATACATGCCACAACAGCTGTGTGATTTTTCAACTGTATCAGGAAGATGTTTAACGGCAGTCATCTAAAGTTTGCAAACACATGTGATGTCCGTGCAATGTCCTGAATGCTTCCATCCCCAAACATATCGTGTTTAAAACATACAGTTTCTTTTATGCTCATGAACATAATTGCAGGAATTGCTTCTCTAAAGCGTGCTGCTTAATCTGAACCCTGATGTGTGAGTGGAAAAATATCATAATGTGTTTAAAGTTGTGACTATGAAAAACATTGCTTAGATCTGTTATGGCAGACTAATGTGAATGTTTAACAATCCTCCCCTGGGTGAATATAGACTATCTGTGGTGCCGGTTGGAATGCTAATGGGTCTTTAGTGGAGTGGATATCCAGTGCATGTATAAAAATTCACTAACCTTTTTTAAAGTTCACGGTGGAGAAGCGCAAGGTGGAAATAGTTGTTGTGCATGATTTCTGATAAATTCAAGCTATCAGTCAATTCTTTATAAATGTTGATGTGTCATATTGAAATGATGTTATTTTCATGTTTAGTTAATACAGTGGCCCCGAAGAAGGGTCGTCCAGTCCCGAAATGCATCGGGCAAAGGCAACTCTGTAAAGTGGAATGCACAGATGAAGATTGTTTTACTTCACTACAATAATGAAAGAATTATTTTAATTACATTTTTGTGACATTGTTGAAAAGGACAACACAGATTATGTACATTTCGATTGTTGTTTATAAACTGTGAAAAGTATATGTTGAACAAATGAATATATGATTTATTTGAAAAACTAATTGGCTGTTTGAAAATATTTTGGGGGAAATTTGTGCACATAATAATCATTGGAGATTGTTTAACCCATGTTCAGATCATTAACATTCAGGGGCCGATTCTGATACCGGCCGCAAAACGAACCGACCGACACGGACCCGGACCGAATACCGACTGACATGGACCAGCGCCGTACGATCCGTGCAGTATGATGCAGCGCAAGTGAATTACAACCGACACGTACGGAATACAAGCCGTATAACAGAGCCGTAGGGAAAATAGTGATCCGTCCGGAAAACCGATGCGAATTTCACCAACCGACACAAACTCAGAATGAACCCGACCGACCCTTACCCGTGATGTCCGATCCGCGCAGTATGATGCAATGCGTGTAAAACCAGACCGACTCGCACGGAGACCAAGCCGCATGACCGACACGCACAGAAAACCGGGCACACAAGCAATAGAGACCTTCGCGACCAACGCGTATCAAACACAGAAGATAGGCGAACGAGGCGGAGAAGCCCGCACAAGACAACAGCAGCGTCCATTTCCGTCACATGAACGTCTCCTTCATGCCTACAAAATCCAAAGGATAAAAGACAAAAAAAGGACCAAACAAGCAATGACAAAGCCAATAAATACCAAATAAAAAAACATGGGACAAAGACACACCCACAACTCCAACCATATAAAGGACTACAATCACTACCATCATCCCTTGCAAACAGGGGACACAGCCAGCAGCAAACACCATTGCACAGCAACCACAGACACACTCACAACTCACACATCACACAACCCACACACCATCAGCACCTCATCCAAAAGCACACACACATACAGCCAGCAAAACCAACACCAACCCACCCTCACTTGCACCCTCACACACACAACCCTCACCACCACCACCCATCACCATGCCCCCAAAGAAGAATCCAAAGTTCACAGATAGTGTTAGAAGTGCTGGTAGACGAGATCATCAGAGTAGAGCCACATTTGTTTGGTACATTGGTCCAAAGGACCCCCATGTCACAGAAAACCAAGATGTGGGCGAGGATTGTGGACAAGGTCAAGGCTCAAGCACCAGCAAGGCGCACAAAGGACGATATCCAGAACAGGTGGTATGACGTGCGCAGGAGGGTCAATAAACTCATCGAAAAAGATCACGCCCTGAGTCAGTGCACCGGTGGTGGCCCTCCTACCAAAACAGTCTACTTCAGGACCTGGGAGGAGAAGGTGCGGGACATCCTAACACCAGAGAGCGTCCATGGCCTAACAGACATCCCAGAGCCTGGTGAGTACACAAACAACATACCCAAGATTCTGTGGCAAGGGGACAGTGAAACCATGAACCGCAAGCAAAGCTACAGTAACCAATAGATAATCATACCAAGATGTTTATGCCAGTCAGACAAACACAATGCCTGCCATCTCATAGTGACTTGGAACTGTGTCATGACATGCACCAACCTACAAACAAACAGAGCAAGCCAGTGGCACAAAGCTAAATAGACACTGCCAGACAGTTTGTCACCACAAACACACTACCTCATCGTGCAGCTGACTGACAGGAAGGAATTTTGGGGATGCAGGTGAAGTGTGTGTATGCAAAAGCATGATGGGGCCTGTAGTCACAGAGAATGCTCGCCCTCCTGTTTGGCCCATCAAGACCTCAATGAAACATGCCCACATCACAGGGAGTGGAAAATGACTGACAAGATGGCAGACAGTGGGGAGCACAAGGCCCTGCTAGGGGTTGTGTGCAAATCAGAAGCAGGACACCACTGACTGACATCCTGAAAGACAACTTGCACGCCCTACAATGGAAGCACGTTTCATGATGGGAAGGAGGACTGACAGCCCTGACCATACTTACCAGCATGTGGAGACACACCCCTCAACACAAACTCCACACAACTCACCGGGTAGAATGCATTGACACACACCTCATTAAAATATCAGCAAAAGATACCCCATACTGGGTGCTGCTGTGTGAAGCACAGGGGCTCTCTTTGGACTTGTAGCCAAACAAATACCAGGATGTCACAGTCAGCTATCTTGCCATTGCTGTCACACCACCTCACAGGGAAGCAGAGTCAAGAGGAAGGAAGTATGTGCATGCTGGGAAGGGGGGTGTAACCAAGAGTATGATGGGAGTCACAGTCACAGACAATCTACACCCACCCACATTGCCCAGCAAGCTCACACTGAACCACACTCGCCTCACAGGGAGTGGGAAGGGACTGACAATCTGTCAGACACTGGGCTCTGTTGTGGGGAGCACAAGGCCATGCTGGGAAATGGCCAACCACAAACACCAGGACTGCACTGTCAGCCATCTTGCCATTGCTGTCACTCCCCCTCACAGGGAAGCCGAGTCAAGAGGAAGGGAGTATGTGCATGCTGGGAAGGGGGGTGTAGCCAAGAGTATGATGGGAGTCACAGTCACAGACAATCTACACCCACCCACATGGCCCAGCAAGCTCACACTGAACCATACTCACCTCACAGGGAGTGGGAAGGGACTGACAAGATGTCTGACACTGGGCTCTGTTGTGGGGAGCACAAGGCCATGCTGGGAAATGGCCAACCACAAACACTAGGACTGCACAGTCAGCCATCTTGCCATTGCTGTCACACCCCCTCACAGGGAAGCAGAGTCAAGAGGAAGGAAGTATGTGCATGCTGGGAAGAGGGTGTAGCCAAGAGTATGATGGGAGTCGCAGTCACAGACAATCTACACCCACCAACATGGCCCAGCAAGCTCACACTGAACCATACTCGCCTCACAAGGAGTGGGAAGGGACTGACAAGATGTCTGACACTGGGCTCTGTTGTGGGGAGCACAAGGTCATGCTGGGAAATGGCCAACAACAATATCAAACTCTGTCCGTGACAAGCTGGGAAAAAGCAATGTACAGGCAGGCATCTGTTCGAAAAGTAGAAAATGTCATGTTTGTGAACCATCAATGCATGTAGAAACATAACTCACATCGTGTGTCTCTTCCAAACACAAGTGGTGCTGGGCACCCAGCGCCAAATGATGAGGATTCCCCGGCCCAGACTCTGGCGGACACTGAGCTCTCTGGTCTGACTCACCCTCTGTCCTCTTCGGGTGACGACGACCAACCTGGCCCCTCCAGTGTGAGCCATCATGCAGCACCAGCAGCATCAACATCTGCACCCCCTGTACCCATGCCTCCAGCATCTGGACACCGACAGGGCACCCCCGCCAACACGGACAGACCAAGGCCAATGAACACCCACAGCACAGGGACACAGGACCCCCAGGAAGCTACAGCAAACACCACCAGCAACACCACCCAAGGGGTCCCAGTGTCACCTGAGTGTCCCGCCGCTGGTCCTGCCCATGTGGATAGGGGGGCTGAGAGGGGTAGGAGGCAGAGGGTGCACCTTGCAGAGGGGTCTGAACTGCATGATGACCCCCACCTGGCACGCATCATAGATGCGTACCAGGATAGCACTGGAGGATTTGGCCAGGTAGTGGGGATCCTCAAGGACATGCAACACAAGCAGGTCGCCCACCATGCCCTTACTGCGGTGCATCGGGACATACTCCAATGCCTCTGCCACATCAACACCAACCTGTCCACACCACCCTGTGTGGCCACAACATCTGTCGCAACACCATCTGCCAGTGCCACAGGGAGGGAGGAGGACTTTGGCGGAGAGTCCCCTGCACCGCAGAGGCCTGCACCTGAGGATCCCCCCCCCCGGAAGAAGAGGGGTCGTCCGAAGACGGACATGTGAGAGGCAGATGTCCCAGCACATCCCCCAGGGACTCTAAACCTGTTCTGGACAATGTTCTTTGTGCACAACCCGTTCACCTTGTCCAATCGCACACAACTCGCCCACATGACATGGAGGGTTCATGTTGGGCCAATGTAGCAGATGACTGTGGACTTTACTCTGGGCATTTCATCTACCAGCACTTTCAACTATAATGTGAACTTTGGATTCCAAAAACAATGTACAGCACCCACCATCCTGTGCACTTCCCTCACACATGTTTGAAAATAATCTCACCAGTACACCATACTTGCCTCTGTTGTGATTGCAACTTGTCATGTTCAGGGAGATGTCGATCTGCTACACAATACAGTGCATGCCAAATACTGCAACAATGTGACCAACGTAAGGTGAGTCATGGTGATGAGACACATGTGAGGGAGACACACCACTATGGCACCACAACACATACTCACCATGGCCATGTTACTCATCCCACATAATGATGTTGACCTGAAACACATTGGCATGCATAGACACAACACCAACCCCAGTCAGTGGTAACAAGCCCACAGGTGAGGTAAGCAGATGTCACTCAGATGTGGGAAGACAGACAACGCACATAACAAAGCGTAGCACATGTTCATTACACATCAGCAACACGTTTATTCCACAATAGTTGCACGGTAATACTACGTACCAGTGGACACACGCTCATAAAGTGTTGGAGAATTAAAGTCCAGGGATGTGTGGTACATCAGTTGATGGGAATTGACAACTTCCACACTGGTGTTGGCTTCTGGGTGTTTGGGGTTAGTGTTGGCCAAACAACAGGCAAAGTACCCTGGGAAGGACAGACAAAAAACACAGTCAAAAGCACAGCAGAACAGGAGAGAAATGCAATACACATGCAAAAAACATGTCGCAAGAAACCTACACAAAAACAAGTTAGCAGTACTACCATATTTTGGAGTACACACCACCTGAATAGCCACATCACTGCACACATCCAGTCAGGTGGCACACAGACACACTCAGACAGCAACAGAGCTGCCACAACACATTCCAGGCTACCTCCTTACATTCACATAACAACACTTGAAACTCACATTCAGCTGAAGAAGTTGTTGATGAGCTGTGAGCGGACGTCACCCTCATCCTCATCATCACTGGCATCTTGGCCCAGCCCGGGATCCTCCACAGGTGCCGGCGGTTGGTCATCGTCATCCTGGATAAGAGGCACCTCCTTCCGCACTGCCATGTTGTATAGCATGCAGCATAAAAGGATTATTTTGCACACCTTTGCAGGCTCATATGGGAGGGCCCCTCCGGTCTTGTCCAGGCGCCAAAAGCGGCTTTTAAGTAGGACAAATGTCCGCTCAATCACCCTCCTGCTCCGACCATGTGCCTCATTGTAGCGCAGCTCGGCTGGTGTCACAGGGTTCCTGAGGGGTGTCAGCAACCACAGCATGTTAGGGTATCCGGAGTCACCTACACACACAAAAATGAACAAGTAGCTGAGTTTTGTAGGAGTGCGGAACACAACATTGACAAACACACACAATGAGAAACAGTCAGTACACACCGACAAGCCAGGCATGCTGAGCTGGCATCTGTGACATCAGCGTTGCAATGCGACTACTCCTCATAATGTAGGTATCGTGCGCAGAACCAGGGAACCGTGCACACACATGTGTGATACACATGTCGGCAAGACATACCACCAGAACATTGATGGAGTGGTAGTGCTTCCTGTTCCGGCATGCCTGCTCATGTGCCTGTGGTGGTATCAGGGCCACATGTGTCCCATCAATAGATCCGATGACGTTCGGCATCCTCCCCAGTGTATAAAAGGCATCCTTTATCTCAGGGAGTTCAGCTGGGCTAGGGAACTTGATGTAAAGGTCTAGGAAATGCAACATCCCCACCAAGACATCGAATAGCACCCGACTAAACATCGTTTGCAACATACCACCAGCAGTAGCCACAGTGTACTGGAAGGTACCAGTAGCAGTGCTGTAGGGTATGTCCGGCCAGGTAGCAGATGTGGCGCCAACTGCTCCGCCAACTCCTCAATCAGTGGCCTGATGAAGCGGTACCGTCTGATGCAGTCGCGTTCCTGCATGGTTGCAAGGTCTGGGAACGGTCGATGGACAGCTGGTGCCCTGCAGTACAGAGATGCACAAAGGAAGATTGTCAGTTCATCCACCCATGTGGCCATGACCAGGCTCAATCGCACATGATAGATCATGACATTACATAATGTACTAAGGTGTGTGCTGTTGTGCATGGACACATATGTCACCTACATGACCACCACCTCACATCTCAATTCCACATGTCCACGAGTCCCATGTAGTGCAATGGCCAATCATCTGGCTGTGTCACCCAACCTATGTACTGCTGCAACCTTACAAACACACACCACAGTGACTAGTGAGGCCTGATGTTTCCCAGGCATCACAGATCTTTGCCATGCAGAAACCCAGGGTCCCTGTATTGCCACATCGACACTGGCATGGACATAGCGTATCATGTACACACCACAAGGCAAGCGTAAGTCCCACAGGTAGTGGCCACTGTTGTTCCTGCCGGCCCTACATGTACGTCTCTTAGACACACACACACACCATCAAGGTTGATGCATACACCACATGGATGTGGAGACTGGCACCCATTGGGCACATTTGATCAGACACATCTGAGACACAACATGCACACAGACTGTGGGTGCACATCAGTATTGTGGCTACAGGTCTCACTGTGACGTACATACCATCACCCCCTGGACTCAGGGTGTATGTGACATGCCCCAAATATATCCAACATGAAACTGTGTCCGTGACTCATGCCCATTACTGTACAATTGCACATCACAGTGGTAATGTGCACAACAAACAAAGGATTCTGCCCCCATGTACACGTGCACAGCCTGGGAGTGGCTGCACAAAAGTGCCACCCAACAAACCATATGTGGCCCCCCAAACACCCAGGGAATGCAGCCTTACATGCCATGGGACAATGTGTGGCCAATGCTGTAGTGTGGTAGGTGTGCACAGCTGTCCCTGGCCAGTAAATGTGTGTTGCATCCATAGAATAGTCATACCAATGAGGTCCGACGCGGGTGACAATGCATACGCCTTGCACGGTTCAAGACCGAGCCGTGCGTACGCTTTGTCATTGAATGCAATGAGGTCCGACGCGGGTGCCAATGCGTACGCATTACACGGTTCATGACCGACCCGTGCGTACGCTTTGTCATTGAATGCAATGAGGTCCGACGCGGGTGACAATGCGTACGCCTTGCACGGTTCAGGACCGAGCTGTGTGTACGCTTTGTCATTGAATGCAATGAGGTCCGACGCGGGTGACAATGCGTATGCCTTGCACGGTTCAGGACCGAGCAGTGCGTACGCTTTGTCATTGAATGCAATGAGGTCCGACGCGGGTGACAATGCGTTCGCATTGCACAGTTCATGACCGAGCCTTGTGTACGCTTTGTCATTGAATGCAATGAGGTCTGACGCGGGTGACAATGCGTACGCATTGCACGGTTCAGGACCGAGCCGTGCGTACGCTTTGTCATTGAATGCAATGAGGTCCGACGCGGGTGACAATGCGTACGCCTTGCAAGGTTCATGACCGAGCCGTGCATATGCTTTGTCATTGAATGCAATGAGGTTCGACGTGGGCGACAATGCGTACGCATTGCACAGATAATGACCGAGCCGTGCGTACGCTTTGTCATTGAATGCAATGAGGTCCGACGCGGGTGACAATGCGTACGCCTTGCACGGTTCAGGACCGAGCCTTGCGTACGCTTTGTCATTGAATGCAATGAGGTCCGACGCGGGTGACTATCATGCATAAGCGTCAGGCAGGCATGGACCGAGACAGGCATACGCCTTGGCCATTGAATCGTATGGAGACGGGTGCATGTGTATTTCAAAAATACGCGTTGTACAGTCAGTTGAACGAGCCGGGCGCACCCATTGGCTCCGGACTGTCATGGAGACCGATGCGGATTCAAAACTTGTACGAGTTGTGCATCGGGACATACTCCAATGCCTCTGCCACATGAACACCAACATGTCCACACCACCCTGTGTGGCCACAACATCTGTCGCAACACCATCTGCCAGTGCCACAGGGAGGGAGGAGGACTTTGGCGGAGAGTCCCCTGCACCGCAGAGGCCTGCACCTGAGGATCCCCCCCCCCCGGAAGAAGAGGGGTCGTCCGAAGACGGACATGTGAGAGGCAGATGTCCCAGCACATCCCCCAGGGACTCTAAACCTGTTCTGGACAATGTTCTTTGTGCACAACCCGTTCACCTTGTCCAATCGCACACAACTCGCCCACATGACATGGAGGGTTCATGTTGGGCCAATGTAGCAGATGACTGTGGACTTTACTCTGGGCATTTCATCTACCAGCACTTTCAACTGTAATGTGAACTTTGGATTCCAAAAACAATGTACAGCACCCACCATCCTGTGCACTTCCCTCACACATGTTTGAAAATAATCTCACCAGTACACCATACTTGCCTCTGTTGTGATTGCAACTTGTCATGTTCAGGGAGATGTCGATCTGCTACACAATACAGTGCATGCCAAATACTGCAACAATGTGACCAACGTAAGGTGAGTCATGGTGATGTGACACATGTGAGGGAGACACACCACTATGGCACCACAACACATACTCACCATGGCCATGTTACTCATCCCACATAATGATGTTGACCTGAAACACATTGGCATGCATAGACACAACATCAACCCCAGTCAGTGGTAACAAGCCCACAGGTGAGGTAAGCAGATGTCACTCAGATGTGGGAAGACAGACAACGCACATAACAAAGCGTAGCACATGTTCATTACACATCAGCAACACGTTTATTCCACAATAGTTGCACGGTAATACTACGTACCAGTGGACACACGCTCATAAAGTGTTGGAGAATTAAAGTCCAGGGATGTGTGGTACATCAGTTGATGGGAATTGACAACTTCCACACTGGTGTTGGCTTCTGGGTGTTTGGGGTTAGTGTTGGCCAAACAACAGGCAAAGTACCCTGGGAAGGACAGACAAAAAACACAGTCAAAAGCACAGCAGAACAGGAGAGAAATGCAATACACATGCAAAAAACATGTCGCAAGAAACCTACACAAAAACAAGTTAGCAGTACTACCATATTGTGGAGTACACACCACCTGAATAGACACATCACTGCACACATCCAGTCAGGTGGCACACAGACACACTCAGACAGCAACAGAGCTGCCACAACACATTCCAGGCTACCTCCTTACATTCACATAACAACACTTGAAACTCACATTCAGCTGAAGAAGTTGTTGATGAGCTGTGAGCGGACGTCACCCTCATCCTCATCATCACTGGCATCTTGGCCCAGCCCGGGATCCTCCACAGGTGCCGGCGGTTGGTCATCGTCATCCTGGATAAGAGGCACCTCCTTCCGCACTGCCATGTTGTAAAGCATGCAGCATACAAGGATTATTTTGCACACCTTTGCAGGCTCATATGGGAGGGCCCCTCCGGTCTTGTCCAGGCAGCAAAAGCGGCTTTTAAGTAGGCCAAATGTCCGCTCAATCACCCTCCTGCTCCGACCATGTGCCTCATTGTAGCGCAGCTCGGCTGGTGTCACAGGGTTCCTGAGGGGTGTCAGCAACCACAGCATGTTAGGGTATCCGGAGTTACCTACACACACAAAAATGAACAAGTAGCTGAGTTTTGTAGGAGTGCGGAACACAACATTGACAAACACACACAATGAGAAACAGTCAGTACACACCGACAAGCCAGGCATGCTGAGCTGGCATCTGTGACATCAGCGTTGCAATGCGACTACTCCTCATAATGTAGGTATCGTGCGCAGAACCAGGGAACCGTGCACACACATGTGTGATACACATGTCGGCAAGACATACCACCAGAGCATTGATGGAGTGGTAGTGCTTCCTGTTCCGGCATGCCTGCTCATGTGCCTGTGGTGGTATCAGGGCCACATGTGTCCCATCAATAGATCCGATGACGTTCGGCATCCTCCCCAGTGTATAAAAGGCATCCTTTATCTCAGGGAGTTCAGCTGGGCTAGGGAACTTGATGTAAAGGTCTAGGAAATGCAACATCTCCACCAAGACATCGAATAGCACCCGACTAAACATCGTTTGCAACATACCACCAGCAGTAGCCACAGTGTACTGGAAGGTACCAGTAGCAGTGCTGTAGGGTATGTCCGGCCAGGTAGCAGATGTGGCGCCAACTGCTCCGCCAACTCCTCAATCAGTGGCCTGATGAAGCGGTACCGTCTGATGCAGTCGCGTTCCTGCATGGTTGCAAGGTCTGGGAACGGTCGATGGACAGCTGGTGCCCTGCAGTACAGAGATGCACAAAGGAAGATTGTCAGTTCATCCACCCATGTGGCCATGACCAGGCTCAATCGCACATGATAGATCATGACATTACATAATGTACTAAGGTGTGTGCTGTTGTGCATGGACACATATGTCACCTACATGACCACCACCTCACATCTCAATTCCACATGTCCACGAGTCCCATGTAGTGCAATGGCCAATCATCTGGCTGTGTCACCCAACCTATGTACTGCTGCAACGTTACAAACACACACCACAGTGACTAGTGAGGCCTGATGTTTCCCAGGCATCACAGATCTTTGCCATGCAGAAACCCAGGGTCCCTGTATTGCCACATCGACACTGGCATGGACATAGCGTATCATGTACACACCACAAGTCAAGTGTTAGTCCCACAGGTAGTGGCCACTGTTGTTCCTGCCGGCCCTACATGTACGTCTCTTAGACACACACACACACCATCAAGGTTGATGCATACACCACATGGATGTGGAGACTGGCACCCATTGGGCACATTTGATCAGACACATCTGAGACACAACATGCACACAGACTGTGGGTGCACATCAGTATTGTGGCTACAGGTCTCACTGTGAGGTACATACCATCACCCCCTGGACTCAGGGTGTATGTGACATGCCCCAAACATATCCAACATGAAACTGTGTCCGTGACTCATGCCCATTACTGTACAATTGCACATCACAGTGGTAATGTGCACAACAAACAAAGGATTCTGCCCCCATGTACACGTGCACAGCCTGGGAGTGGCTGCACAAAAGTGCCACCCAACAAACCATATGTGGCCCCCCAAACACCCAGGGAATGCAGCCTTACATGCCATGGGACAATGTGTGGCCAATGCTGTAGTGTGGTAGGTGTGCACAGCTGTCCCTGGCCAGTAAATGTGTGTTGCATCCGTAGAATAGTCATACCAATGAGGTCCGACGCGGGTGACAATGCATATGCCTTGCACGGTTCAAGACCGAGCCGTGCGTACGCTTTGTCATTGAATGCAATGAGGTCCGACGCGGGTGCCAATGCGTACGCATTACACGGTTCATGACCGACCCGTGCGTACGCTTTGTCATTGAATGCAATGAGGTCCGACGCGGGTGACAATGCGTACGCCTTGCACGGTTCAGGACCGAGCTGTGCGTATGCTTTGTCATTGAATGCAATGAGGTCCGACGCGGGTGACAATGCGTATGCCTTGCACGATTCAGGACCGAGCCGTGCGTACGCTTTGTCATTGAATGCAATGAGGTCCGACGCGGGTGACAATGCGTTCGCATTGCACGGTTCATGACCGAGCCTTGTGTACGCTTTGTCATTGAATGCAATGAGGTCCGACGCGGGTGACAATGCGTACGCATTGCACGGTTCAGGACCGAGCCGTGCGTACGCTTTGTCATTGAATGCAATGAGGTCCGACGCGGGTGACAATGCGTACGCCTTGCACGGTTCATGACCGAGCCGTGCATATGCTTTGTCATTGAATGCAATGAGGTTCGACGTGGTTGACAATGCGTACGCATTGCACAGATCATGACCGAGCCGTGCGTACGCTTTGTCATTGAATGCAATGAGGTCCGACGCGGGTGACAATGCGTACGCCTTGCACGGTTCAGGACCGAGCCGTGTGTACGCTTTGTCATTGAATGCAATGAGGTCCGACGCGGGTGACTATCATGCATAAGCGTCAGGCAGGCATGGACCGAGACAGGCATACGCCTTGGCCATTGAATCGTATGGAGACGGGTGCATGTGTATTTCCAAAATACGCGTTGTACAGTCAGTTGAACGAGCCGGGCGCACCCATTGGCTCCGGACTGTCAGGGAGACCGATGCGGATTCAAAACTTGTACGAGTTGTGCATCGGGACATACTCCAATGCCTCTGCCACATCAACACCAACCTGTCCACACCACCCTGTGTGGCCACAACATCTGTCGCAACACCATCTGCCAGTGCCACAGGGAGGGAGGAGGACTTTGGCGGAGAGTCCCCTGCACCGCAGAGGCCTGCACCTGAGAATCCCCCCCCACGGAAGAAGAGGGGTCGTCCGAAGACGGACATGTGAGAGGCAGATGTCCCAGCACATCCCCCAGGGACTCTAAACCTGTTCTGGACAATGTTCTTTGTGCACAACCCGTTCACCTTGTCCAATCGCACACAACTCGCCCACATGACATGGAGGGTTCATGTTGGGCCAATGTAGCAGATGACTGTGGACTTTACTCTGGGCATTTCATCTACCAGCACTTTCAACTCTAATGTGAACTTTGGATTCCAAAAACAATGTACAGCACCCACCATCCTGTGCACTTCCCTCACACATGTTTGAAAATAATCTCACCAGTACACCATACTTGCCTCTGTTGTGATTGCAACTTGTCATGTTCAGGGAGATGTCGATCTGCTACACAATACAGTGCATGCCAAATACTGCAACAATGTGGCCAACGTAAGGTGAGTCATGGTGATGTGACACATGTGAGGGAGACACACCACTATGGCACCACAACACATACTCACCATGGCCATGTTACTCATCCCACATAATGATGTTAACCTGAAACACATTGGCATGCATAGACACAACACCAACCCCAGTCAGTGGTAACAAGCCCACAGGTGAGGTAAGCAGATGTCACTCAGATGTGGGAAGACAGACAACGCACATAACAAAGCGTAGCACATGTTCATTACACATCAGCAACACGTTTATTCCACAATAGTTGCACGGTAATACTACGTACCAGTGGACACACGGTCATTAAGTGTTGGAGAATTAAAGTCCAGGGATGTGTGGTACATCAGTTGATGGGAATTGACAACTTCCACACTGGTGTTGGCTTCTGGGTGTTTGGGGTTAGTGTTGGCCAAACAACAGGCAAAGTACCCTGGGAAGGACAGACAAAAAACACAGTCAAAAGCACAGCAGAACAGGAGAGAAATGCAATACACATGCAAAAAACATGTCGCAAGAAACCTACACAAAAACAAGTTAGCAGTACTACCATATTGTGGAGTACACACCACCTGAATAGACACATCACTGCACACATCCAGTCAGGTGGCACACAGACACACTCAGACAGCAACAGAGCTGCCACAACACATTCCAGGCTACCTCCTTACATTCACATAACAACACTTGAAACTCACATTCAGCTGAAGAAGTTGTTGATGAGCTGTGAGCGGACGTCACCCTCATCCTCATCATCACTGGCATCTTGGCCCAGCCCGGGATCCTCCACAGGTGCCGGCGGTTGGTCATCGTCATCCTGGATAAGAGGCACCTCCTTCCGCACTGCCATGTTGTATATCATGCAGCATACAAGGATTATTTTGCACACCTTTGCAGGCTCATATGGGAGGGCCCCTCCGGTCTTGTCCAGGCAGCAAAAGCGGCTTTTAAGTAGGCCAAATGTCCGCTCAATCACCCTCCTGCTCCGACCATGTGCCTCATTGTAGCGCAGCTCGGCTGGTGTCACAGGGTTCCTGAGGGGTGTCAGCAACCACAGCATGTTAGGGTATCCGGAGTCACCTACACACACAAAAATGAACAAGTAGCTGAGTTTTGTAGGAGTGCGGAACACAACATTGACAAACACACACAATCAGAAACAGTCAGTACACACCGACAAGCCAGGCATGCTGAGCTGGCATCTGTGACATCAGCGTTGCAATGCGACTACTCCTCATAATGTAGGTATCGTGCGCAGAACCAGGGAACCGTGCACACACATGTGTGATACACATGTCGGCAAGACATACCACCAGAGCATTGATGGAGTGGTAGTGCTTCCTGTTCCGGCATGCCTGCTCATGTGCCTGTGGTGGTATCAGGGCCACATGTGTCCCATCAATAGATCCGATGACGTTCGGCATCCTCCCCAGTGTATAAAAGGCATCCTTTATCTCAGGGAGTTCAGCTGGGCTAGGGAACTTGATGTAAAGGTCTAGGAAATGCAACATCCCCACCAAGACATCGAATAGCACCCGACTAAACATCGTTTGCAACATACCACCAGCAGTAGCCACAGTGTACTGGAAGGTACCAGTAGCAGTGCTGTAGGGTATGTCCGACCAGGTAGCAGATGTGGCGCCAACTGCTCCGCCAACTCCTCAATCAGTGGCCTGATGAAGCGGTACCGTCTGATGCAGTCGCGTTCCTGCATGGTTGCAAGGTCTGGGAACGGTCGATGGACAGCTGGTGCCCTGCAGTACAGAGATGCACAAAGGAAGATTGTCAGTTCATCCACCCATGTGGCCATGACCAGGCTCAATCGCACATGATAGATCATGACATTACATAATGTACTAAGGTGTGTGCTGTTGTGCATGGACACTTATGTCACCTACATGACCACCACCTCACATCTCAATTCCCGATGTCCACGAGTCCCATGTAGTGCAATGGCCAATCATCTGGCTGTGTCACCCAACCTATGTACTGCTGCAACGTTACAAACACACACCACAGTGACTAGTGAGGCCTGATGTTTCCCAGGCATCACAGTTCTTTGCCATGCAGAAACCCAGGGTCCCTGTATTGCCACATCGACACTGGCATGGACATAGCGTATCATGTACACACCACAAGGCAAGCGTAAGTCCCACAGGTAGTGGCCACTGTTGTTCCTGCCGGCCCTACATGTACGTCTCTTAGACACACACACACACCATCAAGGTTGATGCATACACCACATGGATGTGGAGACTGGCACCCATTGGGCACATTTGATCAGACACATCTGAGACACAACATGCACACAGACTGTGGGTGCACATCAGTATTGTGGCTACAGGTCTCACTGTGACGTACATACCATCACCCCCTGGACTCAGGGTGTATGTGACATGCCCCAAACATATCCAACATGAAACTGTGTCCGTGACTCATGCCCATTACTGTACAATTGCACATCACAGTGGTAATGTGCACAACAAACAAAGGATTCTGCCCCCATGTACACGTGCACAGCCTGGGAGTGGCTGCACAAAAGTGCCACCCAACAAACCATATGTGGCCCCCCAAACACCCAGGGAATGCAGCCTTACATGCCATGGGACAATGTGTGGCCAATGCTGTAGTGTGGTAGGTGTGCACAGCTGTCTCTGGCCAGTAAATGTGTGTTGCATCCGTAGAATAGTCATACCAATGAGGTCCGACGCGGGTGACAATGCATACGCCTTGCACGGTTCAAGACCGAGCCGTGCGTACGCTTTGTCATTGAATGCAATGAGGTCCGACGCGGGTGCCAATGCGTACGCATTACACGGTTCATGACCGACCCGTGCGTACGCTTTGTCATTGAATGCAATGAGGTCCGACGCGGGTGACAATGCGTACGCCTTGCACGGTTCAGGACCGAGCTGTGCGTACGCTTTGTCATTGAATGCAATGAGGTCCGACGCGGGTGACAATGCGTATGCCTTGCACGGTTCAGGACCGAGCCGTGCGTACGCTTTGTCATTGAATGCAATGAGGTCCGACGCGGGTGACAATGCGTTCGCATTGCACGGTTCATGACCGAGCCTTGTGTACGCTTTGTCATTGAATGCAATGAGGTCCGACGCGGGTGACAATGCGTACGCATTGCACGGTTCAGGACCGAGCCGTGCGTACGCTTTGTCATTGAATGCAATGAGGTCCGACGCGGGTGACAATGCGTACGCCTTGCACGGTTCATGACCGAGCCGTGCATATGCTTTGTCATTGAATGCAGTGAGGTTCGACGTGGGTGACAATGCGTACGCATTGCACAGATCATGACCGAGCCGTGCGTACGCTTTGTCATTGAATGCAATGAGGTCCGACGCGGGTGACAATGCGTACGCCTTGCACGGTTCAGGACCGAGCCGTGCGCACGCTTTGTCATTGAATGCAATGAGGTCCGACGCGGGTGACTATCATACATAAGCGTCAGGCAGGCATGGACCGAGACAGGCATACGCCTTGGCCATTGAATCGTATGGAGACGGGTGCATGTGTATTTCCAAAATACGCGTTGTACAGTCAGTTGAACGAGCCGGGCGCACCCATTGGCTCCGGACTGTCATGGAGACTGATGCGGATTCAAAACTTGTACGAGTTGTGCACTGGAAATTCAGTTGGATGCCTACAACAATGTTGCAATTTCAAGTGTTTCATGAAGGGGAAGATTTGAACGATGCGGAAGGCGTGTACGAGTCTTATATTTAAATGGATTGGCCAGATTCATAGAATGCAACCGTGTTGGACCTATCACTTTAGACACATGGCACAGATTCTGCCTCTGCAGCACAGATATAAGGCTGGCTGGCCCCCAGGGAGCTCACTTGCCTGCACTACATGCTAGTGGACCACATCCCTGCTACCACTGCTGCTGTCTCTGCATCCTCTGGCTCCTGCTATGACACGTACTCTGGAGAGGGCCCCAGCCTTCACTGAGGAGGAGAACCAGGCCCTGCTGGACGGGCTCCTTCCACAGTACAGCAAGCTCTATGGGAAACCAGGGGAGCAGGTGAGAGTGCAGTCCACTGCCTTCCTAATTATGCATGTTGTCTGACTAGCAGGACTAGCAGTGTGTACACCAGTGGCAGGCATTCTCACTGACTACTTTCATGACCCAAAGTGTGTAGGTACATGTAATGAACAGGTGTCCTGCTGCTAAAGTGCTTTTTCCTTCCCCATGGTTGCACTACCTGTGTAACTCATTTCCCTTTGTGATGATGACATGTATATCCAAATGTGTGCTGCACAAATCTGGGGCATGTGTGTTAATGTACTTTTCACTTTGTCATCCTCACAGGTTGATGCCCACCAGAAGCAGGAGATATGTATGACCATCTCCCGGGCTGTTGGTTCGATGGGGGTCTACAAGCGCCGGATCCGCAACTGCCAGAAGAGGTGGCAGGACCTTCAGGCCTGGACCCGGAGGATAGCTAGAGTCCAGCTGAAGCTGTCACCTCCACGCAGGAGGGGCGAACACTGGACCCTGACCCCCCCACATGCTCTGGATACTGGCGGTGGTCTTCCTGGACCTGGATAGGCAGCTGAAGGCCAGACAGCAGCAGGAAGGGGGTAAGTCCATGCCTAATCTGTGTACTATGTCTGACATGCCAATTGCAGTCTTTTGGCCTGGTCACACTTCCACATTACGTAGGTCTTGTAGTCCAATACTCAGGTCCCTCAATTGTGTGATGCACCCTCCTCATCTGTTCCACAGGTGTGGCCCCTACAGTCTGTTGCTTGTGTCACTAGGGCACTGTGTCCCTGCAGTCAGCTATGCTTCATCTACCAGACAGCATCTGTGCCCGTGACTCTGGTGTGTGTTTCATGGGTGGGTCAATTGTTTACCCAATGCCTGAGATCTGACATGTGATCTGTGTGTGCCCTTGAGATGTGTTCCAATTAATGGTCTGACTCGCCACATGTGGCTGGGGTATTCCAAACAAACCCATGCAGCAGGGGACTCCAATTTTGGAGCCTCAGGAGTATGTATATCAAGTATGTCACACTTGCTTAGCCACCCCACTACTGTCCAGGGCCAAACACTGTTTCATGTAGACCTGGCTTGTCATGGCTCCTCAAGGGCATTTAGAAACACTCTGTAATCCCACTCCTGTGTATCAAATAACAGCTTGTGCTTAGTGACATGTGCCCTCAGGTGTCTGCCTCTGTGTCATTAGGGTGTGGCTTGTTATTACGTACAACTGGGGTGTCCATGATTCAGAGGGTCAGCATGACATCTGAGATGTGACTGTGAGAGACAAGAACTGTGTGACATATAGGTGTGTGATCATCTGACAGCGCACAATGGTGTATGCAACTGTGTCCTTCATGCAGCTGGGTTACATGTAGGCCTGGGCAAAAATTTCGTTCCGTTCGCGGAAATTGCGATAATTTGACATTTTTGCGTTCCGCGGAGAGCGCGAAGATGTCAAAAATTCCGGTTTCCGCAGCTTGGCGATAATTTGTTTCTTGCTCGCGCTGTAAAATGATACATTCTCGCGCGCGCGCGATCGCCTTACCTGATTCCCTGCGTTCGCCGACAAGTTTTCTTGATCCGGTCGCGTTCTCCATGAGATGTTGTATTGTTTTTAGCCATTTGCGCTGTCTCGCGACAGTTCGCGCCCGCAGTGACGTCATGCGTCGCGCGATCACGTCTTTCTTCTCGCGATCATGCACCGCGAGAACAACTCAAAACAAGATGGCCGCGCCCGCAAGCAGCCACATGGGTAAGTTGGCGACCCGCAACCATGCAGAAAATCGCGCGAACATGCCGGAAAAAAACTTCCGCATCTTCGCGATATTTCTGCTTGTTTGCGATAATTTTAAACATTCTCGCGATAATTTGCGAAGGTTAATTCCGCAAATTCCGCCCACCCCTAGTTACATGCATGGCAGACTGTGATGTGTTAATGTACAGGGAGTTGTGTTTGCAGAGACTCATATGTCTGATTTACATGATGTGGGGTCTTCTGGGTCCTGTATATGTTGTTTGCAGGGGATGGGCAAGTGCGCCGGTCATCTGCAGAGTTAGCTTTACCCCTGAGCTAGGATTGTGAGTCAGTGCATTTTGTTGTTGTCTGGATGCCCTGCCCCTGTGACAGGAGACAGTGTTGACTGACTTTCTGGGCATCCCAGTGCCATGGCATTTAACTTGCTATGAGTGATCCTGCATTGTGTTCAAGTGTGCACCATGCACCCCATTGTGGCATTGACCATCAGGTCATGAGAACATCATAGTGTGTGTTGCTGGGGGGCTCTGTGTGCCGTTATTGTTTGCCTGGGCGATACCTGCTGCGTGCTTCTGGCTTCTCTTCCCTGGCGCCTATCTTCTCTGCCACTGCCGCCGCATTGAGAACTCACGCGGCCGCAGTGTGCACTACATTGCCCAGAGTCCGTAGCGGCAGGAAGCCGCCCACGCCTCTTCCGCGCCCGGAGGCGCTTTAAATCAGAGAAGAGCCCCGGTGGAGCGGGGGCTCTGTGTGCCGTTATTGTTTGCCTGGGCCATACCTGCTGCGTGCTTCTGGCTTCTCTTCCCTGGTGCCTATCTTCTCTGCCACTGCCGCCGCATTGAGAACTCGCACGACCGCAGTGTGCACTACATTGCCCAGAGTTCGTAGCGGCAGGAAGCCGCCCACGCCTCTTCCGCGCCCGGAGGCGCTTTAAATCAGAGGAGAGCCCCCGCGTAGCGGGATCGCGCACGGGTAGCGCCGGGTTAAGCCCGGGACAAGGGCGGGACCGTCTGTGGCCGTCCGAGGCCGATTGAGGCTGGGCCCCGTTATTTACCATTTAATATTTGCTATTGGACGTGTTACCACTCCCGCTGTGCCCAGATACGTTTTTGGTTACTCCCTGACTTGTATGAGAACTTGTGATATAGTGGGATTCATCTGTCTTACTTTTGTGATCTGTGTATCCGGGCATTGAGACTTTTAGCATTTTGTGTACTGCATCTGCAACATGGCCAAAGTTACTAGGAATGCGAAAGGGGGGTCTGGTACTTTAGACGCTTTCCTTAAACGGGCTGAAACTGCAGTTGCCAAAGAGATCGAATTAGTCGAGAGGAGACTATCCCTTGACCCTACGTGTAACATCATAACCACTTTGAATACTGCCCCCCCAAATTTCTCTATGAGTAGTCCTACTGCTTTGACAGATTTGTCTCATGGTTCAGTTGCCCTGTCAAATGAGGTTCTGCCCAGGGGAGCTACTTCCACTCATACTTCAAGCCCATTTATTATTAGGCAGTCCCCTTCCCCTCCAAATACATGTACTAGGCACGCTCGTGGTGAGCAAGTTACTAGACCCAAACAGCCTCAAAGGAAGCGAAAGGCTGTTAGTACTAGTAAGAGTAACACACCTAAAGCTAAGCAAGCTAGGAAATGTCCTACAACAACTATCCAAGGTCCACAAATAGGAAGCCAACTGACTCAGGACAATCCTACTAACACCCTACCAGAAAGCCTTCAGTTTATCCCCTCCGCTGACAAATCTAGAGAGGTTGATTTTATGTCTAGATTTGCGGTAATTTTGGAGGAGCGTATCAAGGCCTTGATCACTTCGGTTTTGGCTAAACTTGAGACAATTGACTCTAGACTATTAGATTTGGAGAAACAAATACTAACCCAGCAGGGTTCCCTCCTAGGATCTAAACAAATAACAACACGTCTTGATAGTGTTCCAGTGCAACTGCCTTTAGTTAATCGTCTGGATATTGGTGTGCATGTATCTGGAGCACAGGCTGTACCCCAGACAACTATTGTTCCTACAAATCATATCCATCAAGGAGATTCTATCTCTGCTAGAGAGATCCCTAGGACCATTACAAGAGATACCTATCGTATCTCTATGAAACACCCCAAATTCCATCTCCCCACAGAGGCGTGTCCCTATTCTATAATTCTCGCCAATGTCCCTAAAATACCAGATGGCAGTGAGGAACACTGGTCTTCATTAAAAAATAAAGTATTACAACATTTAAACATCAGAACAGTGTTGGGTGGTGCTTTGTATTCAAATTTTAAGATGGTCCATAGGGTGGAATGGATAGGAGATACTAAAAAGAGCTTGGAGGGAGACTGTGTAGTAGTTAATTTTGCATCCCCTAAACTTATTGAACACATCTTAAGATAGGCAGGCTCCCTGATTATCCATCATGATCGTATTAATATCCTCCCCCTAGGATTTTTTTTTATCCTCCCTGTCCTAAGGTTCCAACAATAGGGAGAGATCTAGCCACTTGTTTTGATCATTATGTTAGACCCACCCCAATTAGCAACAGATTTGAGGTACTGAGCTCATTAGACTGTAATGATTGACTTGGCCATAGCCTAGATTCAGATTTACAAGGAACACATACTGTTCCTCCTCCCAGTGAGATTGTCTCGCCGCGAGCTGATCCACATTGTGTTTCTTGTCTAGTGCAATCTGGGGTCCAAGCTACTGGAGCTTTACAGGAAGTCCTGCCAAGTGCCATTCAACGTTATGATGAGCCCAAGGGCTTTTCGTCCCTAATTTCCTGGAATGTGGCAGGGCTTAGGAATAAGGTCGCATCCATTGATTGGTCCATTTTTCTTGATAACAGGGATTTTATACTATTGCAGAAAACATGGTCGACCAACTTGGATTATAGACCTGGCTGCCTTAGTTTCTATGTTCCTGCTGTCCCCAGTCTTCATGGAAGGGCTAAGGGGGGTCTCTTAATGTGGATTAAACAGGACAGTGGATACCATTTGACCCAACTGGACTCTAAAAGTAATGATATCTTGCTTGTACTGGTCCAGTGCCCTGGTCAAAAAGATCTTTTTGTTTTTAACGTTTATGCCAGAGGGCTACCCGGGGGCAAACCATCAAGGACTGTGGAGGAGTTGGACCAGCTCCTGGATATGTATTGCAGAAACGGTTATGTTATAGTAGCGGGTGATTTTAATTGCTGCTTGAACCCCTGGACACCAATGACATTGACCTCACGTATGAAGAGTATAGAGCCTGGAATATTCCCCACTTGACACTATCGCCAATTAAGAAGTGGACGGAGGCCGCACTACAGCTTAAGGTTCTCTGTATTGGTCATGGGCTCCGAGCAATACATGGTAGATCAGTTTCTGATAAGGAAGGGGCCTTTACGTTTAATAATGGCCTCCGCAAAAGCCGCATTGATTATATATTCACTAACAAAGAACATTGGTCTAGAATTAAGGATATGGAAGTGGTGGCAAGAGTAGAGAGCGATCATGATCCTCTGCTACTTTCCTTCCAATTATCCAAAACCAATTGTCAGGAGCCTCTTCCTAGGAAGGTTGAAGTTGCTATAACCAATGACTCAAGGCGAGTTAAGTGGGTTAATTGTTTGGGGAATAAGAGGCAGATTTTAACATCGAGGCTAATAATGCCTTACAAAATTCTGTTGCTCATGAGGAAGATTTGGGTAATATAAATATTATCCATACCCAATTTTTAATCAACTAAGTGTCTTCTTTATAAAGCAGACCCATCCTAAACCCAATAGACCAACCAGAAAGGAGAATCAATGGTATGGGAAATCCTGAAGGATTGCATATCGGTCCCTGTCAGATGCTGTAAAAACTAAAGATATTGTCTCCATCAGGAATGCTCGTGCATTTTACAAAAAAGCACAATATGAAGCCAAACAAGCTTGGGACCAGGAATACTGGAGGGACCTCCACTCTGCCAGCAAAGAACGTTCAATGCGTTCCTTTTGGGACCTGATCAGATGGGGTAGGGGTTTAAGGAGAGAAGAACCCACTAATTTTGTGTCACCTAATTTGTGGGTTTCACATTATGCATCTCAGTTTGCGTCTAATGAAGTACCGGAGGACTGCTGTCCATCTACTACTCCCTTAACTAAGGATGTAGTTCCTCTGGTTTTCACTTCAAATGAGGTGAATAATGTGCTGAAATCCCTCCCCAAAGGTAGAGCACCTGGTTTAGACTCGGTCCCCTCTGACTTGTTTATGCATGACAAGGAATTATGGGCACCGTACATCTTGTGCCTAGCGAATTGTATATCCAAAGGCACACCCATACCTTATACATGGAAGGGAGCTCAGATCATTCCGATCTTTAAGAAGGGTGAACGTTCTGACCCAGGTAATTACAGACCTATAAGCCTGATTGACTGCATACAGAAGGTGATAGCTAGGCTTGTTTTACAAAGGATTCAAGGATGGATCGAAGAGGAGGAAGTTCTTTCACCTCTCCAGGCCGGTTTTCGCAGTCACACAAGTACCATAGACCAGGTACTTAGGTTTTTGTTAATTTACTGGCGGGTGGTCTTATTGGGTGAGGGTCTGCTTTTTGCAGCCTTTGTTGATCTTAAATAAGCTTTTGATTTAGTCCCCTGAGCAAAAATGTGGTCAGTTTTTATAGACCAAGGCATGCCCTTAGACATTTTAAATTTTTTAATGAAATTACACGAGGATGATTTTGCCCAAGTCAGATGGAATCAATCGGGTAATGTCACAGATAATTTTCCAATTGCTAGGGGTGTTCGCCAAGGGTGCATTTTAGCCCCGACTTTATTTTCTTTATACATCAACGGGGTGATCAACTATTTTAAGGATACTCCCACTGATGCCCCCAAGTTGGATGGCAAGTTGATCCCCCTGTTGATGTTTGCAGATGATACTTTGTTAATTTCTAAAACCCAACAAGGCCTTCAAAAAGCTATTGACGTGTTTGAAGTTTTTTGTAAGGATTGTGGGCTTGTTGTAAATGTATCTAAAACTAAATTCATGGTCCTGCACAAATCTAAACACGTCAGAGGGACCGTGTTTATGAATAAAGTTAAATTAGATCAGACAGAGGTTTTTTCATACCTGGGTATCACTCTTGCGTCGAAGTTAAACTGGAAACCGCATATAGACCAAGTATTAACTAAGCATGCCCAACTAACGAGCGCATTAACCAAAGAGCTCCACCTGTCTCACACTAGACCTATTCTACCAGCCCTCAAAATATATGATGCCAAGATAAGCTTGGCAATTCTTTATGGGGCAGAACTGTGGGGTCATAGTAATCTTACCCAATTAACTCGGGCCCAAAGCAAGTTTTTGCGTCTTATCACTGGCCTCCCAGCATCTACCCCCCTTATACCCCTTTACTATGATTTGGGGGTCTTGTTTTTAGAGGATATCGCACGTTATCGTCCAGTGGCCTACTGGAGGCGGCTCTGGGTGACTCCCGAACGCTCTGAGTATGGCCGGGCACTATTGGACGTTAGGGGGGTTGATAAGGCGCATAAGATTGCCTGGATGAGTGAACTCAGGTTACGTTATCGAGCTATGGGCCTAGCAAGCTTATGGGATGAACCTACATTACATATTTTTCCCCCAAAAAAGATTCTTAAAGAATTTTATTGGCGAGTAGTTACGGAAAGTAGATTTGGCTCAAGCATTGGTCTGTCTCTAACTTCGGATTTTTTGGACCAAAAGGATAGTCCCTCTTTTGAAAACTACTGGGACTGCATTACAGTTGCAGAAGATAGGAAGCGATATCATCAATTTAGGGTGGGAACTCTTCCTATCAATTGCTTTGTGGCCAAATGGCGATTAGGCCTTAAACCGGATTGCCCTTTTTGTACTGCTCAAAGGGAAAGTATTGCGCATGTCCTATTTATCTGTCCGGAGTATAGAATTCCTAGGCGGGTTTGGTTGAAACCAATTTTTGTACTATTAGGTCTAAAGACGGGTGTTGAGGCTTTGCGGTTTCTCAGAACCAACAACTCCCAATCTGTGACTATTGCTGTAGCAAAATTTCTCCGCTGGTTTTGGATTATACGTGCATACAAATTACGCCTCATTTGATAATATGGACACCTTATTATTGATGAATTTTAAATATGAAATATTTATTATGTTGTTATTTTATTGATTACTGACTGTTTTTATCCAATATTTATTTGTAACACCGCTGCTGTATATGTCATTTCTGCAGTCTATGACGTGAATCTGGTCCATTATTGTTTATTGTTCATTTTCCTTTTTTTTCTTTTACAATTTTGTTACTGTATTTGTTGTCCTTAATGATGAAAATCTCAATAAAGACTTGAAATTGAATTGTGTGTTGCTGGCATGCATCACAAGCATGTGAAATGGGTCTCTGCCCATCCCTTCATCCGGACACCTGTACTGAGTCAGTAGCAAGAGATGTGCTGTGTGTATAGTGGCATATGTTATGTTATGTTATGTTATTTATATTTTTATAGCGCACAGCTGCCCCAGCAAAGGGGCGTCCTGGCGCTATGACAGACACTACAACATAACACACAATAAAAGAAAAAGAAATTAAACAGACACGGGAAACAGGAAAGTTTTGATCGCCTGCCTGAAGGCGAGTAGGTCTTCAAGAGCTCGGATGTGTACCGGGAGCGAGTTCCATAAACCTGCCGCGAGCACCCTAAAGGAGCGGCCACCCATTCTGCTCAATTTAAAGCGTGGACAGACAGCCAGGTGAAGCCCCTCCGATCTCAAGGATCTCAAAGGAGTGTAGGGCGTGAGTAGGTTGGCAAGTGCCGGCGGCGAAGAAGATTTCAAAATTTTAAAGGTCAGGCACAGCGCTTTGAACTGGATTCGCTGTCTGACCGGGAGCCAATGTAAGGCCGAGATGGTACCAGACACTGAGCAATGTCTAGGGAGGCCCACAATGGCCCGTGCCGCGGCATTTTGTACCATTTGGAGCCTAGAGGCCTCTGCTTGATTCGCCCCTAACAGCAGTGAACTGCCGTAGTCCAGCCGAGATAGTATAGAGGCCTGGACCACAAGCTGTCTGGTAGGGGGATCAAAATACTTTAAAACCGGCCTTATTCCCCGCAGAATGCCATAGCACGTGGCAGCCACCTTCTTAGTGTGGTCCCTGAAGGTGAGCGCAGAGTCCAACCAGATGCCTAAATTTCTCACTCCAGAAGCTGGAATGGGAGTGACACCCAACTCTGATGGCCACCACTGGCTACCCCATAGCTCAGCGTGCTTCCCTAATACCAACACCTCTGTTTTGGTGGCATTTAACTGAAGGCAGTTGGTGCGAAGCCAGCTTGCTACTGCCATCAGACCCGCTCGGAATCTGGGGGCCTCCACCTCAGGGTCTCCACTGAGTGTCACCGCTAGCTGTGTGTCGTCCGCATATGAGGCCATCGTAAGACCCCACTGTTTGACGACACCAGCCAACGGTTTCACATAGAGGTTGAACATTGTAGGGCTCAACGAGGATCCCTGTGGTACCCCCAGCTCCAGGGGATAAGTGGCGGATTGGCCAGGTGGTATAGCCACTGTAAAGGATCGATCCGATAAAAAAGACCGAAACCACTGGAGGGCGAGATCAGTCACTCCCGCCTCCTGTAAGCGTTGGATCAGTATATGGTGGGACACAGTATCGAAGGCAGCGCTTAGATCTAATAGTAAAAGCGCTGCCGTACGGCCTGAGTCCAGTACCTGGCGAAGATGTTCCGTGATGTAGAGTAATGCCGTTTCGGTACTGTGTCCCGACCGGAAGCCGTTCTGACTGGGATACTCCTACATGTTCACTTGCATGTCCAAATGAGGTGTGGGTGGTGCATGTCGGCACATTGGGGTGTTAGCATCCAACATGCAACAGACATATGTGTGAAAGTCAAGGAGGGATATGTGTGCCATGGTTGAGGTTGAGAATGACAATTGGCTTATTCTAAACAGTGTTGGCACTTTGAGCTGTGATCAGCTGATGATGCCAGGGCTTTCCCTGTGATGTAATGAACTCACTGTGGTGTGCGCAGTCGGTGCAGCTGACTGATGTTGTTCTCTTACTTCCTATTCCTATCCAGATACATCCACGGCCACAGGAGGGGACAGCTCCACGGACCAGGAGGAGCCACAGAGCCTGACAGGGACAGAAGGAGAGGAGTCGGGGGAGTGGAGCCACACAGAGGAATAATCAGCACCATCACCCCCAGCTGAGGGCCACAGCAGCTCTGAGGATGACTCCCTTGTGGAGGCAGGTGTCAGCAGCCACCAAACCCCAGCTAGTGAGGCTGTCCCCACCACCACCATCACCACCACCACCACCACCCTCCCATCGGCTCCCATCTCAGAGGTCCCTGTAGGCTCCTGTGTTCGTGAGCATGTCTCCTTTGTGCCAGGCACCCCACCCCCTGCCCCTGTGTCCCCTGCTGCCCTGAGTGAGGAGTCTGTGGACTTACTTAGACAGATCCATGTAGGGCAGACATCGATGCTGAAGGTGTCGTTCATGGAGGACATTTCCTCGGGCATGTCTGCCCTACAGAGGACCAATCAGTCCATGGCCTCCTCCCTGACGGCAGCAGTGTCCCTCCTCCAACAGTCCCGCACCCCTCCTATCTCTGCCCCACCCACGATTCCTAGCAGCCTACCTGTCCCAAGCACACAAACACCCAAACCAAGGTCTAGACATGCACACAAGCAAGCTCAGGGGACTGATACCACACTCACAGGGGCTGGTTTGCAGACACACACACAGTCATCCACAACCACTCCGCAGTCCTCCGAGACCTCTCCCTCCCAGCCCCCTTCCCTTGCCTCACCTGCAACCCCATCTCCCCAGAAGCTCTTCCTCTGTGACCTTGGCCTCTTCCCCACCGACCCAGCAGATCCAGATTACAAGGGGAATAGGAAGTCCCCACACACAGAGGGGAGTGCTCCTCACACCCGGACATTCTCCCCCAGGCACAGTCAGACTGAGACCCCCACCCGCAAGTCCCCCCGGAGGCGGAAGAGCAAGACCCCCCGCCACCACGCAGCTCCAAGGCAAAGTCTCCGTCCTCCATCCCCAGGCCACCACTCCAGAGGTTCCCCCGCCACTCCCTGCCCCGGGTTCCCCCACCCACAGATACACCATCCCCAAAAAGCTAAGGCCATCCCCCTACCACTTGCTCCTCCACACCTGGTCAGACGGTTAGTGCCACTGATGTGAGGACCGTGTCTCCCCCCTGTCCTGCCGATCTCACCTGCCCCCCATTCCGCTCCCATGGATGTAGGCACTGCAGTGGAGTCCACGACCACCCCATCTGACTTGGGCACTGCAGTGGGGACCCAATCCACTCCATCTGACCTGCCCACTGGAGTTGTGCCGGCACCCACCCCATCTGACTGTGCCCCACAGTTGTGACAGCACCCACCACTTCAGTCAGCTCCACTGCAGTTGCAAGTGTCTCGCCTGCATCCACCACCTTTTCACTGCCTCCTTCTGCTGCGCCCTGATCCTGTCCCTGTGGTGCCGGGCCTGCCCCTATGTATGCCCCCTCCGAGGGGATGACCCCGGTCCTTAGCAGTGCAGGCAAGCAACATGTGACAGTTGTCACTCTAGTTCACTCCTTGGCATTTGGACATGGACTGGCCATTGGCCTTTTGTTTGAACGGATGTTTAACTTTTAATATGCTGAATAAAGCTTTTTTCTTTATCCCTGTGAACTTGATTTAGCTGTACATTATGTTGATGATGTTTAACATGCCCTTGCACCTATAATGCTTGGTTTCCAATGTTGAATACTGATGTGTTGCCGTGAGGTTCTCCATGTGGTCCATGAAATATGTATCCTATTCTGGTGGGTATCCATGTCATCCTTTGCAGCTACCTGGGTGTGTCATGATCAACTATTTGTGGACATCTCTGTGAACATTTCATTTGCATAGTCACATCTCTGGGTTGTACCCATGCACATATGATGCACTTCCCATTGTCCAATTTGTCAATTCCATAAACTTTGTGCGCATAACCACTGGACCTACAGGTGTGGGCATCATTGGTATAGGAGCAACTGGGTCCTCTGTGCAACTTGCTAGACATATGTTTTGAGTATGTGCAGATGACCTAGGGGAGACTCACGTACCCAGGCTGTTGTGACCAGAGCCTTCATTGTGTGGTAACTGATGGCTGACTGACCAAGTTTTCTGCAGACATGAGTGAGAGGTGCTGTGAATATGTTTGGCACAGCTGGGCTTCCACAGGAGTTGGGTCCCCTCAAGTAAGTATGTTGTCCCATGACATAGCCTGGGCCCATGGTGTGTGTTGTATGAGCATGTGTGTGTGTCCACATCCCTGGTCATACACAGGCAGTGTTCCCTTGATGTGTTCCTGTTGTTGATGCTTGCTGAGTGGTACTGGGTTCATCCCACTACTTTGCCATGAGCTACCAGATGTGTGGGTGCATGACACACTACTGTTAATTGGTGTATCATCATTGAGATTTGTCAGTTCTGAGTGGTGATGATGTTGTTAGACACAGATGGGACACAGTCAGGGTTCCCCAAGGCACTTGTTTATTTGCAAAATCATGTAGTTGTCCCTAGGTGGTACCTTTCAGGGATTGACACATTTGTATGTGTGTGTGACTGCTCCCACTTGTCGGGTTCATGGCTGCAATGTTGGCAGGTGTCAGCATGTGTGCCTTGTGGTTCTCCTTGGCTTCTGCATTGGCCTGGGACTGTGGCAGGGATTCTGAAGGTTACGTGAGCTTTGAAGTCATGGCCATGTACCGCATACTGTGCAGTATGTCTGTCATTCCCCAGGGTTGTAAACTGTCCTTGTGTGATGTGTCTGTGCACCTTAGTTTCTCCCAACATTCCTGTGTTTGTCATGGGTGCATGTGCAATGTCACCTGTCCATGTGGGCTTCACAGATGCACATTGTTGCAGTTCAGGGTGTGTGGTGTTGAGGCTGGACTGATGTAAATGTTTGCATGGATGGTCCCCTAGCTCCCGTTTGTCCATGGATGAGGGGTCATGCTGAGTGATTTGTGTTTGTGTATGTGTGATGTACGTTTGTGGAACAGGACACATGTCTAGGTTTCCCAGTTTGTACGACATCTGCCTTTGTCATCACAGTGGAGGTGTCATGCATGCTTGTGTCACCCCAATGGCTGGTCCCTGGGGGTAGTGCTGTTGTGTGTCAGTCTCTTGCTGTTTTAGTTGGTGTTCATTCCAGCTTGTGTCACATGTGTCTTTTGTGCTCCCTCTCATCTCACAATGCCTGATTGCCCACTATTGGTGTCCCAATGATGGTTTACTTTTGTATGACACTGTGTCCACATCTGTGTCACTGTGGTTCAGCCCCCATCATGTGTTGTGTGGTTGCCTGGGGATACTGTGACACACACATGCTGTGTCAGATGTGCAGTGTGAGGTTGCCTGTTTGTGTTTGTGCATCTGCATCAGTACATTGGTATTGCTGTTGTGGGCCTTTGTCTGGATGCTGTTTCTGTGATTTTCCCTGCTGTCCCTGTGAGTCATATCACGTCATTGTGCACATTCATCCTGGTTGTTAGGTGCCATTGCTGGCTTGGAATGGGAGTTTGTGAGCTGACACCTACTGTCTACACAGGTTGTTTTGATTAGTGTGTCTATTTTCGAGATGTGTGTATGCTTGGTGATGGTCACTTCTGCTCTTGTGTCATTGTACACTGTATGCATTGTCAGCCCCCATGTGTGGTGCTTGTCTGCACATGGCCGAGAGTGTGTTAGGTTTTCACAGCACTGTTGGCCTCACCACATCTCTGTGGGAATGGGACACAACCACTAGTTTGCCACAGAAGTATTTAATCGGGAGCTGGGATCATACATGCTGTTTGTTATTTGCAGCTTTGACCATGATGACACTTACCTTTTGGTCACTGTGATGAGGGGGGGTTTAGACCCCATCACCACAATGCTCAACATCTGCTGCAATTTGGAAGACCACACTTAACTTCTGTTCTGCTCAATGAGCAGGTGTTCTTTTTACATTGCCACAGTGCTATGGTGATGCTTGCCTTGTGTAGGGCACACTCATTTGTTGATCACACATGTGCTGTTAGTTACATTGTATGATCAAAGTCATAATCACTGTTGTGGGCATTTGTCACAGACTACACACTGTTATCATGATGTTGGGGGATGTATTTTGCTGACATACCTAATGTTGGAGTATGATGGATGTGTGGCGCATCACCCATCCTATGAGTGGGGGTGGCAGGGGTGATGGGCAACAAGTCACCTATGAGTGGGGGTGGCAGTAGTGATGGGCAACAGGTCCCCTATGAGTGGGGGTGGCAGTAGTGATGGGCAACAGGTCCCCTATGAGTGGGGGTGGCAGGGGTGATGGGCAACATTAGCCCTATGGCTGGGGGTGGCAGGGATGATGTGCAACAGGTCCCCTATGAGCAGGGTGGCAGTAGTGATGGGCAACAGGTCCCCTATGAGTGGGGGTGGCAGTGGTGATGGGCAACAGGTCCCCTATGAGTGGGGGTGGCAGGGGTGATGGGCAACATTAGCCCTATGGCTGGGGGTGGCAGGGGTGATGGGCAACAGGTCCCCTATGAGTTGGGGTGGCAGGAGTGATGGGCAACATTAGCCCTATGGCTGGGGGTGGCAGGGGTGATGTGCAACAGGTCCCCTATGAGTGGGGGTGGCAGTAGTGATGGGCAACAGGTCCCCTATGAGTGGGGGTGGCAGGGGTGATGGGCAACATTAGTCCTATGGCTGGGGGTGGCAGGGGTGATGGGCAACAGGTCCCCTATGGCTGGGGGTGGCAGGGGTGATGGGCAACAGGTCCCCCATGAGTGCGGGTGGCAGTAGTGATGGGCAACAGGTCCCCTATGAGTGGGGGTTGCAGTAGTGATGGGCAACAGGTCCCCTATGAGTGGGGGTGGCAGTAGTGATGGGAAACAGGTCCCCTATGAGTGGGGGTGGCTGGGGTGATGGGCAACATTAGTCCTATCGCTGGGGGTGGCAGGGATGATGGGCAACAGGTCCCCTATGAGTGGGGGGGCAGTAGTGATGGGCAACAGGTCCCCTATGAGTGGGGGTAGCAGTAGTGATGGGTAACAGGTCCCCTATGGCTGGGGGTGGCAGGGGTGATGGGCAACAGGTCCCCTATGAGTGGGGGTGGCAGTAGTGATGGGCAACAGATCCCTATGAGTGGGGGTGGCAGAAGTGCTTGGTAACAGGTCCCCTATGAGTGGGGGTGGCAGGGGTGATGGGCAACATTAGCCCTATGGCTGGGAGTGGCAGGGGTGATGGGCAACAGGTCCCCTATGAGTGGGGGTGGCAGTAGTGATGGTAAAAAGGTCCCCTATGAGTGGGGGTGGCAGTAGTGATGGGCAACAGGTCCCCTATGAGTGGGGGTGGCAGGTGTGATGGGCAACATTAGCCCTATGGCTGGGGTGGCAGGGGTGATGGCCAACAGGTCCCCTATGAGTGGGGGTGGCAGTAGTGATGGGCAACAGGTCCCCTATGAGTGGGGGTGGCAGTAGTGATGGGCAACAGGTCCCCTACGAGTGGGGGTGGCAGTAGTGATGGGCAACAGGACCCCTATGGCTGGGGGTGGCAGGGGTGATGGGCAACATAAGCCCTATGGGTGGGGGTGGTAGTGGTGCTGGCCATGCAACCCATATGGTGGCCTGTTGTTAGTGGCCAGGATGTGGATCCCCTGTGTGTGTACCATTTTGCGGGTACGTGTCGTTTGGTTATGTGGTAGGTGTCTGACTTACTGCCTGCGCCGTCGGCGTCGGTTCCTGAGCCGGTCATAGATGTAGAGTACTGGTATGACCTGTGCGATGGGATTCATGATGTGTTCGTGTCGTACACGCTGCTTGTTGCTCCGTCTCGTACCCGCTGCAAGCTGGTCCGTCTCGTAGCGGTGGAATGAGTTGTGGCGCGAATCGTAGCTGATATGCTTGAATCACAACCTACGTGTCGGTCGTGTTTTTGGCAGTTATGCGCATCGTACTTCCTCTGCAGGACGGACCGGCTACGGGTACGTGTCGGTAGCAAGGTAAGGCTATGGACGGCTCTCGGAGAGCTGTCCGACCCGGTATCGGAATCGATCCCTGAATGTTAAATACACTATGCAGTGCACACAAGGTTTCAGGCGCAACATGGTCTTGAACATTTCTTTAAGTTGATTCATTGATGCCAGATGTTATAAAATGGTTACAAAAAAATCCACAATTTCTTTTTTACAAGAAATAAAAAATAAAAAGGCTGCACAGCCACAACAAAGAACATATGCAGGCCTATGGCAAAAGCACATTGGCTGGCTACACAAAATGCCCTCCAGCCACATGGTCACAACAACAAGCAAGAGGGAATGCAAGCAAAGAGAAGAGATGCAGGCCCATGGACATTGACTATACAAAATGGCTCAAGGCCACATGGGGAACAAAGACAAATGGTGGCCTATGGCAAACACACTCACACTGGCCAAAGGAGGCATGGTAAAGATCACACTTCATTAATTCAGCAATGCCAAAATCTGAACTTAACAGGGCACAAAATGTTTACAAGTTACAACAACACACATCCTCCAAGGCATTACCCAACCCTATACACTGTTTGCAGGGGAATAAAACATGAAATACCCCCCAAAAAACATTTTATATTTGAATCCAAGTTCATCTATGGCCTAAATGATGTTTCAATTCAACAGACATCACAGAAACAGTTGTTTCATGCACCCAGTAATAGCACAGGGCCTACTGGCTGGAAGGCCCATTGGCAGACTAGGCCACATAATGAATTAGATCAATATTGCAAATTTATTTTTTTTAAACATGGAGAAAATGTAATGAACTGTGTAACATTTTTTCTTCATAAAAGAAGAAACATTACCTGCAAATAAATAACTAGACCCCTACTTATACTACAGGCCTCACACCAAAATTAATTTTAAAAATCAAATAAAAGTACAAATACATCCAGATGCATGGCCCCAATAAAACAAGCAACACCTGTTTTTCAACTTACTGAAATACAAAGTACTTAAATCCAACAGAATATACAGCAGACACAAAGGGTGATACTTCCACTTGTGAAATCTCAAATACAAAGTACTTAAATCCAACAGTATATGCAGCAGACACAAAGAGTGATCCTTCCACTTGTGAAATCTCAAATACAAAGTACTTAGATTCAACGGTATATGCAGCAGAAACAAAGAGCGATCCTTCCATCTCTAAATCCAAAATAAAGTGACCAGGATATGAACAAAGCACTGGGAGGAGCCTGCTGGACAGGGACAGGAACTTGGAGACTTTGGGGCATTTCCTTCCAGTTGGAAAAAAATAAAAAATAAAGAATACTGCTCGCACAGAAAAAACAATGGCAAAGGTTTATTTGAGGAGGTTTTTGACTCCAAATCATCATTTTGGGAAGATTTTGATGCCCCTGAGGAGAGAATCCTCCCTAGATTTTATCAGCAGTAGATCCTGCCCATTCGGGATCACGTACGTCGGAAAACATCTGCCAGGATTCGTTGGCATGCCCGAATGATGTGTTGGCGACCACAAAATCCCACGGGAGCATGCAGCAGGCAAGCAAATCTTGTGGCTCTCGCAAATGGCTCTGATAATCTCGTCGGCGATCGCGAGCACCCGGCAAGTCGCTCCTGCACGTACAAAAGGATATTTTGAGCTCTAACACAAAAAACCTCTGCTCCATTGCGGAGTACAGAGTTTATCAGTAACTCCATGTTCAACTCGCAGTTGCCAAACTCCACTAACTCCGAGAGCGGAGTGGAGTTTCACACCCAGGCCTAGTTTTGAGAGGGTTGTGATTAAGGCAATAGTTGGGAGTTGGTGGAACCTTTTTCTGCTCTTGTAAGTGGTTCTGAGTTTGGGATAGAGGAGAAGGTAGCTTGAAGGATGGGATGAGTCAAAGAGGGGTCATGTAGGTGTTGAAGAGGATCAGGCTGAGGGACGATCCTTGGGGAACTCCGCAGATGATCTTCTTGGGCTCTGAGGTAAACAGTGGGAGGTGATCCTTTGGGCTCTGCCTGTGAGGTATGAGGCGATTTATTTGAGGGTGTTTTCTTGAATCCCAATGAGGTGGAGTCTGTTGATCAGATTGTGGTGGGAGACGGTGTCAAACATGGCAGAAAGGTCCAGGAGAATCAGGGCTGTGGTTTGCCTGCTGTTCAGGAAGGCTCTAATGTCCTCTGGGGCTGCGATCAGGGGTGTCTTGGTGCTGTGGTTAGCTCAAAATCTGGATTGGAAGGGGCCATGAGGTTGTGGTCTTATAGGTGTTGAGTGAGTTGCTGGTTGATTGCTTTCTCAAGGACTTTTGTTGGATAGGGGAGAAGAGAGATGGGTGGTAGTTCTTCATTTCGGCTGAGTCAGCAGATTGTTTTTTCAGGAGGGGCATCACTTCAATATGTTTCAAGTCCCCAGGGAAGGAGGCTGTGGTGATGGAGGCGTTCAGGACCTTCCTGAGCTCGCCACCGATTGTCTTGCTTCCAAGGTTGAAGATGTGGTGGGGGCATGGGTCCGTAAGTGCTCCCGAGTGCACAGAGTTCATGATGGAGATATTGTCCTGCGCGGTGAGCAGTTTCCAGTGGGTGAAAAGGTGTTTGGGTTTGCATTTGGGGGTGTGAACCAGTTGATGCCGCCTGCAGCTGAGGGTTGGGGTTCAAAGTTTTCATAGATGGCCCAGATCTTGCTGTGGAAGAAGTCTGCAAGGTTGTCGCACAGTTCCTGGGAGGAAATTATGTTATTCTCTGTGGTTGCAGGATTGGTGAATAGTTCTTTACAGTGGTTTGCACTGGCTTTGATGTAGGCTGCTAGGGCGTTCTTCTTGGTTTCTTTCACTGGTACTGGTTCAGAGGGATGTATGACGTTACAACGCACACTTTTACAACGCATGCACTTACAACGCATTTTTTTTTTTTTTTTTTTTTGTGAAAATTTTATTGAACAATAAATCAATTACAAGCATGGGCCTGCAACCACCAGGGCCGGCCGCTAGATTCAGGCAGGATCATACAGATGTTAAGGCAGTAGTCGACTCCCGGGGCCCAGCCCCGTCCATGGCTCCGGATAGTCCTAGGGAAGCAGGATACCTAGGTTTAACATAAATAACAAATAAAAACAAAAGGCGAGGCGTAAGGGCAAAAGATATGGGTCAGGCTACATCCGGGGGACTCTACTTAGACCTTCAAATAGCTATCAGGAGAAAGGAGTGCTGATAGGTCGGGGGGGGGGTCACGGGAGAGGAACGTCTATATTCGGTTATTCCAAAAGTCGCAAGGAACCATCAAGGGTCAGGGGGACAAAGCAATATCGGTGTCCACTAGGGGGGGAATACAGATACCCCCACGATACGCGTTCCATTGCCCCTAGATTCTACCCCATGCCCCCGGTTTACCACGAGCCACATACACAGTCTTCTCCCTGAACATGCACCAGTCCATGTTCTCCTTCCATACGGACACGGTGGGAGGCCGCTGGGAACCCCAAAGCTGCGCTATATCTCTCTTGGCAATCATGTTCCCCAGGGCCGCCCACCGAGTCTGAGCCGCGTTATAATCATTGGGCTCCCACACATTCAGGACACAGCGACGCACCTCCGGCAGCAGCACAACCCCGGTGACTTGTCCCATGACCACGTGCACCCGGCGCCAGTATTCCGCCACCTCGCGACACTCCCAAAGGATATGGAGAAAGGTGGCTCTGAGTCCACATCCCCGCTTACAGAGCCCGTCTTCAGAAAATCCCATCGAGACCAAACGGGGACCCGTCACATACACCCGGTGGAGAATCTTGAGTTGGACCAGGCGGAGACGGGCTGGAATGGCCACTTCCTTGGGGGACGACAGTGCGGACTGCCAGTCCTCGTCGTCCAGTTCCACCCCATCCCCCGTCCACGCCTCCCGGAGGCGCACCAAGAGGTCAGCCCGATTATTGATACGTTTTTTATAAATTAATGAGATAGTACTGTCGGGGACATGACCATCGAGTATGCGGTCCTCGAGGGGCGAAGAAGCCGGGATCTTGGTCCCCTCTCCAAAAACAGAGAGCAGGGCATGCCGAATCTGGGCGTAGCGGAAGAACTCCCTTTCCGTAAGTTCGTATTCGCTCTGGAGCGTCGCGAATGTTTTAACCGCACCCTTAATCCATAAGTCTCCCACTCTACTAATACCAATCGTGTCCCAACGTTCAAACCCCTTCGTTGTCCAGAGGCTTCCCAGGCGGTCGGAGGCAAACAGAGGAGTGGCACATGTTAATCGCTCACTCCAGCCCAAGGCTACATTGGCCGCCTTCCAGATCCGTACCGCAATCTTAGTAGGGCCCGTAAGGGTCCGTCCAGCCGAGCTGGAGTAAAGTGCCCTGTTATAGTTTCCGCCGGGAAGCAGGAATTTATCCATCTCATACGCCGGATTCAAGCCAGGCGCATACGTGGCATGGTTAATGGCCGATAGCTGTGAGGCCCAATAATACCTGCGAATGTCGGGAAGCGCGATGCCCCCGTCGTACCAGGGGAGAGTAAGCTTTGCCAGAGCGATACGCGCCCGTCCGTCCCACACCAGTCTTCTCTGCAGGCTCTCCACCTCCCGAAAGTAGGACACAGGAATAGCATCGAAGGAGTTCTGAAGTGCATAGAGAAATCTGGGAAGGGACATCATTTTAAACAGTGCTGCCCGACCCAGCGGGGACAAGGGCAGCTTACACCACCGAGCCGTGTCCTCCCTCAGACGCCAAAGTGGAAGCAGGAGATTCTGCTCATAGCGAGCCACCGGGTCCATCGAGACGTATATTCCCAAGTATTTAAAGCCGGACAGAGATAATTGGATCGGAAGCCGAGGCGGCAAGAGAGGAGGGTCACCGGAGATAGGATAGACACAGGATTTAGACCAGTTGATCGTTAGACCCGAATTTCTCCCAAAGGAAGTCAGAACATCAAAGAGAACATTAAGCGACTGCCGCGGCGAGGTGAGATACAGGAGAATATCGTCCGCATACAACGAGACCCGATCCTCGAAGCCCGGGGCCCACCGGATCCCTCTGATCGAGGGCTCCCAGCGGAGCCAAGCGGCGAGCGGCTCCAAGGCAAGAGCAAAGAGCAGAGGGGACAACGGGCACCCCTGCCTCGTACCCCTACCGAGAGCGAAGGGCCGAGAGACCCGCCCATTAACTACCACCTGAGCCATGGGTCCCGTGTAAAGAAGCTTCACCCAGCCAAGAAATCCCTCCCCAAAGCCGAATTTGGTCAAGACAGCCCAGAGGAATGGCCACTCGATGGTATCAAAGGCCATCGTGGCGTCTAAAGAAACCAGCACGGCTGGTTCGGAGAGGTACTCCGCCCTGGCGAGGGCGCCGTGAAGACGCCGCAAGTTAAGAGCGGTGTTACGGTGAGGGATGAAGCCGCATTGATCAGGATGAATCAAATCGCAGATGACGCTCAACAAACGATTGGCAAGGACTTTAGCCAGGATTTTAGGCTCTGCATTTAGCAGGGAAATAGGCCTGTAGGAGGCACAGCGATCTCGTGGCTTACCGTCCTTGGGGATCACGACTATCGTAGCCAGACGCTGGTCGTCAGGAAGGGAGCCTGCCTCAAGGGACTCCTGAAACATACGACGGAGGAAGGGCGCGAGTTTATCCGGGCGCAACTTATATAATTCAATAGGCAGCCCGTTGGGACCCATCGCCTTGCCCGAACGAAGGGACCGAATCGCAGTTGCAATTTCATCTACAGACAAGGGGGCGTCCAGCTGCTCACGGTCGTCGGCGGACAGGCCGGGCAAAGCAATATCCCTAAGCAGAAGGCAAGAGTCTTCTTCATCCCTATCAGTCACCGGGGAGTACACGGCCCGGAGGTGGTCAGCGAAACATTCCACAATCTCACCAGGCTCAGTCACACATACTCCATCCGAGACACACAGCACCGGGACCACACGATTCACTCTCTCCTTCTTATCCAGCCACGCAATCAACTTTCCCGCCTTGTCCCCGGCCTCATAAAATCGACCCTGCTGCTCCCTATACATCGTTTTGGCAGCGTCAGTGACAAGAGACCTGTATTCAAACTGTTTCAGGCTGAGGGCATGGAGCCCGTCCGGAGTGACACCCGTCTCCAAGGCCGACTCCAGCCCCGAAATGTCAGTCTCCAACTTCACCACTGCCTCACTCTTGAGCTTCTTAGCCACCACTATCTGGGAGAGGGCGTGTCCGCGGATTACGGTTTTAAAGGCTTCCCACAAGGACATTGCGGACGACACCGACCCCTCGTTTTCAAGGAAGTATTGGTCCATAGCCTTAACCAGGCTGTCGCGAGTCATAGGGTCTCGCAGGTACCACGGGTTGATAGGAGCAATCCGCCCTGCAGACCGCGGCTCGGTGTCAAAGAGCAGCCACAGCGGGGAATGATCGGAAATACCCCGCGCCAGGTGCCTAACCTCTCGAATCCGACCAGTCTGTGCCGCGGGCATAAGGAAATAGTCTAACCTAGAAAGACTCCCATGCGCCCCAGAGTGAAAGGTGTACTGACATTGGGTCGGATGCATTAATCTCCAACTATCCACCAGGCCGAAGGTCTCCAGCAGGCCACCAAGCCATGCCTGGGCAGCGGGGAGGGCCCTGGGTGGGTGACGATCCAGGTCACCCGAAACCACCGAATTAAAGTCCCCGCCCATAAGCAAAAGACCTTCCGGAAGTTCAAGCAGCATTCGACCCAAGTCAGCGAAGGTGGAGTTCTGGAGGCCCGGGGGGACGTAAACTGAGACCAGGGAAAGGGGCTGCCCCTCCCACCTCCCAGTCAGACACACATAGCGCCCTCTGTCATCCGAGACTACCCTAGTGATATCCAACGGAAGTGAGGATCGCAGGAGAATGCCCGCCCCCCTGGAACCAGTTGTGAAACCAGAATGGGCCACGAGGCGGTATCCCCCCCTGTTCATTGCATGACAAACATTGCCAACCAGATGCGTCTCCTGGATAAACACCACATCAGGAGTCAAACGACGCAAATACTGCAGTACTACCCCCCGTTTGATACGATCCCCCAACCCATTGACGTTCCATGACATCAGTCTCAACCCGTCCCCCCCCATCCCCTCCAATAGATCAAAGGCCCCCCAGTCAGTAGCACAGTTCCCGAATCTGGATAAAAATCAATACCTCGCTCTACGAACAAAAAACACACAGCAAAACAACCCCTCCCTCCCCCCAACCCCCCCCCAAATCCAACTCCCCCCACCCTGCACCCCTGCGGGCCAGAAAACCCCCCCAACTTGCAGTGTGCCTGTCGCCCTACTAACCCCATTCTACGAAAAGACCCCGGAGGAGGAAAGGGACCCGTCCCCGCCCGCCCCCCACACAGGTCCTAGTGAGACAAAATGAACAAAAGAAGTAAAACCCAGCTTAACAATGCAAAATGGCAAAATCAAGGACCAAAAGTCACTCCAAAGGGGACCCGTCACCTTCGGCGCCTGCAGAGGGCCCGGGACGGTCACCTCTGTCCGGCAGCGAGTCCAGCCAGTCACTCACGGCCACAGGAGAGTCAAAAAAGGCAGTCCGATCCTCATGTTCCACTCGGAGTTTTGCAGGGTAGAGCATAGAGTACTTTAGGCCCAGTTCACGGAGACGACGCTTCACCCCCTGGAATCCCATCCGCTGTTTCTGGACAAGTTGGGTAAAGTCCGGATAAAAGTTAATGGATGAGTTCTCATGACGAACCGGGCCGTGGACCCGTGAGGCCTGCAGAATCGCATCTCGGTCTCTATAGTGGAACAGTTTGGCCACGATAGGCCTCGGGGGGGCCCCCGGCCGTGGCCGACCGCCCGGAACTCGATGGGCCCGCTCCACAGCAAAGAACTTACTTAAGCCTGCAGGGGCCAACTGTTGGAGGATGAGGTCCTCGACCAGGAGGTCAACCGGGCGGCTGTCGGAGGACTCCGGTACGCCTATGACACGGATGTTGTTGCGTCGGGCCCGTCCCTCGAAGTCCTCCAGCCGCCGGGCCATCCGATCGTTGACCGCCTTAATGTCACCAAGCGCGGCCTGCAGGTCCGACACATCCGTACCAAGGGTGGAGGTCCGCACGTCGAGAGCCTGAACCCTCTCGTTAGTTTTGGAGAGATCTGCCCGAATTAGGGTGACATCAATTGCCACCGTGTCGATTTTACGGGCCAGGGCCTCGTATTGCGTGGTGATGGTTTCCCTGATGCCATCAATGGCGCCCATGATGTCCTGCAGGGAAAGCTCCGGAGAGACGGTCGTGCCACCACCGACGGCATCCGGGGGGGGGGGCGGTCGCTCCAGGGGACCCTCTGCCCTGAGTGTAGCGGTCCATGTTGTTGGCCTGGACCGGTCCCCCGCGGAGGGAGGCCTTAGTCTTACGCCCCTCGGGGCCCCCCTTGCCCCCCATGTGGTCACGGACACCGAAGGGGACCGCCGATCAAGAGTCGTAGGGGCACCGGCTCCGCAGACCAGCGCCTCACCAGAGACCACAATATAGCGGTGCGGGGGGACCCAAGGCAATGGGCACACTAGTGGCAGGTGGAGACAAGGCCTCGCGCAGAGGCCAAGGAAACACCCCGCCACATCCAGTGCATTCGCAGGCCAGCCCCCCGAAGTCCGAAAGTGAAACCGAAAGTGGTAAAGCGGCCACTGGCACCGCACTGCAGCCGCTGTTGTTCAATTACGACACGGCTCCACGGTTCACCTTCGCCCGGGCACCTCCGTCGGGTGGGTCCCAAAAGTTCGAACAACGACAACTCAGGATTCCCAGGTCCGATTCGAGTTCTGAAAAGAGATACGTGCTCAGCCGGTCTCCATCTGCCAGATTCCATAAACCACATCAGGATATTCTCAGGATATATTCCGAGGAGCAGCAAGGGTCCGGGGAGCCCTGTGCTCACGCGACCATCTTGGATGCGCGCTAGGCTCCTCCCCCTACAACGCATTTTTTACAACGCAAAATCCATTACAACGCCTTCCATTACAACGCATGACACTACAACGCATTTTTAAAAACTACCTTTACAACGCATTCCATTACAACACATACTACCTTTACAACGCATACCATTACAATGCATAATATTAAATTGCATTTAAGGTAAGTATTAGATAGTATAGGGGTAAAAATTACTTTTCTTACTCCAGGGGGTGCAACAGTAGGGTAAGTGTTGGATAGTATAGGGGTAAAAATTACTATTCTAACTCCAGGGGGTGCAACAGTAGGGAAAGTGTTGGATAGTATAGGGGTAAAAATTACTATTCTAACTCCAGGGGGTGCAACAGTAGGGTAAGTGTTGGATAGTATAGGGGTACAAATTACTATTCTAACTCCAGGGGGTGCAACAGTAGGGTAAGTGTTGGATAGTATAGGGGTAAAAATTGCTATTCTAACTCCAGGGGGTGCAACAGTAGGGTAAGTGTTGGATAGTATAGGGGTAAAAATTACTATTCTAACTCCAGGGGGTGCAACAGTAGGGTAAGTGTTGGATAGTATAGGGGTAAACATTACTATTCTAACTCCAGGGGGTGCAACAGTAGGGTAAGTGTTGGATAGTATAGGGGTAAAAATTACTATTCTAACTCCAGGGGGTGCAACAGTAGGGTAAGTGTTGGATAGTATAGGGGTAAAAATTACTATTCTAACTCCAGGGGGTGCAACAGTAGGGTACGTGTTGGATAGTATAGGGGTAAAAATTACTATTCTAACTCCAGGGGGTGCAACAGTAGGGTAAGTGTTGGATAGTATAGGGGTAAAAATTACTATTCTAACTCCAGGGGGTGCAACAGTAGGGTAAGTGTTGGATAGTATAGGGGTAAAAATTACTATTCTAACTCCAGGGGGTGCAACAGTAGGGTAAGTGTTGGATAGTGTAGGGGTAAAAATTACTATTCTAACTCCAGGGGGTGCAACAGTAGGGTAAGTGTTGGATAGTGTAGTGTAATATAATGCGTTGTAATGGTATGCGTTGTAAAGGTAGTATGCGTTGTAATGAAATGCGTTGTAAAGATAGTTTTTAAAAATGCGTTGTAGTGTCATGCGTTGTAATGGAATGCGTTGTAATGGATTTTGCGTTGTAAAAAATGCGTTGTAAGTGTAGTGCGTTGTAAAAGTTGCGTTGTAAAGGTTGTTCCCCGTTCAGAGCAGACCTGAGGGGGGTGTGGTCTTCTGTCTTTTGGCTGATGTTCCACTTCCTTTCAAGTTGTCAGCAGTTGCATTTCATGGAGGGAAATTCCTTGGTGAACCAGCTTGCTCTTTTGATTTGTTCTTTAGTCCTGGCTGTCTACAGAGGGACAATGGCATCAGCACAGTTTTTGATCCACTGTAATAAGCTCTTAGCTGCTTGTTCAGGGTCATGTGTAGAGTCTGGGAGAGTGTTGTTTCACTGATCTTCTGATACCTTTTTCCAGTCTCTTCATGTGGATCTGGGAGGCACAGTGCCAGGGTGGATGGGTCCTGAGATGGGGAAGTATATGCTGTGGTGGTCGGACCATTTGAGTGGTGTGGATGTTCCTGAATATGACACTGGAGGTGAAAGTGGGGTTGAGCATGTCTCCTACCATGTGGGTAGGGTCAGTGATGATCTGCATTAAGGCGATGTTGCTTGTTTTTTCAAGGAGATCGGTGGGGTTGGCATTGCTGGATTTGTTGAGGTGGAAGTTGAGTCCCCTAGGGAGATATAGTGCTCTCAGTGGGGTGATGAGTTCTGAGATGGCGCCGCAGAAGCTGGGGAATGGTCCTTGTGGTCTGTATGCAAGAGTACCTCTGATGGTGCTTTTTCCATCTATGTGGAGTTGGAAGTTGAGGTGTTTCATTACTGACGTCGGGTCATCAGGGGATGTTGTGCAGCAGATGGTGTCTCATGTTTATGAGACATTTTACTGCTCTTTGCCTGTTTTAGCACTTCTTTTGACTATTGGAAGAATGCGCTGAACAGGGCAACAGGCCGCAAAGCTAACATGCGTTAGCAGCCTGCATTTGTCTCTGTGCTCCCTTGGCAACCCAACTCGTGGTGGGCTGGCACGCTTTAGCAGGCTGCAATTATCTCCGCGTTCCCTGGGCAACCTACCTCATGCAGGGAGGTTGCATGTGAGGAAGCCACATAGCTAGAGGTGCCGCATGCTAGCGGCCTAGCATGTCTTGTGGCCGCACATTTTCTTTTTGTGCTGTTCACTCTGGCGGCGCTCGGGAAGAGCATTGCGCTGCATTTGCTCATGCAGCCATCTCTCCCCTTTGCTGCTTGGTGCCTGTCTGTGTCACCACACTACGCTGATTGGGTTGTAGCAAAGGGAACCATATCTTCAATATGGCTGCCAATTGGTGGGCAGTGAAGGAATCAGACTATGGCAGTAAGATTCAGGCAGTCTTAGGAGGGAAGCTAAACTGCGGACTCTTATCGGAAGTTCATCGGCGGGGCAGGCAATTGGGGCGCAGTTAAGAAATCAACCTATGGCAGTGAGATTCAGGCAGTCTTATGAGGGAAGTTAAACATCTGGCAATCTTAGGAATTACACCAAATTTTTGCAACTGGATTTCTTTGCCAAGGAGCTATTTATGGAGTTGGTATTTTAGTTTATTAATTGTGCAGTTAATATTTTGACCTGTTGTCTACTTTATTGCTTTGACTTGTTAGTTTTTCTGTGTTTGCAGGTCAACATGGCGAGGACAACCATGTCTCAGCCTCCATAGTTCTTAGTTGACTGTGGGGAACCTATTTTGCCTTGAGACATATTGAAAAAACTCTTGGACTCATACCTAGGGGTCTATTACTATGTCATGGCGGTGGCGGTCTGCCCGACAGAATCTCCCGCCCGCCTCCCATTTACCCTCTGCCACATTATGATGGCGGGGGTACCGCGGCAGACTTGAAGACCGTCCGCCGTTTTTCTGCCCAGTCGACCAGTCAACTGGGCAGAAAAGGTTTGAATATGGTGATGGTGTCTGCTAGACACCGCCATCCATATTACAATGGCTGCGGGAACCAGCCTTTCCGTGGCAGCGTTACCGCCACAGAAAGCCACGGAAAGGCATGCTGTTTTTGCAGTTGGGGGCCCCAGGATGTTGCGGGGGTGGGCACATGGGGGTACCTATGGTACCCCCTGCATTTGCATGCACGACGCAGCAGGCACCGCATGGTGCCTGCCACGTTGTGCATGCAAATACACAGATGCCTTTTTTGCATTGCGGCGGGTGCTGCTGACAGCACCACCCGCCGCAATGCAAAAAATGCGGGATGCGCCCGCCAGGGTGGTGGGCGCATCCTAATTGTACATGCGGGACCGCCGCCCACATAGCAGACGGTCCCGTCTCCCAGTGCGATGCGTCATCGTAAATGACCCCTTAATTTGTATAGTAGGCGAGGATTCTCAGCAGCTAGGAAACATGGAATTTTGTTGCACAACCTTGGTATTGAGGGCCGTAATATGTACAAGAGTCTTGATGAGATTACGGTTGGGCATGAGAAGGACCAAGCTAGATATGTCTTTGAGATATCGCTTCAGATGTTGGAACAACATTTTTTCCCATACAATAATATTGTTAGGAAGTGATATATTTTTTTTTTGCTAGGATGCAAGCAAAAGCTGAAATGGTGTGAAATTACGTGGACTCGATGAAAAGTTTGATACGCACTTGTGACTTTAGTGACATATCGCTTATTAGGGATCAACTAGTGCGATGGACCAACAATCCAAGGGTATATGAGAAACATTTGGCTAAAAATCCTAAATTAAAGGAGGCAATGGACATTATATAAGGGATGGAGCACACTTCTGGTTGGGTAAAGGAGCTGTGGAGCACACTTCCCACCACTGTGGAGAGAATAACAAATAGCAATGCTGGGAGAGAGATAAACGAAGACGAGAGAATATATGAAAATTAAGTTTTTTAAGTGTGGTGGCTCAAGCCATCTCTCTAATAGTCCCTATTGCTTTACATAATGTGCCACCTGTCAAAATTGTGGTAAAAAGTGGCATTATGCCAGTGCATGTAAAAACAACAAAGTATAAGAAGTGCTTGAAGCACAACATGGTGATCAAAAAGTTATTTTGGAAGAGTCTCTAGCTGCATCCAATGTCAATATGGTGGATGGGGAAGTGGCAAAGGGATTTCAGAAGAGTCTGTCCCTGCCCAAAGGGTCATTATTGTGTATGGTGATGTTGACAGGGGGCTAGTCAGATGATTATTGGTGTGAAAGAATTAGCTGTAATGCTGATTCAGGGTCTCCATTTACCATGATGAGAGTCAAGAATTGGGAAAGAGTCAATGGAAACGAGGATATAAAGCTGTCATCTCCTGATATTAACCTGGGGGTGTTATCGGGGGGGGGGGAAGTATTGATCTAATATGATATGCTGCCATGAGCATCAACTTTAAGGGTAAGGAAACGACTTGGAAAGTTTATGTGGCCAAGCGTAGAGGCAATCTTTTGGGGTGGTAGCACCAATGAGATCTAGGTATTATTCTCAATCCTAACTCGATGGAACAGGTTCTTTTGGTCACCCTTGAGGGGGAGTGTGCAAGGGAGATTTTGGATTTTCAAGATGTGTTCAGGGATGAATTGGGCCTTCTGAAGGATTTCAAGCACAGGATTATTGTTTTTCAAAAAGCTAAACCAGCTGTGCATGAAATGAGTTGGGTGCCTAACCTAATGCTGAAAGCTCTACAAGAAGAGATCAATAAACTGTTGGGATTTGTTGTGATTAATGAGATTGAGTCCTCAGAATGGTTTGGCTCTGATTGTTGTGGCACCAAATGACAACGGTAATCAGATCAGAATGTGTGTAGACCTTAGGGACTTCAACCAAATCATTTGGGTGGATTGACAGCCCCTGGCAAACATGGCAGAAGCATTGGCTCCAATAATGGATGCATGTGTGTTTAGTGTTATGGATTTGTCTGTCACATACTATCAGGTTCAGCTGCATGAGGACTCCAGGGGGTTGACACCTTTTGTGACTCAAAGTTTACTACAGTGATGGGGTCAATTTACTCTAGGTGCAATCAATGAATCAGACATTTGTAAAGCGCACTACATACCCGTGAGGGTCTCAAGGCGCTGGGGGGAGGGGGGCCGCTACTGATCGAACAGCCAGGTCTTGAGCTTCCTCCTGAAGGTCAGCAGGTCTTGGGTCTGTCGTAGGCTCAGTGGGAGGGTGTTCCATGTCTTGGTGGCGAGGTGGGAGAAGGATCTCCTGCCGGTGTTTGTTCTTCGGATGCGCGGGACGGTGAGAGGTCGGCGTAGCGTAGCTGGCAGTTGGGGATGTAGAAGGAGAGCCGTCTGTTGAGGTAGGCTGGGCCGGTCTTGTTGAGTGCCTTGTGTGCGTGGATGAGGAGCTTGAAGGATATTCTCTTGCTGACGGGGAGCCAGTGCAGGTCCCTCAGGTGGGGGGTGATGTGGCCGTGGCGTGGTACATCAAGGATCAGTCATGTCGAGGTGTTTTGGATGCGTTGTAGTCGTTTGATGAGCTTGGACGGGGCTCCCGCGTAGAGGGTGCTTCCGTAGTCGAGTCTGCTGCTGACGAGGGGCTGGGTGACTGTCTTTCTTGTATCTGTAGGGATCCATCTGTAGATCTTGCGGAGCATGCGGAGGGTGTTGAAGCAGGAGGAGGCGATGGCGTTGACCTGCTTGGTCATTGAGAGCGTTGAGTCGAGGATGATTCCCAGGTTGCGTGCATGGTCGTTGGGTGTCGGGGCTGCTCCCAGTGCCGTTGGTCACCAGGAGTCATCCCAGGTTGAAGGGTTGGAGCTGAGGATGAAGACCTCCGTCTTGTCCGAGTTCAGCTTCAGACGGCTGGACTTCATCCAGTTGGCGACAAACTTAATTCCTTCGTGGTGATTGGCTTTGGTGGTGATGGGGTCCTTGGTGAGGGAGAGGATCAGTTGAGTGTCGTTGGCGTAGGAGATTATGTTGAGGTCGTGCTGTCGGGTGACGTGTGCGAGTGGGGCCATGTAATTGTTGAACAGTGTCGGGCTGAGAGAGGAACCCTGGGGTACGCCGCAGACGATCTCGGAGGCTTCGGACTGGAATAGGGGGAGGCGGACGCTCTGGGTTCTGCCAGAGAGGAAGGAGGTGGTCCATTCCAGAGCCTTGTCTTGGATCCCTGCGGCGTGGAGGCGTGCACGTAGTGTGCGGTGGCAGACGGTGTCGAAGGCGGCGGAGAGGTCTAGGAGGATGAGTACTGGGGTCTCGCCGTTGTCCAGCAGGGTCCTGATGTCGTCGGTGGCGGCGATGAGGGCGGTCTCAGTGCTGTGGTTGCTGCGGAACCCTGACTGGGAAGGGTCCAGGTGCACAATGGCGCTTTTGCAAGGCTTTGGGTGTAAAGGCCTCAAAAAAATAGTGATATATGGTATATCATCCACAGGATTGCACAACTACATATATAAATTGCACATGGCAGAAGATAGTGATTTGCACAGCCAGGACGGAAGAAGAACCGGCAGAGAGGTAACATTCTTTTCCACAAATAGCGTGTGGATGGATATGATTTTGAGGATAACTAAATAGATAACGGAACTGGATCTCAATTATTATTTCTATCTTGATTGTCTATCCTGAAACATAGGCTTTACAGAAAAGGGAATGGGGTCAGCCAGACCGGTATGCCCTTTTCCTCACTGGTTGTAGATATAAAGGGCATATTTTCCCATACTTTGTTCTGATATACACTCCAGAGTATTCATAAATCTGTACTGGGGGGCACTCTAAACAGTAGGGGCATCATGTTCTTAGGCTTATAGTTATACAAGACACTGTGGTTATGTAACATGACAAATAGTTTACACTTTAGATTACAATGCACTGACCAGAAGTCTTATTATGCATGGGTTTCCACTCATTGACTAATGAGGTACCACTTTTTTGCATATTTGATTGATATGTCACAGTGGTGGATTGTTGTGCACCACAAAAAAAACTGTTGTCTCACAATTGAACTATCAACCATATTTGAAAATGGTCTTTTTTGAAACATTTGTAACCTTGAAGAAGTCGAGTTATAATCCCCTAACAACGAAACACATGTTGGCTGGGTGCAGAAAAATTAAAATACCAAGAAGAAGTTTGCTGTGTTATAATTTCAAAAAAAATTTTGTTTATTTAACGTGTGCCAAGGATTGGGATTTACCTTTTGTGAAGCCTCTAAGGGCTTTTAGAGTTATCAGGCATTGGTAAGACTCAAAGATAGTGATCTCACCCTCAAGAGGAAAAATTATAAATGTGGTGTTGGTTCAGTCTCTTACCGGGGTCAAAAAATTTCTGGGAATGGAATAAGCGCCAAGTTAGAGTTGGTCAAATCTATTCTGGAAGCACCTACTCAGATTAATAAAGACCAAGTTAGATCTTTCATGGGCCTCGCAGAATATTACGCAGAGTTCATTCCTAATTTTGCATGTGTGATTACTCCTTAAGAAGGGACAGAAGATTATGGGAAGGCAATTGGTGTAGTCAAAGAAAGTGCAGCCAAGATGCCTACTTTGGGTCATTTTGACACCTCCAAGAAGACTTATCTGACAACCGATGTGATTATAAGAGGCTTGGGTGCTGTGTTGTCACAAGTGATGGACGGAGAGCAAAGGGTGGTTGCTTTTGCTTCTCATTCTTTGAGGGTTGCTGAGGAAAGGTATTAGGTCATAGAACAGGAAACTTTAGCTTGTGTGTGGGTGGTGTACCATTTTAAATTCTTCCTTTGGAGTTTACCCCTTGTCTAAAGAATTGAACAAAAACCTATGATTCAGTTGTTGGGATGCAGAAATACCGACAATACCTCACCATGTATCAAGAGGTGGGTGTAAGGTTTAATTGAGTATAATTATTGTGTAGAGTATTTGTCGGGGGCTAGTAATGTGCTAATAGATTGTTTGTCCACACTACCAATGGAGAGAGCAGTTGGCCTAGATGGGGTTGGCTAGTAGCTAATTTGGGTCAAGGAGACAGACATAAATAAATCAGAATGGGAACTAGATGCAATAGAGGCATTAGAAAATTGGATAATTAGGCAGGGACCCCTGTTAACTGAGATGATATGTCTCTCTCTTTTTCTATAGCACACCTATCTACTTCTCTGTCTTAGCCTCCCCACTCTCCACTGTTGACTTGAGGATTATTAAGGTCCCAGGCAAGACATATTTCAGCTCTGTTGCTGTGATCCCATTTCTGAAACATGTACTTAGTTTTTTTGGGACATTGATTGGGGTTCAATTAGCACGAAATGAGTAATAAAATTCAAAATTGCTCCAATAAAGGGCCCTCCAAAATAAGTTGTGCCTTGAGGTAACAAAAATTATGAAGAAAACACCGGATTTGAGATTTGGCAAAATGGAAGAGCGAGATAGTTAGCTAAAGGAAACATGTCTAATAGATTGTGAAGGAAAAGATATAGAAAAAGGGAGAACAGGTGATATTTGGATAGCAAGCGCTGTGCTCGAAAAATAGTTTAAAGTGAATTGTTGCAGTCTGTAAGTTGTGGCTTTGCCGTGTCCCCTGTGCCCAAGCCCCAAAGGACATTATGAGGAGGCTGGTAAGGGTGCACAAACCTTTTTTTATTCACGCCGTCAGTATGGCGCACGAAGGCACCTCCTTCCTCCTCGTGATGTAATTAAAGTGTCCTGTGTCCCTGCTCACTGACCGGAAGTGATATCCGGTGTCCAGTCCCCTCCCCATCTATTCTGTGCAGGGTCCTCGTGCCTGCCTGCACATGTCATTCTGACAGGCATAAAGATGGGGTTATTGAGAAATACAAAAAGAAGAGATCATAGGTAGTAGGAAACCTAGGTTGGCAAATTGGCTAGACATCTTTTTCTGGATATGTTTGAATATACCAGAACAATGCACTGGATGTGTACGAGTCATCATTACAATCCATCAAAAACAGATTGTGTGGTATGTGGAGGTCTGGTGGAATGCAAATGTTTATTAGTTTGTTGTAAGTGTTGAGGGTTAAGAAATTGATTTGGGGATGTGCCTATAAAGGATATGGGATGCTGATGCGATGAGGAATAGCAAGGCTAGCATGATGGCCTAGTGAGCTGAATGCTCACTGATGAAACATGCTGTGATCTGCCGGTCACACGTTCAAGACCACCTTAACAATCCATCCTTTTGAGGCGATCACTGATACAACATCGACTCCCATAACATTGAAGTATAAAAATATCGAGTCAACAATATCGTATCCAAAATTATCGACACCAAATACACAAAACAGAAATAACACAAACATCGAGAAAAAAATATAGTTTAAAAAAATTCTCGATGACAAAAATATCGACAACAACAATAGAGAACACAAAATTATCGATAACATTAAAATAAAATGAAACACAACAAAAACATGGTTATAAATATTATCAACAACAAAAACATTGATAAAAAAACATATAAACTATACCGAAAATAACATTTAAACATAAAAAATAAACTATTTTTAATGATATTAAAAAAATTCTCTAAACATTTTACACATACACTAAAAAAATTAACAAATTAATAAGATTAAATAAAACAAATACACTAAAAATACAGAAACAAATAAATAAACAAACAATACAACATAAAACATATCAGAAGTACCAAAAGTAAACAAACATAAATATATATATCTAATGTAAATAAATCTATCACATTTAGCTACAGATATATTTAAATAAAAATAATAAACAAAATAAAACCAAACATTAAGGTGCCGATTCCGATCCTGTAAAACCCGGGTACGAATGGACGTACAGAGCGTATTCTCCGTACGACTCGTACCCGGGAAATCCACCTTACAAACCAGCAAGTACGAATCGTACAGAAATACCATTTCCGTACGAATCATAAAAAACACCGTACGGATAAAAAATATCTACTATTCTGATCCTGGACAGCGCGTACGCGACGTCCGCATGGAGTCAGGCAGCGTTTTAAGGACCAGCAAGTACAATTCATACCTACAGCACTCCGCACTGCAATTTTTTTTTTACGGGAGCCAAAAAGTGCCGGAAAAGCGAAGTACGCTGCGATGCACGACAAAAAGGGGGCCCGGTACGCAACGTACACGCCATCAACCACATCGTACGTGTCATCATGTACGGTGCGTACCCCAACATTGCATATGTACGGTGCGTACATATGCGCTGTTGGGGTATGCACCGTACATAGGCCAACAGGGTGTATGTACGGTGCCCGCGTAGGTCCGCACTGTACCCCAGGCGTAACCCCCCACCCGCGTATGTCTGCACCGTACCCCAGGCGTACCCCCCACCCGCGTATGTCCGCACCGTAGCCCAGGCGTACCCCCATCCGCGTATGTCTGCACTGTACCCCAGGCGTACCCCAATCCTCGCGTATGTACGGTATGCCTGGGGTACGGTGCAGACATACACGGGTGGGGGTACGCCTGGGGTACGGTGCAGACATACGCGGGTGGGGGGGTATGGTGCAGACATACGCGGGTGGGGGGGAGGCTGGGGGGGCCGTACGACTCATACCCCGGGCACAAGTGTACCCGGGGTAGGGGTCGTACAAAGTTCGCTCCATAAGGAACGTTTTCCATACGCTTGTGTATTCGGAATGCCGGTACGGATCGTACTTGCGCGTTCGGACTTCAGTTTTATGATTTGTATGTAAAACTGTCCGGGTAGGTCTCGTAGACTTTTCCCGAAGCGATTCGTATGTATTTTTCACGTATGAATCATACTTCGCCGTTTGTACGTGTCTTGTACGATTCGTACGTAAAAAAATACGGATACGAGTCATACGGTAATTTTTTTTAACGGATCGGAATCGCCACCTAAATAAACACAATAAATATTAAACAAATTAAAAGGTAACTGCTAAAAAAGTCAAAAAATCTATATCAACCAATACATTTAAACTACACCAACACTAACCAATTAAAAATGGTAACTAATTAAATAAACACTAAAAAAACTATTAATTAATTAACACAAAATCTACTGTATAATGGACGAACACGGAGGAAGAACTAACTTTTACAAGACAGAAAACAAAATGAAAAAGAACTACACAAACAACTATTCTGAAAATCTTTAATTAAAGGTAAGAACAAAACTTTGCAAGTAAATAAATTAAATTAAATTAAAAAACTTTAACTAAAACTATAACATGTTTTCCTTTATATGTCACAGATTAAACTTCACTAAAAACCAACCAACAAAATTCAACAAAAAGATTTACATCGACAACACCAATAAAATAAACATTACAAAAAATATATAAGAAAGTAAGTATATGACTTAACCTACAAATAAAGTAAAGAATTTAAAAATAAAAAATTCAATAAAAAAGGAACACATATCTACCAAATACTTTTTTAACAGCTTCTACAGACAGCAACAAAACCACAACATCAGCAAAAGAAACTTCATCATCTAAAAAAAGTAAGTATATTTTTATAACAAAGTAAAAATAGAGTCTAACTAATAGAAATAATAAAATTAACAAAAACTATATTTTTTTCTTTTATAGATCACAGACTACACTTCACTGAAACTCCACCTAAAAAACAAGGACAAAATCAAAATTACCAGACGAAACAATTGATGGACAGAATGCTGGACAATGCATACATTCACCCCCAGTCACAAGGGTCTGGGTTTAATCCATCATTCTTTTGCTCACCACTCCACCCCAGTTTGGACCCGGCCATGTGCAAATCAGTCTTGACCCTGTTCCTTGTGGGAACAGTCCAGCCCGAACTGCCAAGCCAGTTCCTCCCTGGATCGGAAGCAAGCATCCTGGGATCGGTTTCAGGGCATCACCCTTCATCAGCCAGGCAAGCTTGAATCCAGTGGTGTAGTGAGCACGGGTCCCACATCTGGGCATACCCTTCCCATCTTAGGGCGACATATGCAAAAGAAACAATTGAATGATGGAATGCTGGACAATGCAAACATTCACCCCCAGTCACTAGGATCTGGGTTTAATCCATCATTCTTTTGCTCACCACACCACCGCAATATGGACCCAACCATATGCAAATCAGTCTTGACCCTGTTCCTTGTGGGAACAGTCCAGCCCGAACTGCCAAGCCAGGTCCTCACTGGATCGCAAACAAGCATCCTGGGACCAGTTTCAGGGCATCACCCTTCATCAGCCAGGCTAGCTTGAATCCAGTGGTGTCGTGAGCACGGAACCCACGGCTGGGCATACCCTTCCCACTTAGGGAGACATATGCAAAAGAAACAATTGATGGACAGAATGCTGGACATTGTTCTGCATTCTGTTCATCAATTGTTCTTTTTCACCCTGAGTGGGATGGGTAAGCCCAGACGTGGATCCCGTGCTCTCCACTCCACTGGAGTCAAGCTATCCAGGCTAATGAGGGCTGAAAGCCTGAAACCGGTCCTAGGATGTATGTTTCCAGTCCAGGGAGGACCTGGCCTGAGAGTTCGGGCTGGACTGTTCCCATTGGGCGCAGGGTCAAGACTGATTTGCATATGGCTGGGTCCAAACTGGAATGGCATGGTGAGCAAAAAAACAATAGATTTAGGCCCAGATCTCTATACTGGGGTGAATGTATGACATTGTTCTGCATTCTGTCCTCCAATTGTTCTTTTTGCATTTGTCACCCCGAGTGGGACGGGTATGCCCAGACATGGGTCCTGTGCTTTCCATGCCACTGGAGTCAAGCTATTCTGGCTGATTAGGGCTGAAAGCCCGAAACCAGTCCTAGGATGTATGTTTCCAGTCCAGGGACGACCTGGCCTGACAGTTCGGGCTGGACTGCTCCCATTGGGCGCAGTTTCAAGACTGATTTGCATATGGCTGGGTCCAAACTGGATTGGCATGGTGAGCGAAAAGATTTAGGTTCAGATCTCTGTACTGGGGTTAATGTTTGACATTGTTCTGTATTCTGCCCATCAATTGATATTTTTGCAAAATCAACATTAAACACAAATATAAGACTAAGGGGTCTATTAGGATGGCAGACGGATGGCCACCGCTGGGCCGGCGTTGGCAACCGCCAGACCGGCGGCAGACATCTGCCCGCGATCGCAACCCTGAAAACAGCCGGTCCCATTAGCATTGCAGTGACGACCGCAGCGGTGAGAATCTCCGCCCGCCACATTTCCACCGGTACCAGTTCGCACGCATGCCTAGCGGGTGGAACTGGACTGCTACAATGATGCCGGTGCAGGGCCAGGCTCCGCCGGCATGATTATGATGCTGGTGGTAGCCAGCCTTTCCGCGGCTGTGGAACCGCCATGGAAAGGCATGCGGAGAATTTCTCCGGGGTCCATTGTGGGCCCCTAATGTGTTTGGGGGGTGTGTGGGTGCACTGGGTACCCCCCTACATGTCCCTGTGCCAGGTGGCAGGCACTGTGCAGTGCCTACCACGCAGTGCAGTGACATGCATGACATGGTCCTTTTCACACCATGGCGGTGCTGATGGCAGCAGCAACCGCCGCAATGTTAATCGCCAGAATCCGACTGCCGCGGTCGGATTTCGACTGCAGAGCATCCTAATCGGACCGGCGGTTATGCCGCGGTCCTTGCGGGTGGCCTTTTACCGCTACCATGGCGGTCGGGGAGAATTTCTGACCACCATCCTAATAGGCCCCTAAGTAAGTATATTAATTAACCAACAAATAGAGCAATATAATAAAAAGAATAAATTAAATAAAAAAGCTAAATATAACTACTACTAAATATACTTTTCTCTTCACAGATTCTACAAACTTCAACATATAACGACATCAACAAAATAAACTTCATCAACAAAAAATAGTAAGTATTTTTTCTCTCAACTAAATAAAAATAGAAAATAAATAACCGAAATAATAAAATTCAATGTAACACTTTAAGAAAAATAAACATTTTGCTTTTAAACCAACAGAAAAAAAGAAACCAGTGAATCAACCACGACCATCAATAAAATATCCAACAAGACAATTAAACAAAGACAAATGTACGTTTATTTTCAAATAACATAATTATTCAAATATGGTTACTATTAAAGAGCTTATAATTAATAAATATATATATATATATATATATATATATTACCTACTGGCGGTCGCCAGTAGGTAGTTATAGTTAGGACCACGTTTCCATAGGAAATCCGCAACATTCTATTTTGAATAACTTTGGCGCCGGTCGACGAATCCTCGCGAATTTTTCAAAATAGGTGGGGCGCTACGCTACGCTCCTACCCTGAAAGTCTCGGGGGGATTCGTCAAGCGGGGGCTGAGATAAAAGGGGGGTCCCAAAACGCGTTTTTCCCATGCATTTTTCCATAGGACCTTTAGACAGGGCTACAGCCCGAACGGCTGAACAGAATTTAATGAAATTTGGCAGAGAGGTAGTCCCCAGGTCAAGGAAGTGCCTTTTGTAGGTTTGGTGTAAATCTGTTCAGTAGATTCTGAGAAAATAGCCTTTAAATCAATATATATATCTGAGCCAGCTTACGGTGCGCTTACGGTACGCTTACCGTACTCGTACGGTGGCGTGCGCGAGCGCGATTCTGATTGGCTCTTAGATCTTAGTAAACATTCGAATCGGTCGAAACCAGGAAGCGGCGGCCGCCATTTTCTCTCTCGCTTCCTGAGTTGGGCAGCAAAAACGAACCCCAAAAATGTGTAAAGAGGCAGTTTCATGAGATCCTAACCACCCAGCATTGATACTGGGGTCCCCTAACAACCCCCAAGCCCAAAATCGGAAAATCGCCGATTACGCTTACCGTACGCGTACGGTAAAAATTTAAAAATAAAAAAAATTATCCACATTCTCCCCACCCCGTGTGCAAATGGTGCCTGAAGGGCACCATTTGTGCATGGCATATGACAACTAAGAAGTTAACAAAGAATACATTTCACAAAGATGCGCAAAATATGTCCCCCATGTGCGCACGGTGCGCGAAGCGCATCGTGCGTACATGGCCCATCCCGCTTAACGAGGGCACGCGGTGCGCGCAGCGCACCGCGTGACCACTGTGCGTGCACGGCACTAACTGCGTAAAGTGGGCGCGCGGTGCACGAAGCGCACCGCGTGCTCACTGTGGGCGCACGGTGCGCGAAGCTGCGTTAACTGCGTTAACGCGCGCACGCCACGAATGGCGTAAAGTAACTTAGCATTTAAAAAACCTTGCAAATTCACTGAAAAAACCATAGGTTTCACACATGTTATAGTTAGCTGGACATTTTACTGATAAAAAACCAATGAAATTCCCCCGTTATAGTTACTGCAGGCAACTATAACTCACGCGACCGCAATCTTCTGCTGATGACATATGTGTCTTTATGAAAAAAAAATATTTGTAATATATGTAAAGCTAAAATTTAATGGAAGAAGACATGGGCAAATAAGTGTCTAAATACAGTATTAGCATCAGCAGAGGATTGCGGTCGCGTGAGTTATAGTTGCCTGCAGTAACTATAACGGGGGAATTTCATTGGTTTTTTATCAGTAAAATGTCCAGCTAACTATAACATGTGTGAAACCTATGGTTTTTTCAGTGAATATATATATATATATCCAAACACCTCGTTGCTGCTCCAAATCCTCGGAAAAATGAGCGCGGACCCAGATGAGTGCTTAAATTAATTTATTTTGCCAAAGTCTGCCATGACGCATTTCTGCTGAACTAGCGGCCTTGATCACATCATATATATATATATTCCTTTTCCTTGGAGGAGGTGTTTTGTGATATATATATATATATATATATATATATATATATATATATATATATATATTCACTTAAAAAACCATAGGTTTCACACACGTTATAGTTACGAATTAGCATTTAAAAAACCTTGCAAATTCACTTAAAAAACCATAGGTTTCACACATGTTATAGTTAGCTGGACATTTCACTCGTAAAAAATCAATGAAATTCCCCCATTATAGTTAGTGCAGGCAACTATAACTCACGCGACCGCAATCCTCTGCTGATGACGTCACATATTACATCACTGATGACATATGTGTCTTTATGAAAAATAAATATTTGTAATATATGTATAGCTAAAGATTAATGGAAGAAGACATGGGTAAATAAGTGTCTAAATACAGTGATGTAATAACTGACGTCATCAGCAGAGGATTGCGGTCGCGTGAGTTATAGTTGCCTGCACTAACTATAACGGGGGAATTTCATTGGTTTTTTACGAGTGAAATGTCCAGCTAACTATAACATGTGTGAAACCTATGGTTTTTTAAGTGAATTTGCAAGGTTTTTTAAATGCTAATTCGTAACTATAACGTGTGTGAAACCTATGGTTTTTTCAGTGAATTTGTACAGTTTTTTAAATGCTAAGTTATGTATTTATTAATTTTTCTTTTTTTCAGGTTTTTCACCGTGTGCGCACCGTGCGTGCTCTGTGGGCACTCGGTGCGCATCGCGATTTAAAAAAAAGAAAAAAATTGTTTTTTTCTCCCTTGGGGGTCCTTCTGTGACCCTCTGACCACTCTGCCCCCTTTTCACGTTCTCCACCTTTTTTTTTCTCCCCCTCAGACTGCGAGAGACAAAATGGCGGCCGACACTTCCTGGTTTCGACCGATTCGAATGTTTACCGACATCTAACAACCAATCAGAATTGCGCTCGCGCACGGCAGGGTGCGCGCACAGTGCGCGCACGGTGCGCGCGTATAGCTATTGATATGCTTTTAAATGCTATTTTCTCAGGAAATACTGAACAGATTTACACCAGACCTGCAAAAGGCACTTCCTTGACCTTATGGCTACCTCTCTGCCAAATTTCACGTAATTCTGTTCAGCCGTTCGGGCTGTAGCTGCGACTAAAGGTCCTATGGAAAAATGCATGGGGAAAACACGTTTTGGGACCCCCCCTTTTTCTCGGCCCCCGCTTGACGAATCACCCCGAGACTTTCAGGGTAGGAGCTGAACGGAGCGCCCCATTAGTTTTGAAAATTTCACGAGGATTCGTCAACCGGCCCCAAAGTTATTCAAAATCGAATTTTGAGATTTCCTATGGAAACTAGGTTGTAACTATAACTATCTACTGGCGACCGCCAGTAGATAATATATATATATATATATACATATATATATATATGTATACATATGTTCACAGATAGACACAAATATGGCATAAGGAGCAAAATTCATGACATCAAAAAAGAGAAAACTACTTCTGTGCTACATGGGCTACACTTATATGAAAGAAAAAAATAACTGGAAACAAAACCCATTGGAAATGTAGTAAATACTACTCCAATTCATGCTATGGGAGAGCCACAACAGTAGAAAGAAATGTAGTTAATGTCAGGGAACACAACCATCCCCCCTACGTGACAGAAATAGAGGTCAGAGATGCTTTAGAAACAATAAGAGAAGCAAGCACCAGCTCCCAAAAGACCAGAACCCAAATACCAAAAACGTATTAACTAGGGTTCCTGAACATGTCACAGGACAACTACCATCCATCCCCACTCTGAAAAGATTAATAGCCAGAACTAAAAGAGCTACTGCTCAAATACCACCCGCGCCCGAACTTTTGCAGGAACAGAAATCTTACCGGAATACACAGTCACCCACAAAAATTAGAAATTCATTCTTCATGACAATGACAGTCATGAAAATGAATTATCATCTTTGCCACCAACAACAACATACAAAAACTAAAAAACTGCGAAACATGGATGATGGATGGCACGTTCAAAGTTTGCCCCAAACTTTTTTACCAACTATATACCATACACGGTGAATATGAAGACACTAACATCCCCTTCATAAATGCACTACTCCCTAATAAGCAAAATACAATCCTACATAGAGCTCCTTACAATAATAAAACGACACACAGACAACCACTTTACATACAAATTAATCATTTACTTTGAACAAGCAATGATTCAGTCAATTTAAAAAATATACCCACACAAGGTTGTTATCATCACTTCAACCAAACTATCTGGAGACATCTCCCAAAATCTACCCTACGTATAGATTACACCACCAATAGCAACTTTGCCTAGCAAACAAAAAAATGAATAGCCCTGGCCTATGTACCAACAACTGAAATAGCCAACCACTATAGCATGCAACTTGAAAGCCCTTTCTACCAAGCAACAAAACAAAACTAACTCCCTTCCTAGACTACTTTGAAGACAATTGGTGGGGAAGGCTACATAGGTCAGGACACTGTAGACAACCAAAGTTTCAAATTCCCTTGTGGAACTCTACAATAGCACTCTAGCTTAAAAAGCTAAAACTAACAACACAGTTGAAGGTTGGCACAATGCCTTCCAAGCCACAAGAGGACAACCAACCTTACACAAACTAACAGAATCCATAAAATAAGAACAAAGCTATCAAGCGCTAAGGAGGGGCGGCTCCTCCATGTGGGTAGAGGAGCGTCGCCCCACAGTTTTCTAGCAGTGGGAGAACCAGAAACAGAAAATGGTATTAATCCCATTTTATGTTTCTGCTTCTCGCACTGCGAGAAAGCAGAAAGAAGGGTTTCTTGGGGCGGACAGGTGGTCCTACTGCAGGGTAGGGGAGAAGTGGCTTGCCCACTGTTGTGGGCGCTGACTGTTTGGTCGGCTCCAGGGCCAACCAAACCAGTCATACGCACTCTCACGTTTTCTCCATGTAGGCTGCATGCAGGCTGCATAGAGAAAAAGGCCTCCACATAGACATATGTGCGGTCGGCGTCCCTGTCCATCATCACGCTGCCATTGCGCGGGACTAAAGGCGAAGGTAACTTAAATTTTTTGGGTAATTAGCCCCCCTCCCCGCGCGACCCTCGCCTCCCCCACCCACAAGTCATGCCGGCCACGACTGGCTAAGGCTTGAGCAATCCCTAACTAAAATAGGCCCTAAACGAAGTAAACAAACAAAAACAATGTATGAATACCTACAGCCTAAAACTCGACTATTTCCAAACACCAAGGTGCAGATTACGATCCTGGAAAAACCGGGTACGAACCGTCGGTCGGAGCGTTTTCTCCGTCCGACTCGTACCCGGTTGTAAAACTGTACAAACATGGAAGTACGATTCGCACGGAAACACCATTTCCGTACGAATCGTAAAAAACACCGTCCGACGAAAATATACATACGAATGTGATCCGGGAATGCTCCGACGTGACGTCGGGACGCTGTCAGGCAGCGTTTCACGACCCAGGAAGTACGATTCGAACCGACAGCAGTCCGGACGGCAATATTTTCACGGCACCCAAAAAGTGCCAGAAAAGCGTAGTACGCCGTGAAACGACCAGAATAGGGGGCCCGGTACGTGCCGTACCCCCCCCAGCCCCCGTGAGTACACGCCGTAACCACCCCAGCCCCCGTGAGTACGCACCGTACCCCCCCCAGCCCCCGTGAGTAAGCGCCGTACCCCACCCAGCCCCCGTGAGTACGTGCCGAACCCCCGTGTATGTGCACCCTTGTACGTGTCGAACCCCCGTGTATGTACACCTGAACGTACACGGGTGTACATACACGGGGGGTTCGACACATACACGGGTGTACATACACGGGGGGTTCGGCGCGTACTCACGGGGGCTGGGGGGGTTCGACACGTACTCACGGGGCCTGGGGGGGTACGGCGCGTACTCACAGGGGCTGGGGGGGTTCGACACGTACTCACGGGGGCTGGGGGGGTGGTTAGGCACGTACATACGTGGGCTGGGGGGGGTTCGGCGCGTATGTGGGCACATGTCTCCATGGTTGCAATGGGAGTTCGGTGCGGACGGTGTTTTTTCCATACGGTTGTGACATCGGACGCATGGGATGGATCGTACTTGCGCGGTCGGGCTTCAATTTTCACGTTTGTACGGTAAATCGTCCGGGGACGTGTCGGACACATTTTCCGACCAGAGGACGTGTGGGGAATTATTCCCAATGCGATTCGTACGGACTTTTTCCCATGCGAATTGTACTTGGCAGTTTGGACGGCACTTGTACGATTTGTACGGTAAAAAGACCAGATACGAGTCGTACGGGGAATTTCTTTACAGGATCGTAACCGGCACCCAAAGGGCTAGAATACCTAAACATGATTGCTAAATCAATACTATAAACAAAAAACAACCGTAAACATCATAAGCACTTTTAAATGACAAAACATTAAAACTACACAATTCTACTCTTTTTTGAATTAATAATTGTAATTATGTCATTTAAAAATGTAAAATGTACATACAAATATATGGCATAAAATAATCATTAAAATACAAAAGGAACAAAAAAACCAAATATAACCAAAAACATTTCCCATCCATAATAATAAAAAAGATCTTACAGTTATGTTGCAGTAGACAGTCCTTGAAAACGAATAAATGCATTGTAGATAAATCAAAAGACGAATCCATTGGAAAAGGAAGCCCGCCATAAAATGCAAAAATACAACTGTCAAAAAAAGGTTCCAACGACGCAATCCACTCAATAACAAAACACTGAAAAACCCGAAAATAGCTTAAAAAACTCACAAAAATAGAACTGTAGAAAAAAGGCTCCAACGACGCAATGCTCTCCATAACCAAACCCTCAAAAACTCGGAAAATAGTTTAATAAAAACGCCCCAACAAACCCAAAAAATATAAGGAAATGTAAAACATTAACTTGCTTCAAAGAAACAAAATAAATTTTCCTTTTTAAAAAAAATAAGGGCGTTGTCAGCAACATCGGTCCACGAAACTGAAAAACTGTAGAAAAAAAGAACACCCTCCCACAATAATATGTAAAAACCAACAACATTAATATTAACATTAAATACAACATAATATAATTAAACAACACATAACTAATACTACATAACACCCTGGGGCCGATTCCAACCTCGGTCGGAAAGGCACCGAATCGGGTTCGGCCGGAAAAACTACGAGCCGTACGCGTGTTTTCCGGCGACTCGTACAGCAGTACGAGCAAGCAAGTACGATGCGAGCTACATGAAATTCACCGACCGAGTCGTTTCCGGGTCCGTACTGCTCCGTACGTCCCGGTCGGAAGCTAACCGTGGCGTGCAATGGATGCGATTTACAACCGAGCCAGTACGATGCACGCGTCAGACAGCCTGTGCAAGCCGGAGTGTCCGACTCGCAAAAGCTCCTAGAGTAGGACTTTGGGGGTCCGCGTCGGACCCCCTGACACCCGCAGCCCTATGACTCGGACACAGGGGGAGACCTATGGGTCTCCACAACACAGGCATGTACGGTGCGGGTGGCACCGACGCGTACCCACTGTAGGGGGCGCACTTGTTCGAAACTTACCCATTCAGTCAATGAGAGCGCATGTACGCGTCGTACGACCGGCTCCCATTGACTTCTATGGGAGTCCGACCGAACCGAGTCCGACAGCATACGTGCGCATCGTACTCGCTCGGTCGGACTGTAGGGGTACGGCTCGGTCGGAAAACACTCCGGATCCGACTCGGTCGGAGTGCTTTCTGACCCGGATCGGAATCGGCCCCTCTACTTCTATCCAACAATACGTCAAACACATAAAACAATAAACTACCAAAACAACACCTAACTACACTAACATCGAACAATTAACGGCCTTACATATCTAACTCCACTACTACTATCTCGCCCCTACCCTAAAATTACCTTAAAAGTCAAATTGATCAAACTTACCTTAACCGACGAAACACAGCTTCCAAAGGCGAGGTTCTGTCTTGCAATATGACCTAAAAACAAAACAATATACAGAAAAGTGAGAAAAATGAAAAAGAAATGGGCGTGTAATAAAAATGAAAAAACTACTATCTCCCCATTGACAAGAACGGAGAATTAATTTAAAAAAATCCCAAAAATGAAATATAATTTTTTATTTATTATAAACAAGAAAATCAAATGTTCAAAAAATGTACAAACAATTGTAAAATATACATTCAATATTACATTATCAAAAATACATAAAAAAAGATATGATATTGATGTTTATTTCATGTACTCACCTTTAAAATATAATATCACAATAAGACTATTGTAAATGTGCAACCAATATAACAAAGTTTTCTAAAAAAAATGATACAAAAATATATGTGTTAAAAAAAAGCAAAGTATTTAATATATTAAATATTTTTTTTTCATAATAATATTTATTATATTAAATCATAATAAAAATATAAAAAAATGTAAAATATATATTATATATTTTAACAACAAAAATTACATTATAGAAAATGTATTAAAAATGTAAAAAGAAATGTATTCAAATGTTTACTTTTTCTCATAAAAATGAAAATGCTTATAATTAAAAAATTACAAATATATTTACTTTACTATTACATGACTATACTTCAGAAAATGTATCCTTTTTCAAAACGGTTGAAAAAAATTATGTATGTAAAAACATATTTTTAATTTTACATGAAAATATATGTTTAAAATATATTATACTTTATAATACATTCTGAATAATATCAACATGTCTGAATCCCGTTTTTAATATTTTCAAAAATTGTATAAAACAATCAAATAAAAACAATGTAATTGTGAACAACAAAAAAATACATGTATTTGCAAATAAAAACATTAACAATAAAATCTAACATAAGTCTCCTTTTTTACTTTACTGTACATATAAACTATCTAAAAAACGACATAATAAACAATAAAAATGTAATATTCCTAACTTCAAAACCAACTAAACTCAGAGAAAATTCTGGCTAATAAACCATATTAAATTTCTAATCCAACTCCAAAACCAACTAAACTAAGGGAAATTGCTGGATAATAAACCATAATAAATTACTATTCCAACTCCAAAACCAACAAAACTCAGGGAAAGTGCTGGATAATAAACCCCAAAAGAATTAATAATTTCAAATGTCCAGGGCACCACAAAAAGGAAAAGTAAATAGTCAGTCAAATGGAAAGGTCCATATTAGTAGAATAGACTCCAAGCATTGTGAAATTGCTACACAATACTGATGGTTCCATTCACTTTAATTAATTGTTCTGTTTCTTGTACAAAGTAATTTACACAACAGCTGACGTGTTTCGTCATACAAGACGACTTTTTGAAGGCTGTAAATTTAACAGAAGATGAAATTCACCTTGACTTACTATTCACCAAGTTAGAGAATAGGTTGCTAATACAAAAATAAGTAAAATCAGAACAGATCTCTGATCAAATGAAAAAAAAATCAAAGGAAAGAGATACAGACCAAATACATAAGGTATTAGAAGTAAGTACAAAGTGCAAAGATAGTATTCCACACCCAAGCATGCCAGGTGGCCTGTGCGAAATCAAAAAACAAAGAACAAGAAACACCTTGAAAGTGGTGCCAAAAACATTAATAAAAGAGAGAAAAAAGAAAAAGAAAAAAAGCGTTTAGGGAATAAATTCAGTGTGACTCAAAACGGAAAAAAGTCAATAAAGACCCAGACAGAAAAAAGGTCATAAAACCACCATGAGTCCACGTCCCTCATTCCAAGAAAGAGCGTTAAGGGGAACAAATAGTTAAAAATCGACTACCTCTATGGTTCAAATCTTGATCCTCGGAGCACCAAGGTCCCACGAAAAATATGTATAATTAACATAAGTAATGTTTCTAACGTGAAATATTCCAATAGAGGTTCACAAACAAATCTGAAGTAAAGTCTCTTATTCAAAGTCTGTCATGAAGGGATAGAAAAAGAAGAAGAAAAAAAAGAAGAAAATAGGGAGGAAAAAAGGGGGGAAGAAGGAAATGAGGGAATTGAAGTATCATGAATAATTTAAAGTAACATCACTGTCACAAGTAAATCAATCCCTGGAATTAACAGTCTGCATCATTAACAGAAGAAATACCTAAAGCAAATCCCAGACATGCATGAAACATCTGCATTTAAACAGGTTAAATCATCTAAACACCATGTGCACTGAACGAAGAAAAAAAGAGAGAAAAAGGGGGGAAGCTCTAAAGGGAAAGGAAAAATCTAAACACAATTGCACTAAAAGAAAACAATAACTATTCCAACTGTAAAACCAACTAAACTCAGAGAAAATGCTTGATAATAAATCATAATAAATTACTATTCCAACCTCCAAACAAACTAAACTCAGGGATAGTGATGGATAATAAACAGTAATAAATAACTATTCCAAGTCCAAAACAAAATAAACTCAGGGAAAGTTCTGGATAATAAACCCTAATAAATTACTATTCCAATTCCAAAACCAACTAAACTCAGGGAAAGTGATGGATAATAAACCATAATAAATTACTATTCCAACTCCAAAACCAACTAAACGCAGGGAAAGTGCTGGATAATAAACCATATTAAAATACTATTCCAATTCCAAAACCAAATAAACTCAGGGAATGTGCTGAATAATAAACCATATTAAATTACTATTCCAATTCCAAAACAAATAAACTCAGGGTAAGTGCTGGATAATAAACCATAATAAATTACAATTTCAACTCCAAAATAAATTAAACTCAGCGAAAGTGCTGGTTAATAAACCATAATAAATTACTATTCCACTCCAAAGCAACAATTGTTCTTAAATCTGATTTAAAAAAAATTATAAATTAAAAATTAAAAACAAAGAATTAAAACATACAATTATTAAATAATATATTTTTAAAAAATTGAGACACCTCTTCTCATGAAAAATAAAAAATATAAATATTCAATTCTAAATCGCAATTAAAATTTAAAATGTTCCAAATTTTATTGAAACAAATAAAATTATATATAAAAAATGCAAAAATAATAAACCAATTATATATTTATTTAAAAAAAAACTATTTAAAAAATGTAAAACATTTTTGTACACAATCTACACCAAACTATTAGCCATCAAAAAAAATCAGCATTTTTTCATATTTTAAATAGATAGTTTTTTAATTCTTTAAATATTTCAATAATTTTTTAATTGAAATGTATTTTTAACCAACATTCTTAAATTACTCCACACTCTTGTGCCCTATAAACCCAACATCCAGCTCCTAAATTTTTTCATAAAATAAAAAAAAATTAAAATAAGTATTTTTAAAATGCTCCCCATCCTTATTCCCTATAAACCCCACATCCCGTTCCTAACAATAAATTAAAATACAATAAAAACAAACATTTTCACACAAAAAAAGAATAAAAAATATAAAATAATTACTATCAAATAAATAAAAACCAAACATTCAACAAAAACAAATAAAAATAAAAATACAAACAGTCGATATTATTTACAATATTTTTGCAATCTATTTTTACAAATTCGATGTTTCTACATTAAACAAAAATTGTTATTTTAAACAACGAAAAAACGTACCTCGATATTTTCCACCATCGATATTCTTGACTCGATTTTCATGCAATTCGATATTTCGACATCAATATTCTTTCTCTGTAGCATTTTGAGGTGGGCAAATTGAGTACCAATAAATTGGGCCATAGTGACACCTGTTACACACAGCCTGTAAAAATGGCAGACGTGTAGTATAAAGTACAATGTCAAACAAGTTAATATTATTGAGAGCAGTTGGCAGTGGAGTTATTGTTATCTGTGTTTCCTAGGCCACATCATTCATGCTTTAAGTGGCAGGATGGGGTGAGGCGTGCATGGGATCCACTGTGAGCTTTTTACTGTAGGATGCTTCAGTCATGTTCTTGAAAATAGGACAGTATTGCAGCTAGGGATGAACAGTGCTTTCTTCAAGCCTTTTTTATCTGAATTTGGTTCCCATGACCACTTGCGTGGTAGGGACCAAGCATATGGATGTTTTGGACATTGGTAAGCAGTTAGCAGTGAACACACCTCTCCTTCTCCACCTTCTAGCAGGTTGGAAGAAGTAAGAAGAAGCCATGTTTACAAGAAATGAATTAACATGTTGAAAAGACGAGAGCTGCTCAGGGCATTTGATGGGAACTTTTAATATGGGGAAAAGTGACATACGCACAGTGCAAGGGACTTGTAAATAAGCCCCAATGTGTGTAGTAAAACTTAAGCAAGCTGTCGGTGGGTTTTCCTTTCGGTGGTCCACCAAAGGACATGTTCACAGATAGGACATGCTTACCAGTAGTTCTGTGTCATGCATATGTTTAAGGAAGTCGCCACAAGCAAGATTTAAGACTTGTAGATAATTATGCCAGTTAGTACAGGTTTAATCTTGTGAAAACATTTTTAAAATACATGTGTATTATTTTCATATATTCCTATGAAGTGCAAAGCTAAAAACTATATGATTAGCTATCAATGTATCAACTATTAATCAAATATAGATGTTGCCTTCTATTTGCTTAAAGCTTCTTGTGGCATTGAAATTCGTGAAAAACCTTTATGATCTTAGCAGGACTGGAAGCCATTGTGCTCAGTGTTGAACATATGCTTATTTTCCAAGGGTGTAACTTCATCTTCATACCTGGCAAGGGTACTGGGATTTTGTGAGAAGAATGGTTCCAGTATTGTATACATGAAATACATCCTCCCCTCAAGGCCATTGTTAGCTTTCTTGAGTGGAAGATCCTGACACCTGCACGTTATATATGTTTTTGCTGAGATCCTCAAGTTTCTGTCACATGATCATGCTGCATTGACTTGTATTTTACATTAATCTTAGCACTGACCATTTTCTGGCAGGAGCTATTAGTCTCATTGACTGCCTCCCAAAAATCTTTTGTTGATGTGTGCTGATAAAAATCCAAGACTGGATATCTGAGAAAGGCGTCTTTAGTCCTTTCCAAGCTGGTTTTCTTAGGAAGGTTTCTACCATCGATCAGGCCTTTTGCTTCTTGCTAATTTATTGGAGGACTAATGTTATTGGCAAAAGAAACCTTTATGTCGCCTTTGCCAATCTAAAATCTGCTTTTAATCTAGTCCACGGCCTGGCCTCTAGAAGGCGCTTACCGACCTGGCAAGGACACCTCATTAGTAATCCGTGTACACAAGGACAATAATGCTCGTATCAGGCGGGGGGAACAGGATCAGCTGACTAACGGAATACCAGTTTGAGCTGTGTACTGGTGCCCACACTGTTTTTGTTATTTATTAATTACATCATTTTTTTTTAATCCCAGGTTGATACTGATGCCCCTTTTTTGCTCAAACCAAATCTGCGATTCTCCTTTTTGCGGACGATACCCTGTTGATCTCCAAGACCCTGAGCGGTCTCCAGAAGCTTGTGATCCAATTTGGCAAGTTTTTTCTTGCTCAAGGCTTGGAGATCAACACCTCTAAAACTAAGCTGATGTTGTTTTATCCACATAAATCATAGAATAGGAACATAACCCAGGGAGGGGTTCCCCTCGCAAGGGTTTATTCTTTCACCTACCTCAGTGTGACGTTCTCTGTGGGCATGACTTGGAAACCCCATGTCAACATGGTGGCCACAAAACTTAAGCAGATTTAAGGTGCGCAACTCAAACAATATTGCACTTCACACACCAAATCCATCACACCTGCACTTAATATCTATGAGGCTAAAGCATTGGGTTCTGCCCTATACGGGCGGAATTGTGGGGGTTTTCTAGTTCCAAAGAACTAATTAGAGCTGAAAATAAATTCCTGAGAAATCTTAGCTTTCTCCCCACTAGCACTCCACTGTATCCACTTTTTATGGATTTAGGTGTAAAAGGGTAGGTGGACAAAATTCAGCTGCGTCCATTACTATATTGGACACGCTATGGACCACCGGCGTACTCGCTCACTATATTGATGGTCTCCAAAAAGTGATGAAAGCTGACTACTTTAGTAAGGTCCATTGGCTCTCCAGATTCAAGGAGGTGCTGTACTCTTTCGGGTTGCCTGGGTTGTGGGAGCATCTGAACATTACAAATTTTCTGTCCAAGGATTCCCTTAAACACCAATACTGGGCAATTATAATGGCCAATCAATCCTGAAAAGCTACTTGCGCTAAGTTATTAAATTAGTTTGTTATTTTTAAGCCTACTTCTGTGATTGAGCATTTATGGAACCAGGTGTCTCTTACACTGGACAGGATGTTATATTTTCAATTTCGAGTGGGCACCCTACCGCTGAGAGTGTTCACTTCCAGCTGGGCCAGAGGGGGAGCCACAGCATGTTCAGTCTGCAAACCTCTAGTTGAGAGCGGGCCAAACCTTTTCTTTGTGTGCTCAGCCTATGCCTCCCTCGCAGAACCTGGTTAGCTTTGATATCCAGGCTGTTAGGTGTATGCAGCCATACTACTGCACTTCGCATACCTAAGGTAGGTTGCTGCCTGATTTTTGTTATTTCCTTTGCTAAGTTCTTGGGTGCTATGGGGGTACTTTGGAGAAAGGTTCTTTCCCCTCTGCCTTTAGCATGATGATGTATGTACTACCCATTAGGCATCCTTTTGATGTATTGTTTATAATACTTCCTTCAGTAAAGTTATTACATTTTTGCACATAATAACATGGTTAATACTTTCATCTTTTAGATTGTTGCTAATCTTTGTATTTGGCTTGTAACTATGCAAGTTATTGGGTGCGCCTTTCTGCACAAAAACAAACCTGCATTGGCACTAGGCTGACAAAAGGGTGTCAGCGCAAGAAAATAGGTAGGAATGCACGGTATTGCCTTAAATACAGCGCATTACTACCCTTTCCTTGTCACACAGTGGAGCACAGCAAGTTGTCTTGCTGCACTGCACTCCATGACAAGTTCATAAATCTACCTCCAAGCGTGCGTCTCAGTTACTCTCTGCAGTAGTTTCTTGAAAGTAGCCAATGATTGTGTAGCCCACTATTTTCTTTCCTTTTAAGACACCTAATGCCTTATCAAGAAATAGCTGCACTTTTCTGATTTCAAGTTTCCATAGTCTGACATTACCTGTTCTAATGCTTTAACCAGCCCTTTTGAGAACTTGTTACTTCCAGTGTCAGAAGGATTCCATGTCCACCCCAACCCAAAGTCTGGGTTTCCAAAGATTGATGTGAATGGTGATGGGTGCTTTATGAAACCTAATGGTTCTCATATTGCGTCTGTACTTGGATGGTTGTCCTTGTGACTGGTGAGATCAGAATATTTGGCTGTCTACGTATAAATAGTTTCCACGGCAACTCTGACAGGAAACATCCTGCCTTGAAATGATGTATGAAGCACACTTGGCACTAGCTTTCTGCTTTAGATCATTCAAGAAGGTAGCTAACATACACCGCCTCAGAATAGGTCTTTAAATTAGGAATCCACAATCCTCATTTGTTTAATGACCTAATTGTAATTTTAAAGGCCATTCTAATTTTCTTGCCCACTGTATGTAAACTAGGAATGCTTTTGATGCCTTCTGAGTATCAGGGGGTTAACCCTGATCAGTGTATTCAGCAAAGAAAACAGTACCATTGGTAATATCATCATATTTATTGCTACAATGCAGCCACGCCATGAAAAGGTGTGGTTGTGCCAGCTTTGTAGCTCACTCCTCACTTCCTGAGAAAAAGTTGATATTATAAATGCTATGGGTAGGGAACCTAAAAGGATGCTTAGATATAGACAAACAGGGAGTTGATCATTATCCAGAGCTCATCATCATCAGATATCTGAAAACTCAAGAGTTTAAACTTTGTCATATTGAATTTAAATCCTGCTACCTCACTAAATCACTGTAATTCCTCCAACAACTTAAATTCATCATGGCACAGTGTTGTACCCCGGATAGAAGGGTTGTTTCTTATGTGGTAGGAGAGTGGTTCAAATTACAGAGCAAAGAGCAGAGGGGCCTTCCCTGCCATATCACCTGTTTCCTATGCACAAGTTGTGATTCTTAGCCATTGACCCAGATGCTGATGACTGGGTTGTGAGATCCCACCAGTGCCATGAAAATAAATTGTTCAGTCAGGTATCTTGCCCTCAGGGATTTTCTCAGAAAGGTCCAGTTCACTTGATCGAATGCTTTATCAGCAACCAATGAGGATTGCCCGCTGTTTTTCTTGTTGGGTATATTTATTTAGTCCATAATATTTTTAGGATTGTCTCCCACGTGCCGTTTTTGAATAAAACCCACTAGGTCTGCATGGGTCAGCTCTGGTAGCAGCTCAAAAAGACAACTGGCTAAAGTTTTAGCTTAGATTTACTCATCAACATTTAACAGCAAGATTGGCTGATAAGATCCTCATCAGTTGGCCGTTTTACCTTTTTGAGTACACTATTTCATTATACAATTTTGACAATATTCCAATCAGACCTGGCAAAAATGTCTTACAGGTATAAACCTGTTTGGGTCTGGGGCCTTAGCCTTCTGCAGACTCTTTGTTACTTTTCTCATCTCTTCTCTGTGGTAATGGTTCAATGAGTGCTTTTCTCTGATCCAATGTGAGCGGTGGCAAATCCATCCTTATCAGATATCAAGAAGCATCTGCTATATTTACTAATTCATCTTTGTGACAAGATTTGTAGCATTCACTGAAGGTTTTGCTATTCTACTGTTCTTTAATGGCTATGGTCCCATCTCGCTTTTTATGCTTAGAATATGGACATGGGTTTTTCGCATCCTCAATTTAGAGTTGTTCCCCCAGCTCCTTAAAAACAGTCTCCCATATTTTGTTAAGTTATGCCCTCTCAGCTATACAAGTGCCTCTCACTATCTTCTTAAGCAAGTCTCACATGATTGGATGTGGGGTCTCTCCAGTACCATAGTTAGAAACTCTTTGATATGTTTGTGAACTGCCTCCCTGGCAACTTTGTCTTTCAACAGCTGAGAATTTAAACATCAATGATAATGCCTAGTCCTAACTGGTGTATTTCAACATATATTCCCAATATGCATTGCATGATCTGATAAGGAGATGACCTCATGTCCAATCTTTGTTATGTTGTCTCTAAGTTCCTGCTATAGTAATTCAGGATCTATCCTGAAATTCGACTTGTGTGAAGCAGACTAATGCGAGTAATCCAGTTTCCCAGGATGTATGGCCCACCAAATGTCTATTAGCCCAATTTCTATTAACTACCTTTTTCCAACTTCTATCAGAACTGTGGTTCTTCCCAGTTGTCTAAACTGATAAGTCTAGCTTGCTATCTATAATCAAATTCCAGCACCTCCTTTGATAAGGGGTCCTGTGGCAGAGGCTACTTTCTCATGAACAGATTGTTTTAGGATTGTTTCTTGCCCAACATTCAGTGGCATAGCCGGGGGGATAGGCCACCCCGGGCGGCACTGTTTTTGGGGGTGGCGGAGTGAGCAAGTCATTTCTGTCGACTCCCCATCTCCTGCCCCACCCCTAGACAAGTCGTTAGTCGGCCCGCGCCCCCCACACTGCCCCCGGTCTTACCTGCACCGGGCGGGTGGCAGTAGGTACAGCTACGCCACTTCCGACATTACGGGAATACACTGCTGGACATCCATCTCCCTCAAGGTTCCATTAACAAGAATCCATTGCTCATACTTATCTTTATGTGTTGCTATCGGTGTGAATCCTACGGGCTGACCTATGATGTTTTTTACCACTTTAGTTTGGCTTTTTACTCCTGAGGGAAACACTGCGATATCATGCTCCCCATGTTTCTATCCAAAAGGTATGTATCCTGAATGAAAATGATGTTGTCCTCAGACTCTGTAGTGCTTGCAACACCAGATTATTTTCGTTGGGGCATTTAATCCCCTTAAATGAAAGACGTTTATTATAATCTGTTTTCCAACCCTTATCACCTGATTTGGTGTGAGTGCGGATTTGTAATTCTAATGATTATGTATTCTATGAATGAAGACTGAAGGAGTTGGCTTCTTTGTGTTTATATGGCCTTGATGTCTATTGGTGAGATTCACCCTCCTATTCCCCACCATCTTCAACTTTAAAACCACATAACCTAGGACCCCTCAGCAGGGTGAGTTATAACTATCCATTTCCTTTGAATCCATGGTGAACACCTGTACCTATGTACTCAGATGTCTTCGCCTTCCTCTTGTTGAAAGCCCCCTGAAAATTCTTCATCATCTCTCTTCTGATGTGTTGATCCAAGACACTTGATGAGTTGCCAGGCCTCCTCTCTTCCTTCATATCTTCTGAGCTTGGTTTTCTTCAATGTCTGTTCATGGCTGGTATCAATAGGCTGCATTCGAGTTGTGCTGCATCTGTTTCAAGCACTCTATATTTCGATACACTTGTTTTCTCTTCTTTATCGTTGAATCCCAGCATGTTTTTTGTTTCCGGCAGCAATGCCTTTTGAATTTGTTGCGGATGCCGGTAAAGATAATTCTAAAGTGGTGACTCCACTTGTGTGGTGTTTGCTTTTGTCTTACGTATTCAGTGACGGGGTGGAATGACTTCCTATTCTGCCTATTCTGTCAAAATGTATGATATTTGCATTGCTGTGAATATTTAGAAAGCTCTCTCATACCTGTCGGTTCTCAGTGTTAAATAAAACTGATAAATAAAATGAAAAGGTGTGCCACATCAGAATATAATATGATATTCCACTATTCCCTTGTTTGTACCCGATTTGATTTGGATTTAGGTTTTCACGCAAAGCCAAGTCAGGCCATTTTAGTAACTCTGGCTGCTCCTGATAAGTATGTTCCACATGTATACCAAAACGGTTTATTGGAGCTCCGCAACACAAAGTACGTTAAGTACCATGCTTCCGTAATTTTCAGTACAAACTAGTGTTTTCATGCAAAAGTTGATCAGTGATTCCTCCGGTTGACTCTCTGCCCTAAAGCACAGCCTTGTGCCACGTACGTGCCCGCCCAAAGGTATAGAAAATTTGAACCATGGCATTTTAGCACCAGGGACCGTACTACATGTAAAGCCTGGCTTTTTGCATCACTGGGTCACAATGGTATCACAGAAAGGGCCTCAGACTCTAATGCAGCCCCTTCTGCAGCCCCTTCTGCAATCCTTATAGAGCTGGAGCACTTGGTAGCTTCAATAAACTTTTCCTCATTTGCATGAGGGAATCACTCTGCACCCCTGCTGTATTATCTATGCGGGCATGGAGGCAAACAGTCCCTTAAGAGGTGCACTGTCAGGGCACCGTCCTGCACAAAAACAATCCTCAGAAGCATTTGCACAGCACACATAGAAAAAGGAAGTGACAAGGAGAAATAAGGATATTTCTCCTCATTACGCCACCCCCGAGAAGGTGTATTTTTTTGATGAATTTACCACTTTTGGTAAATCTGGGAATGCATCAAAATCCATGGGAGTTGCATGAGAACACCCACTCAATTACTACAGAATGCCGTCCCAGGGCAGAGTAATGCAATGCAGAAATTTGCGTTGCGTTATTCCAGATTTATGAAGTCACTCAGGGTCATGCAAGGTGGCCTTGCATTGCTTCACATGTCGTATTTTAGGCTTGCATCGCACTTGCACCATGTTGCATGGTGTAAGAGCGGCACAACTACCCTTATAAAAATGTCCATAAGTGTGCAGAAGGTGCAGTTGCACCAGGGCCAATAGGCCAGACGGGGCACTAAACCCTTATTATTGGTGTATTTTACTAATTAAACTACTGTTATCGGGCACATTTCCCTTGCCTGCAGTAGGACCCATGGAACACATTCTGCACCACTAGCTATAGTGAAGTTGAGAGCTGCAAATACAGGATCATATTTATCATGGGTTGGCATCACCCTTTGCGCCACGCAAGGGGGCGCAATGGTGACGCAAAACCTAATTGAGATTTCTCAAGCCACGCAAGGCCATCTTGTGTGGCACTGCATGGCTTGATAAATTTAGAGCAACGCAAGGAAGTGAAAATCGCTGTCTTGCATAACTTTGCGGCAGGGTGGCTTTCCATGGGTGCAGCGTGGGTGTTCCCATGCAACCACCAATGGATTTTGGCGCATTCCCAGATTTATAATTTGGGCTCCCAGTTTTATGGTATTTTTTTTTTTAACATTTCCGTCTGTATTTATCCATATTTATTTTTTGCTTTTTTATGTGTATTTATCCATATTAATTTTGTGTTTTGTGTATAAATTAAGTTATAAAACTGTACATTTCCATATTTATTTAACTAATAGACACACACTCATACTTTGATGTCTGTCGTGATTTAGCTATTTAAGCTGCCAAATATTGCCTAACAATACCTCCAGTAAATATTAGCATTCTAGTACCACAAATGTATGTTGACATATGCCATTATTTAAAATAATTTCATTTTTTAATTTATTTCCCATACTGTCCATCTGTTCAGCTGTTGGGCTACAACTCATGAAAGAGGGCACGGAGAGTCATTTCAAAGAAGCACAATTTTCTGTATTTATCCACTTTTAAAAATAAATGCAGACAGAAAACACATTGTTTCTCTGTATTTTTCTGTTAAAATCAGTAAAAACAGAAACCAGGGAGCCTTATTCATAATTAGTAGTAGACCTGGGAATGCGTCAAAATACTACTTCTCCCCAGGTGAGGAGAAACTAGGAGAAATATCTTTATTTCTCCTCATTTTTCCTCTTTCTACGTATGCTACATTCTGCAGCAGACATAGAAAGAGAAAAATGATTCAGGATTGTTTTTGTGCAGGAAGGTGTCTCTTCCTGCACAAAAACAATCCTGCCTACAACATAATGTTGGAAGGGTGCATGCCTTGCGGCTAGGCAGCCAAAAGTGTGCCAGCGCTAAAAAAAAGGACAGGGATGTGCCATATAATGGAAAATACAGAGTATTCCTTTCGCTTTCACTCAGCGCGGCGCAGCAAGGTAGCTGCATGAAAGTACGATGAATATGCCCCACAGTGTTTTTACTCGCTGTGGGGACTGGTATGTTTCTTTGTGGCACTGAAAATCCCCGCATTGCTCTTTGAGGAGTCTGAAATTAGCAATTTTGTCAGGCCTGTTTACAAATCGAGACCAGTCCTTTTAAAAATCCACCTGTTCTCCTTCACTTATTTTTACTGACAAGTGACAACTGACAAACTCATTTTCCATGGCAGTGCTTAGGTGTAAATCCTTGCCAAAACAAAACAGCGAGACGACGTCAGACGCTGCCAGTGAGCCCTTAAACCGACATGCTCGGCGGCACAATACAAAGGGCACACCTTGGAAAAGTGGTGTGTGGCACGAGACCAGAGAATGATGTCTTTAACTGTGTTGATTTATTTTAACAACAGTATTGCCCTGACGTGTCTGTTGCTCTTTTGAGATGAAGTTTTTTGGAAGCTGGGCCATACTTTTACGTGTTTGTTAGAAAATGTAGTATTTCCAAATTATAACTAAAAAACACAGTAGTTTTAAATGTTTAAACAATGTCATTCTGTGTTTTATGAATATGTTACTTTTATTCTGGTTTGGTGGTTTATAGTGTGTCACATGCTACTTCCGAATCTAACAGTTTATGTAATACCCTAGTCAGATGAATGCTTCGTAACATACATAGCACTCGGAGCAATGTTGAAATAAAGTTGGCTGCAATAACAATTGCAGGATGTGTTTGAGAAAGGGATATGGCTTTTTATGGGAATTAATATTTATCCCTGCCATGAGGATCCCAACTACAAGTTCATTTGCGTGTTCTGACTTTATTCTGGCCTCAGCACACTTAAAATCTTGTATGTGCACTGCAATCTAGGCCTCAAATTGACATGAGGACTTAGAGACCAGCGCTGAGGTCATGGAGGGGTGCCACAAGTGTACCCATAACTGGGTACAGGACTGCTGTCTGTGGCTGTAAATAGTAGGAGTGGGGGCGACATCTAGTGTTTTTAGCGATCAGTAACTTAACTAGCCATTTTAGCTGTTCAGGGATGGAAAACATCCATTACAACGCAGTTATAAGAAGGACCTACCATTCCAACGCAACTGTTACAATGCAACTGCCTTTACATCGCATGCCATTAGAATGCATGCAATTACAACGCATGTCACTGCGACGCATGCCATTACAATGCATCATAAGGTAAGTAATCGAGATTTTTTTAGAATTATGGTGGGTATCGGTTTTGGGGTACATGGAAATAGTAATTTTTACCCCTACACAATCCAACACTTATCCTACTGTTGCACTCACTGGAGTGGGAATAGTATTTTTTACCCCTACACTATCCAACACTTACCCTACTGTTGCCCTAAAAGTATTATGTGTTGTAATGGTATGCGTTGTAATGGTCTGCATTGTACTTGAATGCGTTGTAATGGTAATTTTTAAAAATGTGTTGTAATGGCATGCATTGTAAAATTATGCAATGTAATGGTAGTTGCGATGTAAAGACTGCTTTGTAAAAGCATGCATTGTAATTGCATGTGTTGTAACGTCATACATTCTTCAGGGATATGAGCACGATGCCTCCAAAACCATTCGAGAAATGTTTCAGTCTCCATGACGCGGGAGGTCATGACACTTGCGTGTCATGGCCAGACCCTTGTTGACAACACTCTGTGAATATGGAATGCCAGAGCATGTATGATGTATGGTAGCAGGACTCCATATTGTTTGCCAATGTGCATGTATGCTCTTCTCAGTGGGATCTGTTTTGGATTGCCCTGGTCTGACATGGCACATGTCGCAGGTTACACAGTCTCTAGACAGTGGAAGTGTATTGCCTGCATTTCTGAGGAGGAGGATGCAACTTTAGAGACAGAAGTGTGGAGGGATGGATTCACGACTGCCTTTAGAAATTACGTGTGACCTTTACAGCAAGGGATTGATGATTACATCTTCCTGTTCAGTCTCAATTGGTTAATGCTGAGGGGCTGGGGGTGACTCAGCAGAAGCAGTTGTTATTGGGAAATATGGTTCCAGGGAGAGCCTGGATCCTTTCTTTACTTTGCATTCACACATTCTGGCAGGCTGATGAGAGCCAGGTGCAGAGAATCACATGTATTGTGATTGTGTTCTGAGTACTCCTGCTTGGAGCCCGCATCACCTCTACCTGCTCTGAGGAGCCATCAGCGTTCACAAATAATATGAATCAAGAAACCAAACCAGGTCAAACCAGTTTCTAAACTCGGACAGTCGATCCACATCTAAAAATACTGTTTAGAAGTGTTTTCCTATATTTCGCACTTAGTTTCAATTTGAGCTGCTTCACTGCCCTAAGTGAAGACCCACTATGTTCCAGGGCTGGTATCGTTAATTGTCAGTCTCCCGAAAATGAGGGGGCATTGCATGGTTTTGCGTGCTGTGCTGGAAGGACCTGTGAGTCTGCTAGTGGCCCTGTCAGTGGCCTGTCTGCTGAGAGGGGAGAGGAGAAAACTTGCCATGCAGGTGTCTGCCTGCCCCTGTACGAAAACCCAGCTGCTGAGCCCGGCGTAAGGAGAAATCCAGAAGGAGCAGAAGAAATGTGGGAGAGTGTCAAGAAGACCGTGAATTGCCAGGGCCCCATGGTCTCCCTGCCTGACTGTCCAGTCTAGTCTGACTGAGTAGAAGTCATGTACGACTTACCAGAGTCAACCACAAACAAGAGACTGCCAAGTTTGGAGATCGCTGTGAAGAAAGTCACAGACATCCTGTGCTGCCTCTACCTTCATTGCACTTTAGCAAATACACTAACACCCGGCGTAAAGGAGGACAATCCCTTCACCTCGCTTCCACTAGAGCAGACTACTGCAGAATACTGCATGTATTTTTGTAGAGGTCCTCTCTTGTCAGCCATTTGATCGCAGAGAGAAGGTGGTGGGGTTAATGGTGCTGGAGCAGGGTTTTTACTTTAAAACCAAATACCTGTTTCATTTTCGTATGTCATTATTAAAAGTACTACTGATTAATTAGTAATTACTAAAGATTTGTCAAGTCTTGTCTAACCAACCTTATTAACAGAAGAATTACACGTGGGAATGCTATTGCATGGCTAAAATAATAAGTGAACTAAGTTGGTGAGCAAATTGATAGAATAGATGTTGCTTATGTGATGTTATTGTGTTTTGCGCTTATAATTAATATGCATTAATGGCTTTTGATGTCGCAAATGGCTAGATAAATACATACACATATGGGTATTAGCAGGGGAATAACACTGTATAATCATTTCCATGTAGTAATCATGTTTTTGTGTTTTCTTTACTTAAGTTGACCATTGTGGCCTGCTATAAAATGGCTACCACCCGCAGCCTGCATTCGAGTAGATGGAAAATTTGAAAAGAGGCTTTGCGCTGACTGCGACCCTGTCCTTTCCTTGAACTGAAAAGCCATGAACATGACGACAAATCTGGGAGAAATGCCAGATGCCCCTGAACGTGAAGAATTGTTGCAAATCCAAAATCCGACCTGATGAACTTATAATGGTCCCATGGATGAGATACATTTTATCCTAAAGAGACATCCGTAGAAGTAACGAATTAGTTATGGACTTCTAATTTCTATTCATAATTTGAGACTATCAATACGTGAGAAAATTTATCGTTGTAACCTAATGTACCAAGACGACATAATTTCCGCCATTCGACTGTTTTGAAAGATATGTTTGCAACATTTGGAATGTAAATTTGGTATAAATATTAGTAGACTAGAGAGGTCTAGTGCCACTTCTTCCCGAACCAATGATCAGAGGTCCCGATGCTGACGGAGAGGACGGTGACTCTACATGACGGCTAGAAACTTTAACTATTTTGCTGAGGACCGGTTCTGACTTAGAAAACGACTTTTAGCCAGAATAGGTAAATATGGAGGAATTATTTTTGCATTTAATTGGCTTTTCTTACAAATTTTAGATAAACAATATTCTGTTTGAATTACTGTGTCGGGTGGTTATTTTATTGTCATGTTTATTGAATATTTAGAGTAATAAGATGTTTCACTAAATCTATAGCAACTAGTTGATGCCATTGACCTCAGGGTACATGCAGATTGGTTAGGTACTGAAAAGTGTTTCCCCTTATACATGGCACGGATAGAGTGGTAGGATGAATGTTGGTGTTGTGGGCCGCACCAGCGTGTGATGTGTGTGTGCGCGTGTGACTGCGAAATCACTCCGTCCGTGGAAGTAGAGGGGATTCGGAAGCTCCGATCTGCACCAGTTTCTTGGTAGCAGAATGATGGTTAACTATTGTCTTGATCTGGTGAATTTGCGTGTATATAAGCTCATTGATTATTGATTGATATCGATATTTGTACTAACACTGTATGTTGAAGTCGTATTGAGTTTTATGTAGTGTGTACGGCTTCTGGGACGTCGGAAGTCGGTGAAAGTTCCGTAGTAGGGCAGAGGGAAGCGCTGCTCTCGGAAGAGGCGGGATTGTTGGCCCTGTATGTAGACAGGGGAAAACGTGTGACAATTGAAGTTGCGCGTCGCATTGTCTGGGTTCGATGAGGTAGCATCGCCGTGTAAAGCCATTAGAGACGTATTTTCTGTGTGAGAGAAGTGTATATGATAGCGAAGGTTATCTGTGAAGTTCTGGTCTTAGGTATCAGGGATCCTTATGGCATTCCGTTAACGCTTATCACTAGAAAGGTAATAGGTATTCTCTGAGCTTGTTAGAAGGACAGAGCAGAGGTAAGCGCTGCTTTGTTAACGTGTGATATAATTCTGTAGTAGGACAGACTGTTCGCTGTTCTCAGGAAAGACAGAATTCTGTGTGAATGTACTACATTTTCTGGTGTGAAAGTGCATGAATGAGAAGGCATTCTGGTTAATTGAGAAACTCTTAGGAGCATTCCGGAGAAAACAGTTAATTGGTGCTTGTTAGAAGGGTAGAGTAGAGGGATGTACTACTTTATCAACGGAAGTAACGATTCCGTAGTAGGGCAGAGGTAAGCGCTGCTCTCGGGAAAGGCGGAATTCTCGTGGGAAAGGTCTTTTGCTGTTCTGTGGCTAGCGAAGCAGACAATGGAGTTGTTTGTATGTTGTAACTAACAGACTCGTAGAAGTTGAAACAAAGTCTACCGAGTAGTTTTGTAAAGGAGGGGTAGACGAGAGAGACAGGAGACAGGAGCAGAAGCTGCTGCAGCGACTGCTGACGTCAGGAAGACCGCGCTGTGATTGGACAGTGGGTTAGAACGGTGGAAGCACAGTGATTGGTGTGCTAGTGTATGCCGCGCAAGGATTGGGAGACATACAGGGTGAGGTAGACGCTCCAGGATTGGTGCGTTGGTGTGAGTCGCGCTGGGATTCGTGGACTGAGTCAGTGACGTAGACGCTCCAGGATTGGTGCGTTAGTGTGAGTCGCGCTGCAATTGGACAGGAGATCGTACAGTTGTAGAAAAGACAAAAGGGTTGCGGAAAATAAGAAAATGTATTACCACGCTGAGGAAAAGAAAAAGAAATCCTTGTTTAGTAAGGTTAAGAACTGGTTTAACAAGGATAAGGATATTGTGACTAGGGAAGGACAGTTACTTCCTCCGATAAGAACCCCCGCATCCTTCATGGTTGCGAAATATGGGTATCATACCTGTATTTGGTTAGACAACTGGGCAAAGTATACCAAAGAGGATGGAGTTTTAGCTTTCCCGGAACATGGCTCATTTAATCTGGCCATACTGAGAAACTTACGGGAGAGGATGATGAGTCTAGAGCCTCGGCCTAGGCCGACGCAGTTTGAGGCATTGACTGAATGGGAAGATGAAATGCATGAGCGAGAAAAGCAGAGAGGTGGAGGAAATTACAGGTATATGTTCGGGCAAAAGTATGATCGCGAAACTCATCATGACCGGATGAGAAGATGGCGAGATGCCAGTATGACGGAGGGATTATATCCTGTAAGAACTGCAGAGGAGGCAGAAGGGAAAAAGTGTACAGAAAAAGAACATAATGTTGAAACAAGGAGGTATGGGGCGAATGAGTCTGATGATGATGTCTTAGATGACATATTCTACAAAAGACCACCCCCGTATAGATGAGAACCAGAGGTAGGAACATCAGTTACCCCAATGAGAGACACCCTGCGGATTATAAAGACAGAAGTCATGACCCCTGAGTTGAAAAGCAGTAATTCTCTTGCAGAGAGAGAGAGAGAGAGAGAACGGGAGAATGAAATTGAGGATGAAAAGACCAGAGAACTAGCAAGAACCACATTTGAATTGACAGAGAAAATCAGAGAACTGACCAAAAATCTTGAAGCAGTTACGGTGCCTGTACAATAGGTCCGGTTATGCCTGTTTTCGAAAAGCAGAGGATTGGTGAAAGTGGTTTGACAGTTCCATATGTAGGCAACAGATTGGTTGTTCCTCCAGAGCAGACAGAAATGAGAACGGGAGAAAATCAGTGGAGATCAGGAGAAAATCAGTGGAGACATACCATATGTGGAGGAGAGTTGAATGTGCAGACTAACTCAGGTTTGAATTCCGGTTGTGAGGAAGGGAACAGAATGATTGGAGGATCGATCTTAGAACCACAAAGAGTGACAGAACCAGTGGGTGCAGAAAAATCTATGGGGATAACTGCTGAAGATTTGAATGATTGGCTGAAAGCTTTGCAGAGGAAAGAAAAGGAATCCCAGGGAATTGATGTAGCTAGACTACGTATGGAAATGGAGGAGCTGATTGTAGGAACAATCCCTACAGAAACGCTGAAAAATTATCAGGAGGAGGAAATACTATTTCTGTGTAAAAGTATCACATGGAGAGCAAAGAACATACATGACAGGTTGAAAGGAATAGCCAGTGAAATGGGAATCGACATGGACAAGGTAAAAGCTTTACAAAAGCCTTACCGAGTGGATTTTACAGATAAGGACATTGAGAATCTGAATAATGCAGGCCGGACAGGGCAGATTAAGGAGATGATTGCTTTGCTGCGAAAATGGGGAGATGTGGAGAGATGGAAAGATAGATGGTATAGAAAACGAGAAGATGCAGTAGACAGAGCTTACTCAACATTTCCTATGAAAGAAAAGGAGAAAGCAGTGACAGGTTATCCCATGAGGGAGATTCCAGGAGGAGGGTACGTACATGTCCCATGGACCAGACAAGATATTTTGTCATTTACAAATGATTTTCCTCGACTAAGAGAGAAGCCCGTCTAGTGGTATAGACAGGTTGACAGATTTGTGAAGTTGTCAAAAGTGCTGTGGATCGACCTGAATAGTCTGTTTGATATAATTGTACCAGCAGACTTGTGGGCAGAATGTAAGATAGTCATAGACTGGCCCACTAAAGAATACCCGAGAGATCCAAAGACAGGAGCTCCAGACCCGGAGGTCATGAAAAAGTATGAGCAGGTTATGGCTTTCCTGAAAAATCAGGTACCCCCCAAGGAAACAGACTGGGTTAAAATATATCGAACACATCAAGAAGTGAAAGAATCAGTCCATGCTTACTATGAAAGACTAATACTGGCTTTCAAACAGTTCAGTGGAGATGAACATCTGGGTGAAAAGGATCTGAGCCATTTTGTATATAGATTTGTGTATGGCTTGCGACCTGAAATCAGTGAAATGATAAGGCAGCATACCATAGTAAAAAGATTTATGAGATCCTGAGACATGCAAAATACTTCAGTGATGAGATTGAGGCAAAGCAAAGGAAACTGAAAGAAAAGACAATGTGGGCACAGGTGAAAGTTGCAGAAAGACAGGAAGCTCAGTTGATTGAACAAGCAAATAACCCAGGAAATAAACCCAGATTTGGCCCAGGAAAAGGGAAAGGCAATATTGAGGAAGCAAAGAAAAAGTTTCCCTGCCACAACTGTGGAAAATTAGGGCACTGGAAATCCGAGTGTAAGAATCCACCATCTACTAATGATGACAATCCATCATTGAATTCACAGGTGCAGAGTGAGGGGTGTGGTCAGCAGCAGCAACAGCAGAAGGCTGTTAAGCAGCAGAATCAGGTGCCCAAACCACCCTTGCCACAAAGAAGAGAATCCCAGAAGTACAGCCAGGATTCGGGGTTCTACGATGAAGAACAGGTAAACAAGCCAAAACGCGCAAGCACTGTATCACAATATTGGCTAAGGAATGAGGGAAGTGATTCTGAGGGAGACTTCTGACGGTGCCGAAGAGAGGAGGAAGAGTGCGTACTTGGCGCAACTCTAGAAATAGACCAAGCAGGACCTTTTTTAGATGGAAAAATCAATGGTGAAAGTGTTACTTTTCTAGTTGACACAGGAGCTACGAGATCAACTGTCAGGTCAGCTGATATAAAGAATCTTCCTCTCTCGGATGAAGCAATCCAAGTAGTTGGGGTGTCCAACACACAGATCAAAACTCATCTTACTGAACCAGTAAGGGTTAAAATAGGGAAATTCTCAGACATGCACCGATTCGCGGTGTGTGACACTAGTCCTGTGAACTTGCTAGGCAGGGATCTGCTGTGCAAGATGAATTGCACTATTTTCTGTACCCCAGATGGAATAACCTTTGAGACACCAGATGAGGATGTCCTATACAGAATGACCCTAGATAACAGGGAAAGTGAGGCTATGGGAACATATGCTGTGTTTAATCTGGGTGCATTACCCCCAGAATTAATACAGACAGTAAAAGCAGCAGTTTGGGATTTTACTGGAGAAGATGTGGGCCTGATGAGAAATGTAGATCCAGTAAAAATTACTGTAAAAGAAGGAGTGGTTTACCCAAACATCACACAATACAGACTGACACCTGAAATAATTGAAGGAATAACACCCATAATTGAGAAAATGATCCAGCAGGGGGTGTTAAGGGAAATATTGAGCAGCCCATGTAATTCACCAATAATGGGACTGAAGAAACCCAATGGAAAGTTCAGAATAGTACAGGATTTGAGAAAAATTAACAAGATTGTTGTACCATGCTGTCCCATTGTGCCAAATCCATCAGTGATTTTGTATCAGATTCCCCATGATGCAGAATGGTACACAGTAATTGATTTGTGCCATGCTTTCTTTTCAATCCCGTTGCATCACGACAGCCAGCCGATTTTTGCATTTAGATTTGGAGAGCGAATTTTGGCATGGTGCCGAATTCCATAGGGGTATACAGAGAGCCCTTCGATATTTAATCAATTGCTGAAGAAATCTCTGGAGAGTTTAACAATGCCTGAAAATTCAGTTTTGGTCCAATACATTGATGACCTGCTTGTGGCATCAAAAACACGTGAAGCTTGTGAAGTAGACACCATTGCTTTACTGAATCACTTGGCAGATGGAGGATTAAAAGTATCTCCAGCCAAATTGCAATTCTGCAAAAGAGAAGTCCAGTATCTGGGACATAATATTGAGAAAGGCCTGAGGAAAGTGACCATTGACAGGATTAAAATCATCAGAGGGATGAGAGCCCCAATGACACAAAGAGAAGTAAGAATGTTCCTGGGAATGGTTGGTTATTGTCGTCAGTGGATAAGTAACTTTTCCTTGATTGCCAAGCCACTGATTAAATTGACAAAAAGTGAGGTGAAAGACCCATTGGAACTGAACACAGAAGAAATGGCAGCATTTAAAGAGTTAAAGAACAGGCTATGTGAAGCTCCTGCCCTAGGAATGGCAGATTACGAAAAAGAATTTGAGCTGTACTGTAGTGAGAGAAATGGATGTGTACTTTCAGTGTTAATCCAGAAACATGGACGTCTGAGGAGGCCAATTGCATACTTCTCATCAACACTTGACCCAGTAGCTGTGGGTTTGCCAGGTTGCCTGAAAGCAGTAGCTGCTACATGCAGAAGTCTGGAACAAAGTGAGGGAATTATAATGGGATACCCGGTACGGGTATTCGTACCTCATGATGTGGCAATCCTTTTAACAAGGAGCCGGACGCAGTTCATGTCTCATAGTCGGCTGACTAAATATGAGAAAGTCATTCTTGGTGCAACAAATGTGAGCCTTGAGAGATGTGTGAATGTGAATCCAGCAACACTGTTGCCTGATGCTGAAAGTGTGGGAGTGAGAGATGATGTTGATCATGATTGCCTGGATGTGCTTGATTACTGTACAAAACCAAGACCAGACATAAGAGATCTGCCACTGCCTGAGAGTGATCATGTGTTGTTTGTGGATGGATCTTGTTTGAGAACGGATGAAGGAACACTGAGTGCTGCATATGCTGTGTGTACAGTTTCAGGAGTTGTGGAAGCATCACCTTTGAAAGGAGTTAAATCCGCTCAAGTGGCAGAATTGGTGGCACTAACAAAGGCTTGCAAGATTGGAAGAAATGTGAGAGTGACTGTAATGACTGACAGCCAGTATGGCTTCGGAGTTGTCCATGATTTTGGCCAGTTATGGCTACAAAGAGGTTTCCTGACCTCAAGTGGAACTCCTATAAAGAATGCTGAAGTGGTTGGAAAATTGCTTGAGGCGATACAGCTGCCTAAAGAACTAGCAGTTGTAAAATGTGCTGCTCATGGTCAAGGTGATGATTTCGTCACCCTTGGGAATAAATTTGCCAATGACATAGCACAGTATAGTGCAAGGAATAATCATTCCATTAACCGGAGTAAAGAAAGGGAAATGTCTTCTTGTTCCTTAATGTTTACTAATGTGGTGGGAACATGGGAGGAAGTGAAACAGTTGCAGGATGAGGCAGGAGATGAGGAAATGAAAGATTGGGTGAAAGCAGGTTGTGCACCAAGGGAAAAAGACCACGTGTGGGTCTATAGGGATGGAAGACCAGTCATGCCCAATAGCATGTTGTCAACAATGGCACGGATGTAACATGGCCAGTGACACCTGGGGAGGGATGCTATGATAAGGGCCTTTAAGCAGACCTGGTATAATGCAAAATTCAGGCTGATAGCAGAGAGTCTCTGTCAGAGATGCCTGATATGTCAGCAATTCAATCCTGGAAAGAGAACAGTGGTGAGCCTAGGTACAATAGGCAGGGAGGGAGGACCCTTCACAAGAATGCAGATAGACTTAATCGAAATGGCCCAAGTCAATAGATTAAGGTATGTCCTGGTGGTAGTCTGTTTGTTCTCCTGGTGGGTGGAGGCATTTCCAACAAGAAGAAATGATGGGATAACAGTGGCCAAGCTACTGTTAAGAGAATTCATCCCAAGGTATGGGTTCCCAGTGACCATTGAATCAGACAGAGGAGGACATTTTTATAATGAAATCATGGGTTTGATCTGTGAAGCATTAAGTGTACAGCAGAAGCTACATTGTGCTTACCGACCAGAGGCTTCTGGTGTGGTTGAACAAATGAATGGTACCATCAAAAACAGAATTGGCAAAATGTGCCTGGCCACAGGAATGAAATGGCCTGATGTCTTGCCTCTAGTCCTGATGACAATTAGGTCTACTCCAGACAGAACAACAGGTTTGAGTCCACATGAAATTATCATGGGACGCGCTATGAGACATGCGTTTGTGCCAGTCAATAAGCTGATGACTATAACTGATGACATGATTTTGGATTACTGTAAAGGCCTGGCTGACGCAGTTCATTCTGTGTTTCACCAGGTTGGAGAAGACGCCACCACACTTGAAAAGAAACCAGCCCATGATCTGAGCCCAGGGGACTGGGTAAGAATAAGAGTCCACAGAAGAAGGAATTGCCTGGTTCCAAGGTGGGGAAGGCCAAGACAAGTCATTCTGACCACAACGACTGCTGTGAAGTGTGCTGGAGTGAAAAATTGGATGCATGCAAGTCACACTCTGAGAGTTCCAAACCCAAGTGACGGCACTGGAAAAGAATACTTTGAAGAATCAGATTCCAGTGATGATGCAGACAGTGAGGCAGTAAAAAGGAAAAAGAATCCTGAAAGGGGGGAAAGTGAGTCAAGAGAAACTTTCGTCCCACCGGAAGAAATTCTAAAAAGAACATTGCAAACTTCAGAGACGAGTCCAGATTCTGAAGAAGTGCCTGAAATTCCGACTAACAGTGACGAACACAAAAAGAAAGAAAGAAAAGAAAAGAATATTCCAACAGAGGTGACACCTGAATTAAATGAGATCATTGGACAAATTCCACCTGAGATAATTCTTGAAGAAGAAGGGACAGAAAAAGAAAGAGAGGGACAGATTGCGGAAAAACCCCGAGGAGGTGTGGGGAACATCGACAACAAGCTAGGTGAAGGGACAAGTAGATAGCAAGAAGATTGCGTGTCGGAGACCCGAGGAGGGACAGAAGTAGGGAAATCTCAATTGGTGGAAAAAGAGACTGTTGGAGAAAAGGAAGTTGTTGAAGAAGGAAAGATTGTTGATGAACAAGAGGCAACTGAGACAGAATCTGATGAAAGTGAAAATGAGATACATGGAGGACGAGTTCTGAGAAAGAGAACTTGGATTGGAGAGAGAAACAATAAAGAGGGAAAACAAAAGAGAAATGCTAAAGGAGATCTTTGGCCCAACAAGATAAAGAGACTGAGATATCGGCTGACACGAGTTAACTCTTCGAAAGCTGAACAGGTGAACGAAGTGTCAAGTCAAAAGCAAACGAAAGAAGAAGAAACAAAGATATCTGAAGGAACTAAAAGAATCAGAAAACCAAACCAGAAGTATAAGTCACCAGAATGGACGTATATGTGGCACTGCCTGAACAAGGAGAAGAGGCAGACAGTCAAGGAAGTCCAGAGGAGGCTTTACTGAAAGTGGTTGAAGAAGAAGAAGCAGTGGGAATCCTGAGAGTTCTCATGTCCGACATTGGAGAAGAAACGGATGTTCAGGACCTAATACAGTTTGATGATGATGAGGAAACAGTGAAAAGTGATGAAAATTCAAATTGAATAAATCCAAAGAAATCATTTGGAGAAGAAAGTAAAAGAAGGAAATGAAAAAAACTAATAGATTGTAAGAATATGTTGGGTACTTGCTGCCCTAAAAGTTCGGTAGTGGAGTAGAAGAGGCCAAGTCAAAAGACACGATCAAAATTAACAAGATGGCTAACACTGAGAATAACCAAAGTAGATGTACCTTCATGAAAAGATGGTGCAAGATGTGCTGCTGCTGTACAGGATTATTAATGCTGCTTTGGAGCGTGCTTGCTCTACTGAGCTCTTTTAGAGTAACTATAGACACTTTAGAAGGACATACTGAGAACAGGACTAACATAGGGAAGAGTTCACAGAAGATAGTTCCAACTAGAACTAGCAATGTATATATACATAAGGATAGGTCTATTAATGATTTTTCTAGCAATGTGTTTTAAAAATTATTGTACGAATATGTAAAGACAATGGATGTAAGGGATTGCTACGTCTGTATGCAATTACCTGCCTCTGTTTCGGAAGGAGTGACTTATCATCACCTTCCGGCTACGTATGGAATTTCATGTAGTGTGTTGATTAGTATATTTTATCAATTAGGGAAATTAGATTATATTATGTCTAATATAGATAATATTCTTGGGCAACTGCCTATGAATAAAGAACTGAATCCTGCTAAAGAAGCTAACACTTTAGGTGAGATTTTTTTAGAAACTAGAGAATTAACATTAGAATATGTTTTTAGAAATAATTTAACCTGCAGTTTGAAAGAAGAAGAGAAAACTTTCCTAGACATGGTTGAGAGAAGAAGGTTGAACATGCACAAGAAAGCAGAAGGGCATAAAATGAGTGAAACAGTGTGGGATATTGAGAAAGAAAAGGAGTTGAAAAATGGAGCCAGTCCAACTATGGCTATAGACGCACCACAGAAAGGCAAACGATGCATTACCAGGAAGAGATCCCAGTATGATTATTATTTCATAGGGACTAGTGAGTGCCATGATACATACTTTATTGCAACCGGATGGGGATTTAGAGGAGGAGAAGATCCAGTTTTTCCGGGAGTGTATTATATTTGTGGGAACAAGGCTTATTACCGTTTGCCTGACCATTGGTTTGGCACATGTTATGTTGGCCTGGTCTTTCCAAAGATTTTTCACATGGATAGAGTAGAAAATGCTGAACATACTAATCCATTAACACGCTATAGAAGAGAAACATGGACAGAAATTGTAGGAGATATTTTTGGAGCTTTAATACCAGCAGTGGGAATTTCATTGAATGCATATGGCATTCGGAAGCTGTCAACAGTGGTGGATCGCTTGTCAACAAGCACCGCTGGAGGCTTTCTTTTGGTAAATACTGAAATGGTTGCTTTACGCGCTATGGCGATGCAAAATCGACTTGCCCTTGACATTCTATTGGCAAAAGAGGGTGGAGTCTGTGGAATGCTGAAAGTTCAACATTGTTGCACTTACATTCCTGACGAAAGCAAAGATCTAAAGGTCTATATCAAAAATATTACTGATTTGCATGAAGAATTAGTACCACTGGAAGCTGAAAGTATCTGGACTAAAATGGCTAATAAGATGATTGCTATTAAGAATTTTGTAGCAAAAATAGGTAGTACCATTTTTGGTAAGATAATATTTCCATTAACGTGTGTAATTGTTGCATTATTAATTCTTAGATTAGGGTGCATGTGTTGTAGATACAGAAGAAATAAAAAGAAAACAACACGAGAAAATGTTAAAAAGAGACAAAAGAAACCAGAAAGAGATCCACAAGAAATAGAATTAGAAGAATTGAGGGAAAGCATGTATATAGAAACTAAAAGAGAAGATGATAAGGAAACAAGAGTTTAAAAATGAACAAGAAGATATTTTGAATTTCTTCAAAAGGGGAAATTAAATTGATTTTTGGGTTTTGATTTTTGTGGTGATAAGATATCACCAAAGGGGGGATTGCTGGAGCAGGGTTTTTACTTTAAAACCAAATACCTGTTTCATTTTCGTATGTCATTATTAAAAGTACTACTGATTAATTAGTAATTGCTAAAGATTTGTCGAGTCTTGTCTAACCAACTTTATTAACAGAAGAATTACACGTGGGAATGCTATTGCATGGCTAAAATAATAAGTGAACTAAGTTGGTGAGCAAATTGATAGAATAGATGTTGCTTATGTGATGTTATTGTGTTTTGCGCTTATAATTAATATGCATTAATGGCTTTTGATGTCGCAAATGGCTAGATAAATACATACACATATGGGTATTAGCAGGGGAATAACACTGTATAATCATTTCCATGTAGTAATCATGTTTTTGTGTTTTCTTTACTTAAGTTGACCATTGTGGCCTGCTATAAAATGGCTACCACCCACAGCCTGCATTCGAGTAGATGGAAAATTTGAAAAGAGGCTTTGCGCTGACTGCGACCCTGTCCTTTCCTTGAACTGAAAAGCCATGAACATGACGACAAATCTGGGAGAAATGCCAGATGCCCCTGAACGTCAAGAATTGTTGCAAATCCAAAATCCGACCTGATGAACTTATAATGGTCCCATGGATGAGATGCATTTTATCCTAAAGAGACATCCGTAGAAGTAACGAATTAGTTATGGACTTCTAATTTCTATTCATAATTTGAGACTATGAATACATGAGAAAATTTATCGTTGTAACCTAATGTACCAAGACGACATAATTTCCGCCATTCGACTGTTTTGAAAGATATGTTTGCAATATTTGGAATGTAAATTTGGTATGAATATTAGTAGACTAGAAAGGTCTAGTGCCACTTCTTCCCGAACCAATGATCAGAGGTCCCGATGCTGACAGAGTGGACGGTGACTCTACATGACGGCTAGAAACTTTAACTATTTTGCTGAGGACCGGTTCTGACTTAGAAAATGACTTTTAGCCAGAATAGGTAAATATGGAGGAATTATTTCTGCATTTAATTGGCTTTTCTTACAAATTTTAGATAAACAATATTCTGTTTGAATTACTGTGTCGGGTGGTTATTTTATTGTCATGTTTATTGAATTTTTAGAGTAATAAGATGTTTCACCAAATCTATAGCAACATGTTGATGCCATTGACCTCAGGGTACATGCAGATTGGTTAGGTACTGAAAAGTGTTTCCCCTTATTCATGGCACGGATAGAGTGGTAGGATGAATGTTGGTGTTGTGGGCCCCACCAGAGTGTGATGTGTGTGTGCGCGTGTGACTGCAAAATCACTCCGTCCGTGGAAGTAGAGGGGATTCGGAAGCTCCGATCTGCACCAATGGAACAGGCTCTGGTGAGCATGACTGCTTTTCCTGTGCCCTGCACTTGGTAATCCTGAGTGAGCACCACATCAGGTAATTCCAAACACCCGAGAGACATTGCCTGCAAAGTTTGGTAGGAGAAGTTCTCAAACATTGCTTTCACCAAGCAAGAACTAAAAAGTGATTTGCTACGAGCTGACATATAGGTCATCAAATGCAAGGACGTTTCTCTGCCGTAACATAGCGATCATGTGTTGGCTGTGCTCTAGGGTTTGCGCACAATCACAATAACGGAGAAGCTCTCATATCTGTACACATACTGGAAGTCTGGTTACGGATTGCCACGCCGCTCCACTTGATCCGGCTGTACTGGTAAGAGAGCTACACCCCCGCTCGGTGAGGCGCTACTTAGGAGCCTGCCGGTGCGTGTTTGATAGTGTATTCCTGGACTTTGGTCATATTCGGAATCTCTACAGCATTGAGGGGACACATACATTGGTCCTTGGATTTTGGGATTTTTGGATTGGCGGCCATCTGCTGGCCGGGCTGTATGCTCTCTTTTTCTTGCCCCGATGTGCTCCTTCTTTTATTGGTCCTGAAAAGACCTAAAGTCTATGGCCAAAATGCGTCAACACCCTTCTCAAGAAGTCTCCCGAATTGTAAAATCTGTGTATTGAGTACCATGTACACATTATTACTAAAAAAACAGAAGAAAATAACCATACTTCCTATATGTGTACAGCTATAAGAGACTATCTGTTATTGTGATTGTGCGCAAAACCTAGAGCACAGCCAACACTATATATGTAGTTGAAAGAAGAGGAGTTTTTTTAAGGTCAACTTCGAAGTGATTTTTTTTGTGATTTGTTGTACAGTCTTTGTCTCTTGTTTGGTCTGAATGTTTTATTATGTGACACCATACAGCAACATATTTTTTTACAAAAGAGTTGATGAATACAACCTGAAATGTTAAAATAAAAATTTATGAAATTAGTATTTCAATCAATGATTAATTTAAGTCATCATTTTTATGGAATTGCAGTGCATATATCCATTCCAGCATCTCAGCTTGTGTTGTGTTTTGCCTTGGTTAGCCCTTGTGATGCAGGGTAATTAGTGTTAATCCCCTATCTATTTTTGTGGAGAGCTTTGTAGCCATGTGTGAGAAACTTGAAGGTGATTCTTTTCTTGACTAGAAGCCAGTGGAGGTCTCGAAGGTGTTTGGTGATGTGACTGCATCTGGGATGTTGAGGAGCAGTCTGGCTGAGGCATTTTGAACGTTTTGTAGTTTCTTGATGAGTTTCTGGGTGAACCCTAGTCGAGTCTGCCGGTGATGAGTGTGTGGGAGACCGTCTTTCTGGATTTTGTAGGGATCCATCTGAATGTCTTTCGAAGCAGGCAGAACTTTGGGAAGCTAAATGAGGATTCGGCTTTGATCTGGAAGTTCATTGTGAGCGAAGAGTCCAGTATGATGCCAAGGTTACGTGCGTGGTCCGTGGGGGTGAGGGTGTTCCCAGTGGGGTAGGTCACCAGGAGTCATCCCAGGCTAAGGGGGTGGGTCCCAGGATGAGTACTTCTATTGTGTGATTGTGTGAAAGCGGGGTCACTACCTTCTACAGTACCTCCCTGAGATACCTGGGTCTACTCGCCCTTGCTTTCTTAAGAGGCAAGAGAGGAGTGGAAATACTTGGCATAGTTTGTAGAGCTGTAATAGGACAGGCACCAGGACACCAGTGGCAAAATACATCAACCTCCACAGATGGAGCCCAATAGTATGCGTCTGCCCTTGAGCGCAAGGCATTTTTGCTAAGGCCATTTATTTTTTTCGCAGTCTTCATACCACAGTCAGTATTTGTTGCACAAGGGTTTACCTAATAACTGCACATATGAAACTGAAATTTCTACCACCCTTAAACTCTCTCCAACAGATTGAACTTTTTTGAGCCACTTCTTTGAGAGAGCTGATGTCTTTTCCACCTAGGAATGGGATATAGGACATGCTCTGTGATAGATGGGATACAATTGCAAGTGGCACTTAGAAGAAGGGTCGAATCACTACATAATTTAAGAATACCTTAAAATACTTGAATCTATATGCTACGCCTATAATGCTGGGAAGAAAATGCAGTTGTGCCTTAAGAATGTATGTTGATTACTGCTGGCTGAAGAGCAAAAACCTACATCAACAGCACATTAGTTGAGTGAATGCACATCACTGTTGTCTGACAAGTTCAAAATGTTTTACACAATAGAAATAGGAAATCAACTATGTCGCCCCTTGCTGGAGTGTGGGTGTGGTGGGAATCAGAGGCAAAAAAGATAGCCTCGCAATGTTTTGTAGTCGGTCTGGAGAGTTGTACCTAGACAAAAGTGAGAGAGAAGCTCAAAAGAATGCACTTTCCCCATAGTGCCAATATTCCTTGAGCCTGCCCACCGGTAGCTAGCACTGATACATATCAGGCACTGTACCAAGATAAGCAAACTGTTAACAGGACTTACCAAGGTTATGTACCAAAATACAAGATACTGAAACAAAGCGAAAGAAGTGTGGGAATCCTTTGGATTTAAGCAGAATGTAAATTCGCAACAAATGTTCACTTAAATAAGAAACTGAGTGGTACACCTTGCGACTTACACTCTGAGGCCTGTTGGGTTGGGTTCTAAGCAGTCATAGCTCAATTTAGCAACTTAAAATATTCACCTCATATGTTTGAGTCCATAGAACTAAAATGGGTAGCGAATGAAGAGTTTCATTCTTACCTTTGTAGATCCTGATTCACAGTACAAAATGGTATCAATCCTCTTAAGTACATGGTAAAATCAGAAAAGTTACATGACATGAAACACCAATAATTAGTTAGCTGCATTACCCTTAACCACTTAGGCAGAGTAATACTGATGTTTGTTGATGACATGGATCTAACTCCCTGTTTCAGAAGTAAAATGTTTTACTGACTATCATTGTAAAATGGGTCAAAGCTGTCAAAGAGTCATGGCCAATATATGAGTCACCTACAATGTTAATCTATTTGCCCTGCATCAGTGTCACCGGCTAAGAATTGACTGGTTTGTCACATTTTATCACATAACAGCCTAATACCACTATGCAGTGCAAACATCCTGATGCCTGCGTATTTCCTTTAGAGTGGGAAAGCGCATTGTGAAAAGGGGAGTGTTAAACAGGGAAACCAATGATGCAACAACTCATATTGAATCCTTAGAATTGGCGGCTGAATTCAGAGCATTGACCCTGAGAAGCCTGATAGTTAATTGATTATACCCAGGTATAGGTATTAAATAAGTAATCCTTCTCAACTAGGATTTGTTCTGTGTACAGACTGAGGTTCACATGCATGTAGTATGCCAACCACCTTTTTTGTTGGGTGGCCACACAGCAGAGAGGGGCTACTGGGTTCCACCTGTGTTGGTTGAGGTTGTTTACCGCTAAGCTTCCTATGTTTCATCCTACTATGGCTGTGCACACAAAGAAAATCTCTCGCCATTCCTTTCACTCAAGATCATATAATGTTCTTCTAGTCATAATTTGGAGTTTGCATTGACATGCATTGTGTGACTTGAATTTTTACATTTGTCCCTTATAAATGCCCACCTATGACCTCCAAAATGCAAAAATTATGTTTGAGCTGAAAGATTACGTCTGCCAAAACCTACAACAGGTAACATGTAAGACATCAAGAACTCTACATACAGAATTCTAGATTACAAACAAGACTTTGGGCACTGCAAAAGTTGTGAGATGTCATGTGTTACCATTTTCATTTTCATTTCATTTCATTTATTAGTCTTTATTTTGACCAAATTGATCATAAAAGACACAAATATTTACAACATCACAAGATAAAATCCGTTATTCCTTAAGGACTTTTACAAAAATGTAATAACACATATATTAAAAACATATTAAAATCAGTCAGGATCCCCTCCGAAGTAAACCCTGAGAACAAAGGGGGCTTTTCTTGAATTAGAAAATACCAAGATGCCCCTGTGCAATTATACAAGTATAAACCATTTATGAATATATATAATCACAGTTTTAACAATACCAGGTGAAGGAAACTAAGCAGAAGACAGAACGCTAGGGTTTACTGTCGCAGTCTGCTTGTTTTTTTCCAGCTGTTGTCTTATTCTCCATGCCCATCCCAGGAATTTCGCTATGGCTAATACGATTACCTCTTGGGTACTAGACTTTAGTATTCTTAGGGCAGTCGTCCTAGACCTGGTACCAAGCTTCTGACAGACTGGTTTTAGCCATGTCCTTCTAGGAGAACAATATACTGGGTACACAAAAAGTATGTGGCAAATAGTTTTGTCCGTGTTTTTACAAAATAAACATTTACTGTCTAGGGTCGAGTACCAAGATTTTGTAAAAGCTTTGGTGGGTAATGATCCTACCCTAAACTGGAAATAGCATTTCCTATCCAGTGGCTTAGCTACAATATCCTAGAATTCTTCATAATGTGGATCCAGCTTATGTTCCAGGAAGGCACTGGTCAATGATATAGCCCCAGAATGTCTCAGTATACCTGTTCTAATCATAGACCAGTACGCATCCTTATATTCATTTTTTGACGGAAATTGATTGCGGGCCGGATCATCCCATAGCTGTCTCATACCCATGTCCACCAGGGATCTTTTAACCTGCTGTAACCAGCTAATCTTATGGGAATTATCATTACCTTTTATGTCCAAAAGGGCTGTAGCATAATGGGCTAGTTCCGGAGTGGACCATAGCCTTCTCCAGTAAGCCAATGGTTTAAATCTTGCAACCTCTGTGAGCTGGTGGCACCCCAAATCAGAGTATAAGGGAATTAGGGGGGTACTCTGAGGGAGGCCTGTCAGACCGCTCAAAAAATTATTTTGGGCCTGGGCTAATACAGACAAGTTTTCAAACCCCCACAATTCTGCCCCATATAAGATAGATGCCATGGCTTTGGCCTGATGGATCTGAAGTGCGGGGCCTATTGGCTTTGTTTGGGAAAGCCTATGTTCTTTCAAAATCACCCCCGCTATTTGTGAGTGTTTAAGTGCCATGTGTTACCATTCCAAGCCAAAATGGCTTTTTAACCAATAGCATGATGAGTTCTGGTACTTACTCCTTTGCTTTTCTCAGGCATACGGATCTAAAAAAAAAAACACCATCATGTAAAATGCTACTCTGTAAAAGGCCAGATAAGGTTGATGGTATATTTCAGGAACTTTTTACAGCAATTTGTTTTACTGTAACTTAATGTTAAAAAAGAGCAATTGGAATTATCTAAAACAGATGGTCAAATTATGTTTTTGTTTGTCTAAATTATACAACAAGAAAAGGCAAATTATTCATCATACCCATTGATTGTGGCAGGAGTTCCAGAGATGTCAAATTGCCCCATGTCAGATGTGAGAAGTTAATGTCAAGAAGCACCAACCTTGTATGCAGAATATAATGGAAGCAGTGCACTCTTCTGTTTCTTTGCTTCCACCAGTGACCACACACACATGAAAATGAAGGCCAGTGGTAGAAAAGGAGAAAGAGGAATGGGATAAGACAGAAAACCGAGACATCAAACTCCACCACTCTGGTTTATCACTCCTGTTAATCAAGAATTCTGCAGCATGCTTTGGATAACTATGAGGGAATAACAATCTTTAAGTCACTTGCCATAGTAAGTTATATGCCTCACTGTAATAATATAATGGATCTAACTAGAGCAGTGTCTCTGTATAATAGAATGTATGTACATGGATGTGGAATAATTGGTCACTAGCTAGGTATTTTTAGCATCACCATCACCACTTCCCCCAACACTGCACTACACATTTTTTCACAAAAAGTGCTCCCACACAGTTCTGCAAGTTGCAGTACGCCCCAGACAGTAGCTGTCTGGGATGGCCCAAATGATGAAGCATGTCACCTAGGGGCAACCCTTGGTGAGTGAGGGGACTCAAGAAAATAATTTTCTCTTCTTGGATTCAGGGCGTTATTTCGCACATTTAGCGGAAGCCCTTCCCTCTGGTTAGGTTCTCAGATCTGTCATTTACAGATTCATTAATAACTATAAACTTGCACTTGGCCCCAGGATTGGAATACCTACCCCGAACGTCTCAGAGAAAGATTAGCTATAGTTTCTGCTTGACTCTGACTGCAAGGCAAACAACAATGTTAATATTCTGTTGTTTTATAGTTTTGGTTATATGAATGTGAATATCAGAACTTTACTCTCTTATTCTTGATAATAATACATAAAATGAGCAACATGGTATAGTTTAAGTATTCTTCCTATTCTGTTTCAGGATAATCCTTAGCACATGTAACAACTAATAATCAAAATATATTCCAAAGTTTGTTTTCATCAACAACACGAATAAATGAATACTTCTCTGAATTTCTGATGTCCTTCAACAGAAATGTATAGGAAACCAAAGATTCTTGGCATGGAAATCTGAAATTAGTGTAGCAAGATCTTTCCGGCAGCAACATTGTATCAGGATTGCCAATCAAAGATGCAGTGGGCTCTAAAGGAAATTATACCCAGATTGCCACGATGGCCAATTTCTCTATAGTATGCTCTAGTGTACATGGCTTGCTAATAAATATTATTTGTTGTTGGAGCAGTGCTACACATCATGTTCTCTGTCCATGTGCAGCATTAGTTCAGACACCACTGACACTCTGTGATGACTCCCATCCTTCCTTCCCTGAAAAAAACTCGGCACAAACGAGTGTAGAGTATTGTTTACTGGGCTTTCCCAGTACCAAGAGGTAAGCAAGACCTCCAGCCACACTTCCTGACAGTTATTCTATATGAAGAACAACTGCTAGAAAACATGGCTAGAAGGAAGACTGGATTGACTATTCACAACAGATAGAAGACAAATTGAAATCTCTTAACGTAAATCATAGGGCAGAGAACAGTCAAACGGGATGAGTCTTAGTGCTATAAGGCCAGAAATTTCAAAATAGCCCATGTCAGATGTAAATACTTTATCCAGTCCTGTACTTGAGTTTGCACTCTGATGCTTGTATTTTTTTATTTTCTTATTATAAATTCACAGGGTCTCAAAATACAAAGAAATGCTAGGACTGGATAAACTACTTGACCTTACTCATCTACAGGGTGTTGTTTAGAAGAATTAAAGGTAAACTCTATGTGTGTTGGTGTGATAAATACACTGTGACTAGCCACTGTTTGAAAGCTAGCATGTATGCTAATGCACAGTATGGATAAAAAAGTTGTTTGGAGCTCTTGTCAATATGAACTATTTGACTGTAGAATTTCACCTCCCTCTAGCCATGGTTCTTTCTCTAGCTGCTCTGTTTGTCAGTCTCTGTGTTCTTTCTCACTCCCACTGCTATCATGCTAAATTAGTTTTCTCTGATCTATAGCCATCGGTTCCTCAAGCATTTTCAAGCACACTTTGCAGATTTGCTGCATGTAGGCATTGGTGTCAACAATTTGCCATCTTCCTAGTTTGGACTCATCATATCACCACCATGGTCTCTGTGGAAATGTCTGAACTAGCAGGTATATCCCTTACATCTTCATGAAAGGGTCAAGGGCCATCAATATAAACATCCCCCACTTTATATGAAATGCCAAAATCATGCATGCATTCAGGCTATTCGCTGACTACATCAGGCTTTTTCCAACCGGTCAGACTTTCTTTTATTTCTTAATATTTGTAATCATATTATCAAATGTAGCAATATCTTCCTGTGTGAAGACGGTATATGTCAATGACCTCTGTTTGTACTAAGCACCATAGCCACACAAACTGACCAACTATGTTCAGTGAAGATTCCACCCCAAAACACTCAATATCCCTGACCTACTCCCCACTATTCATCAATACCCTACCCCTGTTGACAGCATTGAAGGAGAAGTGGGTAAGAGATTTATGAAGACTGGAGAGTGACAACTGGGGTGCAGCAAGAAGCTATCCAAGAGAAGTAGCCATTGGAGCAGGATTTTAACTAATACATCTGAAACTCCTCCACAGGGCATTTTATACCAGGACCAGGCTCTATGCAATGGGGTGGATCACAGATGATAACTGCCTGAAAGGCTGTAATAAAAGGGTTCCACTCCTACTCACGATATGAGAATGCCCAAGACTGTGGCACTTTTGGACCAGGAGACAGCACAAAGTATCCCAGGCCCCCGACAATGCCTTGGAGCTCACCCCCCAGGTAGTCACACTGAGGATATGGAGAGAGCAAAAAAGGCCAACCTGTCACATTAAGACACTCAGCAGATTGCAACACTAAAAATTGTATTTACAGCATAAAATATGCATGTGACTTCGTATATGCAGGAAAAACTGAAAGAAAAATAAAGATTTGCATAGCTGAACACAAGAGCATGATACGTAACAACAATAACAATTCGAGTTTAGCAGTACTTTGTCTTGAACAAAATGACAATATCACACAAATCAAATTTCAGATTTGAGAAGTAATTCGGCCTAACCAAGTAATTGGTATTACAAAATTCTCCCACCAGGAGAAACCTTTTGGATAAAAAAATTAGATACTCTACAACCAAAGGGGCTATATGATAAAATGGAGATGTTCTGCTATCTGTAACTGGTTTAATGATGATCCATATCCATTGTTTGTTGAATTACAAATCTTTTTACATAACATGTTACTGATTTTTGAAGCTGAAAGTTACAATATGTTTATCAATGCAATGGTTTCTTTCAATACTGGCATTTTACATTTTTTTTTATAGTTTATGCATTATTTAAATTGTTTGCGTTTTCAGATAAGCCATGATAAAACAGCTGCACTATCATTGTTGTCTATTCCAAGACAGTTGATGTTTGTAACTGATATGACAGTCGAAAATCTATGTTTGATTATAGATTGTATTGTTGTTAACATCGCCATTTGGTTTGTACTGTTACAGCTACGATCATGTTTTTTGTTATGTTTTATGCTTTGTTAATACTCCATGATTATTGTTGACAATAGTTAAATCAAATTTATCGGGTTTATTTTCATCTTGTTAATTTTCACCTGAGGATGGGAGTATTTTGTTTATTTCTTTCACCTTTTCTGTTCACATTCAGGTTACGTCCTATGGTTCCACTTCGCGGTTCATTTAAAAGCACCAAGCACAACTGACTCTATTTGCAGAGCATGCTCAGGAAGACACCATGCCGAAGGGACTGACTTTGCCATTTTGAACGGTAACTAGTAAATTCGTAGATATTGTGCTACTGCCTAGGTTTAAATACAGTGCATAGTTTAACTGTTGCTTATCTTCACTTTCCGGCACCCTGCCTGGCTCGCCACGTCTCATCGTCTCCACATGCTTGTTATCGTGAAACTTGTTTCAATATTTAAAACGCGGTCAGTGCACTTGTCAGCCTTGCAGTGATTAGCAAATGTATCCAAGCATCCATGAGTTCACACTCTCACTGTGTATTACATAGTATGGAGTCTCATTTATCATTGTTTCTTTGCAGCACGTTTACGCTCCAACTTTGAAACACTTTTGCATGATCAACACAATTAGGGTTCACCTTTTGACGGTGTAATGTGAGTGCATATGCACAAATTGCTTTTTAATTTTATGATTTTGCATGCTTGAGCACCATATTACCACGTGTAAGCACTGCAACGAACATGTGGGACGGTTTTATTTTTGTGACATTCCGGGATTTTGATGGTGGATTAATGAATTAACCTTTATTGTTTATCATGACACTTGGTTCTAGTCACATTATTTATTACATATACAGTTATGGTTGATTTATATGGTTCACTGCAAAATTCAAGCAGTAGGACTGTTGTTCACCATTTTTTAATTGACACCTTCACTGTTTTGTTTCCTCTATGTGGTGCACATATTGGTTGATAACATTTTTGCCACTCATTGCCAAGTATTAATCCATGACAGTTTTTACATGACACGTTCTGATAGTACCTTTCTAAACTTTACATTATAGTTGCTCATTTGATGAAGGGTTTTACCAAAAGGCTATGTGTCTCAGTGGTGGCCGGCATGGATCGGGGGTGGCAGGGCGTTGAGACTTGGGGGTGAGGGTCCAAATAAAAATATAATTTAACTTACCCCCTACCCGTGTCTTCCTCGTTGGGTCCTCCTCATCGCGCCAGCAGGACCAACAGGAAGCACCCAGTCTGAAGCTTCTCTGAGCCAATCACAACGCTGCATTGCAGCGTTGTCATTGGTAAGCGGACAGGTTCCCCTGACCAATCACTACGCTGCAATGCAGCATTGTAATTCGTCTGAGCACCGAGGATCAGCGCTTAACTAGGGAATGGGGGCCTGCGAATGTTCTCCATGCAGACTGTAATGCAGCGTGCGTGGAGAACAGGGAAAGTGTGCATGAATGTTTGGCCGGCCCGAGAGGACCGGTTAAACATTTATGCGCACTTAGGCAGTGAAAACGACTCCTCCCCTCCCAATGCTCTGTCAGCAGAGCAGCCCCGCCCGCACTGCGTGGTAAAGCTGCCGCTCCACAAACAGGAAAAAATGAAAATAATAATAACTTTTAGTTATTATCATTTTATTTTCCCTTACACTGCAGAAAAGCAGTAGGGTGACGTTCCTCCGCCTTAGAAGAGGAGCTGCCCCTGTTGGGTCTACGATGAAACTGACACTCATGGTAAATTCTGAATTGCCACATGCTGCAGACATATTTTTTAGCAGTACTTTGAACGACCTTTGAATATTGGCTCAATAAAGAATTCTATAAAGGAATAATTGAAGTACTTGACACTACTGTTTCGTTCAGACTAATAGTGCTGAATTTGTTTGATTTGAGAGTCTGTGGCCCTGAAGGTTGTGCGTCCTAGGTCCGGTTAACTGCACGGTTACCAGCTATTGACTTCTGAGAACAAACATTTGATAGATACTCCTCCTCTTCTGAAATGTGGCTCTAATGGTAGCCATTATATAATGATGGGGAAGATAAGACGCCTCGACTGTGAATGCATGGGAGACTAACATGGACTGGTGCATGCGGGCAGAAGAGCAGATATACAAGATGAGATGGTGCCCAAAAAGGTTTGCAGAAATATGGGGTCTGTGGAAAGGAGTTGAGGAATGAAGGGGAAGTGAAGATGGGAAAGGCATACTACTGACTGGGGAAGAAACGAGGGCTCACAATAGCTGAGGGCTAAAGGGATGAGAGGATGCCAATGGGGTCATCAAAATGTGATGTAATATTGGAAATATGATCTAAATAAGAAATCCGTGGATCCTCATGTGATTCTATTCCAAGTACGCTATCCGATTGAGGAGGGTCGCTGCTTCTAGTTGTTTTGTGTTTTGTAAACTCAATACAACACAGTTTAAAAAATATGTATATTCCACAGTCAAGTGCCAATAAACAAACCCCTCTTGTCAACTATTGGGCAGTGTACATCATCTGCAATGGGCTGTTTGTTGCAAGTGATATCTGTTTTTCAATTGAACACAACGCATCAGACGGAAATCTTTACACCCAATGGAGAAAGCCCAGTCATGTGTTACCGTGCTTACAACAGTTGCACGAAAATGTTCACACATATTTCTTAGCACAAAGGATGGGGCAGATGGATATCAGTGTTCATATAAACAACACCCAACAGAATACATGAGATATTCTGTATGGTTGGGTATCACCGACTACACACTAGTGCTAACCCTAATATACCAACAACCAAAAACTCAAAAAAAACACTTTAAACACAAAACACGTCACATACATGCACACCAGTTCTTGGGGCATCATATAACTGGATTCCACAGATATATTCACATCCAATATGACTCTCCGCACAAATTCCATCAACCGAGGATAACAATAAGCTGGGCAGACAGCAACGTGCATCATTGCACATAGTTCTGCAGCAGCTCAAACCAAAACAGTCACTAAACCTTATGGTCTGGGACTACTGGACTTCCCCCTCTCCCGCCCTGCGCATAACCACATTTACTAATGATGGACATGAGAAGGGAGTTTCTTTGGAGGCGGGGATCATACAACCCCCGGCCGTATTTATTAAAATATGAAAACAAAATAAAAAATTGAAATAAACAATATTTACACAATTTACGCAGAAACATAACACGACATTTGATTACAATTCATATGCACAGATACCAGATGGCTAACCTTAACATATTTCTAATACACAGTTTTCCTATCTGAATCTAACATCTGGATCATAATCATACATTAATTACTTTCTGCGTATCCTATTTGGGCCTACGGCAAGGTCGCTAACCGGTGTCAGATCCTTATCAATTAGCCACGCCCTTCCGTAGGAGTCGCGCATGCGCAGAGGGCCCGCTTACCGAGAGGGTACTTTCCCCCCCCCGGTTACCCCATACGCTCCCTGAACTCCATTAAATTTGGGGGCTCTTGCACTCTGCGCCATTTAGTGACGTCCATGCCAGTGCGGGTTGGTCAACCAGCCTAAAGAAAGCGTGACTCCCCCATTTCCCCGCACCCATCCAGCCAACCGGATGTACTGCCCCTGGAGTTATAGGAGAGACCCCTTGTCCCTCCCCCTGGGCGACCCCATCCGAGAATGGCACCGCCCTCTAAGGACCTTAAATTTACTGCTCACCAGTCATGACCTTACCGCCACAGGCCAGCGTAGTTGCCCGACTATCTGGCCCCCCCTCCTGTCACCCTGAAAGGTCATGCCCCTCCCTTACACTCCCTAGCCAAGCTATGAAATTTTCCAACATTATTTCATTACCTAACCTAGTCAAGTGGACCCCGTCTTTTAAGAAGCACGGTTCTCCCCTGACACACCCATGTGCAATGTTCTGTAATTGATGGGATCTGAACAGTTTCCCTATTTTATTGTTGACCCTCCTTACCGAGTGATTCAACGCTTTCACAGAATTCCCCCCCTCCATTTAAATCTGGGTATCATCTGCGGCCAAACTATGGTGCAGCCCTGGCACGCCTTAGCTAACCAGCCGACTTCGGAGAGTATGTCCTCCATCAAAACCCTTCTGCCTAATGTTACCAAGTCATTCCCACCCAAATGCAAAATAACTATTGTGGGCGGAGGACTGTGTCTATTCAGAAGACCCGTCATAAAACCCCTAAACTGACTAAGGCAAAGGCCCCCTTTTCCATGGAAAGATACTTTGAAACCATCCTGCTCAGCTCTTTATCTGTAATTACCTGAAAGGAAAACAGATTTCATACGCCGTATATAAGAATGACCTACGACCCACACATTCCGTGTTCCTTTGCCCTGCAGTTTTGACCGCCGTTGAGAAGAGTCTTGCTGTTGTGGCGACGGCAGTTTCCCCCCTTCGTGACAGTTTGCAGCCTCCTAGAGGCTGCGTGCAGTATGCCTGAGAGCGCGGGACAAAGAGTCTGAGTCCCGCGCTCCTTTTATTACTACTACTGGGGGCAGGCCAGTTCTAACCAGCCTGCCCCCTGCCCCCCCTCGACCCGGAAGCGCCTTAATCGCTTCCGGGCCAAGGGATCGCCCCCGCCAGCCAATCCCCGCCGCTGCGTGCCCACCGCGTCATACTGACGCGGTGGAACGCGCCGGGCCGGGCGAGCAGGCGAGGGGGGGAGGGGGTCGGTGCCCCGCCATATCTGCGGCAGGGCCGATATCGGCCCCGCCTTTCCCTTATCTGCGGAATGAAAAACACTCTTGTGATTAAATCCAGTTTAAGAGAGAGCTACAACATTAAATGACTTTACCAAGGGCACATACATGTCAAAATGTCTCACAGAAGAAAACAGCTCAATCCAAACCCCCTAAATCAATGAGCCTGTCATTACATCCAGCACAAACAATTTAAAAGCACTGACACCATAATATTATGCAAACAACGCAGCACCACACAAAGGGCACAAGTTGCTCTCGCACAAAAGTTAACATTTACCCAGAGTGCATGAAACCTTACACATTTTATGTCAGACTATCTCAGCATATGCAAGCCATGCAAGCACACAGACGCCATTCTCTCGCGGTGTTAGATGCAAGCAAGCAGCTGTCTAAAAGTGGTTCTTCTTGGTCCATGCTTTTTATGGTAGTGACAGCAAAGTTTTAATGTATGGGTTTCTATGGCAATGAATGCATGCTGTTGCCATAAGTGCTCAGCATCTCATCATTTTGATTAAGGAAGAATTTGTTAGAGCTAAAGCTCGGGAATGTGCGTCAGAAGGAATCTCTTCACCTGACACAAAAATTCAGTACTACGGCAGGGGTCAAATGTTACAGAAAGAAGCATAAAGGTACTCCTTCCACACTTAACACTACTCGTATGGATTCTGCTACTAAACGCTCACATGACGGGCCTAATTTGTGAAGTTTCACCGTAGGGCAGCGCCGCAGGCCTTCCTGCAGTGCTGTCCTACGGTAAAAGAAAAGGGCAGGAATGTGCCGTATCTATGAGATGCGGCGCATTCCTGTCCCTCCCCTGCTTCGGCGCACAATGGGCTGCCGTGTGCCTATGCAGGCATCTTTTCTCCATGGTGCAAGGGTGCCTGCATTGAGGGGATTATTGTTTTAGTGCAGGAAGGGAAATCTTCGTGCACAGAAACAATGACAAAAGTTTTTTTTCCCTTTTTCTACGTGTGCTGCAGAATGCAGCACACATAGAAAAAGAAGACACGAGGAGAAATAAAGATATTTCTCCTCGTTCTGCCTCCCTTATGCTTTCCCTGGGGAGGCATACATGTTTGGCGCTGCCTCAGATTTACAATTTCTTATAAATCTGGGACAGAGTCAAAATGCCATGGAAGTTACTAGGAACGCCCCCAGCAACACCCATTGCATGCCCCTTTAATGCAGAAAACGGAGTTAAATGGGACAATATTTACGAGGCCGCGTTAAGCCCAAAAAAAGTGGCTTAGTACTGCCTCGTAAATGTGGTGCAGGCTCCTGTGCCACGGAATGTCCCAAAAAGTGATGTTCCAACCATGCAAGGGGCCTCATAAATGAGGCCCAAAATATTTAAAGCGGTTTCGAGTTTGTTTCAATCTGGCAGCTGTGCCATGGTGCCATGGTAATGCCTCCTGTAAAAACTCTTTAACTCTTTAGCATACATTGTTTTTCTGACAAAAAATTAATTTCATTCAGTAGTTTTTCCAGAGTTGTTGCCCTCCTCTGCTGCTGTTTGTAAGTCCCTTCATGGTCTTTCACGGAGGTTCTGCCCCTTTCCCTGGATCCTGCCAAGTCACCTATATTGAGTTAAATTCAGATCCTGTAGGACCGCTATCCATCTCTAATCTTGCGGTGGGTGGTGAGCTGTATTGCTCCCACTATTTTATTACTTTGGAATCAATTTGATTCTGCAGTGGTACCAGGAAGCAAGCTAGAGAGTTCCAGTTGTTCTGGAAGCCTAATTATGACCCTTGGAATCTCAGCAACGTCCATCCTGTTTCTCTGTTACAATTTGTTGCCACGGTACTAAGGAATTTAAAATACTAATCCCTCTAATGTTTTCATTTATTTATGCTGATATCATACTTACTTAAAAATTAAGATTTAGGCCTGGAAAAAGGATTATTTTGCCAGGTGGAAATGGCAATTTAAAAAAAAGGTCGCAGTGGCAGGTCTGAGATATGTTTTATAGTGCTTTCCTAGTGCGTGGAACAATTATTGCTTCAGTCCACATTATCATTAAATTTGCAGTACATAAAGTTCTCATTACTTGGGACTTGTAAGTAAATTAAATTTACCAATCAGGTGAGCCAGTTTGACCATGTTTTCAAGGAAGAGCACACGTTACTTAACACTGATTAGTGGGAGTGAAGAGAACAGACTCCTAAAAGCCAACAAAAATGGGTTCAGCAAGGGAAGGCAAAAATCTGTGATGACGCTGCAAAAAGAGGCTGGTCTAAGACTACCTATCTTGAATCAATTTAGACCTATTTGGATCAAAGCCATCTTGATCTTTTTAGAGGAGGAAATGAGCAAATTTCTTTTGTGCAGATCCCAGGTTGTGACACTTCCACCTTTTAAGAATGAAGTACGTTGCATACTTGGGCATGTCCCTGGTCTCTGCACAAGCTCAGCCTTGTTCAATCCATAGGTTTCATCTCTGGTATCTCTCGTCAGCTCATTCAGTTTTTCTTTCATAGCACACATGGAACGCATGTTAATTATGCTATGCTTGATGGGGGTACTGAGTCTTTCCAGTTGAATTTACATAACTGCCTTGCTGCAAAAGCACACCTGGTGAACAAGAGCCACTCAAGTAAAACTGTGAGAAATCTGAAGTCCTCATCATTGACGTGCCTTCTACCATCTTGCAAGGTTTCTGGGGTCATATTACAGAAAGTGCCCTAGTGAGTGTATGAGTGGGTCTGTCATGGATGCGTGAGATGGTCTGTGAGTAGGTGTGTGAGTGTCCGAGTGGGTCTCTGAGTGGGTGTGTAAGTGGATGTGTAAGTGTCTGAGTGGTTGTGTGAGTGGTTGCATGAGTGTCTGAGTCGGTCTGTGAGTGGGTGCATGATTGTCTGAGTGGGTGTGTGAGTGAATGTATGAGTGTCTGAGTGCATCTGTGAGTGGGTGTGTGTGTCTTAGTGGGTGTATGAGTCAATATATGAGTATCTGAGTGGGTCTCTGAGTAAGTGTATGAGTGTCTGAGTGTGTGTGTAAGTGGGTTTGTGAGTGTCTGAGTGGGTCTGTGAGTGGGTGCATGCGTCTGAGTGGATGTGTAATTGGGTGTGTGAGTATCCGAGTGGGTCTGTGAGTGGGTGTGTTAGAGTCTTAGTGGGTGTGTGAGTGGGTGCATGAGTGTCTGAGTGGGTCTGTGAGTGGGTGTGAGAGTGTCTGAGTGGGTCTGTGAGTTTGTGTGTGTGAGTGTCTGTGTTGTTCTTTAGTGTGTGTGAGAGTGTCTGAGTGGGTTTGAGAGTGGGTGCTTCAGTGTCTGAGTATACTTTTTTAAAAATATTTTTGGGCCGAATTCACAAATCGTTCATAAAGTTACACAGGCCATGCTGAACACTGTGGTGAATCAATGGAGTCTAGCACATGGAAAATAAATCATTCTGGAGTATTTTCTGGCTCATTGGGGTCCTTCACTGACCCCAAAATTTCCACCAATGGGGTCAGGGTACCTCAACTCTGCCCCCTTCTACATTACATCACAATTTTCACAGCCAGAGACCATTCCCAATTTATAAAAAGGCAGCAGCTTTCTACTCAGGTTGCGGCTGGCCAATCACAGACTTCCTGTTGCCGCATAGATTCACGAAGTGCCGTGAATGATTTTCGAAGGGTCCATGTCCCTAGATCTACAAATTTGTTTTTCCTTTAATATGTCAAAAACTATAGAAGGGATTTATACCAAATCATAAAATGCACACTTTCTTGACCAAGAGCTAGCTTTCTGCCAAATTTGATGTAATTCCAGTAAGCGGTTCGGGCTGCAGTCATGTCTAAAATCTCAATGCCAGTAAACATGGGGAACACACTTTTTTAAACCCCCTTATTTTCTCAGCCCCCGCTTAGCGGATCTCCCCAGAACTTAGCAGGCACATCTAAAAACAGAAGGGCACTTGTTTTGAACAATTTGGTAAACATTCGTTAAACAGAGCCAAAGTTATAAGAAAGTAAAAAAAAAAAAATCCTATTAAAGCTAAGTCCTAACTCTTGCTTCTTTCTGCACCCCTCTTGCCTCTTTCAGCACCCCTCTTCCCTCTTTATGCACCTCTCGTGCCTCTTTCTGCACCTCGGTTGCTTCTTTCTGTACTTCTCTTGCTTCTTTCTGCACCTCTTTTGCTTCTTTCTGCACCCCTGTTGCCTCTTTCTGCACTGCTCGTATCTCTCTGTGCACATCTCTTGTCTCTTCCTGCACCTCTCTTGCCTCTTTCTGCACTTCTGTTGCCTCTTTTTGAACATCTTATATTCCATATGGAGCAGTGCATAGAACAAAATGCTTTTCAGTCTCCTTGTATTTTCCTGAATTCTTTATTGTCAAATCCACATAAGATCTTTCTAAAAAGCAGCCAACCCATTTCGTTCTGTAAGGCAACAAGCCATGAGAACTTCTTCAGGGCTGCAAACAAAATAACATGGAACATATAAAAGACACAATATTCAACAAAAAATAACAAAAACACTTATAACACGTTATTACAACATCAAAACACATTAATTACAAACATATCACTTGACTGACGAACATAATTGAGACTTATTACAATCTTGAAGTTCCCAGAAATACAAAACATATAAAAACTATACATCAAACACATAATATTAGGGGATCTACATAAGCACTAAGCTCAACCATAAAACTCTAAGATTATTTAATTGAAAACTTTTCTCCAATTTTTTCTGTTTTTTTTGTTTTTCTTTTTCTTTCACATTTGCTACAAGTGAAACACATCTGGTTTTAATACAGTCATCAGTTACGCCATAAAGACAAGGGAGAACTGTGCCAAATGTTTAGCATAGCTGTCTTGGATAGCACACAAGAAAAGACATGAATAATAATTAGAAACAAAAAATGAAAGAAAGATTTATAAGAGAAGGTTTCTATAGGTTGGTTGGAGGAATAGTGAGCTATTCAAACTCCAGATGAAACAAAAAGTAGAGGTAAAAAAAAACCAAAAAACTGCCACACTGATTTAACTAAATTTGAAATGCCCACAGGGAAAGATAAAACAAATAGGTCAACCTCACCTCTTGAGTGAAACTACAAGTACTCGGTAATTGCTGTCTGTAGTTCGTTCCAATAGAAAAAATAGATATCTTACTGCGATAATATGCTTCCAAATTCACCATCTATAATAGGTTATATGAAGTACCTAGAGGTTATTCCAACACATAATCCCTAATTAAATTGCAATCAAAAACACAACACCAGTAACACTACACTGCTTCTCCTAAATTGACAATAAGGAAGATGCAAACCTTATAGTTTGATCACAGAAAAATTTCGCCTTGCAGAAGCGACACATGCGGATAAAGACACAGCATACTTTGTTATATACATGTGCAAATAAATCATTTTGAAAAGTTTGGGGGGGGGAGAATATAAACCTGTAGTGCCAGCTCATATTAAAATTGCACCCACACCCCATTTACAAAAAAATGAAATATTAGTAACCCTGATTAAACTCATCAAATCATAGGGTTCACTCAGTGTACCAATACTCTGTTCGTACACAATGGGGAGGGTGCCCAAAGTCTGTTACAAAAATCCCCAGTGGGACTCTACTCCACCTAGAACAAGCAAAAAGAATACAACGACACTAAAGAAATATACAACGCATCATTGCTCTGACATACCTCCCTCATATACCTGTCAATTCAATACCACCCACCGGTAGAGTGCACCTAGTGCTCTCCAATTTACCACAAACTACACAATACTAATCAAAGTGCCCCAAAGAAAGAGTTACACACTTAACAATGACCCCCTTGTTTAAGGGGTCAAGGTTACCAATATCCTAACCTTTTACAAAGTCAATAGGGACGGTAATGCCCCCAGCCTTCCACAAAGACTTACCGTGATAAATGGTTATCCACAACTACTGAACAGCGTCAGACGGAAGAGATACTCCGTTTTCAAAATTACGCGAGCTTTTAATTACACATGATGCAAAAGGGAAAACAGCTTCACCTGGGTAAAGTTAAGAAAAGACTAGTGTGTATTGCGTTGACCATGCGGCAAAAAGCCAACACTTTATCTAAGTATGCTCAGTGCTTGCATAAAACTAGCTTCACCTGGACACCATTGGAAAAGACTAATATAGATGGTGATGACTTAACGGGAAAATGTTAACACCATATTTAAGCCAAATAACCCTGGTCTATTTAACCTTAACATTCAATGCCCCACAGAAAAACGGCACCGACTCTGCCTCCATTGACCTACTAGTCATCATTTATAAGTCCTCAAATGTGTTAATGAAGTAGACGCCATCTATATATAAAAATTTATTTACAGAAAAAAGAGGGGCACATTATATTACGGGCTAGTTTTATGCCGCAAATTGTTGCTGCAAAACAGATATTCTCTGTCGAAAACACCATCTTTGTGCGGCACCACATAAAGTACTCGGGACCTCCGAGGAATAGCAAACGCCATCTTTGAATGGGGAATGCCCCGTGAGTTTGTGCTAAGCCAAAGGGCAAGCACCATTTCCGATTGAATACCACCATTTGTGGGATACTAATATTTCAGTTTTTTGTAAATGGGGTCTGGGTGCAATTTTATTATGAACCAGCACTATAGGTTTATATTTTTCCCCCAAATGTTTTTTATTGATTTATTTGTACATGTATATAACGAAGTATGCTGTGTCTCTATCAGCATGTGTCGCTTCTGCAAGGCAAAATCTTCCTGTGATCCAACTATAAGGTTATCGTTTGCATCTTCCTTATTGTCAATTTAGGAGAAGCAGTGTAGTATTACTGAATTTGTGTTTTTGATTCGCAATTTAATCAGTGATTTTGTGTTGGAATAACCTATAGGTACTTCATATATCCTATTATAGATGGTGAATTTGGAGGCATATTATCGCAATAAGATATCTATTTTTCTATTGGAACGGACTACAGACAGCGATTACCGTGTACTTGTAGTTTGACTCAAGAGGTGAGGTTTACCTATTTGTTTTATCTTTCCCTGTGGGCATTTCAAATTTAGTTAAATCAGTGTGGCAGGTTAGGTTTTTTTTTCTCAATTTATTTTAGTAAGCCATTACCATTCAATAAACATTTACAGAAGCTTTGTTTGCACACAGAAAAAAACAAATCAGGAGGGTTCACGATATGCATATCATTACAGTGCATTACACAATACAAAAGATAGAAGAAGAAAAAAAACCAAGAAGGTCATTGCATATTCAATCTGACTCACAGCAAATCCAGGTTGGTCAAAAGAAGAAGCTATTATAATACACATATCTGGTCACCAAGCCTTAGAACCAGCCAAATCTAGAAACCAATACATACAAAGCGCAGGAATTAGATTATATCATGAATATTTAAGATACTCTGTAAGCGCCCCCATATCTTTATGCCTAACCTGCGCTTATGAAGCCCTTTTAAGGCATACAAGCTATATTCTAAATTATATATTGCATAAAATCTGCCCCTCCACATTTCAAAGGATGGTGGCTCTTTCTCCCTCAATAATGACACAATACATAATCTGGCTACTGCTACAGAGATAAAAATAAGTTATCTATATTGATATACCCCCTGTTCCAACCAATGAATCCTCCAATAGCCCCAACATCATCGCCTTCGGGGTACTCACAATCTGTTCCCCTGTTACCTCTGCCAAGAAGGCTTCCATTTCATGTATCAATTGTTTCAGCTCTGGACATTCATAAAACATGTGAATACTATCAGCTTGCTCTGATCCACATCGCATGCATTTGCCCTCATTAAACCCCCCCCACCATGCTATTTTGGTGGGCATATAATACAAATTAAATACGGTTTTGTAGTATTGTGATTTAAGGCTGGAGGATATCAGAAGTTTATCAGCCACCACAATTGATTCCTGCAGGATATCCCCTTCCTGCTGCAGTTTATTATTCCATTTAGAATTCCGTACTTCAAGGTCATCCCTTTGTAATTCAATAACGCTTTGATATAAATTACCGATCCTAACGTGCTTTCTCAATATCTCCAGCAATTGCTTTTCCTAGCCAAATTCATTACGTCTACTCTTCTTGTTAAATTATCCCGTATTTGTAAATATTTAAAAAAATCAGCTTGAGGGAGATTATATTCGGAAACCAACGAGGAGTAAGCCTTGATAGCTCCATTATTGATTAAATCCCCCAAGGTCATAAGGCCCTTTCTCCGCCATCTGACCTTGACAGCGTCAGAAAAGATTAATGGACGTAGAGCTAGAGAGGAAATAGGTGTATAAAAATTAAGTTTAACAATCTTCAACATCTTACGAAATCTGTAACCATGCTTTATAAGCAGCTTGAAGCACCTTAAATTGAGTTTTTTTGTAGTAACTTGGCTCTAAATTCTGAAAAAGGTTCATCTCTGTCTTCAAGCCCAACAAAATCTTATAAATATTCGGGGACTCTTCTACCTTTTCCTCATCTTCTCCAATCAGCAACATATCCAATTGTTGTAATAAACACACCAAGTAGTAAAACAAGAAATTTGGAACAGCCCACCCCCCTCGAAGTCGTGGTAAAATCATGCACCTCATTGCACAGTGGGGCTTTCCTTGTGCCCACAGGAAGCTACTGCAAATAGACTGTAGTTTCTGCAGTTGCTTCCGTGGAAGTTCCAGGGGGACAAATCTAAAATAATACAATACTTTGGACAGAACATCCATTTTTAACACATTGCATCTGCCTACTAAGGATAAATGCAGACCTTCTATTCTATCCAAATCCTTCCTTATTTTCGATAACAATGGTTACCAATTAGATATCACCATCTTTTCCAAGCAGGCATTGATACGAATCCCCAAATATAAAGCCTCTTCTGTAACTCTGGTATCATTAATATATACTTGCTCTGTGCAGATTATTTGTGTTTTTGTGATATTTAACTTAAAACCAGTTTCTTCCCCAAATACAGCTGCTAGTTGTTCAATCTCTCTCATCGTTTTAGCTGGATCTGGTGAGATCACAGCAATGTCATCCGCATATGCTAATGTAGTAACTTCCATCCCAGGTCGAGCTCCTAGCGCATTTAGCCTAGTTTCCAATAATTTCAAAAAGGGGTTAATATAGGGCAAATAATAGAGGAGAACAGGGACACCCTTGCCGGGTGCCTCTTGATATTACAACTGAGTCGGACTCAAGACCCATTGCACATATTTTAGCCTTAGGTGCTTTATACATAGTTCGCAGAGCTTGAATATTCCCAGGTTTAAAGCCTTGCCACCTCATAGTAGCCCAGAGGAACTCCCAAGAGACACGGTCAAACGCTTTCTCATCATCACGTAGCACTACACCACAAGGTGTTTTCTGTACATTAGCAATATCCAACATAGTGACTACTCTGCTGACGTGATTGACCGTGCCTCTTCCTGGGATGAACCCATGTTGGCGGACAGATACTATAGGGGTTATTACAAGTGCGAGGCGTGTTGCCAAAATGTTTGCACAAATCTTTCCATCGCTATTTAAATTTAAAAGCGAAATAGGTCGATAAGATCCAGGTAGCATCGATGGCTTATCTATTTTTTTTTTAAATAGCTATACTCGCCTCATCCCATGACACTGGTGCATCCCCTTTCTGAGTCTCCCGAAAAACTGTCAACATATCTAACTGTATTTCAGTTTAAAAAGTATTATAGACTTCAAGCGGAAGCTTATCCGGCCCTGCAGCATTCCCTGTTGCTAAAGATCCAAACGCCTCCACTAATTCTTCCAGAGTTATGGGTTCTTCCAAGTATGCAGAGTCTTCTGCACTTAGTGTTTTCCTATATGGGTCTTTATAAAATGCTCTTGATCTATCCTGACTTTCATACTCCTCTGTATAAAATCCCTCATAAAAAACTCTAAACACTTCTAAGATCTCCGCCTGTGTTTCTACAGCTTTCCCATTAGCATTGTGGCTTTTACCTGCCTATTCCTGATTTTCTTGGCCAAACACCTACCTGTGGTCTCCTGAAACTCATAAAATTCCCTTCGGTATGTTTGATATATTTTAGCATTGTCTTTTGCCCATTCCTCATTTATCTTGGTCTTATAACATGGTACCTCAGCTTGTCCTTGAGAGCTATCCATCTTTTCTCGCACAGCCCGGGTTAGTGAATATTCAGCTTGTTCGAGGCTGTCATACAATTCCTGAGTTAGCTGTCTCTGCTGCTTTTAAATGTGTAGTCCGAAACTCAGAGTTTCCCCTCTAAGTGCTGCCTTTAGAGTATCCCACGAAATGGCATTTTTAGTGGTGTTCCAGTTTATGTCGAGAAATTGTTTCAACCACTGTTTTATATGGCTGACATACTGATCTATTAGCAATAACTTCCGATCAAAAGAAAACACACCCCGAGGTCGAACCACTCCTTGCATTTTAATTTTTAATAATATTGGATTATGATCTGAGGTTATTCTTGGAAAAGTCTGTATTTGGGCATCGGCTAAAAGTGTTTTAGTAACCAGAAAATAATCAAGCCTTGCTAATTTCTGATGTGGACAGGAGTAATACGAATATCCTGGGTCTAATTGCTTCAATCGAAGCCAGGCATCATCCAACCCAGGCATCATCCAACCCATGTTCATATATAAACTGCCGTAGGGCCTTATAAACCTTAGGTTTCCGACCATAATATTTATTTCCAGTAGAGCCCTGCGTAATTTTTTCCAACTGAATATTAAGATCACCACATAAAATCAAAGGAGATACCCAGGAAGCTAGCTCGTGTGTTTAAATAGTCTATTATCTGGGCTTCATCATGATTTGATCCATACACCGAGCAAATTGTAAACATTTTATTAGCCATACTACACTCAACAATGACCCAGCGCCCATTTTTATCCGCAAGACTTTTCCCTACTATTAAATTGCGTATTTTAGCCAATATAGCTACACCTCTAGTTGTAGTCCCTTGTGAGGTGTAAGCCAGTAATTTATAACCTAGTTGTGCTAGTACCTTCCGCTTAGACCAAGGGATATGCGTTTCTTGGATACATATGACGTCGGGCCATATTTTTAATTTCTTGCGCTACCCTTTGCTGCTTAGCACTCTCATTTAAACTCTACATTTTGTTTCAGCATATTATCTCAATAAGATATCTATTTTTCTATTGGAACGAACTACAGACAGCAATTACCGAGTACTTGTAGTTTCACTCAAGAGGTGAGGTTGACCTATTTGTTTTATCTTTCCCTGTGGGCATTTCAAATTTAGTTAAATCAGTGTGGTAGTTTTTTTTTTTACCTCTACTTTTTGTTTTATCTGGAGTTTGAATAGCTCACTATTTCTCCAACCAACCCGTAGAAACCTTCTCTTATAAATCTTTCTTTCATTTATTGTTTCTAAGCTATTATTCATGTCTTTTCTTGGTGCTATCCAAGACAGCTACGCTAAACAATTGTCACAGGTCTCCCTTGTCTTTATGGCATAACTGATGACTTTATTAAATTCTGATGTGTTTCACTTGAATGTGAAAGAAAAACAAAAACAAAAAAAACAGAAAAAATTAGAGTTTTATGGTTGACCTTAGTGCTTATGTAGATCCCCTAATAGTATGTGGTTGATGTATAGTTTTTATATGTTTTGGATTTTTGGGTACTTCAAGATTGTAAGAAGTCTCAATTATGTCCGTCAGTCAAGTAATATGTTTGTAATGTGTTTTAATGTTGTAATAACGTGTTATAAGTGTTTTTGTTATTTTTTGTTGAATCTTGTGTCTTATATATGTTCTATGTTATTTTGTTTGCAGCCCTGAAGAAGTTCTCATGGCTTGTTGCCTTACAGAACGAAACACGTTGGCTGCTTTTTAGAAAGATCTTATGTGGATTTGACAATAAAGAATTAAAGAAAATACAAAGAGACTGAAAAACCTTTTGTTCTGTGCACCGCTCCATATGGAATATAATTTATGAATCTCTGAACAGTGGCACTAAAGGGTAACGGGTGCCGAGAAGTGTGCACAAACCATTTTACTAATAGGATCGCAGTTAAAGTGTGAGGTGCTTTGGCACAAGTCTGTTACCCAGTTTTCTGTTTTGGACTTCTTTTTGCACATCTGTTGCTTCTTTCTGCACTTCTCTTGCCTCTTTCTGCATTTCTGTTGCTTCTTTTTGCACTTCTTTTGCCTCTTTCAGCATTTCTGTTCCTTCTTTCTGCACTTTTCTTGCCTCTTCCTGCACCACAGTTGCTTCTTTCAGCACTTCTCATGCCTCTTTCTGCACCCCTCTTACCTCTTTCTGAACCCTTCTTGCCTCTTTCTGTACCTCTGTTCTCTCATTCTGTACTTCTCGTGCTTCTTTCTGTACCTTTCTTGCTTCTTTCTGTACCCTTCTTGCCTCTTTCTGTACCTCTCTTGCCTCTTTCTGCACTTCTCTTGCCTCTTTTAGCACCCCAGTTGCTTCTTTCTATACTTCTCTTGCTTATTTCTGCACCTCTCTTGTTTCTTTCTGCACCCCTGTTTCCTCTTTCTGCAGTCATCTTCCCTCTTTGTGCACCTCTCTTATCTCTCTGTGCACCTCTCTTGGCTCTTTCGGCACCTCTCTTGCCTCTTTCTGCACTTTTGTTGCCTCTTTTTATACCTCTCTTGCTTCTTTCTGCACCTCTCTTGCTTATTTCTGCACTCTTCTTACCTCTTTCTGCACCCCTCTTACCTCTTTCGGCACCTTTCTTGCCTCTTTCTGTACCTCTCTTGCCTCTTTCTGCACCCCTCTTCCCTCTGTCTGCACCTCTCTTGCCTCTTTCTGCAGTTCTCTTGCATATTTCTGCACATCTGTTGCTTCTTTCTGCACTTCACTTGCATTTTTCTGCACCTCTCTTTCTTCTTTCTGTAACCCTCTTGCCTCTTTCTGTACCTCTTTTTTTTTCTTTCTGCACTTCTCTTGCTTCTTTCCGCACTTCTCTTGCTTCTTTCTGTACCCCTCTTGCCTCTTTCTGTACCCCTCTTTCTGCACATCTCTTGCCTCTTTCTGCACTTCTCTTGCCTCTTTCTGCGCATTTCTTACTCTTTCTGCACCTCTCCTGTTTTTTCTGAACTTCTCTTGCTTTTTCTGTACTTCTCTCGCCTCTTTCTGTATTCAAATGGAAAGTGCAAGCTTTAAAGTTTAAAGGTCTGCGTGCTCTCGGGACTGAGGTATATGTCTACTTGTACATGTCTTCTCACATGTGTTATGCAGCTGAAGATGGTAGCTTAAAAAGTGGGTAGCTTCTCTTATAGGTGGTCAAATTTCAGTTCTGCTCTGTCATTTGGTTGCACAGGCAGACATGCCTTTTGTATATAGGGGTTATGGAGCCCCTCAAATATACTGTTGAATACGCATATGTCCTGTATGATGAGCAGAAAGAAATACATACACCTTTTTGGGCACAAATTTACAGAGTATGCTGTACGAAACACAGGTATTGAAGTATTTGTATGTTTATTTTTATGTAACATGTCACTAGGTAAAAGCAGAGACACACGAATGCATACCTTCACAAACTTGGTCAGACTTACAACAGTGATATGGTTAGGATTGCTGTTTTACATTTGGTAGGTCTAATGTTTCTGAGCAGTCGATGAATAGTGAACCTTCAAGAGAAAAGTGAGGTTTAAGACATCTTGGGAGGAGGATTAGTGATTAGGCTACTTTGTAGGATACTGTGGAAATGTACAGTCAAAGTAGGCCTCTTTCCGAACCTCTGTTGCTTCTTTCTGCACTGCTCTTGCTCCTTTCTGCACCTTTCTTCCTCTTGCTGGACTTCTGTTGACTCTTTCTGCATTTTGCTTGCTTCTTTCTGCACCTTTCATCCTCTTTCTGCACTTTTCTTCCTCTTTCTGCACCTTTCTTGCTTCTTTCTGCACCTTTCTTCCTCTTTCTCTACATGTCCTGCGAATGTAGGCATAGTTAGAAATTAGCATTTTAAAAAACCTAAGAAATTCACTGAAAAAAAATAGGTTTCAGGGAGGCTATAGTTAGTATAAGCATTTTAAAAACCCTAGAAATTCACTGAAAACACACATGTTCCAGGGACATTATAGTTAGGAATTAGCATTTAAAAAAACTCAGATATTCACTGAAACAACACAGGTTTCAGCGACATTATTGTTAGGCTGATATTTCACTTGTACACAACCAGATAAATTCAGTTATAGTTAGCGGGTGCATCAGGGTCTGAGTGGGTCTGTGATTGGGTGTCTCAGTCTCTGAGTGGGTGTGTGAGTGGGTGCATGAGTTTTTAAGTGGGTTTGTTAGTGGGTGCATCTGTGTCTTAGTGGGTTTGTGAGTGAGTGCATAAGTGGGTCTGTCAGTGGGTACACGAGTTTCTAAGTGGGTCTGTGAGTGGATATCTAAGTTTAAGTTTCTGAGTGAGTCTGTGAGTGGGTTCATCAGTATCTGTGAGTGGGTGTCTGAGTCTGTGAATGGATCTGTGAGTGGGTGCATCACTGTCTGAGTGGGTCTCTTAGTGGGTGTCTGAGTCTATCAGTGGCTCTGTGAGAGGGTGCATCAGTTTCTGCATGCATCTGGAGGGGGTTCTCAGTTTCGGAATGAATCTGGGAGTGCGGTGTCAGTATCTGAGTGGGTCTGTGAGGAGGATTTCTTAGTGTCTGAATGGGGCTGTCAGTGCATGCATCAGAGTCTGAGTGCATCTGTGAGTGGCTGTCTGAGTCTCTGAGTGGGTCTGTCAGTGGGTGCATCAGTGTCTGAGTGGGTGTGTCAGTGGGTGTCTCAGTCTCAGTCTCTGAGTGGGTCTTTGACCAGATGCATTAGTGTCTGAGTGGATGTGTGAGAGGGTGCATGTTGAGTGGGTCTGTCAGTAGATGCATCAGGTACTGAGTGGGTGTGTCAGTGGCTGTCTTAATCTCTGGGTCTGTGACTGGGTACATTAGTGTCTGAGTGGGTATGTGAGTGGGTGTATGAGTCTCTGAGTGGGTCTGTGAGTGGGTGCATCAGTCTCTGAGTGGGTCAGTCAATAGGTGCATCAGTGTCTGAGTGGGTTTGTGAGTGAGTGCATAAGTGGGTCTGTCAGTGGGTGCACAAGTCACCAGGTGGGTCAGTGAGTGCATGTGTGAGTCTCTGAGTGGGTCTGTGAGTGGGTGTGTTAGTGTCATTGTGGGAGTATGAGTGGGTGTATGAGTCTCTAAAGGAGTCTGTAACTGGGTGTGTAAGTGTCTGTGAGTGGGTGTGTGAGTGTCTAAGTATTGAGGGTGGATATGTGAATATATATTCTTTTTCACAAATATTCATAAAGACGTGATATTCGCTAAATTGTCATGACGTTACGGGGGCTGCGCTGGTGATCACGGGATATTTGTAAATATCGTATGTGGTAAAAAAAACTATTTTTGACACATAACTTGTGTCATTAACACCCCCATTTGTCAAACATGGGGTCAGCTGTATCCCACATTTAAAGCACTTAATCCATTTTATGCCATATGCGATTGGCACACATTTGCAAATCGCGGATCAGAGAGTTCTTCTTACATATTGCACAAGTTCCAAATTTATATATATATTTCAACTCAGATTAAAGGTGTCTTACGTGAACCTTACTCCAGGCCTACTAATGTTGTTCCCCAAATTTAAAGTGACTCGTGCCAGATTAAATTATCCGCATTAGCTGCCATTACCCTGGTTCTAAGATTTAGTGCAAGTGTATTAGAATAGTTCATATTCAGATTACACCTTGGTTCCTAATAGTGGCACGTGCATTCCACTCCTATATCCTAGATTCGGGTCACATGTAATCCCTCAGTATGATAAATAATATATATTGCACATACCCAGAGATGATATAAACACTTCAACTCGAAATCAGTACAATATTGCACATGTTCTATTCAAATGCTTTAGGCATATCTCATCTTTAATTTTAAGGTGCTGATGCAAATGCATAGTATAATATACTTCACGTGACCCATATTTATATTCAAGATGTTCATCAGACCAGGTCTTATATGTCCCTCAGTCTAATAAAAAGTATCTATTGCACATTTCCATAAATAATATGAAGACTTCAACTCAAATTCAATACAATAGTGAAGGTGATATTCAATGCTTTGGGTATGTCTCATCTATAATTCTAAAGAGTTGGTGCATATGCATGGTATAATATACTTAAGGTGACCTGCATTCATTTTCAAGACATTCAGCAGACCTGTATCAGGGTCACATACATTGCTTCAATTAAACCAGTGATGTATATCGTACATATTCACAATTAATATATACATTCCAGGTCAAGTTCAATACAATATTGCCCATAATTCTAAAGTGCTAATGCATATACGTGGTGTGATGTGCTTAAAGTGACATGTTCTGATGTTCGAGATGTTCAGCAGGCCTAAACCGCGTCATTTATATTTCCTCAATAAACAGATTAGTATGTTTTGCACATATTCAGAATTAATATATATGCTGCAACTACAGTTTAATACGATATTGCATATATTATGTATTTTGCTTATAAGGTGCTGGTGTATGTACATAATGTAATGTACTCAAAGTGACGTGCTGATAAACAAGAAATTCATTAGATCATTCCCTATCATTTAACGAATGCTCTGATCACTATTGGCTGGATTGTCATAAAGTGCCATGTGCATTTAGAATATGAGATGCTGCTGTATGTACATAATGTAATGTACTTAAAGTGACATGGGCTGATAGTCAAGATGTCCGTAAGACCATTCCCCATCATATAACAGATACTCTGATCACTATTGGCTAGAATGTCATAAAGTGGCACGTGCATATACTATCCTAGACCAGTGATTGCCATTCCACAGATTGAAACATTTTACAACATGTGTCTAATGTTAAAAAGCTTATGAGATAAAACGGCGCCATGCGCATATAAATAGGAGGTACCAATCCATTTATGATGACTAAGGACAATGACAAACTGATAACATACAATAACCTGAGGTGAAGAAATCAAATTTCATATGGGAGTACATTGAAATGTTTACAGTCACAAGTTCCATTGAGGAGTATACACACAAAATTGTATGAGGATAGCGTTAGGGAGGGCGAGATTCTTCAAACATACACGGCTAATAAATTATTTATTCTTCACCCAGGTTCTTTAAATTAACTTGGGTTCACTTAGGCTCATAAGTGAGCATATAGGTCTGCATTTGAATTGTGTCCCCAAAGGGGTCTTCGTGCACAGTGTGATAAATAGTCGTGACTTCTTGCCCCTTATTTCTTTCTCTCTATCTCCTCCTTGAGGGTGGGCCTTAACGTGCTTTATTCCAAAATACTTCAAGCTTGCCAGAGATCGCTCATGGAATTGTTCAAAGTGGCAAGCCATGGGGTAGCTCTTATCACTGTTCTTAATGGCTTGCATATGTTGTAGAATTCTAATTTTCAGCTTGTTAATGGTGCTACCCACATAAAGCTTGTTGCACCCACATTTCAATACGTGCACCACATGATCGATATTATAGGTGATTCTATCATGAATTGTAATACTGTGAACCTCAAATATCTGATATGTATTCTGGTTTAGGCCATTTTGCCAAACTTTGCAGGAATTACATCTGATAAAGCCCTTAGGGTTGTTCGATAGATGATTCTTTTTTCCTCTAGGATCAAAGAAATTACTCATTAGAACATCACTCAGTAACTTTTTTTTATAGATATTATTCGTGCACCAAAAGAGTCTACTTCTTTAAAGTGCTCATCCTTATTTAAAACATGACAATTTTTGGGCCAAAATCTTTTTTATGCACACTTGGGCTACATTACACTCCAGAAACAGCCTCTTCACCATTTTGTCTTTTTGGCCCTGATCATTGCTCTTTTCATACAATAACTGGCCCCTTCCTTTCTTAGAAGCCCTCTATTTTGCATTCTCTAGGTACCCCCACCCCCGTAGGTACGGTGCGGACCCCCACCCCGTGTAGGTACGGAGCGTACCCCCACCACCATAGGTACGGTGCGGACCCCCACCCCATGTAGGTACGGAGTGTACCCCCACCCCGTATGTACGGTGCGGACCCCCACCCCATGTAGGTACGGAGCATACCCCCACCCCCGTAGGTACGGTGCGGACCCCCAGCGCTACGCGTTGGGGGTGGGCTGGGGGGTGTTTGGCGCGTATGCGGGCACATGTTTGGACGTCTCCATGGTTGCTATGGGAGTTCGCTTCGTACGGTGTTTTTTTCCATACGGTTGTGCATTCGGACGGGACGGATCGTACTTGTGCGCTCGGACTTCAGTTTACCGATTCGTACGTAAAACTGTCCGGGGACGTGTCGGACACTTTTTCCGACCCGAGGACGTGTCTGGGAATTTTCCCAATGCGATTCGTATGGATTTTTTAACATACGAATCGTACTTGCCAGTTTGTACGGGACTTGTACGATTCGTACGTAAAAAAATCCGGATACGATTCGTACGGGGAATATTTTTAACGGATCGGAATCGGCACCTAGATGTGAAGCTATAGTCATTTCCATTTTTCTGTAATGTATAAAGGGGACATTATATAAAAAAGTATTAATTTCTAATGTTTTGTAGTTTAAAGTTGTTGTGTTGCTGAAGAAATGTAGTAATCCCTAACTATAACGATCATGTAACCTTTGTTTTTTTGTGTGGATGTGTTGGGTTTTTATAGGAAATGTGTTGTAAAAGATGTCTTAACATTAAGGTGCCGATTCTGATCCTGTAAAACCCGGGTACGAATGGTCGTACAGAGCGTTTTCTCTGTACGACTCGTACCCGGGAATTCCACCGTACAAACCAGCAAGTATGATTCGTACAGAAATACCATTTCCGTACGAATCGTAAAAAACACCGTACGGCTAAAAAATACATACAATTCTGATCCTGGACAGCGCGTACACGACGTCCGCACGGAGTCAGGCAGCGTTTTACGGACCAGCAAGTACGATTTGTACCTACAGCACTCCGCACGGATATATTTTTACGGGAGCCAAAAAGTGCCAGAAAAGCTAAGTACGCTGCGATGCACGAGGAAAAGGGGGCCCGCTATGCGACGTACACGCCATCACCCACATCGTACGTGTCATCATGTACGGTACGTACCCCAACATTGCATATGTACGGACCGTACCCCCCACCCCCCCGTTTGTATGGACCGTACCCCCCACCCCCCGTACATCTGCACCGTACCCCCACCCCCCCATTTGTACAGACCGTACCCCCCACCCGCGTATGTCCGCACCGTACCCCAGGCGGGCCCCCCACCCACGTATGTCCGCACCGTACCCCCCACCGCGTATGTCTGCACAGTACCCCAGGTGTACTCCCCACCCGCATATGTCCGCACCGTACCCCAGGCGTACCCCAACCCTCACGTATCTACGGACCGTACCCTAGGCGTACCCCAACCCTCGCGTATGTACGGACCGTACATGCACGAGGATTGGGGTATGCCTGGGGTACGGTGCGGACATACGCGGGTGGGGGGGTATGCCTGGGGTACGGTGCGGACATACGCAGGTGGGGGTACGCCTGGGGTACGGTGTGGATGTACGGGGGGTGTGGGGGGTATGGTGCAGACGTACAGGGGGTGGGGGGTACGGTCCATACATACAGGGGGTGGGGGGTACGGTCCGTACATACGGGGGGTGGAGGGTATGGTGCGGACGTACGCGGGAGGGGTGGGAGGCTGGGGGGGGTACAACTCGTTTCCCGGGCACAAGTGTACTCGGGGTAGGGGTCGTACAAAGTTCGCTCTGTACGGGGCCTTTTCCATGCGCTTGTGTTTTCAGACGGGCGGTACGGATCGTACTTGCGCGCTCGGACTTCAGTTTTACGATTTGTAAGTAAAACTGTCCGGGGACGTCTCGTAGACTTTTCCCGAGGCGATTCGTATGTATTTTTCACGTACGAATCGTACTTCGCCGTTTGTACGGGACTTGTACGATTCGTACGTAAAAAAAATACGGATACGAGTCGTACGGTAATTTTTTTTAACGGATCGGAATCGGTACCTAAATGTATAAATAAAGTAGGATTTTTGTTCAAATATTTTCTTTGGCATCCTTTGAGCTAGTTTATGTTGCCCAGATGTTTTAATATATGATTTTAATGAAAAATTGTTATAAGTATTGCAATGGAAGTTTAAAAGTTTTAAAAAAGGTAGTATACTGACCAGGGATTAGGCTATATGGGTACAGTATTCATGTTTATGTTCTATTTTATTTTTAATTTAGCCGGTAACATGGTACTCACCTGGGAAAACTGAGGTACTCTGTGAAAGTCACATTGATTCTGATAGGCTGGAAGAAGATATTTCCAGCCAATAGGAAGCTTGTTTCTATTGTATGTTGGTTCTGTTATGGTTTGAGGCTATTCCGAACTGTACCAGGCCTGCTGCATCTTGTGCTGCTTTTGTAGTGGATTTCTGTGAAGATGGCACAAAGGCCTCAACCTGCTGCACCTGCTCTACATCATTTCGAGGGGGGAAAGGAGGAGACCACTATGGAGAAGTTACAGAATCACAAGATGCTGAATGGAGTCCGTTGTCTGCTCGTTCTTCTCCATCCCACCTGGGGAGAAGAAAGTGAATGCACAGCAGGTAACTTGTTGACTATGCAACAAAGTTATTTCTTGTGGGACAGGGCAACAGTATTCCCTTAGGACAAAAGGAATGAGAAAGCACCTGTGTTCCATGCATGCCACCAGTTAGTCCCATGCAGAAATAATGCATGAACTGGATTTGCAACAACTTGACCAGGAGACATCTGGTGCTTCAGCCAGCACAACACCTGTTCCTGTTGCCTCGACTTTTGGTGCTCAGAGGCAGGCACCATCACAGCCATCCACCTCTGCTCCACCCACCATTCCAGCAGGTAGCTCCTAAGTTACGGTGAACAGTACACAGCAGAAACGTGATATCAGGGAGCCATGCGCGGGTAAGCAGCATACTGCCTGTGCTGCCAGGAAGTTATCATGGCAGAGGAGAGTGACCTAAACATTCACCATGAGCTTGTTCTTGCTCACCGTTGTCCTCCTTGGAACCCATTTTTATTGGGGGGGAGTTTTGAGGGATATCTGTTCATATTCTGTTGGGCACATTTCTGTTCTGGATTTTCCTTCTGCAAGTAAGTGAATGCAGCTGAAGAGTGAAGTTGAAGATAAGTGATTGGTAAATCTCCATAACAAAATATATTCAATTAAATTAAGATAACCTATGCTTACTTTGGATAGAGTACTGGTTTTGCTTTCATTGTGCTGTAAAGAATTCAGTTAAACACATGTGACATACAGTTTTTAATATAAATGCATATTATAACAAAAAAAATTCTGTTGTTCAGATGTTAGTAACAGCAATGCTACTAATATTTGCAGATTAGCATTTACATGTAATCATAAACAGGATGTTTACTTCTTTTTTTTCTGAAAATCCTATTGTGAGTGCTCCATAACATTGGTTACCTTTTTCTGTAAGCCAACAACAGATCCATGGATAACTTCTTAGCAACGTCCTTCATTGTTTACAGCTAGAAGCCAATTAGTATATGTAGGGTAACCTTCTTCGTGAAAGTATGGTTCACTACTGGACGTATGTTTCGAAATATGTTTGAGAAATTGAAGCGATTCAGTTTTCTTTTGCCTAACATATAGTTTAAAACTTAAAATTAAGCGTGTTAGTGTTTCCGTGTGATTCAGTGGTAAAATAAATAATTTCCTTTTCAAAGAAAAGGCTTTCTCCACAATTACATGAACATATACTTTAGCAGTATGGTGTTTAAAAGAAGGATTTTTTTGTAGCAAATGTCCAGGTACTCTGTCTTTAACCTGTTTAAAGATATTTCTAATATTCTCCTTCCTCCTACCGCTATACAAGAAAGAAGAATTTACCTGTTTCTTTTTGGATGTGTTTTTTTATTCATAGTTGTATGTTTGAGATATTTTTTTACATCCACAAGCATATTCTGTGAGCAAACTCATTTTTTACTTTACAAACTTTTAATATTACTCTTACCATATTCTTTTTTCACACTGTCCACTTTGTCCTTTCGAAGGTGGGGCTACCATTTCTCTCATACCTTTGGAGTACATTTTCAATTTCATTTTTCCAGCTAATGTCTTAAAGTTATTGTGGTAACTTTGAGTGCACCTGTATCAAACAATAAGGAGCAAAAGAAAGAGTAGCATTAGTGCTAAGTACAATGAAGTATAATGCAAAGATTTCATGTGCATGTAACGCTGGTTTATTCATAAATATAATTTTGGTTTCTTCTAATTTACCTTAGATGCAAATAAACAGTGCTCTTAATCACCTAGCAGTGGAACACTTAAAAACAAATAAGTGTATCTTAAAGCTTCTGTTCAAATTTAGCTGTAATACAGCTAAACAGCACCCTAGTACTATTGGGCTATGTTGATAGCCTACTGGTAAATATAATGGATAGGTATAAGTGTTACATCCAAATATTATTTATAAAAAACAATATAAGTGCATACTTTTCTCATATTACTAAAGTTAGTTAGAGTTGTAGGATACTTTTAAACCAACTACGAAGTACTTTAAAAATAATTAGTGTAGTACATTTGTAATACTGTACTCTCTTTGTGAATATGGTCATTTGACTTTCAATTGTAATGAAATAGCTGTATGCACTCTGTAGCATGGTAAAAGTTAACAGTCTAGTTTTTTTAAGAACGAATAGGCTTCAGTTGTACTGTTTGGGCTATGGGCTATGCCTGCAGCCCAATATTATATTGAACCAATCAGAATGCATCTTTCATACGTATAATATGTTACAAACAAGATAACTGGACACTGTTGTAGGCTAATACATACCGCTTTCACTTTACTGCATGGTCTAACTGCTACTTGGAGGTATTTGGTTGTGGAAAAAAAATGGTTAGTGTGGGGATAATCAGACACAGTTGTATTTTTTGGGCCAGAGAGAAGGAGAGGAATAGAGGAAAATCTAGGTGTATAAATGTAGAAATCACATGGGTGGGTAAAAGAGGTTTAAGGTGGAATAACATCCTACCTCAAATTTCATTGCTTAGTATTGTGAGAAACCCCATGTATGATTATACATTGTGGTTGCAATGATATTGGTCACCTCACAGGTGTCAAAATCGAAATTGAGACGAAAGCAACTTTTACACCTTTAACTAATTCTTTTCCTCACACCCATTTTTGTGTATTTGAAAATTTGCCAGAGGATACAATGGAAAAACTGAGTGATAAATGCTGCAAAGTAAGAAAAAACACGCAGACATATCAACAAAATGGTGTCTGCATTCCTAAAAAACAACATGTCCTCCATGTCTCACATCAACATCATATTTTCAAGTCGTTCCCTTTATTGTGCTAAGGTGTCAATTTGACTACAACTGGCGATTACCTCTTCATTAATAACATGCGCCAACCCCTACTACTACATATCTAATTTGAAAATAATCAGTTATAATAAAAGACTCTTTTAAGAGCCAACCTAGTATGAGCATCAATATATATCAATAAGTATGGGTTTGTTTTTTAAAAACACTTTTACGGTACCGTAGTACTCTCTAGAGTACAACACAACCATACCACAATAACACATTAATACATTTTCAAACTTTTAACTGCATTTATGACAACTATAGCAACCTCTGTACAATTACTATAACAATGCTAAAACATTTATTAACACATAGGGGTACATCAACAAGGCCCGGAGTTAAAATTATTGCCGCTTTAGCGTCCGTTTTCGGATGAAAAGCAGCGATAATTTTAACGCCCTATTTGCAAGGACACGCTAACGCGTGAATCCATGCTTCTTCGCCCATTTCCTTTGCGCTTCGCCTCCCATCGCTAATGAGATGCGAGGTAGGTGTGCCCGTCCAAAATACTGCAAAAATCATCGCTAACACAGCTTCTCCGTATTTACAAGGGTATCGCTAACCTGACTAGTGACTTAAAAATTAGCGCTAACCAGGTTTTTCGCCGGTTTCTTACACCTGCTTTTTTTCCTACTATGCCATATCTATCATGGGAGGTGGATTATTATCCTGAGTCCACATCTCCCTATTTACAATATTTTTCCCTAACGCTGTTCCCTATCACTGGAATTCCAGTGATATTGTCTCTTATCGCCGCTATTGGCAGGATTTCTATTGCCTCGGCGATGCGCCTTGTTAATTGTGCGCTGACCGGGCGATAGAATCCGGCGATAGACGGCGTTAGGATTTGTCACGCTAAAAGCGGTCAGCGATAAATGTCGCTGCCGCTTGTTGATATGCCCCAAAGTTTTGATATGTATTCAAAAACACAGTAAAAGAGCTGTATAAAACAAAATGGCTGCTATGAGTTTTCTTTAGATGTCCTCATTAGCCAATAAGATTATTCCTTGTCATCGCTGTGTACCACGGTTGTACTGTGGTACTACCTCGGACACAGATAAAGTTAAATAAAAAAATACCTTATAACTTAAGATTTACTCAATTTATTTGCTTGTAGTACCCAAAATAATTATCTTTCCCGCCTACCATGCAAGACTGCTGAAATTCATATAAATCCATCTGACTTTTTTGCACTATGCAAAATACAAAAGTCTCTGGAAAATGCATTGGATTTCAAACCTGTTTTGGGACGCCCTGTTTTTTCTTTGCACCCCCTTGACCAAACGCTGCTAAACTTTCTGTTCTTCCAAAATGAGATGGGGGCAGCAGGTCTGCAAAGTTTCATGCGCATTCATCAAACGAGTGCCCAGTTAAAAACGGACAAAAATCGGAAAAATTCCTATCTCTGGTCATTCTGAATATAACTACAGTGTGACTACTACCACTCTGTAATATATAAGTATACATATATATTCTCTGATAAAACAAAGGTTAAAGTGACATCATAGTTTTCAGTTAAAACATAACATTTCAAACTGAGAAACACTGAAATTCATGAGTTAACCCAAATAACTATAACTTGCACCCACACTATCCACAGTGATGTCATCAATTATGTGATGTCAGTTGTCATCAGTGATGCAATCAATGAAACCAGAGGCCCTGTCATGAGTGTTGTAATATGTGAGGTCATTATCAGTGCATGGCGAGGGAGCAAGTTATGATTACATTAGTTAACTGTTTTTGTTGTTGTTTTTTCTAGTTAAAAAATATTTCGTTTTAACTGAAATTTTCACCTAACTATAATGCCACTTCCACGTTTGTTTTTTTCATTGAAGTTCTGAAGGTTTTTTAAGGTAAAGTAAGATAATATTTCATACTTAACTATAACATCACTTTAGCCTTTCTTTTTTTAAGTGAATTTCCAGGATTTCCTTTAACGTCAAGTAAAATGTTACTACAAAACCTAACTTTGCCACCACCCCATCGTGCACCGCCTTTGGGAATCCTGCACACCCAACCATCCAGATAAATATATACATTTCGAACCATAATCTCTCAAAAACTACTGAACTGATTTATACCAAAACACAAAAAGTGTGCTTTCTGAGTAAAGACCTAGGTTTCTATCGAATTTGGTGCAATTAAGTTCAGCCATTCTGGCAGTAGCGCTGTTTAAATATCCCGATGTGAATTACATGCGGAAATTGTGTTTTACGGTCCCTTCCCCTTTTTCTTGGCCCTCACTCGATGAATCACCCTAAATATTTTCAGGAAGGAGCTCAGGTGAATCAACTATTGTTTTGATACGTTTTGTGAAGATTCCTCAAACGACGCAAAAGTTATTAGCAAACAAAAAAATGCATTTCATGTGGTAACTAGGTTCTAACTATGACTATACAGTGGCGACCGCCACTGTGTTATTAAAATATATAGGAAAAGTAATATATATATGGGAAAAGTAATATGTACACCTTGTTTGCAAAGATGTAATGACTGTGATGTAATGACTCTTGATGTAAAGACGTGTGAAGTAACAACTTATATTTGGTCAGAGGATCCTATTTGGTTTAAAAAACGGTTAAAATACAAGTCAGGATTGGGGATTTTGGGAGTGTGTGGGTGATAGAAAAGGTCACAAACAACCCTTCTATAGCACTTATCTCTGGCTTCAAAACTGTGCACAAGCCTGAACTTCAGCATATCCACTTATTTGTTTAACGAAGGGAAGTTAAATTAAAAAAACTGGAAAGTATACCAAAGAACAAATCAACAGTTTTCATTACAACTCATCGGTCTATGGATTTGATTGTGAGATTTTTAAGAATATTACATATTGATTGTTCACCTGGTGATGCTAAGGGAAAGCCTACCTGTCACCTTTTCAGATTAAGGGACTGGTTTAAACGTTGGCGGTATGTATATGCTGTTGCAGCGACAACGGACTATACATACCACCAATATGAAGAACTACCCGTCTAATCTAAATGCAAGTAGGCCTATGGTTTGGCTACGGCAGTGCCTGCTCCATCGCAGTCATAGTTAAACCTCTCCGACGAAGTAAGAGCTCTCGGAGAAATTATGACAGCGGGTCCTGCCAATGCATCATTAATGACTGCCTGCTTAGATGTCATGTTTAAATTTCAAAGGCTGTCCCTCTGTGATGGATTTTCTCCATCCCCATTGCAAAATGACATGCCGTCTGTCAAAATATAAACTAGTATTATACAAAACAACATGAGCAACCCTTATGTTCATGCGAACAGGGGTATCAAGTGATCCCTGAAACAGGTGTTCACATGTAACTCATTCTCGAGAAAATTATGAATATCACATATTTTTCTGGGCGGACTAAATCCAAGTAAATTTACTTGGATTTAGTCCGTACAGAAAAATATAAACCAGGCCCTAAGCTCTTCCAGCCCTACACATGGTCATGATGTGATATGAGCAGAAAATGTAGAAAACATGACCAATATATTACATGACAAGATGAAACAATTAAGTTGACAGGGTTCTTACAAAAATGGTTTGAAAGTGAAATAAAGACTAAGATAATAAGGACAAATGTAAGTGCATTTGCAAAAATGCTTTTTATGCATCTGTCTGTCACAGAAACGTTGATTTGATGCTGATCAGTTGGTGCAAATGTTCATCTTGCTCTGTGTGTTCAGTAAAAAATATCAATGCAAAATAGCACTGCACGATTGTAAAGTTTAGGTAATCTGGCTATAGTCAGAACAGAAATAAATCAGAAACCTCTTCATTTGTATATGCATTAGGATTTAGACTTTAGGATTCCAATGGTGGTTTCAATCAGAGGTTTTACCTGTGCTATGCAGCATTGTAGCTCCATTGATTGTTGATTGGTAGATTGAAGAAAGGTGCCAGACTTACTGGTGTATGCCTTAAAATCTCTCACCACAGTGACATAACCTTAGCCCCCCCAGCACCCGCAGTGCAGGGGCCTCCGAACTCCAGGAACCCTCTCTGGCACAGTGCACTGGCAGCAAGCCCCTGTCCTAAGAGCTCCTGTCTGGGGGAGCCCTCCCTTTACTTTACAAATGGGTCCCCTCAAGTTTTGTTACGCCACTGGATCACCATCGATTGTTAAAATGGTATTTCTTAGGGTGTCTGCCATGGACGGATATATTACTTAGCTTTAGGTTTTTAAATCACCTTTAGCCCTATGTACAAACTGTGATTGACTACAAGCACAGGACATAGTGGCCTGGAAGGAACAGCACAGTGGCATGCCAAGAAACATGTGTTTGCCTCCCAAGGTCAGAAACTTAGCTTTTTACAGAGCATGGGGTTCCTTAAAGTAACAACTGCCACTTTTAAAAAGAAAACTTATTTGCCATTTGGATCACATTTGGAGGGAGCAAGCAGTGGTCTGCCTACTTCCCAAAAAGCTGCTTGACACAATGGGGACAGCTTCCCCTTTCCAAATCAATTATTAGCTCCTTTAAGGTGTACGTAACTATTTAATCCTTATGAAATTAATGCGTACAAGGCACAAAACAAAATACATATTGGCTTAAGCTACAATTATATTAGAGGATTCTTAAGAGTACACTTATTTAATTAAGTCTGATGGGTTGCAAAATTATGTGAATGGCGCTATATAGTTTATAGTGTTAAAAAGTTTTGTCCTTCCTAGTAGAGATAACCTGGTGAGGAGTAGCTAAGCCGACTTTGGTATAAAATTGTATGAGATTTTGGTATAGGTTGACATGGGAGTACACTATCTTGAGCCTGTTTTTGTGCATGGTTTGTGCAGTTCTAAGTTTGTCATCCCATGATTTTCTAATTAGGGGGAATTTTGAAGCCTTATATGTGCTGATCTGTATAACAATAGGTGTGAAAAGAGTGGTCAATTATTGTTACAATAGGCTGTTATATTGAACCTGGCCCTATTAAACGGCTATCAAAGGGAGATATACCTGGTAATCCAGCTTAGAATAGTAGAGTTTATAGCTCAACTATTGACTGCTTTTGGGCTCTTATGAGACCCTTCAGATTACGAGACTCAGAGTGTTGGATACTTTTGTTAAGTATTCATAAACCAATTTCAGTAATTATTGACTTAATCTTTCAGAATCGTGCCGAAATAGATGAGAGATGCACCATATACAAGACGAGGTCTGTAAAATGGACCTTCAAAGTGTCTTTTAGGACCAATTAATTTGTTAATTGACCAATGAAAAAATTGCCTGACACCATGGCAAAGCCACTGTGTTAAGATACTTGTTCGGTCAGAAACAACCTCGCAGATCAGAATACAAATGGAAAACGCAGACTTAGTCAGTCAGTAATCACTTTATTCAATTTGGGTTAAACAAATCATAAAAGTACATTAAAGCAAAGGTACAGAAAGACTGTCAAAAGCAAGAAAACAGATAGTCTATCATCATAACATCCGTGTATAAGAATGAAACACCCACACTAAAAACCATGATACTTAAATGCAAACAGTAGGTTTGTTTAAAAATTGAAGATACAATCAGGCAGTTCTTACTTGAGTAAATTTAATTAGCAATATGCAGGGGCGAATAAACTTAAACCGCAGACTAGAGAATTTGGGACATATAAAAACAACGTGCAAGGTGTCAAAGGTAGCAGCTGAATCACAAGTACAAGGTGGAAACGCAGAGGATTTATGCCAGCCTACCAGGAGCTGTGAAAACCGGTTCAGAAGAAAATAAGTCAAAAGTCACCTGCAGTGGACAGGCATGTCAATTGTCAGATATAAATCAATGAGAGTCAGGGATTTAACCAAAGAATAGAGAACATTTGGAGATCACACACACCACCCTTTTTTCCTGCATTTTACAATAAAAAGCTTGCTCAACACATTGGATATCTGCTTTAGTGATAGTCTCAGTGTCAGAAATAACATCGGTTCTACCAAGGTCACTCAGGGCACATTTAATATAGTTCAACCAAGGAATATGGAGGCTGTGATCCAAGCCCAGGCAATCTCTTAGAATTCTTCTGTTAAAAGCAAGTTCCCCCTTGAGCCAAACTGTGAGCCACAGTAGCAAGGGGAAGACTTGCATGTAGTCTGTAATGTAACCTACATCCATTTTCTCATGAACAATCTCCAAAGGATCATATTGGTAAAGTCTCAGGACCCTTCTCAGGAATTTGTTTTCAGCCACCTAAATTGCATTGCATAACTTGTATCCCCAAAATCTCACAGCTATAACTCACAGTTGAAATATATTTAGTTCTAGAAATACCCATAATAGACATGGGAACGGCCGAGCCTTTATTCATCACAGAGACCTCTCAACCCAATGGAACAGGGACTTGTAAAATGTTAGATGCAGAACGAAGGAGAGCTGCAGAAATGCAATCAGCACAATTATGGTATACTGTTATAAACAAGATCCAGTAGCCTAGGTGTAGTTTAGGAATGTTTATTTAGTCTTAGTTGTAGCTTGGTAAGATCATGTAGAGCAGCCCCACCTGGAGCAGCCTGCCTGCTACTCAGCACATACTCCAACTGTCACACTTCAACTCTCAGGCACCCAAACATTCCATTCATCATCACCACACCAACATTCCACACAGTACATTCTCACCGGCTGAGCAGGTAGGGAGAAAAAAACAGGAGAGAATGATAAATACATATACAGGATACTACATATACCCTCAGCAATACCCCAATGAAAGAAAATATGCAAGATTGTTGGGGTTATACTGGTCATGCTTCACGTAAAGAACATGGGAAGAAGGATATATCAATCAGTGAGTCTTGTGACGTAGCATACTTTTCTTATTTATATAGAATATATGATGATGGTTTATTAACAGCAACGACGAGTATTGAAGGTAAAATAAGGCTCATGCGAGACATCTTGATTACTGCGGAAAATAATTCCTTTAAAGCACTCTCATGCAGAGGAATGTGATAGTGTAGCTGTAATTGTGTATCAAAATGCCTAAAAAGTTGGCCTAAAGTGCTTACAATATAATTCAAAGTATTTGTGATCGTTCATAAGATTCCTTCTTCCTAGAACGAATGTTTAATGCTTCTAGGATACAAGAAGTTTCTCAGAAGCGCCACAGGCAAGATCTTTCCAAACTTTATTATGAAGCCTTGGCAAGCATGTGCTAACGATAAAGAAGTACTTCGATTCTAGTAATCCGGGATTAAAACACATTGTTCTATTGTCGATAATCGATTGACACTAAAGATGTTAATGAAAAACTAAGAACTCCATAGGGGCAAATATTAAGTGCTGCCTTTGTTGGGTTTTTATCTACACTTGCATTTTAATAGGAGCTGGGGTATTTTACACGAAGTCTTTGAAATTCTAACAACCCTTCGTTCCAATATATGGTTCACAGTTTTAACTGGCTCAGTTTGAAAACGTCCTGAAGCAAGGTTGTGTCTTGCCCCTCAAGTATTCTCAAAAAATATGGCTGACTTGCCGGCACACCTAAGGTATGCTCCTTTCTCCTAAACTGGACAGGGGCAATTACTCACTATATCAATGCATGAAGTTAATGTTCTTCCTTTAGATCTGACAACTATAGGTTTATATTCACTTGAGTTGACATAAAGTTAGTTTTAATTTTGTTTTAAACTTAGGGCGCCGTGTGGTGCTGTTCCATTTGTTATACTCTTGTCTGATAGATTGATTATAAACACTGTAAGTGTACTTATATTCTGTGATACACATTGATGCCCCACTTACCCGCACTATAAAAAATATTCTACACACGCTGCTTTAGCGTGACGACCTCTTGTTCCTCCCAGCACCGCCATCTTGGGTGTGTAAACTTGCTTCTGTGCCACTACCAGCCGCCATTTCTAGAAGGCGCTCTAGCGGTTGGGGAATTCGGTGATCACCTACTTAAGCCGCCCAATGCAAGCGCGCAGCGGGCGCGCCGATGGCGCGCCGGAGGCGTGCCAGAGGCAAGCCCGTCTGCTCCCGTCCGCGCCCCGGTCGCCCCCAGCGCCTGCACCGCTGCTCGGTCAAACTGCCAGCCAGAACGAGTGACATACTGCAGAGCACAACTACTACAGCTAAAGCCATCAAAGGGTCACAAGCCAGTAAGCGCGAGCCTTTCTTGCGGGCTAATAAATTGCCGCTCGTTTGTCAAGCACTCCTCCGAAGTATTCAGCCTCCTGGAAGACATGGATTTAGATGCTCTTTTCATAACAGAAACATGGGCCACTACTGAGTCCACTGTTAGTCTGAGTGGGGCTTGTCCTAGTGGATTCAAAATCCTTCATAAGCCTCTTAGCTAGGGCAGATGGGGAGGAGTGGGTCTAATTTTCAGGGATACCCTGGATTTCAGAGCATATCAGATTGACGAGGTTGGCGGGAACCTACTTACGGGGATGCTCTGTTACAGGCCACCGGGCGCGACCACACAATTCCATCTTATTGCGGACACTATCACCAATTTAAAACTTACTCACACCAACATGGCTATCCTAGGTGATTTCAACCTCAGTGAGGACGGAGGCCTCGGTAGTCAACTGAGAGACCTCCTGTACACCTGTTCCAACCTGAACCTCCATCAACTGGTGGCCAGCCCCACCCATCAGAAGGGACATATTCTGGACCTGGTTTTCGCCAATCCAGCTACAACAAAAGTATCTAATATAATGCCCTTGAATTGGACCGATCACTTTTTTATCCACCTGAGTATGGCGATGACCTGCCAGAAGAATCCGCCTAACCAACAGAGCCTTTACAGGATGGACAGAGAATGGGCCAAACTGGCAAAAGCTGACCCTCTAACCACATCTTTCGATGCCAGTCTCTTTTCCCCTAATATGTCCATTGAGGATAACTATAGATCTTTCACGGAACACATAACTAAGCAATTGGACCGCACTATTCCCATAAAGCCATTAAAGAAGGCGAGTAAAAGATCAGCGCCTTGGTATAATGAGAAGCTGCACCAACTTAGACTCTCTCGCAGACAAGCGAAAAGGAAATGGAGAAGAAATTACTCCGAGGAAGATAAAGAAGATGTAAGACAAACACAACTGCAATATAAAACCCTCATCCTGAGATCCAAGGCAGATTTCTATGCCAACTCCATTATACAGGCTCCCAATGGGTCCAAAGCTCTATTTAAGATCGTCCGTGACCTTTCTAACCCGGACTGTATGAATAACAGAGTAGCCCCTTCGCAAACTCTGTCCAGTGAAATTGCCTCCTTTTTTCAGGAGAAAATTTCTAACATTGTAAACAATCTGCAGGTCAATACCCAGGAGGGTCCTGAGGAAACAATCAGCCCGACCGACGGAGATCCACAACTGATCGCTGCTCTGGACAGCTTTCAGCCACTTTCCCATGAAGCTTTCAATAACCTGACAGAAAGTGTGTCGTCTGGCTCCCCCCTAGACCCTCTCCCCCATAGAATATGGAAGCTTTATGGACGTAACACTTTTCCTTGGTTAAGGATGATCTGTAACCAGTCCCTGATGGCTGGATCTGTTCCAGATTGCTGGAAACTAGCAGTAGTTACCCCTCTGATAAAAAACCCGAATCTGGACCCTCTGGTGCCAGCCAACTTCAGGCCCATCTCTCTTTTGCCTTACCCGGTGAAAATACTTGAAAAATCTGTAAGCAAGACTCTGTCCCAGTTTCTGGAGGAGAACCTTTTGCTTGACAGGGATCAGTTCCGAACCGAAACAGCTTTAACCACCATGCTGGACCACCTTCGTTTGCGAGCCGACAACGGGAATGCCATGATCTTAGTGCTTCTCGATATGTCGGCAGCCTTTGATACGGTGAGTCACCCAGTCCTGATAGAGAGGTTGAGGCAAATAGGAGTAAAGGCTAAAGCACTGCAATGGTTTCAATCCTACCTAGAAGGTAGACAGCAGGTAGTAACCATGGAACCCTTCTCCTCTTGCAGGTCTCCAGTTGCGTACGGGGTGCCGCAGGGATCCGCAAAAAGTCCCATTCTTTTCAACATCTACCTGCGGCCCCTGTTCCCGTTAATTAAATCTTTCGGAGTCAGCCTGGTGAACTACGCTGACGACATGCAGCTGGCTTTCTCTCTAGAAGGGGACGATGCACTTTCCATGGACCGCTTCCATCAATGCATGCTCCAGACTTCGGATTGGCTTAGAAGGAACTCTCTCCAGTTTAATAGCGGTAAAACTGAGGTGGTCTTCTGTTCACCATTCAGGATCCCTAAACACCTCCCCTCCGAATTTTGCCTCACACCTGAGGAAGGACCCCTTACGCCGGTCAGGAAGGTTCGCAATCTTGGGGTGATTATCGACGACGACCTCCAGATGGTATCCCAGGCCAGCAAGACCGCCAATGTCTGTTTTGCCCTGTTGCGGCTGCTCCGGAGTATTCTACCTCTGCTCCCTAGGGAGTCCCGAGCCACAGTGGTACGTAGCACGATATTAAGCAGGCTTGACTACTGCAATTCCCTATATTTGGGGGCCCCGCAGTATATCCTCCAAGGACTGCAGAGGATTCAGTCAGCCGCAGCCAAACTAGTGCTTGATAGGCGGCGCTGTGCCTCGGCCACCGGAGCACTGAGGGACTTACACTGGCTTCCTGTGAGGGAAAGGGTCTTCTTTAAGTCCCTGTGCATGACTTTTAGAGCAGTACATGGACTGGGCCCAGCCCCTCTACAGGATAAGTTCGCTCGCCACCTACCTAGCAGGCAACTTCGCTCCTCTAAAGCTGGTCTACTGGTGGTTCCGAGATTCAAGCGCACTAGGGTAGGCGGAAGAGCCTTCAGCATAGTAGCGTCCGGCATGTGGAACAAGCTCCCTGCGAACCTGAGACATTGCAAATCCCTACTTGAATTTCGTAAGGGACTTAAGACCTGGCTATATCCGAAAACTTTAATCTAGGCAGGTTTCATGATCCTCCCTCTGTCACCTTTGGATGCTGTCCTTCAGTCAAAAGCGCCAGGATGCCCGTAGGGCGACAGCCGCGCTATATAAGTTTCACATCAATCAATCAATCAATCATAACAGTGTCACTTGTCTCCCAGCTAGCCACTGCGACTTATGTTTGGCTTTGTCTGCTTATGTTTTTTAGAATTCTTTTGAGAAATGTAAGCTTCACCCCTTATAAAAAAAATTCGAAAGCAAAAAGAGCTGCAATTTTACTATGTATATTTGAATACATTGATCAAAAAACTTTGATTATCCATGAAAGCTCAAGGAAAAGCTGTGGAAACTATCCTATGACACAAATTATCCCCATCTAGGCAATGTATCTAAGCTGGGTCTGGTAGGGCGTCCATATCAAGGCTATTTCCAAGAAAGATATTTCTTTGGTATAACCCAGCAATTGAGCCCAGGTGGACTTCCTCGATATTGTCTCCTTAAAGAACACAGCTTCAAGGTACCAGTTAATTATGTTATGAGACAGCTGAACATGACAGAACCTGATAAATAAATTCAGCTCAGTGAGTCACAAATGAAAACCTATTTGAAAGCAAAGATGCGAGAAAAGGTTTTTAGCATGAATAAGGTAACCAAACTAATTTCAAAGTTGACTACAATCTGCCAAACAGCTACTAGGGGAAAAATGCAGTTTTACTTTTAAGTTACTTTGCCGGGTTTTACGTTTTAAACCCAGGACTACCACGCCAGAAGATTCTGAGGTATAATTCCATTCATTTGATTTAACATGACCTTTGCGGATTTTGTATTTTGCCATTCAAAAGTCCATACATGTATTATATGTATGTCTTATGCTTAACGACACTATATTTTTAAGATCCATCTTTATTGTTTATCACATTACTACCACTACCATGTCTGCTACTACTTGATTTGGTATACATAAAACTGATGCAGTAAGCATTTGCTTTAGCCTTTTCAGACAATTTTAATATGATGAATTATACAAATATGGTAATGAGGCTTTATGGTGTGTGTGGGGGGGTGTCTGTCTGTCTGTTTCTGTCTGCACTAAAATGTTTGGAAACAAAGAACATAATGACAAGTTCGTTTTTTAAACTAAAACTACTTATGGTCAATTTTGTTGTGCGTATTTATGATTCATGATACGGTGGCCTTTGGCAACACCGGCTTAGCTTTTTATGGTATGTCATTTGTCTGTTACATGGACTTTCACTAATACAAACATTTACAATAGTGCTAAGCAACTTCATATGTACCATTTATAACCCATGGTTCGTATATCACATATGGTGTTGCCTTGCATGGATGGGCTTCATGCACACCAACACACCCTGGGGCATACAAACTCAACTTAAATCTTCTTTCAGTGTCTCTTTCCTTTCTGATTTCAAAAACCTAGAAGACTATGTTTTCTACCATGCATGTGCAAAGTTTCTGCATTTGTGCTATTATGTATTTTTGAATATTTAAGAAAATCTAAATAGTTTGACATGTGCACTTGAATCTCGCATTTTGCCTTATATCTCCAAAATGGATTTTCACCAAAGAAAAATCACTGAATACCAGCCAAACCGCTCTGCCATAGATGAGGTACTATCTACAGCAGTTTCAGAGTTAGGCAAGGAGAAAAATCTAATTCTGGAAATACCAATAAATTGGCGTGTGAAAAATGATTTTGGGATAAGGTTATAACTTTTGATCCATTTCTCCACTCTCGTTCAAATTTGATATTATAATTGATGTCCTCTTACTCATTTGTTCTATAGCTTTGGTCAAAGGCTACCAAAGTTACTGCGGATAAAGAAATCACATTACGTATCCAGTGAGGTTTTAACCTTAACCGTAGAGCTGCAACTTAACTTCTGAAATAAATATATATTCTATTTGCAGATATACAATGTGCAATATGCTATTTATTACCATTGTTGAGGGTGGGGAAGGGCCATGACTCACAAGAGTCATGGCCCCAATCTGTGAGTCATTAAAAGTGTTTTGTCACTTTTGCTGCACTGGGGTCATGTACTCAAATATGACCATTGCACTATAGTATTAAATGTGTGCATGTACATTTATTAATACATTTATATATATATTCACTAAACAAAACTATGTATAGGATTGGTTAAAACACCTTAACTTAAGTTTAAAAACACAGTTAATGTACAATTAGGGATACAAATTCAACCCAAACAACTACTGAAATTAGCCATTTATAGTTAGCAATCCATAACTTGCATGTAAACAATATTTTGCACACCAAATGCAATGCTCATGACCTGAGTCTTGATGTAACCGATGCTATTTCAAACGTCATTAATTATGTCAATTCAATTCAAAATAAGCTTTATTCGGTTGGGACATACAACCATAAAAGCACAATATATAATACATGACGAACTAAAATACCGTGATACAGATCCACATGCATTATTAAAACACATACAGTTATCATTTTACAGTATCCAACAGACTATGGTTATCTTCTCTTAAAATAAACAGTAAGTGCAGAATAGCATTGCATATTTACATTAGGGGGAACCATCGGGGCTTTTCAATGTCGGGTATATAGTGCGTAATTTAAAGCAAAACTCCAGATGTAAACAATGGACTCATAGCAGCGTAACCTGATATTGATAGCGATAGCGAAGGATCAACTTGCAAAGGCTTAAAAAGTACAAAAACTAAACTGCAAAGTGCATAGCAGCATAACACAATATTAGTAACGATGTATCATTTCACATGCTAAATGCTAAAATGCAAAGTGCAGGAGCAAAAGGACTGTCCCTAACTTAATGAGGGATAAAGGTTCGCGTTAGAACAGCATACTCTTTCTTATCTTGATTGCACTTAACATAAATGTAGCAGTATAAAAACATACATCAGGGACATTCAGGGCAAAAAGTAGGGTCATAGCAGCATTGATGGTATTGGTTTCATACTTTTTAAACAAGGGCTTGAGAGAGACAATCCTTAAAGGCAGGAAAAGATCACATAAAAACAGAAAGTGCAAAGTGCTTTGTTTTGTGGACCCGTCACAAGGACAAGGGGTAACTGGGTGCTGGTTCATAACAGGAAACGCAACCAGATGGTGCACGAGGCCTAATCTCAGTCTGGTTATTACATAACGATGGGAAGATCTAGTGACTATAGAGAGATAGGATTGGAAACCCAGCGTGTCCATATATTGGTGGTAAAACTGGTACGTGGTTTGTTTCTTAATTAATTCCCTCCTACATACGTTCTTATGTGACAAAAAGATGTTCTTTAACTCCTGTTTAGATGTAACTGGTGTCTTGTTATGCTTTCCCAGAACAGATAGATTAAAAATGTCCCCATAAGTTTGAGTTAAATATTTCAACCATGGTATCTTTAGATAATTATCCAGGCATAGACAGTCGTTTATAATAGACTCAGTAAAAGTTGTCTCGTCTTTAGACCATATCGAACGCCAAAGCTGAAGCGGTCTCCATGCTATTAAATCACTCAAAAAGTTAAGACCAACCTCGCAATGAATAGGTTCAGAGGGGGCAGAGACGGGGAGACATGAGAGCTTTTTTAAAAAAGAGTTCTCTTCCACCTGTAAATCATGACAAGGTTCTGATCCCCAAATCCCAGCCCCGTAAAGGGCGACCGATGTACATCTAGCTTTAAAGATCTCAACCATGTCTTTAATGCGATGATCCCCCAGATTAATGGCAAATTTAAAAACACCATATATACTTTTCCTCAATTTGGCCTGAACCTGGGATATTTCATAATTCCATTTCCTATCCTATGAGAAAGAGATACCCAAATAACAGAAATTATCCACATTTTCTATTTTATTACCCTCGATAAAAAACTGTTTCAAGCTTTTATATTTTGGGCCACATACCATTGTGAAGGTTTTGGTTTTGTTTATTACCAGCTTCCTCTGGTTAGTAAAAGCTGCAAACCCATCTATTAACCTCTGGAGGCCAACTGGTGTTCTTGATAAAAGCACGGCATCGTCCGCGTAAAGCAGGACTGGAACTTCTTTGCCTTCCACTAGTGGTGAATCCGCCTGTATCCTCTTAAGTATAGCATCGACTTTGTTAATAAACAGAGTAAAGAGTAGTGGGGCTAGTACACAGCCTTGGCAAATGCCGCGTTTTACATTAAAATTAGGATTGCATTCACCCTTCTGGCCATATCTAACTTTGGTTGAAAGGTTTTCGTACAACCTGGCCAAGAAATAGATAATCGATTTCGGGGCCCCTAGATTGAGTAAAACAGACCATAAAATTCCATGATCAACCAAATCAAAAGCACTACTTAAATCAATAAAACATAGAAAAAGCCGACCCTGCTTGGCTTTGGTATATTTGCCGATTAAAAGCTCCAAATTAATGAACTGTTCCAACGTGCCTAACCCTTTTCTAAAACCATATTGTGCCTGTGACATAACTTCGTTATCCGTAACCCACTCCTCCAATCTTAACAATAAAACCCTACTCATTATTTTTACTGAGGAGTCAAGTAGGGAGATTGGACGGTAGTTTTTCGCTTCTGATTTGTTACCTTTTTTATAGATAGGGATAATAACGGATTCCCCCCAAGAGGAAGGGCAACCCTCAGTTACTGATGCGTTTAAAACTCTGGTAAGTATGGGTCCCCATAGTTCTGGTATTTATTTGTACACATCAATGGGGACACCGTCAATACCCGGTGCTTTGTCTCCTTTACCATTTCCTATTCCTATCAGGACTTCGTCCAAAGTTATATCAAGCGGGATAATTGGCCAAAGGCATTGGGTATTTAAATTTACTGAGGGGATATCGCTAGGGCTAAAAATACTAGAAAAATGGGCCACCCATTCTTCACAGTTTACATGAGTTAAAAGCTCTGGGACTGATTCGATTTTAAGTAATTTTGAATTCACTGTTTCCCAGAATAGCTTATTATTTGAGGTTTCTGCTGCGAATGCAAGGTTGTCACATGCCTCTTGTTGGAGCTCTTTCTTCCTTCGTTTTATATTAAGATTATATTCTTCTCTTAGCAAATGGATAACTGAACTATCCCTTGGTTTGTTTGAGAGGGCTATTTTCAAACGGTTCAGGGAAACAGTACAAAAGTGATCAAACCAGCCCCTAGCCTGTGTTGGTTTCCTGGGGAGTAACACAGTCAGTAATTTAGTGATATGAGCGGAGATTTTAAGGAAATTAGACATAATCTGTGGCGGTTCCGTCCCAAAAGATAAACAATCATCTATTTCATTACTACATGTCTGTACAATCTTTTTTTGCATCACACAGGAGCTGGAACCTCTCCATTTCAGTCGTGTACCATTAGGGCATGTAGGTATGATGTTATTCACAATTGTACATGGTTCAGCTGTCTTACGCCCCCATATATTCAGGTACATAGTAATTGAATTATGGTCACTTATAGACCATTCGACAACCTGCGGGGTAGAGCATAAATTTACAATATTGGCTGAAACTATGACATGGTCAATACAACTGTGCACAGACCTTCCAATAAAGGTTGGGATCTCTTGTCTGCTCCCATCCTTAGCACACTGCAGAATATCCAGGTCAAATTCTGTCATTACTGCATTTAGAGTGTTACCATAGGTAGTATGTGGGAAGTGCAGATAATCATTACCCTCTTCATTTTGACATCTGCATACTTTGGTCATCGACAAAGGACAGGTAATAACATTAAAATCACCTAGCCAAACAATATTCGAATAAAATTCTTCCCTATTGGCCATTTTGTCTAATTCTAGTTTTAATTCTAAAACAACATTATAGCGGGTGGAATTGAAAATATTATTATAGAAGTTAATCAAAAGCACATCCTGGGCCTCCCTATGCTGCAGCCATAATAACTGTGAATGATGCCCTATATTGGTGCCTCTTTTGACTTTCATCGGTAAGTTATTTTTTAATAAAATTAATAAGCCTCCCTTTGATCTTCCACGGGGGGAAGGGGTTGCGGGCAGATTATATGCTACATAACCATCAATATAGACATCTACGGTACTCCAGGTTTCCTGGAAACAAACTATATCAAATGAACTAACAAATTCCTTCCATCCTAAAACACCAGACTTACTTGCAATGCCGGCGATGTTCCAACTAATGATTGAGTAACCATCATCCTGGTGTGTTCCCTGTTGTAATGCGGGTAGGATGGTTCCTTGGCGGGTAGGGTCACTAATGGGAGCTCCACCTAGTACCTTTCGAGTGCTGTTACTTATATCAACTTCTATTAAATTATTCTGTTTCCTATGCAGCTTGGCCTTCAGAACAACCAGCAATTCCTGATGCGCAAAGTGTCAATGGCAGTTTTGCAAGGCCTTAGAGTTAATAGGAACAAGCTTCGTGATTGGGTTTTGTTTTTGTTCTCAGGAGAACCATTTTCTTTAGACTGAGGAATGTGTTATTTTGGGGGGAGGTTCCCATTTCAGAGCAGTTTTTTTAATGGTGTCAGTAGATAGGTAGCTGCTTCCGTGAGGGCAGCAAGCTAAGGCCCAGAGCATCACTTGTTTGTCAGAGAAACAAGCATTTCCAATGCAATCGGTCTCGCCTTTGGGACCCCATATGTAATCAGCTATGCAGCACATTAGCCTGGGTGCTGAAACCTCTATTGTTCTTTAACATGGAGGGAAAGTAAGCACCAAACTGTGTGACACGCCAGGTATGTGAACACATGGAGAGAAATATTGCTTTTCAGCGGGAAATGTTATAGTCCAAAGCCCTGTTTTGAATATAAAATCAGGGCCTTCGGTGGGCATATCAATGAAAATACAAGATTTGAGAAAAATATTATTGTCTACGGGTGCTCGTGGTAGACAGTTTCTATGGACTGGAATGAGGGAATCTAGAGAATGCTAAAGTGATTCTGGCATTTTACTGACCTCTGCTGGAAGTAAGTTTTCAAACAAGAAAGGTAAATAGAGGCAGTTGCCAGAAAAATTAAAAGAAAGAAAGTCTCTCAGCAGAAAGCAAATCTGGTATTTTACTGATCTCTACTGGTCGTTTTCTATCAAGGCAGTTAAATAGAGGCAGTTGAACAATCAGAAAACAATTCTGGTATTTTACTGACCTCTACTGATCATTTTCTATCAAGACAGTTAAATAGAGGCAGTAGAACAGAAAAGAAAAGTCCCTAAGCGGAAGCAGACAAGTCCTAGGAATGATCTCCAGAGCCCACAAAGTACATACACATATAAATATATACTAAAGTATATACAAGAGGTCTCAAATGATTGACCCAAAAAGGGCTATTGGCTCTAACCGAAGGTCCAGTAATACCAAACTCTGAGAAAGTAAATCCAGTGGCTAGGAATAGCACTTGAGTAGGTAAAAGCACTTAAACCTAACTATTCATATAACATATGAAGCAAGGATGCTGGAGCCACGCTACAAATTAGAATTATTTAGAAAAAGGAGAAAACATTTTTTTTAAATACACAGTATCAACAGTGTAAACAATATTAATTACATAACTGCTCAAAATTAGTCACATAGAAATATTTATTTCATGATGTGTTAACCAAAGACTGGTGCTACATTCACATTCCAGTCTTGTGTTCTAGTTGAGAGACAACTTTTGTAGCAATAAAATACACACAATAGTATTTCCTATAGGTATCCAAAAGTCGAGCTGTGTATAGTAGACAACAAGCACTCAGTCCAAACATGTTTTGTCTTATGGTGGCGGACAGTCCTAGGGCTTTCTCAAAGCCCACAATATTATAAGGTATATTTAAACCCAGTTCATAAAAGATGGTAACAAAAATTGGAATTCTTGTGCCCTGAATAGATAAGCTATCATCCTGAAAATTTGTGAGAAACTCATGGAGCCATCATTACAAGTACATATGGAATGCATCTCTAATATAATCACAAAATCCACTCGTAATAATATTATCAGTCCGTTACAAATATTGTCTGCTGTCAATCCAAAGAGTTGCAAGGAAAGCAAAATGGTCCCATATGGTCTACTCTGTAGTCTGACTATGCCGGTTCTGTATTCCCCATGTTACAAATTAAGGAGCGGGGTCATAATTTGGAAGATTACCCAGAAGAGGGACTAATCCCATACAGACTGTGGTCACTTGTTTGTGTCTGCCCCAGTTAATTTCCTACAATCCCAAAGCCCCTCTAACTTGATTTAAATATTTTATCACCCCCTTTTCAATTAGGTTTCAGTTTTTATACATCGGGGTTTCTTGCCAATTCTGGGACAATTTTCTCTCTAGAATTAGGGTAAATGATGGGTTCTTCAATACTGGTATAAAAGGTGGGGTAAAGCTGAGAGATCATGCTTCTTTATTTGAACACACAGTATCAGTGTGGCTTGTGTAATTGGGAACCTTATCATATTGATAGGTCTGTCTTTTGAAGCAGGCCACAGAACTTCCAAGAGGTGCCATCCTGCCAAAGTGTGGTCTAGATGGCACCGCTGTTTCTCTGTCTCAACCTTGGACCATTCTAGGAACTAGCAGAGGGGTTCAGCCTTAAAAAGAAGTAGTATATTTGGAATACAAAACCCACCCTATACAAGTTTTGCTGAGACTTGTGCCGCTTTCCCCTCCCTAGACCATGGCAAATTAGTTATATCTCGACCAAGTGTCTGTGTCTGACCTACATGGGTAAAGATTGAAACAGGAATAAGACTTTGGGCAGGATCATTATATTGATTGCAGCTACGTGCCCCAGCCACAAAAGGGAGTGATCGTGCCATTACATTAGATTGTTCCTGATTTCTCAGACTAATGGGGGAAATGAGTGAAACATACAGGATGGACTTCGTGAAGTGCCCACCTAGGTATCTAATGGCAGAGAGACTCCAATTGAATGGAAATTGTTTTGTGACCCAGGATATGTCTCTTTGAATATCAAGGCTTCCAGGTCTTAATTAGTGCATATTTCATTTCAAATCAAATACTGCACAGAATTATTACAACTCCCCAAGGTAAACAAGGATGCCCTAGGCAAACACAGTAACTTTTGAGCTTGTTAACCCCCAGTCTTTCCCCTGTTATATTTCTAGTTTTTATAAAAATCTTTTGGGTGAGTGGCTCCAAGTATAGAGTGCTTTTTTTTGCATTTGCGCTCCACCTTTTCATTTATGAGATTCTGGATCTTCTGCTGGACCATGTGTTGGTCTTGATTTCCATGCAGTATAATGTGAAGAATTTTAAATTAGGTTTCTTTTACTCCTCTGCTTGCTGCAGCGCATGTGCAAAAATGGTTTGTAATGTTTCTGCATCCTGAATTTTGGGAATTGGTTTTGACGTTTCGTGATGTCATCTAAAATACTCTGTGCTAGACCTGGCATCCTTGGTGTGGTTTCCCCTGACTTTTTTGCCTTCTCGCCTCCTGTTTTGCTGACTTTATTTTTGCTGGCCTCAGTATTCTGGGCACTGCTGACCCGTGCTAATGGGATGTATGTCGTTACAACGCACACTTTTACAACGCATGCACTTACAACGCATTTTTTACAACGCAAAATCCATTACAACGCACTACACTTACAACGCATGACACTACAACGCATTTTTAAAAACTACCTTTACAACGCATACCATTACAACGCATAATAGTAAATTGCATTTAAGGTAAGTATTAGATAGTATAGGGGTAAAAATTACTTTTCTAACTCCAGGGGGTGCAACAGTAGGGTAAGTGTTGGATAGTATAGGGGTAAAAATTACTATTCTAACTCCAGGGGGTGCAACAGTAGGGTAAGTGTTGGATAGTATAGGGGTAAAAATTACTATTCTAACTCCAGGGGGTGCAACAGTAGGGTAAGTGTTGGATAGTATAGGGGTAAAAATTACTATTCTAACTCCAGGGGGTGCAACAGTAGGGTAAGTGTTGGATAGTATAGGGGTAAAAATTACTATTCTAACTCCAGGGGGTGCAACAGTAGGGTAAGTGTTGGATAGTATAGGGGTAAAAATTACTATTCTAACTCCAGGGGGTGCAACAGTAGGGTAAGTGTTGGATAGTATAGGGGTAAAAATTACTATTCTAACTCCAGGGGGTGCAACAGTAGAGTAAGTGTTGGATAGTATAGGGGTAAAAATTGCTATTCTAACTCCAGGGGGTGCAACAGTAGGGTAAGTGTTGGATAGTATAGGGGTAAAAATTACTATTCTAACTCCAGGGGGTGCAACAGTAGGGTAAGTGTTGGATAGTGTAGTGTAATATTATGCGTTGTAATGGTAGGCGTTGTAATGGAATGCGTTGTAAAGGTAGTTTTTAAAAATGCGTTGTAGTGTCATGCGTTGTAAGTGTAGTGCGTTGTAATGGATTTTGCGTTGTAAAAAATGCGTTGTAAGTGTAGTGCGTTGTAAAAGTTGCGTTGTAAAGGTTGTTCCCCGTGCTAATGTGCATGTGCTCCTTCCCAAAAACACGGTAACATTGACATATTTACTATACTTATAAGACCCTAGTAAAGAGCACTACTTCTGGCCAGGGCCTGTAAATTACATGTTACTAGTGGGTGTGAGGCACTGATTGTGCCACCCACTTAAGTAGCCCTTTAAGCATGTCTCAGGCCTACTATTGCAGAGCATGTGCGCAGTTTTAAACTGCCATTTCAACCTGCCATGTTAAACCTCTTGCCAGACCCAAACCTTCCTTTTTAGTATATATAAGCCACCCTAGAAAGCCCTATGGGCAGGGTGCAATGTATTTAATAAGTAGGACATGTACTTTTAAGTTTTTATAAGTCCTGGTAGTGAAAAACTATTACATTTGCTTTTCACTACTGAAAAGCCTATCTCTCCCATAGGTTAACATTGGAATTACCTTATTACATTTCATAAGGGTCATTTCCAATCTGGAAAAGATATATTTTTCGAGTTTGGGTACTCTGAACTTCCAATTTACGATTACAAGCTATGGTAATGTTGCATTTTAACTAGTAAGTCTAAAAATTGCACTTTTAGAAAGTTGGCATTTTCTTACTTTAATTATTCTGTGTCCCTGCTTGTCTAGGGGACAGTTGGGCTTTGGGCATAGCCTCTAGACAGCCACACACAAAGGTAGCTTATGTGTGTATTATGTGCCTTTCAAATCTTGATGGCCCATCACTAGGTTAATGGACCCTCCTGGACAGGATGGGAGGGAGGAGCTGTTACTTGCACCTGAATAGGTCTGTACCTGTCCCCACACAAAGGGCTGCATACTCCCAGGTAGAGAGTCTTGAGCAAGGTCAGGCAGGGCCGAGAACTTGTGCACTTCAAAGGCCTCTCTTTGAAGTCTCCAAACTTCAAAGGCACAACTGGATATAGGTACTGGACTAACCACACACAGTAGGAGGAAATATCGCCCCACTTCGACCTCCTGAAACAACTTACACACACACATGTAGAAGGGGGGCTTTACACTTGGAATCGCTGTAATCTAGGGGTGAGAAAACACACCAGGGTGTTAACACAGCTCACCTTGATGAAAGTGTGACTATAGGGAGCTGTCCTCGCTCTCCTGCCAGTTCAAGCTTTGATTTAATAAACTCGGTTTCCCTCGGAGAGCAAGTTATTCTACCAAAAGTTATCTGAGCATTCACTCAGAAGTGTGCCTTTCACTCTACCATAGGAGTAAGGAGGTAGGGGTAGTACCTATGGGATCTTTCTCTTGTTAGTCCTGATGAAAGACGGAGTATTTATGGTAGCTGGCTGAAACATGTCAACGTTTTGCAGAGTGGAGGGGTAGGGGGTTCATTAAAGCCTACCATACCACCATCCACTGGTATGTTAGTGACCTTTTATTCTGGTCAGGGAATCCAATATCAAAGTTACATTTGGAATTCCCGTGGTCAGTTTTAAATTGTTGTATCTGCAACATTTTCACTTGTGATCCCCTACTTTTTCTCTTTACGTGTTGTATTGTTTCCCCTCCCCTATTACTCCACCTGCAGCATTGGTCTGCACGGAGGTGTGTTACCAACCCTATGAAGAAGCATGACACAGATTTCTGTGTTTGAGGGTGGTTTTAACACCCTGGTGTGTTTTCTCCCCCCTAGATTACAGTGATTCCGAGTGTAAAGCCCCCCTTCTAAATGTGTGTGTATAGGTACTGGACCCCTGACACCACCAACTCAGCACACTTCTGGACCTGAGTACACTCTGCCAAGAAGAAGGACTGCTGCTGAAGGGACTGTCACTCTGCTAGACCCTACAGAACTCCTGCTATGCTGTGCCTTCCCTGCTGCCCTCCTTGCCTGGTAGTGAGACGGACTGGACCTGCATCTCTACATCACCAGAAGCAAGTGGCTCCAAGGGATTACTGGCTTGCCTCCTGTTCTGAAGTCTCAGGGACATCAAATACTTCATTCAACCCTGCAACAGTGTCTAGACTCTGCCAACTGTGAGTCCTGCCCTGCCAAGTGGTGACAATCTATTCCTGGGCCCTTGGAAGTGGCTTTTCTGGCTGCCTCTACTAAAATCCATACATTGTTGACTTTGTGCTGGTCGGAACCAACCCCTTCCCTTCTATGCCGACCCTTGACGCTTTGAGGGCATCACAGCGCTGGCACACGTCTTGACATCAACGCATCTTCTCCCTCACGAGGGGTTCGATGACGACACATCTCCCAACTGCGCAACTTGGAACCAATGCATTGCTTACAAACCTAAGGATCTTCACAGACGCATCACCTCTGACCGCCCCTTGCATCTTGCTTCTCGCGGTCGACACTTCTGCCATGAAGGTACTTTTTGCGGTGGACATTACGTGGCTTCTGTATGTGATCAAGCGCTCCATCGTGGTCGTAGCAACTTTTCAGATTTGATCCGGTCCAGCGCGATCAGATAGCCCCAGTTGGCGCTTTATGTTTATAAGCACTATGGGCCTCATTACGATGGCGGTGGGACTCCCACCATCAGGCTGTCATTGGCGGTCCCACTACCTTCGGGCCATGCAAGACTGCCCACCACATTAGGATGGCGGGCGGATAGTCGGCAGGCAGAGAGACTGCCTGACGCAAATCCGACAGGCTGAAGAAGCACGTCGGACCGCAGGAGGGTCTGTAATCCCTACGATGATGGCGATGCCTGCTCAGGCACTGCCGTAGGGATTACAATGCCAGTTTCCACATGACATTTCATGGTGGTTAACCCACCATGAAAAGGCTAGATGAAGGTGACTTGGGGACACCCAGCGGGCCCCCCTTTCCTCCTGGCCCTCCAATATGGGCCCTGTGGGGAACCTATGGTACCCCCCTACATATCCCTGCACCATGTGGCAGGCACTGCATGGTGCCTGCCACATAGTGCAGGGATATGTACAATGTGTTTATTTTGCACTACAGGCTGAAGCACATGCGTCAGTACAAAATAGAAGTCGGTCGCATCCTAACCCCTTTGCAGGACTGCCGACAGCCAGTTGGGCGGTCCCATTTCCGACAGGATGGCGCTCAGACGAAAGTCATAATGAGGGCTTATATTTCAAGATATTCTTTAAAAATTCATAACTCTGGTTATACCTATTTGATTGTTGTCATTTTGGTCTTGTTTTGATCATTAAATTAAGCTCTATTTATTATTTATGTGTGGTGTTTTTATTGTTTTACTGTATTAAGTGTTGCACGTATACTTTACACATTGCTTCCAAAGTTAAGCCTGCCTGCTCTGTGCCATGCTACCAGAGGGTGAGCACAGGTTAATTTAGGGTGTGTATCTGACTTACCCTGTCTCTGATTGTGGTCCCTACTTGAACAGGGTGCATACCTATGCCAACTAGAGACTCAATTTCTAACACTCCTTCTTATGCTTTGAATTGAGGTGTCATTGCATGGCTAAAGTGCTAAAAGAGCACAGTTCTCTATGACTCTTGTTTAGCTTCTGGTTAGAGGGGCTGCAGGTGACACTCCATGCACTAAGTTTATTATCCACTGAGGGATGACTGAAGACCTTCCTAATATAATCCTTTATTTTATTCTCTGGTTCCACCATTTCCCCTATACAGATCACGTCTTCTGCCCCATCAGATAAAAAAGCTGGTCTAGGATTCACTGGCTGAGATTTTCCTACCACGGATCAGACCTAGAAAACAATAGTCGCAATAAAAATCAACTGCTCTGAACTTCATAAAATGATAGATGGGCCTCATGTTGCCATGGGATAGGCTGCTGATTTACTGGAAGGAAATATCAGATTTCTGCCAGAGAAAAGCACAGATTGCCCTTAACTTGACAAGAAGTCCAAAGACTTGACCAGAGGTTCACACACTTCAAATGAAATCCTGCCCTCCTCACTAGGTGTGCTGGGCCCACACACTTGGGTTCACAATCCCCATGAGGAGGGGTAAATAAAAAGCTCTGCAGAAAAGCAAAATAGGCAAAATCAACCCTTTTTTAAATCTGCCATAGAGCAGAATTCGATTTGACGAAACACCATAATCTACTCCATACTAGAAGAAATATGTTGATTTTGTGCCTGAACACAGAAATACGCCTATATTTGAGCCTCCCTGGACCTTGGGGTAAAACAAAAGCATCAGGATACTCACAGCATTTCAAATTTGCTGGCAAAAGACAATCAGAGTAGCCTTAACATAAGAACCTATTCCAATCAGTTGAAAGGTTGGTTAATAATATTGATATTGCTTGCTACACTTTCAAGGCCAAATCTACTGGCCAGGTTCCAAATTTTGCTGTAAATATATCCAAAGCATACGCCGCTTTTTTGTAGATTATTTATTTCAAAATCATCTCAGGACACTGACAGTTGTACTGAAAGATAATAACCAAATAAACAACAAATTCAATGGTTAATTGCAATTATATTTTCAGTAGTTTGATGTTGCACAAACCATAATCTTAGTTCGCTTCATTGAGTACTAAAACATTTTTCATACATAATTCACTAAGCGTATGTAACTTTACTTTTTTGCATGGGGCATTCACCAAGGCAAAGAAGTGCTACATCTGCAAATCAAAGATTTATCACATCTTGCTTTTCATTGTGGGCTTATCCAGATGCAACCCATTGAGGTGGGCCTCTATATAGTCAAGAAAAAGTGCTAAGCAATAGGGGAGCCAGTTTCAAACATCTCCTAACACCAATTGTTACTATGAACTTTCAGTGCAACTCGCATCCATGCCCAAATTGAAATTTGGTGGTAGCATTGCAATGTCATTTGTTTAAGTGAATTGATTAGTACTGCCTGCCATAACATGTTTCCACTCACAAGGCCTAACCCACTTTTCAGATCAACAAATTCTGCAACCTAAACTGTCTTCCCAGCCATGGGCCACTGCACTCACCTGAAGAGACATCTGAGGCACTTTAGCCATTATTGCTTTATGGCACTTATTCAAAAATATTCCTAATCAAAAAGTGAATATAATTACACTTAATTTTGTGCCTTCTGGGATCGTTGCAGATCCGCTCCATGTACCGCACCCTTGTTCCTTACGCACAAAATAACTCTCAAAACAAAAACTGTTTAATTGGACTATGTACCTATCCATGCTCACCTAATGTGGCTTCAGTGTAATGCCCAGCATAGTGCATAGGCTTAGCAAGGTTTTGGGAATTAAAATCACATGCTTCTTCAGGGAGGATACATGTCCTTCGAACTCCACGTGTCTTATAACATTTGTTTGTTGTGATGCATCCACTCTTGAACAAAATATTTAATTAGTTATAAACCATGATAAGGAATAAGATTCTTACCTGGAAATATTTCTAGAAGCATTTTGCCCATTGGAGGAAATAATCTCCTAAAGTACTTAGTCAGTGTATACAGCAATTAAACATGCTAAAATGGTTTGGGAGGGTGCCTTAGACTGTTGTGAGGAAATGGCTATATAAGTAAATTACTGCAGTTTTATATGTGTTCACAAAAATGTACATGGGACGTTAGGTTAAAGAGGGAACCTAGTTAGTTTTGAATAATGCGGAGGAGTCTAAGGCTAAAGTTGGGGGTGAAGCATTCGCCAATTTTTGGCCAAAGGCATACATCGGCTAACTCTAAATCAGAGCCTAAGTATTGGCCTGCAATGGAACTCCTGAGCTGATCCAGGTGCTGGCAAAGCTGCTGCAGGTACATTATGTTATAATGTCCATAATTAATATTGGGACATGTTAACTCTTATATCGGAGTGCCATCTTAACCCTGGAATTAAAACTTTCCTAGATATTGTAACGGAAATTTTCACTTTTATTAAGGACATAGAGGTGGTGATTAGGACTTTCATTCACTTTTTACTATCATAAGCATAAACTACATTCCCCATGAGACATTGGGAAAGATGAGAGAACAACAGTCCATCCAATCATAGTGCTGCTGCATGTATAACGGTCCCCGCAGACTTTCTATCGCTCTCTTTGTTCATGCAAACACAGCAACCCTTCGCAAACTCTACTCCTGTTTATTGGGCTCCGTTCCTGGAAAAGGGATAAAGAAATGCATATTGTCTGTCATCCCATACTAAATTGGACTTGAAGCAACCATCATATTACATTAGCAAATATAATTCTTAATGCTAACTTTACCCACTAAGAGAACATTCTGAATGGCAGATAATATCACAATCAAAATAGCATTGCACCTATGTCAGGTTGGGCATCAAACATATTCAAAGATCCGGGTTGGCTAATCCTCACCTCAGTGTCCTTAATAAAATTGAAACATTCCGTTGCGATAGCTAGGACATTTTTCATTCTATGGCAGGACCAGGAGGTGAGGATTAGGCTTGTTTAAAGCGGGTTTACAAAAATGCTTGCCAGCGAAAACACTGGTTTAGAATAAAACTGTTTAAAAGTGGAATCAGATAACCAATCAGCAGCATTGAGGATATCCTCCAATCTCGCTCCCAATGACAAAGCTTTAGAGGCTATAGCACCTCTTTCTAGATGGGCCCCAAAGCAGGGTGTATCAATGTCTGCCTCGTGCATTTCCCATCTGATCCATCTGGCAATCATGGGGAAGAAACTGCTTTGTGAGGTTTAGTCAGAGCAATCAACAGTTGCCTCTCTCCTTGAAGGGCGAAGATCTTCCGTGACATTCTCATACATTTTAAGGGTGTGACCCACACACAACTTAGGCACTTGTGAAAACGCTGGGTATAGTACTAATTTTGAGTTACACTTTGTTCGGTGAGCGATATGAAAAGTCACCCTCTACCTGTAATGTCCAAAGCCCGAACATCTGAGACCCTGCAACATGAAATTAGACATAGCAACATTGCTAGTTTTGCTGATGTCTGTTTCCCAGATAGATATTCATTGGAGGGCCATGACTTAAAGAGAGAAAGAACTTTACTCACATACCGTAAAAGAAAGTATCTAGGTTCAGGAGGGAGGGATAACATGATACCCCTCAGGAGTTTACACACTAGAGGATGTTCCCCAACTGGATGACCATCCACTGGTAAATGGCCCACAGATATTGCCCATCTGAAGGTGTTAATTGACTAGTAAGCAAGACACTGCGAAGCCAGACTCCTCAGAAAGTTCAGAATCTAGACAACCTCTGCCCCCATTGAATCCACCTGGAGTTGGATGCATCAACCCAACCATCTGAAGTACTGGGTATTTCAGACCCAGCGGTGCAGGGGCACACACCCTATGACTTCTGGGTTCACCCTGTTCCGGACCTACAGAAACACAGAGTCTTCTGGGTGAAGTCAAAGATTCGTTTATTGGCTGCAGACCAATGACAGGTATCCTAGAAGTACAACAGCGTGTATGTTCTCAGGAGACTGCTGAAAATCATAGGAACGGACTTCTCCTTAAGTACAAAATATCATGCTCCAGGCACACATTCCTTGGTTTACGATATGGCCATTATAAGTATACATTACAAACGAAAAAGCAGAGTCATGATGACCATCCCACATTCCAGTTCGGCCAGCCCACAATGATTTACACGGTAAGGTTCAGATCCCACGTTTGAAGTAAATAGACCCCCCCAATAAACATGAGCATCTCTTGTTTTGGGAAACAAGTCATAAAGCAAGAACAAGCAGGTGTAGAAGAGATTAGCCGGGGGATTGTATAGAATGAAAGGGTTTTATGATGGGTCGAGCCCTGATGCTAATCACAGGTGGACGGAGGAAGGGGAGCTCGTGAGACCGGTTTGACCCGGGGCAGCAGAGCCAGCTGCCCAGGTCACAGAGAAGTCAGAGTGAAAGCCCATGTACTGTGAGGCCCGTATTTACTCCATTATAGCCTATGTGAGGGCAATGACAAGATGGCCACTGCTTCCAAAATGGAACCCGCGTAGTGAAGCTGAATAACGTGTACACAGTGCATTCATAGCTAGAACGATATATAAAGCACTCGTACATGCCGCATTTACCATTTGCGGTTCGCTAATACCAAGATAGACAGGGGTAGGGCCCTGTCCCCTACGCGGTCCCGAATATTAAAGTACAACAGACCCTCCTTTTGCCCTTACATAGGCAATCACTATACTCATCTTAATCCGAGTCTAGGTCAATGTTCACAAAGTCATGGAGATGTTGCTGTAGCATCATCCTACTGCTTAGCTCGTCCCTCGATACAGGTTTCCTTACACATAAGATAGTACAGAGACCACATATCGCGGGAGCACACTGTATACACAGGCAGAACAGGAAAAGAATGGCTAAGATCATTCCAATGACCATCAGAACTTTCCAACCCCAGGTAGATATCAATTCCCAGAACCACCCCACCAGTGACCAATCTCCCTTATCCACGTGTATGGCTTCAGATATTTTATGGAGTTTGGAGATGGCTTGATACACTGTTGGAGCATTATCTGGTATGAAAATGCAGCAACTGGATTGGATGACCTTGCATACCCCACCGCGGTCTGCAAGAATAACGTCTAGAACCATGCGGTTCTGCAGAGTCATAAGGCGATCCGCTTGGAGCTCAGCTGTCAGATTACTAAGGGCACCAGCCGTTACATTGACAGTGGATTCAACCACACGTGTCAGCTGTCTCAGGTTCCTACTATTGTCCATAGGTCCCCAAAACGGCAGGAAACCCAAGAAGAAGTCTCCTGCTTCCTGACCGGTAGTGTCCTCCTTACTAATCACACCTCTCACAACTCTGGTCTTGTGATAGTCAGAGGCAGCAGTAAATGTCGGCGGTAGCAAGTTCGCAATATAACATGTGCCCGAGAAATCAGGGGGCAGCCATGTATATGCTCGGTTATGACAGATGAAATATGTGCCCTTAGCAGCCAAAAACGCAGGGGAAAACTGCGACGGGAAGGTGTACGTTTCAGTACAGTCACTCCTTCCCAGTTGAGCTCTAGGATTCTGACCATTACCCTGTAAGCAGAACCGACCCATGTGGGGTACGACCCAGATTGGAGATGAGATTTTTCGCTGTCTTTCACCCAGACTAATACTATACCCCGTCGCGTTCCATCCTACATAAGGTCTCAACTCTTCTTTGGGAATAGAGGAGTATGCATTGATATCCCTACTCATATCGGCAACTCCTTTCATCAAAGCCTTATTATTGGTGATAGGTCTGATGGAACGCGGTTGGCGAGGGGAGTATGTATCTAGAGCATAGAGAAACATGGTTTGGAATGCCCATGACGATCCATTGTAACTGTACGGTAGCACCAGGTAGGGAATACCCTTGTTAATGGTATGTGGCATTAACCCACACACCCAGCAATTGGTCGTATTCATTACTAGTTGGTGCTGGTGCAAGAGCTGGATAAACGAGTTATTTACGAACTCTGATCGTCTGGTCTGTTCGTGCTCAGGCAAAGGGTGAAAAGAGTGAGAGGAGGCAGTAGAAAGAGATATAGGCTGTTCAGTGGGTGCAATGGGCTTTTGAGCGGAGAAAAACACAAATCCTACAATAAACATTATTATGCTACACAGTGTAAAAAGGCACAAAAAGACAAAACATTTACTTTTTACAATTCTGCACATCCTTGCGTTAAAGTTCATTTCCTCAATTGGTCTCTCCATCTTAAAAAACTCCATCCTCTACTCGGGCCGCTCGCGGTGGATGAGTTTCTTCTGCTAAGGGGCACGCCTGTCAGTCCAGGGAAACGCCCTAGACTAACCAGAACCGTCGACCTAGCGTCTTCGGCCTGTACCCCAAAGTCTTGGCACCGCGACCCTGCGGCAGAACCCGGATGGTGGTTCGAAAAACAAAAAATCAAGAAAGTCCTTCAGATGGGAGAGCAAAAATGTCAAAAGGGAAATAATGAGGAAATCTTTATTTGTCCATGGGCCTTGGTCTCAAATTATAGCGGAGACGGCCAGGTGCTGTTTGGTCTTGAAACAAAAGTTCAGGCTCAGTGGTGTCCAGTCGACTTGATGGTGGCACAGCTTCCTGCAGAATATTGTCACTCTCTTGGTCTGAAACTGTGCCTCTTATGCGTGCGTCACTGAATGGTACAAAGCGAGGTACAATGTCTGTCTCTGAGTCGGCGATACCCTCCTTGACCCACTGGTCATATGGCAGAGGCAAAGGGACTACCTTGCAGTGAGTACCATGAATCCAGTGCTTCTTCCCTTTCACTCGCACTGCTGATCTTGTTGAAAGAAGAACAAGATGAGGGCCGATCCAGCGAGGCTCGTCGTTGCTCTTGCGCTGGAAATTTCAGACTAGCACCCACGTACCAGGGTTGATAGGGTGTCCAGGAGGTTCAGAGGCTTGGGGAAGGGTATCATGTACCTGTTGGTGCAAAACACGCAGTTTAACAGTCAAATCATACAGGTAATCGAGCAGTACTGGATGTTCTATTTCGCTAAATTTCGCCGGTCTTGGCACGCCCCATACATTAGCCGGGCGGCCAAAGACGACCTCGTAAGGGCTAAGTCCCACTCGTGAGTGTATGGTCATTCTGGTGGACAGGAGTGCTAAAGGCAGAGCGTCAGGCCATTTAAGACCGGTGCTCGCCTGGATTTTGGCCAGCTTGAGCTTTAAAGCTCCGTTGTAGCGTTCTACTAATCCAGCTGATTGGGGGTGATTTGCAGCGTGGAACTTCTGCTTTATCCCTAACCCTTCACATACATTCTTCATCACTTTACCCACAAACTCACTTCCGTTATCACACCACACCATTCTTGGCATCCCAAACCTAGGGAAAAACTCCTTCACAAGGGCTTTGGCTGTGGATAGGGCAGTGTTATCTTTCAGAGGATAAGCCTCTATCCATTTTGAGAAAGCACAAACAACCACCAATACATATTTCAGGTTGTTGCATCTTTCCATGTGAATAAAGTCCAGCTGCAAAACTTCAAATGGACATGATGGGGGTGCAAAGTGACCAGCCGGAGTTGGGGTTCCCCTACCAGGGTTGTACTTCAAACATACTATGCAATTCTTGACCACGTTCTCTGCACACTTGGGAATCCCAGCATTCTGCCATACTGGAGCCAACAACTTGCATATACCTTTCGTACTGATATGTGCCATTCCATGTGCCATAGTAACCACTGGAAGCACATATGCATCAGGCAACAACCATCGCCTATGTTCTGTCAGATCAATCCAACAACCATTCTCATCCAACTTACCCATACTTTCTCTCCACTTGCTTAACTCTTCCTCTGTGGCTTCAGCTTGAAGCGACTTCACACTCTCTATTGTGTTCTCACACATTCCCACATCATTAACCCATCTTGCGGGACCTGCAACATACATTCTAGTCTTCACATTCTGTGCTGTTTCTTTCGCGGTCTCATCAGCAAACGCATTCCCACGTCCAACATCATCTGTGACTTTCCTGTGCGCACTGCATTTCATGATCGCAACTTGCAACGGTAGGGTCAGTGACTCAAGGAGATCATTCACTAACTTGCCATTCTGAATTTTAGCTCCATGCGACGTCAGGAACCCACGCTCTTTCCACAAACGCCCAAAATTATGAGCCACGCCAAAGGCGTACTGGCTATCTGTGTATATGTTCACTCTCATTCCTTCAGACAACACACATGCTCTCGTGAGGGCGATTAATTCTGCTGCTTGGGCCGAATTATGTGGCACTCGTGCAGTTTCCACGACCGTGTGCAAAGTCGTGATAGCATATGCAGCAGTCGTGTCACCATTAGGGAGCTTAAAACAGGACCCATCTACCCATAAAGTGCCATCACACTCAGTCAGGGGAGTATCTTTTAGATCTACTCTCCCTTTCGTCTCTTCTTCTGTCCTGAACAGACAGTCATGCTGTTCAATCTCATCTGAGTCTGCTGGAATTGGCAACAATGTAGCTGGATTCAGCGTATTGCATCTTTTTATGTGTATGTGATTAGCTAACAGTGTAAGTTCGTAGCCCGATAATCGTGCACTGGTCAAGTGTTGTGTCTTGGTTCTATTTAATAATGTGTCTACAGCATGTGGAACCATGACAATCAATGTGTTGTCCATTACCAAACCAGCCGATTGTCGGATAGACATCGCTGCAGCAGCTGTCGCTCTCAGACAGCTTGGCAATGCCCTTGCTACAGGGTCCAAGGTAGATGAAAAATATGCGCATGGGCGCGGTCTGTCGCCAAAAGGCTGTGTTAACACTGACAACGCACATCCATCTTTCTCGTGAACATACAATGTAAAAGGCTTACTGTAGTCAGGAGTACCCAACACAGGTGCTGAACATAATGCATTACGCAATTCCACAAAACTTTTCTGGCACTCTTCAGACCATGGGATAGGATTCGGTGTGTCTTTGCATGTTAAGGCTAACAAAGGTTTTGCCAATAAGGAAAAACTAGGGATCCAATGCCTACAGTATGAAGTGATGCCCAAGAAAGCACGCACTTCTCTCTGTGTTTTCGGCACACTCAACTGTGCAATGGCTTGAATTCTTTCTGGGGTCAGTTTCCTTCCCTCCTTCGATAAGAGATGACCTAAGTAGGTCACTTCTTGTCGACAATATTGCAGCTTAGAGAGAGACACTTTGTGATGGAAAGCAGATAAATGGCGCAACAGTGATAATGTGGCTTCTTTACAAATCTTTTCAGTATCCGCGGCAATTAGTAAATCGTCCACGTACTGAATCAGGATAGCGCCACTAGGTAAAACAAGTGCATCAAGCTGCGCTTTCAAGGCTTGACTATATATGGAGGGACTCTCACAGTAGCCCTGTGGAGCGCGTTTGAAGCGGAAGCTTCGGCCTCCCAGACTAAAACCAAAAATATCTCTGCTCTCTTCTGCAATTGGGATACTAAAGAAAGCATTCTTTAAATCGATCACTGAAAACCATGCAGCAGAGGCTGGAATCATCGTTAACAAGGCAGTTATATCGGGGACAACCGGAAACTGTGGCACAACAATCTTATTAACCTCTCTGAGATCGATCACAAATCTGTAAACAGGTGGCTGTGAGGGATCCGTTCGTTTTAAGACAGGTAAAATCGGACTATTGCAAACGTTGCCTCTTGTCTCTTCAATCACACCCTTATTAATCAAGTCGCTGACAATGTCTAACAATGCTTTCTGCCCTTCATTAGAGATCTTGTACTGGGGAATACATGGTAGTCTGACATTAGCCTTTAGAGTCACCACATATGGCGGTATCTCCAAGAGGCCCACATCATTGGGACCAGTAGCCCAAAGGGCATCCGGAAGGGACGACAATTCAGGTGGCATCGTGTTTTTAGACAAATACATTGGGGAAACCACTTTCTTGCCTAATGTAAGTTGTACTCCTGAAGGAGAACAATACAGTGTAGCGTGCAATCTTTTCAACAAATCTAATCCCAGCAAATTCTCACCACAACCTGTTGTCAGAATCAGGGGTGCTTTCAGCTCGCAAGGTCCAACAGAAATTGACATGGGACTGGAAATCGGGTTCCTAACCGGGGCGCCAGAAAAACCTACTGAAACATTTAAATCGCCAGACAAAGGTGCGCCAGGGAGTTTTGAATGCATGATTGAACTCTTTGCAGCACCAGTGTCTAGCAGAAAAGGCTCCGTTATATTTGCAGTAGTCACCTCAACATACGGTCCACTCTGATCCACTGGCACTGAAACAACTCCCTCTCTCTGTCTATGGCTGTCCTAGTAAGCATTATTCTCTGCATCACCGTCCTCTGCATAATAATCATTATTATAATACTGTGCCGTATTGCTAATTGCGTTAGCTTGCTGATCAAAGCTATTGATGGTACTTTGAGGCGGCAGAGGACGCGCGTTCTGGGGAACACTACCACGCCCTCGGCCTCTAGGAGCTTGCTGACCACCCCTTCCTCTTGCGCCATACGCATTACCGTTCCGCTGCATTAATTTAGGGCAACTGTATTTAAAATGACCTTCCTCTTTACAGTATGAACATTGGTTGGGACCTACAGGGACACGTGGTTGGTAATACCCGTTCATTTGCTCATTGTTCTGAAACTGTTGGGGTTGGTGATAGACACCTTGGGGTTGTCTATAATTATTACCACCTCCACGTGGCGGATAGGCCTGCTGTAAAAGGACCTTTGTCTTTAGTTCCTTCGTTTTCTTCTCCGTTCTATCTTTCTCGTCTTTATCTCTATTTTCATAATACTGTGCAGTAGCCAGTATTTGCGCTGAAGAAGAAACAGCCCAAGAACTTTCTGAATCTTTTAACTTTTTACACAGGTCAGGAAGTAAATTCTGCACAAACTTATCCACAAACAGCCGTTGGCCACCCTCAGTACTCATATCCTGCCCACTGTGGTCAATAAACGTTTCTTCAAACCTAGTAAAGAAGTCTGACACTGTCTTATCTTTCTTCTGCTTGCATGCAGATAACTTATCCCAATTTACGCGCATCGCAGGCATTATTGTCTTCATATACGTGATGATTCTACCAGGCAATTCAGCTACTAAAGGTTCTGGTTTCGCACCACCAGTTTGTCTAGCATCAGCAGCAACAATGTTAGTCCATGTATCCCCTAGTTCTGCATTGTGATCTACATTACGAATTGATCCCCATAGAGGCTGTGGAACAACATTACCAAACAACATGTCTATGTCGGCCAGATTCATAATGCATGACCCTGCCGTCTGTGACAACTCTTTATAATAACCTGCTGGGTTTTTACGGGGATCAGGCAAGGACTGCTTAAGCGCTAACACCTCAGAGCGCTTCCATGGAACATGCACCCAAACACGCTGGAAATGCGCTGCCACAGCGGGGTTACCACCGGCAGCTGCAACCGCTTCCTTCCATACCGGGGGAACTTCTCTCATAGGGTATTGTCGCGCTTTTGCCTTTTTCCCCACAAGGACCTCTTGTTCAAACAATGACTGTTGGCAATCGTCATTCCTAAAGGACAATACAACCGCAACTGCTTTATCTACTTCGCGGTCCACAATTATACCAGTTCCAAAATCGAACCTCACTCTACACAACTCCTGCGGGTTCGGATTTTTACCACTATCCTCCATTTCTTCACAGAGAATTTCGCACATTTTCTCAAACACATATCTCTGTTTAGGGGCATCCCATTGATGGAAAGTGTTGACAACTGATTCCACATCATACAGTGAGGGAAAAACGATCCATCTACGCGCCATGTGATCTATTACCTTTTTCTCATCGGGGTTAGGCAATTGGCTGCGCAACTGCTTACGCTGTACACCAGGAGTTGCACCAGATGACCCAAAGAGAGGAGACATTAATGTAGTAACTACATTAGCTAAGCGCTGTCGCGCTGAAGGAGAAGCTGAGGCGAGAATAGGGGGAAAAACAGAGGGAAGAAAAGAGGATGTAGAGACAGGTACTGGAGTGGTGGAAGGAAGAGTGTTAGGGGAGGCAGTTACTGGATTAGGCAAAGTCGCAAGAAGTGCGGGGGCAGTTGGAAGCACAACTGGAGGCGCTTGAGAGGACTGCGCTACAGGAATAGGAACTGGCTGCAAAGCAACTGGCGGTTGCGGCAAGGCTTGCAGTACATGCACTGGAGGCGGCATATTTACAAGCTGTGGAGGCGCCGTGGCAGTTTGAGCATACGGGGGTGGCGAACTCAACAAATGTGACATCAGGGGATCCTTCTCTTTTTCTTCTGACTCATTCTGCTTAGAATGTGGCAAAGCTGGGTAACATTTGTCAATCCCTAACTTACGCTGCCTGTGCAATTGCTCATTCATTTGCTCCTCTTCATTGTCTTTAAATTGTACAGCTGCTTGCATTACTGACATACCTCTCTCTCTCTTATTCTTTTTCGCTAACTTGATTTCCTTCTGTTTGGCTTCCTTTCGCCATAAGCGGAAAGAGTCAAACATCGCCGGCCGGGCTTTCTTCTTAAACAATTTAATTTCCAAATTATCTAAAATATCGGTATCAAAACTACCAATTTGGGGCCATTTTAAAACACCATCTTTCCTGGTGTAGTGGATCCACACTTCGTTATATGCAATGGGGCCTACGCCATGTTTCACATAGAGCTCATAAGTTGGAGTTCCAACCGGAGGAACCGGACATGATTCCTCTAGCTGGAAATCTTTTCCACAACCCAAACAGAATAATCTACCAAATAGTCCAGAACCAGGCATCTTTGCTCACTAGTCTAGATCCAAACGTCAAAGGATTATCGAATACGATAGCCTCGTGAATACACGAGTCCTCTGGTTTTGACGTTTGCAAACTCCAAAGTACCAATTCAAATGATCCCGAAGGATACCAAAACAAATGGGAGACGCTCCACTTATACTTAACTGAATATTGCTGATCGATGGCGTCACCAGAAGACTCTCTCGATTGTTTCGCTCTCTCAAAACTCGTCAAGGGTCCAAAACAGGTCGATTAATCAGGGCAGCAGTCCTTCGTAGCCGTCGGGACGCGGAGAACCTCGCAGAAAAGACTTTCGGACCACGTCGACATGCAGGGGTCGATGAAGTGGCGGCCTTCCTCCGGAATTTCCACACGAAGCTCCCCACGAACCTCTGGCTTGGACTGGTACCGCTGAAATCGCCCCACGTTGGGCGCCAAACTGAAGTACTGGGTATTTCAGACCCAGCGGTGCAGGGGCACACACCCTATGACTTCTGGGTTCACCCTGTTCCGGACCTACAGAAACACAGAGTCTTCTGGGTGAAGTCAAAGATTCGTTTATTGGCTGCAGACCAATGACAGGTATCCTAGAAGTACAACAGCGTGTATGTTCTCAGGAGACTGCTGAAAATCATAGGAACGGACTTCTCCTTAAGTACAAAATATCATGCTCCAGGCACACATTCCTTGGTTTACGATATGGCCATTATAAGTATACATTACAAACGAAAAAGCAGAGTCATGATGACCATCCCACATTCCAGTTCGGCCAGCCCACAATGATTTACACGGTAAGGTTCAGATCCCACGTTTGAAGTAAATAGACCCCCCCAATAAACATGAGCATCTCTTGTTTTGGGAAACAAGTCATAAAGCAGGAACAAGCAGGTGTAGAAGAGATTAGCCGGGGGATTGTATAGAATGAAAGGGTTTTATGATGGGTCGAGCCCTGATGCTAATCACAGGTGGACGGAGGAAGGGGAGCTCGTGAGACCGGTTTGACCCGGGGCAGCAGAGCCAGCTGCCCAGGTCACAGAGAAGTCAGAGGGAAAGCCCATGTACTGTGAGGCCCGTATTTACTCCATTATAGCCTATGTGAGGGCAATGACAAGATGGCCACTGCTTCCAAAATGGAACCCGCGTAGTGAAGCTGAATAACGTGTACACAGTGCATTCATAGCTAGAACGATATATAAAGCACTCGTACATGCCGCATTTACCATTTGCGGTTCGCTAATACCAAGATAGACAGGGGTAGGGCCCTGTCCCCTACGAGGTCCCGAATATTAAAGTACGACACATCTAGACCAGGCAGCTTGTTACCGTTTATTCGTACTATCCACCCAGGCTCTGGCAAGTAATGAGGCAGCCCCTCAAGAAATTCCCAGGACTTGCCGTTGTTCCCGGTAATCCTCCAGGCCATGAGGAGAAGGAAGTCCACTACCACCAGAGTGTGAGAATTGTCCTGGAGATCCAGGAGAAGATCCAGAAACAGGGGTAGAGGGATTGGAATTTCCCAGAAAGTTCCATCATCACTTGAAACCAGACTTGCAGCCTCCAGATTGGAGTTATCACAGCAAGATCCGCACACTGCCTGCACTCCTGAGCCGCCAGCCGTATTATCAGTGAAAACGGTGGGAAGGCATACGCCTGCTCTTTGCTCCAGTCTTGAGGAAAGCTGTCCATCGCCACTACGTGGGGATCCAGCCTCCAACTGCAATACCTGTCCAGTTGGTAATCTAGATGGGACGCAAAGTGATCAATGGAAAACAGACCGCACCTCTCCAGGAGTTGCAGTAAAAGTGGAGGATGTAACTTCCATAGACTGACATCTCTCCAATAGTGAGAGTGTCAATTCGCCACTTGGTTGGTGTGGCCCGAAAGATGTTCTGCTGACAGAGAAATGCGATTGGTCTGGCAGTATTCACATAGCGTGCGAGCGAGGTCTGTCTGGGTCCTTGACCATGTACTCCCCAGGTGATTGACATAACAGACCACCGCCACATTATCCGCGCATTTACCCTTTCCTTTGTCCTTTGTACAACATCAGAGGGCGAATGCGTTCACCATTAACTCCAAGCAATTGATATGCAGGGATTGCTTTGGGGAAGACCATTTTCCTCTGGTGGAGGACTACCCACACCATGTGCCCTACTCCAAACCGCTGGCATCAGATTTGATTACCAGATCGGGTTGGGAGCCAAAAATCACCCGACCATTCCAGGCCTCCATGTGAGAAACCCACCACTGCATTTCCTTCTTTGCATCCACTGAGTGCGGAATAGACTGAGAGTATGAAAGGTCCCTTTGAAGGTTGGAGATTTTCAAGCACTGCAACGCCCAGTAGTGGAGCGATCCTGGGAAGATAGCCTGTATGGAAAACAAGAGGAGTCCTACTATCCGTGCCAGCTACCGCAGCGAAACCTGGGGTCTGGAGATCGTCCTCCTGAGTTTGTATCTGATCCTGGTCAGCTTCTGAGTTGGAAGACTGAGAACCACTTTTACTGAATCAATGAGGAACCCCACAAATTTCCAACTGATCTATAAGAAGTGCCTGTGAGGTGGAAAGATAGCGACTGCCAAGGAAGAGTCCTTCAGAGCCAGACGGACAATCCAGATGACTCCCAGTGTGGAGCCCCACCGGGTTCTGTACTATCACGTTGTACATTGCCGTAGGTGCTGTTGCCCCTGGAACTGCCTCTAGCACCTCAGCAGCAGGGTTAGGATATAGTTAGGTAGAATTTTCAGAATTTGCTGGAGTTCTGACATTGGCCTCGATGGGAGTCACCACCTCTGGAGGCTTGCTGGAAGGAACGGCCGGTCAAGCTCCCCCTATCTCGACCGGCAACGGCAAAAACATGGGGGTGAATATCCTCTTAAAAGAGGTCTTGGCCTTGTCTAGTGAGTTAAAAGTATGAACAAATGTTCCCAGCTCTCAGTGGAAGGATCCCCAAAAACGTTGCCCTGGGCCACCATGCCAAGCTTTGAGGTGGAGAGTTCCCCCAGCTTGGGATCGATTTTAATCAACAACGACCTGCCTCGCTCAGTGGAAATCGTGCAATTCATGTTTCCGACGAAAATAATAGCTCATTCAGCCCAGCCCAGCATGGCATCAGGAAATACCAGGGACCCGGAGGCTTTGGCATCCTCTGCCATGTCCATAATTTTTACCAGGGGCCGCCCCACATCCAGGAGATTATCCTGGCAGGAGCGCCACAACCTGTCTATGCCCTTCTTGTGATCTCAGAAAATTTAGCAAGAAAGGTGGCCATTTTAGCATCTATATTAGTAGTGAGGACAACCTTTCCCTCTAAAGTCGGCCGAGGACATTCTGCCATGAGACATCTCCTCACCTCCTTATCCAGGGTTTTTTGCAACCTGACCGCCATGTACCTTGGGCGCTGGGCACCACTTCCCCGAAGGTGGGTTTTGCAGGTCATTATGTTCCAATAAATCTGCCTCTGGCGCCCGTGCCACATCTCAGGGGGATCAGCGTCGGTCAGGGGGCTTGTGGTTGGGCACCAAGGCCTGTAATTATCCCCACCACCATTGGAGGTATTGGGGAGCCATCACCCTCCCCAGTATCAGTCGGAGGCGGAGTAGTGGTGGCATTCCCAGATGTACCCATGATCTGAGGATCTTGCAAGGGCTGGGAGTCCATAAGCACCTTCTTTAGGTGCACAAAGGCGTTTAGATCGACCCCTGTTTCGTCCACGCGTTTCCATTTCTCAGGGTTGTGGGTAGCTGGCTTCCCTGGAGGTAAGGAACCTGAGGCCCAGAAGCATCTTCCCTCAGACTGAGGGTTTTTTGGCATTGCACCTAGAGAGCCATAAATTTCTACTCGAGGGGGCTACCACTTGAGACACTGCTTTAAAGGTGGAGGCGTCCATCACCTGACAAAAATGATCATCAGTTGGGAGGTAGGTAACTTCCTCCTTCTCCATGTATTCTTCTGAGCCCTCAAAGTCTTCCATATTGAGAGACACAGTGAGTAGCGGGTCAATATGACAGGATGGAATCCCTGTTTAACAATAAATGCTCTCAAAGCAGTGAAAGTATACTGGATGGGATGTGCACCCTCTCTTTAATGGGGAAGTTCTTTGCCTGGGATTGTCCCACTAGTTACCTCTGGTGAGGATTGTCTCAACCTTGAGGGTGTTCTGTCTCCAGGCTGTGGCTCACACTTGTGTTTTGTAACTGTAGCTCAGGTAAGGTGATCAAACACCTTCGTGCTATATAAAACTGCAACAAAAAAAATATGGAAAGCTGAGCAAACCGCAGCGCCGATCAACTTTCACAAGCGAGGTTTATTTTGCCCCAAAACTTGACACCAATGCACCAATCAAAAAGCAAAAAGATTTCAACGCGAAAAGACTACACAAGATAGTCTATGCAAACAGGACATAACAGGGTGAGAACAGCACAAAAAACCATGGGAATCCATACAAAGCCAGATCTACAAGCGTGATCGGGCTTTGCATAAAATCATAGTGCCAAATCAAAACAGGCACGCACAAAGGGCGAGCGAAAAATCTCCTGATATTTTGATACATAGGTTGTGCAATTTTCAGTGATATATAATGTATACTGATTACTAATGGCTATTTGTCATCACATACAAATGTGTTCTGTTGGGTGCATCACCTGTACAAATCTCACACAATACATACCTGGCTTGCTTTTGTGCAATGCTTAGCATCACACTTGTAGCAGATGGAAAAAAACAGCATGTGACTCCTTTTAAATAAGGCACTGTACAATTTGTTCTCATTCACACAGCACAAATATTAGTGCATGTGGGCAGGATTCAACTAATTTGCCTGTGGAATAAGTCATCCGCATACAATATATTTATCAATTCTTGCTCTAAAATAAATTGACTACAGATAGGTCCTTTTCTAGGAGTAGTCTAGGTACGTGGAACAACTTTCCTTTTAAAAACAGATCCATCCCCAGTGGTTTTTTTCAGGCGGCTTAACAAATATATTTGTTCCAAAAAAAAGGGCTCACTTCACCATCCAAATAGTCTAATCGTGACTTACCAATCCTTGGCATCTCTTGCACATAGAAGTTAGGCAGCAGCATACTTTGAGCTACTGAAAGCTATATATCTCAGAGATCTTCTTCAGGTGGCACACCGGAATCGTCTTATTCAGGTGACACACCTCAGAGGTGTTCTTCAGGTTGCACTAGAGTGCCATAGTTTGCTAGAGACAGGCAGCCAAACAGTGTCACAGGAACACAACAGCAAATCATCTGGCAATTATTTGAGGGCCCACAAACACCAGGTGGTAGTTTTGATGCTACAAAAAGCTCATAGTGCAAAAATTGACTTACTAGCAGCACAAAAAAGTCTGGTAGATCAAGGACTGTAAAGATGTGAGACTTTGTCAAGAAGAGGTGGTGAACAATGTACTAAAGATGGAATGGAAATGCACGTGATCACCTTCAGTGAGCTGTATGACGTGGAATGCCTTATTAGTTAAGGTCACCGCTGTTTCTATAGTACCAACAAGACTGACTGAATGACGTCCTAACAGGATGCCATCGTTCACAGAGCAGGATGTAGTGATGAGTTAAAGATAAATAAAAGTATGCAGGAAGCCCAGTGCTGCAGGTGGCACTTGACCTCTCTCTTGTGACTCAGGCAGCAGAGGCTACTGAACATGATGTCAAAGGAAAGCATCACACAGATATAAGGAGGCATTATCGCAGGTTAGCAAATTAGCCAACCAAACCCGCACAATCTATTTCCAGTACATGGCGCTTTCTTCTCGAAATATGTCCAGAAGAGGGCATCTAACACGAGCAGACAATCGGCAGGTAGGAAGGCAGCCAAGTTAGGAACAATGACTGTGTATTCACACAGAACAATCCCATGAAGACGACAAATGGCCTTATACACCAAACCAGAACTCACTGCAAAGTCCTTGCCGCATGGCCAGTTTCCAAGTCTCTTTACTACTGACCACATAGCTGGACTCAGTTTGTTAAAATGAAACAAATTAGCAGCAAGCAAAGCTGATGCCAAGAAGAGGACAAGCTAGCTCACGAAGAGACATAAAGAGCTACTACTGCAGCACATGATTGCACCTCGGCCCCTCCTGAATGGAACAATGGCTAAAAGATAAGATGTAGTTCCCCGTCTTACCCCGCGAGGAAAAAACAGGTGTGATACAGCCTATAAAATAAAAATGAAAAAGAGCCTTACTCACGTACGTGTTGTCTATGCATTGCAAGGGTCCCCAGATATGGGATCCTGTAATAACCAAATCAAAGCTATGATGCCATGATTTTTCTGCCCATGGTGTGGGGGCCATTTAAATGTTTTTGCTTTCACTTACCATCGCTTTTTAAGGGAAATTACCCTTGTCCAATCTTGGTCTATTTGTTGCTTCTTTGGGCATTCGTATATTCCTGGACTCCAAGGCAGAATGGGTGAAGACGGTGCAGTGCTACTTCACCTTTCCAAGAGTTTAAGGGAATAAGACATCCCAGGCGGTTACCCATCGACGCACAAACAGGCATAGGGGCCGATTCACAGAACTAATCTGAGATAAAATCATAAACTTACTACTTTTGGTATTCACAGAAGGCATTTAGTAGTAGTAAACTTAGGACTCCTAACTTTACTACTACTAAACTGAGACAAAATCCTAACGTTGCGACTTTCGGTATTCACAAAAGGCATTTAGTAGTAGTAAAGTTAGGAGTCCTAACTTTACTACTACTAAATGCCTTCTGTGAATACCAAAAGTAGTAAATTTAGGATTTTATCTCAGATTAGTTCTGTGAATCGGCCCCCTAGTGTCCACCAGTCACACTCTTAAGGCACTGATGTGGCCTGTCCCGTCCTGGGGTGACCTAACTGACACGGACTTCTACAGAGTTGCAACACTCACCCAAGAAAGGCTTCTTCTGCCTGGCACACTTTCTGCTCTATTTCAGCCCACTGCCTCATCTCTAGAACTCAGGCACACTATCCATCCTACCTGCCAATTCACACCTTCACTCTATGCACATGGCACTGTGCATAGCAGTATTCCGCTATCTCGTACCAGGGAACCCCTTCTGTTCACCCTGCCACTAGACCGAAGAAGCACCGCCACCAAAGTGGGCCAATTGGACCACTCACCCACAGTCCCTTCATCCTCACCAATCCGTGCACATAATGAAGTCGTCTAGTGGCACATGGAGGATGATGCAACGAGCCCTCAGCAGGGGTACCACCCTGCCGCGTTCCATGGGCTAGTACTGTGCGATGAAATTCCATTATTGTGTGAACTGCTACCACCAGTCTGCCGATGGGCAAAACACTAGAAATATGTCCCTCTCGGCACGCCATCCCTCTTGCGTTCAACCCCACTTGACCCTTTGATGTCAGGCTCCTGCCACAGGCCTGCCATTTGCACATGCCCTCGAGGACACCATCTCAAAAACAATCCCTACACTGATATGCACCAAGACCTATATAGACCACGCCCATATGAACCTTAACATCTGGCACTCCGATTCCTCCATTATCCAGTATGCAGAACAACCTCTCACTCACGACCCACATAATGCAGAACGTTAACCTCGTGTTTCAGATATTCGAATTGCATACTTTCTCAGACTGGTAGTAAGTGCATGCAAGACAGCAGCACAGTGTCATTTTGTAATGCGCAATCTACACAGCTGAGGATTGGCATTGCATATTAAAAGCAGCCCACAAAGCGTTGCGGCCACACCAACGTCAGAAGCAGGCCCTACACGTGTCAGTGACCTAACAGAACATGCGCTTTCAGACCGCGCATTAACAGATGGGCTCCTCGGTACTGTATAATAGATATTTATTCTTATCCAACTCAAAAGCACTCATTTGATCTACCTAGGGAGGATGACAGACAAAGTGGACCTGCCAAGATTATATATAACTTGTGACCACGGCGTGAACCACTCAAGATAACAACAAAAATACGCTTCCAAAATTCAATCTCAGGCGAATTTCACCTGAATTACAAAAAGGTAACTCCTAAACTTCCACTCATGACCAGCACATGTATCAAGATGCTGTAAAAAATGACACGCACGTCTTAGGTATTTCTTCTGCAAAGTAATTGACGGCTTGCAACCACATTTCACGAGATGTTTGCCACTAATAGGGACATCGAAGTTTGTGATCGAGTTACCTACTGTACGATGCATTCCATATTCATTCAGAAATTTTATTTAAAGTGCAGGTTGTGTCCTTTGGGCAAAGTGCTGTAAAATGCGCCCATTAGTGTCGAGCTCTTCGAGATACTTTTCGAATGAAGCAAGCGTGCACAGCGGATCAAGGTTGCACTACAATGCCATATTGCTGTGGGAAGATTTACGCGCCCTTTTCACCTTGACTCTGCTCTCTCGTGCCACCGCGCTGCTACGTCGCATCTCGTTCGCAGCCCAAACTGGCCAAGCCGAGAAGAAAGGAACAGTTTATCCGAGGGACGTTATAATCTAAGTTGCAAAGGCTGCCAAGGTCACCGCGATTGGAGACATCTGCTGGGTGCGCGCGGGTAACGCCAGATAAAACTCTTCAGGGACATGTTTAACATTAAGGACTGTGCGAAAAAGACACGGAGGAGGCGTAAGGCCAAATGCGCATTGAAGGCACGGCCTTTGCAATCTTTGTTAAACAATGGGCGGTGAAGAGAAACAAAAGGTATGTACGTAATCACAGCCAGCGTGTCTGTGACCAAAATTTCAAGAACCACAATGACATATGCATGAAACTATCATAAGTGTGAGAAGGACGGCGGTCTGTGGTGCCGGGCGAGAGCGCTCCCTTCATTCCCATGGCCGATTATTTGGTTGTTAAGGATCACTTGTCTTTAGAAGTTAACAGCCTTTTGGAGGGTTTCCAGACAAGGCCTGAAAAAGAGCATTGGTGCAGAATCCTGGGCTGTGACAATCCCAGAGAAAGGGCCAGTGAAAGATGCATTTTCTCTGTACCCAACCTCCGTGCCCTCTTTTCTCCCGCGCCTGCCGTCACCTGGGTTGAACCCGCTCGGCTGCCAGCTCTTGAAGGCCACAACACCGTTGTGTCCAGAAATAAAGGCGGATGCCGCATCCTTGTCCAGTCAAGCGAGAGGACCCATCGATACTCTCTTTATCCATTGGGGAGGATCTTTTCAACACCATGTTTGAATGCAATTCCAAGTCTCCCTTCTGAGTTGCAGTGAAGCGGGCAGCACACTGCTTGGTTTGCGCGGGTTAAGTGGGGTTACCCCATTATACAGATGTGATGCTTTCTCAGGTCACCGTGGGATACGTTTCCACTGCCACACTCTATATGATCTAATTTAATCTGGCACTAGAAATGCGAGAGGGATGCTGGCTTCTATATTGCTTGGATTAAAGCTATTACAGCCAGGTACATTCACATGTGCCACAGGAGGGGGACCGGGACAGCAGCAGATTAAAATATAAAATTATAATGTATTCATAGAAAATATCCAGGTGTCTACATGAAAAGGGATTGGGTTCTGTCAGTAAAAGGCCCAAGAATTGTCATCCACCACGATGCTTACCTTTTTTAATAAACGAAAGTCCTTAGTAGTTATTTCTGCCCCATTCGTGCCTATTGCTTTTATAGTCCACTGTGCCAGTCAAGACAGGCCCATTTTCATTTCAGAATCGGTCTTGCTCTAATACGAACAGTCAAGCCTGACTTTCGAGTCCCCTGTGTATTTGAACACAAGCAACCGCAGCCTCGTTCTGACTTTTCCGGGACCTCATTATTGAGAGTCCGGTGGAGCAGTAAATACAAGACCCACGTTTGGGTTCACCCATCGCACTTAGGGCCTCTCACTTAGAAAACAAAGTATCAGGTGGAATACTTTGATTAATCTCAGCCTTTAAGAAGGTGCTGCTGGCACTGCAGACCACCTTACCTGTCCCTGGTTCTCTGACTAGGCCCAGTCCTTTCAGATCCCACTCCACACTGCTGCACTGGAATAAGGCCCCCTAGCCTCTCCCTACATCTAACTCATGTATGCCCACCCCTCCCACTTGCTTCTCACCTTTTGCCACTTTGAGTTTGCCCCTTTTGCCACGTTTTCTCACTCTTTCCACTCATTCCTCTTTTGCCTCCTTCAACTTTCTTTTCTCAGGGTACAACTCAACAAAGTTTGCGGTGCCCATCCTGACATAAGATTCCATATTTGAAAGAAATACTGAGTCTTTAATAAGGGGACATACATTAGAGAACTGTGCAAATCCAAGCATGTGCGCTCCAAATGGAGGAAGAAAAGGCCTGCTTGAGCAAAAATACTACAATCTAATGGGAGGTAAGTTTTGAAAACACAGGACGAAAAGAAGCAAAAAAGTTAATAAAGAGTTCATGTATGACAGGGATCTAGAGGGGGTGAAGGATGAGGAGTGGCAGGAGGCACTGGCGGTGGCCATCAGGGCAAGATTCCACCTTGAACAACTAAATATTTTACATTAATGCCCCATCACGCCCTACCAGGTAAATAATCCCCATATCACCGAAAGATCTTACCTCCCTACTACGCTCCGACGAACTCTCCCCCCCTCCCCATGAACCTGTGCAGACGGACAACCTGCAAAAACTGTCCTTTATCCAACCCATCCATCCCAATGATTCTAGAGTCTCGAGACATACTCCCAGAGGTATTGTTGAAAACAACCTCAAGAGGGTACCCATCCTTCACAACACTACTCCCACCATGACCCAGCTAAAATGTATCCTACTAAACTGTAGATCTGTATCACGTCATGCCACGGATATAGCTGACCTCATAATAACTAATAAACCCGATCTCATAATTTTAATGGAAACTTGGCTAAACGATTCATCCACGCCCCTTTTAGACATACTAGTTCCCCGTAACTATTACATTACTAGACTAGACAGACTCGATAGGCCAGGGGGTGGCATTGCCTGCATCCATAGGAACTACCTCTCTGTGAACCGCATCAACTCACCGGTGCTCTCCTCCTGTGAGTACCTTTGCATAGACATCACGAGCAATAACAAGCCTCTATGCTCTCTTCATTCTTTTTACCACCCTCCTGGAAACAACCCCATCTTTATCGAACATGTAATGGATATCCTAGCCTCAAATGTCGGACAACAAAATACTCAGATCTTCCTGGGGGACTTCAACCTCCACTGGAATGATCCTGACGACCCAGAGGTCAATAGCCTCAAAGCTTTTCTGTCTGACCTTAATTTGTCCCAAATCTGTGACAGCTCCACCCACGAAAAGGGTTCCACCCTCGACCTAGTAATTGCCAAAACAGACTCTACCCAGTTGGAATCGATCCTCCCTTGCGACTGGTCTGACCATCACATAATTACTTTCCACATCAAGGAAGAAGTCAAACTACTCTCTGTCCAACCTACGAAAACGAAAATTTGGAAGAGGAACCTAGAAAACATTACCGCTGCTTCTCTCGCAACTGCTAGTCACACCCTCACACCCCCACTGGATGGATTAAAAGATGTACATGTTCTAACCAATCACTACTTTCACTCTAGGAACCCGGTACTAGACAACTTAGAACCCTACAACTGAAAAGAGTCACCGCAAAAGGATCAAACCCCTGGTATGATGGTAGGCTAAATGAGGACAGAAGATCACTAAGAGCAATTGAAAGACAGCTCCATCCGCTGCCCACCTCAAATTGCTAAGAAGCACAAGAAATTTCTATTATAGAAAGATTAGACGATCAAAAGCTGACTTCATTCGTCAACAATTAGACCAAGCCAAGAATCGTCCCAAAAAACTATTCGAAATAATCAAAGCTCAATCTAAGGGTGTCTCCCACTCTCCCCAACCTAATCCCGAAACACTCCCCAATTGCGAGGAGCTTGCATCCTTTTTCACAACAAAGACTGAAAACTTAAAGACAGTCCTACTTACCGATCTATTATCACATACTGACCCACACATGAGAGCCTCACTGACCACACCGATCTGCTCTACAAAGCTCGAACTCAAGAACAATGCCTCCTGGACCGACTTTAGCTTTTACAACGAAGAAACTATCTTAAAAATGCTCACGGCCCTGAATCCCTCCAATCACTTCACAGACCCTCTCCCAGCAACCCACTTAAAAACCTTCACTCCACTGCTAGTGCCCCTATGAACTAGGATTATAAACACTTCTCTTCTACAAGGAATCATCCCAGACATCCTCAAAGCTGGTCAGGTATCCCCCATCCTAAAGAAACCATCGGCGGACCCATCTGACCTGAATAACTATCTCCCAATTTCCAACATCTCGACCCTGGCCAAACTGCTAGAAAAATGTGTCCACGTGCAGCTTAGTAATCACATAGACCACTTCAACCTGTTCGATCAATTCCAATCAGGCTTTCGATCAGGGCACAGTACAGAACCAGCCATGACCCACATAATTGATGACGCACTACAAATATTGGATCAAAACAAGGCCTGCCTGCTAATCCTGCTTGACTTATCCTCAGTCTTCGACACAGTCAAACATGACAACATTCTAGACCTCCTGAAACACAGGATGGGACTATCTGGTACTGTGTTAAACTGGTTCACTTCCTTCCTCCAAAACAGAACACAAAGATTCAAGATTAACCAATCGTTATCTAACCCCTCCCTGGTCACTTTGGCAGTACCCCAGGGTTCCTCCCTCTCCCCGACACTCTTCAATCTGTTTATGGAACCTCTCACTGAGCTTCTCAACTCATCAAATATCCAATATCACATGTATGCCGACGACACACAACTCTACATTAAGGTCCACTCACTTAAAGACATCAAGTCTGTAGGATTTCAGGAATAATGAGTCCAGAGACAGTAGAAGTAAAGTTCAAGTAGGTTTAATCTTCAGAGATCTCACCCATGCTAACTCCAAGCAGCAACTGCCAATAACATCTGAACACAACATGGAACGCAGTGACATCAAGTGTGACACCATAACATTCTGAAGTAATAACCCAATGACAATGCAAGACATCTCATATGCCATGTCCATGACATACTACACACCTCCCCTCGTCACATTTACAATAACAGATGTAAAGAATCATACTACAATCATAACACCCTAGTAAGTAAGATGGTTTCTTACAGATCCTACTTATTCATTTACACATAGTCTAGTAAATAAGATGGTTTCTTACAGACCCTGCTTGACACACGATCCCTAATACTTTCTGATGAATTAGGGTTAACAATAACATCCTTATCATGACACCCATCTAACCTTCCTTTTACCACTACAACCCTATTCAAATTCCAAATCCTATGATCCTGAGTCTTGATTGCATTTTTAAAAACCTTGATAACCCTCATAGGTTTCATGAACTTGGTGGTAGAATTACCCATCAAACCAGGACGTTTAATCATCACCAAATCTCCCTCAGCAACCTTCGTTACCTTCACACTCTTCCTTTTATCAAAGTAAACCTTCCTCGCATTGCTTTTCCCTTCTTCTTGCATCTGAACCATGTTCTTATCACACACCTTTTCTTTACCTTTTCCCATTTCATAATCGTTAACCCATGTTGGTTCTACATTGGTATTGGGAATTCTCCCACGAAACAACAAAAAGGGAGTTTTACCCGTAGTTGAATGAGGAGATAACCTATATTCCTCTACTTTTTTTAAAACCTCATCTTTCCAGTTTAATGACATAGATTTCGATAATGCAATGGTTTCCTTGATCACCCTATTAAATCTCTCCACCATTCCATTAGTCTCGGGATGATAGAGAGAGCACAGCTTGTGAGAAATACCCTTGGAAGCTAAAAACTTTTCCATATCATTTGACACAAATTATACCCCATTGTCCGTCAATATAGAGTTGGGAATACCCTCTTTGGAGAATAGATTCTTCAAACATTTAATAATGTGATTTGAATCAATACATGACAAAAAGAAAACCTCTGGCCAACGAGAAAACATGTCAATCACCACCAACACGAAAGATTGGGATCCATTAGAATGAATGGGACCCAAGATGTCTATGGTAACATCCTGCCACGGATTCAATGGACGTCTCCTTACCACCATGGGCTGGACACGCGTACACTTAGACTTTTCACTCAAAGTACACGGTACACAATCTCGGACAACACGTTCCACCTCCAAGTCCATGCCCGGCCACCAATAAGACATCCTCAAGCGCTCCTTTGACTTAGTAATGCCAGCATGAGAAGAATGTACCAAATCTATAAGTTCTTTCCTAAGACTGGAAGGAGGAATCAATCTAGTTCCTCTAAACAACAGATTATTATCTGTAGACAACTCATTGCGTACCGCCCAAAACTTCCTGGAGTCAGGTGACCCGATTTTGTTACTGATCCAGCCCTTCCTAACTAGATCCATGACTTCATTCAAAACACTATCCAAAGACATTTCATTACTCCATCTCTCCTCGCTAATGATACCCTGATCAACAACACACACTAATTCTTCCGAATCTTCCCAATCATCATCTTCCACAATTTTCCTAGGCGTGAGTCGTGATAGTACATCAGCCACATTGTTTTCCACGCCTGGTATGTACTTTAAGTCAAAATTAAATTCCTGCAAACCTATCACCCACCTAGTGATTCTGCTGGATATCAGATCAAGCCCCTTTTTGCTGAATATTTCCACCAGCGGCTTGTGATCAGTCCTCACTTCAAAGTTAACACCCCAAAGAAACTTCTTCAACTTCTTAACCGCCCAGTACACCGCCAGTGATTCCCGTTCTACCACGGAATACCTTGTTTCAGGGTCTTTAAGACTACGTGACAAACACATGACCGTGTACATGCCACCCTCACCCTGTTGTTGAAGAACTGCACCTAAACCCTTCTCACTTGCATCCGTGATAAGAACAGGTTTGATCCTGGGATTAAAACTTGCAAGAGAAGGAGCAGACTTAAGTTTACTCTTAATGTCTACAAATTCCTGCTCACAGTCTTTCGTCCACAGAAAATCCACACCTTTCTTAAGCAAGTACCTCATGTTCACCGTGTGACTAGCAAAGTTCTTCACAAATTTCGAGTAATACTCAACTACTCCTAGGAATTTCATAAGTTCACTCTTAGTAGAAGGAGAAGACATCTCTTGAATAGTGTTAATCAGGTTCTCTTTAGGTTTCACACCTTCACTCGTTATGTTATGACCTAAATAGTCAATGGAGTTAGTCTTAAACTTGCATTTTTCTGCTTTTACTGTTAAGTTGTGATCCGTTAACCTTTTCAAAGCAGACCTCAGGCGTACATCATGTTGACAAGAATCTTCTCCAAAAACTAAGATGTCATCTTGATAAACATAGATACCAGGTAAACCTTTTAGTAAGTTCTCCATAACCCTCTGAAAAACGGAAGAGGCCGACACTAGCCCAAATGGCATTCGTTTGAACCTAAAAGTACCAAACGGCGTTATAAAGGCAGTGTAATCCCTACTCGAGTCCTCCAGTTCGATTTGGTGATACGCCGAGGTCAGGTCAATCGTGCTGAACACTTTAGCTCTCCCCAAAAGAGACATTAACTCATTGATGTTAGGTAAAGGATATTTATCAATGATCACACACTTATTGAGTTGTCTCAAGTCTATGCATAATCTCAAATCTCCATTGGGTTTGCGAGCTGCCACAACCGGAGCCAACCATTCAGTGCCTTCGACCTCCTCAATGATGCCACCCTTCTTTAATTTTTCAATCTCTTCATGCATATCATCCCTCACCGAAAGAGGTACATTTCTCACCTTGCAACATACGGGAATGGCATCTCTTTTGAGTAGTATTTTATGTTTGTAGCCCTTGAGACACCCCAATTCTTTTCTGAATACATTGGGAAACTCTTTCTTAAGGCAATCCACTAAATTGACATCCACATTGACATGTCCCACCCTTTCAATGGAGTTTACATCACCTCTCAATTGAATCGGAGGAACACTATTAGGATCTAGAAAAACTCCAAGATCGCCTTGGTGTATCCAGCTTATAATGCTGTCCCCTTTTTTTGACACATAAATCTTTCCTGTAATTAATCTCCCTTTGTACTCAATTAAACCTTGAAAGTACCCATGTAATTTAATGGGCTCACCACCGTAAGCCAATGGCTTTATATCTGGTCTTAACAGATCAACCTTATTCTTTAAGTTGTTCATGAAGAAATCACTAGAGACAATCGTGATTTTTGCCCCTGAATCAAATAGGACATTGGTTTTCTTTCCTTCAACCAAAATCTCATCAATTGGAGAACTCTTTTTTATCTCCCCAGTTACCACTTGTACAACAATTTGACCACACTCAAATTCCCCGGAATTCAGCTCATCAAGATCATCCTCCCTCAAATGAACTTCCTTTACATTTGGTGTATTCCTACTGTTACACAAAGCAGTAAAGTGGCCTTTCTTTCTACACTTCGAACACACAGATGCAAGAGCCGGACACCTAGGATTGTTTGCCAAATGCCCTAATTTCCCACATCTAAAGCACTTGCCGTTGACCCACTTCTCACTCGTCTTCCCTTTTGACGACATGCTCTCTTTCTGACCCTTGTCCTTTTCCTTTATTTCAGACTTATTTTTACTCCTAACCTCTAGTACTTTACAATCTTTAGCAGAGTCCTTTTTCAGAACTGCGACACATTTAATTGAATGTTCAATCCTTTTGGCAACGACTAAAACTTCTTCTAAAGTAGGTTCATCACGCAACCACAATTCTTCTCTTACTTTCTCAATGTTGCAACCAAACATAAACTGGTCACGTATACGTTCATCCGTCGTGCCATCAAATTTGCAAGACGATGCCAGTTTTCTCAACACCGTTATGTAACTCTCTACTGTCTCTTCCTCTGCCTGCATTCTTTTCGCAAAGGTATACCTTTCAAGAATGGTGCTCACTTTGGGAAGGTAATGTTTATCTAGTTTTTTTATGCATAGCTCATAATCATTGAGACCATGTGCTTCTTCCGGTGTCAAATCAGGAAGATGGTCAAACACATCCTGACCTTCTGACCCCAGGCAGTGTAAAAGTAACGCAGATCTCCTCTCTGCACTAAGCGAGGGACCGCATACCCTGACGCTTCCTCGTAGTGACGTTTGTACGTTGACACGCGAAGACGTTTCCACGTAGTGGCGTCTTCCCGTGAGTCACGCAGCTTCACTCGATCACAGGAATAAACAATGGAGTGCCGGGAACAAAGAAGGAGGAAGTCGGCGTTCTTAGAGCGATCTCCGACCAGGCAACAAGGAAGAGCTTCACGTGAAGGTGAGCAGTCCGTGATGATTTAAAACGAAACGGTTGCACTGCACAATCAAACAGCGATATACAAATTTCAGCAAATCTTCTCTTCTCAAAATCGCTTAAGTAGTGAAACTGATGGGTTAGCAAATCCTACGTTTCACAGCTGCAACGAAATGTTCTAGTTTGTGCCAGCACAGTTAGATTGTAATCCTTTTTCTTGTCACTCAGAGATCCAAGACACGCTTCCACAGCAAGACATTAAATGTTATGCTAGGTTCCATTGGTAGAAAGTTCAGCTCCCAAGTTAGCAGTAACGAATTTAAGACCAGGTTGGAGGCCAATTAGGAGCTCTGCACCTCGTGAAAAAAAAATGAAAAAAAAAAATTGAAGAGAAAAGAAAATTATGAGGTTGTGTTGAGATCTCTTCTTCTCTGCCGACTACGCCAGTGTAGGATTTCAGGAATAATGAGTCCAGAGACAGTAGAAGTAAAGTTCAAGTAGGTTTAATCTTCAGAGATCTCACCCATGCTAACTCCAAGCAGCAACTGCCAATAACATCTGAACACAACATGGAACGCAGTGACATCAAGTGTGACACCATAACATTCTGAAGTAATAACCCAATGACAATGCAAGACATCTCATATGCCATGTCCATGACATACTACAAAGTCCCTTAATACAACACTCCATAAAACACAGATCTGGCTGGCAGAGAACCATCTAAAACTAAACACCCTAAAAACAGAATTTCTCTTAATCGCTCCTCCCAACCAAACAACCATCATCCACGAATGGATGAAGCACATTACAGCACTCGATGGTCAACCTCTCATCATTGATTCCGCTAAATCACTAGGAATAAGCCTGGACAATAAGCTAAATATGCAGAAGCACATCAGCGCTGCAACTAAAGGAGCTAATTTCCAGATTAACACCCTGCGAAAATTGAAACCTTTCATACTGGCAAGTGACTTTAAACAGGCAGTTCAATCTCTAGTAATTCCCAGAGTGGATTATGGGAGTATTGCTCTTTGCGGCCTGCCCAGATCAACGACCGCTCCTCTAAGAGCCTCAATCAATACAGCCGCTAGACTCATCACAAGCTCCAAAAGATGCTGCCACATTTCCCCTGACCTTCGTGCCCTCAACTGGCTACCTTTTGAGGCCAGAATCCATTTGAAAATCGCCTGTATGACACATAAGGCCTTACATCACAAAACAATGAGATACCTAGTGGAGAAACTGGTACTATCAGGTGGTAACAGATCTATTAGGAGCTATAACAATCTTCTACTTGTCTTAAACCACAACGTTTCTCCAAGAAGAAAACATACTACCGTTCCTTCTCGGGAATGGCTCCCAGGATTTGGAATGCCTTGCCCACAGAAACGAGACTTAATACATCCACAGCTTTAAAAAAAAAGAAGTTAAATCGAGTCTTCTGGCCAAATTCACTTGAATCATTTATATTCTCTTGTAAATATGTGCTGTTCTCTATTGTTTACCATTACTGTATTCACCTAGTTCACGGTATTTTTATGTTTTTATGTTGATATATCTGCACTGTAAAGCGCTGTGATACCCGCAAGCATCTTGTTCGCGCTATACAAAACTGTCAAAATAAATAACATAAATAAATAAGAGCTATTACGCCTGCACCACCTTGGCACAGATGGGCAAGGCTACATTCCCACTGTCATCGTGGCTGCAATCAGAACGGGACATTTTCCCACATGATCTGGGAATGCCCAGCCATTCAGAATTATTGCTGTACTGTGATTGCTTGTTTAAATGAGGTATGTGGGGGTGATGAGAGAGCTTCTGCTAAATGGTGTTTACTCAGCGTGTGGGAGGCCACAGATCTCACCTGCATAGACCAAATATTCATGAGGAGTTGATGATAGCGAAACATAACATTGCATGTAAATGGTGAGCTCCCTGAAGGGCCCCACATAGGAGCTTGGAAAAAGGACATGGATTAGTGCATGTTGGCGGAGAGGGCCTTCTATGAAGGGAGAGGTTGCCCTAAGAAATGGATCAACATTTGGGGAAAATGGAAAGCTTGTAGAGGTGACATATGCACCATGCCTGTCTCTCCTGATCCTAATGTCCTCTGCTTGGGACCGCCCGTGAGCAATGGGCTCCAATGACCTATAGGTGGGCAAGGTGACAAGACCGGAAGAATTACATGACCTTGTACACATTCACAAATACAGGAATGTGCTGCGATGTGCTGATTATTATTCATTGTTTCTGCTTTACCTTCAATAAAAAGATTTGTTTAAAAAAAGAGTCCATGTATTATTTATGGCAAAAAATGTGGGATTGGCTGGTTCAGTCCCTGGAATAGAAAAATATAGTGATACCTAAAGTAGTTTTAAGAGTTTATTCAATGGTTCTGTGTCAGGCCCACGAGAAAGTGAGATATGCAGGCTAGGGCTGGGAACCAAAAGCAGTCTTGGAAAAACTCTCTCCCCTCCCTTACTGTTTATTTCCTTTCACTTTCTTTACATTCTTCTTCTTTTTTCATTTGTCTGATGTCACAAACCCCAGGGAGCCAGAGACAGAGGTAGCAGCCTGATATGTTATGTTATTTGAGTTTATAAGGCGCACAGCTACACCGAGGGGTTTCCTGGCACCAGCCTAAGAAAAGAAATGGAAAAGGAAAAACTACAAATGAAACAACCACGTTTTCAGCTGTTTTCGAAAATTAACATAAACAGTTTCTTTACGCAAAGAAATGGGAAGAGAATTCCACAAGGAGGGTCCTAAGTATGCAAAGGAACGACCACGCATAGGCTTCAATCTGATTTTAGGAACAGTACATTTACACTGAGTAGAGGAGCGCAGAGTGCAGGAGGGAAAATAGGGTTAGACAAAAGACTGCAGGTATTGAGGGGATGAGCCAGCTTTGATCTTGAACATATAGCTTAAGGCTTTGTATTTAGCACGATTCTCCACCTTAAGCCAATAAAGATTGCGAAGAAAGCCTGAAGTAGAGGCAGTCTTAGGGGCCTGGCAGAGCAGTCTGGCCGCAGCATTTTGCACTATCTGCAAGCTTTGTATCACCTCCTTTTGCAACCCAGATACAAAACATTGCAGTAGTCCAGGCTAGATGTTATAAGGGCCTGGACCACAGTTCTCTGAGTTGTAAGGGGCAGCATCCAGAGAATCTTCTTCAGCCATTTAAGAATGTATTTATTTATTTATTGCAAATTTGTAATGCGCATGGCTGCCACAGCAACGAGGCGTCCCTGGAATGGTAAAAACAGATAGAGGCCACCTTCACAACTTGCTATTTCATAGATAACTGTGCGTCAATAATCACCCCAAGGTTGCCTCCCACCGTACAAAAAAACAGCCTTCAATTGCTTCAGCCCCCAGTGAAATGCCCGTGGGATAATAACCATAATAACAGTCACCCACAGCGTGCCCAGCGAAAATCCTGTCTCACCAAATTGAGAGCCCGTCAGACATGAGTTTCACAACCTACAATCGTACACCTACCTCTCACTTGCACCCCCGAATTAACAAATTAGAATCTAAAGTAGACTTCATTAGTCTGGACATCTGGCACATCACGGGGGAACTAGACATGTTAGTACGAACTAATGGCAAGAGGTTGTTACCCACCACCCTGAGGAGCCCCTGCACACAACCTGGATACCCCCCTCTAAAATGACTATCCATTCCGATACCAAACACTGGTTGATGTCCTACCAGGCCAATATGTCAGCTTTCCACATCAGATATAGAAGACCTGCTACAATTCTATGAGGCAGCACTTCAGACAAATGCTACAATGAGATACTGTATACAGAAAGTAATCAACACCACAGAGCAAAACCAAAGGAAATGATGGACGGAGTGTTGAACATTGCAAGCACTCACCCCCAGTCAACTAATCTGGGTTTATTCCACCACCGTTCTTTAGCCCACTCTGCCACCCCAGTTCAGACATGGCCATATACAAATCAGTCCGTTCCTGTGCCTCATGGGAACAGTCCAGCCCGAACTGCCAAGCCATGTATTCCCTGGACCGGAAACAAGCTTCCTAGGACCGGTTTCTGGCATTTCAGCCATCTTCAGCCAGGCTTGCTTGAATCCAGTGGCAAAGTGAGCAAGGGACTCACGTCTGAGAATACCCTGCCAACTTATGGCGAACAAAGCAAAACCAAAGGAAATGATGGACGGAGTGTTGAACATTGCAAGCACTCACCCCCAGTCAACTGATCTGGGTTTAATCCACCACCGTTCTTTAGCCCACTCTGCCAACCCAGTTCAGACATGGCCATATGCAAATCAGTCTGACCCTGTGCCTCATGGGAACAGTCCAGCCCGAACTGCCAAGCCATGTCTTCCCTGGACCGGAAACAAGCTTCCTAGGACCGGTTTCTGGCATTTCAGCCGTCTTCAGCCAGGCTTGCTTGAATCCAGTGGCATAGTGAGCAAGGGACTCACGTCTGAGCATACCCTGCCAATTAATGGCGAACAAAGCAAAACCAAAGGAAATGATGGACGGAGTGTTGAACATTGCAAGCACTCACCCCCAGTCAACTGATCTGGGTTTAATCCACCACCGTTCTTTAGCCCACTCTGCCACCGCAGTTCAGACATGGCCATTTGCAAATCAGTCTGACCCTGTGCCTCATGGGAACAGTCCAGCCCGAACTGCCAAGCCATGTCTTCCCTGGACTGGAAGCAAGCTTCCTAGGACCGGTTTCTGGCATTTCAGCCATCTTCAGCCAGGCTTGCTTGAATCCAGTGGCAAAGTGAGCAAGGAACTCAAGTCTGAGCATACCCTGCCAACTTATGGCGAATAAAGCAAAACCAAAGGAAATGATGGACGGAGTGTTGAACATTGCAAGCACTCACCCCCAGTCAACTGATCTGGGTTTAATCCACCACCGCTCTTTAGCCCACTCTGCCAACCCAGTTCAGACATGGCCATATGCAAATCAGTCTGACCCTGTGCCTCATGGGAACAGTCCAGCCCAAACTGCCAAGCCATGTCTTCCCTGGACCGGAAACAAGCTTCCTAGGACCGGTTTCTTGCATTTCAGCCGTCTTCAGCCAGGCTTGTTTGAATCCAGTGGCAAAGTGAGCAAGGTACTCACGTCTGAGCACACCCTGCCAACTTATGGCAAACAAAGCAAAACCAAAGGAAATGATGGACGGTGTGTTGAACATTGCAAGCACTCACCCCCAGTCAACTGATCTGGGTTTAATCCACCACCGTTCTTTAGCCCACTCTGCCACCCCAGTTCAGACATGGCCATATGCAAATCAGTCTGACCCTGTGCCTCATGGGAACAGTCCAGCCCGAACTGCCAATCCATGTCTTCCCTGGACCGGAAACAAGCTTCCTAGGACCGGTTTCTTGCATTTCAGCCGTCTTCAGCCAGGCTTGCTTGAATCCAGTGGCAAAGTGAGCAAGGGACTCACGTCTGAGCATACCCTGCCAACGTATGGCAAACAAAGCAAAACCAAAGGAAATGATGGACGGAGTGTTGAACATTGCAAGCACTCACCCCCAGTCAACTGATCTGGGTTTAATCCATCACCATTCTTTAGCCCACTCTGCCACCCCAGTTCAGACATGGCCATATGCAAATCAGTCTGACCCTGTGCCTCATGGGGACAGTCCAGCCCGAACTGCCAAGCCATGTCTTCCCTGGACCGGAAACAAGCTTCCTAGGACCGGTTTCTGGCATTTCAGCCGTCTTCAGCCAGGCTTGCTTGAATCCAGTGGCAAAGTGAGAAAGGGACTCACGTCTGAGCATACCCTGCCAACTTATGGCGAACAAAGCAAAACCAAAGGAAATGATGGACGGAGTGTTGAACATTGCAAGCACTCACCCCCAGTCAACTGATCTGGGTTTAATCCACCACCGTTCTTTATCCCACTCTGCCACCCCAGTTCAATAATTTGGAACTCGCTGCCTTCAGAAACACATACAAATCCCAAATGTTCTGCCTTCAAAAAAGAAATGAAAATGATCCTATTCAACAAACTCTTTCTATAAGATCTACATTCAGGACTAGACCTGACCAATCGGTCATAAGAGACCCAGGAAGGGTCGGCTAGGGAATCCACACACACTATATACAGACCGCTAGAGAAATGTTGTGACTTCTCGCCCAAAGTGGCTTGGGACAGTGTACAGATAGTTACATTCTTTCCTCTCTAGATCTTATTTTCAAGTTATCAGTCTTGTAGTGGCAAGGGGGGTTCTCTTACTATGTGGATCTTGTTCATGATGTATAAAAATCTCTAGATTAAAAATAAATAAAAAGTAACCAATCTGGCTTTGGAGGTATGCCAAGAACCTGACACCAGTAAGAGAGTATACTAAAGTAGGTATACATGTATTATTATTATAGAGGGAACTGGAGGAGCAGATCCCATTGAAAGATTTCACACTTCCTTAGGCAGGATACCAAGGAGGGTGAATTCATACTTGTACATCATCTGCAAAGGTCTGGATGGAGACATGGGGGAGGGATTTCACAGATTGACTTTGTGAATCATTACTGACTGTTCTGTAATGTACTCTAATGTGTGCACGGCAGTAGATCTTGTGGGAGGTATTAACAAGACCAGATGTGACAAAATATCTTTCTTCTAACTCTTACAGGTACACCCAAAGAAACTCTGTGGGAACTTTTATAGCAGCTCCATGCCAATCAGGGGTTTCTAGGCTCAGATTGGGACAGTCAGAATCATTTACAACTGATGTCCTGGGTCTTGACAAAAATATTGAACCAAAGGCTCAGCACTAAGTGTACCCTTTTATCATAGCAAAGCCGAGCAGCTCAAGATTTAGGGACGTAGTGTCAGGTTAGACTCAGGATGGCTGTGTCTTTGCCCCAGTCAACATGATCTAGGTCAGCAATTGGTGCACCTGCACACACTGGCACGGATCGGAAGCACCAGCAAAGGACAATGAGGATGTTGGATTGGGGTATTGGTGCTCGCACCTAGGTTCCTCCTTTGGCCTAATCACAAAACGCCCGAACAAGCTAGGTTCCACCTTGGATCATAGCAGTGAGTCCTTTGAACTTGGAACAGGGCTCTCTGTCAGTCTTCCTCTGGCTGGCATCAGATCTTTTGTATGGAGACCTCAGATTGCAGTCAGGATTTTTGAGTGCCTTAACTCTTTTTATGACTCCATTTCGTAAGAGAAACACTGTAGTGGCAGCTCCTTATTGGTCTTATTGGTAAGAACACAACCAGTGTCCCTCCAGAGCAGTCAGTCAGCTCTTTTCATCAAAGCAGGGTCTAGTCAGCTCTTCCTGGCAGTATTGGTTACAGCCCCAGATTTGTGGTTCCAGCCCTGTAAGGTAATTTGGCAGTAGTACTCCCAGCCTATGGTAGAGGGCCTAGATTATAGTAAAGAAATCTTGGCACATTGGCTGGAAGTGTCTGTCCTATCTGTATATCAGAGATACAGACAGTAGTTTTGTATTCCAGCAGTCAGCTCTGAGACCAGTTCTGGGCAAATCCTTGTCTTTTGCATATTCCATTCAAACTAGTCCAACCATGGTGTTAGCAAAATGGGGAGGAGGGGGTGGAGCTGGAAGTCTCCTGAAAGAAGAGGTTAAAAAACAAGGGTACAAAAGAGGCTGAGGGTGTCCCACTTAACCACTTTTTAACCTGTAGGGGTAGGCTTTGAAGCGAACTTTGGGCAGGACCTGTCAGGGAAAACTGTCTAAGCTTCTCAGCGGCCCTCTGTCTCCTCTAATCTATACCTATAAAAGTTCAGCAAATTAGAAATGATCTTGTAAGAGCCCTACAGCTCTCATTGTTGTCTGGGAACTCTCTATCATTCCTCTTAGGTACTATTTTCATATAGAATTACAAAATGGATCTCAGTGTGGCTACAGCTATGTGTGTTACACATGCTCCACACACATATTCTACACACAGAAATAAGGTGTACTCACACAACATCCATACCCTACATAGATGGGCAGAAAACACTCTTTCAGGGGGCTGAAATACCAGTTTAAAAATGTGGTTCAGGCTAGTAAGTAGTTCTCCCTGATAGAGTCAGGAAAAGTGTCTCTCTACTACTGGAATTTCTCTGTCATCTATGAGCTGGTGGTAGTCTCACTCAATATAGATGGTTCACATGGTATGCGCCTCCAGACCACATAGCCCCTCACAGTGTCTCAGTCTGTGTCTCAAGCTTGCAGCACACATTCATTATTGTTATATGTTCTGATATGGGGTTGAAGAATTCTGCAGACCTTACTAGGTTGGGCTTGTGGTGGGAGTGCACATCCTCCATAGCCATGCAGGGGACCTTTCGCTGTCCAAATATAGTCGATCAACTTATCACACAGTTTGAGAGACATATATTTGTTGACAAGCCATTCTATGTGCCTTCAGATTGCATGTGCAGATTCAAGACATTTACTACATGTTTAGAGTGAAGGGTAGGATGGGGATCCAGAACAGGGCGAGTGCATTATAGCCTTGACAACTTACTGTTCTTTTAATAGAGAAAAAGACAGAATGCAAGAGGTGCATGTACAAATTTGAGGCTACGTTTGGGTGTAATGCCTCTGACACAAGGAAAAAATGGGCAGCACTGAGCCAGACTGGGCTCATCCTAGTTGCTAATGGGTAAACGGATAACACTTAGGCCATGACATGGCTAAAGAGCTGAAATTTGAACTGAGATTGCTATAACAACAACCATGATACCTTGCCCTTGTGTGCATGTAAGTGGTGCCTGAAAGGACAGTTTGGTGTGTCAAACCCATTTTAAAGCTCAGGATGTCCAAAAGGCTCAGGAAGGATGTGATGAGATGATTAACATTTATAGAAGGGTGCAACACAGGCCCATAGCCAGCATTGGGTCCGATGAATTAGAGGGGGGCATTTAATCAGATCTGGTGGGGCGGAGCTGGAATTCAACTTCTTGGAAGGACGTTTTGGGTGAAAAAGGGACCCAGACATTCTAGGGCAAGAAACTACAGCAGTGATTTCCTATGATTCTTTCCAGTGAGCAAAGATGGACAGTTAAGGGTAAGCATTGTGGTTGGCTCAGGGGAGCCTGGGTGCTTCCTTGGTGTTTCCTGTTCTGTCTGGAGGGAGGAGTTGAGAGTTCCGATGAGGAGGTAAGTTTAATTTAATTTTTTATTTACCCCCTTCCCCTCCCCTCGCCTCCCCGCCACGCAACCCCCAAACTGTGCCGGCTGCTACTGTACTGTAGTGAAACATTTTCACCTGAATTGAATAGAAAACTGCTTATTCGTTTGACAACTATATTTTGTGACTAATTACATCATAATAAAAGAAAGAAAAAGGAGCAGTTCTGTATAAATGATGTAACAGCTAAGTATTTTGATAGGATATCTTTTCTGTCATGTGTTGTATTGTGTTATGTTACTTAGGTTGCTTGTAAACATCTTCTGAAGATCAGAGCTACCTCAGTGTACTGGGGAAGAGAAGTGAAAAGGAAGGACATAAATTAAGGAATAAAGCAAATAGTATAAGAGGTGATTTTCCCTAAACACTGATACATCACCCGCTAGCAGAGAGACAGTGCCTTAAGGGCAGGCAATTTAGGTGCCAGGCCAGCTAGAACAGCAAAGTGGGGAAGAAAATGCAAGCTAGAGGAAGAACATGGAAGGAGAGAGCAATGAGAGAAGGAGGGCGTAGTAGTGTGTAGAACAAGAAGTTGAGGGTGCTCTAAGAGGAATCAGAGCTAAGACAAACAATAAAAAAATGTGGTACAATTTTTCCAACAGAGACAGAGAGAGTATGTGTATGGAAGAAATCAGGACCTGTAAGGGCATTCAAAATCATGTTTGTCAATCAATCAATCAATAAATCAATCAATCAATCAATATCTTTATTGGGTCCAATATAAAACCATAAAAGAACATGTTAAAAACACATTACCATATTAAAACCAGTCAAAAATCAGATAATAATACACATATCAATCGCCCAACAACCAACATGTAATTTTATGATGCATACTTTTTACTTATAATCAAAGCCTGGGTTATAAAATGTAAAACTGCAAAACTCGAAGCGTTGTAAAAAAAATCAGACCCTCTTGGCGTGTTTCAAAAGATCTTCCACTAAGGGCAGGATGAAGGAACCATAGCCTAGGAAATGAGTACAGTGTGCACACAAACACAAGGTGCTTGATTGATTGCCAGGAGATCCCACCGCAGAGACAGCTCACTAAAGAAACAAACCAGAATCCTGTGACGGGAAAGGCCGCTAGATAATAATGACTCTAAACCGGTATAGGTAAAACCTGTACTGCGCTTTCTTCGTCCATATTAAATAGGTATCCATGCCGTTGCTCGTTGAAAGTGGAATATAAGACTGGACTGTTATCATGTCAAGCTCTTTCCTGAGTCTCAGGTTTCTTTATGTTCTAAGTATTTTTTCTTGACCTTCACCTTGGAGTGGGAGCTGATATTTTCTGTGTTTTCCCAAAGATTACTCAATCCTATATCTCGTAGGGTGTTTTTCACATAGCTAATCCATGGAATGGCTTGCGCATTACTGAGATTCATGCTGTCTTCCACTATGCTGTGTGTGAAGTTCAATTCAGGTGTTACCCAGATTGTGACCCATAACAAGATGGAAGCCAGTCCTACCATATCTTCCAAAAAAAACCATCTCCAATTTGTTGTGGGGATAAGGCTCATAGTTGATCTAGGTAAACCTAACAGCCTGTTGAAAAATCTATTCTCTAAAGACTTTAGGGTTTTTGTGAAGGAATGCCCCACACCCTTCTGCTCCATACGTGGCCACTAAAATGCATTTTGTGGTAACTGAGGGTCGGAAAAACGAGTCAAGCTTCTTCAGGAATAAGGCTTATTAATTAGTTACAACATACAAACGAGCCACCAGAGACCGTTGCAGGCAAAAGCCAAATCCAATTGTCGCCAGAGCATTCCACCCTTGAGCCTGGAATCATTGCCTGCAAGATTCCATTCTCAACACTCTGTCAACTCTGTGATGAAGCACTACATGGGTTTCGTCTTTATAATAAAGAACAGCAAAACAATCAACATAATACATAGATGTTAAAAACAAAAACTATAGATACAAGAAAAAACGAAGTAAAGTTCTACTTATAAAGGACATACCTAAGTGGATCATTTTAGATATAAAAGAAATCACTATATAGCTAATGGAAATGAGGAAAAACATACAAAGATCAATATAAATACAGAATTTTTCAGAATAATATAGAATAACAAACTCTGACTTCATCAGGTAAATACACTTTGCACAATAATACTTCTTTGAACAATGCCAACTTCAATCTCTAAAGCGTACATTCTTCACCCGACTACTTCGTCTCACACTGCCACCTGCATTCTCTACTTCCATCTTTTAAGCACACTCAATTCTGTCAGCTCCACCCTCTCGTTTTCCACCACAAACTCTAGTGAAACAACAGCTAATCCACCACTGACCACCCTCTAGCTGCACACTATTGCCTTTAACTTTCAACATCCTCACAGGAGGACAAAACTTGGACCCACCTTTCTTCACATGCACAGGTTTTTTTACACGTACAGTATCGCCAACTTCAAATTCAAAATCCCTTGTTTCTCTCATCAAAGTATTTCTTTTGTTTTTCCTGTACCACCTCTACATGCTTCCTTACACTCTCCTCCATCCACTTTCCCTGCTTGATCCATTTATTCATCCAAACAGGGCAAAAACAATTGGTAGCTCTGCGACCATGCAACAGCTCAAATGGTGACACCCCAGTAGATGCATGTGGAGTTGTGCGGTAGAACCACAACATGGACCTAACTGCATCATCCACAACACATTTATTAGTCACAGTTCACTGTATACACTCTCCCATCACCCAGTTAATCCTTTCTTTTACAAACTTAACTTATGGCTATTTAGTATAGTAATCCATCAAGACCAATGCAAACTTGGATGAAAGCACCAACTCATTTAATGGTCCTACAATGTCATTTCCCATTTTTTCCCATGGTGCAGCAGGTAAGTCAATAGGACATAAAGGAGAAGGACAGAGCTTCATGCTTTTGTCAGTACCAGCACATATCACACATTTCTTGACTACCTCGCCAATTTTCCTGTCCATGGACGGCCACCAAAAAGACAACCTCACCCGTTTTTTCATTGTGGTAGCCCCTAAATGATCTTCATGGGCATGTATTATAATAGCATTGCTCAAAACAACAGGTGGTACCAACTTGTCAGCTTTCATCAACAATCCATCTTCTACTGACAGATCTTCTGCCACTTCTACATAAGTCTTAAGGTCAAAATCAAGATTCCTCTCACAAGGCCACCATGACTCCATCTTCATAGAAGAATCTTCTTCAACTGGCTTCTGCCATTCACATTCAGAAATAGCACACATCTCCGGTAGGTCTATAGCTGCCACCAGACAATCTACCTTCCTCTTCCTCAACACACTCAGAAGACTGCGACAAATAGTCCGCACAGCCATTCTTACTACCCGGGATATATTCCGGAATAAAGGCAAATTGCAGCGGCTTAGATGCCAACCATGCAATGTGCAGGGTAAACCCTCTAGCATTACTTTCACCCAAAATAAAAATCAAAGGTTTAAGATCTGAGTGTATTCTAAACTTCCTGCCCCACACATAATTTCTAAACGTCATAACGTCATAACTGCCCACCACCAGGCTAACAGTTATTTCTCGATTTTACTGCCCCTGTTAACACATGTGATGTATAACCAATAGTTTTCACCTCACTACCTTCCTGTTGACTCAGCACCACCTTCCCCAACATTGCTGGCATCAACAGTCAGGGCACACTGCAACTCAGGGTCATAATGCTTCAGAACATATCGGGAAACAAGTTGACACTTCTCCCACTCAAACACCTCTTCGCATTCTGATTCCCACACAAAGGTAACTCCCGTCATGAGCATGCATAACAACGGTCTCAATTTAGTGGCAAAGTTATGAATGAATCTTGAAAAAAATTCACATAAACCTAAAAATGATTTAAGGCCAGCCTTGTCCACAGATGATTTAGTCTTGTTAATACTGTCATCCAAACTAGATTTTGGTACAATGTGGTTGCTTGCGACCAAATGCCTCAGATATTCAACTTTATCAGTGAGAAGTACACATTTATCCCTCCTTAGCACCACACCCTTCATCTGGAATATTTCAACACCTCTTCAAGAATACTTTCACATATATGCCTATCCGGTGTAAAAATTAGTACATCATCCTGAAATACAGACAAACACTTGATACCGCTCAACATGTTTGCAATTACTCACTGAAAGGCTGAAGCTACAGAAATAAGCCCAAAAGGCATGCAGCAGTACTAGAAGGTACGAAAAGGGGAGACAAAAACTGTTAGATGCCTTGATTCCGGCTCCAGCTCAATTTGGTGGTAGGCAGAAGCCAGGTCTAGCTTAATGAACACCCTAACATCCTTCAAACTAGCCAGAATTTCGTTTATGTTAGGCATGGGATGGTAATCCACCCAGATTTTTTTAACAAGGCAGCATAAATCCACACAAATCCACAGCTCACTTTGCTTCTGGGCAACCACCAGGGGAGATAACCACAAGGATTAATCAACGGGCTCACTTATCCAATTTTTGGGCAAGGAGTCCAATTCTTTCTTTACATATTTCCTTATATTGAAAGGTACATTTCTCAGGGGCGTGGCTTGGCCAGCAATGGAGTCAGGCGTGTTGCTGTAGAGCTCGGTCATCGGCTCCCTTCTCTGGCTCCATTACTCCGTAAATAGCAGAGCTACAGGCGCGGCTGCCAGCTGGAACTGATCCAGAGGTGGCCCTGACGTCCCGGTGAAGGAAAAAGCGGTCCGCGGCCGCGAACACAGAAGCGGGTCCCCCTGCCTCTAGCCTTGCCGAGAGCAGCTCCAGGATGCCGGGCATAGCACGGTACACACGACCGGGGGTTGGCTCCACCCCCTAGGCCCCGTCGGATGCTGTGGCCTCATCTCGCCCCGTGCACTACTCACCACCACTGACGGCCCAAGACTGGCCCAGTCGGCACTAGGCAGCAAGACGAGTCAGCCTCGAACTACCCGGTGATAACCCCCCTGCCCATAAGACTGCCAGATGAGGGGTGGTGACGCCGGCTGCGAGTATCCACACAAGGTCAGGGACTGGCCCCACCCACTAGGCCTGACCGACGGAGAGACGCCAGCCAGGAATGGTAACTGCGGCCTACTGTTGAGGCCTCGGGCCCGCCGGTGAGACCCTGCAGCGGGGACGGGGGATGCAGATGCTTGTGCCGGCCCGTTCCCCTGTCTGGACATGGCATGAGGTGAGGAGAGGCGCTGGGCCCCAGAGATCACCCGGTCTGGAAAAGGGCAGCGGCGATAAAGCTACTTGCTGCAGTCATCCTGCCCTGATCGGGGACGTGAGGAGACATCTATGCAGGCCTGCGGGGTGGCAATGCATGACCCGCTTGTGCTGGTGCGCGCGGCCTGCGGCGCTGCGAACCAGACGCTTATCCGGGCACTGACTGCCCAGTGAGAATCGGGACTACCGGGGCAGACTACCAGACCTTGTCCACTGAGAACAGCAGAGAGTGAGGAAGTACTCATAGTGGCTCGTGGTGAGTCATGCTTGCAATCTGCCGCAGCACGTGCTTTTTACCTCTGGAGTCCTCTCTGATTGGGACGCTGCAGTCCTACGACGTCTACTACATAAACCCTGTTCCCCAATGTCACAGCGCCGAGTTCAGAGGCGTCGCGACCAACCTGACACCTTTCACATCACGGTTGTTGCGTAGCAGTTCCGAGTGACACTGGTGGGTCCCATCCACCCAATTCAGTCAATTTCTAGATTTGTTCGCAGCAGGTGGTGAGTGTGAACTTCAAGGACTGCTCCAGAGGCGCCTGATGGTCGCTGATCGCCACTCCATGTCATGAGTGGGCCGAACGAAGGCCGGCACTGGGGGTGTGGCAGCTCCTCACCCGCAGACTCGGGCACACACAGACAAGATGGCGGGGGCAGAGACAGCAGACCCCATGGCGCATGAACTGGGTGTTGGCAGCAGTTGAGAAGCTTGGAGAGACGATGAATCAAATCCGCACTTCCTTGGAAGGCAAAATAGATAAAGTGGCACTTGATCTTACGCTGCTACACGCAGACCACCGGAAACTCGCAGACCGTACTGCTGCCACTGAAGGGGACATTGTGGAGGTTGACCGCGAGTGTCCACGGCTGATAAGAACATTTGCGATTTATTAAATCGAGTGGAATTCCTGGAAAAGAGGGCTGAGGATGCCAAAGGCAGGGCCCGCCGCAACAATGTACGCGTCGTGGGCCTACCGAAGGGAGGGGAAGGAAGAAATGCAGTAAATTACGCAGAAGACTGGATCCGATCTCTGCTACCAGGGGAGGCCCTATCTCCACAATTTGTTGTTGAAAGAGCACACAGGGGGCCTGCCAGGCCCCCATCCCTGGGCTCGAACCCAATGCCGCTTTTAATCCGCTTGTTAAATTACAGAGACAGAGATGCCATTCTCCAAGAGACTTGAAAGCTGCAGAACATACAAGTGGACTATCATAAAGTCATGATCTTCCTGGACTACACGTTCCAAGTCCAGAAACAGAGGCACTCATATCTAGCGGTGAAGAGACGCTTGCGACAATGTGATCTTAAATACTCACAGTTATTTCCTGTGAAACTGAGGGTCATTTCTAATGGTAAAACTCACTTCTTCAACACCCTGGACAGTGCAGAGGAATGGCTGGAGTCCTACAACTCACCACAAACAAGGCGCAGAGAGGCACTGCCAGAGACTGCTTTGTGGCGACACCGAAAAGGACGAAGGAAATCGCAATCCTCAACCTCTGAAGCCTCTGGCTTAACGCCAGAGTTGATATTGAGGGGTCAACTCAAGGCGGTAAAAGCAGTGGCAAATATCAGCGGACCGCCGGACGGGGACTCCAATTAGGACTCTGATCGACAGGGACCGCAAAGTGACGAGGAACTTTCGGACAATCTCCCTGTTTCCCAAGGCTTCTGCGTGCCACCACATGTCACCCCGCAGACCTCTGACCATGTCGCTTGAGTATACGTATGTCTTGTGTCCATCTCTCCTCTCCTGGATGGGCTGACCGCCATACGCCTTCACTGGATACGCAAGTATAAAAGACTCTGTATGCTGTCTCTAAACTTTAACGGTTACATTTAGTAGTCATGCTGATATTGTCTCTATAGGGTCAACCCTTTAACCACCGACATGTTCTCCCTATTAGTTATTCCATGTATGGGGACTTTTTACACATAACGAGCAGGCAGCGGCCCTGTACTAGATATGTTTGGCCAGAGATAGGATTAGCCGCATATGACGGCCCTTTCCTTTTCTGTACTTAGCATTTAGATTGCTGTGCATAATAGTCTCCCCCAGACGTTAGTTGTGTGCCACTGAATTATACGTTTGTGCGATTGCCTGTTCTAAAAATCGCTCTCATGGTATATTTGATTGTGTATTGTTTATATGTTTACTATGCCATTGCTGGAGCAGGTAGTACAAAATTTTGTATACCTCCCCCATTTAGCATAAAAATACTAATTAAATAATCCATTAACTATAATATTATTAAATAAGTTTGCATGTTTATTAATCAACATTATTAATATTCGAATTACATGTGGGATTTGCATATTGCATGGCTAAATAACCTTTGTTGACTAAAATCCGTATGCCTACTAATAAGTAGTATATGTAGTAATTAGAATACTGCATGATATATGTTGCTTTTGGTGTCTTAGTAATGTTGCCCAAGAAGACGACCGAAAGGGTGAATATAATTGCTTTAAATGTTGCTATACGCTAGATAAATACAAGCACATAGAGGGATTAGTAAGGAGTTACCATTAGATTTATTATTTCTATGTATTAATTACACTTTTGTGTTTATTTCGCTTAAGTTGGCGTTTGGGCCTAAAATAAAGATGGCCGCCGACGCGACACGACGGAGTGGCCACTGTCCCACGAGGCATGGAGCGAAGTGCACCGATGCGACAAAGCTTTCTAGACCTCGTCACAAACTATGAGCCCGATGTTCCCAAGCAAGGTCACTGTGGGATGACAGCCAAGACAAAAGACAATGGACTTTTACAACAAATTAGTACGGATGGACTTTCGTTGAACTCATGACATCACCTCCTGAACTGTACCAAATATTGCTAACTTCAGCATCAAACGATCTTAACCTCTTCTGTGCCCATGACGAGATAGTCTCGTCATGGAGCACGGTTGCGCTGTGCCCATGACGAGACTATCTCGTCATGAATCCCGCCCGCTAATGTAACGCCCAGAACAGGAGGGGGAAAGGGCGTGGCACTGAAGGGGTTAACCGACCAATCACCATCTTAGTGAAATAACAAAATGTATCTTCTTGCTTAGAAATTATTATAAAATACGCGGTAGAATAGAGAGAAAGTGTGTGTGTGCGGTTCTTGTCTTGACGTTTATGCTGATGCTGAATGCTGCTGATGACAACGACGACGACGGTGACACTATACGAACTCTATTACTTACGGTGACTGCTGCGTTTTCCTGAATCTTAGACGATCCAGATGCTGCCCAAATACTGATGACTGCAAACTTTCTTCTATTCTATGGGCACTGACAAATGCTTGCACGTCTCTGGTCTTTGCTGATCGATAGAGACTGTAGCGTGCTGAGCAGAGAAATCTGATCTTTGACAAATGACTGCGACATGAACCAATGACATAGAGGACTTCAAATAGCCAGATTAGGTAAATATGATGCTCTGCTCCATATATGAAATTTTATATAAATTTCCAATTGCAAACATAACGCTTACAGAAATTAGATAAAGATATTGATTAACAAGAAATGAGTCTGTGGTTTACTGAGGAAGGTAAGATCTAAATATTGAATGTTCTAAATCACCATCAACCAATCCAACTAAATGATTCATCGATCATTGTGGGAGGAGTGCCTTGATGATTAGGATTGAGATCTATAGGTGGAAGGAATATTGATGTATATTGCTGTAAATTAACTTTTCTCCTCTTTAGGTTATAAGGTGTTCCCCTCACATGTCGAGCGCTTGAACAGCTCATCCCTCCAGATTGGGTGCAGACAGTGGAATGGTTAGCGTGAGTGTTGGTGTTATGGGCCCCACCAATGACTGCATGAGTGACTGAGTTAGTGTGACGTCTGGTCTGCCGAAGGGAGGATACTGGTACGGGTTTAGTAGGGTTTCTTGCGCTCCATCAGTTTTTCTGGTAGCAGGATGATGGTTTTTATTGTTTTGGTTTGGTGATTATTGCTTGTAAATAGCTGATTGATTATTGATTGTGGGAAAGTATTGGTTTATGTATTAACACTCTATGTTGAATTGTGTCGATTTCTATGTTGTTTGACGGCTTCTTGGATGTAGGAAGTAGGAAGTTTGTAATAGTTCCGTAGTAGGGCAGAGGTAAGCGCTGCTCTCGGGAAAGACGGAATTGTTGTTGCCCTGTAGGTACACGGGAAAAACGTGTGATGATTGGAGTTGCACGACGCATTGTCTGGGTTTGATTCGGTAACATTGTCGTGTGTTGCCATTAGGGACATTTTCTGTATGAGAGAAATGTATGATAGCGAAGGTCACCTGTGAAATTTTGGTTTTAGGTACCAGGAGTCCAAAAGGAGCTCTAATTACGCTTATCACTGGAAAGGTAATAGTGTTCACTAAGCTTGCTAGAAGGATAAAGTAGAGGGAAGTGCTGCTTTATTAACGTGTGTCATAATTCTGTAGTAGGACAGACTGTTCTCTGTTCTCGGGAAAGACAGAATTCTGTGTGAATGAACTACATTTTCCGTGTGAAAGTGTGTGGATGAAATAGCATTCAGGTTAATTGTGAAACTCTGGTTTTATTTCTCAGGAGCCGAGTGACTCCAACTAGGTGTCTTAATTCTGGAGAAACGGTTAGCTGATGCTTGTTAGAAGGGTAAGGTAGAGGGATGTGCTACTTTATCAACGGAAGAAACGATTCCGTAGTAGGGCAGAGGTAAGCGCTGCTCTCGAGAAAGATGGAATTCTTGTAAGAAAGGTCAGTAACTATACTTTGGTTAGCGAAACAGATAATGGTGGCGTATTTATGTCGTTACTAACAGATTTGTAAGTTTAAAGAACGTAAAAAGCTCACTGAGAAATTTTGTAAAGGAGGGGTCAGCAGAAGCAGGAGTAGCGAGAAAAGCTGACGTTAGAAAGACCGCGCTGGGATTGGCTAGTCAGTGAGAAACGTAGACACTCCTAATTGGTGCGTTAGTGTACGCCGCGCTAGGATTGGAGAATTACAGGGTGATGTAGACGCTCCAGATTGGTGCGTTAGTGTGAGTCGTGCTGAGATTGGAGAACTACCGAAGTGACATAGACGCTCTTGATTGGTGCGTTAGTGTGAGTCACGCTACGATTGGTTAAAAACAACAGAATAGTCGTAGGGAAGTCTAAGCGATTTACGGAAGACAAAAAAGATGTATTACGATCCACCAGAAAAAGAGAAAAAGTCCTGGTTTGGAAAGATCAAGAGCTTGTTTAAAAAAGACAAGCCGATTGTGACTAGAGAGGGACAGTTGCTTCCTCCACCTAAATCTCCCGCATCCTTTATGGTTGCAAAATATGGATATCATACATGCATTTGGTTGGACAATTGGGCGAAATATACGAAGGACGATGGAGTTTTGGCATTTCCAGAGCATGGTTCATTTAATTTAGCTGTTTTGAGAAATTTAAGAGAGAGAATGATGAATCTAGAACCGAGACCTAGACCAACACAATTTGAAGCATTGACGGAATGGGAAGATGAGATGCATGACAGAGAAAAACAGAGGAGTGGCGAAAGATATAGGTACATGTTTGGTAGATCTCATTGTCAGGAGAACCATGATGACAGAATTAGGAGATGGCGAAGTGCAGATATGGCTAATGGTTTGTTTCCTGTGAGACATGTTGAAGAAGTTCGTGGAAGAAAATGTACAGAAAAGAGACATAATATAGGGTCAGGAGGGTATGGAGTGTATGAACGGAGGATGATGTTCTTGACGACATATTTTATAAAAATCCACCACCGTATCAACCAGATTATGAAATGTTGACACCAAGTGCCCCAATGAGGGAAACTTTGCGGAGCATTAAGACTGAAACAGTATCTCAAGAGTTAGGCAAAAGCAATTCTTTCAGAGAAATAGGGAGAAAACAGGATAACAAGGTAAGTAGTGAAAATTCAACAGAATTAGCAAAAACCACTTTAGAGTTAACTGAAAAGATTAGGGAATTGACAAAAAATTTAGAAGCCGTGACTGTTCCCGTAACCATAGGTCCAGTAATGCCTATCTTTGATAAACAGAAGGAAAACTAACATTGTTTAACGGTCCCTTATAACAGTAATAAACAGCTAGAAAGGCCAAGGAAAAATTTAGAAGGGAACCCATGGAGACAAACGGTAAGTACATCAGAACAGGGTACATCTAAAAATCTAACAGCAAATCCAGATCTAGTTGAGAGATCAATAATGACTACAGACCCCGTATCAGAAACCCTAAGAGAATCAGAACAAGGTAATGAGGAGAAACCAGTAGGTCCTACTTCAGAAGAATTAAGTGAATGGTTAAGGAGCTTACAGAGAAAAGACAGAGAATCTCAATCTATAGATGTGGCAAAACTAAGAATGGCTTTGGAAGAATTAAAAGTAGGGACGATCCCCACAGAAAAATTAAAAGCATATCAGAATGAAGAATTATTGTTTTTGTGCAAAAGTATAACTTGGAGAGCAAAAAGCCTACACGAGAGATTAGAGGAAATAGCAAGTGAAATGGGTATAGACATTGAAAAAGTAAAAGCTTTACAAAAACCATATCGAGTTGATTTTACTGAGAAAGATATTGAAAATGTAAACACCACGGGACGGATAATTCAGATTAAAGATATATTCATTTTGTTGAGAAAATTGGGTGATGTGGATACATGGAGAAGTAGGTGGTTTAGAAAACGAGATGATGCCTCAGATAAAACGTTTGCAGTTTTCCCCGTAAGAGAAAAGGAAAAGATAATGACAGAATGCCCTAGGAGAGAAATTCCAGGAGGAGGATATGTACATGTTCCTTGGACTAGGCAAGATATTTTGTCATTTACAAATGATTTCCCTCGACTACGCGAAAAGCCAGTCGAGTGGTATCGACAAGTGGACAGATTCGTAAAATTATCGAAAGTTTTGTGGATTGACTTGAATAGTCTATTTGACATAATAGTGCCAGCAGATCTATGGACAGAGTGTAAATTAATGATAGACTGGCCTACAAAAGAATACCCTAAAGATCCAAAGACAGGTGCCCCTGATCGAGAAGTGATGAGAAAATACGAACAAGTAATCACATTTTTGAAAAACAAAGTACCTCCCAAAGAGATCGATTGGGTAAAAATTGACAGAACTCATCAAGAAGCTAAGGAGTCGGTACACACGTATTATGAAAGGTTAATTCTTGCCTTTGAGCAATTTAGTGGTGATGAATATTTGAGGGAAAAGGATTTAAGTCATTTTGTATACAGATTTGTATATGGACTATGTCCTGAAATTAGTGAAATGATCAAGCAACATACAGTGGATTGGCAAAATAAGAAAATAGATGAAGTATTGAGACATGCAAAATATTTTAGTGATGAAATTGAAGCTAAACAACGTAAATTAAAAGAGAAAGCAATGTGGGCACAAGTAAAGGTAGCAGAAAGACAGGAAGAACAATTGATTGAACAGACAAATAATGCAGGACCAAAACCTAGATTTAATACTGGAAAAGAAAAGGGACAATTCAATATTGAAGAAGCCAAAAAGAAATGGCCATGTCATGATTGCGGAAGAATAGGGCACTGGAAATCCGAGTGTAAATTTCCCCCAAATACTAATGGTGATAATGCATCATTGAATCCGCAGGTGCAGAAAGAGGTGAGTGGTCAACCGCAGCGACAGCAGAAGGTTGCTACCCAACAGAATCAGGTGCCAAAGCCGCCTATTCCACAGAGCGTAAATTCACAGAAATACAGTAATGAGACAGGATTCTACAACGAAGAAAAGGTAACTAAGCTGCCGCACGCTAGCGCTGTTTCGCAGTATTGGCTACAACGCGATGAGAGTGAGTCAGAAGAAGGTTATTGACGGTGCCGAAGGGAGGTAAAAGAGTGCGTACTTGGCACAACTCTAGAAGTAGACCAAACAAGCCCTTTTGTGGACGGAAAGGTAAATAATGACAATATTACTTTCCTAGTAGATACTGGTGCTACTCAATCAACTGTTAGGTCAGCAGATGTTAGAAATCTTCCTCTCTCGGATGAAACAATCCAAGTAGTTGGAGTATCCAACAGACAAATCAAAACGTTTCTCACAGAACCCATAAAAGTCAACATAGGGAAATTTTCCGAAATGCACCGTTTTGTTGTATGCGATTCAAGTCCTGTAAACTTATTAGGACGAGACTTGTTGTGTAAAATGAATTGCACCATATTTTGTACTCCTGATGGTATAGCATTTGAGACCCCTGATGAAGATGTACTGTGTAAAATGCCAATGGCTAATATGGAAACTGAGGTTACTGAAGCCTATGCTATATTCAACCCTGATGAACTACCACTAGAATTGAAGCAGAGAGTAAAAGCAGAAGTCAGGGATTTTACAGGAGAAGACGTAGGATTGATGAGAAATGTGGATCCCGTAAAAATAACAGTGAAGGAAAGAATAAGCTACCCAAATGTTCCTCAATATAAATTGACACCCGAGATAATTGAAGGAGTTACCCCAATAATTGAGAAAATGATTAAACAAGGAATTTTGAGAGAAATAATGAGTAGTCCATGTAATTCACCAATTATGGGACTGAAGAAGCCTAACGGTAAATTTAGGATAGTGCAGGATTTGAGAAGATAAACAAAATTGTTGTATCGTGCTCTCCTACTGTACCAAATCCATCTGTGATTTTGTATCAGATACCTCATGATGCAGAATGGTACACAGTAATCGATTTATGTCATGCTTTCTTTTCCATCCCATTGCACCATGATAGCCAACAAATGTTTGCATTTCGTTTTGGCGAGCGTATTTTGGCTTGGTGCTGAATCCCACAGGGGTATACAGAAAGTCCCTCGATTTTTAATCAGATATTGAACAAGTCTTTGGAAGACCTTGAAATGCCCGAGAATTCAGTGTTAGTCCAATATATTGACGACCTACTTGTGGCGTCAAAAACTCGAGAAGCTTGTGTAATGGACACCATAGCCTTGTTAAATCATTTGACAGATGGAGGACTTAAGGTATCCCCATCGAAATTGCAATTTTGTCAAAAAGAAGTACAATATTTAGGTCACAAACTTGAGAAAGGACTGAGGAAAATAACTACAGACAAAATCAAGATAATAAAAGCAATGAGAGCCCCAATGACGCAAAGAGAAGTGAGAATGTTTCTTGGAATGGTTGGATATTGTCGTCAGTGGATAAGTAACTTTTCCCTGATCGCAAAACCATTAGTACGACTGACGAGAAGTGATGTGAAAGATCCAATTGATTTAGGTAAGGAAGAATTAGCAGCTTTTAAAAAATTGAGAGACAGTTTGTGTGAAGCGCCAGCATTAGGAATGCCTGACTATGAATAGGAGTTCGAGCTGTACTGCAGTGAGAGGAATAGATGTGCACTCTCTGTTTTAATACAGAAACATGGAAAATTGAGAAGACCAATTGCGAATGTTTCAGCAATATTATATCCTGTAGCATTGTCAGGTTGTTTGAAAGCAGTAGCTGCTACTTGTAAAAGTCTGGAACAGCATGTGGGAATTGTGATGGGATATCCTGTGCGAGTGTTTGTACCTCATGATGTGGCAATCCTTTTAACAAGGAGTTGCACTCAGTTTATGACGCATAGTCGGCTGACTAAGTATGAGAAAGTCATATTAGGTGCAACGAATGTAAGCCTTGTGAGATGTCTGAATGTGAATCCTTCGACACTATTGCCTGATGCTTAGAATGTTGAAGTCAGGGACGAAGTGGATCATGATTGTTTAGATGTATTGGATTTCTGTACCAAACCACGTCCGGTTATAAAGGATGAACCTTTGTCAGAGAGTGATTTTGTGATGTTTGTAGATAGATCATGTTTGATAACAGACGAAGGAAATCTGAGTGCATCATATGCAATATGCACAGTTGCAGCAGTAATGGAAGCATCTTATCTGCAGGGAGTAAAATCAGCCCAAGTTGCTGAACTTGTAGCCTTAACTAGAGCATGCAGAATTGGAAAGAATGTGAGAGTGACCGTGATAACTGATAGTCAGTATGGGTTTGGCGTTGTGCATGATTTTGGCCAAATATGGCTGCAGAGAGGATTTCTGACTTCAAGTGGAACTCCTATAAAGAATGCTGAAGTGGTTGGAAAGTTGCTTGAGGCGATACAGCTGCCTAAACAATTGGCTGTTGTGAAGTGTGCTGCCCATGTGCAATCCGCTGACTATATCGCGGTTGGAAACAGATTTGCAAATGATATGGCTCAATATTGTGCTCGAAACAAGAATTCGGTCAACAAAGCTAAAGAAAAGGAAATGAATTCTATGCTTTTAATGTCTACTAACATTGTAGATACTTGGGAAGAGGTGAGGCAATTGCAGGAAGAAGCAGGAGATGAGGAAATGAGACAGTGGGTAAAAGCAGGATGTACACCAAGGGAAACAGATCATGTATGGGTATATCGAGATGGAAGACCAGTAATGCCTGATAGCATGATGTCTGCCATGGCCCGGATGTATCATGGACAAGGACACATAGGGAGAGATGCGATGATTAGGTCCTTTAAGCAAACTTGGAACAATGCAAAATTTAGACTTGTGCTGAGAGCCTTTGTCAAAGATGCCTTATATGTCAGCAGTTCAATCCTGGAAGAAAGACAGTGGTAAGTCTAGGAACAATAGGTCGAGAAGGAGGGCCTTTCACCAGAATGCAGATTGATTTCATTGAGATGCCTCCCTGTAATAGGTTGAGGTATGTTCTAGTAATGGTTTGTTTATTTTCTAGATGGGTAGAAGCATACCCAACAAGAAGAAGTGATGGAATCACAGTAGCAAAATTACTTTTGAGGGAATTCATCCCTAGATTCGGTTTCCCAGTTACAATTGAATCAGATAGAGGACAGCATTTCCATAATGAGATCATGAAATTGATTTGTGAAGCATTGAATGTACAACAAAAACTACATTGTGCCTATCGCCCAGAGGCTTCTGGTGTGGTGGAACAAATGAATGGCACCATTAAAAACCGATTGGGAAAAATATGCTTAGCCACAGGTTTGTAATGGCCTGATGTCTTGCTTCTGGTACTCATGACTATTAGATCAATTCCAGATAGAACCACGTGTTTGAGTCCACATGAAATTATCATGGGAAGAGCAATGCGACATGTATTCATACCAGTCAACAAGCTGTTGCCTATAACTGATGACTTGGTGTTGGATTACTGTAAGGGACTGGCTGACACAGTTCATTCTGCGTTTCATCAGGTTGGAGCGGATGCCACCACCCTTGAAAAGAAGCAAGCTCATGATCTGAGCCCAGGAGACTGGGTGAGAATCAAAGTACACAGAAGAAGGAACTGTCTGGTCCCATGCTGGGTAAAACCACGACAGGTGATTTTGACTACAACAACAGCTGTGAAGTGTGCTGGGATCAAGAACTGGATCCATGCTACTCATACATTGAGAATCCCAAATCCAGTGGATAGCCAAGAACGAGAATATTATGACGAATCAGAAAGTAGCTCTGAGGAAATAAGAACAAGAGAAAATCCTGAAAGGAGGGAAACAGAACCAAGTTTGATCGTTGCCCCAGAAAATATTCCCTTAAGGAGAAGATTACAGATTTCTGATACCAGCTCAGACTCAGAGACAGAACAAACACCGGTATGTTCAGGAAAAGATAAAAGCAGTGAAGAAACAATCAAAGAAGTTATTGATAAAGAGATTCCTGATGGAAAGCTGAGAGAAATTCCACCTGAAATAATAAGAGTAGATGAACAGGTGCAAGATATAGAAAGAGAGGGAAAGATTCTTGCGGAAGACCCCCGAGGAGTTGTAGGGAATTCCAACATCCAGTTAGAGGAAGGGATAATTAGTCAGCAGGAAGATCGTGTGCAAGAACCACGAGGAGGGACAGAAGCAGGGAAATTAAAAGAAGTGGTGGAAAGAACAGCTGAAAGCGAAAAGCAAGTTGAAACAGACTCAGAAGAAAGTGATGAGGAAGTACCAGAAGGACGGGTCTTGAGAAAGAGAGCATGGAGAGCTGAAAAGAATGATAAAGGAAATAAATCGAAAAGACCAGCAAGAGATGAAATCTGGCCTAATAAGATAAAGAGATTAAGATATCGACTGACACGAGTCAACTCACCAAGAGCAGAGCAGGTGAATGAAGTATCAAGTCAAGAAAAGTCGAAAGCTGAGACAATAGTTACAGCAGAGGAAAACAAAAGAACAAGAAAGCCCAACCAAAAGTATAAGTCGCCAGAATGGATGTACGTGGGCCTGCCTGATATAAAAGAAGAGGTGGATAGCCAAGAAAATCCAGAGGGGACTGTACCAGAAGTGGTTGAGGAAGACGAAGAATCGGAAATCCTGAGAGTTATCTTGGCCGATATTGGAGAAGAGACGGATATTCAGGAAGTTCTATATCAAGATTATGAGAGAAAAGTGAAGGATGATCAAATGCCAAACTGAGAAGGACAAAAATACTGCTAATGGAAAGAAAATAGAATACAGAAACTGACATAACTGATAGAACCAAGTAGGTGCTTAGAGCCTTGGGTTAGACAAAACTAGTTGTGAAGTAGAAGAGGTTAAGTCAAAAGACACTGACCATTTTACAAAAATGGCAAATACAGAAAGTAGAAAAGCTAAATGCATGTTCATTAGAAGGTGGTTCAAAATATGTTGTAGTTGTACAGGATTACTAATGCTTTTATGGAGTGTATTAGCTTTAATGATTTCATTTAAGGTTACCATAGACACAATAGAAGGACATAGTGAAAATAAGACCAATATAGAAAAAATTCAGAAAGTATATCCAACTAAAATAGATAGAAATTACATACATAAAGATAGATCTATAAATGATTTCCCTAACAATGTATTTTCAAAACATTTATACGAATATGTAAAGACAATGGATGTGAGGGATTGCAATGTTTGTATGCAGTTACCTGCATCTATATCGGAGGGAGTGACCTACCATCACCTCCCAGTAACTTATGGAATAACATGTAGTGTGATAGCTAGTTTGTTTTATAAAACAGGAAAATTAGAATATTATTTTTCAGATGTAGATAACATGTTTTCACAAGTTCCAGTAATTAACAAGTTGAATAAAGTAAAGCCTGCAAAGGTGTTAGGTGAATTTTTCTTAGAAACTCATGAATTAACATTAGAATATATATTTAAGAATAATCTGACTTGTAGTTTAAAGAAGGAAGAAAATACGTTTTTGGATATGGTTGAAGAAAGGAGATTGAAAATGCAGAGGAAAGTATCTGAGGGAAGAGAGGAAAGGACAGTCTGGGATGTTGAAATCGAAAAACACTTGAAGGGAGAAGCTAGTCCAACTATGGCTTTAGATTGACCCCAGAAAGTGCAGTTGTGTATTAGAAGGAATCAAACTGCATATGATAATTATTTTGTAGGTAACAGTGAGTGCCATGATGCATACAGATTCATGGGTGGATGGGGATTTAAAGGAGGAAATGATCCAGTTTTTCCTGGGTTATATTTTATCTGCGGAAACAAGGCATATTATCATTTGCCAGACCATTGGTATGGCACTTGTTATATAGGTCTGGTTTTCCCAAAGATATTCCACATGGGAAGTGGAGACGATGTTGTACATAAGTTAGGTAGTCATTTAGCATGAAAGAAGAGAGAATCTTGGTCAGAAATTGTAGGAGACATATTTGGAGCATTGATACCAGCAGTGGGAATATCTCTGTATGCACACAAAATTAGAAAACTATTGGTAAATACTGAAATGGTTGCTATGCGTGCCATGGTATTGCAAAATCGACTTGCCCTTGATATTTTATTGGCAAAAGAGGGTGGAGTTTGAGGAATGCTGAAAGTTCAACTTTGTTGTACTTACATTCCGGACGAAAGTAAAGATCTGAAAAATTATATTAAAAATATAACTGAATTGCATGATGACACCACTGGAGGTTGAAAGTGTTTGGGAAAAGATTGGAAAGAAACTTTCTTCTATTCTTATTAAACTTAGGTAGCACTTTTATAGGTAGAATATTATTTCCATTAACATTTGTAATTTTTATAGTATTAATCTTAAGATTAGTTTGTGTGTGCCATAAAAGGAAGAAAATGCAGAAAAGGTGAAAATTTGAAAAGAAGACAGAATAAGAGACAAACAAGGGAATTTGAAGAAGTAGAATTAGAAGAGATGAAGGAAAACATGTATTAAACAGCGAGAAGAGATGAAATTGGGGAAACAGAGATGTAAACTAATATAAGAATTCATTTTGCTTTCTTGACAAATTGATACAAGTTTAATGATGTGGTGATAAAATCACCAAAGGGGCGATGCTGGAGCAGGTAGTACAAAATGTTGATTACCTCCCCCCATTTAGCATAAAAATACTAATTAAATAATCCATTAACTATAATATTATTAAATGAGTTTGCATGTTTATTAATCAACATTATTAATATTCTAATTACACGTGGGATTTGCATATTGCATGGCTAAATAACCTTTGTTGACTAAAATCCGTATGCCTACTAATAAGTAGTATATGTAGCAATTTGAATACTGTATGATATATGTTGCTTTTGGTGTCTTAGTAATGTTGCCCAAGAAGAGGACCGAAAGGGTGAATATAATTGCTTTAAATGTTGCTATACGCTAGATAAATACAAGCACATAGAGGGATTAGTAAGGGGTTAACATTAGATTTATTATTTCTATGTATTAATTACACTTTTGTGTTTATTTCTCTTAAGTTAGCGTTTGGGCCTAAAATAAAGATGGCCGCCGACGCGACACGACGGAGTGGCCACTGTCCCACGAGGCATGGAGCGAAGTGCGCCTATGCGACAAAGCTTTCTAGACCTCGTCACGAACTATGAACCCGATGTTCACAAGCAAGGTCACTGTGGGATGACAGCCAAGACAAAAGACAATGGACTTTTACAACAAATTAGTACGGATGGACTTTTGTTGAACTCATGACATCACCTCCTGAACTGTACCAAATATTGCTAACTTCAGCATCGAAAGATCTTAACCAACCAATCACCATCTTAGTGAAATAACAAAATGTATCTTCTTGCTTAGATATTATTATAAAATAAGCGGTAGAATAGAGAGAAAGTGTGTGTGTGTGCGGTTCTTGTCTTGATGTTTATGCTGATGCTGAATGCTGCTGATGACAACGACGACGACGGTGACACTATACGAACTCTATTACTTAGGGTGACTGCTGCCTTTTCCTGAATCTTAGACGATCCAGATGCTGCCCAAATACTGATGACTGCAAACTTTCTTCAATTCTATGGGCACTGACAAATGCTTGCACGTCTCTGGTCTTTGCTGATCGATTGAGACTGTAGCGTGCTCAGCAGAGAAATCTGATCTTTGACAACTGGCTGCGACATAAACCAATGACATAGAGGACTTCAAATAGCCAGATTAGATAAATATAATGTTCTGCGCCATATATGAAATTTGATATAAATTTCCAATTGCAAACATAACGCTTTCAGAAATTAGATAAAGATATTGATTAACAAGAAATGAATCTGTGGTTTATTGAGGAAGGTAAGATCTAAATCTTGAATGTGTTTTAGCTGGTTCTAAATCACCATCAACCAATCCAACTAAATGATTCATCGATCATTGTGGGAAGAGTGCCTTGATGATTAGGATTGAGATCTACAGGTGGAAGGAATATTGATGTATATTGCTGTAAATTAACTTTTCTCCTCTTTAGGTTATAAGGTGTTCCCCTCACATGTCGAGCGCTTGAACCACTCATCCCTCCCGATTGGGTGCAGACAGTGGAATGGTTAGCGTGAGTGTTGGTGTTATGGGCCCCACCAATGACTGCATGAGTGACTGAGTTAGTGTGACGTCTGGTCTGCCGAAGGGAGGATACTGGTACAGGTTTAGTAGGGTTTCTTGCGCTCTATCACCATCTTTTCTCAACAAGGGTACGACTGTTGTACAGTTGATCTGCACAGGGACTCACACTCTAGAACGACCTCTACACGCCTGCTGCCCACCTCCTCCACCCTCCGGCCGGACGGGACCACCTATACCTCTGACACTAATCAGTTATGGCACCCACTAAGATAGGTATATGGAATGTGCGAGGTATCCATAGCCCGGCACGCATTATCTTATATACTACTATCTCAAACGTCATCACATACACATAGCACTTCTCCGGGAGACACATTTGACTCAAGCAGAAGTTACACACCTCCACAGACGCTGGAGAGGGCAACTATATGCGACGGGCTACTCAGCATATGCACAGGGGGTCCTAGTGTGGGTGAGACCAGATACCGAGTGATAGACACAGTGGTTGATGGGGAGGGCAGATATGTTTTAGTTAAGGGTGTACTTGGCAGGAAGCCGGTAGTATTGGCATCACTCTATGCACCCAACACTGAGCAGGCAGCCTTTTTAGATCAGATGTCGCAAAAATTATCCATGTGGCACGACACCCCTATGATCTTAGGTGGTGATTACAAATGTGTGCTGGACGTTTCCCTAGACCGATCCTTCCCCCCCCCTTGCGAGGCACAGCCACACACACAGCTGCGTAGATATTGGCAAATTGGGCCGTGCACTGGCACCTCACCGACGTGTGGCGGCAAACAAACCCACTAGACAGGGTGTACTCCTTTTACTCTGTGGCCCATAGACTCCATGTACACCTAGACCACTTCCTGGTGTCAGATGACCTTCTACCATGCTTTTCCGAATCCTCATATATGGGACGCACACACTCTGATCACAACCCGCATGTCATGGAGCTACAGTGGGAGGTCGACCTGCCACTGATCCCGATATGGCACCTCCAACCGGATGTTCTCCTTGATGCGCCATTTTGGGACTCACTGGCCACTACAGTGGCACAATATTTTGAAGACAATACGGGTACGGCCACATCGCAACTGGTGGAGTGGGATGCCCTCAAAGTGGTTGTTAGGGGGCATTGTTTGGGGACACAGGCAGGCTTGCGTAAGCAACTGGAAAAAGAACTCACTATTTTAGAACGGAGATTAGCCACTAGTGAACAGACAGCCGTAGAAGGCACCCAGGGGCGGCTAGACCAACACAGGGAAGTGCATGCGCAGATACTGGACCGGTTGCGGTGCCTCAATTACGCCGCTCACTCAGCGAGAACACATAACATGAGTGACAAAGCAGGCAAACTGCTTACAAGGCTCATCCGCCAGAATGAGTCATCAACGCCGATAGCCTCGGTGAAAATGGCGAACGGGGAAATCGCATATATACAGCGGGACATTCATAGTGCGTTTTTTACGCACTACCGAGACTTGTATAAATCGAGCGCGCGAGTTACGCCCTTAGAGTTACAGCTTTACTTGGAGGACATAGATCTGCCAAGGCCTACACGCGCCCAAAGTGAAGAATTAAATGCCCCTCTTTACTCAGAGGAAATCTGAGATTGTATTTTCTCATTGTCCAATGGGAAGTCACATGGACCAGATGGTCTGCCGACTAAATTCTACAAGGCGTATACACACATCTTAGTACCACAGTTGTTGAAAGTGTACGAAACTGCACTTGATGACTCCACTCTTACCACCACGCAAAATGAAGCCCTGCTGGTGTCCCTCCTTAAACCTGATAAAAACCCCGACCTCCTGGGGTCCTACCGCCCGCTTGCGCTCCTCATCACAGACTACAAGATCTTTGCATCGTTATTAGCCAGGCGTCTTTCACCCTTAGTGAAAACGTTGGTACACCCTGATCAGAACGGTTTTGTCCCCGCACGGTGCACCTCTCTTACAATACAAAGGTTCTTTAGAGATCAACAGTACGCGACACGCACTTGGCCCCGATCGGACATAGAGAAGGCCTTCGATTCTTTGGAATGGCCTTATCTGGTAGCTGTGTTAGGTAAATACGAACAAGGGGAACATTATTTAAATATGATTCGTTTACTGTATCAACGGCCCACTGTCCGGGTTCGCACCAGTAATTTAGTCTCGGACTGCATTGGAGTGAGGCGTGGGACATGCCAGGGCTGCCCATTGTCTCTGCTGCTGTTTTCCCTTGCTATGGAGCCTTTGGCAGTGCTGCTCCACAGAGATGGCGAAGAGTGGGGTATACGGCTGGGGGATGGGCTGCATGCCGATTCCCTATACGCTGGTGATTTGTTGTTATATCTTTGGGATGTTACTGTAATCACAACGTCCATTGCAGATATATTCAAAACATTTGAGGAGAAATCAGGACTCCGGGTCAATTGGGCCAAGTCAGGGATCTATTCATTTAACACCGACACAATAGAGGAAGATGTATTCCTGAATGACTCACTCCACAGGTGGTATCCCACAACCTTCAGATATCTTGGAATTTTTGTGTACCGATCGCCTGACGTCTTACTAGAGGGCAATCTGTCAAGAGCAATTTCGGCCATATGAGCCCAAGCGCACTTTTGGGAAACGCTCCCACTGAACGTTATGAGCCGTATCACCCTGCTGAAAATGATCGTACTTCCCAAATTACTCTATTATTTCTCAAATCTCCCACTTTATGTCCAACCCAGGATCTTCCGGGAGCTGGAACGGTTATTTCGGGACTTAATATGGAACAGGGGGAGACCGAGAGTCGCTCTGTGGAAGATGTATGCTCCTACTAGCCAGGGTGGACTAGCTGTCTCCAACATGGAAATGTATTATTTAGCTGCCCAGCTTCAATGGGTGACGAAATGGCTTGACGGTGGGTGTCTGGAAGACACAGCAACCATGCAACAGCCTTGGACCCACTCTCAAATCTGCCATCTGTTCCTTGCCGTTGCAAAACTCCTGCGTCCACCGCAACTACATTTAGGATTGGCTTATAAATGCTACAAAAGGCGTTTATATCTTACCCGCACAACGCTTCCATACGCCCCGATTTTATTACTGCTAGGGACGCCAAGGGGTAGTAAACTGGGTACATCGGAGGCAGCCTTGACGACTTGGCATGCGGCAGAATTGAATACATTGGGCGACCTATATAGAGACGGTGCGTTACTCACATTTGAGACATTAGTCGAAGAGACTGAATTGCCGGCTGGACAATTCCTTCTACACACCTCCCTTCTGAAGGCTTTGTCAACTGCCTGGGGGGATCTAACAGCTGAGCCACCAACACACTTAGAATTACAATACCTGCATGTCAAGAGGGACAGGATCGCATGTGGTGCATTGGCTGGTAGAGGCGCTGTTTGCACACACGTTGAAGCCGATGCAACGCCTCCGAATCAGATGGGAAACAGATAGAGGCCGTCCCTAGACTGATGAGGAATGGGACGTCATACTGGCGGGTGCTAGAAACATACCAAGAAACTCTAGGTTCAAGCTCATTCAAACGTACATTATACAGAGGGCCTACCTCTCATCCGACATGATAAACCGATATTTTCGCACAGCCAACTCTGTGTGTCCGCGCTGTCAACATCCAGATGCAGACCTGCTTCATATGCTGTGTGCCTGCGCCTCCCTTCAACATTACTGGCAAGAGATAGTCACGGCCCTAGCTTCTTGCAAAGACACGACATTGCCACTGTCATGGGAAATCTGCCTTCTAGGGCTATATGCTAGATCTAAAAAAAACAAGGTCACCTCGAGATTCCGAGATTTAGGTCTAATTACTGCAAAACATCTAATAACCAAGAAATGGAAAAACACGGATCCCCCAGAGGTAATTAGCTGGAAGCGTTCATTTCTAATATGGGCTCAAGCGGAAAGTACGGCACTCCACAGAAAGGAGACAGCGGGGCTCCCACAAATATCCTATTGCGCAAGGCTGGGATACACTGCTCACTGCACTTCGCATCGGTAACACAATAGATGCAGATAATACCCTAACTGCTGATTTATGACAGATATGTTGATGCCTCACTACTCAGCCAAGACGAGGAGACATGCCGATCTTACAATCGGAAGATGGCCGGCCGGAAGCTCCCGACCAGGCATCACCTTTCTGGTGATTTCCCCCAGTCTCGACCTTCCTCTCGAGTTCCTCCTTCTCACCTGGGCTCCTGATGCTCAGCGGTCCTCATTGCGCTGATGCCCCGCTAGCAAACTCGTGATTCTTGGAGGAAGACGGGCTCGAGGCTTTCCCCCATTGAGACTGAGCTAGCGAGGCCGACGCAATTATCCCCGGGGGCTTCCTTCCCCTGCGGGTCTTCTGCGGTTGTCTTAGAGGTGTCCCAGGCCGCTTGAGGTCCAATGTCAGAGCTGGTGACCTGTTACGGGCCGTGGCTGCAGCTGTCGGAGCAGACTGGCACCCCTGAGTGGCGAGGGCGACGAGAGGCGGACAGCCATTTTGCCCTGGAGAGTCCACTGAGCCCACGGGGGTTCACAGCGGCGTGAGGACCCCTGACGCGGCCTGCCGCACCTTCGCCCTGAGAGAGTTGAGGGCTGATGCTACTCCACAGGTTTGCGTGTCACTGACCACAAGAGGCAGGGGATTGAGATATGGGCGATCATGGCTGCCCAACTCAAAAATGGCGGCTCCCTGGGACGGAGACACGGTCTCACCCTGCTGAACAAGACGGCGGACCCACACCTCGCGGCATATGAAGGGGTGCATGAGTGGACTGCTGCTGCCAGCGCTGATGCCCCACTGTATTCTTGCAATACTTGATAGCAAAATCGCCAATCAAGGTTGAGCTGGCGTGAGCTGTGGACCCCTGGACCAATGAGAGTAGACGAGCCTCCTGCGAGCTGAGACTGCCCCACTCCAGCACCCGGGGAGTCAGTGAGACGCGGGGCTTGAGTACCGGAGCCAGTGGAGAGGCCGGCTGGACGCAGCTACTGAGGCTTTTGCGGCCCTCCAGGTCCAGCGTGAGTGAGGCTCCTCCCATGAATCACCGAGGGCCCCCATGAAACACTCAGGTGAGGGAGTGAGGGAGGCCCGGCCCCCACCAGTGAAAGTGTGCAGCAAACTTTGTCCCATACAGAGCACACGGTTGGGCCCCTCCCCCATCGGCCCCATAGTGCTGGATGCCCGCGTATATCTAGGGCTTCCTTCTAATTCCCAGTCCAAGTCCCTCGGGCCCCTATTTACTTGAAGCTGAGGCGGATGGGTGCCTGACCCTTACATTGCCACCAGTAGTGACTTTCTGTCCCCGAGCTGAACTTTTCCTTACATAACCCTACCTGAACTGTGCCTGACCTCAAGATGGCGTCTGGATTTCATGCAGACTATGGTTTCTCACTCACCCCGCACCCTGCTCTAATCTGAAAATCTCTGAGCACACCTGATCACTATCCTGACAGCTGAGTCCGAGCACTATGTCCGACGCCCGGTGGAGCTGCTCTGTTCAGCTATTGAGAGATTGGCCTTGGTTCATCCCCTTGACCATCACCTGCCCAGCCGGACTTTGGGTCAGTTTTCTCCGTCTCCCTGTCTCACCCATTCCCCCCTAATTGTTTTCTTTAACTCGGCTTTTTGCCTGGTCTTGTATCTATCTATCTATCTATCTATCTATCTATCTATCTATCTATCTATCTATCTATCTATCTATCTATCTATCTATCTATCTATCTATCTATCTATCTATCTATCTATCTATCTATCTATCTATCTATCTGACCGACGCCCGATGGAGCTACCTGGAGAGCTAAAGGGGTGATTGGCTGCGGATTCCCTCCTCGGCCGGATCCTGCGTAGTCGGTCATTGGGCAGACTTTCCCTTCGTCTCTCATACCTCTACACCCTCTTCCTCTCCCTTCACACTCCCCTCTCCCCCTTTCCGCCCTATTTTGTCTCTCTCTCTCGCTCTTTAAGGTGTCGCATATATTTGATGTAATGTGTAATTGTTATCATTGTTGTAACATTGTTGATCTTTATGTAAAGCGCTCTGATACCTTTGGGTCTAGCCAGCGCTATATAAAACTCTTTAAATAAATAAATAAATGCTTTAAAATGTACAGACTAGACATTTCTCCCGCCCCCAGCTCCATTGTGGGTAGACACATGCATCCCATTTATTTCTGTAGACATAGAGGTCCCCTTTGCTGGATGGTAACGATGCTTAGTAATGTGCACTGTTCCCATTTATTATGTGGCAATGAATCAATAATGTACCCTCGTACCCTGCCAAGCGAGACTGATTTTCACTGTATTTCATAGATGGCAAACTTTCTTCTTATATTATAAGTTTCAGTTTAGTTTGTATAGTTTTAGAAAACATGTCCTGTTGGTATTCATCAATGACTTATTTTTCCATTCTGTCATCATATAATTCCCTTTCTTCACTACACTCGAGAATAGTTTGTCAGTAACAATGACAACAACGAACTGAAGTAATGTGTACTAATATTTTATATAAGTGTACTGTAAGTATGATATATGCGTTTGGAAATTTTGTATGTAACCATGATGACAGTCATGTTCAAAAACAGAAAATAACCAATAAAGATATTTAAACAAAAAATTGAAAGGTACATTTCTCAGTTTATGTTTCACTGGCTGTGCACCTTCCTTCACTATTATTTTGTGCTTGTAATCCTGGACTTTCCCTAATTCATCCGATAACACATGGGGATACTTATTCATGATTTCTTCTAACTCTATGTTATCTCTCACGGCCAACACCTGCTCTCTTGCTCCTGGTCTGAGAATCATCCCAAATAAGCCCTGGTGGAACCACTCATAAGATATTCAGTCCTTTATGAGCTACATAAACCTTCTCAGCTATTTTCCGACACTTGAACACCAGTATGTTTTCAATGTGGCCACATAAATTTATATCACGTCCCTCATAAGATACTGCTCTCTGATCTGGTGGTAAGAGTTGCCTACCTGGCCAAATACTATCATATATGTTTTGGGTGATCATGGTGATCCGTCCTCCAGAATCCAACAAAAGTCTCAACATTTTGTCAACACGGAACTCTGGATTGCCCATTTTTGCCTGCTCACTTTATACCACCATAACCATATCTCTTAGATCTTTGGCTATACTTATTTCATCCTCTTCTTAAATATCACTATCCGAAACATATTTGACAGACAACTGCTGTTTCGCTTTGGAGGATTGGCATACCTTAGCAAAATGACCTTGCCTATTGCACAACCTACAAGTGACATATTTTGCTGGACATTATTTGCCCCCTTTCACATGTGTATGGGTTATCCACAATGGAAACACATATTCTGCTGTAAAAAATGAATTAGATTTGTCAACATTCTCCAACTGTGGTTTTCCCCCTGTCTGGTATCCCTCACATATTTTCCACCCTTCACTTTAACTACCACTACTAGCTCATTATTCTTCCACTCCAGTTCCTTGGCTGCTGACTGTGAAGTTTCAATATTCTTAGCCAACTTAATCATTTCATCCAATGTTGGATTTCCCATTGACAACAACTTCTGTTTCATCATCCTATCATTGCAGTAACAGACAAATTGATCCCTCACTAACTGTTCCAACAGTTCGCAAATTGGCACTCTGTAACCAACCTTCTTAATGCTCTAATATAGCTGTCCACATCTTCCCCAGGAGTTGAGTTCTTAAAAAAGAATTGTGACGTAACACGGCCAGGCTTGGTTGGATATCAAACCTAACTTTAGGGTTTTTAACAGTTTCTTGATACTCATCCAATTCCTCCTCTCCATCTAGAACTGCTTCTAGTAAATGTTTTAATATAGCTTTACCCTAAAACACTAAAGCATAAAGAAGAAGATATTTTCTTCTCTCTGAATGGAAACGAAGTGCACTAGTGGCTCCCAAATAAGTTTCAAACGCATGAAACCATTGCCTCCATCCTATGGGGGTTCCCCAGGTGTCCCCAAAAATGGTGGTGGTGGTGTTACCCCTTACAAAACTCTGCCTATGATCTATCTAATTGTGACCAGGTGAAATTCACAAATGTGTGTTTTTGACCTATAAATATTATGCAATTTCAAAATTCAGAGGCACTGGGAGCCTAGTCACAATGGATACTTCAGGTGTGAAAAGGAAAATAAAAAACTCCAACTGAACACACTGCCAATAATATCCCAAAAGCAAAAATATCACTATTTGCTGAGCAGATCAGCACATGAGCACATGCACAGAATTGCCCAATGACGATATAGGACCAATTAATCAGAATTTGCGACTTACTACTGTGCAGATCAGCGTAACAATTTCCAGGTTACACTAGAACTGCTACTACTGGTGTGGAGAGCAATTTTAACCTGTACGCTGTACAAATCAGCGCCAACATAACCTTCACCAACCACTATAACTGAGCCACTGGAATTAGTTGTTTGAATGGTTCGATAGGAGATGCGTTCATGCTAACCAGAAATGGATGCTTTCAGCCGACTTGCCGCTGCGTGAAATTGCCGGGATCTGTTGCTGGAACGCAATGTAGATAGATGATGTGTTTCACCACAACCCGCGCAACCAAATTCCAGGCCTTCCCAGATAGTGCAGTATAGAGACGACAATAAACAATACTTCAGCCCAGTGTCTATAATGTCAGCGGGACTCCACCAGACTTATCCGCAAAGACTGACCAGCTCCTTTTAGTAGAACTCTGCGTGTGACTGTGGTGCGTACACCATGTCTCACAAACCTATGGCCTCCGTGTTAGGGTTTGTTTTTGTGACTCGCTCCCTCATCACCAAAACGATGCGGTAACTGAGGGTCAGAAATGAGTTAAGCTTCTTCTTGAATACGGTTTATTAATTAGATACAGCATACAAATGAGCCACCAGAGAACATCACAAGCAAAAGCCAAATCCAACTGTCGCCTCAACATTCCACATGTGAGCTTCGAATCATGGAAAGATTCCATTCTGAACATTCTGTCAAGTCTGTCATGAAGCACTACACTTTGCTTTTAAACAGCATAACAATTTCTTTAGGGGGGCTTAAGTCCCTATTTCTTAGCAAACCTGAAAAACGCTTCACATGCTGCCTTCAGTAATTGTGACCTCTGGTTTATTAAACGCTCTCTACTCATATTAGCATGGAATTAAATACCCAAATAGCTAAACTGTGACACTTTCATAATTGGAATACCTCTAATACATTTCTTTTTGGAACGCATATTCTTTGGGCCGCAAGTCAAAATATAGGATTAAGTATTATTGACCTTAAGCTTCAACCCCTGCATAAACCTATAAAATCTGTCTAAAAGTGCGTGTAAGGCATTAGCAGTGCTAGCTAAGAGCCCTGCGTCGTCAGCGTGCAATAGTACGAGGAACAGATGTGAACCGATTTTAGGTACATCAGAGGTAGAAGCACTTAAAAAAGTTATACAGCATTGAAATAGAATAAAAATAAAAAGGGGCCAATATACAGCCTTGTCTGACCCCTCGGGTTACTGGGATAGGAGATGTGTGATCCCCAAGCTGGGTATATCGTACCCTCATAAAAGTGTTTTGGTGCAAACTTCTTAAAACATTCAAAAAAGGGGATCAACCCCTGCACACCCCATGACACCCCACAATTTGTCTCTATCTGCTAGGTCAGACGTACAGGAGAGGTCCATGAAAGGAATATACGACGTTACATTGCGGTGTTTACACCGCAATACCTTTACAACGCAGGCATTACAACGCAAGTCGTTACAACGACTTGCGCTGGAGGGTGCTGGACTTCGGAATAGTATGATTTACTATTTCAACTCCAGCCTACGTTACAGTAGGGAAGGTGTTGGAATAGTAAATCATACTATTCCTTCCCTTAGAGCGCCATCCAGCGCAAGTCATTGTAATGACTTGCGTTGTAATACCCGCGTTGTAAAGGAATTGCGGTGTAAGCAACGCAATGTAACCAATGTTTCCCCATGAAAGTCATGCTCATTGCTCCTCTCCTGGATTTGACGCATTTGCCTAGAATAACAGAGAAATGTAATGCTTGCTCAGAAGTGCCCAATCCTAGGCAGAACCCATATTGAACTTCTGTAAAGAAGGATCTATCTTCCGTCGCAACCAGCTTCCCCAGTATCACCCTCCCAAATATTTTCACAGAGGAATCAAGGAGCGAGATAGGCCAATAATTTGAGGGAGTGTTCTTGTCTCCCTTCTTATAGATAGGAACCTTCACTGATCCTCTCTAAGACTAAACTGGTTCCTTAACTATTAACACTCTAAAAACGTTTGCAAGAAGTGGGGCCCAAAAGTCTAAGTAATGCTTAAAGAACTCTGCTGCCTTTCCTGTCGTGGAACTAGCAATCGCTTTTCTCACTTCCACCACAGAAATAGTCTTACTCAATTCTGCAAGGGCCATGGGAGCATCATCCATACCAGCCGATGCTGAAGGCACTAGTTCACATACATCTGGATTAAAAACCTTATTAAAATGGAGAGCCCAGTCCTGTCGCAGGATATGACAATCAGTTCCTGAGGGAATTTATCCAGAGAAGAACGGGCGAATTGGCTATCTCCCAGAAAATTATATTATCCTTTAGGGAATCTGCACATCCCAAATCTTCCCAGGCCTTTGATCTTAACTCGTGCTTTCTTTTTCACGTGCTTGGGTACAGTTACATCTTGCTGCTTTAATCACCGCTTGGTCTTGGGGAATTGTGTTGGTTACTCGTTTTAAGGTTTTGGAAGCATTTGTACATTCAGTAATAAACCATGAATGCTCCTGACGGGCCATCCGTGGCTAGTCTGTTGACAACATGTTAGAGATTGATTGATAGATCTTTGTAAAATGTTCCCATACAAACACAGGCTCTCTCTTTTCTGAGAGGCAACTCGAGTTGTCTGCATAGTTAATTCAGATCAAGTCTGCAAACATGTGCTTGAGGTCAACATATTGCCATTCTATGCACACCTTGGTAAGTGGAATAACTTATGGGCAAAATCGTTATGGGTGAAGAGGAATTGTTGTAAGGAAGAAAAAATAGCAATTATTGGACGATGATCACTAAAAGGAGAAGGAAAAACCTAATATTTTTCAAACAAAGGGGACAAATCATTTGACACTAATATATGATCAATTGAGGTGCCTTTGCCCCTCCTCTCAAAAGTTGGAAGATTCGCTGAATGATCACTAATTAGTTCTGACACAAAAAACAAATTATTAATTAACATTACTCTTGTCAATGACTCTCCATAAGGAGACTGCAGTAAATGAACCAGAGACTAACCCTGTCCATTAGTAATGCCACAATCATGGTTCCCCAAGTGAACACATTTGGTAATATTGCAGTCACCCGCCCATTAAATTGAGGCACCAAAAGGCTCTTTGCTCATTAGTTCAGAGACAATAGACTCCAAGTCCTCAATCATCTCCACAGGTTATGATGTAAAGCATGTATATTAGAAATTAATTAAGATGATGTTGAACGCTTTAAAGTAGGAGAGTCTCAATATCTGATAATGAGGGGTCACATTCAGCTCCTCGATACGCAGATTCCTGATTTTAGTTACCACGAGTACAAGAATACCTCCCTTCCCCCTGCCTGCACTTGAAGGTGTGACAGGAGAACTGAAATATGTAAACCAATCAATTGTGACAATAGCAGAGCCCCATGTCTCCTGGCAACAGATAACATCAAACCCCTCAATAAAAGACAACCAATCCTTATTATATAATTTGGAGCATAGCACCACCACGTTCCAAGAAGTTTACACTAACTCATCTGTACATTTTATAGACCAGTTGGCCAGTGTTAACAATGGAGCCTTCTGAGCAGGACTGTATGCCACTGGACTAGTACTTGGTACCAGTACCGTCTCTGCCTCCTGGCAGCCCACGAGACCCTCCAGGTACACCCGTTTCCTACCAGTATAGATTCTTGAAAAACTATTTTTGTAGGGATCAGAGCTCCATCTCTTCCGATGTCCAAGAGGAAATCCTGAGCAACTTTCTCCGGCTGATAGCAAGCAGTCGCTTGAGAAACGGTATACAAGGTATTTGCAATCAAACCTTGAGACCCATCTCTTCGAGTGCATGATGCCCTCAGGTATACAGCATAGGGGACAAGTCAATAGTTCATATCCAATTCAGCAAGTGGCTGAAATGTATTTTGTGTTGAGACCGTACACGCTCCCATTAGTTCCTTTCGAGGGGTAAAAATGGGACCCGGCCTTGGCACCTGCTTGTTGGAAATCATTGGATGGTAAAAATGTTAAAATGGCACAATAGATAATGGCATAGGGGTGCCCTTGATCCGCTGCCTACTACCAGATTCAACCAGTTGACGTGCCAGATTTGGGTTTCTACAGCTTACAACTATACAATCCCCTGAGGAGGGGCCAACCCATCCAACTCTCCTCACCATAGGTATGTCTTCATATTCTCTTATAGTGAAAGCAGAGTTTCTTGTGAGCCAATAGCAGACTTTACTTTTTAGGTCTATAAACTTCTCTCCATGATCTGGGGCTGGTGGTACCTCCACTAATACTGCCACATACAGGCAGCAATCTGGCGGCAAGTTTAAGGTCTGTTGTACTTGTAGTGGGCGAGGGTATGAGGGGTTCCTGAGACCGACCTGAGAGCTCATAGGATTTTTGTTACAAGGTGTGGTAAGACAGTAGACATCTGAGGTTTCTAAGTCACTGGCTAAAGTCTTTCTAATATGACAAACCCGGGGTTAGTTGCCGGTAAGATGGAGGTTGCATTTACCATCTTGAGGCTCTGGACTGGATTGCTGGTGGTTTTGCAGGTGTTCTGGCCAATAGGGTTAGACGTTTGATCTTGTGGCTGGTAGGGGGACTGTAGCTATTGGGTGATATTTTAGTGTGGTGCTAAATCGTTGATCGTCTCTTCCAAAGTGACCAGTTGGTGACGTGATTAGTGCAATAGCGGCAGCAATGATATCTTTCACTTGTTCCAATATCCCTTCCCAGGATACATTTGACTCACTGGTATTCAGATCTGTACTCTGAGTAGATGAAGTGACCTGTTGACTGGCATTCCCAGGATTGGATCGAGTGAGTTTGAGACCCCAGTTTTTAGGGATTGCTGCTATGTGGCCTGGCTTTGTTTCCCTTTCTTTTTTGCCGCAGACTCACACATGCTACTGTTCTCCAAGGTATAAGGTGCAAAAGTCGCTGAATCCATACTTGACCACCTCTCCTCTGGACCCAGGATTGTAGGGCTTGGTACCTCAGTGGCTGGCACGGTCGGAAAATTCCCAAGCAGTGATACTCTGGGGGCATGTAGTGATAATTTCGTTTGTGAGGCAACAAAAATAAGATTTTCCCGCAATTATAGAGATAACTGTCTCTCTGCCAGCTGTATCTCCTTTGAGTGGAGCCAATATGAGGGTTAGAAAGACCAGCCTCCTTACCTGGTGCCATTTTACACTTTTAAATAGCCCCCAGATGTGAGTTTAAAAATTTTAGAGGGACTCAGTCCCAAACCAGCACACAGGGCATACAATCCTAGAAGGAACCGCAATGCAGGTAACCCGCGCTGCGGGCTGTGAGGTGTCCTTTTAGCACTTAGGCACTGTCTCTTTCCCTGCCTTTTCTCACTGCAGGTGTCGGTGGGAGGTGTAGTCCAACCCCAGAACACAGGGCACACAATCCTGGAAGGAAACGCAATGAAAGTAACCTTAGCTGTGGGCTGCGGGCTGCCTGGGCCACTTTTAGTGCTTAGGCACTGTCTCATGCCCCAACCTTTCCTCATTAGGGGTGTCGCTGGGGGATGTTGTCCCACCCCAGCACAAAAGGCGCACACTCCTGGAACGAACTGCAATGAAGGAACACATGTTGTGGGCTGCAAGGCGTGCTTTTATAGCTTAGGCACTGTCTCTGGTCCCGCCTTTCCTCACTGCAGGGTTGCTTGGGGATGTAGTGCACCACAGCCCACAGGGAACACAATCCTGGAAGGGACTGTAATGAAAGTAACCCTTTTACATGGATTGTGGACCCAGGAGAGTCCAGCAGAGCAGGAGGCCAACACCTCCTGTCATCTACAGCTTCAACTCCCGGATCTTTCCAGCTTCCTCTCCCTACCTGACACACTTACCTGTGGTCTAAAAAAGCTGCAGAGAGAGCTGATAGGATTCATTTCTGGAGGTTAAAACAGTACCCCTTGGTTCCCCAAGGTGCTACGGCATCTGTGAGGGTAGAGGTGTCAGTGTTTGAGAAGGAGCGTGGCAAGGGTGCTGGAAGTCATGCACTTGCATTCACCAGCCTATGGTGCTCTAGAATCAGCTGCCAGAGCCTATGCCCTAACCCTAGGTTCCTATACTGCACTTTGCTGACTAAGCCCCCCTATGGTCAGTAGAATACACTTCACTTTAACACTAGTTAGCAGGGGTATAGTGCACAGAGTTCTAGAGCCAACAAACATGAAGTTCAGCAAAAAGTGGAGGGCAAAGGCAAAAAGTAGAGAGGTGACCCTGCAGAGAGGGCCAGGTCCAATAACACCAAGCTAGGCTTCTGGTTATTTTGTCAGTTTACAGATCTCACTCTAGGAGGGAGCACTTTGGAGCGGGATGTATAAGGAATAGTTATTGACTCCAACATCCACATGACCCATGGATATAGGAGTTAATAACTACTCCTCTGCTATTTTTTTAAACCACCAAAGGTACCCCAGGCATAAAACTAAAAGGGGGTTACCTGCAAGCTATTTAATTACCCTGCAGATCCCACAAGAATTCACAATGCTCACACAAAAGTGCTCCCTCCAAGAGTGAGGTCGAACCCGCCCAGGAATGTTAGATGTGCCAGGAGAGGACTCCACGATGAAGCATGCCACACATTTCTGTATAATTGTTTTTTAAAAATAAAAAATAATTTACGTAGACTGTTGGGAAATAGGTTCTACTGATGTTTTCAGTGGTAGGCCTCCTCTCAATTATATGAGCTATTCCTGGAAATGGATAATTAAACTATAGTGAAAAGTGGCCCCAGTCCTGAAATGAGCGGTAGTAGAGCTCTCACAAAGTCAAAATATTCTAGCTCCTAAGAGTAAACAGGCTTCTGTGAGGAATCAGCAAATGTCCCTTTCATCACTTTGATACTAGGTCACCTTCAGAGAAAAATTAATGTGCTACATGTACAGCACACCAACTCACAATTTCCCTTAAGAAATCAATATGATAGGTCTGGGTTATGAATAACTTCTAAATTCCTAATTAGAACATGGAGTTTTAGATACTTCAAGAAGAGCTTTTGAAGTGCGGCAGGTAGTAATCTCAATTTCTGGAGAAGGAAGGGTTTATGGCGGCAGCTACCTGTGAGTCATATAGGGCTACACCACAAAAATTAAGGATTTCGCTACAGGCACAAATTAGCTTAAAGAAAGAAAAGTAACAACTTTATAGTCACCATTGTAGTATTTATAATCCAAATTCATATTAACTAATATTTTTTTATTTTGTTTAATTGAATATTTGATGTGAGAATGGCTATCCTATCTGTCTCCTTACTGGAATTATGTAGAAATAGTGTTTCCAAAACTATGCAAATCAGACAAAACATAGAACAATTCCCAAACCTATTTAGGTTTTAGGAAAACGATGTGATCCATTTAAACTGATGTGGAATTCAAACGTTACAATACCACTAATAGGGTTTTCTTTAATTGCCGGAGGTCTTTGAAAATAACCATTTAAAGACATTCTTGAGCTTGCTATGATTCTCAGAAAGGGCTCCACGTTACAGCAGAGCACTCGTTTTTCGCAATAAAAAAACAACGATCCTCACACTGTTCATTACAGTTTTGAAACAGTTGCATTCACCTACAGCTAATTTTCTTGTTTACAAAATAGCTGATTAATTTGTGACTAGAGTTGATAAATGTTTCTTAAAAAATCAGTTACCGTCGAAGCTGGAGGGACCGCATATAACTTCAAGTTCAGATACATAGAAGGACGTCCATTTGCAACTGGTCCCAAGGGTTTCCTTTGCCACAGTGCCAAGTCCCACAATTTGCCAGGGTTTCTCCACTCCCCAGCACACAGTAGAGAAATGTCACTTGGGCTAGCTGAAAATGATGTCCAAATAATTTGCTTGTTTTATTTTCTACTGACGCAGCCTCTTTTGTCTTTCTGCCACTTGGATCTTCCATAATTCCCAGTTTCAGGTACGAAGCAGACAAGTTTCTTCTAAAAACATCTGTACCCCTCCACTATTTGTCCTCGAGGGGTCAGCAATCACTCCACAGTCCTTTCACCAAGCACAGGATATTTTTTCAGTATCCACCTACTACAGCCCCAGGTAGTGCTTTGTTCTGAGAGCGGTTTCAGCAGTTTTTAAGGTGAACATAACTTTAATTTGTGTATATCCTAAGAGAATCAACTTAAAATGTCCACATATTCATCACCTATATTTTACAACATTATAAATATCTGTTAATCACCTAGACATTTTATGTCAAAAGTTATCCCAGAGTTCTGTGGGCTACAAAAATGTAAAATGGCAATTCTCCTCTCTGTCTGACTCCTGCCAAAGCCAGCCCTCTCCAGCACCAGAACATCAAAAGAACATCTGCACTTACCTTGTATGGTGAAAATTTATTTTTTTCTGTGAGATCCTCTTCTTTCAAAAAAGCTTGTGTTGAGTCCCCATTGCTAAACTGGCGCTACAGGAAAGGCTTTGATCAAAGTATGTTTTGAAGAGTGGCAGTAAGTCATCTCAGTTTCTGGAGAAGGAAGGGTTTATGGTACCAGCTACCTGGGAGTCATAAAGGTCTTTACCACAATAATTAAGGATTACATTACTGGTACAAATTAGTCAGCCTAAAGGCAGAAATGTAACAACTTTATAATCACCATTACCTTGAGTATACATAATACAAATCCATATTGACTGAAGGTTTTTATTTTGTTAAATTGAAAATTTGATTTGAGAATTGATTTTCTATATGTCTCCTTACCGGGATTATGTAGGAATAATTTTTCAAAACTATGCAAGTTTAACAATGCGTAGGTTGGATTTGGTTCACGTGTAACAGAACACATAGCTCATGTTACCCTTTTTAAAATATGTGTGGGAACAGCAAGCATTTTGGGTTTCAGCACTAAGTTGATGGGCCTAAATTCTACCAAGGCACAATGACAGTTGACTTACATGGTGGGTAAATTCAGGCTTGCAAATGGAAAAATATATTCTATTTTTCCTCTAAACACCCAGGAGTGTTTAAATGGTTGTTTCCTCAGTTCGAATATGACACTTTACTCTGCACGTGTGCCATTACCCTTACTCCGCAAAATCTTTTACAACGCAGGGCTTTACAACGCAATCTATTACAACTCATTGTCTATTACAAAGCAATTTACTATGCTAACGCCACCAGGGCGTTGTAATGGGGAATGCGTTGTAATAGTTTGCGTTGTAAAGCCCTGCTTTGTAAAGGTTTTTGCGAAGTAAAAAATGCAGGGTGATGACATGCATTGTAACACAGTCGTTGTAAAGGATGTTTACCCTCAGTTCATGTTACAAATGTAAGTGGAGAAAATTCTCTGCAGTCTAACATTTGGATTTTTCCATGCAGCTTGCATCATTTGCACTCTGCTCACATTTCAATTAAAGTCTGAAAGGATCTATTAACAAAAGAAAAATGAATAGTGTGTGAGACGCAGAGTCACGCTCAGATTTTAAGACGTGTACAAATGGGTTTGCAATGAAGGCTTGCAATTGTTTCGAATAAAACATACAGGTGTCTAAACTGAGATCATGAGAAAGGAAAAAGACGACCTTCAGATTGCAACGAGCATGTAAACATTTTGGCTGAGTAAACTAATCACCACTTTTTCATCTCTGGAGCTAGGAAATGACAAAGAGGCCTGAAATATCAGACAGACACTTCCTTTAGGCATTTGCACGCATGTGCAACCCATAGAGTTATCAAATCTGGTGCCTGGGGCCACTAAGGAACTGGCATCTGTTGGACTGACTATCTGTTGTTAACACAGACCATAGTAAATCAAGGGGTTCCACAAATAGTCTCTAGGGATCATACATTTCCCCTACAGTTATACTGATTTCAAGGTCCCATATTATTTACTGCAGAACTTTACAATATTCGTTTTATAATTGTGTTTGGGGCCATATCTCATTCCCAGAGAGTGTTAAGGACTTTTTTGTGCTGATCTTTATTTTAATTGCCATATTTTACTATTGTAAATAAAAGCCCTTTGCTTCAAAGATGTAGCTGTAACTCAACATTGAGTTTTTTTAAACTGCAATAATATGAGACATGATAACACCTGGTATAAAGTATTTTCGCTCCAAAACTCCCGACGACCTTCTGGAGTATGTCTAATTATTTCCTCTCCTTACCTTGCAGAGTCAAGTGAGCGAAGGGAGTAACAGGGTTATCCAACTGGAGCACAAAACTACCCAGATAAGTACCATTACTCACCATGGTGACTGCCCAGTTACCAGTGACTGCCACCAGACTCTAACAAAAAGTCTCAGAGTTATCATGTGGACGTGAGTTGACCTGCAGAGATTTTAGCATAAGAACTGATAATACGCTAGTGTACATCGTACACAATGCAATGTTTTTGGAAGCCAGCCACTCAATGCGAAACTAAACTTAATGTACTCTGAGGACTTTAACTTTTACTGATTTTCTGTTATAACTGTTTTGGCTTTGTTGCAATCACCAGTAATCTTAAGAACACCTACACTGCTGCAACAAGAGCTCACGAGAGGTGGGGTTACAATTTGTTGTGCACATCAATACTACCTGCCTCACACAGGAACTGCACCACTAGATAAACAATGTTCCCTAGCTATGCATTCCTTGGATAGTATTGTTTTGTACTGTATCTATATAGCGCTGTTGGAACCAGCACTTTCTGGTTGGCTGAAAGGATGCCACCAGCCAGGCAGAACCTACCTCTCCCGTCAAGGGCGGCTCATTACACGCGCTCTGTAACCTGTGATCACCGTTGGGTAGCTTGGCACTGAGCTGTCAGGCTTTCCTTAGAGGTAATGTGCAAAGCACAGGCACTGCAGTCACACGCGATAAATACACTGAGCATTACAAAAGAGACTTCACACAAGATGTATGTAAATAATGTTTATATTCAACACACATAGTCAACCATTATAACATGAACATCCTATACTTTTGGGCACAAAACACATTTGGAAATATCACTAGCAGTACTAGGCCGACTCGTATCGTTATGATATCAAGAATATGCACACTGTGGACAATTCCTAATCTAACCCCCCCAAATAGAGAGAGAACCCTTATGGGGCGTGACATGCTGAGCACCCCAGGTCCACCCTAGTAATCCTTATAATACAGTCCCATACGGTTGTAGAGTACACCCCGGGTCACAATAATACCAAAAATATGTACATACACGAAAATAGTACACGTTTAGCAGCACAGTGGGTCGGAGCCAAGGGGAAAAACCCAATGTCAAATGTATTGTGCTTTTGGCATGAAATCAGCGTACACAGTGGCACCGCTGGCCTGTGTCATGAATCAGAGGCAGTCTGCAGGCTATCGCTCCCACTCACACACACTTACTGTGCACTGTTACACGGTGTGACAGGTATCAGCCAGTCCATACAGAGTGCTCTTGCACATATACGCACTCGGCACCCTAATGCTGTGTTGTTAATTTTGGAAAATACAATATCAATGCACGTCATGATAAATGTACGAATAATAACAAACGTGCATCCCCATTGTTGAATTCACCTGATATGGCCTTGCCCTCAATCCTCTGCCAGAAGATTGTGGTAAGGCAGGTCCTCTGACCTAGGCCTGAAGCAACTGATGGACAGAACAGAGGTGAAGTGACATGTAACCCTAAATCAAATGCGCGTACAGGAAAACTCAGATCCGAATACGGTGCCCAAGCGAGAGACCATTGGAGGAAACACCACACACCCAGCAAGTAATACTCCATTCCAAGGAAGTGCTCCAAACAGCCACATGGGGAAAGTCCAAGCACCTGAGGGGGGCAAGTCACCACAAGCTTCCCCCATGCAATGGCCCACTAGGACGGGCCAAAACCAGGAGTACTCCTGGAAAAACTCCACTAAGCTGGGCCACCACTAGCTGAGTAAAATCACCCCCAAGCAGGCTGTAGTGGCCACAAGTGTTCAGATGACACTAGTCTCAAAAGGTATACACTGCGGAACCCCAGAGGGTCCTGGCCTAGTTATAGTGGCAGAGGTCAGAAAGGCTGGTGGCAGCCAGACTCTTGAGAATGTTTTATTGCCTCAGAAAAAGCCACTTTGCCAAACTAGGCCGCCTAAAAGCGTACTATGAGCAAAGATCAATAAGCTTGGGCCAGGTACCGCAAAACCCAATCCAGAAAACCAAGCTCAGACCAACCCAAGCACTCCGGCTGCCAAAAGACCAGGAATTCATTGCCCACTCTGCTGCTGGTTCCCCAGGCGTGGTTGGCTGGCCACGCCCTGGAGGAAAGTCAGTCTGACAAGGGGGCAGGGTGATCCCCCAACCAGTGCATAAAAGCAGGCACCCAGATCCCCTTAGCCAAGTCCAATTGGGACAGGATCCTATCACTAGATCAAAAGGACCCCATTTAGGACTCCATCTAATGGAGGCCCCCTTTTAGTTCTAAAACAAAGCAATGTGCCAAGTGTCGGAAGCCAGATTGTCTGCACAGGCAGGATGTTGAGATGCCCAATAGAACTCTGTAGTCCATTCACAAATAAGCAACAATTTGGAACCAAGTCAGCAGGAAAATGCACCAGGGCAATCACGCGTCGCAGTTCATTACCCGAAGCATGAAAAGTACCAGTCGGGAACCTGATTCCCGCTGTGAGAAAGATATCTTGCATCCTACTCTCCCCGAATGCTTCCAAACATCCATGACCCTCCAGACACCATCCCAAAACTTGCAATGTTCCAAAAGTTATGTATTATTGCACCTTTGTACAACATCTGCTTAACATGGGTGTGGCCGCATCCATCTGTAGAGAGAAATCTGCCTAGTCATGTGGAACCTACCTCAACATTTCTTCAGCGGTTGTATAGGGACCTCTCTCACCTCCCTTACACTTATATTGAACCAAAAACTAGTATTCCACATTCACTACACAGCGCACTCTTACACAACACATGGTACTAGCACATGACCATCGTGGGCATCCACACGTCGGCTAGGTTGTGCTATGTCTGCTCTCTTATGCTCCACACCATAGGTGCAGACAGACTTTACCTATCCCAAGAAATAGCCAACGAAAAAGCAAAATGTCCTCCACCTGTATCTATATAGGATTAGGGCCAGTAGAATAGAACCCCATAGAGTAGTGGTAAACATCATCCTGCTTGAAACCAACCCCACAGCACATTTATTTCCGAGCCTGGCGACATTCAAACTGAGTTAGACAGTATGCGCAGGCGAGGCACTATAGGGGAGGACACTGTTTGGCCCTAAGATTTTCCAGAGAAGAGGTTCTTGGAGGTAACAAGTCCTCTACTCCAGTGAACAAACATGTCCACTACCACCTCTCTCTGTGGTCCCAGGGGGGCCCTTAGCATATCTGGGACAGTATTCTTAAATAACAAATGGACTCCAGACATGGAGTTCCAGTGCACGGCCATACACCTCGATGATACAAGGAGAAATTAGTCTAGAAGGGAAGGGTTGAATGCCAGCATAGATGCCCCATGTCAGGAAATGTGGGACACTGAGATAGATAGGTACTCATGACTAGAAGGGAAGGGGCAATCCCTAATTGCATGGAAACTAACACTGTATTCCGTGTGTTTCAGAGGCAAAGGAACAATACAGCTTGGCACGAATGAGAATTATGAAGCAGTACTGCACGTACCTGATAAGCATTGGGGCACCTCGGTGTTGATGGATCCCTACCTACTGGCAATGTGGGGAGGTTGCCTACACACAACTCGTCCCCAGATGGTGGGGCCTCTGCACCCTATTAACCATACACACCAGGGCCCTAGCCATCCCTGTATCAGATCTGTCTGAGTTATTCCAACACCTGCTACAGAAGAAAACAGCTCTATTGCATCAGGCTTGAGAAAACAAAACTGCTGATTACTTGGGCTGGGCTCAGTGCAAGAACATTCCAGAATAATTCAGATTGTTTCTTGACACTCAAGTAAATGCAGGAGGTTGCATAGCCTTCTTCACCTTGCAAACAAAGGTGAACGCCCGCTGGTTGTAGGTAACCCGGTGCTAAAGATGATCAACGATACTGAGCTCAGCCTAAACACTAGCAAGAAAGAACTAAGAGCCATCCACCTTATGGTGATGCAACATCAGTATGTGTTGAACTTGATGACCGTGATGGCGAATGGGCTGGGTGCCAAAATCGGTGCATCTTCTGTACTTTCATCCCCTGAAACGACCTAAACAATGGGACATTAACTTTTACCACCCACCAACTGCATCATCTACAAGCTGACATGAAGAAGGAGGGAGGTGTTCCTGAGCAAAACTGCCTTATACACCTATTTTCCTGGTTCCCCCGATGGGTGACCACACTATGTCTGTCCCTGCTTCCAATTGCTCTTCTTGTGCTATTTTTGTGTGGTTTCCTACAAGTGGGGGGTTCCTGCTGTAAAAACGCAGTCCTCCAGATAGGTAAAAAGTAAGTAACTAGGGAATTCATAATAGACACAACAGAAACACAGCAAACCTCGAATAATATGACTGTCATGGCGTATGGTGTAAATGATGTAGTTGGAAAAATTCAACTAGAGTGGGGAGTGTTAATATTGGAAATTACGATATCAATGCACGTCATGATATATATACATATATTAATTAACTCGTATCAGCATTGCTGAATTCACCCGATATGACCTCCCCCTCAACCCTGAGTCAGACTACATGTTCAGGCAGGTCCTGCGACCTAGGCCTGAAGCAACAGATGGACAGATCACAGGTGGTGTGACACGTAACCCTTAGAAAAATGCAGTCGATCCCAGATCAATCCCACAGATAGGCAGCAACACTTCAATGGTCTTAGGAGATTGGCCCTAATAAAACACGTTGGTCCGGAGGGGCGCACATTCCCAAAACACCTTAATGTAATATGCCATGCAAAATTAGGAACACTCAGGCAATCGGAATGCAGCATGTTCACTAAATGCAGAGATCATGTGCTCCCCATGCTTGACATCTGGACACGTACCCACTAGCCCCACATTGTGTCCACGCAAGGTCGAGACCCACCTACGCTTCTTATCAAATGACCAGATTTCTGTCCCCAAAGGAATGTACTAATTACTTTAAGGCACTTCATGTAATGTATAAAATGATGGTCGAAACCAATGGGCTTTGAAACAATCTTAAGACCCCAACGATGTTGCCTGCTCTCCCGGCTGCTGCGTTTAATTAAATCAACTGTTCCTGTTTTGCCCAAACCCTATTGTCTTTTATGTTTTTTGAGGTAAATTCACATTCAAGCAACAGTGACACTGGTATCCAGAAGGTCAATGGAGAACACCCTGCTGACTCTGTGGTGCCAGCCTCCCTCTACCCTTTAGTTCACTCCAATTGTCCTATGCCCCCGGATGGAAGAGAACCAGCTCAACCTCCTGGATACTATGCCACATGAGGCCGGATCCACACTTAGTTTGGGTCCTCTGGAAGCAGCTGGGGATGTGTAGAAAGTTTTAATTTAGAGGTAGACATAAACAAGTTGAGTTTAGCAGCTACTCAGGAATTTCACCCACAGGTCTCAAAACACATTGGAGTTATGCAGTATCTTGACCCATTTCCGAACTATCTCAAAAGTGCTCCTTCAACCCAATCAATCTCTCTTGCTACTACCTGGTGCCAAGATTTCTTTGGGAGGGATCAGGTGGGGAGAGGGCAGTTGGAACGCCGTGATGAGGTTCAAAAGGGAACAACCTATGACTTGAGAGTAACACAAGGGGAGACTCTCGATGGGAGGAGGCACCCCGACAGGCACACGTTTTTCAGGGTCATGCTCAGACAATCCGGGTACAGCGCCTGGTGTGCGTTGGCATGAGTCGCACCAGACACTTCAGGTTTCAAACACAAAGAGGTGCAAATTCCGTTCCTCCCTGGACATGAGGCACAATGGCCGGTGCACAGTGAGATGGGTATCACCAGGCAATTCCGGTCACACAATGAAGAGTTGCAAATTCCGTACCATCTTGGAAATGAGGCACAACGTCCAGTGCATGATGATACAGGTTGCACCAGACCAGTCTGGTCACACACACAGGCTCAAGTTTAGCAGATCTACATGAGGTAGAATGAGGCACTGCTACTAGTACACACCCACCTCTGATTGTCACACCCTGTGAATCGGTCACTGCATGCAATGAGTATTCAGGCAGCATGTCACACAAGAGAGATACGGCACAATCGATCAAACGGGCCATGCGGGGTCCTGCAACCGTTGAATCACCAACTAGATGCTTATGAGTGTCAGGGTCCCTGGTGTACAGGAACCACATGCCTTAGATGTAGGCAAGATTTCTAGATCCCCGCACTAGACAATCCAAACTCCAGACACAAGTTTTAGTTCCACGCTCACACTGCGTTACCAGTTGGGTTTCAGTAGCCGATGTGGGCACTTGAAAGGGCACCGCTCTCCAGATGTCACAGGTAGATGGTGTAGGTCCATTGAGGGAGATCTTTGATGTCTCTGAGATCTCCAAGAGAACAGGAGGCCCGCAGATGGGCCTATGGAGAGCACACTTCAGGGCGCCACATTTCAGCAGGTCTTTCAGCCCAGGCCAGCCACTATTCAGAAAGGGCACACGGTCTCTGTTAGAACTGGGGGTCTCTAGTTGGCAGAGGTAGGTACCTTTGACCAAATAGGGACCCTTGCTTCTAAGTCAGGGAAAGGGAATTATATTACTGGATGACCCCTGCTCACCCCCTTGGTAGCTTGGCACAAGCAGACAGGCTTATCTCAGAGGCAGTGTGTTAAGCATTTGTGAACACATACAGTAATACAGGGAAAACACTACAGATGGACACCACACAGGTTTTATAAAAATAAGTATTCTTTATATAGACTTAACACAAGACCACAAACGACAAAAATCCACAATACTGTACTTAAAATTGACTTAAAGATGGTAGAGTTAACTTAGTTCAAGTTGATGGTAAATGCGACACAGTTCTCACAAAAGTACCTGGATGCGTAACGCAAACTGAACAAAAGGCTTGCAGCGTTGGAGATGCGTCGGTTCCTGGCTTCGGGGGAGACGATGCGTCTCGCCTCAATGCTTGCGCAGAGTAGGGGATGCGTCTTGATCCTTACCGGAGAGGAGGTGATGCGTAGATTCTCGTACTGCGGCCCAGTTGCGATGCGGCAAGATGGCGCCTCGATGCAATGCGACAATCCGGTGCGATGCGATAAGATGGCGCCCTTGATGCGACGATGTGAAGACGATGCCTGCACGCCCTGGCAGCCTTGCGGCGACTCTGTACTTTGGAGCCGCGACAGGCCCTGTAACCCGCTTATCCGATGATGCGACGGCGACCCTCACGGTTGCAACGAGCTTCTCTGGTGATGCGACAGCAGACAGCTGCGATGAAGGCCCGCTTCTGGGACTGATGACTACAGCTGCGGCGGCGACACGCTTCTTCTCGCTGCGTCGCGCTTCCAGCTCCCAGCGACACGCAGGCTTCTGCAGATAGATTCCCAGTATGGAAATTCAGAGGGGAGCTGGTGGTGAAGTCTGTTGTCCCTGAGACTTCAGCAGGAGGCAAGCACAAGTTCAAGCCCTTGGAGAAATATTCTGCAAGATGATGAAAGTTCTGTAAAAGTTCCTTCTCCTCTCCTTGGCAATGAAGACACCACTGCAGGCCAACCCAACAACACAGCACACTGGCAGGGGGGCAGTCCAACTCCTACAGCTTCCTTTGGTTCTTCTCCTTGGCAGAGGTTTCTTCTTGTTGTTCCAGAAGTGATCTAAAGTCTTGGGTTCTGGGTCCCCATATTTATACTACTTTTCTCTTTGTTCTCTGAAGGCAGAGGGGCCTTTGCCTAGCCCAAACCAGTTCTGGTGAGTCCTGGAGCACTTTTTTTTACCTGACTCCTTCTTTCCTTTCAGAGTGCAGGGCAGAGACATCAGACACACCACAGGAGGTGGAGCCAGCATTGTGGAGGTAAGGCACAGGCCTATTCAGGTCCCAGGTGCAACTCCTCCCACCCATCTACATGCAGATCTTCCTATTCAGCCCTGTGCTGACTCACCCTCTCCCCTGGAATTCCCAGCCCCTGTCACTCACAGAACCAGACACACAATACACAACCTAGCAGAGGCAGGCTTGGACAGTTAAGCAAGAAAATACCTACTTTCTAAAAGTGGTATTTTCAAACACAGAATGTTAAAACCAACTTCACTAAAATATGTATTTTTTCATTCTGAGTTCAGGCATACTAAATTCGAATTTCGAACTGGTGTCCTTAGTCAGTTAGGATTATAAGATGTAATAATCAAACTGCCCATTCTGACTTATGGGAAACAGGTAGCCTTGCAATAGTGAAAAACGAAAATGGCTGTAATTCAGTATTAGGACATGCCACACACACCAGGGCATGTCCTCCCTTACACTTACAATGCACCCTGCCCTTGGGCCTACCATAGGGGTGTCTGATATGAAGAAAAGGGAAGGTTAAGGGACTGGCAAGTGGGTGCAGTACCAGACTGCACATAGGCTCTGCAATGGCAGGCCTGAGACACACTTTACAAGCTACTTCTGTGGGTGGCACAACCAGTGCTGCAAGCCCACCAGCAGCATTTGATTTACAAGCCCTGGGCACACATGGTGCACTGTACTAGGGTCTGACAAGTAAATCAAATAACCCAATCATGGAGTCACTAATCAATACATCAATTTAACATAGGGAGCACTTGCACTGTGGCACTGAATAGCAGTGGCACAGTGCCCAAAGCATCTAAACGAGCAACACATATCAAAAACAGAGGAGGCAATCAGAAAAAATGGAAGGGAGACTCACGCCAATGGTACCAGGTCTAACAGTCCATGTGCACAACAGAGTCCTCTGGAAATGTGCGCCACGCAGTCCAGATTCTCCAGTCCCGCAAGCATATCTCAGCCTTTGCTGAAGGATGGCACCAGACTTTATACTGTCTCTTGTCTTTGAAATTGACGGGGGGGGGGGTTCAAGGGATTTCCCTTTGAACCGCAGATGTCTCCCCTAAATGATAGGCCTGTGTGCCATGGGGCCATGGAATGCAGATCTTAATCTTTAGTGGGGCCATGATCCAGTCTCTAGAGGCTACGTGTCAAAACCTCTATCTCCAAACTATCCCATTCAGCCCTCAAATCGCAGAGGTCTGCTGTTCTCGTGGGATGCCCCTGGTTTATGACTATCACTTGGGGAATGCACAGATGTGCTCCCACAACTCCTGGTCTCTACTGGACCCAGGCTCCATAGCACACAAGACTCTTACAGCATGGAAATTTCCATATTCAATAAGTGGCATTCCTAAACGAGTTAGGTCAAATCCCCTTTACCATTGGAAAGGGTTTGGCATGGTGAATCTATTGATAGGAAACATCATGAGGCTGCTTCACTGCAATCCCCTATTGCAGCCCAAAGTGATGTCAACCACTTTGCCATGTTAACCTATGGGACGAGCAAGCCTCATAGGTAGTGAAAAAACACACATGTATGTCTCACTATCTGGGCAAATGTGCACTAGTGTACACACGACCTGCAGTGGCAGCTTGGACACAAAGTCTCCAGCACCAGGGGTGCAAGTGTGCCTGCCTGAGTCTGCAACAGCAGACTGGCCATGGCTTTAACTAATACTAGTGTCAGTGCTCACGCACAAGCCTGCGATGGAAGCAGCACATGCAATCACGGCCACCATAGGTGCTGGTGGCAACATATAGCGGCCTGCTCTGGCAGGCGGCTCATGAGTCTCATTGTGATAGGAGCCAGTGCGCACACACTGCTTGGCGATGGATGACTGGCTCATGTTTCAGAACATCAAGTCAGTGCCACTTTCCAACATGGTAAGGAAGGGCGCCCGCACTATCACACTGTATTTATAGGGGCAAGGTGCCTGGACGCCACACATGAGATTCCCCAAAACCCAGGTGGAAAAAGCAAAAAGTTTAAGGAAATGCTACCTGACAGGTATCAAATCCAACAAGGGTCTACTACCTGCATGTGGGGTGCTGAAGCACTTGTTCACTTGGGAAGCATACTACACCATGTTGGCTATGTGTTTAGAAGGGTGCTGTGTTTGTTTTGATCCTAACTGGGAAGTGTTTATATTTCAAGTGTGATAACTGCTGAGGTGCATTATATTGTTATGGGATGCAGGGCTTGGCCGTGGTATAGATTAAGAAGTGTGAAGTTTATGGTTTTCAGTAAGCTGGCAGCTTTGAACTGCTCTGCAAATCGTTTGGCGGTATTTCTTACTATCATAGTCCAATAAGCCTCTTACTGCACTGGGTTAACCTTTCTGAGATTTTTAGTTTAAAGCTATGGTCCTGAGCAGAGGTAGGTTGGAGGGGTATTTGGCTAAAAATAAGGTCTGGTGTGTTGAGCGTCCAGTACAATCAGAAAGGTGGCATAACCAGAGCCTTTATAGAATCCAAATCCTGATCTAATATGAGCCCTGGCAAAATCAGTGAGTCTTCATTCAGAGCTCTTATATGAAACTTCTGACACAGTTTGTCAATTCATTGCATAGCACCAAAGTGAACAAATTAATATTTTATTTAACAGGAAGAGTAGATTTCTGAAGATTTTTGTCCATTGGACATAGAAGATATTTGATCAAATATCGTCTGGAACATTTGTGGTGAGATCAATTTGAAACTAGTTTACAGAATCCAAGAAGTGTTAAGGGAGCACGTCCAAATAGTTGTTTTCTCAAGAAGAAAAAGGCGGGATCATGAGCCAACTCTCCACGTTCAGAGATCTGCAATTTATCTAGTATGACAATATCTATTTTATGTACTTTAAGATGCACATTCATGGCACTGTTTTGGAAGCTCTCATTCAAGAGGAAAGCAGAGCCTTTATTTCACTGAAGTAAGGTTGGCAGAGGGCTGTGGGATGGACTGGTGCAGGTAGTTTTACTGTTTCTGAAAATGGCTAGTGATGTGTTAAGTATCTTCTGTGTTTTTTTAAACCTATGCAATGGTAAATGTAAAACTTTGTAACTCTGCGTAGTCTGCATCCTTTTTGTGCTTCGGGATTTATCATTGAAAGCCAGTATATTGAAAAAAAGAATATGACACATATCCTTGTTTAACACTAGAAAACTGAGACTGTAGAAAATATACTTTGCAGAAAGCTGACCTACTGCCTGAGTTCAGGGGTAAATCTGAACATGGATGCAAATGGTTGATTTTGGAGTCCAAACAGCGCTAGATTACTGCACTCTGGAATTTCCCCCACCAGAATTCCTGCAGGCGTGTGGCAATCATCAATGCGGAGAAAATTGTGGTTTTTAGGTGAAGTAAAAATTACTCTAAAAGGTATTACAAATTTTGACCCGAAAAACTCTGAATGGGGCGATAATACCTACCATTGGCAAACCCAAATGCATGCTCATAGATTTACCGTCGGACAATTTTACAGCCCCGAAATTCTGAAGGCACTAAAGTATTGGCCTTACTGACCTTTTCCTTTGCAATACCACCCTGCAGAAAAAATCTCCACAAAATACAGACTTAAAGACAAAAAAGGGAGTGCATGAATTTTCAGCATGATATTACATGCAAATATTCCACTAGCATGAATCTCACTCTGATGGAGGTGTTTAGTTTGGAGCGGTTTATTATCCTGAAAATTATCCCACTACCTGGAAAAACAGCTTTTACACAGATGAAAAAAAATCGGGAAACTTTGCAAACTTTTGTGAAAATAAAACTTTGCACACACTCAGTCATGACATAGTTACTAGCATGAAATAAGGACATAGAAAAGGCATTCTGGTATTGAAAAAACCTATTTTTACTGACATCTGCTTTTTGCTTGCGTGAAACCAGTGCTTGAGAGTACTTGCATACATGGTCAGATTTAGGAAGGAGACTCAAGGTTTTGTAGGCGAAAATGTTATTTCTAAACTTTCTTTCTACTTTCTCCTTCGTAAAATGTATCCTGTCATTTCGAGTCAGGTCAGTTGGCATCGAAACCTCTCTCTTTCATGAGAAAAAGAGTACCCTATAGATGGAAACACGGCTTCTTTGGACGCTCTTAATACAACTCACGCATTGGAATATTGGAAGTTCACTCCTATATGTAAAGGTCTATAATTTTGCTAAGGGAATGGGGGTCCTAATGACTCTGTGCACTAAAGATTCCACCAGCATACCCACATTGCAAGGTTATGCATGTGCTATCATTCTATGCGCTGTTTTGGGTCGACCGTGTTTTTCAGGCCTACAATTAGTACCTGAAGGTGCTGGAATTGGGGAAGTGCATGAAGTAGCCCTTCACTAAGAGCCATCACAAGTGTTGAGAAAGGGAGGAGCCCTGGAGGTTTTCGTAGCTCTTCAGCCTGAAATGGAGGGGTAGTGGCTTCCGCTGCAGTGGCTTTGGCCCTCCAAGGTCTAAGACCTACAACGAAGGGTAGGGGTAGCAGCAGGTTCCTGTCTCAGGGAGAAAGGCAGTGGGTGTACAGAGTAACTATACCTGGATACGGCAGACCCTGCGCTCCGTATAGTGTACAGTAACTAGGTGTCACGATTGGGGCTTTGGACAGTAAAACCATGCAACCTGCTCTAGGTGTCTGGAGGAGATGAAAGATGGGTCAGTGGAAGCTTAGAATATTCCAAACACTAGACTTCTAACTGCAGACACCTACACTATTAATTTCCAGGGTCTGAGATTAACTCTGGATCATAGGTGGAAGAGCCTTACATAAGACCTATGAGGATCTGTGCACCTTGCCTGGCAATAAATAGTTAGCTGCATTGGCTTTTCACCAGTGCTTAGTTTGTACCTGTTTTTTGTTCCCTCACTTTTGTTTTCATCTTTGTCAGAACCCCTTTCAGGAGGATAGGGGGCACACAGGGATTACTGGGCCCAACCGTGGTAGTTGAGGCCTTTTACTCCTGGTGCCCAGGGCCTGACCTACTATGGATCCTTAACAACTGGGCTAAGTACCCCTTCTGCACTTGACTTGCAGTGGTAGCTGTGGACAAGGAGTCAAAGGCTCCCTCTGGGGGAGATAGGTGGGGTGAGCGTAGATATAGATTAGTGAACACGACTCATAGCTCAAAAGGCACCGAGTACTGTCAATAAATCCGTGTCCAGCCAAATACTTGCTTTTATAAGAAAAATAAGAATTTTATTTTCAGCTCTACACATGTAAAGGTATAACGACCTTCATTAGCAACAACACAATTGCATTAAGATCAGGGCTCTAGTGTGCATCAGGAAAATTCCTGTTTTACCCTCTTCCTTGAACATAGTCTGAGTTATTCCCCATTCGCTGGTGGCTGCATCCAAGGAATGCGTGCTACTAGGCTGTACTCAAGAGTTCTCCTTTGTCTTTTTAGAATTAGTCAAAAGTGTCAATGGTGCTGCTGCTCCATCAGAAGTAAGTCCCCTAGCACCTCACAGGCCCAGTTCAAGTCTTATCCACTCCTGCAGCACAGAAACATTGAGCGTTACAGCAAGTGCCCTGACCTTGGCACTCAAGAGTTCTGATCTTTTGTGGGGAAGCCAGCTACTCACAGTACATGCAACAGCACTTGGCAGGTGCAGCCTTTTTTCCTTAGCAGCGCTGCCTGCTTCCCAGTGATCGTAGATGCTCCCAGCCTGCAGAGACGCTGAAAGTCAATCTTCCCACACTGAGGTGGAATCCAGCCTTTCAGTGCCCAGCCAAAGTGCAACGTCATCTGCGGCATCCTCTCCAGTCCTAGGGGGTCAGTGAGGGGCAGCTCTATCTCTGTGCTCGCTCAACCAATCGAACACAGCCTCAGTCTTTCCTCGGGTGATGGCCCAAAACTTCTTACAAATTCTGGTAACAGCAGCCCCTACTGGCATACGGGGTGGATGAGGTACTTTGCAAATTAATCACAGACTACACCGTTGCCATCACCTCCACCAGGTTGGTTACAAGTCCCAGAGCTTACGCAGCAGTACCTTCAACAGTTGCCCCCTCCGGCATACAGGGTCACAGCAAAATGGGGGTATGGGCTTGGCAAGACCTGCACAGTGCTTAGTACACAGCTCAGTCAACAGCGGCCCTCTCCTGGCATACGGGTGTTGCAGAGCCAACACTACACATGGGCAACGACCTAATCGATGAACAGCCGTTCCCTCACACCTCGCTCAGAGAATCTTTTCAGTAGGGCTCCTCACTGGACCTCACTGCCTCCAACTCTCCCCTCTTCCTCACAAAATGTTTTGAGACAGTAACAAAGAGACTCAAAACATGCTGCATGCGGACACATAAAATGTAGTTGAACCGGGCACCGCTTGATCCTAGACTCAAAAAGCTAACAACAGCACGCTATAGTTGCACTGGTACTTTGAACCAACGACGGCTATATGCGCAAAATAACCCATTTTATTTTGCTGTATAAGGACGGCTGCTCAATTCAGGACAACTACTGCCAGCCTAGCTTTTTCTGAAGCACAAGCACTTCAGACCTACTGATGAGCTTAACGCCCAATTGTGTAATTTTAACAATGTCTACTGATGGTTTTTAATACTTTTTTACTTACTGGATTGTGAATAAGAAACTTTTTTCTTTTTTATTGTTATCTGTATGCAAAGGTTTTAATTAATCATGCATAATAAATTACCTACTTACTTACTCTTCCTCACAGGTTACAATGGTCTTGGCAGGCAAGCTTGGTGCTCCAGGGCAGGTGGTCTTGATTTCCCAGGGTGATGTCCTCTCATGCAGTATCACAACTAGCAGGCCTTAGCCCCAGTCCTAGTCACAGCCAGAAGTCATGCACAGCTTCCCCTTCTCACACAGCCCATTTGGTTGCTTCACGGATGACAAATTTTGGGGTCTCAACCGCCCCTTCTTTTAGTCTTTTTCCAGACACCAAATGCCAGACTTGGGGCAGCAGGGGTTTTTGGTGCGTCCATGAACTCAGAACCAGACACCAGGGCTGATGCTGCTCACGCTGGTCCCATGCCCAACGCACCAACTTGCCAGGTCCATCTAATGTAACACTGACTCAGTGCACCAGATACTGGGCTCTGCCCAACCTGAAATAGAAATGTTCTCTAATCAATGGCGATGTGCTGGCAGATGGCAGAAACTATACAGATTACAGGGTTTGTTAGCCACAATGATGGCTTAGTAAATTAAATGTTCACTAGTGAGATATACGATTAACTGCAAGTCACAAGTGTGGATTCCTGCAAAGATGACTCAGCCTTTCCTTCTTCCAAGGTAAGCAAATGGTACTATTAAATTGGGTGATAGTAACAGACATTATTTTCTTTGCTTAGAAATAGCACATTTTCGGTATGAAGTGAAAGATAGAAAAGCAAGTGGTTGTCATTAACGTTACTAGACAGACTGATGGATTTTCACAAATGAAAAGTATGCCAGCGTGAAGAGCCGCAAAAGAATATTTATATTCAGGACTCATTAAGCTTGGGCAGGTCCTGCTTGGAACACGTCAGCCAATCAGATGTCATTCTACTCCGCGGAGGGGAAGGGAATGGCTGGCAACACTTCTACTTTCAATGATTCGCAGCCAATAAACATTAAGCTCTGGAAGGTCCTGTTTGGAACATGTGAGCCAATCAGATGTCCTTGCTACTCCGCCGAGGGGGAGGGAATGGCTAGCAACACTTCTACTTTCAATGGTTCACAGCCAATGAACATTAAGCTCGTTGTTAGAACACCTCAGCCAATTAAACGTTAATTTTGTTCCTCGCACAGGGATAGAACATGCCCTCCCACAAAATATTAAATTTCCTCTAACAAAGTGACACTATCCATGATAAAAGTGAACACCGCATTATAAGTAAACATTACTGCTCATTATATTAAAGGAAGGCCACAATACAGCGCATTGTTGTTTTCCCGATTTGATTTCCACAAGCCTACTGAACATTGCCGCAATACCACACATCGTTGATTTGCGGACGTGATTTCCACGGAAAACGCATCATTCACACTACCTGTGTGTGCACCCTACACACTGCTTGCCGCAATACGGTGCATTGTTTTCTCGACAGGATTTTCAGAGACAATGCAACCTTGCCGCAATACCGCGCACCGTTGTTCTGCGGACGTGATTTCGACGGCCTACGCAACATTCAGACTCCCTGCCTCTGCACCATACAGACTTCTTAAACTAAGTCCACAGTGTTCCTTCTATACCCTCTTATACAATTGTTCTCTTTCCCCCCCTACTCCTTTTAACTGAGTCACAAAATGGCTGCTAACACTTCCTAGTTTCAACCGTTCACAGCCAATGAGCCGCAAGCTTGTGCTCGTAACGCCTCCGCCAATCAGATGTCAGAATTCTCAAATATCAATAGCTGTAAATTTTGATATTTTTCCAAAACTACTGAGCAGATTTACACCACTTAAACAAAAGCGTGCTTTCTGGACCAAGACCTTTCTCCCTGCCAAATTTGGCGTAATTCCATTCAGCAGTTTGACCTGTAACCTTGTCTAAAGTTTCCTATGGAAATTGCATGGAGAAAACACGTTTTGGGACCCCCCTTTTTTCTCAGCCCCCCCTTGCCGAATCACCCCGAAACTTTCAAGATAGGAGCTGGTCTGAAAAAAGAATGTTTTGGGAAAATTTCGTAAAGAAAAAAAATGCATTTCCTATGGAAATTTGGTCCTAACTATAACTACCTACTGGTAACCGCCTGTAGGTAATATATAAATATATTAAAAATATATATATATATATAAATATGTATCAAACAGCAAAGCGTGGTCAAAGAGCGGCGCGCTCATCTGCTGGTGCGTCGTTGGGGGTAGAGACCACAACCCCTGAATATGTAATCAGCAAGGAGGATTACGACGCACTCTTGGAAGTTCAAGTATACAGCTTTATTTCAACAGTTAGTCTGGCAGCACCACTACGCGTTTCAACTTGTTTGTCTTCATCAGGTGGTTGCAATATGCCGTGCCTTAAGTCTAGTGCTAGGCATGCTGGTATTTGTAGTCCAAATATTAAATATTGTAGGACTAGTCCATTTTTAAGTTATTTGCTGAGTGCTTGTGTTCGGCATAATTATTGTCTTATTTGTTATTGCTGTAACTTCCATGCCCTTCCTCCACTTATTTAACTTGGGCTGCATCGGTGCTTCAAAAAACTAAAGGACCGCTTCTCAGGGGGAAGCGGTCCTTTAGTTTTTTGAAGCACCGATGCGGCCCAAGTTAAATAAGTGGAGGAAGGTCATGGAAGTTACAGTAATAACAAATTGAAACGCGTAGTGGTGCTGCCAGACTAACTGTTGAAATAAAGCTGTTTACTTGAACTTCCAAGAGTGCGTCGTAATCCTCCTTGCTGATTACATATATATATGTATATATATATATATTTATTATATATATAATTTCTTGCCCACAGGCCATCATTTCAGAACTCTGATACAATCTGGGCAACATTGGCACAACACTAGCAGCTGTATGATACATGAATCAAAAGATGAATAGGGACCAATTAACTTTAAAAAACTGTCTGGCACTGCATTGCACTTATCTATAGGGATTTTTACCATCATCATTTGTGTCTGCTGAAATCTGAAAGATATGCAGCAGACGGTGGATTTTGGGGTTTGCAATTTTGCTAAATTGCTGCAGGCACAGGATCAGATCATTCCTTTGGCCATCCATGCTTATAATCTATAACTGCCGGTGCAAACTGGAATTGCAGTATTTTTGTTATTATTGCCAGGTGTCAGTTAGTGTCTTGTCAGTCAGTGAAGTGGTGTGGTACAACTATTCTATGCAGGCTGGAAAAGTGTTGCGCAAGTTACAGATTTATCAAGGAAGTTAAGTCTAGTTTTTAAGACACTGGTTTTCAAATCAGAATACCGAGCAAGGAAGTTAAGCCTACTGGTTAAGACACAGGGTTTCTGAACTCAAAACCTGCACTCAATGGAATGGTATATTTCTGAACAAATGGATTGAGATCCCTGTGCCTCCTTCATTGTAACTGCACATACATAGTGGGTAGAAGCCATCTTGACCACAGTATTACCTACTACTGACATTTACATTTTCCATAGTCAGAAACCTATTACTATCACCCAACAATTTTATACATGCCAGGGTCCATAACCTCAAAGGTAGTCCTTTTTTAAGGCCCCTTCTAGTGTTAAAGGGGTAAGATGGACGGTGCCTCTCTGCCCCCCATTTTTCAAACTTTTGTAACAGACATATACTCAAAAGTTCAGAGAAGGTCTGGCCTACAAATGTGCCCTACAAATCTCTTATGTTAAGTAAGCTGACTCATTTTAGGGTGGTCTACAAGTGTATGAATTATGGTTGGCAAACGTTTTTCTTTGCAACCTTCGTGGAGGTATATGGGAAACGTTGCATTTTGAAGAAATGTGCTTATGGTCTAAATACAAGTTTTGCAGTCCATCGGACTGCCATGGCCACACTGGTGGTCTGACCGCCACTTTACAAGTGCAGCGGTCCCACTGCCACAGGACCGCCACAACCACTGTAGATCAATGAGCCTTAAGCTTTGGCGCAGCAGTCTGGCCCAACAATATGCTAGTGGTGCCTCTGGGTCAGGGGGTGCATGCAGGGGGGCACATGGTAGACCCCCCTCTCTTCATGCCTCCCCAAGTTCCTTCATGGCATTGACTTCACAGTCCATGCCATGCACAAACTTGCTTTGGTACTCCCATTGCTGTGTCTTTCCAAACAGACACCGCTGTGTGACAGCCAAAGCACCACCCCCAAGATCACAAATTAACTCATAATCTGGCAGGTGCTGTGCATACGAGTTTGGCAGTATGGGCGCGTGGCGGTGGCGTGGCACTCCCACACCGCCAAACTCGTAATCAGGCCCTTCGTTTTTCACTGCAACTGAGCCATGTAATAATCTTGACTTTCACTTTATGTTGAATAAATTATTATTTAACACCAACAGAATGATTCTGCATAAGTCATACTTTATCACTTCAAGCTCATCTGCCATTTTGGGAGAACATGTGTCCTACAGGCTAGAGTTGCCATGTTTAGTATTGGGGAACCAGATTTGAGCCCCAGCCTTGGCTCAAGATTTCTGATTCTCTGCAAATCACTTGGGGGCAGATTTATTAAGAATTCACACAATGCAGTGCAGCAAGGCAAGGTGCTGTACTGCTTTGCGTGACTGAGAGTGAGCTGACAAGCACCATAGGTAATAAGATTGTGCTCTTTAGCTATTGCACTGTGCTGGCGCACTTGAGGCAACCTAGTGCCGATGCAGGCACACTTGCACCATGCTGCAAGGGTGATTGCGTTATGGGCAGGACTGCATCACGCAGAGATGGACGAAATAATGAGAAAAAATAATTCTCCTCATTACGCCTCTCTGTGGTAGGCGTGCCAATTTAATACAATTCCAGCTTTACAAACCTTAGTAAATCTGGAGTTGCATGAAATCCATGGATGGATACACAGTAAAGCCCATGTTCCATCCATGGAACACCTACCACTAAGAAAAATAACGCAACGCAGCACAAGCTGATGCATCGTGTTACAATTCTTTAAAACACACTGTGCAAGGCCATGCAAATCCGGCCTTGCGTGACTTTGTAAATCACATATCATCATTTGTGTTGCCCTGCCTCACCTTGTGTGATGCAACGGTGAAGCAAAAGTTAAATAAATCTGCCCCTTTGGGTCCAATTTAGAGTTTGGCATGCTACCGCCCAGCATATTTAAAGATCACTGCTGGACCAGCGGTGATGTCTGTGGGGTGAGAGGAACCTCTGTCCCAGCGGTTCCTCTGAAGGTTACTACACCGCCACTGTCTTTCAGTGGCTGTGCACCAAACCTTTTTATTTTTCAACAACAAACTACCATAGTAGAAGTTTGTTTTTCAAAAACAAAAACTCAAATGACCCCAACACCCTGGGACTTTTCTTCCATGGCATGGGGGTCGTTTTACTTTTTGTTTGTCCAGTACGCTAGGTTTTATCCGGCAGTGACAGACAGGAAAAGAAATACATCAGACTATCCACTCTCAGTAAGGTGGGCAGTCTGATGTTGTTACTCTGACTAGCCCTACGGCATCGATCTGTGTGAGTACGTTTTCCAACAGCAGAGCTAGTGGGGGAGGACTAAGGGTTTGATAGACAGAGTACAATGCACATTGGTAGGGGAGGACCCTATCCACTAAACTCTAAACTAGTCCCTAAAAAAATGACTGGTTTCTCGTAGTCATCTAATACCCCTAGGCCAAGATTGAACTATATACATAGTGCCGTTCAGGCTTTGTATTCTACTGGGCATTTTCCCAGTGTGTTGGAGCCCCCTGAAGCTGGTGTTTAGTGTATGGGTGCTTTTGGTGCCTCTATCACTTTCCCGAGCTCCGTGAGGTTATTTGCAGAAGGCATGGGAGGCTTCAAGAAGGAAAAACAAAGGGAGACAGGGATGGGCAGGCAGAACAAAAGTGAACAGGGAGGGAGGAAAGAGAGACGAGAGAGAGAGAGAGAGAGAGAGAGAGAGAGAGAGAGAGAGAGAATGGATGGTTGGTAAGAGAGAGATAGCACAGGGAGGTAAATGAAGTGGTCTGGTGTGCTCATTTTTGCCATGGCTGCTTTTGGTTTCAAAGTCCAGCCCTGTATATGAAGCTGCAAAATATATAAAAATACACATATTAGAAAAACTCCAGAAAAGGTAAACTTGCAAAGCAGAAGTCATGCACAAGTTATGTAGAAGGTAAAACCTACAAAAGCAAGCTTCTTATACAGTTGCCTTTGTGCATAGGCATGCTCAGCAGAAAGTAAGATTGCTGAGAGAAATTCTGCATACATTTAACAGCACGGTTAGGTTCCCTTAAAGTGAAACTGATCTAGCTTAGTAGTGGAAATAGTTACACTTGGCAGGAAAAAACGTAACCAGTTTGAAGAGTCAGGTAAACTGGAAAGCTCTGAAACAAGTGAAAATCATGAAACTTTGCAAGAAGAAACTTTGCAAACTCCTACTATTAACCATATCACATTTCTTTTTAGTAGGCTCAGTAGTGAAAAAAAACCTCGTAAGGCTGCTATCATGGTAATTCCACTGTTCCCTTTAGGAGTGCTCTTACTGCCATGCGTCACTTTTACCGCGACAAAAAGGCCAAAAGCCAAGAAAATATTAAAGCCAACATTCGATGCAGTAAGGACGGGAAATGTTTCAGCACGTCTTTGATACAAAACAACTGTACGGAAAAAATCCTGTCGAGAATGTAACCTTGTTTCCATAGTAGTGCACCAACTTTAGCAAAGAAATTGAGTCGAAATGTGCCTAATCCACGGGAATTAACACTACTCTAGCCTAAACAATCGAGCTAATCTTTTCCTGCCGCGTTCGTCAAAGAAAAACATGCTCAGTGATCATTGCAGGTGGCACCTAATCGTGCTGATTATCAGCGTGCATCAGGGTCAGCGCCGTGCAACAAGCTCAGCGTAGGCTGTCACTGGAACGCAGCGTCGCAGCACGACCCTTTCACGCAGAGAGATGATCGCTCTCACCGATTACAGTGTTGCGTAACATGTACAAAACCCAAGCAAGCCTTACTTATTAGGCTTGGACGCTACCGTAGGGGGCATTGTTTAAAACTGAATATTTTCAAAACCCCAGGCAACTTAGAACATGTCAAGGAATGAGAAAACTGGCACCTCGTTCCTCAATGAATGAGGTTGTTGCTCTATTTTCCCAGAGGAACACAGTATTCCACAGAGGCCTTCTTTGGAATAATGCCTGTTTCATGGCCCCGCTGTAAAAGAAAATGGCCGCCTGTTGTGTGTTGTCTTTTGCAGACATAAGCACAAAGAGGAGGAAGGTGTCGTTTGCAGGAAAGTTAGAAACATGTAACTGTGTCAATGGTGCCTTATGGACCTCTGACAAGCGTGCTATTCAAATGAAGCGGCCACCAGCATGCCACAGAATAGTATCAGCATTCATCTAAAGCTGTCAGAGGCCCCCAACATTTTCTGCTTAACCATGCTATCACAAGGCTCTGATGCTGCCTAAAATCTACTTTGCTGATGCGCTTTTTGAGCATTTATAAGCCCAGGAGCAACTGTGCTGGTATGCTTTCTGGGCTAAAACCGATAAGCTACTTTTGCTAGCATGGTTTCTGTGGATGAATGCCTCTATGATGTGTGTGGTCCTATAAAAGAACTGAAATACAGCAGCGGGCATGCACGTGCCTCTTTCCATATTTCCATATTTCCATGTTGCTCTATGCTATTGCATATACCATATTACAATGGTAAAAAGAACCGTTGTTCTCACTTAAACTTCTTCATAGAGGGTACCCCCCCTTGCTATGTTCACAGCACAGATTTCTTTTGTTTGAATCTGATTTGTTATTAAAGCTTAAACGGGTAAAAGGTAGACATGTCAGGACAAGTTACATTGCCAGTCAAAGTCAAAGAAACCTTTATTCGATATCTAAAAAATATCATAAAAGTACAAAAAATTCAATTCAGTACATTTGCAGATTATAACATTTTCATTAAATACATTCAGCCCTTTTTGATCCAAACTACCCTCTGGTGTTTCTTAATCTAAAAGCAACCTTTAAAAAATGTATTATACATGCAAGGGTCAGTGGGTCCTCAGCCCTTTGCAAATATAATAAGGCAACCTTAACTTGTCTGAATTTGCCATTTTTTAAAATTCTTACTAGGAAGCGACGCCTAGGGGAAGAATAAAAAGGGCATAATAAAACAAAGTGAAGGGTATCCTGCAGGGATTTATTGTCGCAGCCGCAGGTACCCTTCTGCTCAACAGTAGCGGTAAAACCAGAGGGGTCCGCCAATAAATGGTGTATGAGGTTAAGCCTAAAGCGAGTAAATAGAAACCTATTTTGTGCATTATGCACAAGAGTAAGATATGGTTCCATACCATCTACTGTTTTTACCATACTATAAGCACAGACTGTGGGCTTCCTACCTTCAATGTAGGCTCTGCGCTCAACGGCCTTTGCCAGGAGCAAGCTCTTGATTCTATTCTTATCTTGGGGAATAATTGTGATGGGATTGGTGAAGAGATCCATGCATCCTATTCCCTCCAGGGTGGTTTTTACATATTTAAGCCACGGGATGCGCATCCCCTTGTCCCTACTTATGCAGTCTCTGATGATTTGCCTACTCAGGTCTGCCTCAGTGTTGGACCAGATCCTAAGCCAAGCCATAGGGGGTCTGGCCTTGATCAGGTCCTCAATGTGAGTCCTCCCTAATTCAGCATGAATGATGTGGGCCGAAGAACTTTGAGAAGTTTTGAGTATCTTTCTGAAGAATTTATTCTCCTCGGTCTGTATTTGCTGAATCCCGGCAAAGCCCCAAACTTCTGCTCCATACATTACTTTGGAGCAGCAAATAGAGCCATACAGGTGCATAACCTGTTCTGGTGACCACCAACCCAGCCTTCGTCCATAATTCATTATAGCCCCTGATGACGAGACCAGTTTTGTGCTCCGTTCTTCAATTAAAAATTTAAAAATTAAAAGCCCATCAAATAAAGACCCAGGTAAGAAAAGGTTTTCACTTGTTCTAATGTGTGTGTGCCTATTCTATAGGTGAATTTTTTACAGGGTTTAGTTCCTGCTAGCAAGACATAAGATTTGGATAAATTAGCTGACAGATCCAGGGTGTCCATAAAATCAACAAAACCGTCTATTAGACACTGCAGACCTTTCGGTGTTCGTGCCAATAGGACTGCGTCATCGGCGTATAACAACACCGGGATTGAACGGGAGCCCACCCTTGGGGTATCTACATTCTGCTTACATAATGCCTGTTCCAGTTCATTAATATATAGAGAGAACAGGAACGGGGCCAATATACAGCCCTGTCTCACTCCACTGGTACAACAAAAAGGTGCAGCAGTATCTCCAGCCAAGTGAAAACGTACTTTGGCGGAGGTACTCCAGTGGAGTGCTCTCATGATGTTTACTAAGCCTGGATCTACCCCTAATCTTATCAGAAGGCCCCATAGTTTTTCCCTGTTTACGTGGTCAAATGCTGCAGAGAGATCCATAAACCCCAAATATACTGCCTGGTCACTTGCTATGGTATATTTGGCCACTAATAAATAGAGATTCAGGCACTGGTCTGTTGTTGATCTACCAGTCCTGAATCAATATTGAAGATCTGAAATTATGTGATGTTCTTCCGCCCAGTCTAACTAACGGTTTAAAATTACTCTACCCAGGACTTTCGCCGTCACATCAATTAAAGATATGGGGCGATAGCACTGCGGGTCGTCCTTTTTGCCTTTTTTTAAAATTGGCACTATTATTGCTGATGCCCATGACCGTGGCATGCCTACGGCAATGGCTACATTAATTACCCATGTCAGTATAGGAGCCCATAATTCTGTCTTTCTTAAAAAAAGGTCTGGGGGAATCCCGTCTGGACCTGGTGCTTTATTATGTGTTAGCCCCTGGATACCCACTGTGACTTCTTCAAGGGTGAATTAAATAGTTGCCCGCCAAGGGCACAGCTCCTCATCAGCCTGAGGGTTCTCAATTGAATAATTATATAAATTTTTAAAATGATTAAACCAATGCTCAGGGAGAATAGATGTGCCAACTACCGGGGCTGCGGTGTCCTGAAAACAGGGATTATTTATAATTTTCCAGAAGGCACTTATGTCCCTCCTGTCCGCTGCTTCCCTTAAATCTCCCCAGGTTTGGAGCTGTAGGGCAAATTTCCTGCATTTAATAGCCTTTTTATAGGCAATCCTACACTGTGCTATACGTAGTTTATCTCTGGGTCTTGATTTCAGACTTTCTTTAAGATCTTTATGTGCCCGTGAGCAATCTTTGTTAAACCATCTCGGGGCATTGTTTTGTTTCCGGGGCACAGTTGAGATTTAACATCCCATCTATTAAACTGGCCATTGTTTCAAATGCTTTGGTCACAGCCGGGCCATCTACCAAGGGGTCTGTGCACACCTCAATCTCTTTTTTGCCTTTCTCAATTAAGGACTTATAGAAGGCATCTCCGTCTATTCTAGACCATCTTAGACGCCACCCCTGGTCCATTGCCTTTTCTATGCTGCGTATCTGTACACCTCTCATTACTTCCTGGGAGGACCAATTTTTTATCCATAATACAAGCGGGTTATGATCGCTAAATATGCTCCAATCGATAGTAGCCCCTCTTATCCAATCCTGAAATAGATTGGAAACTAGTATGAAATCTATGATGGAGCTACACCCTCTCCCCTTAAAAGTTGGGGTGACCCCACCTCCTTCTTCTAAACCCACCAAATCAAGAGTATGTCTTAATGTGTGGATTTTCATGATTTTCTCTGATTCCCTCCCCTCCTCGGTGTGTTCGAGGTGCAATCCTTTTGTCACAGTGCACCTAAACCAGTCACCCATGCTAGGTTTTAAGTTGGGACACAGATGGCAATTTAGATCGCCCACTAGCACTACACATGGGGCCACCGTTGATTTACTCTGATCGATCTCAGCGGTCAGATGGTTATATGAATCACATATTATTGAACCTTCCCTGCACGAGGCTGTGGCATTATAAAAGTTGATCAGAATAATGTTTAATCTATTTATCTGAAGCCCTAGGGCTTGGAAGTGATTCGAGTTCCAATTCAAATTGGTCCACACTCCTTCCAGTTGCAGGTCCATGTATATGATTAATCCTCCTTTTGCTCTACCTGATGCTAGTTTCTGTGCGGGGACGGCGAAACACCCATAACCTGCTAACTGAAAAGGGTCATGATCTACCACCCACGTTTCCTGCAGGCATATAACGTGAAACCTGGTTATGTATTCCCTCCATTCATGATTATTAAACTTGGAGGACAGGCCGGCTATATTCCAGGACATCAATCCAATTCCATTTGTCAGTTGTTTCTCCTTATGGATGTATTTGCTGGGATGTGGGGTAGAGGGTCAATCTACCCCCTCCAATCCAGAGAGAGAGGTGAAACGATTGAAGGTAGCAATATTAAGCGTGGGGCCTACCGTTGTCCGGGTATTTGGATATCCTGATCTCAAAGGATTTCCTACTAGGGTCTTTGGGTAAAAATAACTTAGATCTCGAGTGGATATACCTCCCTCATAACCCTCCGGGTACCAGTCTCTGAAGTGATTTGTCGCACTGTAATCCCTGAAATTGATAATAATAATGTCCCCATGTACATCCTTTGGTCTGCATCCCACCCAGCCTAACCTTCTAACGTGTAAGATTTCACCATTTATGTTGGGGGGTAATGGCCTATTCACTCTTAGCCAGTGCATAACCTTATTCTTAAGATTCTGATGGCCTTCAAAGTTCCCCGTTAATAACTCTGGTACCCCAGTAAGTGCAATAACATAAGGTTCTGCCTCCGGTGGAAGATCTATATGCCGAGGGGATCATTTTGAGTTTTTATCCATATGGGATCTCCCCCCATGTTACTATGTTCATGACTTTGCTTGTTTGGTGGCCCACCGTCTCTTACCTCCCTGGGGACTATAATTATGATCTGTGTAGCCGGGATGTTTTCATTGGTAAGGGGTGACGGCTTAGCGCTATTAGCAAGATTAGTTGGTTTCAACACTGACACCGTCACCGGGTCAGGGGGGTTCGAGGTGCACCTTTTAACAGATAGTTCCCTCAATAAGTTTGTGTTGGCAATACCAATATCTTGAATAGACCCCAGTTGCTCCGCCATTCTCTTTACCCTTTCAACAAGAGGTAATAATAAAGACTTAACCAGTTGCTCTATGTTTCTCATGAGATCTTGGTGGAAGTGTATTATCAGATTATCTAGATCAGATTTACTTTCTGCTGGATCTTTAGTAATCATGAGGCTTGTGGCAACTTTAGGGGCTTTTGATCGACTTCCTTTTTGCTTATTTCCACCACGCTTACTTTTTGTTGGAAGGCCTGACCCTGGTCCTTGTGTTTTTGCTGTACTATTCTTTTTAATAGTAGACTTACTCGCTAACACTGGTAGTTGCTCCTCAATAGAGGTTTCAGTTTGTGATCCTATGCTGATGTCTATAGTAATAGGTTCCTTAGTTCTTACTTGCGAATCTAATAAGTCTTGTAACTGTAGGGGAATACCCGTATCACTTATTTGTTCTATACCTGTACCCTGATGGGATGGGGTAGTAGCTAGCTGGATAGCCCCCAAGGAGGAGCGTTTATTCTGTAAATCAGAGGATAGGCGCCGCTCAGTGAGTGCGATTTCTCGTTCTAACACTGAGGCAGACCTTGTAATAAACTGATCTAATGTCCCTCTGACAGACCCCCCCGGCAAGGATTTCCTGGCCGTACTAAGCCTAGTGTTCATTTTTTAGAGTATAACTACAGCAAACAGGTAAACATATACCTTTCTATTGACGCCTATATTATAAGTTAGTAATATAATATTATTTAAGTGTCCAGGATAGCAATGAAAGACCAAAGGGAGTTGCCCAGTCCAGCCTCCTTCAGCCCCTGATGGCCACAGATGGCCCGCCCTTGCCCGGACTTAGCCCGGCGCCTTCCGCGCGCGTCCCGCGGGGCGGGGGTTGCTCCGATCTTTATTGAGCACTTATACAGCCCAGGAGCAACTGTGCTGGTATGCTTTCTGGGCTAAAACCGATAAGCTACTTTTGCTAGCATGGTTTCTGTGGATGAATGCCTCTATGATGTGTGTGGTCCTATAAAAGAACTGAAATACAGCAGCGGGCAAGCACGTGCCTCTTTCCATGTTGCTCTATGCTATTGCATATACCATATCACAATGGTAAAAAGAACCGTTGTTCTCACTTAAACTTCTTCATAGAGGGTACCACCCCTTGCTATGTTCACAGCACAGATATCTTTTGTTTGAATCTGATTTGTTATTAAAGCTTAAACAGGGGTAAAAGGTAGACATGTCAGGACAAGTTACATTGCCAGTCATACATCAGTACATCTTGTAAAACATGAGGCAGCAGTATTACACTACAAAATGCGTAATGTGCAATAGTGCTTAATGTAATAGTGACACAGGCTCGTGGTCATACATAAAGAACAAAGGGTATGTGCGCCTCAGTGCAATGGAGTTTCTGCTGAGTGTTCATGTTCGGCCTACTGCCGGGTCCACGGCTTGTAGCATTGGCAGAGATGCAGATGCTTTACAAAATCACCAACAAAGGGGGACATCAAAATTACCAAACTGGCTCAACCTAAATCTCCCCAGTCTTCATCCTCCCCACAGTCACTTATACACACGTTTCCAAACAACTATCCAAGCATTTCTTAATTGTGATGCAGGGTGAGCATGAAGGTATCAATCGCCACTTCGTGTGCCCGATGTGAAATAATATGTCAGGTCTCCACATCTACCTCACCCTCTACCGCTGTTGTGCCCAGGGGGTCTGAATCAGAATGTAGCTCTAAAGTATCCTCTCTGTAACGCAATGCTCTCAGCTTGGGTCCACACCAGGGGTGGAGCCTCTGGCAACTTCCAGCCTCTCGTGATTAAAGCACTTATCTGTCAGCATACCCAGATCAAGGAAGCGGGAGGTGACCCTCTGCGTCTTATCTCTATGAAAGAGTCCCAAGATACACACTTTCCACATGTGTGCACTCTGTGTCATAATTCCTCGCCAGGTCATGGGTCATGATTCCTCACCAATAAGCAGTGACCAGTGGACAAGCCACAACATATGAAGGAGGTCAGCGTGTGGCAGGTGACATCTAGGACAATTGGAGTCGGTGCGGTGAAATTAGCGTTTTTTCGTAGCAGGGGTGAGGTAAGCCCTTTAGACAATGAAATATTGAATAAGGTGAGCGAAAGCATTATCAGAGACTTGGATCGAGCTTTCTAATATGGTAACTCACTCTTTATCTGTGCAGGGTCAGGCCAGATCCTCTTGCCAATGTGGCCGCAAAAGCAATAGCGGCCCGCATGTGGTCATGCAGCGAAGCCACAAACCATTGCGTGAGATGCCTTCCTGTCCACATAACATGTAAGTATTGTACAGTAAGTTGCCTTGGATGTTCCCTCATCATGTCACCCCACTTGTCTCGCAATGCCACAAGTAATGAGTTGTGCAAAAGAAAGTGGCCCGGGGTAGGCCCTCCTCCTCCACCAGTGTGTCATAGGACACCAGAGCACCATCCCGGTAGAGGTCCCCCAGTGTGTGTAGACCAGCCTCCAGCCAGCTAGAGATCTCCACAGGCAAGAGGTGGTGCAACCTCTAGGTGTGTCAAGCAGTAGCAACACTGTCACATATGGGATTGTGGATCGGGTGACGTACAGACTTCGACAGTAGCAACGAGGCGCGACTCCGAGAAGCAGTAACTGGCGGTTTTCCACGAGTGCAGGAATGAAAGATTCAGAGTATCGCTGAGAGAGTCCAGGCTGGTGACTGTGTGGCACAATCTGACAGATGGAAACCCGACACCCAACTGGCCACCCATTGGAGCTGGGGGGCAAGGTAATATTGTTCCATGTTCGGTACTGCAAGTTCACCTTGGTCCATAGGTAAATACAGTTTCGACAGTGCCACCCTGCGATGGGAATTACTCTAAATGAACTCTCTCATGGTTCCCTCAAAAGAGCGGAAGAAGGGAGGTGCAACATACAGGGGCAAGTTGGTGAAATAATAGAGTAACTGGGGTAGGACCACCATATTCAGAGGAGCTATGTGGCCTCTAACAAGTCTGTTGGCTGATGGTACACCCTGACTCCTAAATAACAAAATATGTTGGGTTGCCACAGTATAGGAACTCCACTAAGGACAAAGGTAGGGTTTGGGTGTGATGGGGTAAATGGAAACAAGCACGATTTGGGCCAATTATGTGGGTCCCGCAAAATAGAACTCCTCAGAACCGGAACATTGCACAAGGTGGTCCACCTCCTGACATCCCCAACTCTGTAACAGTATATATATACACAGAGTAGTAGAGCGGTCAAGCGAGGGAAAAGGGTGATGGGAAGGGAACTGCAGGGAATTTGAACGTGTAGAAAATAAAAGTATAATCAGTGTATTCACCGCAAGGGAAACAGAAGGTTATGTACCTGTCTCCCAACTCCAGAAGACCCCGGTAAACAACGCGCTTAAGACTCCTCATCTTACCGCGTTCAATAATTAGTGCTCCGCCACCAGGGAGCACTCCAGAAATGTCGAAGGCGTCTCCTACGCCTCCAACCGAGCCCCAATCTCTTCCGTTAAACGCACAGAAGTTGGGATGCAAAATATTCCCAAACGTAAGACTTTGTGAATACCGATCAGACGATACGACTCCACAACAATCCAGGATCGTGATTTACGCAAGCCGACTAGCACGCGAGGAGTTACTTGTCCCATGAGCCTCGGGACCACTGGCATCATGGGAATTGTAGTCCCCATCTATGTTTCAATGCGAAGTAGGCGCCTCTGCCTGCAAATCCTCACAAATTAACCCTCAGGCCAGAAAGAGCAGCTAAGTTGTTAAGTATCCTGATCATAGCATCAGGAACTGAGTGCTTGTCCCGAATGTGTAGGAGGAGGTCGTCAGCATAGAGAGACATCGAGTGGGTTTCGTCTCCGAATGGAATGCCCCGGACTTCACTCTGGGTCCGGATAGCCACGGGAAGTGGTTCTGTGACCAAAGAGAAAAATAATGGGGATAGCGGGCAGCCTTGCTAGATATCTCTGCGTATTTGAATTCGGTCCGAGATGTAGGAGCTTGTCCTGACTCTAGCCAGCGGTTGGTTGTATAGCAGCTGAATCAGGCGGAGAAAGTGCATTACGATACCATATCAGGGCAGGGTGGTAAATAAAAGTTTCCACTCCAAGGAATCAAAGGTCTTCTCAATGTCCAGTACCAGGCAGTCAGAGTGTGGGCATTGATGTCTAGAATATTTAAAGACATGAAAGAAGTGTTGTAATTTTAATGAAGTATTGCAGGCTGGGATGAACCCATTTTGGTTGGGATGGACGAATGATGGGACCAAGGGTATCAGGTAGTCCGCAAGGACCTTGGGCAGTATTTTATAGTCGGTGTTTAGCAAAGCCAAGGGTCGGTAGGAGCCCAGAGCAGTGGGATCCCTATCAGGTTTAGGTAAGAAGATGAGTAAGTACTCAGGAACTATGGAAGGCAGGAGGCTGACAGGGCCTCTCTGTATAGGGTATGCATTTAGGGGCCAGCATAGGAGCATATGCTTTGTAGGACTCTGCTGGCAGGACGTCTTGCCCAGGGCCTTGCCTGTCGCTAGGGTCCTGATGTCCTCCTGAATTTCAGAGAGAGCAATGGGTTTGTCAAGTTCCACCCACTGTTCAGGCGTGATATTGGCAATAGTATTGTGGAGGAGAATGCCTCAAGGCAATCTTGTCTGGCCTCAGGGATTGATTGGTATAGCACAATGTAGTGGTGTGTTGATTCCACATGTATGCCGTGCTTGGTATGGAGAAGGTTGATCCTGGTGCATCAGCCATGCCAGTAATCGGACGATGCATAGGGCGTGAGACGAATATGCAGTGTAGTTAAGACATCATATCTATTCCAGTAGTGAGGTACGTTCACGTTGCGCCTCTGCTAACCGGTGGGTGTAAGTTGGGTCAAGCACCGATTGGGTCTCAAGTCACATAAGTGTGCGCTCTATATGAGAAATGCCGCCTTCTAGCTGTTTGCGAATGTTCCATTTCAACCCAATGCAATGCCCTCTGATGGTCACCTCGATGGCATGCAACACACTAACCCTGGAGCTTCCCAGGGGAGGGAGATAGAGACTATGGGGTATTCAGGGTGAACTGGCCTCCAACCTTAAAATGTGTACACAAAAGAAGCTACCCTGAACGGAAATGACCGGGGGTTTTCAAGGTACCCAGTAGAGTACCGGGCATTTAAAAACAAATGAAGGACTGTCCTCACACACCACCAGGAGTCATGCTTCATCATTAGCAGTCCTCGCTCTCTAGAAACCCAATTTGGTAGAGAGCGGGCCTCCAACTGGAGACAGGGAGGCACTACTAAATCTAAGTGGGGGTTCGTGAAAGCGAGTGATTTCTTTAAAACCAATGAAAAAGCCAAAATACATTTAATAAATAGGCAATTACTTGGTATTAAAATAGAGACTGGGGAAAGGGGGAATTAGTACCCCATCAACACCATGATTGTAGTCGTCGACATGTTTCTGCCTAAATGGCCCAAGGGGTCCGCGGCATTCATCAGGATGGGGAAAAGATTGTGGGCTCCTATATTACCAATGTAGGTTAGAAATTACCACTGGGTAAGGTGACCTGTGTCGGCCTCTACCTATATGAGTTTCCTTAAACCCTAATGGAGGTTCCTAACTGCCCCATGGGAGGAGGGTAAAGGAGAAACCCCTGTAGTCACACTTGCCTCAAGGTGCGTCTCTCGCCATCTGCCTAGGTGTGTTTGTTCCTCTTCACATTGAGAGCATCCCATTCAATTAATCTATCAGTGGCAGAGTTGTTGTTAAACTCAAAGTAAACTGCAAAGGCAGTGCCGAGAGAAGTGTGGTAGGGTGGATCCTCTAGTGCTGCAGGTTGGAGGTGGCATGTAGCGATGGCGGGTATACTTTCCTACAATGTCAGCTACAGAAATTGGGGATTGTGCTCCGAGTGCATGCACCCTAAGTAGTCTGTTTGTGGGATAACAGGAAGTAGGCTGACCGATCCAATGAATCGGTCTATTGTAACATGTAGGTTGTGCAGCGAGGAGTAAAAGGAGTTCACATGCATATTGGGATTGCAGGCCCACCATAGGCCCCTGAGTTGCCAGGACAGGATCCAGTCACCCAGTGCCTAGGCATTTGATGTAGCTAACATGTGTGGTAGGGGAGGGAAAGAGCAGTCGTGAGCTGTACTGAGAACAGAGTTAAAGTCGCTCCCTTGGAGCCACGGGATACCACTCTAACAGGACAGTCTGCTTGATAGTGTGTGTAGAAACTAAGTCTGATCTGTTTTATGGTATATATTCCACCCAACAGTAGTTGGCGACCACCTAAGTGGCCCTGTATTAATACATATCGACCTTCAGCATCCACTACAACTTTATCTGCTACAAGTGGGGTCTCAAGCTTCACCCAGATTAGCACCTCCCTGGCTTAGGAGGAATTATCAGTGACAAATACTTGGCCCCGCCACCGCCTTTAAAGTCTGCATGCTTCAGCAAGCATCAAATGTTTTTCCTGTAAGAGCGCTATGTGAGTGGATTTGCATTTGCAGTATGATTATACGGCATAACGGTGTGAAGTGTGTGCATGCCCCGACATTTCATGTTATGATGTTAGTGTGGGTCTAGTGGGCAATGTGACTTTGTCTCACATGCGGCTAGACCATTCAGTGCAGGGAATCTTGCGGCACACAGTAGTAATGGTGTCCAGCACCAGGAAACTCCTTGGAGTAGCAGCCGTGCACTACAAATACCCCCACATAGACATAATGGTGGGTGAGAGCGATCGGGAAGGCTGGGCATTCCAGGGCAACCAATCATAACTGGGGAAGGAAGGAGGAATAAAAAAGGAAACATTATCAGAGTGGAGTGACAACAGGTATCAGCCCAAACTGCCATTGGCAAGTACCAGCACTACAGGCTGGTTAAGGAAGTGTTGGGGGAAGGCACGGAAGCCAAAGATGCATTACTCTGCACGTGAAGGATGCAGAGATACCAATTGTAGTGATGAGCTATCATTTAACAGTATTACACAGCAAAGTATAGACTAATTGTGTGCCAAGACAGAGAGACACATATATTGACTGGGCCTCCGGTAGCTGCAATATAATAAAGGTTAGCCCATGCATGAGCAATACAATACAAGAGTAGAACAGCCAACAGTGAAGCAGACAGGACTTTAGGAGTGACAGCTGTTGGCAAATTATATAATGTAATTTGCTGTCTGCAAGGTCACCTCAGGTAGGGCCAGGGAGTCCGGTCTAGATGGCCTTGTGTTAGAGGAGCCCCTATCACTGAAGGATTTTGTGGAACCCATATCTGGGTCCGGGCTTTGAGCATGGTTCCGTATTGCGGATAAAAAAAAAAGAAAAGAAGAGAGTTTCCCAGGCTATACCAAAAGGGACCGGGTATTATTATCATTGAAAATAAAGATTTCCCTTTTGTGTTGTAGCAGAGACGCTATGTGTCTAACACGGAGTCTACTTCTGACCAAATTGAATAAAGGCAGAAGTACTTTTAAAAGTGGGATATCGCACATGATCTACTAAAAAAAAGGCTATGAATTTAAAAAAAAGAACTTGAAAAAATTTGAGTTTTTCGGGGTGAAGGAAATCTGCACCCCCATCATTCTTAATATCGACTTTTATCTCAAAGCTACGACTAAGGAAATATAGTGAAAATAATTGGCTTTTTACTGGACGAAGGAAATTGATACCCCTTTGGTCTCTAAAAAGTATAAGAAATAGAAGCTATGCACTCTATATTTATTGATCTGATGTAGAGAGCACTTGGTGTTTTTATGGTGTGAGTCCTGAAGAAGGTGTTGTTAACTGCAAGATACACCGAAACGCGTCGACAAGAGGACACAGTTAATTTGTTTTTTTTAAATCGTGTTTTATTATTATGATATGTTCTGAGCTGTTACAAAATTCTTTTGATTACTGACAATTGCCAAAAGAATTATTGTAAAAAGATACTATCATCAATGTCTGTTTTATATAAAAATGTATACTATGATGTGTAATGTAAAGTGTTTTTAAATGGATACAATACTGTTGAAACCCTGATAAAGGTACAAAAAATAAAATAATAAGAATATATATTTAGATCACGTGTTGCTATATTAGAAATTTATATAAATATTTTTTCTTTGGTTCACTGTATAATGTATATAATCTCACTATAGGAGTATTCAAAAACACAAAAGGGAAATCTTTATTTTGAATGTCCGTATTGTGGATGCCATCTATAGGACCTGTCATCTTTTCAAGATTACATATTCCAAGTATGGAGCAGCGCCAGGCTGTGAAAGTCCACAGAGTCCACTGCATCGGTCCCCCACTTCACTCCGATATCACGCTGTTTCAGTGGACGGGAGTGTGAGGCCTCAAATCCAGTGGAATCCATCTAATCCCAAGCTTCTTCCTCAGAGGAGTCGAAGAAGTGTGTGGTCAGCCTCTACACGAAGATGGACCAGTAACAGGAGCGAATAGCGAATGTCCAGTTCCTGTAGACGATGCTTAACAGCCAGAAAGGAACTCCTCTGCCTCTGCACTGCCATGGTAGGAAAGGAAAGATCATAACTGAGGTACTGTCCACTTTGATGTCCTGTAGAATACACGCCTCACTTGAGATGGTATTGCAATCTCGTTAATTAAGCAGACGGAACAAAAAACGCTTGGAGTTGAGGTTGGGTGGGGATCGGTGGATTGGCACACAGTGGGCCCGTTCGACGGAGAAGATGGGAGGGACCAAAGCACCGGAGAGAAGGGCACAGGTTCAATTTTCAGCATGTCACTGCAGCTTGGCTCTCCACGCCTTCTGGAAGGCCGACCACTTATATATTGTTCCTACTATAACAGCCCTCCACATCCTCCCTGCATTTCAGAGTGTGTACATGATCAACCAATGTATGCAACAAGGATTCTGATTTGCGAGTTATCAGTTAAAGTTTGGCTAGTGTCTGTTCAACACTATGCACTTTGTCTGCTAATTTGCAGTGGCTTGCATGTATTAGGGTGAAGTTCTCTGTTACTTTATCAATTCTGCTTTCAAGTGACATACGTGTTTGTTCAGCAGTTGCCCAATCATCTCCACAGCCTGTCACACAGTATCCAGCTTGGTGCCAAGGGACATAGATGAGTGGGATGGTTCGGTTGCTACAAGGTCTCCAGATGACTTCTCCATAGTTGATGCCTGTCACAGCATCATAGGTTTGGCTACCGAGCGCTGGCGACCCATGGTCAGCTGGCATGCATTGAGCATTTGGGGGTCAAAGATAGGTGGGGTATATCTAGGGCTTCTTGTGTACTTGCCTGCTGTTTGACCCAATGGTTAGGAAGAGCATCAGCTGTATAGTGTGTGATGTTCACCAGGGACCGAAGTCAGCGCAGAGAGAGGATCTCCACGTTGCTCTCCCTGAAGGCTTCAGAGTCCATGCGGAAGTGCCACATTATGAGCCCCAGGTGCCTATCCTATTGCGCCGTTAGTGTGATAACTTATGAACCGATGTGTGAGCTTGGTGAGTGCTTGTCCATTCATCTGTGTTGACTTCCAGATGGGGCTAATTGCTGACACCTTTGTGTGTGATGGGTGTTGCAGCATTAGCAGCCCTGAAGTGCTCCCTGCCACCACGCTCCACTGTCCAAAGGCTCTGTTGTCAGGCAAGTGACATGGGTTATGTGGCCATCTCCACAATCCAACAAATGAGCAATGTCCTTTGGGCTAGGTTGACTTGAGGGGGAAGAAGGGGAGGGTTTCTAGGGGAGCCAGGACCAATTTGGTAGGGAGAATGGGCTTTATAGTGTCTTGAGCTACCGGTCACCTGGTGTCGCAAAGGTAATGCAACCTGCTGCACTGCCCAAGCGTTGTAAAGGGCCCCTTCGGTGGGGTGGAGTAGAAAGGACCCAGGTTGATGTGTCATCAACATTCACCCGGCTGGGAAGAGGTGAACGAGCGCCACGCAGCAGTACACATGCATAGACATCAGGGTAGTGTAGGGGGCAGCCAGGTGTGCCCATACCAGTAAAAAAGGCCAGGTGTGAGCTATACACTTGCAGAGTGTCTCAGTGCAAATGGGCGCATGTCAGCACTCAGCGGGGGACTATGCCAGTCAGGCCAATGCTCAGTCCACTCCTCATGTGTTTAGCAGACATTGCATGGCAGGTAGAAGGGTGCAACTGTGGTTCACATATCCTGGGGAGGCACAGCCAAGCAGGATCTCCCAGGAATGTATGGTGGCACATTTGTCAGCAGGAGCCAATCCTGAGCATTGCCGAAGGTTTCTCCGTCTACAGTCCCAGCAGCATGTCCATGCAAGGTGCCCAATTCGAGCAGCTCTGTGTACGTGCCCCTAGGTAGCTTCTTCCCCGCGAGACACATTAGGTCCAGTGGTTGCAGCAGCATCAGTTGGGCTTAGGCCCGACCCCTGTGCTCCACCCTTTTCCCCACGAGTCACAGCACAGTTAGTCAGGCGTGCCCAGGCGAAGACAGTCGGATATCACTGGCGGCCACGACTCCAGCTGAAATCAATACCAAGTCAAGCGTGCTCGCACCTTCAGCATGGCCCAGGCCCAGCCCAGTTTCGGGATCCCATCAAGGTCTGTATCGCTGATCACAGATAAAGCTGTGGCTGTTTGCACTGTTGTTATCCCTGCTACTATTGTGGGTCTCCAGCAGGGTCTCAGGTGCCCAGAGCCACCCGCAGGCCCCACAGTGTCTCCTGCACTCAAATCCGGTCCCCATTCAGTACAAGCCCGGTAAGGCCTCCGGTTAACCCCCAGGTGCTGCAGCTCAGGGGAGAGGGCTGATGGCACAGCTGTGTTGAAGCCTCTGTTGCTCACCTGCATGGGGTCCCTGAGGCAATATCGGGCACTGCCGGAGACTCCTGGGTGCTTCGCACGAGCGCCACCTGTGCCCTGAAGGGCAGGGGCCTCCTCTCCTCAGGAGCCTAGAGGGGCACCTCACAGCAATACCGTCTCCTCACTGCACTTCTGCGCCAGCCTCGGAGAGGCAGGAAGCCAGTTGGGGTTCGGGGGCCCTAGCGCCAATACAGGCACTGCGGCGGCTTCCGATCCGATATCATACTGCAATAAGCCGCAACCAGGCCTTCGGCATTACTGCTTTTGATGGCACCAAATGTCCCAGCGAAGAAAGCAGCAGGTGCAGGGCGACTGAGGGAGCAAAGTAGTGTAGTTGATGGCATGAGATGTCTAATGTTATTAAGTATTAATGCCGGCTAATGGGGTAGCAGTGCGGATCTTCCTTAAAATGCCTCCGTCATCTTGGCCCTGCTACCCACACCCCTGACAGCACAGGTTTTTTTGACAACAGTTCATTGTCACTGCAGCAACATACAAGACACAATATATAGGGAATTACTGCTGAGGACCAGACATTTGCCAAAGATGTGCTCACAGCAGTACCTGAACTGGGCCTCGATGCCCTACACAGGTTAAAACTACTTTTAAGGGCCAAAATCTCTTGACTACAACTCTCATATTATAAGCTCTTGTCTCCTGGCAACTATTGAAGATACTTGCCTTATCACACAGTCTAACATCGCACGCATCTCTCTTCCCATGGACCCATAGCGTGACGTGACAGATAAGCCCACCATGCATCAAGAACAATGCCCACCATGCATTGTGTCCTCATGTGTCCGACTAATGTAAGGACCCATGATTAATCCTTCACAGACAGCACAGAATTCTCAGTTACACAAAGGCCATAACCTCTGTCACTTAAGAGTGTTCTCAGACCAATACTTGACCACGAGTTTGAAACACCTACATGGAACAATACATCAAAGAACACTGTGGAAATGATTGTGGCTCTGAAGTAGAAACTTTCTTTATAACTATGTGCTTATAAGATGCATGATTGTAGATTAAATGGCATTCCCCTTGAAACACCTCTTCCAAGCTGGGTTTATGTATGTGTAAAATTTCCTATTAGATGTGGAAATCTGCTGCTTTGCAACAGTATCAGTCAACAATACTAAGTAGTTCTAGGGGCGTGACCAACCGCTTCTTGAGGCGGCTCTGTCTGAGCTCTCCCGTCCCAGTAAAATATCAGCATGTAATGATCCGGCAGATGGCATAACTGTACGCCAGAACACTTTGTAACTCCTGGAAATCGTCGGAGCCGAGTCTCAGCTTACCCCGACTGGCGGTTCCGGAGTTTGAACCGCTGACGTACTTCACTGGGGGCGGCTGCCTGCCTTGGCGCCTGGGCCTCCCTGCATCGCGGCCTGCACCCCTGATACGGCCCGCCGTCCGTGACTCCACTGGCCCGACCAACGCTGGGTGATCATCAGGAGTCGGACTAGGGAACCCCCTGAACTCCACTGTCCTGCTGGGGCTGAAGGTGAGGAGGACCGGCGGTGGTGGCCTGGTGGCATACGCAGAGGCCTGACTGGTGCGAGACACTATGCCTGGAGGGGGTGGCTTGTGCCTTACCTTGCGCTGCCGGTCATAGCCCTGAGTGACATCCGGTGTGGCCCGTGGCCTCTGAGCCTCCCGTGGCGCTGAGCCCTCCATGTGACTGCCGGCAATGGGCCATTTTGAGGACATATAGGTGCCAAGCCAGAGGGATACGGCCTACACTGGGGATAGGGGCCTTGGCTGGGGGCGGTGCTAGAGGTGCCTGGCGGCCATACTGAGCCCAGGGAAGATTGTGGAGCTGCGTTGCTGGGGAGAGCCGGATCCTGTTGCCCTGAGGCCCAACCTACAGCGTCGCTCAACTGCCTTGCCATACCAGGCCCTAGTGGTGGTGGACTAATATTCGAGGTCACCAGGCTTCAATTTGGGCCCAGTCTCCCTGCCCTTCCGGGCCTGAATCGCGCCCAGCAGGGCCATATATACCATGGCGGGGGGGCGCAGTTCAAAAGCAGCACTCCAGGTCCAACTAACTAAATATGCCTGGGATGAGGGCCCTGGCACAAGCCCAAAGGGGGGCTCAGCCACGCTGGACAAGCCCGTTCCTGGCGGGAAACAGAAGGAACTGACGTTGCAAGATATCCTTGGAGCCATCCCGACTGTCCGTACATCCTTGGAATCGCATAATGACACTGTCTCCACTGAAGTGTCCCTTATTCGGGCAGACATGCACTCGATGAATTCGCAATTAAAAGACGTCAATATTAAAGCGAACTCTCTTGTTGAGGACACATCCACACTACAGGGACGGATGGATGAAATGCAGACGAACGCCGCGAGACTGGAGGCACAGTTGGATGATTATGAAGGGCGCTCCAGACGCAACAACGTTCGTATTATTGGGGTGGCGGAAAGAGCGGAGGGGCCATCGGCGGATCTGTCCGTGGAAGAATTGATCACTACTTACCTTAAACCGAAGGGTCTCTCCAATTTATTTTCAGTGGAACGGGCGTAACGTGTACCGGGTGGCAGACCGAAACCTGGAGCCCCCCCACGGCCTCTCCTTGCTAGGATCTTCAACTTCCGAGACAGGGATGTGATCTTGCAGTGTGCTCACTCAGTCCCACTGGTGGAGTTCCAAATCAGCTGCATCACCTTCTTCCCAGACTTCACCCTCAAGGTACAGCGACAACGGCGCAGCTTCTTGGACGTGAAAAAAGCGCTCCGAGACAGGGAATTGAAATATGCCATGCTTTTCCCGGCCAAACTGAGGGTGGAATAGGAGGGAAAAACTTGGTTCTTTTCTACCCCGGGGGAGGCCTGGGACTAGCTGGATGGATGGCGTAAGGCAGGCCGAAACAACAACCACACCCGGAGTGCCGGGTCAAACGGGGTCACCAGAGACTCTGATGGCGGCGCATCCCCTCGGGAACAGAACGAGGCGGCAGGTGACATCGAATAAATGGTCTGTATGCTTCCTTTTCGGGGGTGGAAGGTTCCTTCAATGACTGGGGGCTGAGGTGGAGTGGCGGCTCCCCTGCGGGCACCAGACTTCAAGGTGGTGCGGAGCTGGACTCTCACTGTCAGCTCTGTCGAACTGGTCTTTCTCAGACTCGGCTGACCCCTTACTATCTATGTAGAAGTTCCCTAGCGCTCTTTGGGATTCATCTGACGCTCTTAGTATGATAATGTTATTTAAATGCGATTACCATCTGACACATTTCTAGGGACGGGTGCTCGGTTAGGCTACACGTACCCATATTTTTTGGGAGGATGGGCGATAGGCACTCTGCTAGTTTGGGGGGCGGGAGGACTTGACACCGCCGAGCAGGGAGGCAGGGAGGGGGGTAGTGAGGAATGTTTTTTGGGTCTGCGGGGAGGGTGGGATGGGATTGGGTTTGTGTTTGTGCTGGAGTTCTGTTGTTTTTCAGGCATGATTTATTTGATTGGTCCCAGGTACAAGTAGTTGCAGGTTTAGAATTCTTGATGTCCTTATTGATGAGAGGAGTGGGGGGGTATGCCGGTGTCTCTCCCCATGGGTCTCGCGAAGTGCTTCTCTCTGGGTCACCACAAATCTTCAAGACTTGGTGCTGGGCACGGAAAGTAGACAGAAACTTAATTTGATCTACTGGAATGTCAACGGACTGGGTAATAAAATTAAGAGGGGGGCAGTTCTTCAATTCCTAAAGCGACACTCGCCAGATATTGTTATTCTGCAGGAGAGCCACCTGCTGGGTAACGGCTGTAAAGCCCTGTCACGGTGGGGCTTCCAGTTGGCAGCCCACTCCGCCTTCGGTTCTGGTTCCGGGGGGGGGGTGGGCATATTAGTCTGTAAATCATTCCCCTTGACCGTGGACGTGGTCCGTGGTCCGCAGGCTTTTATTGATCTTGGTGATCTCCTTCTTGGCTTGCCGGATGGAAGGATATTGATTGGGGTGATTTTAACTCCATTGTCTCTGACTCCCTGGACCGTTGCCCCCAGAAGTACCTGCCACTCTCCCGCAAACGTAGCCATAGTTTTTTGGGAGCAATGGGCCTTGTGGATGTTTGAAGGTGTCTGCACCCCGATGAGCTCCAGTATACTTACTTTTCTGGATCCCATCACAGCATGTCACTTATAGACTATGTGCTCACTCTTACACACCACCTTCATACTGTCAAGAACATACAACACTTGGCCAGGGGGATTTCGGATCTCTCACATGTTCAGTGCAGGATAGAAGTGGGTGAACCCACGGTCGGCTGGGTGGCGCCAATCAATTCTTGGTATCTCACGACCCCCTCCATCAGGGATAAGGTTCTGAGTGAGTCAGACCTGTATTTTCAGGACAACTTGGGATCTGTTAGCTCATTCGTCGTACGCTGGGAGGCTTAAAAGACTGTTATTCAGGGGGTTGTGCTGGGTCAAATTGCTGGGCAGTGCCGAGAGAAAGCAGCAGGCATGGTACGCTTAGAGGGAGAAATCCTGGATCTAGAACGCACAGTTCGGCTACAGGACTCAGAGGAAGTGCGTCAGAAGCTCTGTGTTAAAATCAAGGAGTTCTCCGACCTAGCTACCGATGAGGCCAAGGCACAATACAGGGCTTCACTCAGTAGGATATATGATGTAAGCGACAAGGCAGGCAAGCTTTTGGCCTGGTTGGATCGTAGAGAGGGGGCGCGGCGTGTGGTAGTTGAAATTGCCACTGGCACACAATCCTGTCTTACCACACCACAAGACATAGCGGACGCATTTGGTCGGTATTATCACTCACTTTATACTTCCCACACAACATACTCTGAGGAGGAGGCTTCCTCTCTCCTACACGATATTAGACTGCCAGTCCTCACCACGGAGGAGTGCTCCGATCTTGATCTCGATATCACCGTAACTGAAGTTGAGAAAGCCATACATGATCTGCGTGGAGGGAAAGCATCGGGACCTAACGGGATCCCCATAGAGTTATTTAAGATAACGACAGACATCACCGCCCCCTTTCTCACAGAGATGTATTGAGAAAGTAAGGAGGTAGGGGTCCTTCCCGAAGATCATAGGCTGGCCAACGTCATAGTCATTCCTAAAGCGGGCAAACCAGCTAACCAGTGTTCGTCATATAGACCTATCTCATTGTTTAACTGAGAAGCCAAAATCCTCACAGAAGTCCTTGCCACTCGTTTCCTCCAAGTTCTCACCCGCCTGGTGGACCCGGACCAGTCGGGATTTATGCCGGCGAGAAATACATCTCTCAACCTCCGTAGGCTCCACGGAGTACTATGTCGAGCGGATATGATCAGAGAAGATGCTGTTGTGGTATCCCTGGACGCTGCATCAGCCTTTGACGCTATTGAGTGGCCCTACATGTTTGCTGTGCATCATAAAGTAGGTTTTGGCCCTGAATTTATTAAATGGGTGCGCCTTCTGTACTGCCAACCACTTGCACAGGTGGTCGTCAATAACCGGAAATCCACTGTCTTTTCTCTTGGGAGAGTCACGAGGCAGGGCTGCCCCTTGTCGCCTCTCCTCTGCGCCCTTGCTTTGGAGACTCTGGCGGCATGGATCCAACAGGATCCCGCCATTAGGGGCCTTAAGTGGACATCTGGTTGGGAGGACCGCATATCGTTATATGCGGATGATATTTTGCTTTATTTGGCCTCCCCGGCGGCATCTCTCAATGTGGTACTGGACATATTTCGAGTATTTGGAAGGTTTGCAGGAAATACCGTTAATTGGTCTAAATCAGTGCTCTATGTCCTCTACGGACAGCGGCATGTGCTTCCCTGTGGCTGTCAGCTGGCAGAGGCGACGGAGGGCTTCAAGTACCTGGGCATCTGGGTTTCCAAAGACTCATCTAGATTCCATGACGATAACCTTCACCCGCCACTGGTGCGTCTCAAATCTGATGTCCAACACTGGAAGCCGCTTCCCTTAGACTCTCCTGGGACGTTCGGCCCTTTTTAAGATGATGTCCCTTCCCCGCCTTTTGTATGTACTTCAGAATACCCCACTTCCAGTCACCGCATCATATTTCAGAGAACTCGACAGTGCTGTTCGTGATCTGCTCTGGGAGGGCAAACCCCCCGCATCGCTACACATAAACTCACACTAGGGTGGTTTGATGGGGGCATTGGGCTCCCAGACATTAAAAGGTATTATTGGGCCTCACACCATGCAGCCATCAACCAATGCACTTTTAGACCGCAAGATGACCCGGCCTTTCGGATCGACAGGTGGCTCCTTCCGGGGTGTAGTTTTGAGGGTGCGTTATACACTCTGTCTTTGAGACCTGCGCTGTCCGGCCTGACCAAGCATGCCGTGCAAGTGTGAAAAGATGCTAATAAAAGCTTGGGTTGGGAGGGTAGGCTCACTCAAGTCATGCCGCTCTGGCACTGCGATCAGTTGGGTCGGCTGTCTCATTCTAAAGGTTTCGATAAATGGGACCTTATTGGTATCTCCAGGGTGGGGGATCTCTGGAAATCGGGAGAAGTTATATCCTTTGCCCAACTCCAGCACGATTACTAAATGGCCAAATCTGAACATTTCCGGTACCTTCAAATTAGGCATGCCCTGCAAGCAGGTCTCCCACAGGGTACCGCCCTCCCTGATTCCTCCCCTCTAGAGGATAGGATCTTAGACGGCGACCTATCTGAAAAAGCTTTATCTCTTATCTACAAAAAATTCATTAATAACATGATAGATCTGAGAAGTAAATGGGACCACAACGTGGCCGACCTGGATGATGAGGAGTGGCGGGCTGTGGTGGCTTCTCCCCATGAGGTTGCCATTTCCTCCCGACTCCGACTGGTCCAACTAAAGGTTCTCCACAGAACATACCTCTCGGGCCCCTATTGGCCCATATGGGCTATACCCAAGATGGTGGCTGTGTGCGACGGTGTGAGCAGGAGGGCACCTTTATCCATACTCTCTGGGAGTGTGCAGTGATTCAGAAATACTGGGAACGGGTGGTACTCATGATGGAGGAGGTGTTGGGGCAGCAGATACAATGTAATGTCAAACTGTTTTTTTTTAACATCTGGGATCCTACTGACCTGAACGCCAAGGAGAGAATCTGGGTAACCCTAAGTTTCATGGTTGCTAATCGAAATATTGCACGATTATGGAGGGCTCAGAGACCACCGAGGATTGTTGATTGGGCTAATGATATGGACTGGTGTATGGTTACAGAGAAATCCATTTACGAATCCAGAGGGTGTCCAAAAAAATGGTCACAGGTATGGGGGCCATGGAATTCATACCGTGGGGACATCTGTGAGCCGCCAAGGATCCCGGGAGATATAGATGTTGAAACTTGAATGTATTAGACTAATGTTGCCAACCCTATGTTATTGTGTATATAATCATGTGGACATATTATTTGAATGATTACTACTGACTACCTGAAATTGCTGCACTGTAATTGTACCATGCCTCGTTTCCTAATAAAAAGAGTTAAAAAAAAAATATAATAATAAGTAGTTCTAAGATCTACAGCAATTTTGGTTTAATTAGAGAACTACACATGGGTTTCAATTAAAGAGGCCAAAGGAGCCTCAGCTATTCTGCTCTCTCGTTTGTCTAGTTATCTACAGAGGATTTGTGACTCTGTTTAAAAAATAAAGGCACCCCATTGGACTAGAGATTTTCTCCCTTCACGGTTTGCAGATTTGCAGATCCACAGTGTTTTGATTGCCCTGTTGACTCAGTTACCTTTCTGGTGTGGCCATCATTACCAAAAATAGTGCAGTGCGCACTGAGCACCGTGCTGGAAAAAAGAAAAAGAAAAATTGCATAGGGCAGCCAGGTGATCCTACTGTAACCCTCAGGCCCATGAGTGGAGGGACGGGTAGGCCTTAAAGGGACTTCCTGGTATTAAAGTAACAATGAAAAATATGGTTTGCAGGATTGGCATTTCCAAAGGTGGATTCGCTGATAGCAGATCCTCCTGGAAAAAAAGTATTTTATTCACTAATGCTGTGCTTGGATAATGGCAATATGTGAAGGGTTGCCACACTTAAAAAAGTGGAAACATGGCCCTGCAGCCAGTACCCCCCCTCCCAGCACATGGCTGAAGACTATGCACAGCTGGGGTTGGCTACCCATTTAGGGTAAGGCGTAGACCCTGGCCAGAGATCATGCCCGGTAACCCATCTCACTGCTCATGGACCGTCCACAAAGAGTTGGGAGCAGGACCTGTCTGAAGGTCAGATCCAGCAGCCAAGCCACACTGCGCACAGCCAAAGACATACAGAGCATATTAAGCTGCCAGTGGAGAGTACGGACAGGGCTGGCTGGAAATATGGCCCTGTGACCGCAATGTAGATGGCTACAGACTGTGTGCAGCATGGGATGGCCACCTGCAAAGCCTGCCGGAGGCAAGGACTGCAGCCAACCCCACTGCACACAAACAAAGGCTGTGAGCACAGGGGTTGGCATCCTGTGGAGTGTTGGGTTGTGGTGTGTTGGGCACATAGCCACCAGCCAGGACCTAGGGTAAACCCTTACTGTACAGGCCAAAGGCCATGTGCTGCAGGTGATGGCCACCCGATGTGGGTGCGCACAGGACCTAGCTTAAGATCATGCTCTCTGGCCAATGCCTGCTGCGCATGGCTGAAGGTCATGTGCAATGTAGGTCGGCCACTCACAGATAGTTGGGTGAGGAGCCTGCCCAGAGGCCAGGTAGAGCAACCTATCCAGTGGCACTATGCAGAAATCTGTGTGCTACGGGTGTTGGCCACCCATGATTAGTTGCATGCAAGGGGTGGCTGGAGGCCAGGCTCTGGGCCATTCCTGCTGAACACAGCTGAATGCTGTGCACAGTGGTCATTGACCACATGTGGAGGGTGTGGAACAGGGCCTGGAGGCCAGGGTGGCCAACCCCGCTGCGTAAGAGTGCATGGCTATTGACCAACTGAGGAGGGTTGGCACAGGGACTGACTGCAGGCATTGAACAGCTGGTGGATAGCTGAAGCATCTCACCGAAGAGGATGGATTCGCATGGAGGAATTGGAACACTAAAATTGTTTTTTAAGTAAATGTTAGTTTTTTAGACATACATGAAGGTGTTATAATCAATGCAAGCCATAAGTTCACTTTAACCTTTGTTTTTTCAGTGAAAATATATATGTGTGTGTGTGTTTATCAATATATATATATTCAATGAAATAAATAAAGATTGAGGATAACTTACAGTTAGGAAAACTTTAGTAATAATTTGTATAAAAACCAACCTAAACTGCACAAGTATTAAAAATTGTAGAGTTATAGTTATAACTTAAAGTTATAATTTGCACTTCACCCAAAACGTACTATGACTCATGCACCTCGTACACAATGTTGTGAACTCCTTAGCCAGACTACACAAATTGTAACTCACGCCTTTACCATGAACAGGATATACCCTTTCATATTACATCAGTTATACCATGATAAATCATAGCATTCAATGCAATACTCATGATATCTCAAATGACCTCATTTATAAGAACACTGTGCATGGTAGTAGGGGGAGTTATAGTTCATGTAGTCTGGCTAGTGAGTTCACAACACTGTGTACGGAGGTCCACAGGTCATAGTAAGCTTTCAGTGGGGCACACATTATAACTTTAAGTCATAACTATAACTTTAGACAAATTATTTTTAAAACGTTTCCTAGCTATTCTTTATCCTCAACCTTTGTTTTTTTCAATGAGTTTCAATTTTTTATCATGTAAAAATGTGTTTCAAATCACAGAGTGGAGTGTCATCAAGTGGAAAGTCATTGAATGGAGTGTTGTTGATAACAGTGAAAGAGAGCTTTGTTAAGTGGAGTGTCATAAAGCAGAGTGAAGTAGAGATACCATTGAGGTGGGACATGGACTTACAGAGGGCTGACCCTATTGTCTATTTGAGGATTATAAAATATTGGATCAGTCTGGTACACACCTGAATTGGCCTCATATAGGTTGGTGATGAAATAACTGATAGCACTAGATAGGAACTGCTCCACGCCCTGGCTAAAGGTGGTCAAGGACCTCAGCAGTTTACATATGACTGAGTTGTGGGCCAACCTAGAAAACCAGGGTAGCAATGTGGCATCTCAGATCAAGAGAATGTATTGGGAGCATGTTGTTACTGAAACCTGGAGAGGTGCTTGGCCGGGGGGTGCCCTTCGGTTAAAGAAACTGAAGCCCATTTATTCTTTTATTTTTGCCCGAAATACTTTTTGCCCCGTTCTAAGTAGATTATCCCTATGTGACGCCTAATGGGATTCAATCACTCTACTGTGGCACAACATATCCTTAGATCTGACACACATGAACAAACAGTGTTTGCCTTGTCGGGATATATTTCAATTGGCCCTGGAATTTAAGAACAAGTTGCCTCATTATTAGCCAGTATGCTGTCTAATTCCACTGATGTGGAGGTTGAGATTAACACTCATGTAGCCTCTGTTTTTTTATGCAACTCAGTGCTCTCCTTCATTAATAACTGTCAATTCTAAACTGATACAGTATCAATGTGGGCTCTTTTTAGCTACTCATTTTATAGATTTTATTAAGAATATTTTTATCATGCAATACTTTTTTAATAGTTATTATTTGATCCAGTTGTCTTATTTAGGTTTCATTTTTAAAGTGCGACTTACGATCCAATTGGTGATGGTACATGACACTTGATGATGATTGTCAAATGGTTATGCAGGTCATGGTCACTAATGCAAAATTTGAGTACTGAACTGTTTACTTAGAGCATGTTTACCTAATATCTGATTGTATTTTGAGTGTTTTCAAACAAGCACTACAGTGCTGTGACTTATCGTGGTTTTATTTCTCGATATGCTATACATGTGAATATATTTCAGTGTACTGTTATGGTTATTTATCTGTAACAGAAATAAAGGTATACTACTATAGAGTGAAGCAGAGTGGAGTGCTGTAGAGTTGAGTGATGGGGAGTGTCATGGCGTAGAGTGTGATGGCTTAGAGTGTCATGGCATACAGTGGAAAAGCATTGTGTGAAGTGGCGTAGAGTGGAGTGACATAGAGGGGGATATTTACTAAGTTTTACTGCCATGTTTGCGTTACAAAAGTGAAGCAAAATGATGCTCAATCATTTTTTTACTAATTTACTTTCCAGCGCTAAACGTGATTAGTGCTGGAAAATCACTTGAAAGTAGCACAAAGCAGCAAATAGTGATAAGCAGCAAATAGTGCTGCTTTGCATCACTTAGCACCCTGGGGGTGTACCATGGGTGGTGCATGGCCGTTCTCTTGCAACCCCCCAAGGTTTTTGATGCAACACACTATTTACTGAAAGAGTAGACAGGGTTTCGCGGACAAAAACAGTGCCCGTTTCAGATAGGTGCTATCATAAAGAAATGCTTCTATTTCTCTTTTCTTTCAACTTTGCATGCGTACTGCATTGAGCAGCAATGACAATATGGTAAATCTGGCCCAGAGAGATGTGCCATAGAGTGGAGTGGTGTAGAGTGGCATGGTGTGTTGTAGAGTAGAGTGCAGTGGTGTGTCATAGAATAGAGTGGAGTGGCCTGTCATACAGTGGCATGTCTTAGAGTGTTTTAGAGTGGAGGGCTTTAAACTGCAAAAAAAAAACAAGCAGCGTCTCCCGCTCTTGTTTTCACTTTAGACCCTGGGTTGGGCAGGTCCCGGGGGCAGATTAATATATGAAAATAAGGAGACCTCCCTCCATTGGGCTATTGAGTCCCGAGGACCACCACCTCCCCGGGGCTTCAACAAAATAGTGGAAGGGGCCGTGTGGACCCCTCCTGGGACTTTAATGTGCCCTGGGGAACACCACCTCCCTGGGCTAAACCAGTAAAAATGCCAGGGGCCGCATGTATCCCCCAGGACCCGGGGACCACAACCTTCCTGGGCTAAATGCAAATAAATATTTAAACTGGAAGGGGGCTGCACAGCCCCCTTCCCAGCCATATGAGGCCCCGGGAAACACCACCTCCTTGTGGCAGGCCTGTGCATACTTAGGAAGGGGGACCAATTCTGGAGGCATTAAGGGCCCTGAAGCACCACCTCCCAGGGCCGGCTCCTGCTGTCTCCTGAGGTGCCCACCCTCGGTAGATAACTGTTTGCTTTTGCTTGATCTCCCTCCAAGCAAGAGCAAACACTAGCTCTGTTCCCATCAAGCAGGAGCTGTCAAATTGCTCCAGCTTTCTGGGACCAGAGTTTCCATCTGTTTCCCTACGCAATGTCATGCGGGTAGGGAAACAGATGAAAGATTACTCCTGCACGCAGGGTGCTGCATATTTAGCAGCTCCCTGCATGGGGAAGCAATGTCAACTGCCACATGAATGAAGGTCGGAAAAGGCAAAACAGAGGGCAGAAAAATTAGCAGAAAAGGCAAAAAGGAGGGAAGAAAAGCAAGCAGAAAAGGCAAAACAGAGGGAAGAAAAACAAGCAGAAAAAGGCAAACCAGACGGCAGAAAAATGAGTAGAAAAGGCAAAACAGGGCAAGATAGAGCAGAGGAGGCACAGAGGGCAGCAGGTAGACAGGCAGCAGAGGATAGTGGACTGCGTGCAAGCTGGACAGGAGACCTATCGCAGGGGGAGCTGGCACGAGGACCTGCAAAATGTTTACACAAATTAAGCCTCTATGGGAAACACTTACATATATAAACATAGCAGGTGCCCCAGTGAAGCTCCACTTCTATAAAAGGACAAATGATCCTGACCTCTTGGGTGTGACAAAGGCAAAGCAAGATTTTCTCAGCAATTCTACATTGAAAGACAATATGAAATGCTTTGTGGCGGTAAATGCATTGTTGATCTATTGGAGCACATTGTGTAGTGACTGTGACAAGCTGGTTCTTTCTTGTCCTTACCTGGTGAGAGCAGAATCTGTTATATTCCCGATTTTGGCCCATGTAGCGAAACAGCATATTTCTCACATTGTCCTCACAAATAATATTTTCAGCTGTGACCTTTTGCACATATTTACGTGAATGACAATATGGATTAGTTTCCCTTGAAACTAAACTTGTTTCCACATCTAGTTTCGCACAACATTATCACAACACCCCGAACATCATGTACAAGGAGCGTTTCGCACTATGTACAAATGCCATCTCTATCCAAGGGGCAACAGGGCAATCTATACGCACATTACAAGGCTGCTTTCTATTATAAAAGATGCGCATCCGAATAGTTTAGCAGAGGAGGCTCTTCCGCTGACACGAAGAGTGCTTGCATGCTGAGAAATCACCAGGCAGCAGCCTGACATCTCCTGAGCGGAATGTCCAGTTTGTGACCAAAAAGGAGTCCTTCATTCTCTCCCACCAGGTAATGGGGTTGGATCTTCCCTTGGGGGATTCTTGGGTCTACACCTACACACACTTAGGTACACTTAGAGTAAGGTACGCATAGTAGGAATACTTTCGTTAACTGCCTTGTTTTATATGCCATCATATATTAAAAAAAATAGCACCATGGTAGAACTATATCTACTATTCACGATTTTGGTGATTGTAGTCACTTTTATCTGCACCTTACCAAAAGGCCACCAGTGCTAATTACACCAGTTTTGATAACACCCTCCTGACGCTGAGGAATAGCATCTTACTTCATATAGTTAAGAGGGAGGACCCTTGTTTTGTGGAGATTTAACTCATTGTACTCTTGTCATCTTCTCTATAGAAAGATTCATGTTATCACACATTTCTGGATAAATACGCATGAGGAATAATCACATTGACAAAATTCACACAAGGTCTCTGGTGACATTTCCTCTTTCTTTAGTACGCAGCTGTAGTGTACAATACACATTGGGCATTTATCCAAGGAGATAGCACTTAGTAATTAACCAGGAGAAAGTATTGCACTTGGGTAGATTTTTCGTGCAAAACCATGGACTCTTTCTTGATAAAGAGGCAGGTGTGAATCTGTTGTGGCCAAGTTACTGACACAGCTACTGATACACCCACACAGACACTTAGATACCGTCAATTCTCACCTGTTTTTCCACAGGATCAATAGGAAGATATTGTAGCGTGTAGCAAGGGCCTAATTTCTTCCCACCACCAAAACTGACCAACAAAGTCAAAGCCAGTCAGGGCGAAATGGGGAAGAGGGGAAGGAAAGAGAAAAAATACATTTCCCACGGAGTCAGTGCAGGAATGTGTGTGGCACCCAGGGAGACTCTATGTGTCTCCTGTGTATAAAGAAGAGAACAGGCACATTACTACATATATAAACAAGCATTGGCATAGCCAATAGGTCTCATCTTTGGGGCCTTATAAGTGCCAGAGCTATTGACTTTGCCAATGTCTTCAAGCTGTGCTGTAGAGGAGTGTGGCTGCTGTGCAGCATGCTGAAAAGTTATAATAAAAGTGTGTCAGGAGCATTTTTGTTACCACATTAGCTCGGACAGTGAACACTAGAGCTGGATCTGTTCGTGGTGCTGCTTTGAGGGCCTTGATGGTCTCCCCATTCACTCCTACCAAACGCTGGTTATTCATGACACACTCCAAATGGTACCATTTATAGATCAGAGCTGTAGCGAAAGAGAGGTAACCGGTCAGGTCAAGTGCCTGCCTTGTGCTTCTCAGCACAAACGGAAGAGGTTTAAGGCTGTTGTAGATTTACCTGCTACTGGCAACCACACCACAGTAATGGGGCGTAGTGGTCTTGGTGACTACTGTAGGTAAGGGATCTTTGGGACAATTGGTTCAGTCTCTGAACCGGGAAATGAACCATGCCTTCATGGTTTGGTATCTGACTGCTTACTCAACGAGACCAGAGGAAGCTCAACATCACATAAGCTGGGAGGAAGAAATCACATCAGGAGATTCACAGGCCAGGAAAGTAGGTTCTCTCTTAGGGATGGTCATAATCTACTTTTCAATCAGAGGACATGGAGAGATTAGAAAGTGAAGCTAACATACACTTTGCATTTCCCATAATCAAAAGCCTCTTTTTTACATCTGTGTTGACTTTCGAGTAATTAACTGTGTATAAATAACTCTAATTTAAAACTTATGTAATCCATTTTCACAGGGGACCACGGGGGGGGCTGTCCTGTTCAGGCACAAAACTGAAATTCAGCAGCCAAGAATAGGAGAGCCAGTCTGTTACAGTGGTATGGTCTACAACAAAAGCCAGGCTGTGTCTAACAGAGTCATGGACGTGGCCAGTCGCTATAGCCACCAGGAATGTCACAAGAGCCAGAATGCCTGTAACAGCGTGATGACTGTCACAAGAGCCAACTTAACTGTAACAGCGCCAGCCATGACTGGTCACAAGAACGAGCCTAGTCATGTAGGAGTTAGTGTGCCTGTAACTGCATCGTCTCTCACAATTAACCAGCTCGTAAACATATTCATTCATGGCTCACGAAAACAGGCCTGAAGGGTACAGTCTGTCTAGAGAAAATCTACCCCAGAGAGACAGCCTGGCTATTGGTCTGCAATTTCTGTTATTTCGGAAATTATTATGAACTACATGAAGAAGTAAACCCAATAATCTCCCTGAGGCTCTTTTCACTCAATGTGAAACTTCGGCTGAACCGAAAGGGAAAGACAGCTCGTCCAAAAACGGCTGACTTCCAGGATTGCAATACAGGGGTGGGATGAAGAGCGTCAAAACGAAGATTCCAGGCTGTTCTACCTTGATATATAGTGGCACAGAGATGATCGCCAATACTCCTAGCCCACAGAACTTCTACACCGGTGCTGCCACAAAAAAGAAGCAACCTACACAACATCATTACAACGACATTTTATAAAAGTACGAAGCAACCACTGCTACTAAAAATAACCCACTTAAAAACAGATAATTTGTCAATGTAACAATCAACACTACTCAAAAACGTAACTAGCGCAGATAAATCATTCCTGCATTATAATACTTTAACTCTCGAAATACAAGCTGCAAAAACTAAGCGAAACAAAACCAACAAACCGAAAAACATACCTCTCAAACCACAACTCACAGAGAGATACCACCAACAACGTTCAAACCGGATGAACCACCTGGATGGGCGAACGGGTAGAGGGCCTAAAAGGGGAAAGGTGAGGAACTAGAAGCAACAAGCATTGGCCGCGTGGCAGAGAAAGTGACGCGGCCGTGAAAGTGAAACTGATCAAGATCGCGATTGCGCGCTGTTGCCGTCCCTTCTAGCACGCAAAAGTGAAAGCAACTGCAGCGTCACGTCTGGCGAGTGGTGTGCGATGTGCACACACCATGACGAGAGAGGAAAGCCAGATGGCACCTCTGCTCGCCACTGTGCACGTAACCGCACGCTCTATGCCACCCAAAAAGCTGTGGTCGGCTTTTTAAAGCCCACTCACTAAATGTCTCGCCAGAGCAGCGCATGTGCTGGCTCAGGCGAGACCTAATGAATGTAAGTTCAAGCCCACCTAAAAGCTTTCTGCAGCAGGCACTAATATAAGGCCCAAAATGCTGAAATTCCAAAGCCTGGAAGTGTATATACCATGGCTTTTTGTATATCAGATCAAGTAAAAAAAATGTGTAGGGCCTTTTAGTTTATTCAAGTACATGTTTCTTAGTAAGGCAGAAACTTTGGATTGAGCGGTATCTTTCTTTATCTTTATCCTATATTTTTCAGAATGCGAAATACTGTGGAAAGAACAGGATCTCCATAAGCCAGTAAAACATGTCAGTTAAGAATAGGCACAAACATATCGCAGTAATCATGGCAATCGTGTGGTGCCAGTTACTGCCATTATTTAATGCAGCCTTTCAATAATTTAAAGTGTCTTGTCTCTTTCTTTTCAGATTTTCAGGAAACCGGAGCTGGAGAAGCTCAAGAGCAAAGGAGGATGGCGAACAAGTCAGAAAAACAGCCGGCGAGTTGCGACCTGTGGAAGACGTCAAAAGTACTGTAAAGGTCCCTCGGAAGAAGAATGGTGAGTGAGCCGAGGATGGAAGATTGCATGCTTGACAATTAGAACGCAAAGCAATCTTTTGCGTGAGCAGATCGGCTTTATGCTGGAAGTGCTCTGCCCCCCTGCAGACCCAGCCAGGAGTAGAGCAAGTACAACAGACCCCCACTCACACACTCAGGCACTCTCACACCCACTGACAAACCCACTCAGACACTCTCACATTCCCTCACAAACCCACTCAGGCACTCATTTAGACATTCATGCACCCAATCACAGACCTACTCAGACATGTACACCCACTTGCAGACCCACTCAGAAACTCATGCACTGACTCACAGACCTACTCAGAGACGCACAAACCCACTCAGATACTCATGCTACTTACTCACAGACTGACACACACTCATGGGGTACTTGCAAACTCAGACACTCTCACATGCACTGATAGACCCACTCAGACACTCATTCACCCACTCACAGACTCACTCAGACACTCTCACATCCACTCATAGACACACTCAGACATGAACATCCACTCACAGACCCACTCAGGCACTCATGCACGCACAGAGTGACTCACACACTCATGGGGGCACTCACAAACCCACTCAGATACTCTCACACCCACTCACAGCCACACTAGACACTCATTCGGACATCAATGCACCTACTCAGATACCTACTCAGACACTCATGCAGCCACTCACAGACCCACTGAGACACTCATGTACCCACTCACACCCCCAGTGAGAAACTTATACACCCAACCCCAGACCCACTGAGACACTCACACACCCATTGAGATACTCACACACTCACTCACTCACCCACTGAGATACTTATGCACTCACTCACACACTCACTCTCAAAAGTTACAGTTAGGAAATACATTTTTAAAACTTTAGAAATGTACTAAAAAACAAAGGTTATGGGGATGTTATAGTTGAGAAATAACATTAAAAAACTGTAGAAATTATCTAAAAAAAGCAAAGGTTACAGGGACTTTATAGTTAGCAAATAACATTTAAAAAACCTAAGGAATTCATTGAAAAAAACAAAGGCTACAGAGACAATATAGTATAGCAGTGATGTCACTGACAATGTCATGACTGATGCAATATGTGGGGTCATAAGCAGTGCATTGCAGGGGCATACGTTATAGTTAGCTGAGGTAACTATAACAATTGAATTTCAATGGTTTTGTACAAGTGAAATCTTAGCCTAACTATAACATCCCTGTAACCTTTGGTTTTTTTTCAGTGAATTTTTAAGATTTTTTTCATTCTATTTCCTAACCATAATGTCCCTGTAATCTTTGTTTTTTTAATGAACTTCAAAGGTTTTTTTTTAATTTCCTAACTGGAACCTGTAAAATTTCACAGTGGGTGTGTGAGTGGCTGTATGGGTCAGTGAGTGGGTTTGTGAGTAGCTGTATGAGTCTGTGACTGAGTGTGTGAGTGGTTATATGGAAGTCTGAGTGGGTGTGTGAATAGCTGTGTGGATGTGTGAGTGGGTTTGTGAGTGGCTGTCTAGGTTTTCAAGTGGGTGTGTGAGTGCCTGTATGGGTCTGTGAGTGGGTGTGTGAGTAGCTGTGTGGGTATATGTGTGGGTTTGTGAGTAGCTTTATGGATGTGTGGGTGGGTATGTGAGTGGCTGTATGGGTCTGCACAGTGGGTGGAGAACGGGGGCAGGGAATCTGATGAGCTTGCAGCAATCTCACTGTGTGATACTTACTAGTGGTAAAAGGAGTTCTTGGCCTCCAACGATCCTCAGCATCCAAGAGGAATTCATCCCTCAACCAGTAGTGCACCAGGAGGCATGTTTACAGAGTGGTGGAGAAAGGGGTCAGACCTCCAACGAGCTCTCAGCTATCCTACTATGTGGGGCGTATTGGTGGTAACAGGAGGGGCTCCTGGCCTCCAAAGACCCTCAGTATCCAAGGAGAATTCATCCCCCAATGAGCAGGGCGCCAGGAGGGCTGTTTGCAGACTGGTGGAGAAGGGGACAGGGCCTCCGACAAGCTCTCAGCAATCCCTCTCTATTTGACTTACTGGTGATAACAGGAGGGATTCTTCACCCGCAAGGACCCTCAAAATCCAAACGGACTTCATCTCCTAACGAGGAGGTGCATTTGCAGATTGGTGAAGAAAAGGGACGTGCCTCTGACCAGCTTTCAGCAATCTCACAGTCTGGGACTTATTGGTGGTAACAGGAGAGGTTCTTGGCCCCCAAGGACCCTTAGCACCCAAGGGTACTTCATCCCCCAACCAGGAGGTGCATTTGCAGAGTGGTGCACAAAGGTGGCGGGGCCTCCGGTGAGCTCTCAGCAATCCGGCTGTGTGGGACTTGCTAGTGGTAACAGGAGGGGGTCTTCACCCACAAGGACCCTCAGCATCCAAGGGGGAATTCATCCCCCAACAAGAAGTGCACCAGGAGGTGCTTTTGCAGAGTGGGGATAAAGGGAGCAGGGCCTCTGATGAGCTGCTTCAGGATTTGTGGTTCCACAGGGTAGGGGGGTCGTGATGAGCACCGCAGAGATTCCAGTTGAGAAACAAATTATAAGGCAATTTTTTGACCTTTATGGGTCTCTCTGGGACCCACTAACATACCCATGGGGTCAGAGTACCTCTACCCTGACCCATTTATTCACTTTGCACAGAAATTTCCTGCCTTCGGGACCGTTTCTCCATACATAAAATGTGGCCATCTATTTAGGACTGTGCTTTGGCGCATGGAACCGTGAATTCACGGTGAGTGGATCCGCAGATGGTCTGCGTCCCTAGATATACAAATTTGGATTTCAGCTAATATCTCAAGAACTACAGAACAGATTTAGACCAAATAACAAAAAACGCACTTTCTGGACCAAGAGCTAGCTTTCTGCCAAATTTGGTGTAATTGCGTTCAGCGGTTCGGGATGCAGTTGTGTTCAAAATCTCTATGGGAATTAGCATGGGGAAAACGCAATTTAAGACCCCTCTTTTTCACGGACCCCACATGATGGATCTCCCCAAAATGCTCCAGACAGCAGATGAAGTGAGCTTTGAACCTGTTGGGAAATGTTGTGAAAATTTGTCAAATGTCGCCACAGATATAGGCAAGTCAAATAACGCTTTTCTTTTGTAAACTAGGCCCTATCAATAACTACCTACTAGTGACCACCAGTAGGTTATATATATCTATACAGTGGGTTTGCTGAGAGACGTTTGATGACACCACACCCTTTCTCCACCACTCTAAAAACGCACCTCCTGGCACACGATTAGTTGGGGAAGGAAGTCCCTTGGCTCTTGAGGGTCCTTGGGAGCACACTACCCCTTCTGTCACCTCCAGAAAGACCCATACAGCTGGATTGCTAAGAGGTTGTCGGAGGTCACGCCTTCTTCTCCACCACTCTGCAAACACACCTCCTTGTGCACTACTAATTGGAGGAAGTAGTCCACTTTAGACCGAAGTTCCCCAGGAGTAAAGTGGAATTCATTCCCCAACCAGAAGTGCACCAGGAGGTGTGTTTGTAGAGTGGTGGAGAAAGGGGGCATAGCCTTCAAGTCCTCTCAGTAATCCCGCTGTCTGAGACTTACTGGAGGTAACAAGATGGCTTGTTGGACTCCAAAAACCCTTAGCATTCAAAGGGACTTCATTCCCTACTCCCCCTTTGCGCCAGGAGGCGCGTTTGCAGAGTGGTGGTAAAGGGGGGGCGTGGCCTCCAGTGATTTGCCGGGGTTTTTATAAAAAATGAATTAGGAAGGGGGCTCTGTAGCCCCTTATCCCTGGGACGAATTCAGCCCCGGGGACCCAACCCCTGGGAACAGTCTTTTAACCCCTTCGTTGCTAGGCCTTTTCCCCCCTGTGCTAAGCCTTTTTTTTGGCTATTTGGGGTAGTGCGCACCTAGGCCCCTGTAACTTTTTGACCACATGAGTTATCCATGCCAAATTTGTGTCCTTTTCTTGCAACATCATGGGGATTCTAAAGGTACCCAGGGTTTGTGGATTCCCCTGGAGGGGACCCAGAAATTAACTAAAATACAGCTAAATTTTGTTTTTTTGGGGAAAAATGGGCTGCAAATGAAAGCGTCTGGGTTTTTCCCTGCAAATGTTATCAAAAAAGGGTTTGTGGGGCTGAAATCACAATTTTCCCAGCTTTTAGGGAATGACCGACTTTTGTCAGAAAACCAACATTTTTTACACAGTTTTGGCATTTTTCTGGGACATAGCCTATTTTTGCTATTTTTTGTGCTTTCAACCTCCTTCCAGTTAATGGTAGAAATGGGTGTGAAAGTAATAATGGATCCTGTAAAGCTGTACATTTTAGAAAAGTAGACAAAATTCTGAATTCAGCAAGGGGTCATTTGTGTAGATCCATCAAGGTTTCTTTATAGAAACTAACAGTTAAATTTAGGAAAAATTTAAAATTAGTTGAAAAAAACAGCCTTTTGTGAAAACATTTTCACCTGTAACTTCTTCTAATTATGACAGCTCTTTGAAGGCAATATACCGTTACATCCACTGGACCTTCCTGGTTGTGGGGATATATAGGACTTGTAGGTTCACCAAGAACCCGACGAACCCAGAGTCAAAAGCTAAGTAGCAATTTGCAATCGTTTTTTATTATGTTCCGGGTATGTAGCAATTATTGTGGGAAAATGTATACATGGAAAAATCGGTATGAAAGACACCTATGTATTTCTAAAATGGGAACAAATTATAGAGTTTAGAAACAGTATATATTTGCACATTTTCGAAATTGGGAATACTCATACTAGCATGAGAATTATGGGTCAGTTTTCAAAATGACTTCTTTTTTACACAATGTCTTCATTTGGAAGGCAGAAATGCATCACAAATCAATAGGTAATAACAGTTGCTTTACAAATCTGAATTACCATAAGTCTCTCGATAAAAATGGTACCTCACTTGTGTAGGTAGGCATAGTGCCCGCGGCAGGAAACTGCACAAAACACAACGTGGACACACCTCAATTTCGCAGTGAAAAATGACCCTTTTTTGGCAAAGTGCTTAGCTGTAGTTTTTTAACCCTAGCACTGCCGGCACCCAGGGCAACCTAGCAAACCTATACATTTTAGAAACCCAGGGGAATCCAGGATGGGATGACTTGTCTGCCTCCCACCAGGTTCTGTTACCCAGAATCCCTTGCAAACCTAAAGAATTGTCCAAAAAAACCACATTTTCCCCACATTTCTGTGGTGGAAAGTTCTGGAATCTGTGTGGATCCATAAATTTCCACACACCCCGCGTCCCCCAAAGTCTTATGAGAAAAATGGTACCTCACTTGTGTGGTTTGGCCGAGTGCCCGCGACAGGAAACGGCGCAAAACGCAACATGGTCACACCTCAATTTTGCAGTGAAAAATTACCCTTTTTTGGCAAAGTGCCTAGCTCTAGTTTATGAACCCTAGCTCTGCCGGCACCAGGGAAACCTACCAAACCCACACATTTCTGAAAACTAGACACCCGCGGGCTTCAAGGGAGGTATGGCTTGTGTGGATACCCCAACGTTTCCTTACCCAGAATTCCCTGCAAACCTCAATTGTTTCTGAAAAAATCCCTTTTTTTCACACATTTTTGTGTGGGAAATTGTGGCATCACCGGGCTCACACAAATTTCCCACCACCCAGCGGTCCCACAGATCTCCCGATAAAAATGGTGCCTCACTTGTGTGGGAGGCCCAAGTACCTGCGACAGGCAAGGGCCCGAAACGTAGTGAGGCGACATCAAAATTGCCTATCTCAAAACCACCTGGCTTTGCAAGTGGGGGTCACCTGGGATTTTGGCCCGGGGCTCGGCAGCTATCTAAGGAAATCTACCAAACCCACACATTTCTGAAAAATAGACACCCGGGAGCTTCCAGGGAGGTATGGCTTGCGTGGATCCCCCAATGTTTCCTTACCCAGAATCCCCTGCAAACTTCAATTTTAGCAGAAAAAATCACTTTTTTCACACATTGCTGTGTGGGAAAGTTGTGGCATCACCAGGCTCACACAAATTTCCCACCACCCAGCGTTCCCCCAGGTCGTTTGATAAAAATGGTGGCTCACTTGTGTGGGAGGCCCAAGTATCCGCGACAGGCAAGGGTCCAAAACGTAGTGAAGCGACATCAAAATTGCCTATCTTAAAACCACCTGGTTTTGCAAGGGGGGGGTCACCTGGGTTTTTGGCCCCGTGCTCGGCGGCCATCTAGGGAAACCTACCAAACCCACACATTTCTAAAAAAACTAGACACCCGGGGGCTTCCTGGGAGGTATGGCTTGCGTGTATCCCCCAACGTTTCCTTACCCAGAATCCCCTGCAAACCTCATTTTACCTGAAAAACATCACTTTTTTCACATATTTTTGTGTGGAAAAGTTATGGCATCACGGGGCACACACAAATTTCTCGCCACCCAGCGTTCCCCCAGGTCTCCCAATAAAAATGGTACCTCACTTGTGTGGGAGGCCCAAGTAACCGCGACAGGCAGGGGCCCAAAACGTTGTGCGGCGACATCAAAATTGCCTATCTCAAACCACCTGGTTTTTCCAAGGGGGGGTCACCTGGGATTTTGTCCCCGTGCTCGGCGACCATCTAGGGAAACCTACCAAGCTCACACATTTCTGAAAACTAGACACCTGGGGGCTTCCAGGGAGGTATGGCTTGCGTGGATCCCCCAACGTTTTCTTACCCAGAATCCCCTGCAAACCTCAATTTTAGCTGAAAAAATCACTTTTTTAACACATTTTTGTGTGGGAAAGTTGTGGCCTCACCGGGCTCACACAAATTTCCCACCACCCAGCGTTCCCCCAGGTCTCTCGATAAAAATGGTGCCTCACTTTTGTGGGAGGCCAAGTATCTGCGACAGGCAAGGGCCCAAAACGTAGTGAGGAGACATCAAAATTGCTTATCGCAAAACCACCTGGTTTTGCAATGGGGGTCACCTGGGTTTTTGGCCCCGTGCTCGGCGTCCATCTAGGGGAACCTACCAATCCCACACATTTATGAAAACTAGACACCCGGGGGCTTCCAGGGAGGTATGGCTTGCGTGGATCCCACGTTTCCTCACCCAAAATCTCCTGCAAACCTCTATTTTAGCTGAAAAAATCACTTTTTTCACACATTTTTGTGTGGTAAAGTGCGGCATCACTGGGCTCACACAAAATTTCTATCACCCAGTGTTCCCCCAGGTCTCCCGATAAAAATGGTGCCTCACTTGTGTGGGAGGCGCAAGTACCCACGACAGGCAAGGACACAAAACGTTTTGAGGCAACATCAACATTGCCTATCAAGAAATGTTTTGGGGTGTCTAGTTTTCAGAAATGTGTGGGTTTGGTAGGTTTTCCTATGTGCCGGCTGCGCTAGGGCCCAAAATCCACAGGTAGGCAGATGGGCATGCCCGTTTTGGAAGCCCCCACCCTAATTCAAATTTGCCCCCCAAAAAATTCCTGGCGTCTAGTGGGCTTTTTGCCCCCCCCCCCCGGCAGGGCAGATTGGGGGCTAATGCCCCCATCTGCCCCCCAGGTAGGGCAGAAAGTCCACTAGACGCCACAGAGTTTTTTGGGCAAATTTTAATTAGGGTGGGGGCTGCCCAAAACAGGCATGTCAATGCCCCCACCCTAATTAAAATTTGCCCAAAAAATCCCTGGCGTCTAGTGGGCTTTTTGCCCCCCTGGGGGGGCAGATTGGGGGCATTAGCAGAACCCCCTGAGCCGGCCTAGGGGGTCGTGGGTGTTTCTACCATGCCCCCTTTTTTAATTTTTAAGGTTTTGGACCTTTTTTCTTGTGACTTGGTTCAACCGAGTCACAAGATGGCTGCCAACACTTCCTGGTTTGAAGTGTTGGCAGCCAATCGAGTCCCAGGCACGAGATAGGAAGGGTTTGCGGATCCACTGCAGCAATATTTGTATATGCTGAGAAGTCTTTAAATTTCTCAGGAACTACTGAACGGATCTACAACATTTAACAAAAAGAGTGCGTTCTGAACCAAAAGCTACCTTTTTGTCAAATATGGTGTAATTCAGTTGGGCTGTAGCCGTGTCTAAAGTTTCTCATGGAAATTAACATGGAGAAAACGTGTTTTGGGACCCCCCTTTTTCTTGGCCCCCGCTTGACAAATCACCTCGAAATTTTCCACACACCAGCTGAAGTGAGTGGGCCATTAGTTTTGAAAATGTTGTGAAGATTTGTCAAAAGAGCCCAAGTATATTGGCAAAAGAAAAAATGCTTTTTGAATAGAAACAAGGTCCATATTTCACCTCTTCTGGTTCCTCCCCAAGTTTCACAAGGGTAAAAAACCAGCATATTGTGCTTTGTACATTTTCATTTACGCTATATATAGCATGGTGATGTTCTGTATTGGAGCATTTATATAGTGCTTCACATTTTTCGAATGGCTAGAACGCTACACTTTGTGGTAATGTGTGTTTTTTAGAGTCTTAAAGTTGTTGTGATATTATGTAGGAAGCATTGTGGTGTCTTGTGTGAGTTACCAGAAAAGTGATATAATCTTGCCTCTGGGTGCAGCGTGTAGCAGTGTGATGAAGGAAGAGATGTAAGAGATAGGCACGCAAAATATAATAGTGCTTAGCTGTTGGTTATAATTTTCTCTGCAGGACCCGTGCTCAATGCCATTACTTCTAATAAGGTAGAACAAGGGATCTACCTAGTGAGTGTTATTGGCTGTCCATTTTGGGGGTCAGGGAGCCTAAACGATGTTGGCAGCTACACAGCAGCAGCATTGCCAGAGGGACAGAGATGTTTTGTGTGCGCTTACACCAAAAAAAGCAGGATAATCAGCGAAAATCCAATTCCATGTAGGAACATGCGCAGGCAGGGATGCTATCAAAAGATTGAAGGGACGCCAAAATGGCAAAAATTGAAGTTGGCTGCATGAGCAGCAGCTGTGCTCCTTTTTACAGGCATGGATATTACCTACTGATGTACAAATCCCCTTCATGAACAAGAAAAGGAGGGGAAGAGCAATCAACATTGACAGCCTGAGCAGAAACTATACAACCTTTAAAAGGTCTATATTTCACCTATTCTTCCTGGGCAGAAGGAGGCTGGAATATTGAGCAGGAGTTTAGGCCACAAACCCCCTCATGCTCCCAAAAGTAGATGAGTGCCGTTCAGGTGGGCCTTGGTAGGGACATGGCTCAGAACCTAACTAGAATGGCACCCTGAACATTCAAGTGTGAGAAGCAATTTGCTTGACAGGTTGCTGACCAAGCATGAGAGGGCACTGTGGTTTTCTAGGGTTACATGTATTGTGACATAGGATGCACACACCTGAGTTCTAGAACAGTTCTAGAACAGTGCTGGGGGGGGGGGAGGTTGACAGTTGGCGGAGTCGTCCTGGAGAAGATGACCTGAACCTATGCTCTCCTCCTGCATTACCAATAAAACTGTTAATTGCCAATCTCCACAGAGTCCAGTCTTCACAACAATTTGGCGATGACTTGGACCTGGACCCAGTGACCCTCCTGCACAGGAATCAGCTGCCATTGTGCCCATCAGCGTTGAAGCTCCAAACTCATGACTGATTGCCTGCTTGTCATTCTGTCATATGGTGATCTCTATTGCTGATGGTAGAGCTGCGTCGTGGAGGTGCATTGGTCTATTTTACTTTTGAGGACTTCAGTAGGTGCAGGTTGGGGAGAGCATAGTGTGTGGCGCGTCTGTTCAGGCACGAGCAAGCCAGCACAAGCAAGTTGCTGGCGCGCGCATATACTGGTTACGCATGCATCTACGGTGCATTATTTATCTTACCTCGTGGGGTGCACAGTGAAGTACCTGCTGCCAGCATGACCCTTCACTTTTCAAGTCAGCGCTGTCCTATGCCTGTGAAGCGCGAGCCTGTTGAGCTTAAGCCTTCGCGTTTTCCAAAATTCCTGACCTTATTCCCGCCGCCTGTTCTGCAGCTCCTGAGGTCATCGCGTGCCCTTGCATTGTGGCCATCTTGGGTGACTTATTTTGCCTTCTGTGATACACACACTGCGCGTTCACCTTCATTGTTCAGTAGTTGGAAATTCATTGTATTGTTCTTCGGTGGCACGTACATCTTGCGTTCACCTTATGTGGAATTATTGGAATACTATCCACGTTCATTCCTACAATTTCATAAACTCCAAGCAGTTCGCTTCGTGCCACACCTTGGGGCTGTCATTTTTATGATGACACACATAACATGCGTGTTGCATAAGGTAACTTTCATTTACAATTCTAATTGGAGGAAACGGTCAGCTGTATCTCCATATTTTACATTTCCTGTGGTTATTTTCAGCACGGTGACACACTCACCTTGTTTTGTGATAAGCACGGTGACACACTCACCTGACTAGTGTGTCTTTGCCATTTCTGCAGTTACATTAGCATGGTGACACACACACCATACTTGTGGTTATTGTACTTGTGCATTGCATTTTTTTTGTTTCTTTCCCCTGGTATTCTTATTTTAATTCCGTGATTGTCTTCCTGTGTGACTCTTCTTTAGCAACCATGTGCACGGAAAAATTTTCTCTCACACCACCCTTGCCATTTCTTCCTGCTCTGGTTGAACCATTGATGAAATGGCCAGAGTGGAAGGAGTATTTTTTTAATTATATCTCTGCTATTGAAGGTGACGGCTCAGAAGAGTTTTCTGCGGTGAGGAAGAAGAATAGCCTCTTACACAGTTAGGGTCCCGAAGGAATGAGTGTATTCAACCAAATGGAAGAGAAAACTAGAACTGGTAGTAGACATAATGTATTTATTAATGCTCTTGAAGATCTCAAAAATTGCTATGAACCTGCAGTAGTCGCTGCAATCGATAGATTTAATTTTTTATAAAGTAAGCCGGGTAAGGTTGAACCTATTGAGGACTATGTTACAGCACTCAAAAAGTTAGCTATAACTTGCAGATTTGATGCATTACATGATGAATTGGTCCGTGACCAAATCATCATGCATACTAAGGATCCAAATTTACAAGAAAGAGTATGGATCAATGGTGATGCATCGTTGAAGGATATAATTATGTTAGCTCAGAAGAGTGAGTTTTCTAAGAGATGTGCAAAAGTGGCCACTAATTCTGCCTCTACTTCAGAGTCTAAGGAAAAAGACGGTGCTTCCGTATGCAAGGTTTCAAATGCACAAGTGAGTAAATGGAAGGAATGCGAAGTAACCAGGAGGAAGAGGAAGGAATACGTCTGAGACAAGAATTGGAGTTGTTACAGGTGCGTTAGTAAAGATCACCCAGCCAAAGATAAAGGATGTCCTGCTTGCGGACTAAGGGCCTGATTACAATGCGGTTAGGAAGACACGTTCCCAATCTGATTTGGAAGGAGCAAATGCCAATAGGAGGCCTTCCTAACCGTATCGTAATCGGACCCTACGTGGGAATGCTTTCCTAACCGCATCATAATCGGGCCCTAAATGTCTGTTTTGTGGGTTGGTAGGCCATTTTGCTAAAGTGTGAAAGAGGAAGAGCAGGAAGAAAAAGAGCGTGAAACTTGTTTCTGGTAGATCAGACTCTGACGGTGTGTTGTGTGTTGATGCTCCAATTCTTAATCTTGAAGGGAATTCTATATCTAACGTGCAACATGTGTAACATGGTGATAGGTGGGGCCAACATAGCTATTGTGGCTGACTCTGGGCCACCCTATTCCATTGTCAATAAAAGAGTGTGGGGTAAAAAGTTTGTGCCTGTCCTCGGGGACCAGTTGAATGAGTTTGAAATCTATCCTGTCCCTTGCACTGGGGAGAAGATACCCATTCTGGGGTATAGGAAATTACATTTTGAGTTCAAAGGCAGGTGCACTGAAAGCAAATTGTATGTTGCGGAGGTGCGTCCCTCGGTCCTTGGTGGGGTTGATCAGAAGGCACTTGATATTGTGTTAAATCCGAATTGTGTTAAATCTTCACTACAGGCACAAAACCATTTTACCATCCTGACCTCACCCCTCCTGAGCCCAGTACTTTTCTTGGATCCTAGAGACTCTTGCTCTTTCTCGTTTACATGAGGAGGGCAATCTCCTGTCATTTAAAAATACCCTACGTCACAACTTCCTTACTTTCATTATTCATTATTAATGGAGAATGACATTTCAGGTAGGCCAGCCGTAAAGCATAGAATTGGTAGCTCTCATTTTGTTCAGTCTTAGGCCCACTCTCTGACCTTTGAAACTATATGTACATACAGTCATTTTCCAAGAGACACCATTTGGCATTGTCACTGAAATTCTATTACACATTACCCAATTTTTTCTTAGTGAAGGACAAATCACTTTTTTCATGGTGAGATTATAGAAGATGACTTTATTTATATTGTGATTACATGCTTTCTTCAAGCTATATGTATGGCTGTTTTTTTATTGCTTCATATAACACCATTCCATGGCCTCTTGCCCATTGTCGAATTGTGCAGTCAATAACGGTTGCACAGAGAAGAAGATAATGGCACAGATAGATTATAAATAGTGTTTAATTGTAATTTGCAATTCACACAAATATTTAACATTTTAAGAAAAATCGAAAAGTCGTCAGTGAAACCACACACACTACGCACAGGCTATCTTACCTTCCAGGTGATCTTGCAAGATTGCACTCTGTCACAGCATTGTTAATAATTAAGCAATGTACATTTTGAAATTTGCCAACCTTACATAGTGTGTTCTCTGCAAATGTGCCCAGGCTCTGAAATGACCTCACTGGAAATCTCTTTGGTGTCCCTGATATATGCTAAAGGTTTTTAAAATGGTTTGCAGAATCTTTTTCATAATTATGTTTTATATTTTACCCTCCAGCCATCTGTTAACTCCCTCTATAATTCTTATGCCATTGTTTTTGCTGAGATGTGAAGTACTTTCCTCTTTTCCAGGGATACGAAGGACTCTTTTTATTTCACTGTGTATAGTGCCCTTTTGCTAAGAGCAAGTAAATTGTTAGTCATGGAAATTTGGACAAATTTGTGTAACGTTGCATTTCATGGAGTGGAAAGTATTCCACGTTCTCCAGAAGCTTCTCCTGACGTTGGTATAGTTTTACTTCACGCACCCAGGCTCATTTCCTGATGCAGATATCCTGTCGAGCCTGGAGGAAACATCCTCATTTTTTTTTTGCAGTTTTATATAGTGCAAACTCGACCTGAAGGTATTGGAGAACTTTACATGAGTACCAGTTGTATTACACAAAGACACATTCATTTTTTGGTAGGCATGGGGAGATTAAGTGATTTGCCAAGAGTCACAGGATGTTGAGCCGACCCCGAGACGCGAACCTGGTTCTCCAGCTCCAAGGTTGCCAGCTTTGGCCGTCAGGCCACATCCTCATCCTCATGTAGCGATTGTGTTTCCCCATTAGTGGCAGAAGGGAAATACAATAACCACCCATTGGAAGTGCTTCCCCCCTTCTCCCCACTGCCAGGCATTCCACTCTGAGCCTTAAAGCAGCAATGAAAGAAGGCAAAGCCAGGTGCCACTCAAAAGAAGGTGCACACATCCCGGTAGCACACTTTCTGTCCTCCTAGGCATTAGGAACAGTCCATGGTGCAATACCTTTTTTGCCCCAGTAATTGATCCTGCTTTACTGTTTCCAAAGCTGGGAATGTTTTTTTTAAAAAAATAAAGAAAATGTGGTGGTAGGGGTGATAGGGAAATGGAGTAGCTATGTCTCATCTTTGCCCACCATGAACCCCATATTAAAGGCCTTTACAGCTCCTCAGTGATTTCTGTATCTGTGACAGTCCCTACCAAAGTGTTGCAGAAAGCTGTGAAGCGGATCTCTCCAACCACAATAGCGGATCAGGCCACATAGCTGGGGACTCAATTGATGGAGCCTCCTGCATTCAGTGACACTGACAGTAGGTGGAAGATCAGAAGTCATAGTCAGGGGCAAAAGATGGCGCTGAAGGCAAGCAGCATCAGCTGCTGCCCCTGAAGAGGTGAAAGGAGACACCAATGTGTTGCTTGCACATGTTCACAAAATGGACAAACTTGGACAAGAACCACCTGCAATTGAGATCCACTTTTACAAGGTTTGAGTATGCCTCAAGGGGCCAAATATATAGTTTGAAGGACAAATGAGATCTAGGCATGAAAATGTACAATTAAGGTACTAGAGCAAAAATGGAATGTGGTAGGGGTGAGGGGATATGGTGATTTCAGCCAAAATCCAAATTGAGAGGCACAGTGATCTATTTGTTAAAAGGGGGTGCCTTCCCCGTTCTAATTCTACTCAGTAGTAGATGTGCTCAGAGCACAAGGACTGTAGGTTATAGCTCACACATCATCCTCAATCAGATTTCTAGCTCCTTATTGTGCTGGGTGCCTTTTAACACCAAGTTCCACAGACCTCATACGGAGCAAGCTTTAACTTTGATCAGGAACATGCAACTTGCTAGACCATGACAAAGAGGACCCCCAAGCCTACCAAAGGGGGTATCAGGGTAATCCCTTATTAGCCCAGCCAGAAGAGACCAGTAGCTATGCACAAATACACCAGGGTACACTAAAACTAGTCTTAGGCTGAAGCTCACCCAGATACCTGAATTCCATGACTGACTAGATCAGACACATTCACAACAAGGGTGTTGATAACCCTTGACTTCTCCTCAGTGGATATGGTGATGACAAGCAACTGAAATAAATTGGGACCTTAAATAAAAGATATGCTGATGCAGAAAGAAAATAACAAGGACAAAGTTGCCTGAAGCCAAGACATACTCTCCGGATGAACAAGCACGTCCGTTGGACAACTTAAATATCACAAGAGACTAGCTGCGCCAGTTCCTTGCCGACATCAAAAATGAATATGGTTTGTTGACACCTGGGTTTAAGACATGCTTTAATGAGTTAAAAGGAGACCTTATAGCTTTGGAAAATAGATTTGATGACCTAGAGAAAGCCATCTATGAATGTTCTCAAAGGCAACATCAGATGTGGGGAGTCCTACGTGACCAGAACACAGAACTTCAACTGAGGCTTGAAGACTTGGAAAATAGATCCCAGAGGAATAATATAAGCATCAGGTGACTACCTAAAGATGTTAAAGGTGAAGACTTGGAGAGTTTAATCAGAGGGTTGCTGCATCCCATTAGTGACAAGTCAGATGAACAACCAATTCTCTTGGATCAAACACATGGGGTGGGCCGAGGGGCCCCAGCAGCAATGCATTGTCTTATAACACCACACTGCTTTGATATAAAAGAAAAAAATTACTAAAAACAGGAGAAGAGATAACATATTGTGAACCCACAAAATGCAGCTATATCAAGATGTGGCATAATCAATGCTGAAAACGCAAGACATCCAAGATGTCACAGATCTCCTGCATATAGACAGTGGCATAGCAATGAGGACACCCATTTTGCTTGAAATTTACCTGGCAGCGGAATAGGGTGAATATTAGGCCACTGCAAGGAGCAAATACATATTAAAGAAGGGACAGCTTCTGCTGCAGCTATTGACTACCACAATGACTATACATCCAAAAGACTGCCACTCTGGCAGAGGGTAAGAGCTAAAAAAAAGAACAAGAATCCTTCTCCAGAAGACATTGAAGCAGACAAAGAGAATGTACTACAGCACATGAGAGCAGCCAACCACCATGAAGAGGATCAACAAGGCACTGATGAGTGAGCTTCCAACTCACACTCTGATGACTGACACAACCAGAGTTTCTATGGGCATATTGTAGCATGTTTTGTGGTTCACTTGAGTCATAAGCATAATGTACAATAGAGAGGAATGTATTGACCTAGACCTCTTCATCTACGAGACCCATGTTCCTGAAGTGGTTGGGGAATTATAAAGGATGGAGTTAAGTATAGCTCTGTTCAGTATGGGCTGGTGAATGAGGGTACCGAGAAACGATTCACCTTCACAGGATCAGTGACACATTTTCTGCTCCGTACTCATAACTTACACCAAGCTATACCACTCCCTTCCTCATTCCCTTTACTAAGTAGAATAAAATAAGCAGACATATGAAACTTTGCTAACATACTCTGATTTATCTAATGTTTGAAGCTACTACAAACCAAGTTAGACACAGAAGGTGGTGCTGAACGACCCCTTGGTAAAAGATACAGTGAGCACATGCAACAGAAACTACATGTTGGTATATGACAGTGGTGGTGTAGATAAGAAACCTTCTGGGATTCTCTGAAAGCTTTGGTGCAGAATTACCTTTTCTCATCTTCATCAAGGCTAAAAGCATGAGGGCGGAAGTGCACACATGCCATTAATCCAAAGTAAAAGATGTGGAAGGGCACAGGAACTCTCATAGAAGGATACAGGCCTTAGCATTGAGGTCACAGGCTTAGTCACGGGGCATGGTTGGGCAGAATATTCCACGCTACGCACTAAACAACCTTTTCTTTTATAGTGGTGTAATATGATGGGATAGATGCTAGCATGTAGTCTCAAAGCGAAGAGAACGAGTGAGAGAATAGAGAAAGTACAAGATCTTACAGGGGAAAACGCATTACATAAGGATTTTTATTTGTTCCAGTAAGAAAGAAGGTGGCAGTAGGCAGGGCTTACCACAAACTGTGAAACAAGCACAAGGTTGTCATGTGCTGAGACTGTCCTGACACAGTGCTCCTAATTAATGGAGCAGCTAACAGTGTATAGCATGCATCCCCATGGCCTAAAGGAAAGCTGCATGCTTATGAGGGTTACACTATGCAGTGCCACCCTACCATGAACTAGAAGTTCCAGACCCCCCAGTAGTCTCTTAAGCGTTGGAGATAGCAGTGGCAATTTTGGATAGCCAAGTATAACTTTCTTCATGTTTCACACCATCCTTGCTAGACAATTTAGCTTGAAGTTGTTGCAATCTGGACCTTGCTTTATCGATTCACAATTTGAGTTTTTGGATAAAGTACCATTTATTTGAGGAGATCTGAGAGACTTTGTGGATTTTCAGAGAGGTATTCTGGAACATGGTGTAAATGGGAAGACTAACTTTTAACTGTTATTTAAACTTACACGTTGATGGTCTGTTTTACCAATGCACAACTCACTGTATGTGTTGCAGGTGCAGCCGCATTGGCCCGCGCTTATCTGCCGGTTTGCTGGTCACCGTTGGGTCCTGCACAATCGGCGGTAGAGCAGGGACACGTCACATCAGAGATACAGTGGCCATCTTATTTCTCCTTTTGGAAATCTTTAGCTGTAGAGCACAGTAGATACCTCACAAGAGCTGTAAGGGGTATTGGGAGATGGGCCCTACAAGATAGTCTATGCACGTAACTCTAACTGTCATCATTTTGGGCGTGAAACTTCCCAATCCAAGATGGACAGCTTCCTGTTCCTGTTTCCTTCTCTCCTCCTATAGTGGAGGACAAATTAAACCCCTCTTTGAGTTACAGCACAGTCTTAGTCTTTCAGTTGCTCACCTGCCAGAATTCCTGATACTGAACTTATTACTTCTGACAACAGTTTGGTCAATTCCTCTTGCAGAAAAACTCTTCCTTTAGGCTTGCTTTTGTCCAGCTGTTTTCTCTACCACAACTTTCCTGCTGGGGGCTTTTTATGACATTCAGCTTTTTCCTCCTTAACGGCAGCTCATCTCTGCAGACACCTACCTATTCTTTACCTTGACCTTGTAGTGTAGGAGGTAATGACTCTATCTCGCAGACAGCAGAACTCGACAGATCAAGAGAGCACTACGTCCAGTCATTGACAATTGCAATAATTAGTGAACTTGAATTCCTCTGGGAAGTAACAGAAGGAATTCTATCATCAAGCATTTATGGTTATGAAATATTATGTGATGAACATTTATGGTGCTAGTGGTATTTGAAAGCCTTTTATGACATGATATCGACATACAAAAATATAGTTAAAAAAAATCACAATCACAAATATCAACTCCCTCTACATAAAACTACAAAGCCACAAGTACAGACTAAATATAAATGTAGCCATAGTAAATATCTAACATACCAACATCTTGAAAATAAAGAAATGAAATACTAAATATCAACAATACAAACAAAATAAGAAAAATGCCCAAAACCAAACACCTAAAACAAAAATATTGTGAACAAAGGTACTGCTGAAAATGAATAAAAATATATAAATATTTAATCCTTTAAAAGAAAAAAATATATATATTATATTTTTTATTTTAAAGGATGATATATAAATATATGATGTCATCAGTTAGTCACTGACCATGTCATGAGTGATGTAATATGTGCGGTCATAAGCAGTGCATAGCGGGGGCATAAGTTATAGTTAGCTCAGGTAACAATAACAGCTGAATTACACCAGTTTTGTATGACTGAAATCTGAGCCTAACTATAAAGTCCCTGTAACCTTTGTTTTTTTCAGTCAATTTCTACGATGTTTTTTAATACTATTTCCTAACTATAACATCCCTGTAACCTTTCATTTTTTAAGTGAATTTCTAAGTTTTTTCAAATTCAATTTCACAACTATAACGTCTCTGCAACCTTTGATTTCTAAATGAATTTCTAAGGTTTTTTAACTAGTAGTTGAGTTTGCAGAGTGGTGGAGAAAGCGGGCGAGGCCTTCGACCAGTTCTTAGGAATCCTTCTGCATGGGACTTACTGGAGGTTGCAGGAGGGCTTCTTGGCCCCCAAGGACCCTCAGCATCCAAAACGACTTCATCTTCCAACCAGCAGTGCACCAGGATGACCCTTTGCGGAGTGATGGTGATTGGAGGCGGGGTCTCAAACCAGCTCTCAGCAATCGCACTGTGTGGGGCTTACTGGAGGTAACAGGAGGATCTGTTGACCCTCAAGGACCCTCAGCAGCCAAGGGGACTTCATCCCTTAACCAGAAGTGCACCAGGAGGTGCATTTTCAGAGTGGTGAAGAAAGGAAGCATGGTCTCTGAAGACCTCTCAGCAATCCCACTGTGTGGGACTTACTGGAGGTAACAGAAGGGGTTCCTGGCTCCCAAGGACGCTCAGCAGCCAAATGGGAATTAATCCCACAACCAGTAGTGCGCTAGGAGGTACGTTTGCAGAGTGGTGGAGAAAGTACATGGGCCTCAAATGACCTCTCAGCAATCCTGCTGTGTAGGACTTACTGGAGGTAACAGGAGGGGTAGTTTGGTCCCAGCGACCCGCAGGAATCAAGGGGAGTTTATCCCCCAACTAGTAGTGCACCAGGAGGCGTGTTTGCAGAGTGGTGGGGAAAGTGGGAGAGGCCTTTGGCAACTCACCAGGCCTTTTTTTATTAGGGAAGAGGACCACATGGCCCCCCTTCCCTTTGCCGATTTCTGCCCCGGGGATCCCAACCCTTCTGGTCAGGCCTTTTTGGAAAGTGGGAGGGCTGATTTCAGCCTCAGGGACGCCATCCCCTGGGGCCGGCCATGTCTGCTGGGTGCCTCCAGGGCACCCAGTCTCCACTGGGACTGCCTGAAGGCCCCGGCAGTCCCTGTCGGCTCCTCGCCTCCTAAGGAAGCCAGCATTGCTTTTAGACATAAGGAGCTGCTGGATAGGCAGCTCCCTCTGTCTAAAATCAATTCTGCTCTACTTTTAGCAAGCAAGAGTTTTTTAATACTCTCGCTTGCTGGAAGCGGAGTGGTATAGCTCAGGCCAAGCCACAGCAAACAGCTATGGAGAGGGGGCAGTCCCTAGGGCCATCTATGGACACAGGAAGGGGGCCACGTGGCCCTCCCATTTTTAAAAAACAAAGTTGCCCTGGGAAGGTGATGGTCCCTGAGGCCCCCAATGCAAATTTATTATGGCCCGGGGAGGTGGTAGTCCCCCGGGCAAGAGGAGGGTCTGAGATTCCACCTATAAAAATTAATTAGCCCCAGGGTGGAGGTGGTCCACGGGCCATGGGGGTCCAAGAGGCCCACTGATATGTTTTTGTGGAGTGAGCCCTGATGAGATTGTGGTCCCCGGAGCACAGGGGGGTTTAAGAGGCCCTAGTATTAAAATAAATAAGCCCCAGGGAGGTAGTGATCTCAGGGCATTAATAAGCCCTGGGGGCGAATGGCCCCACTCCTTTATTATAAAAATGCCCCCAGGACCTGGCTCACCCGGGGTCTGATTACTAGCGAAGCATTTTGCTAAATAAATTCTGCAGGGTCCATGGATCCCATGCGACTCCAGCTGAAATCCTTTTAAAATAATGCTTTTTTGGCCCAGCGGGATTCCCCCCCCCCCCAAGAGTCCTAGGGGGTCAGGGTATTTCTACCCTGCCCCATTTTGGGTTTTTTACATTTTTATGGACGCGGCCTAATAGGGCTGCCAACACTTCCTGTTTGCAGTGTTGGCAGCCAATCAGATCACAGCACGAGATTGGGAGGGGTCATGGATCCTCCGTGTCCTTATATATACAATTGGAAAGTTCTTTAAATAATTCCGTAACTACTCAACGGATTTACACCAAATCTCACAAAAGCACTTCCCTGAACCAACATCTACCTTTCTGCCAAATTTGGTGTCATTCTGTTAAGCTGTCTGGCTTTAGCCGTGTCTAAAGTTCCTGAGGAAATTAACATAGTGAAAACACATTTTGGGACCCCCTTTTTCTTGGCCCCCGCTTGACGGACCACCCTGAATCTTTCAAGGCAGCAGTTAAAGTGAGTGACAAACTAGTTTTGAAAATTTTGCGAGGATTTATCAAACAATGCCAAAGTTACTGGCAAATTAAAGAACAATCTTCCTATGGAAACTGCATCCTAACTATAACTACCCAGTGGTGACTGCCAGTAGGTAATATAACGTAGACAAACTCTAAAAGAATACATAAATAACATGCACAAATAAAACAAAATCAAACTACTAGCCCAGCAAGCAATGAAATTAGACTTCAAAACTGGTAACTTTTTAAAGAAAATGTTATAAGTTAAGAAACAAAGATGTGCAAATAACTGCTGCAGAAAAGTATACCACTACTGGAAAGCATCACTGTCCCTACATTTACAAAGTAAAGGCTGAATTATAACTTTAACTGAACTACACAAATAATTTACACATTTTAATACACACACAAATAAATAACAAATAATAAAAAAAATTATATCTTTGAAACTCAGGTACCAAGACATTCAAACAATGACACCAAATATTGCAACAAGAAAGACAGGTCACAAAACTATTGCAAAATTAAAGTACAACAAAGACAAAATTAAATGAAAAAATAATAAATGAAAGTACAAAATGAAGCATGGCCCCTAGAATTAATTATTAACAAATCTCAAATTTAGAAGTAGCCAAAATAACCTACAAACCAAAGAAACTAAAGAAATCAATACACCAAATGGGTCTCTCCTCAACAGCACAATTAAAAAAAAGAATAACAAAAAGATGGAAAATAACAGCCCTCCAAATAATACAGAGCCAACCAACCTAAATAAAAAAAAGAAATGCCAAACAAATGAAAGGAAATCATGTAAAACTAACATTGACTTTAGTAATTCTATAATCCACAAATATAATGTTGGAACCAGTAACATATATAAAACTACTATTGAATTATAGGTGATACACATATAGAAAAGAAAGCTCTTGTAGTGCAAGGATGCACTGGAAACTCACCAAATATTGCTTCAATGCTTGATATGGCAGGGCCATTACTACACAAGGTATTGTTGAAAATATAAGGGAACATACCCTCCAAATGTGACTGAAATTCAAGCTAGGAACATCCTTTAGATTTAAGAGAAGCAAGCTTAGGAGAGCCCACAGGAACTGTACTAAAAAATATAATTCCTTAGTTTTCCAAAGAAGCGCCTAAGTAGAACAAGGGGAATTACTAGAAAAACACCAAGAGCACCCAGAACATGACAAGAAATACACATTTTCCAACATATAAAGAAAACACATACTAACCACAATGTTCTACTGCATGGCAATGAAAATAAACACATCAGAATCATTGTCTATGCAACAAACAATAATTTATTAATCCTAACAATGCAACATACGGATGATGGGTGGCATATTTAAAATGCACCCACCACCAATTACACAAATACACACTAAACATAGACAATATATAATAAAAATATTCCTTTAATATATGCACCACTGCCAACCAAGTGAAGTGCAACCTATAACAAAATATAAATTGTTACAAGCTATGATTTAAACTTTTCTTTAAAATGTACCAATACACAGCAATCTAAGGGAGCTCCTACCACTTAAACTAAAGTGCTTGGTGGCACCTAAACAAATCTACTTTTAGTATAGAATATGCCACAAAAGCAGAATTTGCACATGAAGTATAAAAGTTAATAAATTAGCCTACATCTTGTTGAAGAAGCAAAAACGATGACATTTTATTAGACTCTCCATGCTACTCCCAAAAATTAAAACAAACTCTCAACACTAATGGACAATTTCTAAGATACTTGGGTTGACCACCTGCATTGATCAGGGTACAGGAGCCAATTAACATTTCACGTTCTATGGTGGAATGTCTAAGATAGCACCATCTCTCAAGAAGCAAAAACTAGCAATGCGGTGGAAGGGTTGCACAATTCTACCTATTCATAGAACCAATTTAAAAAAAATAACAAACTACCAAGATCTAAGATAAGACCAGTACCTAACCAAACTGAAATAAAGAGCATCCAACCAAACTAAACAAATCCACCTCCACAAATGCTTGTCAGCAAAGAGTGACTATTTAGTATCAACCAAGACCTACATACCTTGAAAGGGATAGTAAGAGCACTACTACACAAAAGGTTGCCAGATATTAAGTAAAACAATTCACTTAAAATAGCTAAACAAAAAAATCCTACACAATTCTAAAAATAATAATTTATAAAATAATCATTCTTAATAATATTAAAAATATAAAATAAATAGAAATATTTCAGAATGATGAAAAACCTACTTATTATTTATAAAAACATACTTTCTTCAAATAACACAACACACGATTACGTTAAGGTCAACTACATCAACAGCAGTACATAATATAACACAGTAATATTACACGTAATTATGGATTAACAATACATAAACAACCCCAATTCAAAACTACTACCAAGCAAATAAATAATATAAAAAGTAGAATTACTCTCAGTTCTATAGCTGGTTTCATCTGTGTACAAAATATAGCCCAAAATACAAATAGAAAATATCATTTTTTAATACAACCATATAAAATACAGGTATGCCATTCAAAACCCAAAAGGTATTAAAAAGACAAAAACAGTTCCAAGGAAAAATGCAAAGAAAAGGGAAAATAAAATAAACTGTTGGTTAAGTAATCCCAAGTATTTTCCCTTTAAGAAAAAGTCAAACACATCCACCATCCAAAAATAGAATTATGACTTCAATAAAAAAACACCTGCAAAAGAAAACACAGAAAATCCCACTCTCAAAATAAATGTGGCCCACGCAAATACTAAGACACGTCACAATACTTAAAACAAATATATGTTCAATCAATAAAAATACATATCAAATAAAACATATGTAGGGTTACTGCATGCACCTTAAATAACTGTACGGTAAAAGCACACTACCATAGAAATACTTACCTTACTAACAATTTATTACCTCTGCCCAAACATATTAACTAAGGAAAATAGATTAAAATGAAACTTACTATTACCAGAGAACAGCAACGAGTAATCATTAACCTGAACAAACACTAGCATCCAAAAACAATGAAAACAGGCTACAAAATAAAGTAAACCATAGAATAAATTGCAGGGTAATGGAAATGAAAAAAAGACTTTCTAACTTAACAAACCAATACAATAAATACATTCAAGTAATGAAAATGTGCAAAATGTGTAAATACTGTAAATACATGCAAACACTGTTTGAAAAAAGTCTTACAAATAAATGTAAATGTACAAAAAAGATACTGTCAAATAATCCTTGGGGATACCAAAAGGCTCTTGAGTGGCATTACACGACATAATAGAAGTAGGCTGTGCAGAGGGAAGACACAAACAGCATGTGGAGAGACAATCATCGACATCTTACTCTGTTCCACTGGTATAGGACCACTGAGAAATTGTGAACAATATGTATAGAGACAGGTTATTGTTGCTAGCTGTGTAGAGCATAGCCTGTAATGCTGCTTCTCATCTGGAGATGTTTCCCCATCATCCAGACCATCTGGAAAAAGTTTCAAGTCACACCAGGGAAGCTGTGGTATATCCAATTCCTGATGATCCTGGGGTGGTTCTTCTGGAGTTGAAAATGGGAACAGAGGGCAGTATGCAGTGACATCAGAAAATGTGCAAATGGCCTAAATGCATGGATGAAGAAGAAAAAGGAGGCCCCAGCACTCTTCAGTGCCCTTGGAAAGCTGGCCTCTGAACTGTAACGGGACCGAAGACGGTTTGTGTGAGGCTCACCTGGGTTACTGCAGGGACGAAATGGATGGAAGCGATGCAAGGTCCTAACTTCCCTCACCTACCTCCTTCACCTAACTAGGTCAAAACAAAAGAGGAAAGGTGGGGAAGGAGGGAAACAAAACAAGGTAAGGAAGAAGGAGTAGATTTCCACGGGATCTTCTCTAGGGTGGTCTTCAAGTAGCCTGAAGGAGAGAACACAAGGAAAACCACTGATTAAGTGATTGAGAGTACATGGAACTGGCTGTATATTGACCCCCTCTCTTTTTATGTCTAATGAAATACCTGTATAGTACATATGGGGAGGGGGAACAACTCCCCTGGGCTGTAGAACACGCCTTGTGTCTATAGGGAAGACCAATGTTCAGTATGTGGAAGGACTGCAGAAGTGTGTCATTAAACAAGAGATGAACAGTAATATACAAACCTATGTTAGAAGTACCATAAAAGTAGTATAGACCCTTATTAAAAATGCAATGTCCGTTACTCCTGAATTAGGGAAAAACCAAAAAACTAATTTCCCAGGACAGGAGAGAGCACGGAAAAAATAGAGCAAAAAATGCAGGGTCACTTTAAACAACAAAAACAAGTAGGTTATCTGACTTCATTGATGCAGTTTTTCGTTCCCTTTGCAGCAAGAAAAATTTCACCAATAACTAAGAGAACCACTAGACACAACCGTCTAGTCAAAGGGCCATCAGATAAGTGCACTAATTCTTAAATTCAGAATCAACTCTAAAAACCCCAAACAATAAGAACATTGTGATTCTTTACAACCCTTTGCTATTTTCTTGTCTTTCAGAAACAAGTTGCCAGAAACAAGTTGCCAGAATGCTAAGGGTTAAAAGGCAGAGATTCCTTGATACAATGTTGCCGGTCGGAACAGGAGCAGCGTGACCACGTGCTCCAGAAGAGCACTAGAGGAGCCAGGAAGGAAAAAGAGCACCGAAGATGACCAGCGAGCTACCACCAACAGAGACAAAGATCAAGGATTGCAGGTAAATGACATGAGGGAAAAACAGAGAGCGGCCAGCTACCACCAACAGAGACAGCGATCAAGATTTGCAGGTAAGTGATGCTAGGGAAAACGGACGGCAGCCTGGCGGGATCCGAGCTGGAACGCGCAGCGAGTTGCCAACGCGGACCCCGTTCATATATACACAGGCACCACCATCGCCCGCTGACAGAGAACAGCGGGTGTGGCTCGCATCTATTACTCAGGCGTGGGAAACCACGCTGCTGCAGGCAGCACTTTCTGGAAAGTCTGACAGTTTGCACAAAAATGACAACCACTAATTGCGCACTTGCTACAGCTTCAAAATACCCTCAAGGCTTCAGTGCTACTATAAGCATTCTAAAACTTCGACTCAATGAACTTAGATTCCCTTTTTTGGGATGGGGAAACCATGGGGATGTGTGCCCAAATCATAAGGATAAGTTAATGCTGAACGGATGAAAATTACATTTGAAACTATGTGCTGAACTGTTCTTACAACGAAAGTACCGTGGATAGACTGGCAGGGATAGGGTGGAGATTGAAAAGATTAGGAGGTAGCAGTTTGAAGAAAAAACATTTTCTCAAAAGTAAGACTGTTCTCCCTTTTAGGGTCTGTTTCCATTGTTATGACAAATGGCAATAAAAATATTCTGGTTAAAAATGCTGTCAAATAAAACATAATTTATTTTCAATATTTTAATGCATAAAAATGTGTAAAAATAAAACTTGAACACAAAATATATATAGACTTTGTGATATAAATGTGAACATTATTATTTATGTACATGTGTATACAAAAGTTACCAAAAATGAAAATGCATACAAACTTTGAAATAGATAGAAACAGATAGAAAAACAAAACTGTATTTTCATTATAAACTACTGTTACAGCAGGCAGTGTGTTTTAATTTAAAAAATATTTTTAATAATTTATACCATTTAAAAACTGCTAATTAAGTAGGCTTTTTCCTGAATAAAATATAAATAGTTTTAACTCCAAACTAATCAACTTAACTTAACCAAATTAAAAACTCTTTTTGTAAATTACTTCAATTATTCCAATTCCAAACTTAGCCACAATAGAGTCACTGTTGGACTTTGGGGACTTATATATAATATTTCCAAACTTAATCACTGGACTTTGTAGGGGTTAGATGTACTATTCCCACTCCAAACAGAGCCACATTGAATAAAATGTTGCACTTTGGGTGATTTTAATTTTGTATTTCCACTCCAAACTTTTTCACATCCGGGAAAATGCTGGAGTTGGGGTTGGGGTGCTAGATTTACTATTTTCACTCCGAACTTAACCACACTGGGGAAAGTATTGGACTTTAAGGGCAGGGTTGGTGGACTAGATTTACTTTTGCACTGAAAACTTAACTACACTTGGGAAAGCGTTGGACTTTGGTGTGCTACGTTTACTATTCCTACTCCAAACTTAACCACACTGTGTAGATTCATATATTTTTGTATATGTTCAGGTTAACTATTTACACTCAAATCTAACCCATTTTCTTACAATTAGGAACATCTGAGATACTTATACAGAGAAAACAAATTATTAAACATAAACAAAACAAAAGGTTACAGTAAAACAAATAAATTACTAATTAGATATATAAATTTAAAAAAAATCTAAAATAAAAGCACAACAGTAACAATGTAAATAGTATACATTTTTTTAAATTACATTTGAACATTTTTCAAAAAAGACACATAAAACTAAAGTGAATTAAATATTCGCAATAAAAACAGATTTTTAACGTTTTTTTAAAAACTATCAATTCCACAACACAAAAACATTTAACAAATATTTGAGAACATGAACAAAATGCACAAACAGGCATTATTGTTGTCATTAGACACTGGAAAGCATTTGAACACCGGTATTTCTTGGTGGAAATGCTCAAAATTGCCATGTATGCAGACAATGTCTTGCACACTTTGAATGAAACACATTATTCCAATGAGTGATGATTTAATACTGCCAGCCCAACCTGCATTTAATGCAGTTTTAATTTTTTTCAGTTTCTATCTGATTCATTATCAGGAAGGCAGCATGTTTTGAGAGCATTGGCGCCGTAACTTTGACTATTATGAAAGTACCTCGACATGTCATTACGACTTGTTTATATCTCAGCTTGATCAGACTCATTTATACATTTTTTTCTGTGTACATATCATGAATTAGATCACGTTTAATTGTTGGCATTACATGCGTATTGTACAGTATTCAGTTATTTATAACCTTCTATAAATTTCTTTCACTTTGCAATGCATGCATATGTTAACGATTAGTATGTTTTACCATTTATAATGTCGACCACAGTCTATCTTCTATGTCAATTCATGCCTGAAGGAGGGAGGAGGACTATATATTCTTACAATTCTATGGCGCCAATTACATTGATAAAGCCTGAAGATGGTCAGGACGGAGTAGAATGATTCGCTCGCATTCTCCGAGCCTCCGCCTTTAGACCTGCAATTCTGCCGGCTCACCCGAGCGCGCGGCACCTTTCTACTCCGTCCTGACCATCTTCACATGTACCCTTCGCCCTCCTAGTGCCCTCCTATCGTGAATTCCGGTCCCGGTCAGGACCTGCCCGAAATTCCCTTGATTCTTCCACGCTCCGCCTGCAGCCACGGCCGCACGGCTCCCTCCGTATCTGCAACATGGTCATTCTCCATTAATACCTATTTAGGTCATCGCGCCCTCGCGCCCTCACCACTCACGACCACAGGTCGCTTCCGCTATTTACATCGCTAACTTCTCAGGCATTTTTGTTATCGCTTTGTCCTGAAGAAATCCCACTATTCCAAGGGGATCGAAACGTCGTCGACTTCCGTCTCTAAACTCTGTATTATTTGTTATCCGAATGTTTGAGTATGAGACGCCGATCTGACTTTTTTTGTTATTGCCTACTTTTATGCACCAAAAAGTCACCTTTAAGTCACCTGCCTGGGTTTAGCAAATCGGCTGATTTCCCCTTTTACCCTGTCACAGTTAGCTCACTCACCGTTTTGCTTATTAGTAGCTTGTGAAACACAATTAAATTGCATTTATTATTATTCTTTGCATTGACTACGTGTATAAATCCAATTTCTCTTTGAATTAATTGTGATACTTTATCTACTTTTTGTGAATGGGACCAGTGTTCCTTAAAATATGTGTCTACCCTTGGTTCTGTCCGACTTCTAGGGTTTCCTTGTCTCCTACTTTGTTGCAAAATAATTAAAGGCTCTCATCCAAACTAACCTCTTTATTATAATGTTTTAGGAACAAAAGGCACACACATTTCATTACATGACATTACATAGAAGAATTAGATCCCTGTTTTCCATTTTTACGGACTTTTACAGATAAATACAGCCATTTATTTTTAAAATTGTACTTCTTTTAAGTGACTCTCTGTGCTGTCTTTCATGAATTATAGGCCAGGAACTAAGCAGATATACAGCATTGGAAATTAAAAAACAGGATTAAATTTCTTTAAATAACGGCATATGTTACCATACATTTATGGTATAATGCTAGTATGGGTGTGCGTCTATTAGTTAAATAGATATGGAAAAGTGCAGTTTTATAACTTCATTTATGCACAAAACACAAAATAAATATGGATAAGTACGGATAAAATGGCCAAAAAATAAATATGGAAAAATACAGACGGAAATGGCCAAAAAGTTAATACCATAAAACCGGGAGCCCTAATTATACATCTTTTATTCATTAAAACAAGTCAGTCTATTCGTTGGCACAACACTTCTCCTTCCTAAAGCATCATATTGGTGAAAACTGTCTAGTCAAGGTTGAGGTGGCTTGAATTTTCAAGTAACACTTACATTTAAGCAAACCACACTACCATTCATGAAAGCTCACAATTTCAATGAAACCCATTTGAAACATACATATTCTCCATAGATGTCGACCATCAGAAAAAAGCTTCCAATCTGTTATAACATTCACTGTGATTGTTCCTACACCTATATTGAGTAGAGCAATTTATTTTGCTTAGACTTCAACATATGAGCTAAACTTTTCTTAAACCCAAAAACCCAATCTTACTTTCAAATTCCCAAATCCTTTAGACTACAGCAACTTGTATGAATTCCCATTTTCACATGTGGACAGATCCTAAGCCTGATCTTCCATCAGAACTTAAGACTTTGAGCTATGTGACTTTCCAAAGAACAGAACACAGAGCAATCATCTTCATGAACACTTTCCCAAACATCAATGAGAAGCAACTAATGCGTTAATCACATGCTGGATCGGATCCTTTAAGAAATTACACGCACACTACAGTATGCAACATATTCTCAGCATGACATACAGGGGCACTTTTACAAGCCCCTATCGCCACCGCAACTTCATTTTCATTGACATTGTGCTGGCGATAGGGGCCTCGCCTTATATACAAGACATAAAAGTCGGCGGATTGATTCAATAAGGATTTCAGAGGCCAGAATCTGTACATTAACCTAATAAACGCACATATGCCTCTGACACCATTAATCACAGTATTTCTTTTCTCTACAGTCCTTTTTATTGACTGTGAGTTTCAGTTAGATTTTTTCTTTTTTAACAATTATTTTTGAAAGAGAAGACACTTCATCATATAGACTTTCTCCTATCCTTTACATAAAACACACAAATATCTTATGCACTTTTTGGTGCTGTTTCACATAACCTCATAACATATAGACTCATAACATATTATACATAAAAGACATACATTTGGTGCTTTGAACAACAAATTCTTACAATACAGTACACAAATGTCCAGTTAATTTAACTGTTGGGACCTTATCTGGCTTGGTCCTCAAAGATGACAGTTTCTAGTGGTCCTAAGCAGGGTCAGAAAAGAGTTTTTTTATGTAAATATAAGGGAGAGCAGTAAATCAGTTATTGTTCCTACTCTAGGGAAAACACAGTCACCTTATTGTTTTCCTGATATGTTCTGAATCACTGCTTGTTTATAGCCAACGCGTTTCGACCTTTTGTATTTGGACCAGACTCTTTACGGTAAGGTCTTCTTTAGGGCTTGTCAAAGTTCTGATGGGACATCTTTCGCCGGGTTTCTAATTGTTTTCTAGATTGGCGGCTTCTTCTTACCCAATCTGATGAGTAGCGAACCGAAGCAGCTCAGTGTTGGCGTATCTTCGACTCTGTTCATTTGTGAACCGACTTGTTTCTTAATAGTTCTGAAAAAGTTCTCAGACTTCCTTCTTGTTTGTGCTCGTTTCTTCTGCACTCACGGCGTTTGGAAATTTTCTTTGGTTCGCTACTCATCAGATTGGGTAAGAAGAAGCCGCCAATCTAGAAAACAATGGCATAGCGTAGCTTTATGACGGCCATTACGCTCTGGACTTGGAACATCCGCAGTCTCAATGACCATCGAAAGGCCTGCCTTGTACATGCACACCTCATTCGCCATAAGGTTGACATCTGTTTCCTTCAAGAAACTCACTTACTTTCCGCCACTGCCTCCAGGCTTCACTCTAGGCATTGGGACGAAATTCACTCCTCCTTCTACTCCTGCTACTCCCGCAGGGTGTCCATCCTTCTATGCAGAGGGCTTCCCTGGCATACCACTGAGGCCATTGCAGATCCTGAGGGGCGCTACGTCATCCTGCTAGGCCCTCTCTTGGCTCAGCCCCTGATCCTCACAGCAATTTATGGCCCCAACTCTGACGACCCTGACTTCTTTGCACAGGTATGGCACCACATTTCCTTCTCAGGTCCTGCTGCATTGCTGTGCGGGGGCGACTTCAACAATACACCTTCAGCCACTCTAGATCGTTTTGGGCCCTGCGCCTTCCACCCGCGCTTAACATCCCTCTTGCATTCTATCTTAGCCGACAACTCCCTGCTTAATGCATGGCGCAACACACACCCGGAAGCGCGTGAGGGCACATGTGTTACTGGCTCTTCGGGCTGCTGGTCACGCTTGGACCTCTGGATCATCACTCAGGACGCTTTTGCATGTGGCATTTCTGTCGAGCACATGGCGCGCACCCTCTCTGATCACGCTCCTAATTGCCTCAGCTTGCTCCCCCCGCACACCCCTAAGCGCATGTTTGTCTGGCGCCTGCCCCAATGCGCTCCGTGACTCGTGTTTTGGGCTGAGATTCAAACTGCAATAGAAAATTACTTTGAACATAAAGCCGGCTCCATGGATTCCCCTTCCACACTCTGGGAGGGCTTTAAGGTGGTGGTTCGGGCTGAATATATCTCCAAGCAGTCTGGTGTTCTGCATTCCATTCGTGGTGCCCTCAAGTGCGTGGAAGGAGAAATTAAGGTCCTCAATTCTTTGCACGCTCTCAGCCCCAATCCTGACTCCCTTGTGCAACTCTGAGGCAAACTTTCCGAATTTGAACAGGAGGCCGACAGAGAACTCTCCTTTTTGGGTAGAGAAGTGAAGGCGCGCCGCTATGGCAAAGGTAATCACCCGGGTAAGACTTTAGCCAATCTCCTGCGGCGGCCTCACGCCGCCTCCTACATCACAGCGCTCCAGGACGGAGGCTCAGAGCACACTACCTCCCCTACTGAGGTGGTCTCACGGGTCGCCGCCTTTTACACTCAGCTCTACACCGCGAGGACCACTCCTCTGCGCGACATCCTTGACCAATATTTTGACACTCTTAAGCTCCTCTGGCTTGGCAACGGCAATCGGGAGTACCTTGATGAGCCTTTTTCTAAGGAAGAGATTCTGGCAGCCATTAATAGCCTTCCCGGGGATAAAGCACCTGGCTCCGATGGTCTGCAGGCATCCTTCTATAAGACGTTCCTTTTTTACCTTCTCCCCCGCCTAGGCTTTAGCATGGTTTTTCTGCGCAAAGTCCATCTCCTTTACACCCTCCGCACTGCTTGCCTTCGGATCAATGGCCAGATCTCGGAGACCATTCCGGTCTCCAGGGGTACGAGGCAGGGGTGTCCACTTTCACCCATGCTATATGCTGTGGCCATAGAGCCCTCGCCGCTAGGCTGCGGCAGCATCACACTCAGAGAGGTCTAGGCTTGGCGGCCTGAGCCCTGGTCGTCTCCATGTACACGGACGATGTCACACTCTACGTCCGCCACCCTCAAGAGAATCTCGGCCCAATGGTCCACGAGGTGGTGCGCTTTGGGAGTTTATCCGGAATCCAGGTCAATTGAAGTAAATCCATTCTCTTTCCTCTGATGGATGCCACTGTTCCCTTCACTCCGGACTATCCGTTCGTGTGGGCATCAGGGTCCACCAGATATCTGGGCGTTTGGCTCAGCAGGAGCGTGGATGAACTTTGGAAGGCGAATTTCAACCAGGCTGTCGACTGGCTGGAGACCAAAATACCCCTTTGGCGGCGTTTACCTATATCCTTGGCAGGGCGCATTCCCATCGCTAAGATGGTAGTGCTCTCGAAATTTTAATATTTGTTCCTGAATGTTCCCGTTCCTCTCACTGCTCATTTTTCCGTACACTCCGCTCCCTCATCATCTCCCTTGTCTGGGCTGGGCGTTAGCCTAGAATCGCATATGATATTCTCACGCTCCCCCTCACGTGCGGTGGGATGGGTTCCCCGGACTTCAAATTATACACCCTCAGTGCCCAGGCTAGCTAACTTAACTTCTGGCTGCAACCAACACCATTTCAGCCCCACGTGGCGGTGGAAGCCGACCCAGCGGCCTCCTCACCACTTCAGACCGCTATTTCTATGCCCGCAAAACCACCGCGCGGTGAGATCGATACTGTCGAGTCCGTGCGCTTGGCCTGGGACGGTCTTAGGAGATATTCGGGCTCAAGCTTGTTCTCCGCCGGTGCCATGTCTGTTGCATACAACCCCGCATTTCCCTCACTGCACACGGCCAGGATGGTTAAATACGTGGCTGGCCTGGGACTGGCCACATTATCGGACCTCTATCCCAACGGCGATTTCTTTTCGCTTCCGGCTGAGTCTGGCCCAATGGACACATTGCTCTATTATGAACTTAGAGCGTCCTGCTGCGAGCTGCACCCCACATTCCCACAGCCCCCTCCTTCAATGGCTGCCCTCGACCTGGCATACACTTCCACCTCCCCCCGCAAACTGGGCTCTAGACTTTATGCCACCACGCTGGCGGCATCCCACATATCTGCTGATCGCACCTGCATTGCCTGAAGCGAGGATCTCGGTATTGATCTTTCTCAGGAGGACTGGCTGTTCTGTTGTAAGCAGACCAAATGTTTATCTCCCAACTACCACCTGCACCCAATACATTTTAAATATTTGCAAAGGCTGTACCGCTTGCCCGCTCAGCTGTACAGAATGGGCCTCACCTCCAGCGATATATGTCTCCGGTGCTCTGCTCCTGCGGCGAACTTTTCTCATCTTGCTTGGCTGTGCCCCATGGTTTCAGCGTATTGGCGAGACGTGTGTACCGTCATCACTGAGATTACCTCCTCGCCTGTCTCGCCAGACCCATTGATCTGCCTCCTAGGCTTAGTGAAGCATTGTCCTAATGCCTCTCGTCGGCTCACCGCTATGCTGCTCGTTCTCAAGCGTCACAGAGTCGCCGTGCATTGGGGTCAGAGACCCACACCCAGGGCGAGTGCCTGGCTCGAAGATGCTGCGTGTTGTCAGACGCTCCAGTCAGAGTTCTGGGAGTTGCCGCCGGCTACTGGTCGGCCACTTGATATCTGGGGTCCCCTTGTCTCGTATCTCCTCCGTTAGAATGCCTCTCCCCCTGCGACCTCTCCCGCGCTCCCTGCCGGCACACCGCCCACGGCGGCCGCCAGTGTTGGTCCATAGAGGTCTACCACCCTCCCCCTGGATTCTGCTGATTCCTTGTACCCCTACCGCTGGCACTCTGCCCCAATTGGTGCTCCTCCATGCCCTTTTCTGCTTCACCTCATGTCACTCCCCCTACGCTCAATCGTGTGCCACAAATGTACTAATGCCTTCACGATGTTTGTAATTGGTGTGGTTTTTTATTCTCCCCTTGTTAATTGCGGAAGCACTGCATGTTTACCTTGTAACTTGATGTGCAAGAATTTCAATAAAGGTCTTTAAAAAATGTAAAAAGAAAAATTACATTCTCATTGCCTTAAATTGAAAGGCCTTGCAGTACTGGAACATATCCGGACTAGCTATTCCTCCCTGTTGTTTCTCCCTATGAAGCTTCTTCCATGCAGTTCTGGGGGCCTCAGAGGCCCAGATAAAACTGGTCAAATCTCCCTGTAATTTGTCAAATCAGGCCTTCTTAAATTCTAGGGGTATTGATGTGAATAGAAAGGTAAGCTTGGGTAGTATTGTCACCTTCAGGATGTTTGACCTGCCTAAAAAAGAGAGTGGAAGCCCTGCCCAGGATTTTAGTAACCTCTTAATCTCGCTTACTACCCTCTCAAAGTTCAAACGTGCGACATTTTCTAAACTTTTATACACCTTGATTCCTAGGTATTTTATCGAGTTCCTTACCAGGAATTATTACTCCGAGAGTTCCATTCCATCACTTCCGATTGCTGCCAATTTATCTGGTAGCCCGAGACCTCTCTGAACTTGCCCAGGATCTCTGAGATTATTGACAAGGAGAGTGACGAGTTAGTTGTGAACACCATCAAATCATCGGCGTATAGGGCCACCCTCTTCTCCCATCCCTGGAATACAAATAGGACAGTTTTTTGACTGGCTCTAAGTTTATTTACGAGGGGCTCAATATAGATGTCAAAAAGAAGGGGAGAGATAGGACACCCCTGTCTTGTACCTCTTGATATAGCTATCTTTTGGTTGAGATTCCCGTTCACCAATATCCTGGCTGAATGGTACTTATAGATTGTTTTCAGAACCCTACACAAGGCTGTCCCCAGGCCGCACCTCTCTGCAACTCTATACAGAAAAGACCAGCTGACCCTTTCAAAAGCCTTTGCTGTATCAAAGTTAATAGTTGCCAGGGGTAGCCGGTTTTGAGTTGCTATATCAATTGCCTGGAGTAACTCATGTGTTAACTCATGGATCTGCCTGCCCTTGATGAAACCCTTCTGATCCAGATGTATTAGATCTCCTGCGGCTCCTCCTAATCTCACTGCCAAAATCTGAGTAAAGATCTTATAATCACTGTTCAGCAATGAGATAGGTCTATAAGACTCACAAAATTCAGGATCTTTTCCCGCCTTATGTAAAAGACAAATAATGGCTTCCTCTCAGGATGTCGGTATGTTCGCGACCCCAAGAAAAATCAAGCTAAAAAGGCTGTCAAAAAGTGGGCGATCTCCTCTTTAAGGGACAGATAGATATCATTTGGGAGAACATCTGGGCCAGCTGCCTTACCTCTTTTCAGTTTGCCTATTGCCCCTATTACTTCTTCAATTGCTATTTCTGTATTTAACGACTCCCTTGTCGCACCTTCCTCTTCTGTGTATAGTATTTGAAAAAACTCTGTGAAGGCCCCCTCTATCTTCTCATCCTCACACTTAAGTGCACTTTGCCCTTCTACCCTGATGGCTGGAATTTTATTCTGGCTCTGCTCTATTTTTAATTTCGAAGCAAAGAGTTTGCCACACCCCTCCCCATATTCATACTGCGCAAGCCTGCTCGCCTCTCACTTTCTTCTAACTACTCCCTCCTCAAGCAAGCGAACACCCTGGGAACCTTGTCCTTGACCCTGCTTCTTAACCAACCCTTCCAGTTGTTCCAACCTAACCCTCAAGGACCTTATTTTACTCCTGGTAGCCTTGTGCTTGAATGCAACCATCCCAATCAACCTCCCCCTTATGACAGCCTTATACGCATCCCAGGCCGTCTGCTTTGAAGTACTCATGTCATTTATATGAAAATATTCCCTTGTTATCTCCTTCAACTGCATCACCACTTGGTGATCTAGTAATAGAGCACTATCCAATGTCTATCTTGGGGGGGGGCCCTAACCCCCACCTTCAGTTCCAGACGGACAACCGAATGGTCTGACAAGTGGGCTGGCAGATGTTCCACCATACTAACAATGCTACTCTCTCCTTTTTCCACCAGAAAATAATCAATCCTTGAGGCGTGGCCATGTCTCCTATTCTTAAAAGTATACTTTTGATCACCCACCCCTTCTCTCTCCACACATCCTGCAGTCCAAAGTCCTGCATGCAACATCTGAGCACTGACCTAATTTGATGTACGTCTGACTCTAAGGATGGCTTTATGATTGGCCACCTATCCTTCCTAGGGTCTAGTAATAAGTTAAAATCACCAGCCAAGATTATGGGGGCAGTTAAATCCAACAATTGATTAAACAGGAACGGTGAGGGGTCATCCATATTCCGCCCATAATAACCAGCGATGACGTATGGTTTTCCCTGGTTCTTAGCTTTAACTGCCACCCATCTCCCTCTGAAATCTGAGTAAGCCTCCATTATTACTGCTTTCCCTGCTTTCTTAAATATGATAGCCACCCCCTTGACACAGCAGTTTTTGTTAGTGCATATCAAAACAGCCACCCATTTTAACTTCTTTGTTGCCTCCTCCCATTCTGATTTTCACAAATGCGTCTCCTGCAAGATAATATTCTCGCTATCTACCACTCGCAGATATTCCAATATCTTCTGCCTCCTCCTCCTTACCCTCGAACCATTAACATTCGAGGATAATATTCTAATTGTCATTGACATTGGTATTGATGTGCTTCGCACCCTGCTTTCTCCCCCCGTCCACAATCACTCTAAACAACAAATTTTGACATGTTTTTCCTTTTTTTCCCTATATGCTCCCAACTCCCCTTTGAAGAAGTGTGTGTTAAAAAATTTGTGAAAACCCGCACCAATTCCCGCTGGAGAACCCTCCCATCCTTCCTTTGGCTGAACATGTTCGCCCTTCGAGGCCCTGCCTGCTCTAGTCTGGTCCCTATCACGTATCTTCTACTGTGGCTTAATCTGGTTTGTAAATGACTCCACTTCTTGGGGATCTCTGAAGCTATGCATCTTGTTTTGCCACATAACTTTTAGGGAAACAGTGAATCGCATTTGCGCTGTTGCCCCCAGCAATTTCAGTTCCTGAATAAATTTACCTAGCTCCCATTAGCGATTTTGGGTGACCCTGGAGATGTCAGAGCGGATCCTAATGACAATCATCTTTTTTGTATATACCCGCCTTAATAGCCGCAGCTAAGATCCTCTCCTTTACAGATTAGGACTGAAAGTTAATAAGAAACTTCCGCAGATTTTTTCTTGTCCCAGTACTCCTGAAAGGGTCTCTATGAGCACTTTGTATATCTTTCTCCAGTGCTGATGAATCCAGACCCGGAATAAACTCACAAAGCAGATTCACAAAAATCTTTTAACACTTTCACCTTCTTTCCCCTCCGGGATATTTAACAATTTCATATTATGCCTTCGGCATTATTCTCCAAGGAACCCATCCTGTCCCTAAGATCCTTTTCCCTTGATTAGAGTGCCTTTATTTCCTCTCAGTTTTTGTCATCTTCCTTACCAAGATCCGTCAATGAGGCCTAAACTACTGCCACTCGATTAATCAAAGACATAATTTCTTCCTCCAGTGCCTCATAAGACTCCAGAATCTTGCCCTGGTTTTTCTCGGAGATGGCGAACTTCTCTCTCATCTCTAATATCGTGGACTCCATCAGTTTTTCCACCCCAGTATTTGATACAGCTTTCTTGGATATCTGTTGATTGGTCCACATACTGATTAAATTGCTGGTGTTATTGTGGTTTGGGGTCAGATGTTTGCTCCGGCCTTGGCTTTGTACGCCGTCTTGCCCCCCATGTAATTCCGAGGTCGAAGCATCTACCTGAGTCGCTTCCTGAGACACTTCCTGATCGCTCATCGTCAGAACCTGAAACCTATTTCTGAGCGCAATACTTGCCTCCCCAGGCCCCCTGCGACTCTCTTCCGAGGCAAGTTTTTTTTCCAGGGTAATCAGTTCACTAGCGTCAGACTCCGGGGAAGGAGAAGGCAGCCTGGCTTGCACCTTAAAAAAGGAGCGCAAAGACGGTGTGATTTTAAGCTGAAGAGCCTTACCCTTCTCCCTAGATGAGGCAGATAGCAGTGGGGGTAGAGGTTTAGCACACCCCCCGTTTTGTTTCGGGAAAGTATATACTGGTAGCAAAGCCACACTTTTAATTGGGGAGATGATGGTGGGACAGATGCCTAATTTCCTTGTTCGTAAACAGTAACTTATTTCCTGCTTCAGGTTTCCCTCCCTCTGTTGAGGGGTTTGTACACTTTCCTCCTTCTCCTCCTGGTTCCTCTGATCCCCTCCTTCCTTCTCCTTGTCCAAATGCGAGGCCCGTTCGCATTTTCTACTCCCGGGCACTTACCGAAGTCATGTGCGCTGACCCAGCCCTCTTCCGTGGTGCAGGATGTTGCCTCTCCCCAGCATAGTTTTTGCCTTCCACTGCCCTCTCTGTCAGGCTTCTGTGCTGGCTATGCTGTGGTTTGGCTCCAGCAAGGCTAATCGCCCCCCTGGAAGCAAATCCTTCCCACAGCTCTTCTGGGCCGCCTTGCGCTGACGGCTGCCTCCGCCCACCGTGGAGAGATTTCCAGGGTTTGTTCCTCCGCGACCCGCCTCCCCCTGCAGTGTGTCTCCGGGGCTCCTCTCATCAACGCCAGGATGCAGAATTTTGCAGGATAACCTGCAGCGGTAAGTTTTGCACAATTTTTCACTGCCCTGCGGTATTGTCAAGATCACCTCCGCATCCCCGACATGAGGTGGAGTGCCAGTTATTGCACGAGCGTAACTCGCTTAATCGCCAGAGCAGGCAGGGAGCTCCAGACCAGGCCTTCTAGCCGGCCGCTATGTTCTCCATTCCCACTGAATCATTCTTTGACTCAATTCTGAGCTTGTACTTTCTTTTGAGGTGGCATTGAGAACCTGCAACCATTCGTCTATTTACTGAGAGCTACGACTAGGCTGCACTCAGGGACTTATGGTACTGCCCTCTCTCTGGGAGTGCAACTATATGCATTTAGGGGTGGCTCCAAGGTGAGCGAACCCATATCTGGCAATCTCTGAAATGATCTTATAGTGCCAAATCCTGTCTGGTTCATCATTGGATCTGAACTCGCACCACAAGGAGAACTCACATTAATTGGGATTAAAGGAACAAATTCTCCCTCTATCAAGCTTGTAGGAGTATTTTCTGGAGCTTTTAACCTGAAGGGACATCTAAATTGTATTTTATATTCCCTGCAACACTAAGATTATATATAGGAACCATAGGACCAATGGTAACTGGGACAGTGGGAGCATATGGTGGATTAAGAGCTGTGGAGTTACCAGGGGCACAAATCCCTGAACTTCCTCCCATCAGGTTTTGAGTCATATTCACAGGGGTGGCTCCTATCACATCAGGGAATCACATTTACTGGTGCTGAATTCCTCAACCACCCATTAATTGGGTCTCATTATACGGAGGTGGGCGTTCTGACAACAACATATTTAGATGACCATAGCTAGAGTCCCTGTCATTGTTTTCGCTTCTCTCATCTGGTTCCTTCAACTTATCCCATTTGTCTTTCCTTTTCCAGAATTCTTCACTTGTTATTGCAGGGAAAAATTCTTCACTTGTTATTGCAGAGGTAAATGTGGCTGCCTCTATCATGTCAGTTCTCCACTTCCTCAGTTCTGCATCCCACCTTGCATCGGTGTAAGTCCACACTCCCTTTCTAGCTCTTCCCTGACATCTTTCGTTCTCTCTGGCATGAGCTGCAGGCTCCCATGTATTGAGCACTTTAAACTGTGAAGGTCTAGGAAGTGGTTTCCTCTCATATAGTATCTTCCTCAAATTTTCAATGATTCTCAAATTAAATGTGCCATAACATGGAAATGTCAGTGCACCTTCTTTCTCTGTGATCTGTGATCTTGTGCCATTGATTAAGCCAAATACAGATGTGAAGCCCTACATTTATCGCCATATAGTGGCCTGGTGTATCTTCGGGTGGTGCCTCTTCTGCCTCTCCAGCAGTTTTCATCACATCTCCCCTAGACAAATCTTATATAACTTTAAAATCTCATTTTCCAGTAAAAACATAAGTAATCACAGATATAATTGTATTTAAGAGTGAAAATAATGGTATGCCCACAATTCGTTCAGTATCAACAACCAATAGCAGCGTGACACTCTGTGAGGTAGACAACCAATAACATTGCGGCTTTACACCAACCGACCAATCTGAATGTGGCACAATGTGACGTCAATCTCAAGTCTTGAAGCAGTTCACCCTCCTTTACCATTTTCATGAGCACACTACGCATGCTAAACAAATTTTAAGCAATTGCAACAAATAACTTTGTATTCTCCACTAAATAAATTAACAGTATTTGATCATACAAGAAATGGTTCGGTCCAACACTTTCCGACTTACTGAGGCACACACTCAAATGAAATCTCGACCTGTAGGGGATTAGTACAGTTTCCCCCTGCGCAAAGCGTCAACCACACCAACCTCACCTCACTTTCACACACAAAGATAAATGCCCTTATCTTAGTTGTGCTGTCGATGACATCTCACGACAGGCACTACAAAACTTTAGCAGACAATTAAAATACAGTGTCTTCTATACTTTTTAATGTCATCCGGGCATCTTAGACTACATTGGATCCGATAATTTCAACTTCTCCACATTAGGAGCCACATTAAATCGACATTCAAAACATCTCTGCCAAACATTACGCAACTCTTTCTTAAACCTCTGAAACTCAGCTCAAACTCCAAACCAAAACGTGGGTTGTAGGTCTGGGTTTGGATCTAAACTATTCTTACATAAAGTATTCCAATTCCTCTAATTCAGGCTCTAACCTTTCTCATTTTGCTACCATCTGCCAGTGCACTGAGAAGAAAATCTAATTTCTCTGTGATCGACCATTTTAGATGCCTGAGAAATAAAGAGCAGTTAACATCATCCACATGTTGAATTTACAGTACAGCCTATTTGGCTACACAGTGAGGACCCCAAGTTGATATATGGGATTAAATATAGGTTTATTACAAATTCAAAGCCAAGCTAATGTACACTAAATATGTTGTAAAAATACAGAATCACTACTGGCAATCTGAAATATCTGACAAACTTTAGTCTCAACAGCATAAAGCATACAAGGAATTCAGAAATAGCAATGCAGAAAATAAGAAACAAAATCTGGTGACCAGTGTATAATTTTCGGTCTTCTTGCCTATACATGAGTAAATCTAAATTACCTAAACTAAGCCTCAACTAAGTAGCATGACCTGGGGAAACCCCAATTATATCAAATAAAGCAAGAAGGTGTCAGCATTGTGGAGACATTATTACAAGTTCCCAAAAACCAGAAGTATTGCATAGCATGAAGCCACACTACAGAAATATAGCAAAGAGATCTGCACCCTTCAGAGCCTAAAAGGAATCTGACTAAAGCTAAAGTGTGACCACAAATTAAAACTGCACAGAACATTTGAGAATCCCACATCATTTGTACAAGTACGTTTCCACCTTCTCACAGTAGAACTTAGCAACCTTATTCAATACTTCTATCTCACGGTCTGAACATTAGGACATCCTTGGATTCCTCCAGTTTCTAGATAATACATGAATAGGTGTACTTCCTTTGTTCGTTAGCGTCTCTCGCCATTGCCAAATGTTCTTCTCCCGAGCCTCACCATCTCTCACACACAATGTGCCTTTCACTAAATATGAGATCATATGAACACACCTGCAAAGAAGAAAAACATTGCAACCCGAGCAAACTTTTACGTCGAAGGTTAAACATTAAAATCCAAATGCTTGAGGGCTTCGGTCAAACTAACTTAGCAAAACACTTTAATATACATTTAAATGCATAGTTATAGATACATATACAGTTATGAAATAAATGCAGGATGCCAGTCAAAGGAATTCTTGATTATATAAGAATTGACAAATTTACTCAAACGACACAAATGCGGATAAATTTGAGAACTGCATTCTGGCAACACTATAAGAAAAACATTAGTATGCATACTCATGTAAATATCTGGATTGTTTAGCAAAGGCACATTCAGTATTTTGGTCAAGTGCACTACTTTACGTTAATGATATTAAAACACACAAATATATGGTACTACATGCACATATATATGACATAGTCAAGACCTGAAAGGGTAGAACGGAAATTATGAGCCAATGAACTCAAGAATCCTATTAACAATTCCTTAGGATGTATCAGCGTAAAAAGGGGAATAAACATTGAGTGAAGGTCATAAGAACTTCAGCAAGCCGGAACCTTTAAGGGACACTAATTGAGATGAAACAGTAATGACTACTGTTGAGGTGGGTCGGGGTCAGAGAAGGAACATTGGGAGACCTTGTACACAATTTCGTTTTCCCCAGATTCAAACCCCAGTACCATCATGAGACGAAAGGCACTGCTGAATGTGAGAATGGTGACAAATAATCTGGGAGCCCAGTCATCAGATCAGCAGCCGCTCTGATTTTGAATGAGCAAAGCTACACGTTCATCCAAAATGAGGCACTCAATACACTTGAGGGATATAAAGAGGCCAATAAATTAGTCAGGTGGGGAGTTGAGCAGCAGCTGATGAGTGTACGGGGCATTTGCTCCGTGTTTGGCTGATTGTATGCATAGACTGATAACATACTTAGTATAGCATCAGTCTATGCATATAATCATGGAAGTTGGATATGGTGCGAGACTCCCATCCTGTATCCTTTCCAGGGAGTATTTGTTGCCTCACTTCACAGAAGGAGAGGATTTATTGCCCACCACAACTTGCCAACATTGAGGTGCCACACAGGCTGTGGTGGGCCCAGGACCTGCAGAAGAAGCTAAGAGAGGCAACAGGTGGGAGCCCAGTAGACAATGGAGACAATGATTCTGAATCCAAGACTCCCATGGAGATCTCATAAGGAGAAGTTACAGGGAAGCAGGTGCAAATCCGGTTGGCACCGTCCAGATTTAGAGACACATTGAGGACTACTATTGAGAACTCCAAAACGTATTGACTGTTGGAACACACTGTCTTGGCCAATGTCCCTACATACAAATAACATGGTTGGCTTTTTATCAACTTCCACCCATGATTGTCCTAAATTGGGGGTATGTCTATTCCCGCATTATTATTTGCAGAAGATACTGCACTAATATACCGCACGCCATCCAGGTTTCCAAATCTCTTTAATAGCTTTGCCGACTACTGTGATTATGGAGGATTGGAAGTAAAAACTTCTAAAACAAAGATAATGGCTATGAAAGCACATAGATCCTTTAAAGGGGGATTTTATATCAGAGGGACCAAACTCCAACAAGATTACTTTGACTATTTGGAAGTTAGGGTTGCTAAATCCACCAAATGGAAGGCCAAAATATTGAAATTGGAATTTTCCCTACTTCATTGTGCTTCTGCAATCATCAAATGTTAAAAAGCTACCACTCCAAAGTCAGTATCCCCAGTTATAGAGATTTATAGGGCAAAGTCACAATCTGCATCCATCTATGGCTCTGAAATCTGGGGCATAGGGAATCTGAATGGGCTGATCTGAAAGGAGAATTGTCTAAATAAATCATTGTTCAAATTGTAAAGCAGTACTATGACTCTTCCAATATTTTTTTATACCGGTCTTAAAAGGATTAGAGAACTGGCAAGGCTGAAGCTGATACTTTTCTTGGTTAGACTGTGGTCTATCCCGGAATTGAAGTAATTAAGAGCAGCACTGGATAAGGTTGTTACTTTAAGGAACAGCAATTCTATCCCATGGGTTCACTATATCAAACAGCAGCTTGGAAAGCTGGGAATGGATTCGTATTGGTCTAATCCACCCCAAATAAATAACAAAACAAATGTGATGGTTAAAGAAAAATACTGGACCAATTTGACTCATTCTTATCATCAAAATGCCAAGAAGTTGGACTGGTTGAAGAGTTCCTGCAATTTAAACCTACTCCTAAAATAGAAACATATCTGCATATTCACATACCTCCTTTAGCGCTTGAACTACGTTTGAAATTGAGAGTGGGTACATTGCTTGTGAACAAATTTACTCACAAGTGGAACTCCAGCCACACTAAAACTCAAAACTGCTCATTCTGCAACTGCAATATGGAAGATGTAGAGCATGATCTATTTCTCTGTCCTGCTTACTTCAAAGCCACGAGGTCCTATCTGAGACCCATTTGCATCCTGTTGGGTGTGAAACATTACAGAGAAGCCTGTAGAGAAGACTGTAGCTGCTCGATTGCACTATGCCTTGGCAGCTATTTGCAAGCAGTTTAGCAAATCAGGAAATAGCGGGAATTTCACTTTAGCACTTTACAATAATCACAATATTACACTCTAACGGACTGTCATAATTGCTGCTAATCCTGTGCACTTAGTTTTAAAATTTTAAGATGTATTTTTTTAACATGTTTTAAAGTGTGCTAACTGAAACTCAGATGTAATGTATTGTGTGCAAACTACAAATGTATTGAGTGTTGTGTTTTTATTGTTTGTTGTGTTGTATGGGCTGTGCCCGAAATTAACATATAATATAAATATACTTTCAGAGACTACTCTTGCCACATGTGTCAGTCCTTGTTTTCTTCTTTTTTAAACAAAGTTAATTGTTTTTTGCATTTTGTGGAAAGCATACATGTGAAGGCATCCTTAAACAACATCATTTAGATAATCGCTTATGATTCGTGTTACATTTCGTATAATTATATTTATCTTATACATTTGTACTTAATCACATAAAGATTCATATTTTCAAACATTTTGGTGCAGGAGATGCATTCGACTATCATTTAACTTATAAATATCAGTCCTTGTTACTGAATGGAACAGCTGAGTGTTATCAACTGCTGGTTTGGGATATTGGAAGGGAAAAAAGTTGACAAAAGTGGTTAACTATGGGCCAGAACTCAGATGAAGATACCTTTTTGTGCAACACTGTAGACTTATTAGTCGGTTTCACAAAGGGAGACGTCATACTCATGGGAGACTTTAATGTAGTTTGGTACCCTAGAGTTGTAGAAAGGCTACTGGGACCCCACATTTGGGGCGTTCTCAAAGAAATTGAGGGGCAACCATAGAAAACGAGTCCAGGACTTTTAGCAAGAACAACAAAATAGACAAGATTATATATTTTACTCTGCGTCCATAGAATGTACACGAAAATCAATTACATTCTCACTAATAACACCCTAGTCCCCTTGATATCCCTTTTTAGGATAAGAACAATATCCATATCCAATCATTCTCCTATGTGAATGGTCATATATTGGCTAGTGAGAGTGAAGTGAGGAGGAAGATGGATTCTTCATCCTTCTCTATTGAGGGACACTGTGCTTCAAGGGGGACTACATGTGCATATCAAAGACTACTTTGACAATAATGATACCCAGGTCTCTTGTGGGCCACAAGGGTACTTTCAAGGTGGTCCTTTGAATCAACTGCATCAGTAAAATGGACAATCTTAGATGGATTATGTCAGCAAAAAGATCAACTGGAAGAAGATTTAAGACTCGTAGACTTGGCCTCCCCCTCCCACCGTCTTATCAAAATTGTCAAGTCATTTAGAGGACAAATATTTGCATAACCTACATTCAAGGCCTCTGGTGCAGTTAAGTCATATGCACTACACGCTGGAAAACAAGGTGGGACCTCTATTGGGCCGACTACTTAGAATTAATCAAGAATGGGGATTTATGAAGGAAGCAGTCCTAGATGACGGAATCAGAGTAATTAAGCTAGACTAGAAATTAAAGCCTTCTATAACTATTATTCTCAGCTCTAAACTGCAGAACACATCCCTGAGACTCTACGAGATGAACATTGTATTCAAAGTGTTACACCCAAGCAAAGTTCAGATTTAGAATCGCCTATATCAGAGGGTGAAATTAAAAAGTTCATTAAAACTCAGGAAACTAATAAGCCACTGGGACCCAAGTGCTGCAAGGGGGATTTTCTAAGGCCTCCTCGAGATTACTAGCTCCTACCCCAGTGTGGTTATTCAATTAATTCTTAAAATCTGAAAAGGTGATGCCCACAATGGCTGAAGCCTTGGCATCCATAATGCACAACCAGGAGAAGGACTCTAGGAAGTATTCATTGTATAGATATATAGCATTCTTAAACGTTAATGTGAAGATCTTCATGAAGATATTAGACCTGAGATTAGAAAACATACTTCAGAGTCTCATACACTCTGACCAATATGGCTTTATAAAACACTGCCAAACACATGACAAAATTAAGAAGGTGGCCCATCTGGTTGAGAAAGACCAGTGGTCATAGTCCTTTAGAGGTAGAAAAAGCTTTCAACATTGTAGACACTTCTTAGCAAAGGAACTTCATCATTAGATCTGGCAGGATGCCAGGCCCACACATCAAACGTTGTTCTAAATGGAGGGACATCCCAGCTGTTTGTACTGGGGAGTGGGACTCATCAGTGGTGTTCTATTTTTTACCAGTAGCATTGAACCATTAGCGAATTGCATAAGAAAAGATAAGGAGATCAGAGGCTTGAAATCTGGTCAGGAAGAAAACAAGATGATGCCTTTTGTGCAAAAATGTGCTCTTGACCTTAACAGAACCGGCGAGGTCGCCTCCTAGATTACAATCCCAGTTTGAAGACTTCGAAAGGGTCTCTACATTTAAAATAACTACAGCCAAATTTGAGATCCTGAATCTGATGTATCCACAACTGGAGGTAGATTCAATTAAGAAGCGCACAGGCTTTTAATGGTCCTTAAGAGGCATTTCTTACCTGTGATGAAGATTACGCTGAATGTTCTAGATTTATATAAAGAAAGTCTAAAAGAACCAGAGAGGGGAGAAACTACCCATAATATGGATGGACAAGAACAATACCATTAAAATGAACATGCTCCCAAGGCTACTTTACTTGTTTCAGGGCTTACAAACAGTGATATCAGAAGACTTTTTCTCTACTTTAAGGGGTACGATTTTGTAGAGCATATATGGAAGAGGAAGACCAAGAATCTCATATAAAGTAATATCTCGGACTAAGGAGAGGGGAGGGATCACTATGCCAGATGTGTGGACATAATACATAGCATCACAGCTGAGGGTGAAGGCAAAATGGAATGCCCACGACTCAAAAAATTATAGGGGCAAATGGAAAGAGCTATTGCAGGTCCCACACTGTGTGAATGAATGTGGAAACCCAGACGAGACAGATCTGCAACTGTAAACCTTAGCACTTTAGTGGGCACCACACTGACAATTTGGGATGCAGTTAATAAACTACTAAATCTGACTACCTATCCCTCTCCGCACACACCAATTCAATTAAACACTTCTTTCACCCCTGCACATGCTCGGGCCCTTTTGACACCTGGTGTAAGGGAAATTGCCTCATAGTGAGTGATATGTACCACAAAGAGACAATTAAAGCATTTAAAGACTGCAAAGTGGGAGAAAAAGAGAAGTTCCACTATGATCAACTGATGTATTGTGTCTTCCATTGCTCGATCAAAGAGTAATAAGAGGACTTTCCCCATTAGAGAAACTTATTTGACATGCCCCTGGGACAAATGGGGTCATCTCCACATTATATAAACTTCTTATGGAAGCCTCCATAGATAGTTCCTACGTATACAGATGAATGGAAAACCCTCATTGTAAAGGAACACACAGTGGAGCAATGGTGTCAGGGCACCAATTAGTGGGACAACTAAGAATAACCTGTCATGAACGGCAGCAGGCACGTTGGTCAGTAGAATGTTCCCTTCTTCCCGGAAGCGCGCCTCTCACAGAGGGAAGTGTACACCACTCCGTACGAAGGCGCCCTGGGGAAAAAAGGAAGGGGGAAAAGACGAGGATGGCTCAACAGCGTGACCCTTCTGGAATGTGGCGGAAGGAAAGCTAAGGAGGTTCAACGAGTCATGTCGCACTCCGTCGGTGGCACTGTAGTAAGAGAAAACAACAAGGAATTATGTGTGAAAGGGACACGCGGGGCTTCCTAACTGTGCTTCCCAGTACCCCTCCTTCCTTGTGTTTCCCCACTCACTATGGATTTATCTGTGAGAGTCTTCAAAGAAACAAGCAGGAAGAGCCGTTTGAAGAAAATAAAAGCAGATTATGCCACATATGTCTGTCTCTGTGGACCTCTTGGAGACGGTGAGACTTTCAGGCAGCCGTGCAGTTTGAGCCTGTCATTCGCACTCGTTGTTGACGTCACAACGAGATTGCGGAAGCCTTCAGTCACTGCTTTGCCTCCCCCCTGCGGTAGGAAATGCTTAGGGCGTAGAGCGAACCAGAACGGGCGCGTTAAATCAGACACTCTAAATCCTAATTACCTAGTAGCGGGGAGGCCAAAAGTAAATTAGAAAAGAAAGTTAGGAGGGGAGAAGTCCGTATGATGAAAGCGCCCAACCTCCGGCGGGGAAAACACCATCCGCCTGGGGCTCTGTCGGCAATAGAAGAACCCGCTCCGGGAATGCTCGGGAAGCTTTGATGGCGTGAAGAGTTGCGAGACGCCCGACCTCCGGCGGGGAAGCACCATCAGCCTGGCGCTCGTCTCTTTCAGGAAGTACGAGGAAGTTTGTCAAGCCCCGTTTCATGGAAGGGGCGGGACTTATGTAGCCATCGAATCGGGAGGCGACCTTGCTCCTGTTACGTTTGGGGCTGTTGACGAGCATTCTGGGTTTTGAGGTTTTTTGTACAGGCTGCTTCCGTGGCCTCTGTGGTTTCCCCAACGCAAGGTACAGTTTAAACGGGGGGAACAATGCCTCAACCGAGATTCTACGATCATGGTCATGACAGTACCCCTCCTTGAGGACCGTCGTCTCGGCATTTGACCGGGTTTCCCCAGGTGCTTAGCATGGAATCGCTCAATTAACCTAGGACAGTGCAGGTTGTTTATGGGTTCCCAAGTTCGGTCTTCCACTCCATACCCTTTCCAGTCTACTAGATACTTTCAAGGGCTGAGCTTCGATGATGAAGCAGCAGCAGAAATACTTAGAACACCATCACTGTTGGCCCCCGATGGCAGTTCTGCCTCTGGGAGTCATACAGTCATACAGAAGACTGGATGTCATTATCTAACCTCAAACATGAGTGGCTTAAAGTAACACTCCACGGTGCTATGATGACCGAATATTTAAGAGCAAATATAGCTCCCAATGGGCTTATTGTAAACAACTTTCCCCGCTTATTTCTGGAAGATGCGTTATTTAAAAAAGAGTGGTCCCTGGTAGCATGGAAATGCACCAGGGACTGGCTCATTCTTATCATCAACACCGCAAAAAGAATAGCGGATGCCTTGCTAATCAAGATCCAAACAGCGGAGGGTGCTATCAAAGTCATCAGCCAAATAACTGTATACAAGACTAAACTAGCTGAAATCAATGCTGAGCTTGCCGAGAATAGGGAGTACCTTATGAAGCAAAAAATATCTAAACTTCAAAAAGATATCAAGAAGTTTTCGACAGAAAAGGTATATCCCTATCTCAAAGTAGACTCCACAGTAACTAGTTACTCGTCAGACGAGAGTTCAGGACCTTCTAGACGAAGCTCCTCTACTAATAGTGATTTGAGTACAGGGAGTTGGAATAACAACAATAGGAAAACAAGACCTTTCCAGCAGCCAGGCTATCCGGCATTTAATATGCCCCCCTTTCAGGGACCCCCCTTCTGGCAATATCCTATGTATCATCAAGGCCCTCCCCCGCCCTTCTTCCCACCTAGGGCTGAACAACCTTTTTTAGACAGAGGCTGGGGCAGAGGAAGAGGGCGAAGAAGAGGGCGACAGCAAAAAAGAGTACAATGGCAGGAACAACCTCCCAGAACAGTGGAAACCAGGAGCCAAACCAGGGACAAGAGAGATTGATGATCAATCTATCCACCAGAGCTCTCACCCCTGTGGAAGAAAGAGTGCTCCAGAAAGGCCTGGGGTTCGTCCCTACACCCAAGACAGATAGATTTCGTGACACTTGTGAGATCCAGAATTTATTCCGTAAGATTAGGCTGAAGGCGTTCTTTCAAGACCATCTACCACCTAGTGACGATGATTCTGGTCTTCACAGACCATCAACCTTCACGCCCACAAGGAGTATGGTCCCACCGGAAGTACTGACCTTTGAGAAGGCAGTCTTAAAGGATCTGAATATGGATACCAATCAAGTGCCCTTCCAGAACTTGTCCACTAGTGAGTCGTTGGCTACAAGAGACCTGGCAAATGACAACACTATTGTAATAAAACAAGCAGATAAGGGTGGGGCTACTGTTATAATGTCCTCAGTTGACTACGATATTGAATGTCGTAGATAACTTAATAACACAAGATATTACACGCCCATCAAGGAAGATCCCACCCCACAGCTGACCAGGACTATAGGTTCTATGGTCTCTATGGCTGAGTTAGAAGGTTGGATCTCTAAGAAAGAAGCAAATTTCCTTATAGCTAAGGAACCAGTGATCCCCTTCTTCTACTGTCTTCCTAAAATTCACAAAGGGATATCCCCAATACCTGGACGACCCATTATGTCAGGTATAGGATCCATTCTGGAACCATTATCGCAGTTTGTTGACCACTTCATCCAGCCCTTGGTCAGAGCTACCCCTTCGTACATTCAAGATACCTCTGACGTTCTCCGTCTCCTGGAGGGGATTCAACACCCACAGGAGATAAACCTCTTGCTGACATTGGCTGTTGAGGCGTTATATACTAACATACCCCAACAAGCCACCCTCCAAGTCATCGAGGATGCACTGAGTAGCAGTGAGCGTATTTCCACTACACCTGTACCATTCATAATGGAATGCGCTAGCCTTGCCTTGACTCAAAACTTCTTTGAGTATAACACACAACTGTACCATCAAACCCAAGGAACTTCCATGGGCAGTACATTCGCGCCGAGTCTAGCATGTATGTACATGTCAGCCTTTGAAACCAGGGCAATCCATCATCCCACCAATCCCTACTCGGCGAATGTACTGCTCGGGAAAAGATTCATTGATGACATCTTAATCCTGTGGAAAGGAGACTACACGAAATGTACAGAATTTTGTACTTGGATCAATACATTAAATCCCTATTTGAGATTTACTCATACCAACTCTGACACAGAAGTTCCCTTCTTGGATTTACTTATCCGACTTGAAGGAGACAAGATCTCTACGAGTCTGTATCGTAAACCTACAGATAGGAATAGCCTCCTCTTATTCAGCAGTTATCATCCTAAGTCGTTGAGGGAAAATCTGCCTTTTGGACAATTTTTGCGTATCAGAAGGAATTGCAGTTCTGTGGCAGACTATCAGAAAGAGTCTGCGACTCTTATGAATGATTTGATCAAGCGAGACTATCCTACACAAGTTGTGTCACGTGCTCGCAAACGAGCAAGAAATAACAACAGAGAGAGTCTGTTAGATGTCAACATTAAGGAACCCGATCAATCCTTAACTTGTGTCACCACTTTCACCCCTGACTCTAATAGGATTAAGGCAATCATCAAAAAACACTGGGGTATTCTCAACACTGGAGATCTAGATTTGGAAACCCCCAGGTTCGCATTCAAGCGCACTAGTAATCTGAAGGACTTACTAATACATACTAGACCCAAGAAATCAATCCTTGGGTCTCAAAGAATGTTGTGGGATTTGCCTCCAGTTAAGGGTCATTACCCCTGTGGGTCGTGCTCTATGTGTCCCCAGACACACATCAGTAAAGAGTTGACACTCACCAATGGCGTGACCTGGAAAATTTACAGACATACCAATTGCAACTCAACAAATTGCATTTATATGATGACTTGCCCATGTGGCTTACCGTATATAGGCATGACTACACGTGCAGTTAAGACCCGCATGCTGGAACATAAAAGTAGTTTCAGATGCGCTAAAACAAACACCAAAATGACGACCCATTACCACTTGGAACGACATGCTCCCACCTCATTCCAATGGGTGGTTTTAGAATCCCACCCCCACATGTCAAAAAAAGCCCTCTTCAGACTCGAACAACGTTGGGTCCTAAGATTGGCTGCTGACGAAACTGGCCTCAATGAGGATATTCCGTGGAGCATGCTTACTTGATTTAGGCGACTGTCTCCTATGACTCTCATTATTTTATGAGCTTGATCCCCGCATTAATAGGCAGACTTGCTGAGGTTGTTTTAGTACACCTCACATTAATTGCTGGCTCATGGTAATATTGATGCTATCTATTGCACCATGGGAGTCCTCCATTGAGCCGTTTGCCTTAATATTACTATATTGCTGGTTTCTTTTTTTCTTCACTCGAGCGACAGGGTTGACCTCCCCGCGCACGAGCCTCCATAATTACTATATATGCACCACCTCCCGTTTGACACCAACTGAGGTCTGTAGTCCATTGGCTCCTTCGTGAACACATCTATTTTACCAGGGGTTCCTTTGATTGAGCCATTTGCTATAATATTATTTTGCCGGTAAATCGACCTTTACTCGAGCGACAGGGAACTTCCCCTCGCGCACGAGTTTCCATAGCAACCACGATGCATCCCCTTCCGACTCACACCCACTGAGGTTAGCGGCCTAGTGGTTGAGACGTGGACACGCCTCCCTCCACCGAATGCGACCGCCTTTCACGCACTCGCGCTGCACGCCGACCTGCTCTCATTACTAGGAGCGAGTCGAGCGGACAATCACCAGACTTGCGCGGCAGGCGAGGTCTTAGGTACACGGTAACTCCTCCGTAACGGAATCGTGATTATTGAATTAGTTGTTTCGTCCCACCATCAGGATGTTCTCGCATTACCAAGTTTTATTTGGCAGAGTTATGATCAGGAGAGACTGACCGGACACGCAAGGTAATTGCGTTAGGTCTTTTTGTGATCTTCATGCCTCACTGACCTACGTTGAGACCTGATCGCATACATTTTTTCTTGCCATTTAAATGTGCTGACGTGCAGGATGACTGGTTTATGCGATCATTTTGATAAGTACTATATCGTCCCAGATACACGCATATTTACTCCCTTGATTATGCGTTTTTTACCATTCAAGCCACTTTTTGCCCCCTTGGGGCTGAGTTACAGATTGAATTCCTTCATGCCCTACTATATCATGAGGCCCCCAGCTACATAGGTCTCTACAACTCACAAAGGTTGTACTTGATGTATATTTTTCTCACTCATCTGTTGTTTGTTTTTTATCCACTCTCCTCCCTTTAGGACACTAAAATTTAGTGCCTTCCTACCCTGGCCTCATATTTTCCACAGCCTAAGAGGGTGAGTTGATGCGATACTACTCTTGATAATTTGACGCAACCTCGCTTGGGTTGGTCTTTGAGGTGGCCTGTAATTAATTTAATGCTGACAGCCTTGAATAAGTCCTACAAATATTTGCTCACAATCGACGCATGCCACGGTTTTAATTTTGACATCACCTATTGTCTTAAGTTAACCTGATGCCTCGGATTGTTTGTTATGACAATGTTTTTATTTTTAACTTTCTGTTTCTTCCACAGGTTGTGTGTTCTTGTTATTCACGGTACCACACGTTTTTAGGGTGCTGTACGTGTGTCCACCACTGATACCTCTTAGAGGTTGTGGCCACCACCAAAAAGGTGCAGGTAGCCGTATATGTTTGTTAATTGGTCCTGAAGAATTGCCATTTAATATAATACAAGGCAAGAAACATGTCGATCTCTCTATCCTTTTAGCACGTTTACTCACATACCTAATGGTGAGAGATGTGCGGATTACTTGATTTTAATCAGGGTGGTGACCATACTTTATTACAATTGTTTGAAGTGGATCACCTACCCCTGTTTTAGTACACTTACCTTTCACTTCACTTGCACCTACACCATTTATCATAACTAACCTTTCCCCCCCACACACCTCACTCATCGGCATTTGGAAATAAAGATCTCCGACAGGAATGCCCCATTGGGTGCCTGATCGGGCATTGCACCGCCGGCCCGATAAGGAGCAAAGACCCGGTGATGAAGCAAGACACCCGCTTGTTGGGTGTGTGAGGGTCTTCTTTTCCAGTAGGAGTACTATCCACTCCTATCCATCCTATCGTTCTCACAGCATCACCCTGGTACCTGGAGTGATTCTAACACACACTGCGCTAACCTTAGGAACTGCATACCCTTTTGTTTATACATATTTATACTAGATACTGTACCCTTCCCCTCACCAGTCGAGAGTCCAGGAGTTCTTGGACTTCATATTCTTCTTGCCTGTCTACCTCTACTGGCAGCGGGATTGCGGGTAGTCTCATATCTACGGGGCAGGGTTTCAGTAGGGAAACATGGAATATGGGGTGAATGTTCTAGGAAGGGGGTAGTGTCAACCTTACAGCAACTGGATTTAGGATGTGTTCAATGCTATAAGGACCTATGTGTTTTGGTGCCAACTTGCCCACCCCTTTTAAGTGTAGATTTTTTGTTGCCAGCCACACCCTATCCCCTGCCTGATAAATGGGTTCTGGGTTTCTCTTTTTGTAGTATTTGTGCGCCGTCTGTGAAGCCTTTAACTGGTTTCTTGCTTCCGTGAAGAGTTGCGAGACGCCCGACCTCCGGCGGGGAAGCACCATCTGCCTGGCACTCGTCTCTCCCAGGAAGTACGAGGAAGTTTGTCAAGCCCTGTTTCACGGAAGGGGCGGGGCTTATATAGCCATCCAATTGGGAGGCGACCTTGCTCCTGTAACGTTTGGGGCTGTTGACGGGAATTCTGGGTTTTGTAGTTTTTTGTGCGGGTTGCTTCCGTGGCCTCTGTGGTTTCCCCCACGCAAGGTACAGTTTAAACGGGGGGGAACAATGCCTCAACTGAGATTCTACGATCATGGTCATGACAAATGGTCAGATATCTGGAAAGATCTCACAAAGACTGCATATATCATATCGGGCAGAGAGGTTAATTTGAAATTACTGTTTAAGTGGCATCTCCAGCTTGCCAAGCTGCACAAATTTGCCCTGCAACCAGTCCAATGTGTTGGAGGGATGGCGCAATCTTTGGATATATGCTTTAAATGTGGTGGGAATGCCCTAAAATCAACCCCCTGGTATCATTCACTGGCATTCTTGCCTCTGGAACATCATGGCGTTGGACAAACTGACATGCGATATGTATAAGAGTACCTTGACTTCGAAATATTACAAAGCCCACTAGTGAAATATCTGCCGAAGGAATTCTCTCAGTGTGTTTACCACCAAGTGCTTTGACTTTTTTCTCACTCTGACGGGAAGTCTCCTACAAATCATCCAAAATGGTGTAGTAAGTAGACACCCTACAAAGTCAGATAGACAATTAGATGACAAACGAGCACTGAAAGACTAATGAACATATGTTTATGATGACATGAGAGGTATATACCGAAGGCCTAACAATTTGGGGGGAGGGGAGTTTAGGGGAGTTGTTTGTAAATCAGAAATGTTCCTCTGTTCTAAGTTAAGGATACAATTAATGGGGAAATGAGTGAACAATTGAGCTTTAAGTTTCAACTCGATATCCAAATGTATGATTTCTACTGAAATTCAACAAAATGTTATGGTTTGAAAAAAACACGAACAGGGCACCATTTTGGATGTGAAAAGTCACAAATGCCTGGAATTTAGTTCTTGGGGGTGGGTAAGAACAATTTCTTGTTAAGCTAGGTAGTCGGTGTTGATGCTGCAAAAAATTCCCTGGACTAACTTAGACTGGTAGTGCATGGTCGAATAAATACCCTCACAGGATGTAAGAACACCAACTACCTGACAAATTCCCCTACATTGGTCAATGCAGGTGGACTGCAAAATAACCTCAGTATTGTCACTTGCGTCATCTTCTTGGTTGATGTATTATGGGACCCAGGTTCCTAAGAGGATACCAAGTGGGCCTGCTTTTCTCCGTTGAGTTATGGGAGTGTACTTATGTGCCTGCATTATTATAGGCAGAAGGAAGCAATAATGTCTGCGTCAAGAGATCTGGGAAACATTGAATTTGAAGGCTTCAAGGTCAGTCTCTATCAGGACCACACTGCACCACCGCAGGGCCCTCAAGCCACTTACCAACTTTCTCTGTGCCGGGACAATTCGATACAAAGGGGTACACCCTTTCAGCCTACAGTTTGTATGGAAGGAGGGTGACCGGATAGTCCGCACCTTGGATGATGCTCGTAAACTGCCAGACGTACTGGATTTGTGGCAATCTACGCCCTCGGGGCCGCCGACCCGTGAGCCCTGGGACGAGGGACGGAGAGTAAGGCGCTCTTCTAGGCAGGGACAGAAAACACTGAACAAACCTACAGAAGCTGATAGCCATGAGTAGCAATCGCGGCTGCTCCAACACCTACAGCATGAGGGTAACTCTTGGCCCTCCAACGGTGGTCATTGAATGCCTAAGAGTACCTGGCTCCCGCCAGCCCTGCGGGTCTCGTGTCGGTCTCCCGGAAAGGGTGCCGTTGTGACTAGTTGAATCTGGGGCCCAACACCCTAGCTACAGGGATACTCCGGCGGAGCTTCATCAAGACAATCACCTTGACTCTGGCTCGAACACCCGGGGGCGACATGGACCCCAAACTTGAGGCTGTAATGGCTCACTGGTGGGAGATGTTGTCAGACTTATTGTTCCTGTTGTGTTATTTTCTGTGTTCTAAATGCTATTTTCCCTCTTCCCTCCCTCCCTATGTTGTTCAATCCAGTCTTCCAATCTGTGGAGGGGGGGCAACGGGGCACTTGAATGTGTGGATGAAGCTGTGCGCCGGCACTGATTATGGTGTCCATACTTAGCCTTAACGTTACAAACATTAATTCCCCAACAAAACGGCCAGCAGTACTCTCATTTCTTAAAGGCACAAAGTGCGACATTTGCATGCTGCAAGAGACCCAGCTACTCCAACAAGACTCGTGTTGGTTAAGTTCTCGCTGGTTTGACCGTCAGTATTTCTCGTCTGGGCCTGCCAAGAAAGCTGGGGTAGCCATCCTGTTCGCCACACACTTTACAGAGAAAGTGGAAGGGGTTTTCACGGACATCCCAGGGCGTTTGTTGGCACTACATGTACAGATACAGGGTACCTGGTACACGATAACCACGGTCTATGCACCCAATGATAAGCAGGATTCCTTTCTCAGGGACAGCCTGGGATGCCTGATCTCCACCACTGGTGGTGGGGGGGCAACTTCAATGTCATAATGGACGTGCAGAGGGACAGATCCCTCCTACGGGCGGGCCAAGACAGAGATCTCACCCCGGGCACTAAGAGCTGACCGGACGAAGCGTGCTAACTGACATCTGGTGACACACACAACTATACATTCTTCTCAGTGGTGCACCAAACATACACAAGGATCGACTACTTCCTTACAACATAAGGGATAATGAGGGGCACAACGGCTGCGGACATAGGGGAAGCCACCCTCTCTGATCACTCCCCCATCAGTTTACACTTCCACCCCAAATCGCAACCAACAACACCTCACCGCCAGTGCCTTAACACAAAACTCCTCACATACGATAAGGTACGTACGGCCATCCTAGGAACACTGACATCCTTTCTGGAACATAATGATCAGGCGAGACAAATATTGCCACACTGTGGGAGACACTAAAGGTGGTCCTTCAGGGCCACTTTATTGGCATTGCGACGGGCTACTATAGGGAACGGCGGAATAAGTGTTGCCAGCTAGAAGCCCAGGCTAAGGAGCTGGAGACAGCACATGCCCAATCAGAGGCCGTGACGGTCTGTTGACAGCTGAAGGCTGCACAGAAACAGCTACGAGCCATTGATGTGGGAAGGGCAGAGTACGTACTGCTGCGACTGCACCATAAATATAACGCTGGAGGCAACAAGGCGGGGGGCATGTTAGCACACCGCCTCTGGGCACAGGTTACAGAGCGGCGGATATCTGAAATACAAGGGGCCGATGGCTCCACTTATACCACGGATTAGGGCATCGCAAACTCTTTTGGAGCATTCTATAGGGCCCTTTACACCACTGAATCCCCACAGGATGTAGACATGGAGACATAACTGTCCCGGGTCTACCCACCTGACATGGAGGTGCCAGCACACACTGCCTTAGAGATGGACATTACGGTACAAGAGGGCCTCACTGCTATACATAGGATGCAACCCCACAAAGCACCTGACACCGACGGCTATGGTGGGGAATTTTACAAAACCTTGACCAATTTTGCCAATACTAGTGCCACGTTTGTGCTTACTATCACGCTTGGTTTATTCTTTATAATTATAACAAGCTCTTTTTGCTTTTGTTTTGCCTAAAATGTTTTTGTTTTCTTGTGTCCCAATGTCACAAACTACCTCACCCTTATGTTTCTCGGTACAGGACCCCACTTTGTATATACTGTGCTTTGTTAATTTAGAATAAAATTGATTTATTCCCTATCCGGCTGGATAGCTGAAATATAGATTTGATTCCATTCTATATTGATTTGACTTGAATTACTAGTTACAATCACCGTTGTTCATGTAAAAAACTGTTACCCAAGGTCCCTGTGTACCTTAACTGGGTTCCCTTATTTCTGTTAAAACTTGGCTAACTAAGCTGCATAGACCAGTGGGTGTGTACATCTCGCCGGTCACAAGGTTGACGTTGGGTGTCTGGTACAAGGTACAGTGGAGACATAACCTTTCTATCCCGATTTCCCCACTGACACCGTTGATAGGCAAACCGGACTTCCCCCTCTGCGGGGGAGGGATCGGGATCTAAGGGATGGCAAGAGGCCAACTGCAAGTGGGTGGGTGACCTTTTCGACTCAGATGGGGTCATGGACTTCGCCAAGCTACTGACATGTTACCCACTCCCGGATTCGGCGAGATGGCATAATCTGGTAGTGGCACAATGGGTGACCCGCCAGTGGATCCAATTACATGCTACCAGACCTCTACTGCCCTTTGAGAAGTGGCTCATCACACAGAGTACAGACAAGATGTTGCTTTCCAACATTTACGCATTCCTGGCACAGCCCATACACCCTTTACCTTCCCCTGCCAGGCCAAGATGGGAGAGAGAGTGTGAACCTCCCGTTTCATACAAAGAGAAGAGTGACATCCTACACCGAGCACAAACATCCGCCCTCAACACCACTAGCAAAGAGATGTTCCTCAAAATAGCCCACTACTGGTATCTCACCCCTGCCAGAGTTGCCACGTGGGACCCTAGGGGGGGTGGGCTGTGTTAGCGACAATACAGGGCACACTCACACACCTCTTATGGCTGTTCCCCAGCATATAATCATATTAGTCAGGGGTCTTAGATGCTATTAATACAATGTTTAACACAGACATACCAAATTTCCTAGCTACATATTACTGGGACTACCCAACCCGCTCACCTACCCATTAAAATCACCCAGAGGCAAAGCTATTACTCTTACTTTGGAGGCGGTGAAGTGAGACAAGGTACCCACACAACTGGACTGGTTACATAAAGTATGGGAAATCTTGGGAATGGAGAATTTGATGGCCACGACCACACAACAATTGCCCCGGTTTGACAAGATGTGGCAACCATGCATACACTACTTGGTGGACGAGTTCCGTGAGTTGCCCTGCCCCCAATACTTACGGTTTCTACGACTAACAACCAATGAGTAGGTCACGCCAGTCTAGACCACAACCACTTTTCAAAGACACATGCGCGTTGGGGGAGCGATGTCCCCACCTCCCCTCCCATCTTCTCCCCCCCTTTGTTTACCTTTCCCTTAATATTCTTCTTTATAATCTTTGTTTCTCCTCATTGGCTCGCTGCCTACTATGTAAGCCTCCAAAGGCTCGTACCACCGGCCAAGGGTTGTAGATGGTGTATGCTGTATTGTTGTTATATTACATAAAATCAACTAAAATGATTTAATCCGAAAAATAAAAGAAATTACTCTTGAAAAACTTACCTGAGGCAAGATTGCATCATCTTTGGAATTGATGTCTTAATGCATTTATATTAATCTCCTTTTGATGACATTTGGATAGAAACCCATCATTGGGGTTTTGGTGTTGGAGGGTTCAGGTGCCGGTCTCATTGCCCCTATATCCCAATCCACATTGAAAATATGGATATTGCAAGACATCTTGGAGTTCCATGACCTTATGTAGGAACTCAGCCTTTTTCTCGTTCCTCTAGATGGTATCTGAACTGCACGGTGATTTGCAATATGCTTATAATTTACACCAGAGGGTACTTTATGCCGTATATAATTTAGGCTGTGATGGTTTAAAATGCAAAATCAGTCGGTTAAAACTGATGAATGGCGTAATAATGGCAAATGTGTACCTCTTTGCAGCCAAATAAAGAGTTGAGGAAAACAAATCTTTAAAATATTATGGCGAAACACATTCAATGATCTGTTGCAAAGGGAAAGTAAAAATATTGCTCACAGAAGAAGTTCTCATTGTTGATGGGGCTTGCTTCTTGCCTTGATGTCAGCAGTACTGGCTTAACTTTGTTTGTGCCTTCGGTTCACAGTTTAGAGTTGTATGAACAGTGCCTAATTTGAGCTGGTGGTTGCCGGTGGGGCCACAGCACTTATTTTTGGTGCTGGTAATGCCCATCGGCATTTATTGATCCTTATCAGAAATTCCCTGGGAGCAAGAGAGGGGAAAACACACAAACGGGAAGGCAGGAGAAAGTGAAAACAGAAAACCTGTCAACCAGGGAGAAAGCAAGAATCTTCAGGAAATATCTGGCAGTGGATTAAAGAGGCATGGTATAGATTCAGGGCTATGCAGCCTTGGCATTCAGCACAGGGACATTTAATAGCACTGGCTGCTGTCTTGTGAGCAGGGCTTTGTGACACAGGACTCGTTATTCTACAAATCAAGCACTAGGTGGTTGCCAGAGGATTGTATGACAGAGGCACGCATGGCTGTACCACGCGTGCCTCTACAATGCCATCCTAACCACGAATCTGTCTAAAACATGCATTCCTTTACCACGCATGCCTTTACCATGCAATTTCATGGCAAAGGCATGATTGGTAAACGGATATGCATGGGAAAGATTACCACCACCCTGACCCCCTCTCCGTCCTGAGCCCTAAAATCCTATCTCCCTACCTTCCCCCCACCCTGAGGTCTAAAACCTACCCCACTATTCCCTTAAAAATACCCCTTTCCCTCCCCCCAAGGCCTAAAACCCTGCCCCCACCAAAAACTACCCTGGCCCCAACCCCCCGCCCTAAGCCCTAAAACGTACCCCTACGCTGTCCTTACAACTACTCCAAACCTTCGACTGCCATGAGGCCAAAAACCCAGCCCCCATTAAATAAACTAACCAAACCCCCCCGCCCTGAGTCCTAAAACGACCCAATCCCTAAAAGTTCCCACCAACCTAGCCCCAGCCCTTAAAACTACCCCAACACCCTCCCCTTGCCCTGAGCAGTAAAACCGACATCCACCCCTAAAAACTCCCCTAACCCCTGCACTTAAAACTACCCTGACCCCCGCCCTGACTCCTAAACTCCTGCCTCCATCCAAAAACTGCCTGACCTCCCCTGCCCTGAGCCCTAAAATAAACCCCCACCCTTAAAAACTACCCCCAACCAGCCACAGCCCCACTTATCTGTCCACATCCGGAGATTCCTGTTTCGATGCTTCCTCTTCTTCTCCCTGACCATCTGAACACTAGAACTCTATCTGCCTTAATCACGCATATTCTTAATTATGGCAGATGCGTGGTTTAGGCAAGCATGGTTACACTTGTGGGGAAATGGCACGCATGGCTCAGCCCACGTTGTAAAGGCTGTTTCCCTGCCAGAGAGGGTGGCAGCAAGGCCGCCGCATAGCAAGGCTCGCGGGCGTAGAATAAATCCAACATGCATCAGCAGTGCCAGGACGTTGATGGGCATCACCTTACCCTGCACTGGCAGTAGATCATAGCTGGAGTCAGCTGAGCTCCTTGCATACCTTCCTGGCAGCTCCTATGAGGAGGTATGCAACCAGGCTTTTTGACCATGCAGGGCCTCGACGACAGGATCGGACTGGCCCTGTTGTTTGGTGCCTCAGTTGTCCCATGGGCATCAACTGCATGCACTGCCTTCGCAAGGGACCCCCCCAGTTGCAGTTGGAGTCAGTGGTGGTGGCCCCAGTGGGAGGCTACCAGACTGAGGCTCTTGAGTGGCCTGGCCTGGCCCGGCACTGAGGCCCTGGGCCGTGCTCCTTCTGTGGGCCACATTGGAATTCAGAATTGTGGCACATGTATGAGCACAGTGGAGGTGGTCCCGGGTGCTACTGCTTGCGGTGCCCAAGCCGTGGACTGCTGGAGAACATTGGGGGCACCTCAGCACTGCCGGGCGGGCTGTAACAGACTGCCCTTGATCACTCGACACCTGAGGTGGCTCCCCTCCACCTTGGAACAATACGGTTGCACTGCACGAGGGATCTGGCATCACACTTCGTGGCCCTCATCATCCATGCAGGGATAGGGTCTGATTACGGTGGCTGTATATCCTCCCCCCTGGCCTGGGTCTGCACATGATCACCAGACCCCCCTGCTACAGACTCTGGGTGAGGTGGGACCTGGAGGGATGCGGGCATATAGAGGTTGGTGACAGGGACACAAGAGGCTTCACCTCCTCCATGTCACTGTTCCTGTAATCTGGCAATCTGCCCAGGCCCCCGTGCTTGTCTGAACCGGCAGAGGGTCACACATTGGAACACGTTCTGCCCTGCGCTCTTGACTTGTAGACGTTGGGGTGAGGCGGGACTCAGTGAACTATTACATGCTACATCTGCTAAACATGGGCAAACAGGACGCTAGGCAGTCCAAGCTGGCCTTTGATGTAAGGTGAAAAACGTGCACAACTGATCTGGAACAGCTCTTGCACGTTTTCTGCATCCACTCCTGGGGTGAGATTTCAGAACCAAAACATCAAGGAGATGTTTGTCAACATGAAAAACAGCCTCCACACCATTGGCTCCAAAATAGACTTACTGACCAGCAGAATTGACCTTATAAAATAGAGAGTCAACAAACACAACAATCACCTTGATCAACTGGAAAACTGCACCAACATTGAGGACTCTCACGCTACTGCTGGAGAGCATCTTCTCCGCATAGCTAAAAGGAGACTTTAAAGTTCCAGAAGTAAGACCTTGAAGGGCGTTTCAGGTGCAATAGCCTTCACGTTCCAGGAGTCCTTGAATCAACAGCCATCAAAAAAATGGAAATCTATGACTGACGCATGCTTTGCTCCCTCTTCAGCGAAGCACTCATGCAATGGGTCCACATCCTCCACCTGGTGCACCAGCGAAACTCATTGTGGCCAGACTACTTAATTAGAGGGACACCATTCTAATACTCACCTGGGAGCAGCGTACTGTCCAACATCAGGGTAATATTATCTCTCTAAATCCTGGTTTTACCCTCGCAATGCAAGCTGCTCGTCGGGAATTCCTATCTGTGAAACGTCTCCTCCAAAAATCTGAGATTGCTTACTCCCTGATCTACCCAGCCAAACTGCAAATCCAGCTTGATTGCAAGCAACATTATTTCACAGAACCCAATACTGCTATGCAATTCTTCTCCATGTTACTAACCACTAAAGTGATTAATCCACCTGACTCTGTGACTGCTGCGGACAGCCGCCACAGCAATAACGACTAGCTGACTAGACACTGCCTCAGAGGGATACATCATCCTCTTGCCACAGATGCGAGCGGGCTGCCCCACTCTGGATTTCACGAATGCAGCATTGTTGAGTCCATTCAACTATGAATTTGTCTTTAATATTTAGTTTCCTGCATCAACCCCCTCTAGGGGTTCTTTTCCAGTTTCCTCAGACACCCGTTCTGTTACTGACTGGGGTATTTGCCTGTTTCTTTGTCGACCCCAAGGGATGTTACCATTGTGCTAGACTGTTACTGGAGTATGATTTTGAGAAGGAGATGGTCTTGGGTTATTCAACCAGTTGGGACTGTTGAAGTGGTCGTGGGTGGTGAGTGGGTTCTTTGTTGTTGTAACTTTTCTGTTTTGCCTCACATGCATTCCTCTTCACGAAGGAGACCTCTTCCTCCCTGCAGACTGGCACAATTATCATACATCCTCCTTATTAGCGGGATGACTCTCAGATATTCCCCTTGCAGCAGATGACATCCATCAAATGCTTGACCTGGAATGTCCAGGGACTCAATGATAGGCTCAAGGCACGTCCCATAAACACATACCTCAAAAGGCAACGCACAGTTTTTTGCTTTCTCCAGGAGCAACACTTGACCCCAGCGACTCCCCTTTCACCTTCGGGCCGGTTGGATTACTGGGACACACATCTCGTGAAGCACATGGCAAATCCATGGAAGGTAGATTTGTCATTGTACATGGCACACTGCACAGTTTTCCAGGAATCCTAGCCTCAATCTTTGGTCCTAATACAGACAGCCTGGAATTGTTTGTGAATGTATGGTGCATAATCCCCACAATGGGACCTGTCACTATTTTTTGGGGTAGCAACTTCAACGTAATACTGAATCATAATATTCATAGATCCAACAACACTAGGAGACCCCAACTTCACTCACTCTTACGAGATAACAGTCTTCTGGATATTAGGCGCGTGCAACACGCCAATAGCACTTAGAGTACTTGTATCACCTCCACACATAACACCTGGTATAGAGAAGATGACTGGCTGCTCACCGAAGATGCCCTTACTTGACCACAAATGTTACTAATCCTTCCTAGGACTCTTTCTGACCACGCAACAGTCTTACTGGAAATTACTCTCCACCACGCTGACTACCAGTCCTTCACCTGGAGATTAGCACCGCACACCCTTCGAGATGATGTCTTTCGAGATCAAATTCGAACAGCCATTCTTGAAATCTTTGCTCATAATGAGTGCTTGGTTGCTTCCCCGTCCACACTGTGGGAGGCTATTAAAGTTGCTATTCAGAGCACTTGCATAGTGAAGCAGTCAGGAACACTTAAGGCGATCTGCAAGCAACTTGCCTTACCAGAAACAGATATACCCACACTCAAGTTTGAATTCTTTGAAATTAAAACTGCGCAGATACTTGCTGATCTCAGGGGGAAGCTTTCAGAATACAAGGAGGAGGAGGTTTATTATCTCCACATGAAGGTGGCGGTGAGACGCTATTGTGAAGGAAACAAGTCAGGTGAGGCATGGGTGGGCCTCCTCCGTAAGTCCTGGGCAAGCATGTACCTTACAGCAATCGTGGATTACCAGCAACAGATTCACAAGAAGCTAAACGAGATAGCACAGGTCATGACCTATTTCTAATCTGATTTATATCATGCATCCATGACCCCCAGAAACAGCTTCCTTGACATGCTCCAACTTTTATGGTTGGACAAATCACACCGAATGCATATGGCTGTCCCTGTTATGGAGGAAGAAATAGTGCATGTAATCCAAAGCATGCCCGGTGACAGGGCACTGGCTTGGATGTGCTAACAATGTCCTTTTACAAGGAAAATGCCTCACTCCTCATCTATTAGCAATGTTTGACGACTCTCTGTCCATGGACCAATTACCGCCTTCTTTACATAAAGTGGTCATCGTAACTATATTGAAACCTGGCACCAGCTAACAGACGTGACGCTCATAGACCACTGTCAATGATAAATGTTGATAATAAGATATTTGCTAAAGAAATTGCCAACCACATCCTGCCCCTCCTGCCTAATATTGTCCATCAGGACCAATCTGGATTTGTACGTTGGCGATCAACTACATATAATCTCTGCACGATGTTCGCACCAATGCACACTATAGACCATCAACTTGAGGCAGCCACAGTACTTCTAGATGCCACAAAGACGTTCAATTCCTTAGAGTGGCCATACCTCTTTCACCTCCTCCCTCACCTCGGCCTTAGCACACAGTTCCTGCACCTGATTAGTCTGCTATACACCTCTCCTACAGAGAGATTATGCATTCATAGTGTCACCACTGCTCCATTTTCTGTAGCTAGGAGCACCAGATAAGGATGCCCTTTATCTCTCATCCTTTTTACGATAGAAATGAAGCCCTTGGTCGCCCAGCTATGCGAACACCATGCATGTAGGGGCCTCAATGTCACAGCCAGGAGGATATTGGTGCCCATGTATGCAGATGATATTACACTGTATGTCCGAGACCCCCTTATTAATATCTCCCCTATCATTCGGGAAGTGATCCACTTTGGAGGTGTAAGAAAGTGCCCTCTTTTTGCATGGCTGCCCCCACTTTTTGCTAAACTGCTGATGTACTTTGACTGAGTGTGCCCTGGGCTCCTGTTAAACAGGTACCCAGGTCTATGTTCTTTCCCCAAACTGCATTAAAAACAAAACCCAATTGGCACTCTTTGGCCACAGGTCAGTCCCTTGTAAATGGTACCACAGGTATCAAGGGCACTGTGGCCAGGGAAGGCCTCTAGGGGCTGCAACACTTATTGTGCCACCCTTAGAGGCCCTGTGCCTTTACACACACACACTGCCATTGCAGGCTGCGTGTTTTGGTGCAGAACAAAGTGAAGAGGTGACATGGCACACATTCCTGTGTGCCATGCCTACAACCCACTGCCCTGGGTCAGCCACCCCTCTAGCTGAGTGCACTAAACCAGTGGTGAGGGTACAGGTGCATGAGCCCTGTACCCCTATAGTATTTAAGCCAATTCTTAGACATTGTAAGTGCAGTAATGCCATTAAGAGTATATGGTGCTGGGAGTTTGTCATTACAAAGTCCACAGCATCATAATGCCTTTACTGAAAACTGGGAAGTTTGGTATAAAACTTCTCAGCACATTAAACCCACACTGATGCCAGTGTGGGATTTAATGAAAAATGCACTCAGAGGGCATCTTAGAGATGTCCCCTGAAAAACGACCTAACACTAGTGTCCAGGCTGAGTGGCTGCTCGCCAGCTGCCACCACCAGACATGTTTCTGCAACTCTTGATGGAGAGCCTGCTGCTCTCAGGGGTCTGAAACAATGCACATCCTGGGAGGAGGTGCCAACCCTCCTCCCCAGGATGGGAAGGGTCCACATAGAGGAAGCTACAAAGGCTTGCCGCCTTTGTGAGCTACCCCAGGCCTTTGCTGCTTCCAGCAACTGGCCTTCACCGGTTCTGAACCCCACTTTGGGGGGGAATCTGTGGGAAAACCAAGTGAGGACGGGAGGTGTGCCTACCTTTGCCAACCCAACCCCTCAAGTAGGGGAGGCGAAGTGAAGCACAACTCTCAGTCCCCGCCATGTTGCAGATGGGGGGACCCAGCTAACCAGAGTGAGGCATATGCCCCCCTTCCCACTGGAGGGTGGCACAATAGGGGGTGTACCTACCCCAAGAAGGGACCACTTAGTCCTACCTTTAGCTACCTGTAACGCCCCTAAATCTAGTATTTAGGGGCAACCCTGAACCTTGCCTCCTCAGACAAGAACCGACCAAGAAGAAGAGAAGAAGAAGGATCGAAGAGCCGTGCTGAAACTAAGAAGAGGAGGACGCCCACTGACTTGGCCCGAGCCCTACCGGCCTGTCCCAACCGCAAACCTGCTCCAGCAGAATCCCCATGTGTCCTGCAGCCAACAACCTCAAGAACCCCCGAGGATCTGCCCTGCCTTCCACAACAAAGACTTTGTTTCCGTGAGCCTGGATTTGCTCACCCACAGACTCTGGCTGTGGCCAAATGAGTGAGTCTGCACCACTGTGCACCCGATGCCCACGGCCCGAGTTCGTGTGGCGCAACACCAAAAGGAGATCTCGCGGCGATCCTGACCTGAGATCTGGTGATCTTTGACCTGCCTTGAATCCCCAAGCGAAGCTTGCAGCCTCTTTCTGGAGGATCCCCCCTCCCCGACCACAACCAGAGCTGGTAAGGAAAACCCGACACCTAAAGACACCCCTACACCCGAAGCCCCACGACCTAGGGTGGCCCAACCGATGGTGTCCCAGCATCCCCAGGTATCCCAACATAACTCTCCAACTGGTGGTCACCTCCAGAAGATCTTTGTCTCCGAGCCTGCAGTCTTTGTTGCATTTGGAGAATCTCCATTGAAATCAACAGGGCCCCTGACACTGAAACAGCACCTTGCACCCAGCTGCCGCTGAGCCGCTGCAGGTGTACTTTGGGTGCTAACTCGGATCCTCCTTTGCCCTGAGCCTAACACCAGAAGCTTTGCTCCCACAACCTTGTGGCCTGCTTCTGAGCAGGCACCAACCGGAGGGCCCCTATCCCCCATGGGATAACATTGGGCCTCAGTACTCTGTACCCGGAAGCCCTAATGCTGCTTGGGGTGTTCTAAGTGTGCATCCTCGACCCTGGGGGGACCCTGGTTCTAACCCCAGAATACCAACTCCCCCAACTAACTGCTTACCTGTAAACCAATAACTTTACTTCCCTCCTTAGGATTGCATTGGCTGCTTTTCTTGAAAATTGTTTTAGGTGTGGAGTTGGTTTGTATGGAACATTGACAGAACTGCAAATATACTAAAACTGATTTACTTACCTTTTGTCTAGGAGATGTCTCAGTGTGATATCTAGGCATATCACACTGATTAGCAAATGTAATCTGAAAAGTAATCCAATAAGTAATGTGTAAAGTAATTTACAAAGTAACTGAAAATTAATTTTGAAACATTAACTTACCTGTAATTCATTCAACTGCATTTTAATCTGAATTCAATTGTACAATATTGCATAAGGTTTTGCAAAGCATCTATTTCACTTACATGCACCAGGCTTGGCTTGGTTCTAGAAATAAAATAACTTAATAATATTTTTTATTTTTGTTTTTGTTAAATTCAAACTTTAAAAAATCACAAAGCACCATTATACATATTTTGCAGATATACTGTATCTTGTGGCCCTAACATAACAGTTCACAAACACTCAGTCTAGAGAATCAGATATATGACCTTGGTGTCCTAACATTTCCATTTCAGTGGGGGATATACACAGGTCACCTCTATGTGTATTCCTCCCAGCCCATTTTTTATCCCATTTTTTAGGGCATCCTCTGGATTTAAACACCTCTTTTTCTGCAATCATGCATTTATCCATTTCAGCCGCCCAGCCCCCAGTCAGGTCTGTCCACTGCTCCCCATTTCAATGCTATCGCCCTTTTAACTAAAGCATACCCCAGTTTTGCAAATTGCTGTTCCACTTCCGTAAGATCAGTAGCTTCCCAAATGTTCAGAAGCCCCAGCGGAAATGTGAGGGTTATCTGTTTCCCTATTTCATCCTGCATATGCGTCGTTGCCCCATCCCATATACGGCCGAGGATCGGACACTCCCATATTGTATGATAGAAGGTTGACTCTAACTGACAGCCGCGCAGACATAAAGCACTTTGTATTGTTCCTAACTTCACTAAGGTAGCCCCTGTAAGGTTCTGTGAAGAATTTTTAGTTGGATTAACCGAAAGCGAAGGGTAATGGCAGCCTCTCTTGGAGACATCAGTGCTGTCTGCCAGTCCTCCTCCTCAATTTGCCCAATATCGGCCTGTCACCTGTCTCGCAGAGTCTGGAAGGTGTCCGGCAGGTTGTTACAGAGCTTCCAATACGTTAGTGATATGGCTTTAGCTGGAAGAGGCTCCGAGAGCAGCCGATCCTCGAGAGGGGACGACTCCGGTATATTACTGAGATCTGGGAATGCCTTCATGAGTGCGTGGCGGATTTGCAGGTATCGGAATACCTCCCTCGGGGACAAGTCGTATGTCTGTTGTAGTTCCCTGAATGTAAGGATTTTACCCTTTTTGATTAAGTGACCTATGGTGGAAATTCCAATTGTGTCCCACTTGTCAAAGCCTGGTTGATGACTCAGAAACCCGAGTTTTTGAGTAGACCATAGGGGCGTGGCCTGGGTCAACACCCCGGACCATCCCAACCGATTTAGTGACCTGATGCTAAATTCCGACCGTCTGTGCAGTAGGGCCCAGGTACCTTCCCACCCCCCGGACCTTCGTGTATAAAGCTCCTATACACCCCTCTCTACCCATCTGATATCTATCCAAAATATATGCTGGGTCCTCCGGAGAGCGGTGCATCCAGTGGTTTATAGCCACAAGCTGCAAGGCCCAGTAGTAAAGTTGTATGTTCGGAAGCGCTATCCCTCCATCACACCATAGCAACGCGATACGGGGTGGTCCCCCATTCCATAACATCACTCGGACCTCACTTTCAATACTATTAAAATAGGAGTCAGGGACCTTATTCTGGCAGTTTTGGAGAATATACAGAAACCTCGGAAGAGCCAGCAATTTAAACGGGGCGGCTCTACCTAATAGAGAAAGCGACAGGGATCTCCAGTACTTAACATCCCTATGCAGTCTATCCAGGGGGGCAGCTAGGTTCCTATCATAGAAGAGTTGGGGATCCGGTGTAATATATACCCCTAAATATCGAAAACCACCTGAGACCATCTCCAGCTCACATCCTGGAGGGAGTCGGGGAACAGGACCCCGAAAGACAAACAGCAACGACTTGGACCAATTGATGGCATACCCGGAGTACTTGCCGAAATGTGTGAATTTATTCAAAAGGTTACGGATGGAGGCGTATGGGGACGCTAGATATACCAGGATATCACCAGCGTATAGCGAAATCTTATCTTTGTGCCTTTCCGCTCACTTCAGCCCCCTAATGGAGATGTCCCCTCTCACCCAAGACACCAGTGGCTCAAGGATTAAAGAGAAAATCAGGGGGGTCAGGGGGAATGCCTGCCTGGTGCTTCTGCCCAACGGGAACATTTCGCGACATGCGATTATTAACCTTGAACTGGCTTCGCAAATCCGTATAAAGGAGTCTGATCCACCCTAGGAACCTCGGGCCAAATCCCAGGCGTCTCAGCACCTCAAAGAGATATGGCCATTCTATAGAGTTCAATGCCATGGAGGCATCTAAAGAGAGCACTACTGCATCCTCCGCTATGCAGGCCTGGCGCCCCAGGACATTATGAATATGGCGGATGTTTAGAGCCGTATTCCTCCCTGGCATAAAGCCAGACTGGTCAGCATGAACCAATGACGGAATCACTGACATCAGGCGGGAGGCCAAGAGTTTCGCCAACACCTTAGCCTCTACATTGATTAATGAAATCGGTCGGTACGATCCGCAACTGTCAGTGGGTTTACCTGGCTTCCGAATGACAACAATAGAAGCCAGACACTGGTCCTCCGATAGAACTCCCCTCTCCAGGCTCTCGATATACTTATTGTTAAGGTGAGGAGCAACGTTTTGGGCCACGGACTTGAGAAACTCAATAGGGACCCCGTTTGGTCCCATCGCCTTTCCAGACTGAATACTGTATATGGCTGTGCATATTTCTTCATCAGTTATGTCCTCCTCCATGACGCTTCTATCTGACTCTGAAATGGTGGGCAAGCCATATCTACAAGCAGTTGACGGGAGTCCTCAGCCGTATACTTAGTTGATGAGGCATAGACTTTTTCTAAATGGTTAGCAAACGCCTCCTCAATATCTTGCGGATCTGAGATACTCCCCTCCACAGCAGTGGTCAAAGTGGGGACGCAGCAATCCCTTAGCTCCCTTCTTGCCAGCCAGGCTAGCATTTTTCCAGCCCTGTCTCCCATCTCATAGATCCTATGTTGCGTTTGAAGCATTCGTGCCCGAGCCTTCTCCCCTGCCAGAATTTTGTATTCTAGCTGCTTTGCAGTTAGTTGATGCATGGTGTCTTCACTAGGCGAGGAGGCGCATAACTCCTCCAACTGCTGGAGATCACTCTCCAATTGTGAAAGATGTTGAGTTTGTTTCTTAATATAACCAACTTTCAATGCCAGGGCCTGCCCTTTCAGGACCGCCTTATAGGCTTCCCATAATATCTGGGCAGAGTCTACGGATCCGACGTTTTCGTTAAAGTAGTGGTCTATCTGCGTGAGCAGCTCCTCTTTTATGTCTGGAATTTTGAGTAACCAGAGACTCATGACAATATTACTACGATGTCGAGTATTGCAATAGGTAAGCTCCATCCACACGGGTGAATGATCCGAGCTGCCTCTCGGTAGACCATGTGGATGCCTAAAGAGTCCAATATCCGCTAGGTATGTGAGAAAGTAATCTATGCGGGACATACTTCCGTGTGCATTGGAGTTATAGGTATAGTAAATCGAGTCTGGTTGCAGGGCTCGCCGCACGTCCACTAGGTCCATAGCACTCATGAAGTCTGCCATCAGTGTATTGGGGCGCACCAGGAGACGTTGTGGATATCTATCCCTGTGGTCGTCCATAGTCATGTTAAAATCGCCTCCTACAATGAGAGTGCCTATTGGGAGATCCACCAGAATTTTCCCCAAGTCAGTGAGTGCCTCATATGTCAAATGTAAATGTAAATGTAAATGTCAAGGTACTTATAGAGCGCACTGTCACCAGACGGACACCTTGCGGTGTCGCCTTTGCGGTTTCCTGGCGCTGATACTCATACCGCTGTGGAACCCCTCCTGGCTTTCCCTGTGAAGTGTCCACTCCTGGGCACCCCCAGGGTGAAGCCAGGCATCCTTAGCGCTGTTGGGGCCAGTGTGGAGGCTAAGCAAGCTATTGCCCAGAGTTGCAGCGTGGGGCCCATGATTAGAATAGGCACCGAGGCGAGAATAGACAGGTCCGAGGAAATTGAGCCCGAGCCCCGCCGAGGCAGGAATCGAACCCTGGTCCCTGGCCAGAACTCTGCTTCAGGGTCTGCCGCTCTAACCATTGAGCCACACTCCTCCACCTCCTTGCCCAGGGCAGGGGGAAGATATGTCGAGATCACATTTAATGGTTTCCCTTCGCAGCTGGCCTCCAGAACTGCAAACCTCCCCTGAGGATCTGCCCAGGTACCGGTGGGACTGAGTGCAAGACCCTTCCGAACTAAAATACCCATCCCCCTCGAACCCAAGGTGAACCCCACATGGACCAGCAACTTGGATCCCATTTGTGTAAGGGCCCGACACTTGTTCCCCACCAGTTGTGTTTCTTGCAGCAAGACTATATCAGGTGCCTGCCTTTTAAGATACTGCATCACAACTCCCCGTTTTATTTTGTCCCTCAGTCCATTTACATTTCATGTTAGAATGGATAATGACGTTTCTACCTGAGTCCCCGCCATAGATAATGTAAAAGAGAGAAGTGAAGACCCATGGCTACTCTGTGGGGGGTAGCCCCCACATTCAATGATATCCCATCCCAGGGTGCAGACATGGAAGGGCTGCAAAGCCCGGCCCAGCTAGGGAGCAAAATGAGAGCATAGCGTACAGTTGAGAGAAGCCCAGCAACAATGGAATTTGACCCACGGCACTTTGTGATTAGTGAGAAAACATAAAACATGAACAAACTACCCCACTCCCATTCCTCCCCCTCCCTGCCCCCTGCCAGTGGATTTCGAACTACCCACTCACCAACAAGGCAGAGTGCCTGTCACCCCAGTCCCTATCAGAGAGGTGCGTGGTTGCAGCCATGCCCCCCCGCCATGTTCAAAGGATGGCATCATATCATACAAAATAACTGGGGTGGACCCCCACCTCCCCGCCCATCATAACTTTGAATCATCGTTTATTAAAGTCTTCGACTCCTTACTTCCTTAGCCATGGTTAGGTCGTTTGACATAGTCTAGGGGACACATCCCCTTGTGTTCCACTGGAACTAACGTCCCCCCCACAGTTAGCTGCGCGACGTTGAGTCCAACTCTTTCTCCTTTCTGGTCAGGTCACCACGTTGGCCAGCTCTAAGATCAGGGTTGCCGCTTCTGGGACCGCCGTTTCGATCTCTATGTGGCTTCTCCACTCGGTGCCAGCCTTCCAACCTGTCCCATGTCTCCTCCAGGGAGGAGAAGAATCAGGTCTTGCCTTCTGATTCCACTCGAAGCTTGACTGGAAATAGCAATGCATACTTCACCTCCTTGTCCCTCAGTGCCTTCTTGACTGCCAAAAACTGCGACATTGGGCTTGCACTTTACTGGTGAAGTCCGGGAAAAAGGCAAGCACACTGTCCTCCAATTTAAGCGGTGGGCTGGTACGTGCCGTATGTAGTATGATATTGCTATCCCTGAAATTGAATACTCTTGCTATTATCGGTCTAGGAGGGGCTCTGTGTCTAGGTCTTCCCCCGGGACGTGATGGGCGTGCTCGATGGAAAAGTATTTCAAGAGTCTCTTTGGCTGCAGATGTTTAAGAATGAGGTCCTCAACAAAGAGGTCAACCGCGGGGACTTCCAGGCGCTCCGGGATTCCCAGGATACGGATGTTGTTCCGTCACGCTTTCTCTTCATACTCATCAAGCTGTCTCTCAAGTTTGGCCTGCTAATCCTGTAGTTCGCTCACTTGCTGTTTTAGCACGGTTGTATCTTTATTTAATACCGTTGTAACGTCCTCCACTTCTTTCACTCTGGAGTCCATGTTTCTAAGGTCTGCTCATGTGAGGGAAACTTCAATATTTACGGTATCGATACGGGTATCCAGAGAGGTACGCACTCCTGTGATGGTAGCCATAATGTCTTGGAGCGTCAGTTCCTGCTTCGGCTACTAAGTCTGCTGAGTTTCTGAGCCCCCATATTGAGCCACCTCCTTTCTGCCCAAGGAGTTGGACCAGGCAAATTTGGCAAGTTTGTTTTGTGATGGTGTTTTGGTACTCTTCCCTGTCGCCATTTTGGGAGCTGCGATAGATAGGATAAGTCCGGGCGCCCAGAGGTCAGCCCCAGTACTCACCGCAGCCCACCCAGGGAGGAGGGAGGTATAGTACCCTGGCAGCCTATCAGGTTTCCTGGTTTACTGACCCCACACCCGCAGCAGGGAGGACGAGGGATGGAGCATAGACCAGCCCAGGTAAATAGTCTCTACGCTGAGGGCGATTTCTGGATCGCTATGGCAACTGCTTCAGCCCCCTCTGCCACTTTCCTCACACCGTACAGGGAAAGGGGCAAGCTCCAATGGGGGCAGGGTCAAGCCGTGCAGTTGTCCCGTGACCAGGCCAAGAAAGTTACTCACAGGCACAGCCCAACAATGTATATCCCATTATCACTGCCACATCCAGCTGGGCTACAGATCTCAAATGCGCATTGGAGCGGGTGGGTGTGACTTTTGAAATGGCTGCTCTGCTTTGTTTTAGCAGCCCACAGGAGTGTGTTCCATGCCCAAAGTCCCTAATGTGTCTTGGCACCAAAAAGAGTCACCAAAGGTGCCCAAGGATAGTCTGAGTTTTTAAGGCGCTCCCATGGAAAGCTTCACTTCCGGCACACCCAGGCTGCAACCCCGAGCTGTGTGAGAGACTCTCCGTCAGCCCTTCCGGTCTGCTCTTCCCTCCAGGTGCAAAAATGCACTCTTAGCCCCACAGAGTACGTCAGAAGTCCATTGGGGAGCACAGTCTATAGCATAGGTCTCCCAGCTGATGCGCTCTGATTCAAGCCCCCAATGCCGTCAGTAAGAGATTGCGGCCCACTAGGCCTATAAAGCTGGGGCCTCGAGTAGGACCGCAACCCTCCCCCACTGGCCACTCCTCAGTAGGCCTCCACAGGCCTCAACAGAGAGCAGGAGTCTCGCCGCCGCACTCACTGCCAGTGCAGACTCCGACCTCCGGTGTCCAGGAGATCAAGTCCCCAGGCCCCCAATGCCGGGACCTCAATCAGTGTTTTGATCAGTGTAGTGTGCTCGCTGCCGGCAGCCCAGGATCACCTTTTCCAGATGCACGGTGGGGTCTCTCAGAAGGCCAGATCGGCGTACGCCTCAGCTCGCAGCCCGCTCCCAGGCAAAGCCCCTCTCCCCGGCCGGCTCAGCCAGATAGTAGATGCGCTTTAGCGCCCGTCGCATCCACAACCTCGCACAGTGGAGTGAGAGCGCAGCGCCATTTTGGGATCGAGCCCTAGCCGCATCAGAGAGTCCGCGCCATTTCTCCGGCTCCCCAGACAGAAAGTTTCTCTCTGCCCGCACTTCAGAATGGTGGAGCCGGGCTCCCCCCCAATCAGGGGTAATTTACAGGATATCACCAGGATTAAGAGCAGGATAAACCGGTGAGGGCACCGGAGCCGCGCTAGTGTGCGGCCATTCCCTGCGGCTGCTAGCCACGCCACTTAATAATATTTTTGATACAAACAAAATTGGTCTGAGTTGAGTCTTTGAGTGTATGACATCATTTGCTGCCTGAGTGTGTACAACAAATGCTTAACACTACCCTCTGATAAATCCTTACTGCTCGCCCACACTACCACAAATAGAGAGTAAAGTACTATCTACTTTTACCTCTGCCTACCTTTGGGTTTCCAGCGGACTGTGTGCACACTATACCTCATTTTGGTATAGTATATACAGAGCCAGCGTCCTACAAGGGGGTACTCCAGAATTTCATCAACTGATCAAAATCTACTTTATTTTCCCTAATTCCAGCCACATGCCACTTTGATCCTGATTACCTGCTTCAGTGGGTAACAGAGCCGATCAGGTTTTGGGAAAATGGCTTAACAGAGATGAAAGTGAACTGTGAAGGGAAAAATATGGACGGGCCATTAGCTGGCTCGAAGAACATATACCGGCCTGGTCCAGGCTGCCTCTGTCCGTGGTGGTTAGGATCAGCATTGCCAAAATGGCTATACTCTCCAAGTTCCTTTATTTATTCATGCATATCCAGATCCTGCACACGGAACACGTTTTAAAATGACTTCCCTCCAACCTAGTGTCAATGGCTTGGATGGGCGGACAGTCGAGGGTGATTAGGGAGACTCTGACACTACCTTTCCAGTAGGGCAGTCTCAATGGCCCCGACATGTACCTTTATTCTTACTGTGCAAAGGCGCAATTCATACACTTCTAGTTACACCATACTCTATTCCAGCCACGCACTTCTGTGTTAACTTAATGGGCACCCCCATGCCCCCTGGCCACCACACTATAACATATGCATAGACCTCCATGCGCTGAGATAGACATAGCGGCATGCACTAGATAGGAGTAAGTCAGCCTGCAGAAGCATGACCGTCATGATTTGCCATTCGCCAAGAGTCCCCTGCTCCGCATGATGGTCGATGAAGGAGCTTTCTGGCAAGCTTGTCGGCTGGGGCTCCTCGTGTTTAGTGACCTTTACCCAGATGAGCACTTCATTCAGCCACGTGACACAGAGGACTACTCTTCGTTTGCGATGCTTGAAGTCCTCCTATAGCACCAGCTCTGCACTGCATGTTAAGCACTACATGCCACATCACCGGGCCTCCCACCACACTTGATGCCTTGGAACACCTGATTGCCAATCTTTTCCACCAAAGGCTTATAACCCGTCTATACACCATGATGCAAGAGAAGGTACTTGTGTATGTCCCCGGGGCCCAGTCTGCCTGGGTGGCGGATACAACCCCCGTTTCTGAGGCTCAATGGTGCTATGTTTGCACCCAGTACAGCGCACTCTCCCTGAACTAGACTCAGACTCATTCACTTTAAATTCTTGCACAGACTCTATCGAACACCCGCCCAACTGAATTGGATGAGACTCGTAGAAGACATGAGCTGCTTAAAATATGCTGCTTCGCTGGCTACAATTCTCCACCTCGCCTAGGAATACCACCTTGTAGTGGTGAGTTTCTGGACTAGTGTTTATGGAGAGGTGGCCCGGATCACTGGTCCTCTCCCACAGCAAGCACCGCAGTTGGCCCTTCTGGGCTGCATGAAAGAGATTCCTCCTGAAGTTCGACGATTCACTGCAATGCTGTTTCTTCTGGCTGAACAGAGGGTGGCGAATCCCTAATGCACATGTAAGAAGCCCTTCCTAAATGCAAACTTTACATTTAGGAAAAGCGGTTACCATCAATTTCAAGTTGATGGTAACCATGTGTGAACTTTCAATAATGCACAAAACCGTCATTTTTCAAAGTGCCATGTAGCGTGTGTGCCTTACATGTGCACCTTTTTTTTAGGGGCGCTTCAAGGGGGGCCTTAGGCTCCCAGCACCCTTGCCTCAGCATTACCTAATTTGCGATTACCAATTAGGTAATTGCAATTTAGGTAATGCAAGACCATTTGCACCTATGGACCTTGAGGCCCATAGGGACGAATGGTGTCCCAATTCCAAATAGAGATCGCCTAATTGCGTTTGCGATTTTTAACAATTTGTAATTAGGGTACCGCTGTTTCCTGTCTGTTTGGTTACATTGCATTTTGCGATTTCCAAATGGCGATTTCTTATAAATAACTATTTGTTTATCGCAAAATGCTACTTTCATACATGTGGGCCTTAATACCAGTTCCTTGAACTTAAATGCAGAGCAAAAGCATGTTTGATTCGTGAATAAAAGCAACAGGTCTTTCGGGTGGAATGAGGATATTTATTTCGCAAGCTACAACTTGGCAGCCTGGCAGCGCCTAGAAGATGGGGAGGTGCTATCTTGATCTCATAGAGACCAGCTTTCCAGAAGTGGGACGTTTTGGAATGGGCAAGGGCAAGCAGCTGGCTGGCATCCAGTAAGTGACACGCTCGTTCCCCAGAGGGAGCCCTGGGGACCTCACCTAGAGGCTCGAAAAGATACTACCACCAGTTTCCTAGGGTGCCCCTACACTTTTCTACATTGTTTATTCCTCGGGTCCCATTGACTACACACTCCTGATCCGAGGCCTCTCCATGTATATGTACATTTAGCTAGTATTTTTTTAACGTATGGATTGTTTTGATTGCAAGAGGCTGGCGATGCACATAAAGCTGTATCTAGGCCGCAACTAAAATTAGGTTTTCCAAATTCTGTACTCCAGCAGTCATTGCTTCAATAAACAATTCACCATGTAGGTAATCCTTTCCCCCCAGCAATGTTAGTTTAGATATCCAGTGACAGAGAAATCGTCAATGCTGGATCAAAAATCTACAAACATTAACTTGTTTCGGGAACTCATTTCGTTCAGGTAACGTCTCCCCAACGATTTCCAAATCATACGTTCTTTATCAGCCAATGACCTTTATTGCTTCAGGATGCACTGCATTGACGTATTTGACTCAGGGCTACGTTTAAGTAGGTCAGTCCTGGGCACCAAGGTGATACCTAATGGGCAGTGGATCGCCCAAGTCAGTTTTGTACTTTGCAATTTTGCAGAGCTTCCTAGCACTAAATGGATGGTTACCTTGATATATATACCGTCTGTAAACATCTTTCGAAGTAGTGGCATTTCCTCTGCAATTGATTATCTTCCTGTAGGCAGAGGTGCAGCTGTCGGGTGGTGCAGTGGCAGGGGGGGACCAGGGGTGCGCGTGTTTCAACCATGTTCTGCACGGGCTGCATTTTATTATGTTGCTTTTACGAGTGCCGCCATGGAGCCCGGCTCTTAGTTGACTCTTTCTAGGGGCAGGGCTGGAAGAAAGATTCACTGCCACCAATAGCGAGAGAGACCCCAGGCGGGCACATGCAATGCCAGAGCACGTCACAAGGAACAGAGGTGGCTAGCTAACAAATTGACAGGAAGAGCAGAACCGGAGTAGAGCCAAAGGTCTGGATTGACTCTTAGAGTTATGAGCCGAGCCATTAAAATTACATGGCATGTAACTTATGCAAAATCATCATATAACATATGATAATGTGACTTCAAAATTCATGAGCACTCAAGTCAATCTTCTTCCATTTACCTCTATCCACCCTTGAACCCTTCAGTGACCCTCACCTTCCCTTCCCTCCACCCACCTTTGAGCCCTCAAATCATCATCACTCCCTTTACCTTAAGTCACACTCACCTCCCCTTGCCTATCCCCCTCAGAACCCTCAAGTCACCCTCAGCTCTCTTCACCTATACCCACCCTGTACTATCAAGACATTTTAACGTCCCTTTACCTCTACCCAACCCTGAACCTTCAAATCTCCCTCACCTCCCTTTAACTCGACCCCACCCATAGTTCTCATGTTTCAAGTCACCTTCACCTCCCCTTATCTCCACCTACCCCTGAGCCCTCAAGTCACTCCCACCTCCCTTGATCTCTCCCCACCTGGACCCTCAATTCCCCCTCTCTCCTCTATCCTCCCGTTACCTCTACCCGCCCATGAACCCTCAAGTTACCTTCACCTCCCTTTACCTGGACACACCCCTGAGCATTCAAGTCACCTCACCTCCCTTTACCTTTACCCCCCTCAACCCTCAAGTCACCCTCACTTCTCTTTACCTGTATCCACCCCTCAACCGTAAAGTCACCCTCACCTCCTTTTAACTCTACCTACCCATGTGAACCCTAAAGTCAACCTCACCTCCCTTTAAGTCAACCCACTCCTCAACCCTAAAGACACCCTCACCTCCCTTTACTTCTACCCACCGCTCAACCCTCAAGTCACCCTCACCTCTCTTTACCTCTATTCACCCCTTAACCCTAAAGTCACCCACACCTCCTTTTAACCGTACCCACCCATATGATCCCTCAAGTCACCCTCACCTCCCTTTACCTCTACCCATCCCTCAAACCTAAAGACATCCTCATCTCCCTTTACTTCTACCCACCCCTCAATTCACCCTCGCCTCTTTTTACCACTATCAACCCCACAACCCTAAAGTCAACCTCACCTCCCCCTACCTCAACCTGCCCATGAACCCTCAAATCATCCTCACCACCGCTTTATCTCTACCCTCCCCGAATCCTCAAATCACCCTCACCTCTCTGTACCTCTTGTCACAATTGAGTCATCAAGTCATCCACACCGCCCTTTGCCCCTACCCAGCCCTGAATCCTCAATTCACCATCATCTCCCTTTACCTTTACCTACCCCTGAGCTGTCAAATTACCCTCATCTCCCTTTACTTCTACCCACCCATCAAGCCTCAAGTCACCTCCCTTCACCTCTACCCACCCCTTAACCCTCAAATTATCCTCTCCTCTCTGTAACTCTACCCACCCCTGAACTCTCAAATCATCCTCACCTACCTTTACCTCAAGTCACAGTCACCTCCCCTTGCCTCTACCCCAGAACACTCAGGTCATCCTCACCTCCCTTCACCAATACCCACCCTGTAGCTTCAAGACACCCTAAGCTCCTTTTACCTCAGCCCATCCAAACCCTCAAGTCACCCGCACCTTCCTTTAACTCTACCCTTCAATAGGTGTCAGGTCTCAAGTTATGCTCACCTCCCTTACCGCTCCCAATCCCTCAATCCTCAAGTCACCCTCACCACCCTTCACCGCTACCTACCACTGTGCCCTCAAGTCACCTTCTCCTTCCTTTACCTCTACACACCTATGAACCATCATGTCACCTTCACCTCCCTTTACCTCTATTCACCTGAACCCTCAAGTCATCCTCACCCCACCTCCTCTTACCTTTACCCATCCCCTCAGCCCTCAAATTACCCTCACTGCCCTTTGCATCTACACTCCCATGACCCCTCCAGCCTCAAGTCACCCAACCCTCACCTCACCTTTTTTTTTTTTTGCAGAGTTTTATATAGTGCGAACTTGACCTGAATCCAATCAGGTGTCAGAGCGCTTCACATAGCACCAGTTACGTTACATGAGGACACACATTCATTTTTTGTTAGGCACAGGGAGATTGAGTGATTTGCCCAGAATCCCAGGATGTTCAGGGTCATTACCGAGACTGGAACCCAGTTCCCCAGGTCGAGCGCCCTAGCCATTAGGCCAACTCCTCTCCCTCTCACCTGTACGCATATCTAAACCCTCAAGTAACCCTCGCCTCCCTTGGCTTCTATCCAGCCCTGAACCCTTAAATCACAGTCACCTCCCTTTACTTTTACCCAGCCCTGAGCCCTCAAGCCTCAAGTCATCCATACCTCTTCTTACCTCAACCCACCTGTGAACCCTCAAGCCACCCTTACCTCCCTGTACCTCTACTATCCCCGAAACCCTTAAGTCACCCACACCACCCTCTACCTCTACTCACCTATGAGCCTTCAAGTCACTGTCACCGCCCCTTAACTATACCCACCCGTGAACCCCCTCCCTTTACCTCTACCCATCTCAGAGCCCTCAAGTCACTCTCACCTCCCTTTACTTTTACCTACCACTGAACTCTCGAGTCACCATCACCTCCCTTTTCCTCTACCTGACCCAGAACTCTGAACTCACCTCATCTCCCTTTTCCTCTACTCCCCCATAACCCTCATGTCATTCTTGCTTCCCTTCACCACTACCCACTACCTACCCCTGAACTCTCAAATCACCCTCAATGTCCTTTACCTATACCCACCACTCAACCCTCAAGTCACCCTCACCTCCCTTAACATCTACCCACCACTCAACCCTCAAGACCCTCACTTCCCTTTACCTCTACCCACCCCTCAATCCTCAAGTCACCCACACTTACGTTTACCTCTAACCACCCCTGAGTCCTCCAGTCACGCTCAACTTCCTCTACCTCTATCTCCCCAGGCACTCTGAAATCACCCTAACCTGCGATTAGCTCTACATATTCCTTAACCTTAAAATCACTTAAAAAATAGATTCAAAAGTATGTCATTTAAAAAAAAACGTACTTGCTTGATAAAGATTGAGTGGTAAAGGTCCTGTCTGGTGAAGGCCATTTCCCCTCAGGCAGGACAATTTTGTTTTGGGGGCACTGCTTGTTTTATGCCCTTCAGTATTTTTGGCGGGCACCTTCAACTCTTTTACACTTTGCATCCTCCCTCCCCCTTACCCACATCACCCCTAGACTTTAGGTCTCACCTGAGCCAGCACATGCGCTGTCACTTGCAAGTTATTTAGTTTACTTAAGGGGCTTAGAGATCACCCAATGCATACCATTGGTTGGCTTCATCATCACTCTCATTTACTTGCTTCTCTTTGGTCAAGTGCTGTCTTTGCTTCCTCTTCGTGTGTTTGTCTCTACCTTGAAGCATGGCTCAAATACTACTTCCCTTGCCCAGTATCCTTGCAGTGCTTGCAGAATTCTTGCACCCCTCCCACCCATCCCACTTCCTTAATGTTGCTTGGCTTGTCCCCTGTAGGAAGCTGGCTCTCTATATAGTGTACTAAAAAGATGGGCACTGTGAAGGGAGTCCAGTGGGTCCCCAATTGGTTTACAGAGACTAAAGTAGATAATACTAACGCTCTCTTTTGCGTTAGTGTGGGCGAGCAGTTAGACAAATCAGATGGTAGTGCTAAGTATTTGTTGTACTCACAAAGACACTAAATGAGGCACATACTCAAAAAATAAATCCGAGACTGTTAGAAATGGGGGTCTCTAGTTGGCAGAAGTAGGTACCTTTGTCCAAATAGGGACCCTTGCTTCTAGTCAGGGTAACGGGGATACACGCCTAAAATAACCCCTGCTCACCCCCTTGGCAGCTTGGCACAAGCTTATCGCAGAGGAAGTGTGTAAAGCATGTGTGAACACATACAGTAATGTAGTGAAAACACTACAAAAGGACACCAGACCATATTAGAAAAATAAGTAGTCTTTATCTAAACCAAACGACAAAAATCCACCATACAGTAATAAAAATATGACTTTCAGAAGGTAGAAATAGTTCAGTTCAAACAAAATTGCAGATGTGACACTTTCTCACAAAGTACCTGGGATGCGTCACGCAAACAAACAAAACAGGCCTCAAGGCAGGTGATGCATTGGTTCCTTACACTCAGGGACAGTGATGCATTGGTTCCTTGCTTCGGAAGAGGTGATGCGTTGGTTCCTTACTGCAGCGCAGGGGAGGTGATGCGTCAGTTCCTTACAGAAGAGGAGGTGAGGCATCAATTTCTCACTGTGTGGGGAGGTGATGTGTCGGTTTCTTACTGCGTCCCCCAACGATGCGACAGATTTGGCAGCGCGATGCAACAATCTAGTGACGATGCGTGAACTCGTGCAGCCGCACAGTAGGCCTTGCGTCAAACTCGGTGTGCTGATCTTGGGTGTCAGAGATCGGTGCACTCAATGCGGCGTGCGGTGATTTCTCGAGCCGCAGCAGGCACTGCGACGGTTTCTTCAGCGATGCGTCGGAAACAGGTGCGGATGCGTCTCGCTTCTTTGAAGTTGCATCGATGCTTCAGCTCCCAGCAGAAAACAGTCTCTGGAGGTCCGAAACAGCAGAAGGCACCTCTTTGCAGATTAGAATTCCCAGCAAAGAAATTCAGGGGAGCTGGTGGTGAAGTCTTTGTCTCCCTGAGACTTCAGAACAGGAGGCAAGCTCGGTTTGAAGCACTTGGAGATCGTTTCCTCAAGCAGGTGACAAAGCAAACAGCAAATTCCTTTTCTCCTTTCCTTGGCAGCAAGGAGCCACTGCAGGCCAACCCCAGACAGCAGACAGCACAGGGGCAATATTCCTCCACAGCTTCTCCGGCTCTTCTCCTTGGCAAAGGTTCCTCTTAATTCCCAGAAGTGATCTAAAAGTCTGGGCTCCCCTTTTTATACACAAAAATCCTTTGTTCTCTGAAGGCAGAGAGTGTCTGTACACAGCCAAAACCAGTTCTGTCCTCACTGGGGCAGCTTCCTGGCAGGAGGTGGAGACAGCATTGTTGAAGGCAGACCAGGCCCATTCAGGTGAAAGGAAATCTCCTCTCCCTACTCTAAATGCAGCCCAGGTCTATTCAGCCCAGCCCTGACTCATCAGACTTCTGGAGCCGCTGCCCCTCTCCAGCCCCATCATCCAAAAGCCAGACATGCAATACAAAACCTAGCACAGGCACACTGGATGGTTATGCAAGAAAATACCTACTTTCTAAAAGTGGTATTTTCAAACACAGAATGTAAAATTCACCCTCACTAAAATATGCATTTTTACATTCTGAGTTCAGGCATCCTAAACTTTATTTTTCTTCCTTGTTCCCAGGGCCAGTTATGTATATGAGATGTTATAGACAAACTCCCCATTCTGTCCTATGGGACCAGGTAGCCTTTCAATAGTGAAAAACGAAATTGGCAGTATTTCACTATCAGGACATGCCACACACACCAGGGCCTGTCCTTCCTTTCACCCACAATGCACACTGCCCACAGGGGTAACTTGGGCCTACCTTAGGGGGGACTAAGATGTAGAAAAGGGCAGGTTTAGGGATTGGCAAGTGTGTGCACTTGCCGGGTCGACATCGCAGTCCCAGACTGCACACAGGCTCTGCAATGGCTGGCCAGAGTTACATTTTACAGGCTGCTTCTGTGGGCGGCACAATCAGTGCTGCAGCCCACTAGCAGCATCTGATTTACAGGCCCTGGGCAAACACAGTGCACTATACTAGGGTCTGACAAGTAAATCAAATATGCCAAGCATGGAATTACTAATCCCTAATAACAATTTCCAAAGGGAGCACTTGCACTTTGTCACTGAACAGCAACGGCAAAGTGCCTAAGCATCTAGACCAGCAAAACGGAGTCCAACACACAGCAAAAACAAAGGAGGCAAAGGCAAAAATGCAGGGAAGACCCACGCCAATGGTGGCAGGTCTAACAGAGACCAATTTAGAAAAATAACAGTTATTTTTACATATGTTTTAAAAATCAATAACTTCGTTCGAAGGTAAGTACAGAGTTTGATAGAAATATTCACAGGAAAGTAAAACTTTCAAACCTGTGTGCTTTTACGCATAAAGCAAACCTGTGGAAAAAAAAATCAAAGATGCAGAAAAGTAGGTACAATCGGTTTAAGGGGTTCACCTTCTGGGATCAGAATGGTAGTGGGCAAAGTTTCAAAGAACTGCCAGAATTCTTCAGGGACTGCCCAGGTTCTACCGGAAGTAGGGTGAAGGTGAGCCTGGTAGCTGGATTGCTATGGGGAAGGAGGGCCACCTGAAAAGTAGCTGCACAGGGGAACTTGCAGGCATGTCCGAAGGCTCCCAAAAGGGGGCTCAAGTCGCAATAGGTCTTAGAGCACAGGGCACAGCTGGTTTGTCGAGACCTGGGCCGGGGCCTGGAGAGCAGAAGGTTTTGGTTGTCTGGCTGGGTGTGCAAAGAAGCACCTCACGGTCAAGGCATACAGCTGGCATGGGCAAAATGAAGGCAGCTGGGCCACTCTCAAAGTGTGTCTAAGTGATGCTGTCATCCCTCGATGGCTGCTTGGTCCTGACGGAGTTAGAATCTGTACTGGACTCTCGCTGTTGGTGTTTGGTGCACGGCGTTTGGTATCCCAAGGGTTTGTGTTACACGGCTCCGGTTGCTCCTGGTGTCTTCACACTCGGTGGGGAGACAGATCTGACATTCCAGAGCACGAGTACCTCCTCCTGATCATCTGCAGCATTGGTCAGGATGGGGAGCTGCAAGGCAGTGGACAAGACTCGCTTGTTGGTGCCTGCCAACTGCAGGGGAGTAGCTCCTGCGCTCCAAGAGAAGCTGTTGGTGGTTTTTGAAGTGCTGGTAGGCTCCCCAAGGCTTTGGTAGCTCTCCAGCTTGCAGGACGAGTCATTCTGTCACGATTGTTGCGAGATAGCTGAAGTTGGCATAGTTTTGTGCCAAAGTTCTGCTGCAGTTCTCACCAGGCAGTAACTCTTCTTCGTCCTTCTTCTGTTGAGCCATCAAATCTGAGTTCTTTGGTTCAGGGGTGCAAACTAAATACTCAATTTAGCGCAGTTTTCAGGGAGTGACAGGTAACAGCAAATGGGCTACCTACCTTTATGGTGTCAAGCTCCATAAATGACCATTGCTTGTGGGAAGTGGGCATAACCCAGATCCTAGAAAGCTAATTCTGTCCAAAACAACATGGAGGAATATGAAAAGTGGGATCCACATCAGCTGGGCCTTCCTATGGGTGGTGCTGGCTGAATGTGATCACACCTCTTAATCTTACTAAGTTTCCTGCCTGTCTTGCCACCAAAAAGTGAAGTCAGGACAGGGCGGTGGGCACCTCATTTATCTGGAGAGGCCCTTGGTCACATAACAAAGGTGACAGGGCCTTCAAAGCTTGACGGTCTGGAATTCCTTGCTTGGAGGAGGTGTGAACACCACTTCCCAGAGTAGGCCTTGTTCCTGACCTCTGAGAGGGAAGGCTCTCACCTCAGAAGGTCAGAAACCTGTCGCTGGTGGCTGGCTGGTCGAGACCAGTTAGTCAACACATTAGTAGTCACTGGCTTTTCAGGGGCCACCTCTAAGGTGCCCTCTGGGTACATTTATTAATAAATACAGCACTGGAATCAGTGTGAGTGTATTAAGATGAGGTATTTGGTACCATCCAGCCCATGTACTTGGTACGGCGTCCCTGTGCGCTGGTAATATCTAATGGTGTACTTAGATATCACCGGGACATATCCATTCCTGCAGATATGCCTGCGCATCCTGCCTTAGGGCTGTAAGGCCTGCCATAGGGATGACTTACCTATGCCACAAGTAGCGCTGGCAGGCATGGCACACAGGAATATGTGTCATGTTGACTCCTTTGTTTTCTCTGTACCAAGACACGCAGGCTACAATGGCAGTTTGTATGAGCTTGGTGAGGGGTCCCTTAGGGTGGCACAATTTGTGCTGCAGCCCTTAGGTGCCCTCTTTAATTCCAAGTCCCTAGGTACCAGCGGTGCCACTTATGAGGACTTACAGGGATCCTAAAGGGGTGACAACTGTTGAACAATCGGACAGTTTAGGGTAAGAACGCCAATACTGGGGACCTAGTTGGCAGGAACCCAGTACACTCTCATTCAAAGTTGCACCAGATACCAGGTAAAAGGGTGGAGTAACCATGTAAAAATGGGCATTTTCCTACACAACCTCCCCCAAATGAAAGAGTATGAGACTAACCTCTCCCAAGAGAGTCTTCATTATCTAAGTGGAAGAACCTGGAAAGGCCATCTGCATTGGCATGGCCAGTCCCAGGTCGATGTTTTACTGTAAAGTCCATTCCCTGTAGGGAGATGGACCACCTCAAAAGTTTTGGGTTTTCACCTTTCATCTGCATACACCATATGAGAGGTCTGTGGTTAGTTCAAAAAAGGAATGAAGTACCAACCAGGCATGGCCTCAGCTTCTTTAGGGACCAAACCACAGCAAAGGCTCCCCTCTCAATGCCATTCCAACGTTGGTCCATGGGGACTAACCTCCTGCTTATAAAAGCAACAGCTAGTCATCGCCATCATAATTGGTTTGGAATAGGATCACTCCTATCCCTTGCTCAGAGGCATCAGTCTGCACAATGAGCTATCTAGAGTAATCTGGAGCTTTCAGAATGGGTTCTGAGAGCATTACCTCTTTCAGGCTGTCCAAAGCCTTTTGGCAACTACTGTTCAGTTTATCTTTTTAGGTATTTTCTTGGAGGTTAGTTCTGTGAGGGGTGCCACCATGGAACCATACCCCCCTCCCCCACCCCCACAAACCTCCTGTAATATCCACTCAAGCCAATGAATGCCCTGACTTGAATCTGAGTGGTTGGAACTTCCCAATCCAGAATGGTCTAGTATTTTGGGCTGTAAGGGTTGATTGGCTTGGCTTCCACCTACCAGGTGGCCCAAGTATACAACTGCGCCCTGCCCTATCTGGAATTTGGATGACTTCATAGTGAGGCCTGCAGTCTGCAGGGCCTGTAAAACCTTTCCAAGGTGGATTAGGTGACCCTGACAGGTGGAACTATAGACAGGAGTATCATCAAGACATGCTGCACTAAAAGCTTCCAGCCCAGCAAGGACCTGGTTGACCAACCTTTAAGCCAAAGGGTATAGCTGTGAACTGATAATGCCCATCTGGAGTGGAGTATGCTGTCTTTTCTTTTGCTTCTGAAGCCATACCAATCTGCAAGCTGCTCCCAATTTGTCTATCAATGCATCAGCTCTGGGTATGGGGTGAACATCTGTCTTAGTGACAGCAATGAGACCTCCATAGTCCGCAGAAAACCTCATTTCTGATTTCCCACCCTTGGAGTGAGGCTTCAGGACTAAAACCAAGGGGCTAGCCCAGGGGCTGTCATGGGGTCCAATTAGCCCTAACTACAACATCTTGCTGACTTCAGCTCTGATGCTCTCCTTAACATGGTTAAACGGTCAATGGATCTTGCATTTGACAGGCAAGCTGACTCCAGTGCTCTGTCTCCAGTGTCCACATCATGGGTACACCAGTTTGTCTGTCCATGGGTTAAGAAGAAGAGCCCAACATACTGCTCCAGGACTTGCCTGCATTCTGCTTGCTGTTAGGCAGAGAAGGGGTATGAATAGACCACTGCATCCACTGATCTATCTTTGGGGCTGCTGGAAAGAAGGCCAGGGAGAGGTTCCCTCTCTGCTTCCTGATCCTCATCAGTGACCATCAGCATAGTCACTTCAGCCCTGTCATGGAAACGTTTAAGGCAGTTAACATGTATGACTCTTTTGGGGCTCCTGCTAGTGCCAAGGTCAACCAAATAGGTGATCTCACCTTTCCTTTCTTTTCAAGGATAGGGTAGGGACCACTCCATTTGTCTTGGATGGGCTAGGTGCCACAGACTTCAACACCCATGCCTTCTGCCCTGGTTGGAACTTGACCATGGCAGCCTTTTGGTCATACCAGAGTTTGTGAAGCTCTGGCTGGCCTTGAGGTTTTTGCTTGCCTTATTAATGTACTCTGCCATCCTGAAATGTAGGCCTAGTACATTGCCCACAGTATCTTGTTTAGGGTCTTTGAGAGGTCTCTCCCTGCCTTCCGTAACCAGATAAAGTGGCCCCCCCACAGAATGGCTAATTAAACAACTTTTTTTGTGAAGGCGGAGAATAAATAATCCAATCACTGCCCCTCGTGGTCTTCTCTAGCCATGCTATAGCTCTTTGTTTTCCAACTTTTAGACATCCTGCACACCAGTCGGGCTGCTGCATAACATAGCTAAAAGAACCTGACTAAGCCAATAGCTCTCTCATAGGCGAGACCTATTGGCTTTGCCAATGCTTGTTACAGAAGCTCAAGTCTAGCACTGTGATATGTTTCTGATACTGCCCTCGTTGCAAGAACTGAGGTAGAAGTGCCCAAAATACCACTGCCCGTTGAAGTGTATTTTATCCAAAAGGCTCACATTAATGCCAGGATGTGTAAAACTATAAATAATCCGGAAAATATTGATTATTCAAATGTAATTCCTCCTAGGCATAAAGCTTGACAAATAAAGGAGTTTGATTAACTGGGTTTATGCTTCTGCAGTACAGGAAAGTGGCATGAAAAAAATTCAAATTCTATCCAACACAACGTATAGAGTTTTGATATATAGTGTGTAATCTGTGGGGATCCCCTGTCGGTACTTCAAACATTTTCAGAGAAAAATTTAAATGAGTGCCTTTTATGGTGCAGAGCTATTGAATTAATCCAATTTTGTTTGCATAAAAATTGCCTCAGAATAGACTTTTGACAAAGCTTTGTAATTCTTCAAAATCCGCCCCACTGATTGCTCTAAGGGGGGGGTTTGGAGTAAACCTTGTTGATTTTGTGCTGCTACTAAAACTAGTTGACTTTTTGGATACAGGTCTGGTACAACCCAGCTGCCAAAAAGTACCAAGATAACGTTCATGTTATTTTGAAGCTGGAATGTGTTGGGAGACAGCAAAGATTTTCTCTTAAATGAAATAATGCAAGTTTGGGCTACCATAGATTGTAGGCCTAACCACAGCAGAAACAAGGGGGCTGCTCAAACCAGTGTGTAAATAATGTAGGTAACTGGTCAAAATAAGAAGTTCAACGAGCACTTAAGTAGCTCTGTAGGTCCCTCTTATATCCTCTATAAAAATATATAGAATTAGAAACCTATTTGTAATGCCCTTATATGAATACACTTTGTTGAATTTAGTTTGGGATCTACCCTTGAAAATGTTAACATCTAGACTGCACGATGGATATACAGGTGTTTGTTTGTAATGTAGCGGGATTAGCGTTGAATCAATTTTTTATTGTCATGTGCCAGTTTTGAGAAGGTGGCCTGAAATATGCTGTGCACTAGTTCTAGTGGGTACCTTGTATCAGTCCAAACAACCCCTTATGGTGAATGGTTAAAGACAACCTTATGTGAAAGCTATCCTTGTGGTAGCTATGGAGAGCAGCCTTCAGGCTAAGTCTTGAAGGAACGTAAAGCAGCTTGTTTTACCAGTCTATAATCTCTTGAATGATCAAATGAAAAGACAACCACGCCAGGTATATATTTAAAATACATGTATTTAGGTTAACGCACACCCCTCTAGTCTCTTTATGAGACTGGAGTTCGAAGTACTTTAGTTACAAGTGATCAAGTATCAGTAAAAGCACAAATACACGTTTGGGCCCTAGTGGCGTACCAAACCATATACCAAAAAAGTGGTATAAGAACCACGACTAGAATAGGCACTGGGCCTATTGCCTCTAGAATCGCTGGCAACCCAAGGAACCACCCATGGTAGTGACACAGGGGACCCACGGGAGCTGTATGCAGTGTGAAAACACAATCGCGGGTTCCTATTATCTTCTATGGGCAATGTCGCGGTTGGAAATTTAAAGATTAGGGACACTTCTAATCGAGTCTGGACGAAACCCTTTTGGACTTAAGAAGTTCTAGGGCTAGCACCCACGAGAGCACCGGAGTACTCGAGTTACCTCACCCAGGGAAACCGGGTGCATAGGTGTCTTTTGGTGTCGGGTCGCGTCGTTGATTTCTATGGAAGCCTGCAAAGAACTGCTGCTGCCGGGAAGAGAAGAAGTGTCCGAAGATATCCAAGCCTAGATCTAGGATGTAAGGAACCTGTAAGCAGAGGGGACAGAGTCTGGGTCACTAGCCAGTGACCGAGGGCAGGATGGACCAATGCCCACAGATGTCGGGTGCTTCAGGTGAGTTGATGGGTGTCTTGATTCTTCAGCCACGAGGTCCAGGAGGCGTCGACAAAGTCCATGAGTCGGATTCGAGCTGTCCCACAAAGTCTGTCGAGTGCTGCAGTGTCGGCGACCAGAAAGGACCCAACAAGCCTTGGCAACGGCAAGTCACTGAAAATGAGATAAAGGACTGCGGTGCAGACCAGCAAGGTCCGAGAGTCTCACCCAGTGAGTGTTAGTCAGGGCACGTCTGGAGCAACCAGGTAAGCCCAATCAGAAAAGGAGTCGCCTTCGTGGGGACCTGCTAGCCAATGGGCTAGTGATCACGAAGGAGCCTCAAGCGATCGCACTTCAAGCTGGCCCACGGGTCACTCGTGTAGTGGAGGCCAACAATCTTCGGTGCAGGAGGTGCTCAAGGCTAGGGCTACTTGGAGCCCAAAGCACAACTTTGAGGAGGACCAGGAAGATAGTGTTGCTGCAAAAGTTCACGGTGTCCAGGGGTCACGGTTCCACGTCTCCTACGATAGCCACGGGCCTCAGCTTTGCTGTGGACTCAGGGTAGCCTCGGTGAAGTCTGGAAATCCACCTCTGGGGATGCAGAGACTTTGGCATCCGGCGGGAGCTTCAGAATTGCAGACCGTTCAGTTGCTTCTTTGGTGCCTGCCAAGCAGGAGAGTCACTCCTTGACCCCAAGGGAGATTTCTTCCGTCTTCTAGTCAGGATAGAACGTCGAAGGTCCAGGATGTACATTGCAGAGTTTCGTCCAAGGTAATCTAAAGTCCTAGGGACTGGATTCCTATACTTATACTAAGTTTAGGGGATGGACTAACTCTAAGGACCCACCTATGGGTGGGCCAGGAAAGAGGGGTGGTTACACCCATTTCCTTTGTCCAGTCTCGCACCAGAGCAGGGGCAGGTAGCCCCTGCAACCGGTTTGAACTGGTGTATGCACAGGGACACCAAGTGTGCCCCCAGTGCAGGACTTCAAAGCACCAGAGAGTGCTCCCGCCCAGCCCCAATACACATAAGCATGTCTGGGGAGGTCGGGACACCTTCACTCGACAGGAAACCTATTGTCCAGGCCTCCCCTGCCAGAGTTGCGGTCAGCAAAAAGGCAAAAAAAAGCAAAAACAGCAGCAGGAGGCCAGACCCGTGTCTGTGGCAGAGGCATCCATTTTGTGATGCCAGGGCTCAGGAAAGTCCTACCGGGTTTAGCCAGTGTGAACATGTCTCTCCCTCTAGAAGGGTGGAGTGCTACCCCCACCGCCAGAATTGGTGGGGGGTATTATTCCAAAGCGTTTGACACCAAACACGACATGTTTTGATGCAGCCATCCCAAAGTTAGCATTTACCGCGAGGTTATAATGCACTTAAGAGTATATGGTATGGCTGTATCACAGAACAGCCATAAGGAAGCATTTCCAAAGGTGGCAGAGGGGCTCAGCTCATGCTTGGGCACCCACTCACTTAAAACCAAGCACTCTGTCTTCAGGATTGTCAAGGCCTGCCATAGGAGTGGCTTATAGTTTTATATGTGTCTGTATAAGGTAGTGATATAGGTAGCCTATACCACTGTAAGGGGTGCAAGCACACCCTTACCCAGGCTGCAGTAGCAGACCTGTGGTGTCATTTTAGAGTGCTTCCCAGGGGTGGCATAATATATGCTGCAGCCCCTGGTAGGCCTCTGAGGTACCTATGCCCTAGGTACATAGAATACCACATACTAGGGGCTTATAAGGCACTCCAGAATCCAATTAGATATGTACCTAATGTACATGCAAACCATTTTACAGATAAAGCAGATAGACTGGGGCCCTGAATAGCAGGATCCCAGTTATAAAAGGCCAAGAAAATATTGTCTGAAACCATTGGTATGCAGGGGAAACAGCCATTACAATGCGGTCATAACCACGCGTGACCGTCACCACGAAGCCATTACCACGCATATGCCTTTTCCACACATACCTTTACCACGCATGCTTTTATTGCGAGTATGCATTTACCACGCATGATATGCGTGGTAATGGCTTTGTGGTGACGATCACACGTGGTTACTGTCACACGTTGTCATGGCTGTGGCTTAAGTGCTTTAAATTAGTTTTTAGGGCTTAGTGTTGTAGGGTCGTGTTTAAGATCGAAAGCATCATTAAAAATAACTGTGGGCTTCAAGGACCCACACCGGGGTGTTTGTGGCTAAGGCTCTGCTGGCTATAGGGGGTGTGTGGCAGGTAAATTAAGATTGACTGCGGAAAACTACTAAAATGGCGGCGGTCGGCGTTTCCACTACTGATTTGGTGCACAAGGAAAAACAACACAAATACGCAGAAACAGGTTTAACATAGAGGGAAGACTACAGTAATTGCCCGTGTTGCAGCTGAAGTGCAAAAATGGATCGGGAGAACAAAGCGGCATGACAAAAACGTAAAATGAAGTACCTGAAATGAGGAGAGGGTGGCTTGGCGAACTTGCAGCTCATGAGAGTAGCGTGGTATTGGGAACGAGGCTGCGCATGCGTGGACACTACAACTGCAGAAACTCAACTGGAAACTAACGGTCTCGGAGGTGTGGCCATGGCCCATAGTGAAGAAGACCAGAACTGTTAGGTTTGTCGATGTGATGGCTAAGTGGTGGCTGGTGGGTGCATCGGCATGAGAGGGAGATAGGGAGGAAAGTAAATGTTTACCACCTAAACTGCAAGCTTGGCACGGAGCCGATGGGCTGCTGTAGTGTCATACCACACTTCATCCAGGCAAGGAGGAATAATGCAGAGATAGTAGTAATAGCTTCAATGTTTATTCCGAGTCACTGAGTACATCCAGAGATCAGCAGCTCATCCAGTACAACTGACACTCAGTTAGAATACACACTCATACCATAACATTCCTATTACAGATGTAGATTCTATTCCTACTCACGAGCCTGCTTAAAGCGATACACCATCGCTACACATCTCCCTTCTTAATTATACTTTGGTTCACAAATATACTTTCACAGAAACTCCCACGCAACATTGTTACAAATAAAAGAACACATAATTTGCATAATACATTACTTAAAAACAACAAAACTATCAAGTTTCCGGGGAGCTGTAATACACCTACCAAACCTGCTTACCCTGCCCCCAGTAGTACATTCATTGATAGGCTCTTTACTCTGTGTGACCACTTCACCACTTTTACCCAGAACTTGACCATCCTTTAACACACTACCTTCAAGGGTTTTCCCACCAATGTCATCACCCTCATCAGAGAAAACTTCAGCTGCTCCACTTTGCTCCGTCTGAAAACTCAAAGGTTCTGTGGACTGTGCACTCACGCCAAGATCTATATCCCCTCGTCTTTCATTACATTCTCCCCCCGACGGGAAAACATCCATCCACCAATAGTCTCTTCTCCCCTCTGAAACACAATTTTTTGCTACACCTTGATCATTTGACAAAGCAATGCGGCTCATGTGATGGACACTGACATCATCAAGCTGCACTGTGTTCCTCATGACCTTTATAATGGTTTTAGGTTCCGAAAATCTGGGTTGCAATTTGCTAGATTTTTTTGCAAATTTAACTCTTACCCATTGTCCAACACGGATACATGGTTCTTTTGTACCATGTTTTTTGTCAAAATACGTTTTATTCTTATCTTGTGAAGCCTTCATAGCTTCTTTTACACGTTCAGCATCCCAGTCATACTTTCTACTTCTGCCAATCCACCCAGGATTAATTTTACAATGTGGGAATCTTCCCCGCATTATCCCAAACGGACTCTCCCCAATTGTGTCATGTGGTGTGATTCTATATGACCAAATCAACTTGTCTAATTCATCATCCCAATTCTTATTACCTTTCTTCGCCAGTTGCAAAACGCCTTTCAAAACCCTGTTAACCCTTTCTACCACTGAATTACCTCTTGGGTGATATAATGCTGTAAACTTTTGCTGAATACCAGTGTTCTCCATGAATTTTCTCATCAAGTCAGACTTGAATTGAACGCCATTGTCTGTAAGGATACGTGCAGGAAGACCTTCTCTAAGAAAGCACTTTTGTAAAAAACAAATAACTGTCTCTGTGTTTACCTTCGTCACCACTTCCACCTCAATCCACCTCGAAAACATGTCCACAAGCACCACCAGGTACTTGGTAACACCGTCTTGCCATTCTACGGGACCCATAATGTCTAACGCGACTTCTTCCCAAGGCAACTCTGGACAAGACAATGAAGACATCGGGGGATTGAGTGTTCTCTGTGCTTTATCTGAAGACTCACAATTGATGCACTCCCTTACAAACCATTCAATTTCCAAGTCAATTCTAGGCCACCAATACAATGCTTTAATGTTCCTCTTAGTACGAGAAACGCCTGGGTGTCCTTCGTGCCCAATCACAATAATTTTACTTCTCATACCATGCGGAGGTATAACTTTTCCTCCTCTACATACAAATTCCCCATCAAGGCTTAATTCATCGCGCACCTCTCAATAAGCTCTCAGTGCCAAATCCTGTTTGCACTCATTAGACCACCCTTGGATGACTCTATTTCTAACCGTTTCCAACGTTTTGTCCTTGTTACACTCCAAGTGCCAATCATCTTTACGCAACCCTGTCGTGTCGTCAAATACCCCAGCCACCGAGAATTCACACCAGGGATCTAGGTCAATCTCTTTCATAGGTAACGGGAGTCTACTCAAGAAATCCGCTATGATATTCTTAGCGCCAGGTACATACTTCACCTCGTATACGAAATCTTGGAGTCGCATAGACATCCTTGCAATTCTCGCTGAGGCTCTAGACAAACCCTCTGTCGTCAATAGCTTCATCAACGGTTTATGGTCGGAGCGCAACAAAAATTTCTTACCCCATATGAACTTCCTAAAGTGCTCCATTGCCCAAACACAGGCTAAAGCTTCGCGTTCTATTACAGAATACTTCTCCTCTGTAGGAGAAAGCGAACGAGACGCAAATGCTATAATTACTTCTTTACCATCATCCGATACTTGAGACAAAACTCCCCCAAGACCAGTACCGCTAGCATCAGTCGTGACCACGGAGAACGCCTGTGGATCAAAACCCTGCAATGTGGGAGCATGAGCAATTGCTTCTCTAATGGTGACGAATGCGCTCTGACAAGCAGGCGTCCAATTAAACATAACCTTATTCTTTAACAAATTTCGCATCTCATACGTTTTTTTCGCAAAATTGTAAACAAATTTGGAATAAAATTCCGCCAAACCAAGAAAAGAACGAAGTTCGTCCTTTGATTTAGGTGGGGGTGCTTTAAGAATGGCTTCCACCAAACTGCATTTGGGCTTTATACCTGAACAACTAATCTCATGGCCTAAATATGTAACTGACTTCTCAGCGAACTTACACTTGCTGCCTTCAGCCACCAAGCCATTTTCACGGAGAATGGACAATACCTCCCTTAAAATCATATCGTGGTGTGCTCTATCCTTCCCCATGATTAAGATGTCATCCTGGAAGACTGACACTTCTTGTATGTGGTTAAAAAGATTGGTCATGAGCCTCTGAAATACTGCAGCAGCTGATGCCAGTCCAAACGGCATGCGTTTAAATCTGTAACACCCAAAAGGGGTGCAGAAAGTGGTAAGGTGCCTGCTGCTCTTCTCCAAGACAACTTGATGATAAGCTGCTGACAGGTCCAAAGTGGAGAACCACTTTGCATTCCTAGTTACAGACAGCATTTCATCAATCCTTGGGAGAGGAAACTGGTCCACTAGTATGTTATCGTTGAGGTATCTCAAATCCACGCATAGACGGGCTTTACCGTTCGATTTGCATGCTACGACTAATGGAGAAACCCACTCTGCAGCTTCTACCGTTTCGATGACATTGTTTTCTAACATCTTCTGTAACTCTCCTTTCACCTCATCTCTCACAATGAAAGGAATGTTCCTAGCCTTGTGAATTTTGGGAATAGCTCCTTCTTTTAAATGAATACGATGGGTAAATCCTTTTAACTTGCCCATGGTATTTGTGAATACTTCCGGAAACTCCTGTAAAACCCACTTCTTAGTGTCCTCCCCATCACACGAGACTAAAACTTGTTCCTTGCTATTCGGATTCAGGATGATATGTAACGACTTCTGATCTTTCCATCCCAACACTGGTGGGCCTTCTTTAGCTACATATAGTTTACCCACTGCTTCTCTCTCTTTGAACCTGAAGACTAACGTTCTAAAACCTAACATGTCTATTTTGTCCCCTGTGAAGCTCTCAGCAGAGACATCATTGGGTTCCAACCACTCCCCAATTTTACCAATAAACACGTTGTTCCATATCTCTTGTGAAATTATGGTGAATGGAGATCCCGAATCAGCAGCAAGTTGTACTACAATGCCCCCTAACGAAATCATACATAATGGTTTAGAAGATGAACTACCCGTTATATTCAGTACCACTTTCTTTCTTTGGATGCAATTCACTTGAATATCTGCATCACTGGCAGTTGATGAACTATCATCATCCTCTTCTTGAACACATTTCACCTTATTCTTAGTGTTCATTTTTTTTTTGCGTCTGCACACTCTAGAGAAATGACCAACTAGCCCGCACTCTAAGCACTTAGCCAACTTTGCCGGACACTTCTCATAGCCTGCAGAGTGTGAATAACTTCCACATCTATAACAAATCAGACTTCCCGACCTTCTGTTATCAACATTATCCATTTTTTTTTTGTAGTTAAGTCTGATTTGCCTTTATCGAACCGTGAGTTACCGTTATTTCTGTACACATTTTTCTTTTCACTCACTTTACCCACCACCTCACTAGTGGCAGCTTTATCATTCGAGAGCGTGGCTTTCGCACACCTCTCTGAAAGTTCACCTTTCTTAACAATAGCAATTATGTCTTTAAGACAACTCTCTCCTTCTATCCACAATTTATCTTGTAGTGACTTATTCTTAGTGTACATTCACGAGCCTGCTTAAAGCGATACACCATCGCTACAGCTGCCCTGAGTGCAACTTTCAGTGCTATAGGCAGTTTTGCACATACCACAATTTCAAAATAAAAGTTTGCATGAAAGTGGCATGCGTGGTTAGTGTATGCATTGTAATGGCACTTTCAAAGTGCCATGAAGCATGTGTGATGAAATGGTATGCGTGGAAATGGGATGCATGGTAGTGGGTCATGCGTGGTAGTCGATGCGTTGTAAAGGCATGCATGATGAATGTGTGCGTTGTTCTGTCATACAACCGGTATGCAGCAGTAGAGGGCTATTAAATCCTTATAAGGATTAGATTATAGTATTCCGAGCAGGACAGCAAAATAAATATGTAAGGGCTGGGTGTCAGGAACTAGGGTCTTAATTTTGTAGCGACAAGTTACTGAGTAGTAAATGTGTGCTTGTATTGTTTTTACCTATGGCTGTTTTAAGATGTATTTATTACTGGAGTATTTATTTTATGGATATTCTGAAATCAATTATTATTTATGTATTTAGTGGTTTATTGTAGTGGTTTTATACAGCTGCTCTTCTCCTGGAACATAGGTAATGAGGCAAATTGCGTCCCTGTTAAGACCTGCCTCACTACAATATTCCATTGGCTAGCAAAGGCTCAATTAAAATGTAACAAGAGCAAGGCAGAGAGTCTTCTTTTCGGGAATTTCCTCCAACAGCTCTGGCTCTCTTTTTGGCCAGATAAGTCCCCCCTGCCGTCGCCCCAGGGTGGACCTGAAAAAACCTTGGGGATATGGTTCGATAAGACGCTATGCTTTGGTCCCCAGGTCAAAAGGCTGTTGAGAACTTGTTTTGGTATCCTGAAAACACTAAAGAAATTACTACCACTGCTCCCCACTAATGCTAAGAAAACGGTCATCCAAGCCTTGATTACGTCACGCATTGACTATGCCAACGCGCTATATGTCAGCCTGCCAGGTTATTTCCTCAATAAACTCCAGGTGATTCAGAATGCAGCAGCTAAGTTATTACTTAACCTCCCTTATGCTGCATCTTCCTGACCTTCACTGGTTGCCGGTGAAAGAAAGGGTGAAATTCAAATCCCTTGTCATGGTACTTTCCGCATTATATGGTCTTGGCCCGGCCTATTTGAGATCAAGATTTAGGGGGTCATTACGATGGTGGATGGACTTCCATCCGGTCGCCATCGTGCCGGTTTTTGGGACTGTCTGCCTGTAATGCGGCGGTCCTGCACATGGTCCTGCTGACTGCAGCACCCGCGGCAATGTCCGAAATGCAGTGTTTGCATTTCCCTGCACTACGTGGCAGGCACCACATGGTGCCTGCCACCTGCTGCAGAGAAATAATATGGTACCCCCCAGTGCACACCCACCACCCCAACACAAGGGGGCCCCGCTACGGGCCCCAAATGCAATCCATGCCAGCCTGTGAATGGCGGTTTCACCGCCATACACCGGCTGGTGGGGAGGCAGCATCATAATATGGCGGTCGGTGCCTGCTAGGCACGCCCAACATATTGTAGATGCGGGGTGGGTCCGCCAGGCAATTGTAACGATTGCTTGTGGCGGACCCGTGGCGGACTGACTTTGCGTCTGCCAGCCCACCGCTCACCATTGTAATTTGGTGGGTGGAGAAGTGCTTTACAATGGCGGTTAAACCACCACCGTAATGACCCCTTTCGTTTCTACTCACCACCCAGGCAACTACGTTCCTCAAATAAGCTTGTACCCCCAGGGTCTTCAAAAAGAAGGCCGGCTCTAGATCCTTATCTCGGTTGGGAGCTTTGACTTGGAATTAACTTCCGACTGAGCTCCGTACTGTGAGTGCTCTGAGGTCATTTAGAAAGAAACTCAAAACTTTACTCTTTAAAGAGACTTCTTTGATCTGTCTAACCACCTAGCAGAGTACGGGCCGGGACACTCCTTGGAGTAGCTGTGCGCGCTATAAGTGCCATTAACAGCGAAACATATGGCTCCATGTCACCAGAAGGTGTATTATGGTGCTTTACATCGAAAAATGCGTGCAGTACATGACAATATGGGTTTCAATAAATTTAGAACGGGAAAGGGGCATGGGGTGATGGAGAAATTAATCAATGAAAAACATCATGAAATATATGGTGTGAAAAATACAAATTAACAAGTATCAAATGCCCAGTGTACATTTAGGCATAGGAAATTAATAGATTTTCTAGGGTAAGAGAGATCTTTTTTTCTAGATTGTCTCCATCCCTCTGAGAAGGACAGGAGACTTGCTAAGTAGCTAGACCTTCCATTAGGCAGTATAGATAGCAAATTTTGAAACAATGCATGCCTCTAGTGGCAGTCTGTGAAGCTCTCTTAGCTTCACCGAGAAATGTGGTTGAATCTATCTTTCTGTGCAATGAGGCATGCAGTAGTAAAGGAAATAGCTATGAGTAGGGACAACGTGGAGGTTGGTAGACCAGGTAAGATAGCATTGCCTGAGTCAATTCGGGATATATTGAGCTCATGGGCTGTGTGCTAGAAAGAAGGTGTTTTATTTTCTTAAGTTTGTGAAGTTGACAGATTGCCTTAATTTACTTACATAAGGGAGCATTGAGAGGGAAGAGTCGATCATGAATTCTAGTAAGCGGTTTGCTGTCTGCATTAAGTGCTGGCACATAACCAAACTCCTCTAGTTCTTCAATCAGTGAAGGGTCCATTTTATTATTGGATCTGCTACAGATTAACAAAAAAACTGTTTTCTGGGGGTTCAGCGGCAGGCAGTTTGAATTCATCAAGTCCTGCATTTTCCTTAAGCCCCACTGCAGGGTATGAAGATTGTTGATCAACGTCAGTGTGATGTGAAGTTACGTGTCATCGGCCTGCAGTAACAGCCCTAGAGATCATACTCATAGGTTGAGTATCATTGGGGTGAGTGTGGAGACTTGAGGGATCCCACACACCACCAGTTCTGTTCAGGATCAGTTCTCTAGTTTGACTAACTGCAATCGTCCTTTCAGGAGAGATCTGAACCAACTTAGCACAGATTCTATAAAGCCCATTCATTCTTCCTTCAAGGGTCCTTGGGATTACTTTGTGGTCAACTGTAGCAAAGGCAGCTACAAGTCCAGGAGGAACAGAACGCAGGCCTCCCGACATCTAGGATGTTGTGAATATCATCAAGGCCTTTCAGCGTTGCTATTTCTGTGCTATGACCTTCCCTGAGCCCGGATTGGTCAGACTATAGTAACACGTTCTCACTTAAGTACTGAAGGATGGAGACACATTTCTCAATGGCTCTGCCCAGCCCTAGCAGGCTGGTGGGAGTGTGAAAGTGTTCAAAACTTATGGCTTTGCATTAGATTTCTTTAAATTAGGTGTGATCCGACCCATTCTTAGATTGCTCAGATACTTTCCTTGTAGCAGCTAAGCGCTGATTAAAGAAAGACAGAACGATGCTAACATGGAAATTAGATTTAAGAATCTTCGCTGGGATAGTGTTTCTGAGGTAGTAGGTGGAACACATTTGACTGATTATATTTATGAGGTCTTCAAATTGTAATATCTGGAAGGAACTCTAAGTGCCGGCAATTTTGAAGTGTGACAGGTGGCTGAGTAAGATTGGTGTTGGAGACTTCTTTTATGTTGGCAATTGTTTTTTTAGAGAAAAAGGCCAAGAATGTGTTGATTTTCTAGTTGGAGAGGAACTCCCTGAGCTGGTAGCTTTGGTGTTTAATTTTACATGGGTAAATAAGGATCGAGAGGGTTAGGAGAGTGGCATATTTGCATAGCTGCATCTGGGTGAAGGCTGCTTTTGCTTGCAAAATTCCATGTTTATACATTTTGTGAGCCTTCACTAGTTTATATTTCGTATTTTTTATTTTTCTTCTTGACAGAGTTTTTCTAATGATCTGATTTCTTTCTTGATTTTGCACAATTCCTTGTTGAACCAAGGGTTGCTGGGTGCGGGTTTGGACATAATTAGATTTTTGGGAGCAATCACAGTAGTGAAATAGTGAATAGCATTAGAATGGTTGAACTTGAATTTAAGTCCATACCCAGCCATTTTACGAAGGTTACACTGGCTATGGATTTATCAAAAGGCAAACTTCAGTATACTCTAGACGAGTCAGTCTCCAGCTTGAAAATAATGGATCCACATGCTCTGGTTGTTGCTGATAGATCTGGGCAGGGTGTTCCAAATTCTCAAAACAGGAAAAAAAAGTGGTAACTTAGGCTGACAACTCTCAAAAACGAATGTACTGTGTAATTGTTGGATTAGATTTGAGAGTCCACAGTAAGGTATCTCTGCTTCAACAGACAAGCCTAGAAATATATTATCTGGGAAGTGGGGAAAATTGCAAAGATTTGGGATAGACTTGGGTCCGCTGGTATGAAGCTTTCTTGTATCCCTATTGCAGCGAGAGCAAAAAAGATCTACTTTTTAAAAGAGATATGGAGATATTGCTGCTTTCACAGGTCCATTGTCATGTAATCGACTGCTTGAATGGGTAGGAGTCAGCAGAACTAGACAAGTCACTATCTGGAACGTTTCTAATGGAAATAAATTAAGATGGTGCCTTGAAGGGAAGTTAAGAGTCTACCCAGACATACTCTGCCAGCCACATATGAGGTTTTCACGAGATAAACGATATATGAAAATCAGTATATGATTCCATCAGAGCACAGCTACAGAGAGTTTTGCTATTTCCTGACTTTGTTAGTGGCAAGAAAAATACAGGCATATTCAATTAAATTTAATATGTGCTGTATGGGTAAGTATATGGATCACAAACCCAAATTTGCCCTTCTTCCTAGTACACAAACAACAGAATAATTGTTGTCACTTTATAATATTACTACAAAACTCAGCGACATTCATTTGATCAATGTTGTAGCAATTCAGGTGTGATTTAAATCAGCAAGAATTCATGCATATACTGAATTGGTCACAGGCAGATATTTTCAGTAGGCACAAAACCCACTGAAATAATTTCGAGGATCCGAACTTTTGACTTGCTAGTTAGTCAAGGACTTTTGCAACAACCGCATGAACCTTCTGAGCTGTTAAACTAAAATATGAGCCTAGAACTGCAGGTTTACAAGTGGTGCTGTGAAGAAGGCCTATTGATATTGCTACAAAACTGCAAGATTGTGGTAACAAGCTGAATATTTAAAAACTGTGTATGTATGCATGTATGTACGTACATATATTATAGCGCCCCTACACTTACACATGTTTAGAGGCACTTTACATCAGGACAATTAAAGATGTTGTTACATTTATGTGATTAGAACAAAAACAGACTTTTTTTGTGTAAAATTTAAAGCTAGGATTTGAATAGTTAAGGACTTACATTGGAACATTCATCTATTACAGAAATAACGAAAGAAATGTTTTAGAAAATAAAAGAAATAACTAAAAAGAGGTGGAATTTTCAAGTGCCTTCTAATGGAAAACCGAGAACGTTTGGTTGACAAACCAAAAGGAGAGAGCCCCAGAGAACAGCAATGAACAGAGAAAAAGTTTGAGCCAGGCCTCCAGTGCAGACAGTGAGTAATTGCAAGCAGACGCATCACACCTCTTCCCTGTCACCACCGCCAGTGTCCTGGCCGGACTTATTTATCTTTGCTGGAGCGGAATACTTGCATAAGGTTCTAAATAAGTGCTTAACTTGTAAAAAATTAGTGCCAGGGCCCTGAACAGGAGGCCACACTGGCTCACACCACCCATTGCTACTACCCTCACTGCGATGACAGTACTTACACAACCACTAGCCATCACACTGGTACAAGTGTGACGATTCAGACTGTTCTAGGCCACCCAAAGCTAAAAGAATGGCTTGGTAGGCAGGTATTGTTTTAATGTCTATTTGCTTAATAACCACTGGTGTGCTTATCCCTATATTTCACAAACAGCGCCACCATGTGGTAGCTGTCATAAGACCCGGGCTTGTCAATCAAGTGGCAGTGCTGAGCATCATAACCACCGGCTCAAATTAAGCACTGTTCTAAATCACATCTGAGTCACCCTTTGCCATCCTCATTGGCCGTTCCTTAAAAGCAGGGGTGTGGCGCAGTGGGCCCCACACTTCATTGGGCCCCGTCCAGACCTACTTAAACCTGCAAGAATGGAGGGGCTCAGAGCTTCCTCGTCGCATTCTGCAGGGCAGCCCCATTCTTTTGTGTTAGACCACTGCTTAGGAGACCTGATGTTTCTACCTTCGAGAATGATCGTTAGTCAGTCAGCCTATGGGAGAAGAGGAAGAGTGCAGATCAGGTAACAGGAGAGGGTATGAGTTGAGAAGAGGAAAGGAAATGAAAGGAAAGAAGGAGACTAGAAAGAACAGGGTGAGAAGAAAACAGCAGTTTTAGCTATTCTTCTAACATAGATAGAGCATACAGGGAGACCATGATGGTATGGAGAAAGCGGAGGCCAGAACGATGAGAAAAGGAAAGAATCCGAAAATGAACTTATACCTGTAAATAATTGTTATTTTAATATTTGTAATAATGAATCGTAATAATGAAGAATTGAATTGCGTATCTAATGTATTTTATGAACTTTCAGGTGTAGGTACATTTTAATGATTGAGGACTGGTTATCTTTGAATTGTAAGATTTTAATTAATCATGCAATAAGTAAATAATAATTAAAATGGGGGAATGGTAATGTCTGCTATTTGCAGTGTTTTGAAACCACACACGTGGGCAAGGTAGCATTTTATAAAAGAAATAATCTACTGAGTTATTCTCCTCCCACAACTTAGCGTCCCTTTTAGGAAGTGCCATTGCACCTAGCTGACTTTCTGTGCCCTACTGGCCTGTTCAAAAAAGGTCCTGGTGGGAGCTTTTCCATCTAGTGAGATTAATACAATGCATATTCACTCCATAGGGCTGTAGGACATAAGTACTTATTGTGGTTCTGCTTTATGTTGCTATTCTTTCATTAATGCTGAAGGAAGTTACTCCTTGTAAAGACACTACAATGTTACCTAAGAGGGTGAAGGGATACATCTGTGTGATGTCAGGTAGTATGTAAATTAGAGGGGCCTTATACTTTCACATTCTACCCAAAACAAATCCTAAGAGTGGCTCTGAGTAACCCCTATGTCTGTCAAATTTGAGTAAAAGTGGGCTCCCTAAAATTGTCCCGGAAATGGTGATAACAGTATGTATGCCCCCATAAGAGGTGTGCACACTGAATATGGACTCCAGAATATGAGTGGGACATAATATTGAGAACAAAATATTGAAAAAACAAAATTGACAGGTAAGTAAGTATAGATAATCTATAACTAACTTCATATATAGATATGTACCTGCATAGTACATGTATCTTCAAGGTACGTAGATGTGGAATTAGGAATAGTAAATCTATACTTTCCTACATGCATTAACCTTTCAATATTTTATCCCTCTACATTGTTGTACAACAGTTTCCTAGGGTTCGATACTCTACAAAACAACCCCCTTGAACTGAATCAGTGTGGCAGATAGCAAAAGCCATGTTCAGGGCCGGACTGGAAACCAAGACCGGCCCTGGCAAAGTGCTCGGCTACCCCCCCCCGGTTGGGGGTACGGCCGAGCTCTTTGCCAGGACCGGTTTTCGGCCGATTTTATTACAGTACCGATTTTGCAGCTGTGCCGCAAAACTGGCCCCTAGGGGCCGAAAACCAGCCCCCACCCTTGAGGCCCACTGGGGGATTGCCCGGTGCCCGCTAGGGCCAGTCCGGCCCTGGCCATATTTGCACTCTGGAGGCGAGATGGAAATCAACCCAAAATTGATATAGAGAGACTGTTAGACCTGCCAGCCTTAGGGTGGGCTTCCTCCAATCTTTTCACTTTTTGCCTCCATGTTTTACCAAATCTAAAAGGTAGGACATGTACTTTTATGTCTTGCATGTCCTGGGTGTGACAAACCGCTTATTTCGTTTTTCACTACTGTGAGGCCTACTCCTCATAGGTTAGCCTTCGGAATTCCATAATACACTTTTAAGCTCTAATTCCTGATCAGAGTAGCTTTTTCATGTTTCATATGTTTTGAATGGTATTGATAAATTCCACTTTCTGGTGAAGTTGAATTTAATATTGCTATTTTAGAAATTACACTTTTAGAAAGTGCAAAAAGAACAATTGATGGACAGAATGCTAAAAATGCCATACATTCACATCTGAGCATAAATCCATTCTTTTTTGCTACCCATGCCATTCCAGTTTAGACTCAGCTATATGCAAATCAGTCTTGACCCTGTGCCCAATGGGAACAGTCCAGCCCGAACTGCCAAGCCAGGTCCTCCCTGGACTGGAAACAAGCATCTTAGGATCGGTTTTGGGGTTTCACCCCTCATTAGCCAGGCTAGCTTGACTCTAGTGGCATGGAGAGCACAGGCCCACATCTGGGCATACCCGTCCCACTCGGGGTGGCAAATGCAAAAAGAACAATTGATGGACAGAATGCTGAATAATGTCATACCTTCACCCCAGTACAGAGATCTGGGCCTAAATCCATCTTTTTTTTACTCCCCATGCAATTCCGGTTTAGAGACAGCCATATGCAAATCAGTCATGACCCTGTTCCCCATGGTGACAGTTCAGCCCCAACTGCCAAGCCAGGTCCTCCCTGGACTGAACTGGTCCCGTGCTCACTGAGCCACTGGATTCAAGCTATCCTGGCTTACGAGGGGTAATGCCCTGAAACCGCTCCCAGGATGCTTGTTTCTGGTCCATGGATGACCTAGCTTGGCAGTTCGGGTTGGAACAGGGTCAAGACAGATTTGCATATGGCTGAGTCCAAACTGGGGTGGCGTGTTGAGCAAAAGAACAATGGATTTGTGACTGGGGAGAATGTATGCATTGTTCAGCATTCTGTCCATCATTTGTTCCTTTTGCTTATGTTGCCCTAAGTGGGAAGGGTATGCCTAATGTGGGTCCTGTGCTCGCTGCACCACTGGATTCAAGCTAGCCTAGATGATGAGGGGTGATGCCCTGAAACCGGTCTCAGACATGGAAGGGCTTTCAATGTTGTGCAATGACCATATCATTGTCACTTCTCTAAAGCGGAAATTTTGTCACAGCAGTTGTCTAGCTGTGCTCACGGACTGCTGCAAAAAGCAGCAAAAAAGACTTACTTGAGTTATAAATGGCTCCTGTGTTTGTATCGCATTTTCACTCGCAAAAGATGACCCAATATTAGAGATGCGAAGGTGTTGAGCACTGGCAAAGTTTTCCTACATGCATTGGAAATGCTTCTCAATGAAGGTAGACCACGTATGTCAAACTTTTGGTACGAGGCTTAGGCAAGCAGACTCAAAAGTTTAAAAAGATATGTCCTGCAGAGAAAGAGGGAGCAGGGCAGATCCACCATCGGCACGGTCCCTTAGCATTAGATGTATCAGCCAGCCGCCTCCTCGATAATAATAGGGCATTCTTGCTTAAAAGTCCATTGATAAATGTTGGAGCTAGAATGTGGGGGAGGGAGGACCCCAGGGCTGTGTGAGCTGTGGAATGATGATGCCTCTGCCACCACCCCTTCTAACTGGTCTAAGGGGGATCACCTTAAAGCCATGCCCACTTTCTGCCCAAACATAGGCAGCAGTCTATTCATGCACCCATTTTAACATTTGTGTTGGGTTCTCCTTCTTTATAAGAGCCCTCAAATCGAGCTCATATTAACATGGTGGGGATGTAGACTTATGGCTAAAGCTGCCGACTGTGAAGGGGGGAAGCAGTTTCGAGTCTCGGCATCGGCTCAGCATCTTTTGATTCTGGGCAAATCACTTAATCTCCCCTGCCTACCAAAAATGAATGTGTCCTTGTGTAACTTAACTGGAGCTCATGTAAACCGCTCCAGTACCTTCGGGTTGAGTTCGCTCGATATAAATTTGCAATATATTACCTACTGGCGGTCGCCAGTAGGTAGTTATAGTTAGGACCCCTTTTCCATAGGAAATCCGCAACATTCTATTTTGAATAACTTTGGCGCCGGTCGATGAATCCTCGTGAATTTCTCAAAATAGGTGGGGCGCTACGCTCCGCTCCTACCCTGAAAGTCTCGGGGGGATACGTCAAGCGGGGGCTGAGATAAAAGGGGGGTCCCAAAACGCGTTTTTCCCATGCATTTTTCCATAGGACCTTTAGAACGAGCTACAGCCCGAACGGCTGAACAGAATTACTAGAAATTTGGCAGAGAGGTAGTCCCTATGTCAAGGAAGTGCCTTTTGTAGGTTTGGTGTACATCTGTTCAGTAGATTCTGAGAAAATAGCCTTTAAATCAATATATATATCTGAGCCCGCTTACGGTACGCTTACCGTACGCTTACCGTAAGCTTACGGTACGCGTACGGTGGCGTGCGCGAGCGCGATTCTGATTGGCTGTTAGATCTTAGTAAACATTCGAATCGGCCGAAACCAGGAAGCGGCGGCCGCCATTTTGTGTGTTTCACTCAGAAAAAAAAGAGTGAAAACAAGAAAAGGGGGCAATGAGGAGAGTTACAGACCCCCTTACATTTGTGAGGGGGTCAAAGAAGGACTGAAAAGTACAAAGAAAACATTTATTGATTTTTAAAAAAATCACGGGGTACGCGTACGGTAAGCTTATGGTAAGCGTACGGTAGAAAAAAAAATAAAAAAATAAATGAAATTCAGATTTAAGTGTTTAGATATTAGGGGGCTCTAAAAAGAGCCGTTGTGTTTATGAAATGATTTTTTAGTGGTACCTACAAGTAAGTACCGATGCAGAGTCTAAGGTTCAAGAGGAAGACTCTGTTCCCTTCATCATTGAAGTGCACACCATCTCCTCTATAAATGTCTTGCATGTCATAACGCAAGTTGTTGTGGTAAATGGCACCCATACCATAGTCACGGAGGAAAGCAGAAACAGATTTGTTGACGTGCTTTCTTGCTTTGTCAATCTGCGGACAGAAATGATTGGACCAGTTCCATTTTTGCCTTTGGCATATGTTGGAAAACACAAAGGCAGTTTTAGGGAAAAGTGAAAACAGTTGTGCAAAGGTGTCCTTCATAAGCATTTCCAGACCTACCCCAGTCAAAGTGCCTAGGTCATTGCCACCACAGTGCACTATTATGAGGTCAGGGTGTTGGATTTGCATGAAGGATTTCACCAATGGCATCAATTGGTGCCACTTTAACACTCTCTGACCAATCCATTTAATGTCTACATTTGGCAAAGCAAGGTCTCTCACCATATCTGTTTTCTCTGCAAACTTTTCACTCCAGAAGACATAGCTGTGCCCTACAATCCACACTGTGAACATCTTCAAAGGAGAACTGGATGCACTCAGGAGGTGTCTTTCAGTAGAATGGCAATAAGAAAAGAAAGACAGTTTGGAAATGGAGGCATACATATTTTTTTCAAAACAAAAAGAACTGATTGGCTGTTTCATACCATTCTAGAATAAAAACTAGGCTGTATGTGTAAATTAATAGAAGCATGTTTTGTATTGGTACAAAAAAATGTGTTTCCAAAGAACAGTACTTAGCATTTAAAAAACCGTACAAATTCACTGAAAAAACCATAGGTTTCACACACGTTATAGTTAGGAATTAGCATTTAAAAAACCTTGCAAATTCACTGAAAAAACCATAGGTTTCACACATGTTATAGTTAGCGGAAATTTTACTGATAAAAAACCAATGAAATTGCCCCGTTATAGTTAGTGCTGGCAACTATAACTCACGCGACCGCAATCTTCTGCTGATGACATATGTGTCTTTATAAAAAAAATATTTGTAATATATCTATAGCTAAAAATGTATGGAAGAAGACATGGGCAAATAAGTGTCTAAATACAGTATTAGCATCAGCAGAAGATTGCGGTCGCGTGAGTTATAGTTGCCAGCACTAACTATAACGGGGCAATTTCATTGGTGTGTGAAACCTATGGTTTTTTCAGTGAATATATATTCACTGAAAAAACCATAGGTTTCACACATGTTATAGTTAGCGGAAATTTTACTGATAAAAAACCAATGAAATTGCCCTGTTATAGTTAGTGCTGGCAACTATAACTCACGCGACCGCAATCTTCTGCTGATGCTAATACTGTATTTAGACACTTATTTGCCCATGTCTTCCTCCACGTTACGCTAGATGGGCCATGTACGCACGATGCGCTTCGCGCACCGTGCGCACATGGAGGACATATGATGCACTTCGTTTTGAAAGGTAATATTGTAATTTTTCGTATATTTTATAAGCCATGCACAAATGGTGCCCTTCGGGCACCATTTGCACACGGGGTGGAGAGAGTGTGGATAATTTTTTTTTTTATTTTTTTTTTTGTAATATTTTAGTTTATCTCTGTGGTAATAAGCCATGCACAATTGGCGCCCTTCGGGCACCAATTGCACACGGGGTGGAGAGAGTGTGGATAATTTTTTTTTTTTTAATTTTTTACCGTACGCGTACGGTAAGCATAATCGGCGAAATTACCGAAAAAATAAAAATTCCGTTTTTGCCCTTGGGGGATCTTTGGGGACTCCCTCAACATGGCTATGTGTGTGGGAGCTGTCTAAACAGCCCCTTTACATGTTTTTGGGCTTTATATTTTAAAAATCACTCTCAGTGCGAGAGAGAAAATGGCGGCCGCCGCTTCCTGGTTTCGGCCGATTCGAATGTTTACTTAGATCTAAGAGCCAATCAGAATCGCGCTCGCGCACGCCACCGTACGCGTACGGTAAGCGTACCGTAAGCGCACCGTAAGCTGGCTCAGATATATATATTGATTTAAAGGCTATTTTCTCAGAATCTACTGAACAGATTTACACCAAACCTACAAAAGGCACTTCCTTGACCTGAGGACTACCTCTCTGCCAAATTTCTAGTAATTCTGTTCAGCCGTTCGGGCTGTAGCCCTGTCTAAAGGTCCTATGGAAAAATGCATGGGAAAAACGCGTTTTGGGACCCCCCTTTTATCTCAGCCCCCGCTTGACGAATCCCCCTGAGACTTTCAGGGTAGGAGCGGAGCGTAGCGCCCCACCTATTTTGAAAAATTTGCGAGGATTCGTCGACCGGCGCCAAAGTTATCCAAAATAGAATGTTGCGGATTTCCTATGGAAACGTGGTCCTAACTATAACTACCTACTGGCGACCGCCAGTAGGTAATATATATATATATATATATATATATTATCTACTGGCGGTCGCCAGTAGATAGTTATAGTTACAACCTAGTTTCCATAGGAAATCTCAAAATTCTATTTTGAATAACTTTGGCGCCGGTTGACGAATCCTCGCGAAATTTTCAAAACTAATGGGGCGCTCCGTTCAGCTCCTACCCTGAAAGTCTCGGGGTGATTCGTCAAGCGGGGGCCGAGAAAAAAGGGGGGTCCCAAAACATGTTTTCCCCATGCATTTTTCCATAGGACCTTTAGACACAGCTACAGCCCGAACGGCTAAACAGAGTTACTTGAAATTTGGCAGAGAGGTAGCCATAAGGCCAAGGAAGTGCCTTTTGCAGGTCTGGTGTAAATCTGTTCAGTATTTCCTGATAAAATAGCATTTAAAAGCATATCAATATCTATACGCGCGCACCGTGCGCGCACGGTGCGCGCACCCTGCCGTGCGCGAGCGCAATTCTGATTGGTTGTTAGATGTCGGTAAACATTCGAATCGGTCGAAACCAGGAAGTGTCGGCCGCCATTTTGTCTCTCGCAGTCTGAGGGGGTGAAAAAAAAGGTGGAGAACGTGAAAAGGGGGCAGAGTGGACAGTTCCTGACCCCCTAGCCTTGGTCATGGGGTCATAGAACGACCCCCAAGGGAGAAAAAAACTATTTGTTTGAGTGCGCGCACCTTGCGGACTATGACCCGTGGGTGCTCGGTGCGCGAAGCGCACCGAGTGCCCACAGAGCGCGCACCTCGGGATTTAAAAAAAATAATAATAATTCACGGTGCGCGCACGGTGAAAAACCTGAAAATTTTTTTTTTTATAAATAAATAACTTAGTATTTAAAAAGCCGTACAAATTCACAGAAAAAACCATAGGTTTCACACACGTTATAGTTACGAATTAGCATTTAAAAAACCTTGCAAATTCACTTAAAAAGGTTTCACACATGTTATAGTTAGCTGGACATTTCACTCGTAAAAAACCAATGAAATTCCCCCGTTATAGTTAGTGCAGGCAACTATAACTCACGCGACCGCAATCCTCTGCTGATGACGTCAGATATTACATCACTGATGACATATGTGTCTTTATGAAAAATAAATATTTGTAATATATGTATAGCTAAAGATTAATGGAAGAAGACATGGGTAAATAAGTTTCTAAATACAGTGATGTAATATCTGACGTCATCAGCAGAGGATTGTGGTCGCGTGAGTTATAGTTGCCTGCACTAACTATAACGGGGGAATTTCATTGGTTTTTTACGAGTGAAATGTCCAGCTAACTATAACATGTGTGAAACCTATGGTTTTTTAAGTGAATTTGCAAGGTTTTTTAAATGCTAATTTGTAACTATAACGTGTGTGAAACCTATGGTTTTTTTTCAGTGAATATACATATATATATCCCCTCTGTGCAGGGTTGTGGCAATCAAAGGTGCATCTGTGCCGGTTTTGAGGTACACTTTCGAATTCCAGTTATGTTTTTTCTTATTCAGTATGGCATGATAGTGACCATTTTGCAAGCTTGCATTAGGGCCTTGCTACTCCACTACCTTCTGTGAATTTTCCTCTTGCACACTTTGCACAATATCTGGCTTGTGAAAAAAAATCACCTCTATGTGGGTGAAATGTTTTAATTTCTTTTGGAGGAATTATGCGGTGTCAAAACAATTATGTGCAAAGCCTGCTTCGTCATTTTGCACTATGCTGTAGTACGAAATGCATCCTTGGGTCGTTTTTGGCCCAAATGTGCATTTCACGGTTAGAAAAGAACTCAAAATCATGTAGGACGCGAACGACAGCTGATTGCGTTTGGCATGTTCACATTCTTCCCACGCCTCAATGACGTGGTTCAATGACATAATCTCAGGTATTTAGCCTATCAGTCATAATACGAAATATTACACGACATTACGCCGGCAGAAATTACATTTCGCGCAAGCCTAATATTCCCGTGATTTTGGCCCCTTGCACTTACCGAGAAAGGACGGACAGATGACGGAGCCCTGAATCTCCGCCAGAAGGCATAGTTCGAGTCCGGTTCGTTGGCGCTATCAGCATCAGCTTGGACAAATATTTGTGGGCTAATAATACCACTATTTGCACATGCTCGGTGTGCGTGGGAGATGAACTTGATGTGTCTTTCGCCTGTACTTTTTTCCACTCAGCAGCATGAGCCCAGGATCTCGCGACTCACTCACTCCACCTGACCACAATCTGCTCCGCACTCCAGGGCGAGTGCCGCGGGTGGCCCTCGCGACGTGGCGCGCGCGCTAAACGTGCGGGCCGGGCTTCACAATGCAGCCCAGTCACTGCGAATGTCGTTTACTCATGGAATGTGGCACGGGGCCAACGCTGCAAATTAACTAGTGTTCCAGCTGCTTTCTGTACGCAGCGATGTGCACAGAAGCTGAAAATATGTCGTTAAAGGTTACACCAGGGCCTTTCTAGTGACAACGAGCAGCCCTGTGTTCTGGATTCAATTTTAAAGTGCCAGAAGGGGCCGACTTCTGAATGTCACACCTCAATTTGGCATAGTTTGGAATTTTAAAAAGTCTGATTGTGGAACATAGTGCCTGTGAATCAGCCCTGACTAGAGTGACATTTCCCAAAAACCCAGAAACATTAAAACTGCAATGGGCTACTTTTTTATTGAGTGAACAATTAATAATTAAAAAGGGTTTTATGTATGTTGGCACAGATGTGTTACTATATCTACCCCTTTTTGTTGCCAATTACTATATAAACCTTCTAAATCTTTCAGAGTTAAACTTAATTAAAGTGCTGCGATATGTGCTGATGTTTTTTGGGAGAGTATCTGAGAGGCCCTTGCATTTATGAAAAAAATAAAACGCTGCTTAAAACCTTGAGCTTGAACTGCGCTCTTCTAAGAAGAATCGGGCATTTCCCCTCCTTTTTTATTGTATTCTATGCTACCCATATTACCTGAGCCAACAATACCACTAAAGAAGTATTCAGGTCAGTAGGACAGTGAAGGAATTATTTAGTCCCTATTCCAGTATTAGCTCCTCCAGGCTCCCATTACAACTCTGTGAATCTTTGTCATTGTGTAGTTTTCCAAAATGAATGTTATTTACGATAACTTAGATGCAGCCCTTAAAGGTCTCTAATTGACAATCCTAGAGCGGTGGCCTGTGATTCAAGAAAACAGAGGTTTTGCATTTCACTCTGGTAACTGTTTTGGAAATAACGGCCGCCATCATGGCCGTCCAGCCGCTTCTGCTCTAGATCAATGCCTTGCTAAAATATTCCACCTAGCGGTTGACACTATTGCACACACTCTAACATCTATCATCAATGCCTCTTTCTCTAAGACTGCCATTCCAATTTACTGGAAATGTTTCGTTACTTACCGGTAATCTTCAAAAAACTTTACCCTGGATTCATTTCCCATTTGGGGAATTGTCCCAGTCCTCACCCTACTCCCGTTTACATTTCTTGGCAGAAGGCTCACGCAGCACAGCCTGAACAGCAGAATTAATCAAATCCTGCAAATCCGACCTGGAAGTCTGCAACAGGTCATCCTCCTGCAGGTCCTGCACATTAATCTATTTGGAAAGAGACTTGGCAGGCACCTGGACCGAATACTCATCCCCCATGGCCAAGGCTGAAGGTACAAGCACCAAACAGGAACCAACAGAGAAAGAGGAAGTGCCCAGCAACTCCCAGTAAATACCTCCTCTCAGCAAACAAGTCTCAAAATTCATGAGACTTTAATTGCCAAAAGACAGCCTCCCCACAGTCACATACACACAAGACATGGCCGCGGGAGCCGGGTGCTGCTGGATGCCCTTAGCACTGGAACAGCCCATCTACCGATCTCAGAGAAAGCTCCTCGCACCAGCCAAGCACATGCATTGGGAGGGCGTCGGAAAACAGAGCAGGGACGCGATCGACCGGAACACCGGTAAGGCCAGCGTTATAAAAAGCACATACATAAAATAAAAAAATGAAAAGTAAACACTCACTGACTCGCAGCCCCGACACGGAGGAAGAGAAACCAAGGCTCCAACAGCACTTACGTCAGATAGGAAAAATAAAACAGGCATGGCGCTGGGTGGGAGGGGTTTACATAATAAGAATAAAAGAAATTCTAGTGTTGAGACTAGCCTGTCAGGAGGCAAGATTGCCTCACTTCTGTAAGGACTGGGACGAGGAGGACATATGAGGGGGTAATGGGCCATTGTGAATCTATTGCTAAAAAACAAAACAACTACAGACCCCTCTGTCCTTAGTAGCTTATCGCCCATCCCACTTGTGGCTTTAATATCTAAAGTGACTGAGGGAGAGGTGACGAAACAACTGTCTGCCTTCATCAACAAGAAATTTATTCTTGAAAAGACATAAACACGATTCTGCATCAACTACGGAACGGAGGTAGCTCTTGTGGCTATATGGATCACCCGGAATGATTTAGGCTGATGGAGGTATGGATGCTCTCATCCTACTGGATTTGTCTTCAGCTCTTGACACAACTTCCCACCCCACTCCTTTATCTCGTCTACAGGAGGCTGGTGTTAGAGACCAGTCCTCTGATGGTTTGAATAATTTCTACTGTCTATATTTCTCTTTATCCCTCCACACTTCATAAGGTTCACTCTGGTGCTCCTCAGGGCACCTCTTTAAGCCCTATATTATTCAACATCTAAGTTGAATCACTGGCCACATTTTCTAGATCTTTGAATGTGGAGTTTATGACCTTCACGGATGACAACTAGATTATTCATGTAAGAAAGAGATGAGCCTACTGCACAAACTAGTTTATGCTTTTGTCTGCCTGCAGTTGATTTTGGAACTTAGGGGCTGATTATGATGGCGGGTAGATCACCACCAACAGGCTGTTGGTGGCGGTCTCCCAAGCATCGGAGACATGTTTCCTGCCCACCATATTACAATGGCGGGCGGGGTGATGGTGGTTCCGACGGGTTCCTTGAGCCCGCCGGTGCGGTGGAGGAGCTTGTAGTCTCTACCATGTTGGCGGTGCCTGCCAGGCACCACCGTAGGGATTACAATGTCCCTTTCCACCAGCCTTCTCATGGCAGTTAACCCACCATGAAAAGGCTGTCAGAAAGGGGCATGGGGGCCCTTAGTGGCCGTCCCTTCTCCCCTGGGCCCAGACATGGGACCTGGTAGGCACCTAGGGTACCCCCCTACAGATCCTTGCACCATGTGGCATGCATCGCATGGTGCCTGCCACATAGTGCACGGATATGTAAATTGTCCCTTTTTACAATGCGCCAGGTGCTGCAGCCAGCAGCACCTGCCACAATGCAAAAAATAGTTATTCAAAATACCTATGTCAGGACCGCCTGTCAGGTAGTCCCAATCCCCGTTCGCCCGCCATCGTAATCGGGCCCTTAATTCGGACCAGACCGAGGCCCTAATTATAAGAAGATTTCTTCGATTTGGTCCCAAGATTGGTGATTATTATCCTTAGTCTCTTACCCTTTTGTTGTGGCTACAGCATGTAATTCAGGCTTAATTTTTAAAGATAATATGGCCCAAAATGAAAAAATCATACATGTTTTCTTCATTTTAGATGTCTGTGACCCTGTCGACAGAAAATATGCACAAGCACAATCCACACTATAGATGGCAGTGCACAAGCGAATGCTGCCCCTTTTGTAGCACCAAAGTGTCCAGTGGCACAAGAAGCAGATGCAAGTGCCCATTACATCCCTAGGGCACCTTCTGTGATATGGCCACAGGTCGACTAAAGAAGTCAGGTGCTGTGCCCAGGACCAAACCAATGTCAATCCCATTGGTAGATAGACCTGAGCAGATTTTGCTACCGCTGTGAGTTCTGATCCAGTATCATTTAGTGGTCGCATCTGAACACAGCGTGAAGTAAACCTGAGGGACTTAACATGAGAATTGCAAAAAACAAGTACCAATAACAGGGATGTTTTTAACACTGTGTGACCAAAAGAATGCTGAGTATCACTTCTATTGTTCCACTGAGAGGTAACTATTGGAACATTGGGTGACAATAGGTGTGTTAAATAGCTCTTTTGTTTCACCCAAAAAGTGACTTTTGGAACATTTTGCGTTTATTGGTGTGCTGCATCAGAATTCCGTCATGAAAAAATAGAAGAACGTAATTTGCACAATAGCAAGGTGGAGAATTAACCTGAGAAATGCAGCATAGGAATGAAAATGTTGTCATTGCCTGGGGAAATGTAGCTCCTACTTGTATCGGTGATGAACTAGTTCAAGTCTTTAGTTTACTTGGGAGGGGGGTGGATTGAATGCTAACTACATGTATGCTTGTCAGGTCACAGCTGATGAGGGTCCTTTCTTGAAGAACTAGCAGGAAAATGTCACTTAGATTAACAGGATACATGAGCAGGTAGTTCTGAGTGGGTGGACAGGGGTGAGAATCGAAAGAGGTCATTGGGATAAGCTGTTTCTCTTCCATGCCTTTGATTAACCTTTCCAAAGCCCATTCCCAAATTACCACACCTGTTCGCCTTTGGAGTATTCTGGAGTTCACATGATCCGAAATGAGATAATGGGCCATTCCTGTCAACTCACAGCTTCTAAGGATTTACCAGTACAGAAGCTTCCATGTGGGTGGGCGGGCTTATATGATGATATGGCGTGATGTAGAAAAATGCTAATCTGATTACATTTCTGAAGTGACCTGGTTCCATAGGTTGATGTGACACAGTAGACGTAGCCAGGATGAATCTTAAGCGTATTTATTAAGTTAGTAAAGTCCATAGAATAGCCCCACCAGGAGCAGCCTGCTAGCTGCTCAGCCCATCCTCTCAACTGTCTCACACCACACCAACCTCCAACATTCCAGTCACATCAACATTCCACATGGAACTCTCACACTGGCTGAGCAGCTAGTTACAAGATACAGGAGAACAGTAATAACCTTACATGAAGATACTACAATATCTCCCTTCTTTACAATTGAAAAGGAAACAAACAATACTCAAAGTTAAAAACAACTATACACAAAATATAAACAAGAGATAAATAGTCCAAAACCCAAGGGTAAGATGAATAAACTATACCACGAAAGGGAACCAGACTATAAAATGGAAGAAAAAGGATAAGAAAAGGATGACAAAATAAGAATGAACTATCACCATCCTCCTCTTATAATAAGACACCAAAGAGAACATTAAACTCACACACTATCACCAACCTCCTCTTTTAATAAGACACGAAAAGAACGTTAAACTCCCAAACAGAAATTGAAAAGACACCACATAAGATACATATGGAACAAAAAGCAAATAATCACAGTAGAAAACGACAACAAGTACTCTACATATTGATGTGGAAGTGGTACTAATACCACCTGAAAACAGAGTAAATGGGATTAAAACCCAACACTAAAACGTAGGTGGGACTATCACCCCCTAAACCCTGAGTATATGGGACTAACACCCATTAACAATGACCTAGGTGGGACTAACACCCCCTAAACACTAAGTATATGGGACTAACACCCATTACTAACTTAATAGGTGGGACTAACACCCCCTAAACACTAGAACGTAGGTGGAACTATCACCCCCTAAACCCTGAGTATATGGGACTAACACCCATTAACAATGACCTAGGTGGGACTAACACCCCCTAAACACTAAAACGTAGGTGGGACTATCACCCCCTAAACCCTGAGTATATGGGACTAACACCCATTAACAATGACCTAGGTGGGACTAACACCCCCTAAACACTAAGTATATGGGACTAACACCCATTACTAACTTAATAGGTGGGACTAACATCCCCCTATGCACCGACAAGTGAGTCACAGCATGACCAACACACAGAATCGTAGACAACGTGAAACACAAAGTGACTAATACACGTTACGGTCATGACACATTAAAAATATCCTTAAAAACATCAAGCGCCTCACAGGACCAATCGCGCTGAACAAAACACAACTCTGTAAGAACCCTTAGAAGCGCTACAACAAGGATATGATATGTTGCAAACACATCCATAAACTCATCCTGAAGTTTAAGAGAACATACCTACATGAAAATACAGACGTAATTAAACTACACATGAGCAAATAATCATGGCATTCGAAATACACTACATTTTTTTTTTAAATGTTGAATGACCACCACCCGAGCTAAAAATAACCACTGTAAGCTTAACTTGACACTGATGTGCCTGTCAGCGCGCTGTTGATGGACCATGATCAAAGGACGCAAACAGTCCAATGTTAAGACGAAAGAGGTCCAAAAAAATTGCATCTGAATATAAAGTAGCCCACGAGACGGTGTGTGAATACAGTAGTTCGTTGACTAAGATACTTTAATCAGGCAGAAACAGCAGGCTCTTTCGACAAATGGATCACCTGACAGAGTACTTAACTCGGTAAGCAGCTTGAAACCAACAGACTCAACACGAGAAAATAAAAGAAGGTACAACACGCAGCTTGATGTGCAGCCCACTGAAAGTAACGTAGGGTTTGCTTCGGTAGACCAAAGACTGACAGAGATCACATGATGGAATTGTGATCGGAGGAGTTGTCTGGGAGAGCCAGAAATGACTATTTCTAAGACAGCTGTAACACAAAAGCAACCGGCGGCTCCCATACTCTTGTTAATAAAACAGATCAGAACTTGTGCGACAGCCTCTCACCTTACAGTTAAATGTTGCACCCTACATGAACAGGTCAAAAACTGCTCAGCATCGTAAACAGCAAAAGTCACACTGCAGAACTCTGAAAGTGTCACCACACATAACTTGCATCCTGCAATCTTAAGATGGCGGCACGCAGCACGACTGAGAGCCGGGTGGCTCCAGGCACGACCATGCTGCACAACGTGGAATCTGCAGGAAACACCGCAAGCTGATGAAGAAATGGCTCGCGCTGGCATCACCAGAATCGGCAGTTAAACAGGTAAGCCAATGTTTTTTTTATTTAACTGTTTATCCAACAGGCGATGTCGATAAAATGTCAACTACAGTCTAAAACACCTCAGAAGCGCCGAACACCGCACTTCAAGTCCCCCAGACAGACCACAAAAAATTAATGAAGGCGGTAGAAAAATACCTCTTGCTCGCAACACCCCACGACTGTCCGCTGGTTGAAGAAAAACACACAAGGGGTCCAAGATCCATTTCCCAGCGCCACATGAGTTTCATAACACGGGGACACCTCACACCTGCAACTCAACCTGGCCTGTCCTAAACAGCACCACACGGGGCTCTGGAGGCTAGTCGCACCTCTCACCAGAGACACCTCTTCCGGTGAAAACTCTCCAAGCGCTCACCACACGACCATCAAGTGGCCCTCCACGGTCCAACCAAAGGAGACTGCAGGTATATCACCTGTCTGTCGCAGGGGCTAGCAGCCTTCAGGAAAACCAAACTTGGTCGTGAAGATTTCCACACAGAGGCTCTGGGACTCGACACATCAAAGTGGCAGCTGGTCATAAGCACTCCTCTCTGCTGCACTGGGGAACAGCTAGTAGCTCCACTCCTCACAACAGCTCTAGTTCAAACAAGAGCAGGAACAGCAGAAACTGGCACACAGAGGTTTGGGCGACCGGTGTTGTGGTCACTGGTGGGGCTCACGGTGCCAGGTGGTTCTGCCAGATGAGGAGTTTCTCTTCTTTAAATCAAGTTTCTTCAAGTTACACTAGTTCAGTTACACATCAGTCTATTCAGGTTACACACACGGTTTCTTTAGTCCAACTCGTCGCCAATTGAAGTGACCTGGTTCCATAGGTTGATGTGACACAGCAGACGTAGCCAGGATGAATCTTAAGCGTATTTATTAAGTTAGTAAAGTCCATAGAATAGCCCCACCAGGAGCAGCCTGCTAGCTCATCCTCTCAACTGTCTCACACCACACCAACCTCCAACATTCCAGTCACATCAACATTCCACATGGAACTCTCACACTGGCTGAGCAGCTAGTTACAAGATACAGGAGAACAGTAATAACCTTACATGAAGATACTACAATTTCCTTACAAGATAGATTCACCTGGTTCTCAGCAGTTCTTTCACATAGTCTTTCTTCAGCCATGTTCACACCTTTGCACACCAATTTCCCACAAGAGTGTTTTGGAGATCAGGTGACCTGAATCATGGCTTTATGTTATTCCTGGAGCCATTTGGGGTTTGTGATACTTGTTTGCCATAATATGTCTGTACCCACAAGTACTGGGCTAATGAACAGATGCTCTGGCAGGGATAAGACCTGCTTTTAATGCCACCACTAACTTCACAAATTTGCTAGGTCTAAAATAGGTTTCGTAAGAAAATAATCCAAGTGCTCTGACTTTTATTTGTCTGTGAGTCTGTTTTGAACATGTCCTTCCATGTTAAGAACACCAAAATGTCTTTAAAATATGTTTGCCCAACACCCCCCCCCCCCGCAAGAGTGGTTTATCAGCATCTTTAGACACAGAGCCTCTCCTAACAAGTGTCTCCTGTTGGTCACCACAGAATCTGTTAAAGACAAGCTTCTAGTGTCTCAATGCTTTTATAATATGCTTTGATGTTTGTAATGAACTGTGTACAATTGCAACTCAATAAGACAGTACATCTATGGGTTCAACAGTATCACCAAGTGTCAGGAAAGGAGATGCATCAACCAATACCGTACTGCCATTGGTCCTGTAGAAGCGGCATTGATCTACCACTCTACCACTCATTTGCAAATACTGCTACAAAGCATTACAGGGCGAATGACTTGTAAGGGGTGGAAAGGGGGTGGCAGCGACAGGGAGAGAACACCCCTCTTGGACTGCTTGGTCTACACTTGTCATTTCTCTACGCATTCCAAGTCTAATGAAGTCCTTTAAACTGGATGGGACATATTGGTATGAAAATCACTACAGGGGAAAAAGGCAATATTTTAAAAGGCTAGCATTACTTCACTACGGGACAGTCTGCATTTCCCAGTCAACCTTGGATTTCCCCATCTGTTTATACACATGTTAAAGAGGCTTGCATTGCCCTCTCTGTTAAACATGGTGTACAGTACTAAGTTGTTCGTTTGTACTGCGACTGTAATGGAAGAAAGGTCTGGTAATCCTACTACTGAAATCATATTGCTAAAATGTTACATAAAAACATTTACCTATATAACTACACAATCATGGCAAAATATTCTGGCATTTCCCTTTGCCTTTCTTTATTAAATCATGCATTCTGCTGAAAACAGAGAGCTGGAGCTCCAAAGTGCCACTGGATGGGAAACTATAACCTTGCTAGTACCAAAACCAGGTGAGTTGTGAATACCATCTGTATGAAGGTGGAGTATTATGTAGTAAGGTTGGTTGGGCTTCACTATGCAATACTCTCATAATACCCCAAATAGGTCCTTTGGATTCAGACTAATAAATCCCTAGCTCAGTCCGTACAAACATGGACGATAAGTAATTGACATGGCTTGAAAGAAATCCGACACCAATTTAAATAATAAAGCCAATTTTTATATACATTTAGACACCAAAACAAAGACAATTGGATGAATAGCACTGAAATTATGGATTTTTAAAGCAAAAATGAATCACTGCATTTTACTATTGCTAAACTTGAATGTTGCAGTCAATGAGGAAAACAATAGTGGCAATCGGTTACTTGCAGGTCGAGTTCAGTGAAAACCACTTGGGAGAAGAGGGTAAGGTGATGTGGGTCCCAGGAACAAGCTCCGGCAGGCAGTTTAATTGTATCTGGCTCTTAGGGCCCTTTACAGATATGTCCTGACTGTTCCTGGTGTTGAAGCGGAAGTCGCAGGTTTGTTGGTTTTCCTGCTTGGCTGTGCTGGTGAGGAAATGGGTACATAATCTCGACAACGGTGCCCCTGGGGCATCAGGTTGAAGGTGCTGCACGGTTCCCTCGAGGCACAGCATCGAACAAAGGTAGTGGTAGCCGGGCTGGCCACCAACAAGCCTTGGCAGTGGCAAGCTTAGTCTTGGGGTATTTCGACACCATGAAGTCCAGGGAAAATGGTACCCACCTGAAACTTGCTGTAGGTCAGGACTACATTTCCCACAGTGCACTAGATCATTTCCTTTTGGGCGATCTCTCTGTGGGCTGGATGGCCAGTAATTCTTTGATTTCAGGAGCATGCTTTACCTGCAGGCTGCATGGGGCTAGTACCTCTAGTGCAAAGGAGTTCTGGAGTTGCCTTTGCCTTCCAGAGGTGTCCCTCTTTCCTTTAGAACCAGTCTCTAGTTCAGGACGAGTCGCAGTCATGCAGTTGCAGGGTGGTAGTCACAGGTGCCGATTATCGTGCCTTGGCTTTGTGCAGGTCCTGAAGTTGCAGACTCAGGTCTCTTTTTTGTGCTTAGTTGCACGTTGATTCAGAACTGAGGCTCCAGTGCCAGAGGAGCCCCTTAAATCTAGATTTAAGGGCATTAGGGATGTGGGTGCTGGTAGCCAATGGGCTGCTAGCCCCAGCAGCTAATCCTCCCCTGTGGTGACCACTTCCTTTGGAGTGTAGCACCTTTTCTGCCCAGAAGCCTCTATTCTACCACTTTCACAAATGGCAGAAACCTTCCTTGGCTACACAGACCAGGGTGCCCACCCTGGCAGTGTGGCTAGCCTTCTGGCGGTTTACACCTCCTGAATATCTAATTTTTCTGCCTGCCCTGGTTACAAATGTGGCTGGGGCAGGGGGTAGGCTTTTCATCCTTTGGGAGGTAGCCTACTTGCATATCAGAGGTGGTGAAAGGCTTTGAAGCGTACCTATTTGATTTGCCACTACACTAGCCATCCTGTCGGGGAAGGAAGTGACACCTCCCACCCAGGCAGGCCTTTGTTTCTGCTCCATGAAAGAGTTTACAAATCTTGGCAAGAAGACAGATTCCTGTCTTGGTGGTAGCAGCTTTAGGCTGGCAGCCAGGGCACAGAAAAGGCTGGGCCAACTTGTGGGCAACCTCTAAGGTAGCCACCTGGGTGAATGTCACATCAAATCTGACTTTACGAAAAGGCTGGTTTTGGTGAGATAAGTTGTTTGATATCAAACATGACATATTTCAGTGGGACCATAATGGAGCTGGCAACCCGAGATGCGCAGCTGTCGGTTCATGTTATTCTATGCCTCCCCCCGTACACTTAGAGAAGCCCTTAATGGAAAGAGGCCTCTATAGGGACATATAAGCTTGTACTTATATGTCCACACCTTTAATATAATGCACCATGCCTTCTGGGCTCAGGAGGCCTTTCTTAGAAGTGACTGGCATATATTAAAAATAATTCTTTGAATTTGCTACTCATGGTGGCACTGCTCATGCAATCTGCAATGGCAGGCCTGATGTTATCTGTTTACTTGGGTCACTCAGGGTGAAGTTAACAAAAGAGCACACACAAAAACCAGAGGCTCATCTCAAACCTGGCCCAGCGAAGAGGAATATCGACCCACTTTCCCTGCAACCTATAATCTATTTTCTGACAAAATGAAGGTATTGATTTCAAGAAACTGAAGATGTACTGCATAGTTACAAGACACCTTTAGTCACACTTGTGCAAGCTTCCAAAGGCAAAGGAATGCAGAGCAACAAATGAAGCATTGTCTTCTACGAGTGTTGGAATATTTTCCTTTTAGCTAAAGTGATGTTTGTCAAAATATGACTCATACGAAGATATTTGACCCCCATGGATGACACATTAAAAACTGTTAAGATATAGAAGTTGTATTAACAACAATGCTACCTACCTCAGTAGATGCTCTATCAATAAGATCTATATCGATATGATTACATACATAATTAAAGTTTGAATTGCTAAGTGCGATAGCGCAACCCATACTGCAGCATTGACCACAGAACTAGTCTCCCTTTTCGATTCAATTGGACATTGCCCTGATAGCACATGGGCAGCATCCATCAGCAACCCTCTCAAAAAGCCTTTTCATTAAGCTTAGACATTTTAAAAATAGAAGGATAGAAATATTCCAGACAAACAGAGGTGAACTGGTCACTACAAGATACCACTGATCCAACACTCATTGTATGAGAAAAACATCATCCCTCCTTACCTTTATCACACTGACAATTGCTACTTTTTCATTAGGGAAAGGGAACATGAAAGAGGGTGGGCAGGATTTGTAAAATTTTTGGGTAGGGTAGAAGTCCCATTACTGCTTTCTTGATAAAGAGGCAATTAGACTCTAGCATCATTACTTATTTGACGAACTACATAAACTGCCATGCTAGCAGGCCTAGTATCCATTGGTATTCTACTAGAAAGCTTTCAAACATTGAGTAAATAATAACTCATAATCCCACAGGAGGGCGATCCCCAAGCAGGGATCCACCCACTAGACACCAGGGAGGGGGGAGCGGCCCCTTGGGCAAGGGCCTTTGCTCCCCCCAAATAATTTTGGCCAAATTTAGTCTTTTTGCCCCCCCTCAGGGGCAGATGGGGGCAGTAGCCCCCATCTGCCCCTCCCCGGGGGCCAAAAAGCCCACTAGACACCAGGGAATTAAAAAAAAGAAAATAGGGGTGGGGGCTGCCCAAAACGGGCAGGCCCATGCCCCCACCCCACCCCCAATTGTCACAGTCTTTCTGCCCCCCCGGGGGGCAGATGGGGCATTGGCCCCTAATCTGCCCCTGAGGGGGGGCAGAATGCTCACTATACACCAGGGATTTCTTTTCATTTTTTTTTTTAGAGTGGGGGCTGCCCGAAATGGGCACACCAATGCCCCCACCCACCCGCCACCATTACAGCCTTTCTGACCCCCCTGGTGGGCAGATTGGGCATCGGCCCCCACTCTGCCCCCCCGGGGGGGCAAACAGCCCACTAGACACCAGGGAATTAAAAAACAAAAATAGAGGTGGGGGCTGCCCAAAACGGACAGGCCCATGCCCCCACCCCAACCCCCAATTACTACAGTCTTTCTGCCCCCCCGTGGGGCAGATGGGGCATTGGCCCCTAATCTGCCCCTTCGGTGGGGCAGAAAGCCCAATAAACACCAGGGATTTATTTTTAGATTTGTTTTAGGGTGGGGGCTGCCCGAAACGGGCACGCCAATGCCCCCACCCACCCGCCATCATTACAGCCTTTCTACACCCCCTGGGGGCAGATGGGGCATTGGCCCCTAATCTGCCCCTTCGGGGGGGGCGGAAAACACACTTGACGCCAGGGATTTTTTTCGCGCAATTTTCTTTAGGGTGATGGATTTTATTTAGGGTGGAGGCTGCCCGAAACGGGCACGCCAATGCCCCCACCCCCGCCACCATTATAGCCTTTCTGGCCCCCCCTGGGGTGCAGATGGGGCAGTAGCCCCCAATCTGCCCCCTCCAGAGGGGCAGAAAGCCTACTATCCACCAGGGATTTTTTTTGCGCAATTGTTTTTAGGGTGTGGGCTGCCCGAAACGGGCACGCCAATGCCCCCACCCTCCCCCCACAAAAATTACAGTCTTTATGCCCCCTAGGAGGCAGATGGGAGCTGTAGCCCCCAATCTGGCCCCCCCTGGGGGGCGCAGAAAGCCCACTAGAGACCATGGATTTTTTTGTTTTATTAGTGTAGGGGTAGGGGCTCCCCAAAATGGGCATGACAATACCCCCACCCCACCCCCAGAGAAACTCCAGTCTTTCCGCCCCCCCGGGAGGGTAGTTGGTGGTAGCGGCCCCTGATCTGCCCCCTGGGGGGGGGCAGATAGCCCACTAGGCGCCAGCGAGTATGCAGGCTTTTTTTATGCGTGGGGGTGGGGGCTGCCCAAAATGGTCATACCAATGCCCCCCTGCCCAAAATGGTCATACCAATGCCCCCACCCCCACAAAAAATAGCCACAGTCTTTCTGCCCCTTTAGGGGCATATCGGGATGGAACCCCCTTCCCCGATTCCCCCTCAGGGCGGCAGAAAGCCCACTGGGCTCCGGCTTTTTTTTAGCAATGTGCATACCTGTGGATTTTGGGCCTTAGCGCAGTTGGCACGTAGGCAAACCTAGCAAACCTGTAAATTTTTTAAAACTAGACACCGAGGGGAATCCAGGATGGGGTGACTTGACTGGCTCTCACCAGGTTCTGTTACCCAGAATCCATTGCAAACCTAAAAATGTGTCCAAAATAACACATTTTCCTCACATTTCAGTGGTGGAAAGTTCTGGAATCTGCGTGGGTCCACAAAATTCCACCCACCCCACGTTCCCCAAAGTCTTCCGAGAAAAATGGTACCTCACTTGCGTGGGTAGGCCTAGTGCCCGCGTCAGGCAAGGGCCCAAAACCAATTGAGGAGACATCAAAATTACCTATCACAAAACAACCTGGTTTTGCAAAGGGGGTCCCATGAGTTTTTGGCCCCGGGCTTGGCGGCTATCTAGGGAAACCTACCAAACCCACACAATTCTGAAAACTATAAACCCGGGCTATTCCAGGGAGGTATGGCTTGCGTGGATCCCCCAACGTTTCCTTACCCAAAATGCCCTGCAAACCTCAAATCTAGCTGAAAAAATCACTTTTTTCACACATTTTTGTGTGGGAAAGTTGTGGCATCACCGGGCTGACACAAATTTCCTACCACCTAGCGTTCCCCCGGGTCTCCCCAAATAGCCAAAAAAGGGTGTGGCACAGGAGGGGGAAAAGGCCTGGCATCAAAGGGGCTAAAGGAGTAGATGAGAGAAGATTTGCTGGATGTTTAGGAGTTTAATGGACCATGGACATTGAGATGCATGGACCACCACCTATTTCACTGGTTCAATGAAAATTGGCAGCTCAATAGACTAAATTGAGATTCAGAGCAGGAATATTCCATACAGTGTGTTAGCAGATGCCATACCCTCCATTCATTAAAAGTGATATATTGCGAATTCACTATAAAAAATAAAAGAAATAATGTATCTTTTTTGTACCAGTTCAAATTGCTATTTTTGTATGATATGCTCCACTTCTTTGACAGTAAATCTGCCCCCAACTTTAGTGTTAGCCTTGTCTCTTTTTGTATGCTTTTTTTTGTAGATCAAACCGTTTAGCCAGTTTAAAAAATAAAGTTTCCTATACTTCTTTTCATTCCTGATCATCTCTAAATGAGGTTGTAGAATTCATCAGCTTTCTACACGTAATGTAAAGAGTTTGAATATTATCCATGACTGTGGTATCCTAGTTAAGGTAAATGTTCCTGGAGTTTTCAGTTTTGGGTGCTAGCTTGTTTAATTTAGAAACTTTTTTATTGATAGATCTAAGTAACTTTGCTATAAACCACTACATGCTCTTTTAATGAATGGTTCAATTTCATTGCATCTCATCCTTGATGAAGTTGCTCAGTAAGGCTGCTGTTCCCCTCTCATCTGTTTACTGACGTACCTCTACCCCATTATAAGTCGAACATTCAAATGCACATATTTTACTGTAGAAACATAACCTGCACAATTTCTTACATTTCAATTCTTTATTTCAATGTTAGAGATAGAAATCTATTTCTTAATGTTGCTCTTCCCTCACTTCTCGTCTACATGGATTCAATGTGCACCTATCAAATGATGCAAGATGACATTTTTAACTAAATGTCCTGGTGATTGGGCGAATTAGGCTGGCACTTAGATCGCAACTGTCTTGGGTCTTTAGGGATCTGGACTGCTTATAGATAGTGATGAAGTGGTTAAATTTGCTCCAAATATCCCCAGAACAAATTCATATTTGTAGAAAGGTGCTATGCACAGCAGCACTCTTTGCTAATAGCCAGATTTGGTAGCAGAGTTGTAGCACTTGCTATGATTGTTGATAAAGCAAACAAATTCAGACTTTATTAATTGTAAGTGAGTATGTATGATATTTAATTCTGACTGAAAATGAGTACAGCTACAATGAAGAATCTTATGTGTGTTTCGCTTGTTGCCTATCAGCCAATGAGCTTTATGAAAGTGTATGAGTTCAGCTCATATTAAATAAAAGGCTGTCTCATTTGGTCTATATTGGTCTGCATGCCTTGGGTTCAATCATCACTTTGGTACGTAAAGTATGTATCTTAAGTGGTCACTCAACAGTGCTGCTATGCATAGCTCCTTCAATTGTACTGAAACTCTTAATGTTTCTAAATATAAAAACCAACCCATAAATAATATGCACTGCCATATTGCTCATTGGCTCATATAAATACTCTTGACTGCCTGGGCCTTCAAATTATCTGCATATATATTTTCCACGAGACACAACATGAACATGTTTACAACTCCCCTTTTCATTTTTGTGCCACTCCCATCAAAACAAATTTTGCTCATCCCTCAAATAAACTCTGCTTTTCTTGTATTCCTATTGCTGATTCATATCTATTTCAGAGGACATCACATCAAAACCCCCACTTTGTGCCACTTTTTCACAACCACAACTAGAATTAAACTTCCAAACTTCAATTGCTGGAAAAACTAAAACTAAGCTGTTACATCAAGCACACAAAAGGTGATGGGATAAATGCTAGCAGTCAGTCTAACCAATTCTAAAAAAAGAGCAGTATTGACTTTAACTGACTGCACAGGCATTTTTCTATTAATAATATGTATGCAATAGTACTCAACCTTCTAATGGTCCTACTGCTCCAAAACCATAAACCAAAGTGAAAAGCAAAATACAAACGGGAGTGCTTAGGAAGTGCAATGTTTTTACTTAGAGTTCACTTAATCACATATTAAAACCAGAATAATAAAACATATGAATTCTTCTTATAGATCCAGTATAACAAAGGAGCCATGATATGATATTCCAAAAAAAAAATTGTTTACATCAAACTGTAGCACAGCCAATACATTTTGTTCCAACAAGGGACTTCATCAGGGCTGTAAACGAACAATACATACATTTATGTACATATATAAAATACATATTCATAAACCAAACCAGCATGGGCATATTCAAGTTACCTTCTAAAACATATAATATCTACCTACACCCACAATTAATAAAATAAAAATACCATAAAAACATGTGGATATTGTTACATCAAGAGAACGAAGTGAAAAACACATATACCACTCAAGCATTTGCCAACATAATATCCCTTTATAGATTTATATCTATTACGTCACCAAAGAAAATCTATAATATTGTGTATTGTCTTCTAAGAGTGGTATAAGTAAAGACAATCCTCCCTTTATAATTTCAAATATAGAGTCTAACCCCTCAGAATTGGTAGTATTAAGTTCCACTTACTTTAGAGAGTCCATAGTGTTTCCTTGTGGGCAAGTGTAAGCCACACAGAAGGAGAGGAGGCTGAATAGTGGTATCACACAAGGTTCCTAAAAAAAAATATATAAAAAGATCCTATAACTAATTCTAAAATACTGTTTTAGGCACACTTTGTCATCTAACTGGGGTCAAGTCACATCTGAGAAATGAAGAGTGCAAACCCACAAGTACCACCCTAAAGTATGGCCTAAGTCGCACAAACAATTTCTCACTTCTTACTCACTTTAAAAAATCCTTATTGATTCTTCCTGGAAAGTGTAAACCAGAGAAGGGAGGTGGCTGAATATCTGCATCCACAGTAGTATCCAAAATAATAAAGCAATATCAAGACATATGTTGAAGTCAGTACCTCATCCCAACACAAAGTCTGCCACAATCATAACCAGTGTGGTGAATTTTAGACCAAGAAACTAGTTAAGTGCTCCAAAGTCACATTAAGTCAATGAGTAATGTATACGTTACTCTTTCACTAGTAATAATCCAAAACCAACCAGAGCTTTTACCCTCAAGTTCATAATTACTACAGAAACAATCCTTTTGTTAAGGTTAAAAACATTCTCTCCTAATTGAAATTTATTACAACTACTAACATTCCTATTAATCTAAATATAAACCCTTGTTCCAGGCCTACCAACCTTTCAGGTTATGTAGAAAGACAAGACATCTCATCCACGCAAATCCTTTTCGTACAACCAATGTTCTTTAATAAAGTATTTATAGAGCGATGTACCCAATCACTGTATTCAACATTTCAAATCAACCTATCAGTACTCCTTGTCTGTTTTCGCTATTTCATCATTAAACCTTAATGTTTAAGAGGGCATGACTGGACAAGGATGACCTTCACTTACAAGCCTATATTTCATCCATTGTACAGAACACAAATATTATGTCCAGACTATATAGGAGACTGGTAGGTTGACACACTCATTGGACAAGGAAGTCCTCCAATCACAAGCCTCTATGCCGTTAATTGTGCATAAATATAAAGTATTTGTAGAGAATATAACCAATCGCTCTATCCAAAATTTCAAATCAACCAATCAATGTTCTTGACTTGCTCTTGCTATTTCATCATTAAACCTTTGTGTTCAAGAGGGCATGATTGGACAGGAAAGACCTCCAATCACAAATCTCTATACCATCCATTATATGGAACACAATTATCATGTTTGGACCAGACAGGAGACAGGCAGGGTGACTCACTCATTGGACAAGGAAAACCTCCAATAACAAGCCTCTATGCTGCCAATTGTATGGAACAGAATTGTTGTGTCTGGACCAGAGAGGAGATCACAATTGACTTATGATTTCTTTTGTATTTCCACACTGATAACCCTCGAGAAAACAAACATGAAGTTACTGCTAGTCATCCAATACCATACAATAAAAATGTTTAAAGAGACATCTCTTTCAATATCCATACCTGTGATTACTGTTCATCAATGTTAACATATCAGAGAAAAGGGAGGGGGACCACATCATCTAAGCTATTGTAGCCTAAATCTTCCTGGAACATATAAACCCTGGCAAGAATCCATGACTACAGAATATCATAACAGTCAAGCCTTATACCATCCAGTTTACAAAAACTTATAATATCAAACAATATGCTAACAATATACTTCACAGTAATTGTACATCTCATTCTCCTAATTTAGCCCCATTTCCAGTTTTCTCAGTTTGCAGATCCACCTAACCTCAACCTGACAAAGTCTCAATATTAGGTCTCCTCCCCTCAAACCTGTTTCTATTTTTTGTGTTCTATGGAATTTAAAATATGTTATTGCTGGGTGAGAGTCCTTAATATGTTGTGCCAGCTGTTAGCTTACATCCGGATTTTTTTACCGCCCTTTTATGTTCAAGTATTCGCAACCTAAGGATTCTCTTGATGCCCCCTTTATATACGTTAGAGCAGTTTAAGATAATGGCATCATTTACAAACTGGCTGATGCAATTGATACATTCCTGTATTTTGTATTCTTTGCTAGTGTTGTAACTATATTCCTTTGTCCTGTTGTCATACTGGCAAACACTACAGCTACCACAGGAGTAAAAACCACTTGGTGGCAAGGGTAACCAGTTGCCACTACCCCCTATAATGGGTTCCAAGGAATTTCTAGTAACTTTAACTCTTACAGTCTGGCTTCTTCTGTAATTAATAATTGGTTTTCTGAAATGGCATCTGCCAATCGAGGTACTTCTGTTAATAGAGACCGTTTTTTTTCCGTAGTATTTTGTAAATTCCTACTTGGCCTCTATTGTATGTACCAGAGCTAGTCTGTTGTCACATCTTTTCTTTTTGTTCTTAGGGACAAAGGTTAGGTTTCTATCTGTTCTACAGATCCTATTTTCAGCCCATTTCCGTACATTTTCCTTGTATCCCGAGCACCAAGTTTTTTCTAATCCACTAAGCATTCATCAAAGTCTTGGTCCTGAATGCAGTTCCTACACAATCTCACCAGTAAGTTGTTAGTAGCTGTAGTCTTGTGAAACAGTTTACTCTGAATGGTCTCATCTTCTATCAATTGTTCCACATCAAGAAAATTCATACTCTTAGGATTACAACACATTATGATTATTATTGTTTATATGATTTACATATAGGTCAAGACTCTCTCTAGTGCCGGTTCAAATAATCAAGACATCATCGCAGAAGCGACCCCCAAAAAATATTGAGTTACCCAGTAATCAATCAATCAATCAATCAAAGATCTTTATTCGATTACCATAAAATAACCATAAAAGTACAATGCATATGACAATTGATAAGAGCTACTCATGTTGGTTGCTTGAATAAAATCACATAATAATAGTTTTACGATAATTAAATACACTTTTTAAAAAAGCAGTGACAGCCGCCATGACAAATACTTCATCCAAAAGTTGCAAAGCCAATAGTGCAGGGCGACATTGTCTCAGTCCAATTTTCTGTAATACCGGAATAATCCATCTCCTTCTTGGTCTATTGTGGAATTTACAGAAAAACATTATGTGTATAGTTGACTGTATAGAGACATTGTCACACGGACATTTGCATAGGTCTTTAGACCAGTCATTTAATTCAGGAAATCTTAATGATCTAAATAAAATATTCAATCTGAAACGTGTCAGCAAAAAACAGTCGTAGTCGCCCATATTTAAAAAAATATAAGGCTGAATGCTGAACGTAAACAAAGTGAGTTGATGAGCTTGAACCGTTGATTTTTTCATTTCTTTTATGGCTCTAATATCACACATATAACCGATGCAGCTAGCTTTAAATCTTTCCTAGGCACATTACACATAGTATAAGGCTCATTAAAATATTCACTATGTCCAAGTCTAATTAAAAACATTTTAACATATTCTATCCATCTGATGTGTTTAACCCCATCAACCCTAAGGCTTAAGTTAAAATATGACGGTTAACAACAGTTTCATCTGTGGTCCAAATTTTGTGCCACAAGAGAACAGGCTGAATCTTAATCATGTCCTCCAAGTATGGCATACCCAATTCCGAATGGCAGATATAATTTGAAGTGCTGTCCGGGACTGCCAAAAGAAATTTAAAACACAAATTTTCCACAATCTGCAGAGCATTTACCTCAGCATAGCCCCAGATTCCAGCTCCATACATAGCAATTGCCACTCACTTTGCTTTATAGATGCGTAACAATTCCACAGGGGGCCGTCTGCCTAATTTACGACTAAAATTAGAAAGTGCCATCAATGATTTGATAAACAACAGCCGTCTAGTTTTAATTGCCTGGGTCCAGGTTCCTGACCTATCAAATAGGATCCCCAGATAGGAAAATGTATTGATGCACTCGATAGGCATTGACTCTATAAAAATGGTGTTAGTCTTTTTATTTGAACCCACCCCACAGTTCATTGTGAATGTATTGGAGCAATTAATCCTAAGCCCCAAGTTTAACATAAAATTAGAGAAGGAGATGACGACCCTCTGCAGACCAAGGGGTGTGCAGGCCATTAAAACCGCGTCGTCCTCATATAGAAGTGCAGGGATGGGGCGCTTTGCAACTATCGGCACGTCCCTGCACTCCTTGACTAAAACGGTTTCTAGGTTATTTATATATAAAGTAAAGAGAAACGGGGCAAGAACACAGCCTTGTCTCACTCCTCTTGACACACTAAAGTGCCTAGTGCATTCTCCACCCTTCCCGTATCAAACCCTCACCCTTGCCCCTGAATAAAGCTGTCTCAGAAAAGTAATTATTAAAACATCCATGCCCATACCCTCTAAAATAAGCCATAGATTGTCATGGATGACACAATCGAACGCCTGCTGTTAGGTCGACAAAGGTCATAAATAATCTGCCCCCTTTAGCTCTAGTATATGTGTCTAGAACTATATGTAAATTGAGGCCCTGTTCGACTGTGCCCATACTTAAACAAAGGGATCCACCCGCATGTATAATATATCAAGAGACTCCCGTTCATACCATGTGTGTCCCACGGTCGTGGAGAATACACATCAGTTGTTAAAATACCCCTCACACACCAAAAGGGCCCTTGGTGTCATGCTTCATCATAGGGGTCTTCCCGCCCCTCTACGGGACGGGGCGTGCTACGACCAGCGTATACGTGGGAGCACTGTTCTTGGTAGGACTACTATGTGTAGTGCAGGGGTGTGCAAGGAAGGGTCAGGAGTGAGTGGAGAGTGATTTTAAAAAATACCTGGCTCACTGGACTAGGAAAAATTTTTTATTCTGCCATCTAAGCTGGTATTAGTAAAAATGTGGGGGATGGAGGGTGTATGCCTCAATGAGCTTAACCTCCTGGTGACACCATTTTTACTAATACCAGCTTAGATGGCAGAATAAAAATTTTTTCCTAGTCCAGTGAGCCAGGTATTTTTTAAAATCACTCTCCACTCACTCCTGACCCTTCCTTGCACACCCCTGCACTACACATAGTAGTCCTACCAAGAACAGTGCTCCCACGTATACGCTGGTCGTAGCACGCCCCGTCCCGTAGAGGGGCGGGAAGACCCCTATGATGAAGCATGACACCAAGGGCCCTTTTGGTGTGTGAGGGGTATTTTAACAACTGATGTGTATTCTCCACGACCGTGGGACACACATGGTATGAACGGGAGTCTCTTGATATATTATACATGCGGGTGGATCCCTTTGTTTAAGTACGCTTTGTTGGGAGGAAGTATCCACCTCCACCACTCGTTGAGTGGAACCTCTCTACTCCCCCCCTTGTTTTTCTTTCTTCGACTGTGCCCATACCCTTACGGAAGCCATATTGCAAATCGCTTATAATAACCTATTCCTCTGCCCAAGCCTGCATTCTAGCCAATAAAACTCGCTCAATAACCTTAACTGTAGAATCCAATAGTAAAATGGGTCGACAGCAGGCTGGATTCATCCTATCACCTTTTTTAAAAATTGGCACAATTTCCGATTCGTACCAGGTTGGTAATAGACTGTGTGTGCAGCAAGCATTAAAAACCTGCGTTAAAAGTGGCCCCCATAGTTCTAAGTTTGATTTAAAAAGGTCCACCGGAATACCATCCGGGCCTGGGGCTTTGCCACCAAGGCTTGAGTTTATGGCTGAATTAACCTCACTAAGAGTAAAATCAAGTATTAATCCCCTCAATTCAGGCAAATTTATAGTATCTGTCATATTTGGCACAGTGCCTTGGGCATCTATTTCTGAATGTTCATACAATTTGGAATAGTGTAATATCCATTCCGATTCTGTAACAGCAATCTCAACCGATGCTATGTCCTTATCAGCCAGGAAAGGTGCATTAACGGCTTTCCAGAAAGCAGAGGGATCTCGATTTTCACAGGCTTCTTGCAGTGTACGCCATGCTTCATCTTTTAATGCGATCTTTCTCACTTTTAAAGCCCTTTTATAATCTCTTCTTGCCTCTCTAATGTATTCCTGATTCTTCACTGTAGCGTGTAAGAGATTTTTACGATTGGAGTAAGCCTTTGTACAGCAAGTATCAAACCAACCTTGTTTGTGAGTACCCTCCTTTTTAGCTTTAACACATAAAGATTCTTTAACATATTTTGAGATGGCCGTAACATTTTCTATAATTTCCCGGTCCGTCGATTTCTCATCCAGACAGGTTAAGAGCGCATCTTTACAATTCAAGCCAACTTTTTAAATGAATTCCATAGAATCTATATTTGCCCATTTCAGCGCATATCCATTTTGCCTATTCAAAGTAATATTATCTACAAGGTGAAGTGGATCAGCCCTAGCATTAATGCCCTGATTAAATACTACTACATCTATACTTAAGGGAAAGTGATCACTTAAAGCGATATGGGTATTAAAATTCTTGACACGAGTAGCGTGTCTACTAGATATTAATATAAAATCAATAGTAGAAAATACACCTCAACCATTAAACGTAGGTTGGAAGGGGGCCATTGGTGAACACAGATCATTCGCAAAACCCAAATCCGATGTAAACATTGTATCATTCAGAAGATTTCCATACGATGTGTGCGTAAAATGTGAAAAACTGGAACCTTTTCCATAAGAAATACCACAAACCTTATTGTCAGAATGTTGGCACAAAGGAAAATTAAAGTCCCCTCCCCAAATAACAAAACACATCATTGGAAGCATGGGACTGTAAATTATATAAGTGATGGCTCATAGATCTCAATATACCCTCAATCAACATTGGGGATGCATTGTTGTAAAAATTCATTATGACTGAACAAAATGCATGTTCTAAATATAAGCTAATAATTTGATAATGTGGTTTGTTAGCGTTCAGTATAATTTTCCTTATATCCAGATATTTTCAGATATAAGTACTGAGACCCCCTTTTGCCCTACCATGAGATGATGTTATTGCCAGGGTCTGAAAGGTTTTATAACCACTTATGTGGATGGGATCACCTGCTCAGGTTTCTTGCAAACTAAAAATATCAAATTTACTCACGAACTCCGTCCATATTATATTAGAGACCTTAGCTTTTAGTCCCGCTATATTCCAGAACATGAGCTGGCATTTGTCTTTCCCTACCACTCCACAATCATTTCTGCTCCCACCATCAATGTCAGCCATTATACAGTTAGCTTGTATGAAAGGTGGTGTGGTAAAAGCAACCTGAGTGTCAGTAGTTGGATCATATACCATCTCCACATCTTCATGAGCTATTCTACCTTCATCCTGGAAGAGAATGTTTACCGGATTTAATGTTGGTCTCAGAGGGCCGTCGGTAGGTAGTGTAACCAAGCTACGGCGTAATACAGCCTGCGGTATTACCATCATTCGTGGTCTGTCGAGTAAATCAAGGTTGGTGAGTGTTTCAAAGCGATTAAAGGTAGGGATATTAAACCGGTTTAGGTGTATTGGAATGTGGTTTTCCCTATGTTGGGTGGCATTTCTAGGTAGCAGAGGTTGATAGAAATAGCCTAATGGGACGCAGTTGACATCTTGCCCTAAAATTATGTGATTTTCTGCTCTGCTCAAAATCATTCTAACCAACTGTGGGGTTTTGAAGGTCAACACCACACAATCTCCGGTCAAGTTCTTCCTGTTTTTACCTACCCAGTTCACTCTCCTCGCTATCTTAAATTCCTCGAATAACCTCCCCATTGGGACATTGACCAGTACCACTACATAAGGGGTGGCCTCAGGCGGTAAATCAAAATTTATTTTTTGCCATTCCCCTTTTCATTCTGCTCACGGAACCTAGAGGAATTATTACCATTGGGGCCTAAAGGGTGCTTCGGCTTATCTGGGGTCAGAGAAATATAAATAGAAGGTACCTCGCAAATTAGATTCTGCTTTACTATATTGTGAGATACCGATGTCGGTTCTTTGCGACTATCACAGACAAAATTAGTGACGGGGCATCGTGAATTGGAAGTTAGTCTATCCTGGCCGCTTGTGTGACCCACTATTGGCTCCTCGCCAGATGTCTTAGGGGTTTCTACGCATTTAGATAGAGCCTCTTCCATTTTCCTTATTCTATGTGTCAGTTTGTTTAGTGTTTCTCTCAGGAAGATATCTAGGGTTTCCAATTTGACTTCTAGTAATGGATTTTTCCCAGCCATCTATTTTATGTGTGGGCATGGTCTTATCCTTTTTTGTGTGTTTTTTCCATGCTTTTAGGGGGGTCCCCCTGGCCGATGCTCCTATAACCTTTAGTGCTTGGGGAAGGTGGTGAGGATTGGGGTCAGGGTTTCTGGGGCGCTTGGTTGGTGTTTGAGTATCACCTTCTTGGTCGCTACCTGATATGTGGTCTGAGACATTTACGACACACCCATTTATGCCCGATGGGCTCCTTTGTACGTCTGTGTATGTATCGGGACCTTCCTGTAGATTATTATCCTCTCTTAAACCTCCCTCCACACCTAGGTTCCCCGTATGCAGTGTCTCTTCGACTGTGATGATCTGCTGCTCAATGGCTCCCATAGCGCCCGTTAGATAGCTTAATAGGGTCTTACATGACTGCCCCCCTGACTTTGTAGGCTTTTTAACATTGGTGCTTGGTGTTTTTCTCTTCCCCATAGTTCTAATTTCCACACCAGATAAATATAGGTTAAATGATACCGATTTATCCTTCACAGTCAGTATTGAAATGATTGAGAGAAATAACTGATGAGTATGATGAGTATGATGGTTACAAATCTACTATGCCTTGAATAATAATAAAAAATAGTCCACAAGGTCTAGTTTAGGTGATAGGGTGTGGGAATCAGTATAAGTTCAAATGTTCAGACATAGTTTACGAGTTCTCCTACGCTTTGTTATATAGTCGCTGCCACAGTACCTTTAATTGAAGAATAAAGGGCCGTGGCCCAGCCCGCCCTCTTCCGGTCTATGACGGGCTAAGACGAGCCCGTCTTGGCCTGGTCTTCACCTGTGCTGAGCCCGTGTGCGTCCATCGCTGCGGGACCGCCGCAATGTTTTGAAAGCCCCTCCAGGGACTGAGAGCAAAGTGCAGGGTGCGTTAGGTCCAGGGGCCAGCTGCCAAGTGTCCAGGTGTTGTGATGCGGTCTCCCGCGCTGCGGGACTGCCGCAATGTTTTTAAAGCCCCTCCAGGGAATGAGAGCAAAGTGCAGGGTGCGTTAGGTCCAGGGGCCAGCTGCCAAGTGTCCAGGCATCGTGATGCAGTCGCCCGCGATGCGGGACCACCACAATGTTTTTGAAGCCCCTCCAGTGACTGAGTGCAAAGTGCAGGGTGCGTTAGGTCCAGGGGCCAGCTGCGAAGTGTCCAGGCATCGTGATGCGGTCTCCCGCGCTGCGGGACCGCAGCAATGTTTTTAAAGCCCCTCCAGGGTCTGAGAGCAAAGTGCAGGGTGCGTTAGGTCCAGGGGCCAGCTGTCAAGTGTCCAGACATCGTGATGCGGTCTCCCGTGCTTCGGGACCGCCACAATGTTTTCAAAGCCCCTCCAGGGACTGAGAGCAAAGTGCAGGGTGCGTTAGGTCCAGGGGCCAGCTGCCAAGTGTCCAGGCATCGTGATGCGGCCGCAAGTAATTAGCAGGCGTGGTCCAGGGATGCACCCTCTCAAACCACACCATAAAGAGGTTGGCATAAGAGGATGCAAGCCTGGACCCCATCACAGTTCCCTGAATCTGATGGTGCAATCTCCGCATAACAGAAAAAAATATTAGTCAAAATTAATTCTACCATCTCATTCTACATTTTTGAATGTTTCACTAGACTGGCTCTTCAGCTGGATAAAAGTGGTCCAAAGTCCGGAGACCAAATTAATTTTACAAGTTAAAAACCCCAATACATTCAGTGTAACAAACATAATACTAGGATCCCATGTCATATCATTAAGATGGTTCAGTACATCCATAGTGTCCCTTATGTATGAGGGCAAATTAACCATTAGCTGTTTCAAGTATATATCAACATTCCCAGACATTACTATGTCCAAAGTAATGGGTCTTCCAGGTGGTTAGCATCTAGCCTTGAGTTTCTTGGGTACTATGTACATAAAGGGGTATTGAGAATCTTTCACCCAGAGGTATCTAGATTCAGTGTCATCCAAAAGTCCAATTTCTTTCCATTCATGTAGTGTGCCTAAAATTAAGCACTTAGCATCCGTTAAAAGATTCATGGATATTTTCTGGTAACATTGAACATCATTAAGCTGTCTCTTGATCTCATTATCTTAATCCTCCCTCCATAGGATAACAATGTCTAAAGTAAGTGGAACCTAATACGAACAATCCTGAGGGGTAGACATTTCTTTATAACACTCTTAGTAGACATTACACAATATTATATATTTTCTTTGGTGACGCTATAGCTATAAATCTAAGAAAGGGATACTATATTGTCATATTTGTGTGTGGTATATGTTTTTTTGACTTTTTTTTCTTGATGTAACAATATCTACCTGGTTTACGAAATATTTGTTGCATTAAGTGTGGGTGTGGGGAGCCATTGTATGTTTTAGAATGTAACTTGAATATACACAATCAGTGTAACCATTGGCAATCACTCGGGGTATTATTCCAACCCATTATTCTTTCACCCAACATGTCACTTAAGTTTGGGCCCAACCAAAAGCAAATTACCCTGCTCCAATAGGAACAGTCCATCCAAAATTTTACTCTGATTGCGGCCCGTTTATCGGGAGTACCTTGGTTCCAGTGGCATATTAAGCATGAGACCCACGTCTGGGCATACCGTTGCCACTTAGGCTAGTCCAGCAAATACACAAAAGGTGATGGGAGGAAGGCATGGAATAAATCCAACCACTGGTAATTGCTTGGGATTGCATTCCATCCCATAATTCTTTTGCACATGATGCCACCTCAGTTGGCACCCAGCCAGACGCAAATCAGTCTAGACCCTGCTTAATTAGGAACAGTCCAGTCTGAATTGCTTGGCCAGGCCCTCCCTGAACCGAACACATGCAACCCATGACCAATTTATTGCTGATTTAGGATCACCAGTTCCTTGTAGCTTGGTTAGCTTGGTTCCAGTGACACAGTGCACACAGGACCCACATCTGGTAATAAGTCTGATCACTCGCAAACACTTGGGCTGACATTCCAACTCATCATTCTTTTGACCACTATGCCACATCAGTTTGGACTCAGTGATATGCAAATCAACTTTGACTCGGCTCCAATAGAACAGTCTAGCCTGAACTGCCAGTCCAGGTCCACCCTAAGCCATGACCACAAGCAACCAAGGCCAGTTCTGCCCTTTTTAGGGTTCGTCAATCAGGTGTAGCTTGAGTCCAGTGGCTTAGTGAGCATGAGATCCACATTTGAGCACACCCTCGCCACTAATAGCAGTACATCAAACACACAAAAGGTGATGGGAAGAATGGATGCAGTAAGTCTAATCAGTGGCAAGGGGTTTGGATAGTATTCCAACCCATTGTCCACCATTCTACCGTAGTTTGGACTCAGCCATATGCAAATCTATCTTAACCCTGCTCCAACAGGAACAGTCCAGTTAGAACTGCCAGGCCGGATCCTCCTTGAACTAGAAGACAATCAACCCAAGACCAGTATCATTTTAACTGAGGCTCATCAGTCAGCTGTAGCTTGGTTCCAGTGGCATATTTAGCACAGGACCCATGTCTGGACATACCATTGCCACAAAGGGCGGTACATCAGACACACAAAGGGTTACTGGAAGAATGCTTGCTTTTATGCATGATTGAAAAGATAAGCTTTGCTTAAAGGAAGCTTACAAGGTTTGACCGACCTTCAGAGGTCCTATTAAAAGACTGCCAGTGTAAGGATTAGTATACGCTGCTTTTTAAAAAAATCTTGTAACATAACAAAACACTACATAACACAAGGGAGCATACTAAGCACAAACAATTGATTTTCTTTTAAATTGCACAATGGTTGTTAACAGTGTGCCTTTCAAATTGCACAGCCTATCATGGATTCAAAGAAAATACTGAATTTCCCTTCATACATGTAAAATGGGCACAACAATTATAAAATTATTAATTTCATGGTGTATAACACAAAAATAATAGATGTTATTGTTGCTTAATAACCCAACCCTATTAAACTTATTTGACAGACTTCGAAAGGTTGAAATGATGATTGTGCTATTTCAAGGTATGCAAGTGCTCAACCCACCACTCTTCAATGCAGTATTAGGAAGAATTTGTTTGAATGTAGAAATAAATGCTTACCATCCTTCTGGGCTGTCCTTTGAAGATAGATCAGGTAACAGGCATTGTCTCCAAGCCACTATAGTGTAAACAACAAAATCAATGGCCCTGGTGAGTTATTACCCAGCCATTCTGGACTCTTGACAGCCGCAGCATCTTTCTCTTGTAGGTAGTTTGAAGTTATTCAATGTCTTTATTCATACATCAATCCTTATTTGCACAGAGACTTCAAAGGGAAGGGTCCAGATACCAGGGTCTATTGAAAACTAATTAGCATGGCAAAGGCAAAGCAGAGGTCATGTTGAACATTCTCGTCCAATGAATCATCAGGTGGAACTGATTCTTCAAACCACATCTCTCTAGTCTTCTGTAACAAAATAATCTATGACTTGATCTTTGGGGCACGTGATTGTAGTTGGTCATGTTTTGGAGCCAGCATGCAATGGCAGTATTTTCTTGAGATTCAAAGAATTTCAATCAAATCATCATTTACAGTGAAAATTATTTTTTTGCAAAGTCATCTAAAAGTGCACTTAACATTACCTCATCAAATTGATATTTATAATTTCATCTCAATACGAATAATATAAAATGCTGGAATTCGCCATGAAATACATTATAAAGTTCAACAATTAAACTTTTTAAGCCTAGATTATACTAGCGCACTTTAAAGTGTGGGATCAAATTTCCAATTACTTTTCACACGTGCCAGAAATGTGCCCTTACCTGGCTGTGACCTTCCATCGCCCTTTATATGTCTGTGTTCTATTTATAACTGCCTTCCTACCTCAAAATACTTGCAGCAGAAAGTAGCTATAATGACACTTTGGATTAACACTTTTGTCCCTCTTTTTTATTTTCTATCGATTTTTCAGGTATTAAAAAGCACACTTTTTGATTTGTTCCATACTGCGCAATAAGCGTGAGATGTACAAAACGTTTTTGAAGTCGCAAACATTGTGAGGGTGCTAAAAAGTTATTTCTAATTTATTAGACTCTTTTTAGATGTCAGTAAAGGTTTATAAACTCCTAAAATTGTTTTAGAAATTGATATTGATTCAGTGTTCAGTCAATACCGAATGTGTACAATATCTATCAACAGCTTTCAACTGGAAATTCAGTTGCAAACGTTTGGCAAGTTACCAACTTCCCCTTTGGAAGGGGTAACTTATTCGTAAAAAATTGAATTGGTAAAAAAATTTCAAGAAGAATAGACAATACCAATTTTCATTGAAACTTATGCTAAAATATTTTTTTTATTACAACAGCAGAAAAAATAGGCTTTCATTATCTAAAACCAATCACCCGTGTTGTGGTCTGCTAACCCTTGCAGGCCACTATCCCTGTGATATCAGAGTCGGTCACAATTTGCGCCCTACCTAATTAATATTAAATAAGGAGATCGGACTGTGACCCACTCTGATTCCTTATTTTGCAAACTGTCATTTTTAGGTCTCGCCTGACCCAGAGCATGCGCTGATCTGGCGAGACTTATTGAGAGGGCTCCAAAAAGGGCTACCAGGCCAGCCTAGAGCTACAGTGCAAGTGCGCGTGCGCCGCACTTGACCGCGATTACTTTCACTTTCGCGGCCGCTTGGCATAGCCAATAGGTCTCGCTTTTGGGACCTTATAAGTATTTAGTTATGCAACTGTTGCATGGCTAAACACTTAGAAGGTCCCAAAGGCAAGACCTATTGGCTATGCCTATGCTTGTTTTATTTACTTGGGATGGTATAAAAAAATACGTTTCTTGTAGCAAAAAGTAGAGTCACAAATTGCGACTGCTGTTTGTGACCAGACGTTTAGTGCATTTGACCCATGTTGTGTAAATCAACCATGATTTCATTTTACAGTTTATAGAAATATTTAAGATGACTTTGTTTTTAGATGTCTTTAAAAAGTTAATTTGAAATCAGTTTTTTTTCTATGATGGAGTTTCTGTTAATATTTAATGGATATTCTGATTTCTAAATCCTCTTTTGCTGATATACAAAATCTAACATTTATGATTCGTAATTACATTTTATTTTATGATTGCATAAAGGAGCATTTTGCGTAATTTTAGAGAGTGGGATTTGGAGCCAAGTTAAAAAAAGGTGAGCACTGACAGTTCTTCCGAGCACACCTGGCTAAGTCAAGAAAAGCAAAGGCAAACAAAAAATGCTCTTGGGTATTTCTTTTCTCTGGACAAACACACCCTTGCTGATTTGCTCGAGGGTAAGGGGACAAAATCAAAATAAAAACAGAAAAAATGATAAATGGCAAATGGGTAAAAAGCCGGCCAGGCTTCGTTGTGATACCACTGTCATAATGTTCCATGATTGATGGGTCAGGGGAAGCATTTCACTGCATTCCTCCTCTATCCACAGGAAGATGTTACCTTGTGATGTTGCAAGAGGTGGCAATGCACTTATGGAAGGAGACGCACTGAGATCAGTAATGCTCAGAAATACTGTTTGAATTTAAAATTGATGCAACTCAAACACAAGTTTAAAATAGAACGGTCATTGAGTAATGGTAATGGCATTATTTTACGGAAACTTCATTTGTCAAAAAACAGATGAAAATAGAAATTAAGAGCTACAATTTTGCTGGAATTCCTTTGTTCAGAATAACAAAAAAAGTTGCGACATGCGGAGTGGGAAGAGTGAATTTATTTCAGTGTGGCAAGAAAAAAAGAGTTACACCTGCACTGATGAGAAAGGAAGTAGAAAATGAAATGATGCATTTAAAATGGGTGATTTACCCTGTGCTTAATTTGAGCCGGTGGTTCCCGGTGCTCGGCACTGGCACTTCATTAATAACACCAGCACTTATGACAGTCTGCTACATTGTGGTGCTGTTTGTCTGCTTTCAAGATGAACATAACAATAGTTGTTTATTCTTTTCATATACATTAAAAGTGACTTATACCTGTCACCCAAGCCATTCTTTTAGCTTTGGGAACCTGGAATAGTCTGAACTGTTACACTTGTAGGAGTGTGATGGTTAGTTCTTGTGCTGCTGCTGTTTATGGTAGCACTGGCAGGGGCAATGGGTTGAGCAAGCTGCAGTGGCCTCCTGATGAGGGCCCTGACACCTATTTTCTTTTTACAAAGTAGGCACTGGACGTACCAGCATACTAATATTTATTTTCTAAGAAAAAAATCTCAAATCCTTAAATATGATTACAATGTATTGCACTTCTCTGAACAGATCAGAAGAGACTACACACTACCAGAGATTGGCCCTGATTTTCATATAAATCACAATTGTCCAGCTTCAGGTAAAGTTGCCCCATATTCGAAACACAAACTATATTACTACATGAAAGTACGAGTCTTCAGAAAGCACATTGACTAACATATAAGGAGTGAAGCATGTACTGTCGAGGAATGACTTAGCCCGCATGTTGAGTCAGAACTCAGGAGATAGATCTGGAAAACACAAAGAAAACTTAAGATAATCTCTTCTACACCAGATGGTTCGGAATTTATTCTGAGAAAGAAGATAGAAGCGTGCTACCAAATCAATTTAATAAACGTAGTTAAACTAAATAGGGCAAGAGCGTAGTCTTACTAAAGTGACTAGAACCTTCACCAAGACCTATCGATCTACAACAAGTACATATTTGATGACTAGAGACCCCTCAGATCAAGAAATTGAAAAAAGAGTAATGGTGCAGCCCAATCCAGGAATTAGAAAAGACTAGGGGCCTTACTACAAGTACGGTGCTCTACATGACTGCCGTACTTGCACCTGCAGTATTCAGAGTGTGGCATTCGGACCACCACAGGACCGCCGCATCCACCAGGGATCCAGGATCCCATGGCGCTCATGCAGTAGGAGGGAGCAGCAATAGGTTGGCGGTGCCACTGCGGCATGCCATGCACATTATTAGTTGCCTGTCCCCCGCTCCTTTCATGTCGGTGAGTATACCTTAAAATGGTGGCAGAGAGGCAACTTTGACGCTCCTGGGCCTTTGGGTGCAAGTGGGGGTGCACATATTGTTGCCTCCAGGAATTGCACCCCAGTTCCTGCACGGTGTGGCATGCATGCCACATCATGCATGAATGTTCTGCAGGCGCTTTCACTGCGACGTCTTCAGTTAAGTCACACCAATGAGCATTATACAACCGTGAGACAGCTGCAGCACCACCTGCCCACCATGGATTACAGTTGTGATCTAGCGGGTGGGCTCTCGACGGGCTTGGTTGTCCTACTGTTGACGCTGCAGTGGCGTGTTGATAAAACTTGTAATACAGCCCTAGGTCTGATACCAACAGCAGGCAGCACAAACAATAAGAAGGAACTAGTAAGATAAAGTGAGGAATGCAATGGTAAACACTAGCAGAGAGGGAAAATATGGAAGAGCTCAGAGAACAATAAGAACAGCATTATCAAAGAAAATATGTTTCGCCCGTAACACTGGGTGCAGACCTACATGCTTTACCAGTGGGTTATTTTTATTTCTAAAATGGGCAGTGTGCCTGTCCATGCATGACATCCACAATAAAATAGTTTTTCTTAACACTTAAGAAAAAACATTCAAAAACAGCCACTCCACATCTACATGCACAGGTAGCCATCTTGGAATCGGTTTTCAAAAATAAAAAGCATTCCAAATGGCCACCTTGCATACTCCTTCGTGCGCATGCAGGGTGGGCATCTTGGATATATTTTTCTCTAAAAAATAAATGAAAAATGGCCACCTGTGTGCGCACAGACATGCGTTGGCATGCAGCACGGCCATCTTGAAATGCTTTTTTTTAAAGCAAAAACAAAACAGTTGGCCATCATGCATGCAGCGTGCCCATGGGCAGCCATATGGAAAACCATTGAGAAACAGTTATAAAATGGCTGCCCATCAATATAACAGTAGTGCACAGAGGAACAAGGGGGCTGTGAAGGACAGCAGGCACTAGGGGTCTAAATTGTTTATTTAAGGGCGGGTCAGTAACAAGGGGCGTTGGGAGAACAAGGAGTAGCAGACAGAGTGACAGGAAATACTTTTTCATGCATTGTTATGCATGCCATCAGCAGTGTAAGGATCAAAACATGGTGATCCTTTCCAATCATTCAATCAAAAGATGGTGAGACCCAAATGCTCCTTCAGTGGGAGGAACTCAATACCTGGGCGGAAAGCCACTTCTTTGGCGGGACGAACACAATAACCTGGAGGAAAGCCATTAAATCAGTAGCAGGGAACTACGACAGACAAGAAGATCATTGAATCATGAGCAAGGGATAGACTCCAAGACAACTCTAAGCTTATATTTGATAGAAGAGGTGTATATGCAACGGACAGCTAAAGCTGTCTGTAGGCGAGACTAAAAAGTACCTTGAGATATTTGGTGAAGATTATTTATTGGTAGCACATTTTTCGACACATAAAAATGTTTTGCAACAAAATATGTGGCAAACACAACACAATGATGGACGGAATGCTGAAACGTTTCAACCACTAACCAATCTGGGTTCAATCCATCATTCTTTTGCTCCCTTTGCCAAACCCAGTTTGGCCCAGCCATTTGCAAATCAGTCTTGAACCTGTTCTTCATGGGTACAGTCCCACCCAAACTGCTAGGCCAGGTCCAACCTGGACCAGAAACAAGCATCCTGGGACCGGTTTCGGGGTATCACCTCTCATCAGCTAGGCTAGCTTGAATCCAGTGCCACAGCGAACAAGAACCCATGTCTGGGTATACGCTTGACCCCTTAGAGCGAACATAGCAAACACAACAAGATGATGGACAGAGTGCTGAAATTTTTCATACACTCACCCCCGTCAAGAGATCTGGATTTAATCCATTGTTCTTTTGCTCACTATGCCACCCCAGTTTGGACCCAGCCATATGCAAATCAGTCTTGACCCTGCTCCTCATGGGAACAGTTTGGCCTGAACTGCCAGGCCAGGTCCTCCTTGAACCAGAAACAAGCATCCTGGGACTGGTTTTGGGGCATCAGATCTCATCAGCCAGGCTAGCTTGAATCCAGTGGCACTGCGAGCAAGAGACCCATGTCTGGACATACCCTTGGCCACTTAGAGCGAACATAGCAAACACAACTATATGATGGATGGAGTGCTGAAACCTTTCAATCACTCACGACCAGTCAAGAGATCTGTGTTTAATCCATTGTTCTTTTGCTCACTATGCCACCCCAGTTTGACCTAGCCATATGCAAATCAGTCTTGACACTGCTCCTCAAGAGAACAGTCCAACCTGAACTGCCAGGCCAGGTCCTCCCTGGATAGGAAACAAGCATCCTGGGACCGGTTTCAGGTTATCACCTGCTTGTATGTAAAAGACTTGAGAATCAGTTCTCATTGTAATAAAAAGATCTACACAACACATGCCCCGCGGGAAGAATATACCTTGAACTACCTATGGATGCAGACACCACCCGTGATTGGCCAGATGGGGTATGCTCAGCTTGCCTGCCTTGCCATTTAGGGACAGTCCCATAAAGTGGAAATTCCATGAAGCTTTAACCAGTGCAACAGCCTCAACACCTCCTGGCAAAGCACACATGACCTCACAACAACCACGGCTGTCCTGCTATCTCTCAAAACTTTCACAAGACTTGCCTTGATGAAAGGTAGAAAGGCCTTCAGAGTCACCCGGTGACAGGCAGCTCCAGAAGATTGATGTAATGCCTCTACCCAACAGAGACAGGAGGCCCCTCATCCTCACCTCATCCAGGTAGCATCCCCGGCCAAGAGCATATGCATGTGTCATCATGACCTCTGAAGCCTTTCAGAGGACTGGACAGGTTCTGCACAGACTGAGATGGCTATCTTAGCCACGCCCTGGCAGTAGCCCCTAAACTGATGATATTGATGAGAGAATGGGCAGGATAGGGTAAGCAAGCCAATAAAGGTGCCTTAACTCAGCTGTGCATAAACTGCTACAAAGCTGAATTTGCGCTTCACTAAACAAGCTGAAGCCATCAAGAGGCAAATCCATAGGAGAGGCTTACCCGTCCCTGGACAAACCCTGTGGCAATGTGTGATGACAAATCACAAAAACAGTGCTCATAGCAAGGTCTGCACATTCTGCAGTACCTACCTAAGCCCTTAATAAATAATTGTCTGCCTTATACCTCTCATGGACCATTTGCGCAACGGTATTTCAAAACTCTAAGTTGGTTCGTATGTGCGGAAAGATCTTGCTTGCCATGCTTGACAGCCATTGTAATATCAAACTGACAGAGGAGAACACCCTCCTGCCATGCGAATCAGTGTGCTTAGACTCTCCATCAGATGGAAATACCCTGGGGTTCACTTTGCTGACTGACACCTGCACAACAAGACTTCCTGGTGTTAGGTGCTGAGTCAAGATGGCTGGCTGCCCACCTATGGGACTAATAACTGGTGGCACCGAATAGGGTTTCATCCACGATGCAGCCAGAGTTTCTCCCAGGACTTTATTGTAAGTTAGTACAGGCTCTGATGCAACTGTAGTTCTAATTCTTCTCTTGCCCGTAAACCATCACAGTGAATGAGGCACTTTCCTTAGCAGGGAAGTCCCAAATGGAAGGCCAAATCCATATCTGGTGAGGTATCAACCCTGCTACTACGTTGGAGGTCTAAATACAATCCATGAGTATATGAAAGGCCAACACACTGCCTGCCTCTTTATCATCATCATCTCCAGCATGTGGAGCATCCTGAAGGTCCTGTATGGCATCTGAGCCCGAGCCAAATTAGGCCTCAAGATGCCATGATACTGACCCCAAAACACAGGCACTGCTGGAAAGTCCTCTAACACAAGTGACTTTGCCTTAGTAACTTCATAACAAGGCGTTGGCTGAGATCTAGCCAGACTCAGTGCTGGATCTGAGATTGGCAACAAGATCAACTTCAAAACTGGCACCACTGGATCCAGGGTTGGGGTTGTTCCTGGCCCAGTCTAAACCAGCATGGCCTCTGACAAAGGAGTGAAGGTACAACCCAGTACCACTGAGGAGCAGGGTGGAGGTCTAGCGGGGTCAGATGGCCCAAAGGTAGGAACTGCCAGTGGAAGCCCAACTAGGGCCCTGGTGGATCCATGGGCCCTGCAAGGATCCTGGAATAGTAAAAACACTGCAGCATTGGCCAGTGGCATAACTCAAAATGATGTCCCTGAAGGATGTCTCACATATCACACGGATAGTCATTGGACTTGGGCTGAATGGAGGCCCTCTGGAGAGTTGGGGGGTACCGTCAGGGGTTGGGGGCCAACCTTTACTGCAGAGGCTGCAGGGGCCTATGTTATGCCCCTAGCATTGGACTCTTGGGGTCTGCTTGCTACAAAGTCATGGATGGGCTGGTAAATTTTGGGTGCATCAGCGGAGAAATGGGGTCTCAATCTGACAACAGGCGTGAAGTCAGGCATTTAGTGTGCCAAATCCATGATCGCTTCCTGATGCAGGAGGAACGCGGGAGGGTTCCATCTGCAATTCTTGTGTATGTGACGAGATTTGTCCTTGGATTTCATCATAGACTTACATGGGGACCTTGACCGTGACTTGGGGAGGGGACGGGCCTGAAATTTGTAGAGGTGTCCTTTCTTATGGTTTGCGACATACAACTGCACCCACCTCCTACCTCCTGATGTCCTACAGATGCATCAGGGAGCATAAATCACATTTCTCTTAATCATACTTGGGTCATGGATCTTACGATCCATAATTGACATCTGCTGTCTGCAGGTGGGGAACAGCTTGATGCATGTAGTCTTCGGAGGAGACATCCCTAGCACACTTCAGAGCACCGTCTGGAGATGCACCCAACAGCATTTAATCCTACATAATCAAACTAAGAGTACATTATTAATGTATATTTATATACAGAACTAACATCCTGCTTTTGAAGGGGGGTCAGAAAAAAGAATTAATTAAAAACATGGCAGGATTACTGTCTTCACCACCACCTGTATTATCATGCAAGCTAATGTACCCTGGGTAGCAGAAAGACCCTAGGCAGAGTCACCTCTCCCTCTGCCAAGGACAGGAATTGAGTCCACGGATATGGATTTGGGGCAGCCATCATATCTGATCTGCCACTGTGTCTGAGGCAGTTGTTTCCAAGTAATACCACCATGAAAATGGCCAAGGCCCTCAACAAAATTAAGGTTTAGTGTCCCTAACATGAAGTATTATTTCTCCTAACATGCTAGAGAGACCAATGCGAACAACCAGCAATGTCTTCCTATTTTGGGAGACAGGCACACTGCCCACATTTAATGGGGGAATGTCTGCCACCAGCAAAGGAGGTGGCAAATCTTTCCAAAAATGTTTCTACACCAAAGTGGCTCCTCCTTTGGTGGACACAGCCACTTTGGTAAAGAAACTTCGCCCCACTGTTGGACAAACCTAAATGTGTAGATTTTTCATACATTGTCTCAACTTTGGTTGCTTGTGTTCCCATTTGGAGAGTATGTGGCCCGAACTTCAGATTGGACTGTGTCTATTGGAGCTAGCTCACCACTGATTTAAACATAATTGCTCCTTGTCCAGAATGGAACAAAGGCAAAAAAAGATTGAATAGAATGCAGGCATGAGTGACTGGGCACGGCTAAGACTTTTACAAGCATGAACGTTTCAACTTTACTTGTTTTTTGGTTGCCAGTCCACCAGAATGGAATAAAAGAAATCCACTCACCAGTATCAAAATCAGAATTTTAGTTTAGAGTCCATTTCTCCATCTGTGAGCTACTGACAGCACCCACTATCCAAGAAAAAGATTTGCTATTTATTATTACAAATGTATTTAAACTTTATTGTCCACACCTGTAGACAATAACAGCAGTTAATTAACCTCCCCTGTAATTAGGGAGTGCAGCTTCAGGCCCCTAATTTTCTTCTAAAGTTTGTAAGTTGGGAGTAAAGTGAAAAAATGAATTCTGGTAATATGGGTAAGTGAGTAAATGTTTAAGGATGTATTACTTGGTCATGGGGTTGAAGGCTGGGTACAGTATTGCTTAATGTGTGCTGGTGTGCAAGTCTTTGACTCAGAGTAAGAGAGAGTCAACAGAAAAGGGAACAAGGAAAGGAAGAAAAACAATGGCAAAGGAAGAAGCCAGGGATGAAAAAAGAACCTGCAAGACGAGACAGGAAGAGTTTGTCAGACAGTGCAAGCAGGGGACTCCTAAGAAAAGCTTGGTCCTCTGCACTGATCTATTTATTATGCATATTAAGTACTGGGATACCGTTCCGTGTATCCTTTACTCCCTACTTTTGTTCAGGTTGCAAGCCTCATGTAATCAGAAGAATAATATAGTAAATAAAAATACAGCTATATAGGCTTACATAGTGGTGCTTTGGGTAAGTCCTCTTTATCCATTCTCTTTTCAGGCGTAAGTCACGTTTTGGTTCCACCCACCACAGCATACAGCAGGGAGCAATGGGTAAGCCCACCCCAGCCATTGGCTCTGCCCTCTGTGACGCATGGTCCTGCTTGCATGTATACATCAGCCTAAAAATAAGATCGCTCTGAGCCAGGGCTGGTGAGCCAATACTTTGGCAATATTGTTTCCCTTTCCATTCTTTGAACGTTTTATTTTTTAAGAGTTTGTTTACAATCATTTAAAGCAAATAGTATCTATTCTTTGGGCTAATAAGTATCACATTTTCCTGTGGTGTATATTTACCCTAAAATGGGATTCTATGCCGCTTCAAACAACAAACCTTGATAGGAATCATCTGTATAGTTCTATTAAAATTATGTGCAATGGGTAATTTAAAAACAAATATTGCGAGCAAATGGCTGCCATATTTAGGAGACGGCATGACTATACTTGCAATAAAAAAGAAAGTGCAAATATTCATTACACCAACTTGCCAAGGCCAGACCTACAGTCTCTGCCATTGCTAGAGGCTGTATATGGTCTGGTACTTACCCATGTCCCCTACTCTAACTACAGACCCCGGGGTTATGGATGGCATTTCCCTCCCCTTCAGCATAACACTTTAGAGACCACACAGATGGTTTTACTTTTTTGGATTAGGGGGAGTAACCCCCCCGGCCGTATTTATTAACATTAACAAACAAATTATAACATTATATACAGAAACTTTACGCAGAAAGTACAGATACATTTTGATAGTCAGATATTCCACGGCAAACCTTAACACAGTCTAATACACAAGACACTCCTACCGTAAATCTATCAATGCATGTATTTACTTTCTGCGTGTCCCATCTAGAGCCTACGGAAAAGTCAATGACTGGCAGCTCCCCCGGTCCCCGTGTACTAATAAGGTGGTTACAGCTTATCGGATGGATACTTTGCCCCGGGCCCACCCTACACCCTGTGCCTTACACTCCATTACGGGAGGCTGCAGACTTCTGCATAATGGCACCTTAATGCCAGGCCCACTGGGAAGGATGACTCCCCCGGCCCCCGCACCCCAACAGCCTACCTACCGGCTGTCACTACCCCCTGGAGTTATATGGTGCTGACCGTTGAGGACCGAAGACTATGCTTACCAATCATGACCTTACCGCCACAGGCCAGCGTAGTTGCCCGACTACCTGGTCTCCCCCTCACCCCCTAGGAAGGTCATGTACTGCGCCTTACGCTCTCCACCCAAGCTAGGATGTCTTCCATGAAAGCCTGATTCCCTTTATGTGAGAGGTGCACCCCGTCCTGCAGAAAAAATTGTTCCCACTTGATGTATCTGTGTCCTATGGACCCTAGTCTAGGGGGCCTAAATAGTTTGTCAAATTTGTTGTTGATCCGCTTTACCGCGTAATTCAACGCTCTAACTGACTCGCCCCCCTCCATTGCGACCTGGGAATCATGTGTGACCACGCTATTATCGACTGGGGATACTGCCTTGCTAGCCACCCAACTTCTGTGAGGAGATCCTCCACTAGCACTCTCCTGCCTAATCGGGCCAAGTCGTTACCCCCCAAGTGCAGGATCCAGATTGCCGGTGGTCCCGTACTTGTTTTCAAAGCTCAGTTCACCAACTCCCTGAATTGACCTACGCACAAGCCACCCTGACCGAAAAAGGATACGTTTATCCCTAGCTGAGTCGCCCTAGTCTTGGTAGCTCCCGAAAATAAATTCTTCAAACGGCGAACGTATGAGTGCCCTATCATCCACACATGTTGAGCCTCCTGGTGCAAAGAGTGAACTTGTGCCACCATGTTTGTTGTTTGTCTGCAACTCGGCGCCCGCCGTACTACTGCTTGCACTTGCGTTCTCTGAGTGCGAAAGAGTCCAGGCTCCTCTCCTGAGTCACAGGGTGAGGAAACTGCAAATGACGATGAAACAAAAAGGGGGGGCAAAGGTAAGTGCCTTGCCATGCTGGCTTAAAACACACAAAATTCCACGAAACGGCGTCTAGCGCCTATCACAGAGCGACACTGAATCACCCCTTTCCCTGAGTAACAGGGAGAAAGGGCAAAACTCCATTGTGCATCTAAAAGCTGGACAGTCACACCGTATTAGAGCATGTGCACATATCTCTTGCAACAGTTAGAGGACCACCTACCGATCCTTTTGAGACGCTCGTCCCCCAGCCCTCTTGCTGTTGCCTCGGTGGCTGCTCCTATCCTAAACGAATGAGTCCCGAAGTCGGCAGGGTCTATCCCGGCACTCTTCAACGCTAGGAGCATGACTTTCCTGAACTGAAATACCGTGAGTGGTGTCCCGTCCCCAAGTATCAGGAGAGGCCCTCCCTGAGTGCGTGCCCGTTGGGCCATTAAAACCTCAAGCCTGTAGACCGGGCAGCATGGTGTGTTCCCTGCCCTGTGTAATACTATGCTCTCTCCCTTACCCTCTTGATCGGTTTTTGATTTCCGGATGGAAATCAGCACTAAATCCTTCTTAATGCTAACGTGTCCCATTTGCAGGCCCCCCAGCCACTCTTCCTTATTCTTTGTGACTAGCTCGCCTACCCTAAAAGCGCCGTAAAATGCAATGCATAATGCAGCTTGAAACAAGATCACTTCGTCTGAGGAAGTGCACACCCGCTGCAGAGCCCCCAATAGCTTCCCTAGTGTTTCTAAACCTATGGGCCTTCTGACATCCGGCTGCCCTCCCTGCAAGCGTTGCCACCCTTTCAGCGCCTGGCGTACTATGAAGTTCTTTGTGGGATCCCCCTTTTCTTTCATCTTTGCAAAAAATGATATGGCTGAGATATGCCTTCTTGCCCCTGCAACTATGTGCCCCTGCTCCCTCATGAACACCAGGTATTCAATTACTGATTCATGGTCATGCCATTTGTGCACCCACTGTTCCCCCAAGAACAAGCAAAAAGACCCAAACGCCCCTTCGTAGGCACTCATGGTTCTGGGTGTTAGGCTCGCTGCCACGAGGTTCGATACTCGGGGGCACCAAGCTGCCAGTGATGTTCTGGGAAAGGTGATGGGTGCACTGCTGCCTCTGGAATATGTGACCTGAAAGCCTGCATTTTAAAAAGGACATTCAATATAATGCACTGCAACACAATCTCCTTCAACAACCGCAGCATTATGCTACATTTAGCTGTTTGGCTATTCACGCAGTCTACTAATGCCATGTTGTCGGACCAGAATATCACAGACTGATTTTTTAAAACTTCCGCCCACACAGTCAGTGCCACTAGAATTGGAAAAAGCTCTAAGAAACTTATGTTCGTGGTGATTCCAGATTCCCTCCACCAGTCTGGCCAACGCTGAGCTACCCATTCGCGCCCCAGGATGGCCCCGAAACCCTCGCAACCTGCAACGTCAGTCATGAGGCCCAACTCTGGGCTGAACTTAGGTGGGCTGGGCCACACCACTTTCCCATTGAAATCACGCAAAAATGTCTTCCAAATCAACATGTCCTGCCTGACCTCGCCGGACAGCCTAGTGTGGTGATGCTTCTCCCTGAGGCCTCACATTGCATGCGCGATAGAGCGAGAGAAAGGGCGCGCCATTGGGATTATGCGTAGTGCAAAATTCAATTGCCCCACCACCTGCTGTACCTGGTGCAATGTAACCTTCTCTTTCTTGAGGCAGTGCTGCAAAGCCGCCCCGAAATCCTTGACTTTGTCAGCGGGTAACCTCGAGACCCCTTGGACAGAATCTAATTCAATCCCCAAGAATTTGATTGTTGTGCTTGGGCCCACTGTTTTGCCAGGCGCCAAAGGCACACCGAACTCCTGCATTAATGCATAGAATTTTGACAATGCTGACCTGCACTCCCCAGATTGTGGCGCCCCCAGAAACAGAAAATCATCCAGGTAGTGCAGCACCCAGCGATGTCCTGACCCCCGTCTGAATGCCCACTCCACAAACAAGCTAAATTTCTCAAAATAGGTGCAGGACACTGAGCAACCCATTGGCATGCATTTGTCGACATAATACTTCCCCTGGAACTGGAAACCCAGTAAGTGAAAATCTGCAGGGTGCACTGGCAGTAATCTAAATGCAGACTCAATGTCAGCTTTTGCCAGCAAAGCCCCCTGACCCAAAGACCTAAGCATGTCTACCGCTTGGTCGAAAGATGCATATTTCACGCTACAAAGTGTGTCAGAGATGGCATCGTTCACTGAACTGCCCCTTGGTGCAGAAAGATTGTGAATCAGTCTGAATTCGCCTGGCGCTTTCTTAGGTACTACCCCTAGAGGGGAACACACAAAATCCTTCATTGGGATGTCATCAAAAGGCCCGGCCACCCGACCCAGGCTCACTTCCTTAAGGATTTTTGCTGTTGCTATGCCTACATTGGACCTCACTGACAGCTGGTTCCGGCAGTGCGCCACCCCATTGTAACCCAGGGCTGGTATCCTGAAACCTTCCACAAACCCCTCCCTGATCGTCCTGGCTGCCTCGGGGCAATTGTAAGACTCCAACCAAGGTATCATAGTGCTAATGTTAATAGGAGAAATAGCCTTCCCTAGTAGTAGGCTGCTATTCTTGCTTCTTTCCCCCTCTGCCCCTGGACTTTTTGTGACACCCGGACTCTGGGTGGGACGCATTACCACAGTAACCACAGGAATGTTTGAACCTACATGTGCCTGGTGCTCTACTGCAGGTCCGTTTGTTAAAGTCAAAACAGACGCCTTTTTTTCCATTGCTTCCGGCCTTTCCTGTGACCCCCCCCCCGTGTTACCGGTGGGGCCTGTCTTAAAGGGCTGAGACCACACTGCGTCAGGTACCTGCCCCACCCATTCTCCACTGCGCCCTGCACCAAATGTCTCAGATGAATAAACATGTCCGTCTGGCTCCATCTTAGGATCCTGAGCTTTTGCCCTTCTAAACTCCTTGTCATACTCTTTCCACCCATCCCCACCTTGTGTAGCATGGGCAACTGTGATCCTATTCTGATAACACGCCATTTCAGATCCAACCTCTGGGAAACGCTCTAACATGACAGCCATGAATATAGTGAAACCCTGTATCCAATTGGCCAAGTTCTCTTCAACTCTGTATTTCAGGACTATATTGGACCATTCCTTGTAGTGTGTCCATTCCTTGTTCCTTTTCGCCTCTTCCCTATCTGCCTCATCAATCAAGAGGGAAAACATGCTAACGTATTCCCCCCTCCAGATCCTTTCCTTAGTCTCCTTTGACAGATGCCGCCCCAACTTCTCCCTCCCGGAGCGCAGCTCCCCCAAACCTAGTGGAGGTAGTGTTGCCCTCGTACCTGCTGGTGCTGCTGCATCAGCCGTCTTGCCCGCGTCTGTATTCTTCGCGTCGCTGCTTATCTTCCGGACACCTTCGCTGCCGGGACTGGTGCTGTGGTAACGGGTGCTGCCCCCCCTGCCGGTACTGCCAGCACCTCGCCACCGGGGACTGGTGCTGTGGCAACTGGTGTTACGCCCCCTGCCGGTACTGCCGGCACCTCGCCTGGCCTCCCCTTTCCTAGTTCAGCCATCAATTTCTTTGCCCTTTCAATGGCATCCCCCCCGCCCGTTATCGCCCCTGCGGCGTGAGACCAGTTCCCTACCATCTCCAGCCAGGGCAGGACTACTGCTAAGTTTGCGACTATGTCTGGTTCTGCCGGGTTTGCTCCGCCCGTCCCATCCACCGGGGGAAGATTGGGTTCAACAATGAGTCCCACTGGCACAGCATCCCTTGGGCCCCCTTCGCCCGCGGGGCCCGGCGTGTCCATTGGTGGGACTGGGTCACCTGCGCCCCCTTAACCCTGGGGGCTTGTCGTGGGTGCAGGCTCACTTCTTGGTGGGACTGCTGCGACTGCTGCCCCTTTCCCACCTGGCTTGCGCCTGTAACTCTTTGGCGGTGGCGGGGAGTAGTGTCTTGGTGGTACAATAGGCCGCCTACCCCTCCCTTCTGGCACCTCAGGCCCTTCCACCTTATCCTGCAACCTGTTGAGAGTCTGCCCCATGACCTGGACTTGCTGCATTAAAGCCTCCAGCAGGACGTCTGTGCGCGATCGCTTCTCGTGCCGCCGGACCGGAGGGGCCATGGCTAACAGATGTACAACTTATATGGGACCTGCCTGCTCGCATAACCGTAGCCCCAGATAGGTGACTGTGTCACCCCTTACCTGTGGAAGCAGCAGCCACCAGCCAACCTTTGCACCCACGCAACCAGAGCCACAACCTACTGGCTAACCCAGTAAGCTCAGGTGAGCCGCCCGCTCAAACCCTCTGTGGCTCCCAGAAGCAATGAGATGCTGTCTAGCCGGTGCCGCCCAAACGTGTCCCTTCAATTACCACCAGCGAATTCGTTGGAACTTGGTACCGTCTTGTCCTCCCCGTAATGCTGGAGCTGTGGAAACACAAATAAAGCCAGTTGCGCTGCGCGAAGTCCTGCTAGCTTGTTAACCTCCCCTAGTGTTGGCGCTCCTATGTACTGCGCCCCAGACCCCAAGCAACCCTAAGAGTGCGCACGTCCAACTAGTAAACTGGCAAAAGGTAATCTCAAAGTATTAAAACTTTTCTTACCAGTAGACAAATCCTACAGCCCACCTTACACACTGAGTAACAGTGCCTTGAAACTTAAGGGACTAAATGCCTACTGAATGCGTTACCTCTGCCCCCCCTTTCTAAACTGGGAAACCAGGGGACTGAGAACGACAGTGCCTCAAATCAACCGTGCAAGTTAAGGAAGAGACCCGCTGCACATAGGGTGCTTAACGTGTTTATAAAGAAATATTCCAGAAAATATCCACTTGGAAAACAGACTCCTTTTAATATCCCCCAACCTTACAGAGGAAATACCATGGGCTACACTTTAGACTGAGCACACAGTAACAGTGCAAGATCAGGGATTGCACACCTAACCAGAGTACGAGTCTAGACCTTAAGCATCAGGCCAGACTCATCTTTCCCCCAGATTCAAACTTAAAGAGATCCAACTGAACAGAATCACTGGGAATTGAACCTGGAAGCTTGAAAGTAAGAGTCTCAGACCTTAACCATTAGGCCACAGTGACTCTCAACACTGTATTTTATCCGCCTAACGCTAAGCGGCTCCGGTCCATTCGGGAGGGGAAGACACAAGACCAGACGTATGCTTCACGTTCTATTACAAGTACTAAATACCGAGTTGTAATTTGGGACAGACGCCTTTAACAGGACAAACTCAAAGGTGCCTCACAGCGATGACCGACACCAAACCCCGGCGAACCGCCGCGCTTACCGCCTCACAATGCTCTCCGCCGATGCCGATACAAGCTCCGTGTGCTCGCGCTGTCGTCCGAGGTAATTATGCTGCACCGTATACTTTGGAAGAGCATCGACGACCGCTCCCAAAGCAGACCTGTCTGCAAAACCCCGGTGCTCCGCCGCGCGAGGTACGCCGACGAGAGGCGGCATGCGACCGTACCAAAATCTTCACACTGTCGATGCCGCTACGACCTTCCCCCTTCCGCTTAACGTATAACCTGCAGAAACAAAAAGAAAGAAGACGTTACGGGCCCGCAGCCGGCCCGGTGACCCTATCCGTGGGGAGCAAAAACAAGAGACTGTTCTGCTCCCCACCACCTCTTTTTAAAGAGGGCGCCCAGGCCGACCGGCTGCGACCGGTCAGCCTGGACGCAAGTTGGACGTTTCTGCGCCGGAAGCACTGGAGTGCTTCCGGCGCACAACAACCACTTTACTCATTGGTTGCTGCGGGGGAGGGGGGGTGCCGTGTCACTCGCTGACGCGGCCTCCCTCCCCCTTCTGGTGGCCGGGGACTGGTGCGACCGCCATAATGGCGGCGCGGCCTAGTCAGCCCTCGCCTTTTCCATTCGCTGTAGGGAGAAACAAAAAAACAGAAAGGCCACTGTGCTGCCTTTTTGTGGACCGCATACAGCGCCCAGTGAACTCATACTGAACTGCAGGCTCTCGTATAGTGCTGGTTAACATGAAATATTCTCCACAACTGGTATGAAACCGAAAATCCTCAAAAATGGAGAATGTTGTGATATTCTGCAGCAGGTTTTCAGCGTATGCGGTTGGAAAGTGATTTTACACTCCTGGTAAAGGGTTCGACTCTTCGCCCTTGCAGTTGTGCATGGCCCCCGTCTCGAAGCTTTCTTAAGGTTTTTGATGACTTCCTTTTTCTTAACTCTGCCATACAGTTGCTTTGTTCTTTAAAAAAAAAATGTATTTTTTTAAGAAAGTGTACGCTTTTTCATACACTTTTCTAATCCATGGCACGTGGTACAGATTGATTATCAAAAGTCTGCAAACCTGATCAGTATTGCGGTAGTTGTTATATACTAATAATAGCTGTAATTCCCAGCATGCCTACTCCACAATATGACCTAGTCACTATGCAAAGTTTGTTGCGTAACTAGAATTACCCAATGTATGGAGGGCTTTGTTGTCAAGCTCTAAAACATGAAGACTACAAAGGCAAAGCGGCCTACTACGACCTACTGAGCTGACTTCCAATAGAAGTAAGAAGTGTATATTGTTGACGGACTTTCCCTCGCTCTGATAGGTGAAGAGAGTGGGCAGAACTAATCTGTACTCATCTCAATCTTGGTTGAGGCTACACATGCTAGCAGGATTGCTACCACCTCTCTGGCCGAGTTACCAGTGCCAGCAGTCAATGGGGTTTGAGAGTCCCGACTCCCTACTTTGACATAACTGTTGTGACTTCTTATCCAACCAAATATGAAATTAGAATAATTTACCCAGTGTAGTACCTATTTTGTAACAGGATGAGTGCCTGTGATCAAAGCTCTGCCCAAAAACCTGCAGCAGGTGCTATTAAATGTTGTGCTATGAATGCGTAATTTGAATCGATCTCATGCCTATTTAATCTTCTACCAGACACACCCTGCCCTTTTATGCCTCTCTTGCAGGTTGCTTTTTTCTCCCATTGTTTCGTTTTTTGCTCTTCCTTTCTTTCCCCTGTGTTTGTTTTTCTCTCTCTTGCCTTCAGTCAATGTCTGATGAAGCAAAATAACAGCCAGCCCCAAAAATGTAATTACATTCAATGACGTAACTCTGTCTACAGGTCCAGATCGAACAGATGACATAAGATCGAACCATGTAGTAAAAGAATCTCGCAAAATATTGATATCCCTCATCTTGTGTCTAGATTAGTGTTTCAAGACTCAAACCAAAAGCCAAGAAAGATCCTAAACCAGCCGATCTACATACGTTTCATCAACAGGATCGGACAGGACAGAAAATACACCAGGGCATCAAAATAAAAGTGGACCCCCTAGCCAATCGACAGCTTAAACGTGGCCAACATTTGTAAAGTTTTGAATTTGTAAAAGCACATTGTATAGGTGTTTTGCAAGGTATGGAAGAAGGTGTGCATTTATGCTCGCTGCAAGCAATGTCTGTGGCATTATCATGGAAATTGTGAGAAGTTGGCCTGATTCGTGATGTCCACTAATTAAAGTGGCAGGGCCGGCTTTAGCGCTGGTGGCGCCCTGTGCGATAATGTCTGTTGGTGCCCTCCCAATGACCACCTCTGCCATGGATTCCCTCACTAGCACCCTTTAACAATGCCTCTCAAGTCTCCATAACCAGTGTTTCTCAGATTCATTTTGTTTTATAGTACCACTCATACCAGTGTAAGGTGTCAGAGCACTTTACACCACACACACATTGCACAGCGATAATCATATGTGTGTAAATTAGTATATAGGAAATGTTACATCAGACAGTACTACAGGGTGTAGTGTATGAGGGAAATGTCATCGATACTGGTAGGCAATATAGTTAAAGTTCTTATTCAGGAAAGGCACAAATTCAGAATTTAAAACGGAACAACATTGTATGAGGGTTCTCTTTCTGTTTAATACCCAAATGAACCTTTTTCACAAGATTAGGACAATGAAAGACTGGGCAAAAATACATATAGCGCTAACATATACCTTGCAGCTCTAGGAAGATAGTTAATAGCTCAATGTTCTATATTACGATTTTGCCTTATAAACGACAAGTAACAAAAGGAGCTCTCTTACAGAAGCAGTAACCCACTGACCTATTTACATTATATGCTCTTCGTTATCTGCATGGTACATGTTCTTAGCAGCAGGCATTTTAACCCTCTGCGCTACCTTAGGATGAGTCAAAACATCCACTCTCTTTCCAGGAAGACGATTAATCACCAGACTTTCTCCTGACATTTTAATTGATGTCTGAAAGTTGCTGGAGGCCAGGAAATGAGGCAGCAGGTGCTTTTAAAATGATAATACACATTTTCAAAAATGACGCACCCCACCCCAAGTCAACGCCCGGTGCGGTTGCACCGATCGCACTGCCCTAGAGCCGGCCCTGTAAAGTGGGCACCTTGCACCAGTCCAAACAACCCTTATAGTGATTTAAGATGTCAAAGATAACCTTAGAAAGCTGTCCAAGTGGTAGCTGTGGAGAGCAGCCTTCAGGCTAAGTCTTGAAGGAATGTTAAGCAGCTTGTTTTAGCAGAATGCAATCTTATAGTATTGGTTAAATGAAAGGAGAACCACACAGTAGTTATAAAATATGTATTTATTATTATAACACACCTTAAATACCTCACAGTATCTGCTACATGCAGATAACCACAAAGCACACAACACTGTAGCACAGATACAATCGTAAGTAGCACTAATACACAGTGGGCTCCAGGGGGAGACCAAACCATATACTAAAATAGTGGTATAAGAACCACGACTCGAGTCAAGACAGCGTCTAGAGGATGTAGTATTGTTGGGACCCAGGGAACCACCCAAGGTGAGTAAGTAGGGACCCCGCGGATGATGGGTGCAGTGTGAGAACACGACCGCGTGCTACGTACAATTCAATGGGAGAGTTGGGGTTGCAGTTTTGAAGTTTAAGGACCCTTTCCAGTGGATAATGAAGAAACCCTTTGAAACCTCGAAGGTTGGAGAGCCACGCCACCCATGGCTACCAAAGTACCAGAGTTACCTATCCCAGGGAAGCCGGGTGCACTGGGTCGAAGTGGTGTATAAACCGCCATCGTTCTCAATGAAAATCTTCAAAGAAATGCCACTGCTGGAAAGAAGAAAAGTGTCTGGTGGAAGCCACAGGTGGATTCTTGATGGAAGGAATCTGAAAGCAGAGGGGACAGAGTCTGGGTCACTCAGGAATGACCAGGGGTTCGGTAGACAAATGCCCACCAATGACGGGTGCTTCTGGTGTGAAGATGGAGACCTTGACTCTACAGCTGCAGGGACCAGGAGATATTGAGGATGACCAGGAGCTGGGTACGAGCTGTCCCACAAAGGATGTCCCTCTAAGATCTGAGGTGTTTGTGTCTGATGGGAGCACCAACAAGCCTTGGCAGCGGCAACCTACAAAGAAGGCCAGAGAAGGTTATGGTCTGGCCCAGCAAGGACCAGGGGACTCACCACAGCAAGGGGAGTTGGAGCAGGCCTAGAGAAACCAGGAGAGCCCAAAAAAAGCAGTGCTGTCCCTCAAGTTGACCCTCAGGTCGAAGGCACAGGAGTCGCGAGGCGACGTCTAGCAGTTTCACAAAGCAACAGCTTGCAGGGCACAGAGTGCAAGGAGGCCAAAGTCTTTTGTATGAAATGTGCATAGAGGTTGGGGCTATCGATAGCCCAATGCACTTAGTTGGGGAACTCCAACAAGCATATGTACTTGCAAAAGTATGCGGTGCACAGGGGTTCGAGTTATGCTGTCCCCACGAGAGGTTCTGGTCTGAAACTTAAAGTGAGGGCATTTCAATCTCAAGGAACAGGAACATGGGAACCCATCTCCTGTGTTGTTGGAGCCATCGGAGTCTGCAGGAGCTCAGGATCAGCAGACCAGTCAGTTGCATTACAGTGGCTGCGAATGCAGAGGAGTGACTCTTTCACCCCAGGGAAGATAACTTCAGTTGTCCTTGATGCTCCACAGGTCCTGCACAGAGCCTGTATGGTGCACGGGCACTCACAAAGCTTTGGATGGAGAGGGAGATGAAGTCGGGCCCAGTCGAAGTTCAGCAAAGTCCAGAGTGTCCAGATGGTCGAAGGTCAGTGGTTTCTTGTTCAGAATCTTGTCCACATCAAACCTTGGGTTCTACAGCCAGATAAGCCCTTAAGTACCCAAGGGAGAGGGTTGGACAGATTTAGGGGACCCTCCCAGGGGAGGGTCAGGACAGTGGGGAGGTTGCTCCCATGTCCTTTGTCCAGTTTTGCACCAGAGCAGGAGCCAATGGCTCCCAGGACTGATTTGAACTGGACTATGCACAGGGGCACAAAATGTGTCCCTCATGCAGACTTTCAGGCACTTTAGAAGTGCACCCACCCAGCCCCAATACACTAAATCCTGTCTGGGAGGTGTTAACACCTCCTTGTGACAGGATGCCTATTGTGCTGCCTTCCTCTGCTCGAGCTTGGCTCAGCAGCAGGAGGGCAGAAATGTGTCTCCGGTCGGCAGTAACAATTTTGTGCTGTCCGTGTTGAGAAGGCTGATACCGGGAAGACCAGAGATCCCACGAAGCTCGCTTCTGAAGGGTGGAATTATTCCTCCCACACCGTTTACCGGTGTGGAGGTATGATTCCAAGGTGTTTGATACCAGTCACAACAGGGTTTGTTGCAGCCATTTTCGAGATAGCATTTTACGCGAGCATATAATGCACCTCTACCTATATGTCTGGCTGCGTCACTACCAGGGAGAATGGTCTCCGAAAGTTGTAGGGGGCACCCTCTCACATAAGACCCAGCACCCTGCCTTCAGGATTGTCAAGGCCTGCAATAGGGGTGACTTATAGGTTTTAAGTGTAGTGAGCTATAGATATAGTAAACCTATATCTAAAGTAAGTGGTGCATGAACCATCTTACACAGGCTATAATGGCAGGCCTGTAGTTCCATTTTACATGGCCTCTCTTGGGTGGCATGATACATGCTTCAGCCTATGGTAGGTCTCTGGGGTACCTATGCCCTGGGTACATGTGTACCATATACTAGGGACTGACAAGGGTACCCCAGTATCCAATCTGGAGTGGTCCTAAGTAAATGGCATAACATTTTAGGGAGAAAGCAGATAGATTGGGTTCCTGATTAGCAGGATCCCAGTCAGACTAGTCAAAAACAGTGTAACATCAAGCAAAAAGTGGGGGTAATCACGCAAAGTAGATCCCACTTTCTTACAGAAATCATTTGCCAAGACCAGCCTATAAACAGCCGCAAAACCAGCCCACAAACAGTCAAAAAAACAGTCCACAACAGCTGATGGAGCCAGGTTCCATGTTCTAGACTTACCCAGGAACCCCTGGCCAATGGTTCTTTGTTGTCTCCTTGTAAGTGTGGAGGGGAGAAATTTTCGTCAGCCAATTATACATTACAGTTCCAATGAACCATGACTCTGAAGAATCACATCCCCCAATTCAAAGTTCAGTTAGTTTATTACAAAGCCAAGAACAGCTTGACATACACACACCTCAAAATGAGGGTGTAGAAATACATTGGAACTAAAACAAAGCCAAACCCGCAGGTGAAGTTAAGACGATGCAACACACAGAATAACCAGCTCCAGAATCAGGAAGCAGAATATAACTGCGCCAACATCAAGAGCCTTCTTCATCGGAAATTCGTAGGTTAAAAGCATTCGTCTGTCCCTACACTGACACTAAAGTGACAACCTTACTTAGCATTTCCCAAGCAAGTTCTGAAAAGGTGTCAGCAAATGAAGGTTCCCTAAGAAGCCCATTCACATTGAATGGGGCAGGTAGCATGAAGCTACAGACCTTGTTCTAAGATGCTCTCACTCAAGGTAAGGCAGAAGTCCCGGGACTCTGTCCCTAACCCCAATAGAAGAATCAATTCAGACCGTCCCATCAGGCCTTGCAACTTCACCCACCCACACAAGACACCTCCTCGTAGGTAACTTTCCATCCAGCAGTGATGTTCCCAAGCCTTGGCTCGATGACCTTGATTCCCAGGCTCTCTCCAGTGGGAAAAGGACACCATCCCACATTATCAACATCGCCATTCAATGTATGTTCTCCTCCCTAAGCCTAACTCCTAAAACAAAGACATTATTCTAACTAACAAAGATACATCTCTCCACCTGCAACAGAAATGTGAGAATGAACAAGTTCTGCATACACATTAATTCTACTAACAAATATCACTCAAGAGCAACAGGGAGAAATACGCATCAGGCCTGCAGAATTCGGCCAACATAGGAAGCAAAATGTAATTTCATTAAACACACATACGTGATCATTGTTACTGTGCACATTTAAATCAATGCGTTACATAGCAAACAAATTATCTCTCATTAGTCACATGTAGAATTCTTCACATTAAAGCATTCATCAAATAGTATGTGGCTGCAATGTTGAGTTCTCAACTTTGTACAAAAATATACCTATCACTTCACTTTACATGTTATGACATTACACGGTCTAATGACACAAATGATAACACAATAAAAATTATATGGCGGTGCGGACTACTCATGATTATGATGCAGCCCTACAAATGCCAGTGCAGTCTGCACTCTATCACAGCCACAAAACCAACCCACAAACAGTCACAAAAGCAGCCCACAAACAAGCACAAAACCAGCCTACAAACAGCCACAAAACCAGCCCACAAACAGCCCAAAAACAGACACACATGGACCTGTCAGACCAGCCCTCCTGGCACTGCCAGATTGCCATAAATTCCAGTCCTACCATGTCTTTCCCCACATGCATTTTGCGCCATGGAGTAGAGGCTACCAAGCGGTATCTATCTTTCGTGACCTTTGTACTCAGGCAATTTCCTTGAATACAACTGAATTAGGGCGAATGGGTAGGAGTAAATTGTGTATTATGAGTATTTTTCATAATTGTTTCAAATATTATGCTTTGAAAAATCACTCAATGTAGCTCTTTCCTACTTTTGTACACCATTTGCACATATTTTTATTTGCTGTTGTTCTTTCAAGCAACATAATGTCGCACTACCTTGAGTGACTATTGTAGGAAGCGGCTTGTGTTCACTCCTCTGGGTATTTGTGGAATTCCCGCCCTCCAATGCTCAAGTTGCATCCATTAAGTGGGGTTTTGTGCAAAGCTAAACAATTTCATTCAACGCTGCGATCACCAAAACGTTTGGCACAAAAAGGTTTGCGCGCGAAACTTGACCAACGCTAACATTCATGTTACATGTCTACATCGTGTGAGCGTCTGCACAAACCTTTAGTAAACCTGGCCGCTTTCTGTACAGCTGATGCACACATTAGTGATGTTGTAACTGTAAACCTGGTGCAGAAGCTACAGATGCTGTCAAAGTATATTTTGCACGGATGGTAACACTACTGTCGCATTGTATCTGCACGTTTGATGCACTACAAAATTGATAGAGCATCTACATAATGAAGTAGTATGTTACAAATGTAAAATATTTACCATTTGAGCTACTTCATCTTCTGTATTATAAAGGTCTAGCCTGCAGTGAGACATACCATGTTTCCGGAGCGTGGTAAGCACTACACAGGTCGCCTGCTAACCCAGCAGCAGGCAGTAACTTCACTTTCTTGGAATAGTACCCACATGTCATTGTGCTTTTACACAAATAGCAGGGCAGAGTGTTGTTTCTGGTAACTACTCATCCTTTTCCATGAGTGTATGAAGCACTGATGATTAACAAACTATGGGGCATATTTACAATGGAAGTGACAGAGTGCAACATTAGCATCCTTGGCATAACGCCGCACTTCACCACTTCTGAAATGCACTGTTTTTACAACAATATGGTGCAGCCCTGCGCTTCCCCCTGCGCTGGTGCTAAATTTATCTGCCTAGCACCAATGGAGGTACCTTTGCACCGTAGTGCAAGGGTATCTGCATTGCAGGGGAAGACAGTTTATGTGCAGAAATGTGTCCCTTTCTGCACATAAACAATCATTAAATGGCGTTTTGTAATTTTTATGTGTGCTGCACACATTAAAGTTGCAAAACGTAATTTTTTTTAAATGATTGTGTGCAGGAAGGGACACCTTCCTGCACATAAACAATCAATGACGTTTTGCTGTTTCCACATGTGTTGCACAACACACATGGAAACAGCAATAACGAGGAGAAATTAAATATTTCTCCTCATTTCGCGAGGGTAAGATCTGGTTTTCCCTGGTCCTAATTTTGGTGCTGCCCCATATTTACGCCACCCTTGTATATATGGGCAGCGTCAAAATCAATGGGTGTTGCAGTGGATCACCCACCACAACTCACATTGCCCGCCCCTTTCACGTTAATTTTAGCGTGAAAGGGGGCCGTATTTACAGGGCGGCGTTAACCCATGTTAAATGGCTTAACACTGCTTGTAAATAAGACGAAGCCCCGATCGCCACCACAATGTCTAAAAAGGTGACGTTGTGGTGGTGGTAGGGGCTTGTAAACATGCCCCCAGGTTTTGTTGAACGCCGCTTTTGTAACACAATCTTCCATTGGTTGGCATGGTACTGCAGCTCTTGTAGCCCTGAAATGACTTTCCAAACAGTTCTGAGGTGTTCATCATAAATAATCCAGGGTCTAATTCAGATTTGGGAGGAGTGTGATCAGAAGGGTGAATGGCATTGGACCTGGTGGGTGATTGCATCACCTTTAACGGTCTGAGAGATTCCAGTGGTTGACATGGGGTAGCCATAGCAAATTAAGCCTGTACTCGTGCCCATTGCCAGTAAATGTATATGTATGGTAGGTAGGCAGTGTAGACGTTTTGGTGTTTTTATAAAATTGTTCATTAAACAATGTACAGAATACAATTTCGAGCCATACACTTATCTAATGCTGTCACCTTTATAAAGATTTTGATATGACCTGTAAAAGTGTATTTTTCTGGTTTATGCTAACTAGGCCTCAGTTAAGCATTGACACCATGTTTTTCAAAACAAATGTCTCGCTCTTCACCTTCTCTGTTTATTATTTCTGCTGCAAGCAAAGTCATGTTTGTTTATTTCAGAATTGCATCATTTTCAAAGATGATTTTCTAACATGGGCTCAGTCCTGTAACAGTAGTCATGTTTTCTTCCTCCTGCTTGCTGTGTTGCATTAAATCACAACAGTTCACTGTTGTTTTGTAACTAGTTTCTTCTGCCATCTTTGGATGAAACTAGCGTAGAGTGGGCTGAACCATTATTCATGTAGAGGGATAGTGCTTAGGTGGTAAGGTAATATGACGCCCTAATTTACTGTGCTTCTATTTGCTGACATTTTCATTATTTTGCTCACAACATGATGAATTTGCAGTATTCATACTATTCTATGAGAATATTTCCTATAAAAACTCTTGCATTTTGGAGGGAGTTGTGTAGGCTTTTCAATGCTAGTAAGGATGCCGTCTTATTTCCTCTTGATTTTATTGCTCATGGGGACTTAAAATATTTGTGATTTTGCCTATAATTCTACATTGTGCTACTGCTGAGAGCCTTCATGGCGATGACTTCATGCATCTACACTTTACAATTTCTGCATCCAACCCTTTGAATGTTTGTAATAATTCATAATAAAGTGTATAACTCCGCCCGAAAACTCACTTATTAAGTTTGTTCTTACTTAAATGACTGTATTTTTGTTATGTCATGTTTTGCCTTATCTTGGGGCACATTGCCTTATGAAATTAAGGTTTAACTCCGTCACCAGTGGGAGTATGATTGAGATGTCCTTTTGGGGAGTAAGAATTTAGGGGTTACACGGTAGCATAGCAGCACCAGCTAGCAAGTGCTGTTGAAAGCCTTAATTGCCAGTTAACAAAATATGTGGGCTGTGCTGAATTCATGCTTGGAAATCAGTCTTAATGTGTTCTGTGTTGGAAATTGTGTAGCTTGACTTGGTGGCAGCACTGTTATGAGCTCGGTAATACGCAACTATGTGGCATATTGTGCTGTGCCGGATGTGCCTGCAATTTGCTGTTAATAGGTTCTACTCTAGGAGAGTGTTGGGCGGGTCCTGGTGGACCGCGCAGTTATGAGCACACAAAGACCCCACCATATCACACATCTGGGTTATGATGGAGACATGCACACCATGTAGTATGTACTGCAGGACCTAATGCTTGTGAAACATGAGATTAGAGAGATGTTCTGTTACGACTATGATGGTAACCAACTACAGAGCGCACCCGTGATGTGCAAGCTGCACATGTAGTGTTCTATGTAATGTGTCCTGTTAAGACAAATGGAAACAATGTCTGCGCCTTTTTAAGTGACGTCAGAATTCACGAAATATGTGCCTAATAACTGGCATTCATTGCCAATGCTTTAGCTATTGGAGTCCTGAGGTTGATGCGGTTCTGGTATCTCTGCAACAAGGGGACCAGAGGAGTACTAGCATGTATCACAAGATACGCTCCTATATAGGAGAGATGGAACAGGAATGCCAACTGCAGGGTCAGAAATCGGGAGCCTGATCTCACCAAGGAACGCTGTCCTTCCAATCTGAAAGACAAGTGCGGTATGCATTGTGATTCAAGTGTGGTAGCTACAGCTGGGGGGCAAAGGAACTCATTTTGGGGGGCTGTGGCGCATTTTCCTTCATTAGACTTTGTCTCAAAAAGCTTCTTCAGAGAGGTGCTACTTCGCTGGTCAATGCAACATTAAATCTTTGAGATGTAAAACATCCACAAAAGGTCATTGGCTGACCCAGAATGTGCTGGGAACTCAAAAATGGCTGAAAGTGCCCAATCAAAAGTAGCCAGTGGCTGAAGTGGGCTGATCCAAAGCCCACTGTCAGCGTACAGATACGCAGCACAAGGAGTTTGACTGTGTCAGACCTAAAGAGTAAATAGCACCTGATCGAAGCCAGGGCAGACCCACTTTTCTTTCTGAGCGTGTACTTTGCACAGCTGTGTGGAACTGCCGGGAGTGGCAGCTCCCCTAGCTACCGTTGTGTTTTTTTAATCAAGTGTTAGCCTAGATAAGCAAGCTTTACTCTGGAAAGTGGACAGTCAGGTGTTTCTCTGAGCTGGGGACTTCTTACCTTTAGCTCCCTACCTGTATGTGGATGGGGCTCTAGGATGGCTCCTGTTTTTGTCTTACGTCATAAGTGTTGGGGAGTGCTCAAAGTTGGGCTCCTCTCCCTCCCAAGTAAGTGTTGGCAAAGGGGGTACTGCACTTGCGACATTGTATTCTTTGTTTACTGTTTGTTATAAATTGAGAGTGGCCCAGATTGGGCCCAATCTGGCCCACTCTCAATTTATAAGCTTACTGAGTGTTGACAGTATTCAAAGTTGGAGTTCTCTCATTCCACAGTTGGTGGCTGGCAAAGGATATTTGAGCAGGGGAACTTGCAATCTCCACAAATACTGTTGGTAAATGGGGTGCCAATAAACCAATCTCAATGTCTATACTAATTGGTCTTGGGGGGTGCTCGAAGCTGGAGCCCTTTCATTTCTCAGACCGGGTTGTCAAGGAGGGTACACTGAGCAGAGGACCCTACATTCACTGTCTCAGATGGGGCCCCAGATAGGCCCCTCTTATTAACTATGCTCACCGAGTGTTGTAGGAGCTTGAAGCTAGGCTTCTCTCATTTCCAGTGAGTTTAGAGACTGAATGTTGGAAGTGAAGTGCACTAAGCTGAACTCCTTGCATTGTTTATTCACTGATTGTTGACTACAAAAACACCTTCCCCAAGTTGGTTTGGATTGGAAAGGGGGTCAGTAAATGTCCCGATTGTCCCAAACAAACACTCATCTCCTATTGAGGAGTGGCTTAAACAACTCACCACTCTCAACTGCGCCCCACATTTTATCGAATCCACTAAGTCATTCGTGATTACATTACACAAACACTTGAATATACACAATCATATAAGTGCAACAACTAGGGTAGCCAACTACCATCTGAACACATTAAGGAACATAAAGCATTCCCTGACACCTGGAGACTTTCAATCATCAGTCAAAGCCTTCGGCATCTCCAGGCCAGATTACAAGAGTACTCCTCTTGCAGGCTTACCCAAAGCAAAACTGGCTTCACTAAGAGCTCGTTTGAACTCAGCGGTTAGGCTTATCACTGGCTCCAGAAGATCTGATCACATTACTCCAGATCTAAAATATCTGAAATGGCTCCCGTTTGAAGCAAAGAACCCAGCCGAAGATGGCTTGCATGACTCACAAGGTCCTCCACCATAACACCCCGTTTACTTCGCCTAAAAACTGAATCTAGTGGGTGGAACATGATCCCCAAGAAGCAGCAACTCTGTGTTGCTCAAATCACAGAAGTTCGATAAGAAGAAAACCTACAACCGTTTCTTCTCCGATCCAGCCCCTAGAATTTGAAATGCTTTGCCACCTGAAACCAGGACAAACCCTACTACTTCTGCCTTCAAAAGAGAGGCAAAAATGCTTATGAGGAGCAGATTCCTTAAGGAGCACTCTTAAACTCACCCAACGTGTCTACTTGCTTATTGGTCTAACTCGGACCACTGAATCTACCAGGACAATTGGTATAATATGTTTTATCTGTATTTGTATTACTTCCTGTTTGTTTGATCTGATCATTTTTTACAGCCCTCTGACACCCTGATGGGTAATATTTGCGCTATATAAAACTCTGTAAATAAATAAATAAATTGGGTCCGTAGAACTAGTCTATGAAGTTTTGATCCTTTAGACAGATAGCAGGATCATCATCAGAACTCTATGAATACATGAGCCTGAGAGAAATAGAGGATGGGCCCTAATCAAACATTGCTGCAAGCACCAATGGGCTCAATTCAGCTACACCTGTGCAATGAGTATTGTCTGATGTCTAGGATGTGACCCACAAAGCAAAGTCATCAGACCTGTCAAGTGCAGCGCTCACGTCAGCCACCTAAGTTTTCAACACAATAGGGATATTAAAATATATATTTTATTATGACCAGAAGAAACGTTTCTGCACATTCGCCTTTTTCAATTCGGGAATAAAAAAACAGGTTTGAGTTCGTATCTCATTAGATAACAGAGTTCACCTGCCCATTGGACAGTAATTCATGGCCATTTAAAGCGGACATTATTTCCTCTTCACTAGGTGAATTACATGTCCGCCATCTCAGTGTGTATAATAAAGTACTAGTTGATCCCTTGAGTGCTTTTGCAGCCACATCCATTTGATACCCAAAAATATGTAGTGACTGAATTATTAAAGTAAGTACGTCTCTTATTTGTTGTTGAAAACTCTTACACAAGTTACGCAACACTGGCTATGCTTACATTTTGAAATAACCACTCCTGCTGCACTTGAACTTGAAGCTAGTATGTGCTGGCAGAAAGTGCATTCAACTTATGACCTATTGGCACAGTAGAGTGTTTCAAAGGAGGTAGCTATGGCAACTGTGCTATAGTAGTATGGGGGAAGTGTTGCAAATAGATTGTGGGTTGATATTTGAAACTATACTAGTTTAGAGATACTCCATCTCATTTGCAATTGAAAACACATGTAATATTATTGTAAATGTTGTAACATATGGAGTCGCAACTACATCGTGGAGTTACACAGGGGGGCCGAGCTGGGCGCAGCGATGGGGTCATAACTCTACCCACCGGTGCTACCAGATTGGGCTTCTTATCAGGACACTAATATAGGATAAAAAAAAGTTACCAATGAAAACTAGTATTAGAAGAAGAATAAATGTGGAAAATGTTCTGATTTGCTAACTATATCAGTATCAGTGAAAAAAGAGATGAGAAAAATTGCCATTACTAGTTCTTTCTTACTGAGAGTGGTACTAATTATTTTCTGTGAGAACAAATTTGAAGTGAGAGCGGAAATACTTGAGCATCAAGAAACCAGATTAACAGGCATGTTAATAATAAGAATATTGATAACGTATATATACATATATATATAAAGATATAGTGTTATAAGTGATATTTTAATGTACTAAATGTAAAAGTTACTTATACAATGTATAACACATGTAAAGTCATAAAAATGTTAGTTTATAGATGTATAGGTGTAGCAGATATGAAACTAGTGAACTATTTGAATAATAATTGATATATATATATTTAAAGAGCATCATAGATAGGGAATTAGGTAATAAAACAGTCAGCAGGATACTTGAGCATGTACATTCAGTTCTTTTGCTAGGCTGACTAGTCATTTTAAACTCCTTCACAAAGCATTACCCTGCACTCTAATATTCATATGTCACCCTAAGGTAGCCTGTAGCTAGTCAGTGGGGCATGCTACTATGTGGTTAAAAGATAATACATATACTTAGAATTTAGGTGAGCCATGCGCGCACTTACAGGCCCATATACAGACTTATCGTTTCAGTGTTGTACATTGAGTTCAATCTCATCTAAGCAGATATGTAAGGGGAGAGGTACTAATACACCCCTTTAGACCGTGTTACAAGATTCTAAACTTTCACTCAGATGCACAGACACAACTCTTAGGTATCTTGCATTAATGAAGGCAGTGAGATACTCCCTTAAATAACTTATTTGTGGCTGACAAACCGAAGAGATAATCCATGCTAGCCTTACATATACATTTACAGAGCCATCCAGTCACAAAAACAGCCAGCGATGTTCTAAGAAACTTTTTTACATATGGAAACTGATGCCCATATAGGGACTGAAACAGTCATTCAGATACCTAGTATAGAACTGTCACTAACAAGTGAACCATCCAGACAAGTAGGCCTATAAACATGTCTGAGGTCTGGTACACTTCAGCAAGTGCAATGAGTTCTACTGCTAGGCCGACTTATCATTTAAAACTCCTTCACCAAGCAAACCAACCAAGCCTACCACATAAAAAGCCCCCCTAAGGTATCCTGTAGCTAGGCCACATTGCATGCTGCTATGTGCTAAGGTTAAGAGCTAATACATGTACATAGACATTTCAGTGAGGTATGCACGCACTTTCAGGCCCATATGCAGACCTATACTTTAAGTGTTGCACATAGAGTTCAATCTCATTTAAGCAGATAGGAAAGGGGAGAGCTAGTAATACATCCCCTCAGACAGTGTTAGAAGCATCTAAACTCTCACTCAGGTGCATGGACACAACTCTTATGTATCTAGCACTAATGGAGGCAGTGAAACACTCACCCAAATAACTCATTTGTGACTGATACACCCAACAGATAATCCATGCCAGCTCTTACATATACATTTGCAGAGCTATACACTAACAAGCAAAGCCTGTTCTACAAAACCTTTTTACCTGTAGAAACAGATCCCCATATAGGGACAGAAAGAGTCATTCAGATATCTAGTAAAGAACTGTCACTAACAAGTGAACCATCCAGACAAGTAGGCCTTTAAACATGTTAGAGGCCTGGTATGCATGTAGTTCTACTGCTAGGCTGACTTATTTAAAATGATTTGCCAAGCGTTAACCTGCTATTCCACTACGTATAACTCACTCCTAAGGTAAGCTAGGCCATAGGGCACGCTTCTAAGTGCTTAAAAGTTAAAACATGTACTTGGAAGTTTCAGTGAGCAATGTGCGCACTTACGGGCCCAAATGCAGACTTATACTTTCAGTGTTGTACACAGGGGCGTAACATAGACCGCGCATACCCCGCAGTGCGGGGTGGGCCCCTGAGCTTCAGGGGGCCCCCTCAGCACAGTCCTCGGGTGTTTCTATTTAGCACCTCCACCGACTACAAAGCTCTTAACTTGGGGGCTGCTGGCTCTTCTCGTCGTGACAGGCTTGAGGGGGCTGGCTCAGCTTGAGGGTAGCTATAATGTTTAACACTATACTGTGCATTCACTGACGTCATGAGCATCCCCATGATTTTATTTGCCCAATCGCCATAGGCACCGGGGGCGTGCGTGCCATAATTTCAGTTGTGCAGCCAGCACACTGGGCCTGCCGCTGCAGCACGCGGTCCAGCCGGCCTTATGATTCGGCCATGGTGGTGCATCAGCATGGTGCCACTTGCAGTCCAGTGCAGCCAGTTCTGCCAATGAGAGGAGTGCCCGATCTGGACTGACTGCGGCCGCAGTGCTGCCCGGGACTGTGCAATCGTTGCAGCTGGCTTTACCGTCAATGGGGCTCTGCGCTGACAGAGTAAGTGAAGTGTCACGCACTGGTCCTTCTTGTCTTCCAACTGTAATTTACTTTTAGGAGCGAGTCATTCCGCCTGCTTACAGTCACATACAGCAGCTCTGTATGTAGTCGGTGCAAAGGTGAATTCAGCTGCGCAAGTAAAGTCAGTGCAGCACTGCAGCAGAATTATCCCGGGTCGCATCTGGTCCCACGTGGACACACTGTTGGTTGGGCAGGAACCATGTCCAGTGGGCACAGGCTGTAGCAGGATGTTCAATTTCCTGCCCGCCAGCTGGGCCCCAAGCACCCAGGAAAATACTTGCTGTTCTGCTGCATGGCAGAGAAAAGGAGGAAGCCGGTGTTCGAGAACCGATCACATCCTCCTGAACACGCCATGGGCTGTTGTTGTGCCCTGCCCAGGCAGAGCCTAACTTGTGCCCCGGACGCACCACTAACAGGATGAGTCTCATAGGGAGCAGGTGGCACAGGCCGAGGCAGTGCAGCACTGCTCGCTGTGACTCTGAAGAAGAGACAGGGAAGCAATCTCCAGGGTCCCACAGCAGCTCCTCTCGGTTGATCATTCTATCAAGAGACTTAGTAAGTCACATTTTAATATAATTTACTCCCGCCATTTAAAATATTTGTTACGAGGATGGGGCCCCAGCACAGCGCAGCGCCGTGCAAATGGCACACTAAAGTTGTCTGTGCTGTAAATACAGGGCCATCTAAAATTTGTAAAATTAAACTAGCAGTTGTTTTGCTGATTTATTAGTTCAAAGCGTTTAATATCTTTGCTTGACAGTATGAAGCAGCAGGTTTTACTTTGGGAACACTAAGAGACTTGCTAAGTGTAAGTCACATATAAATCGGGTGATTAAAGTTGCACCGGATAGAGGTCATACTGTTCTCTACTGATAGATTTCACTCTCACCATAAAGTAGCGCAGACAGTTAATATGCCTGCTGTAAAGAAAGTCTACCTGCATATTAAATAACTGTATTGCATGTGGATAGTTCAGTGGGTTGCTGCTTTTGTCACAGAGTTCCCTTTGTTACTTGTGGTTCAACCTCACCTGGAGCCGAGGTTGGGGTGGAGGGTGCTGATTATTTAGAAATTAAAAAATAGCTTTAAAAGCACCTGCTGCAGAGTGTGACTTTCATATTGCACAAATGAGTGTGTTTTCTGATATTTGTCTGATTCCATGGACTTCATTGTGTGATTTTGATTGCAAGAAAGTGTCACTTTAAATGTCACAAATTTAGTCACTGAATGTCTCTCATAAATCCACTGAATCTATGAAAATGTCACACATAAGCAATCTGAAACAATAGCAGCTGTGCTTTAATTTAATGGGTGTAATTTCTGATATTTATGTTTCCCTTGTCTTCATTGCTTGATTTGCTTGCGAGAAAGTGTCACTCATATTTGTGGAAATGTCACTCATAATTACACTGAAATTATGAAATGTCACACATAGCAATCCGAAACCTTGGTAGCTATGTTAAATCCGGAGCGGGCCCCTCCATGTACTGTGCAGGGGGGCCCCTCAACTTTCGTTACGCCACTGGTTGTACATTGATTTCAATCTCATCTAAGCAGATAGGAAAGGCGAGATCTACTAATACATCCCCTCAGACAGTGTTACAAGCACCTATACTTTCACTCACATGCACAAACACATCTCTGGTGCATCTAGCACTAATGGAGATAGTGACACACTCCCTAAAATAACTAATTTGTGACTGACACACCCAAGAGACAATCCATGCCAGCCCTTCCATATACATCCCCAAAGCCATACAGTCTCAAACACAGCCAGCGATCTACTAAGAAAAGTTCTTGAATATAGAAACCGACCCCCGTATAGGGATTGAAAAATTCATTTGTATATTTAGTAAACAACTTTCAGTAACAGGTGAACCATCCAGACACGTAGCCCTTTAAACATGTTTGAGGCCTGGTACACTTCAGCAAGTGTATGCAGTTCTACTGCTAGACCTACTTGCCCTTTAAAATTGTTCCCCAAGCGTTAACCTGCTCTTCCACCACATATAACTAACTCCTAATGTAGACTATAGCTAAGCCATAGGGCATGCTGCTATGTGCTTAAAAGCTAATACATATACTTAGAAGTTTTGGTGACCTATGTGTCCACTAACAGGCCCATGTGCACACTTATACTTTTAGTTTTTCACATTGAGTTCAATCTCATCTAAGCAGATATGAAAGGGGAGAGCTACAGAGAGTGTTAGAACCATCTAAACCTTCACTCACATGCACAGACACAACTCTTATGTATTTAGCACTAATGGAGGTAGCAAGACACTCACTTAAATAATTCATTGCTCACGGACAGACCCAAGAGACAATCTATGCCACCCTTGTATATAGATTTACAGAGCCATACAGCCAGAAACACAGTGAGCAAGGTCCTAAGAATCATTCTTACATGTAGAAAAAGAGCTCCATATAGGGATTGAAAGACTAATTTCAGATATCTAGTAAAGAACTGTCACTAACAAGTGAACCTTCCAGACAATTAGCACTTCAAACATGTCTGAGGCCTGGTACACTTGAGCAAGTGCATGCAGTTCTGCTTCTATGCTGGCTTGCACTTTAAAATCCTTTGCTAAGGGTTAACCTGCTATTCAATTACATATAACTCACTCCTAGGGCGGGCTGCAGCTAGGCCACAGGGCACGCTGCTGTGTGCATAAAAGCTAATACATGCACTTAGACGTTTCAGGGAGTTATGTGCGCACTTACAGGCTCATATGTAGACTTAAAATTTCAGTGTTGCACATTGATTTGAATCTTGTCCAAGCAGATACGAAAGGGAAGAGTTACTAATGAATCCCCTTAGTGCTAGAAGCATCTACACTTTCACTCAGATGTGCAGACTGGACACTTGTGTATCTAGCACTAATGAAGGCAGTGAGACACTCACTTAAATACCTCATTGCTCACTGACGCACCCAAGCGACAATCTATGTCACACTTATGTATTGGTTTACAGAGGCATACTGTCAGAAACACAGTGAGCAATGTACTAAGAAACTTTCTTACACATAGAAACAAATCCCCATATAGGGACTGAAACACTTATTCAGATATCTAGTAAAGATACATCAGTACCTAGTGAACCATCCAGAGAAGTAGTTCTTTAAACATGTCTCACACCTGGCACACGTTTGCATGCACAAATAGTTCTACTGCTAGGCCAACTTGTCATTTAAAACTCCTTCACCAAGCGTTAACCTGCTCTCCTACCACATATTAGTCACCCCTAAGGTATCCTGTAGCTAGGCCACATGGCATGCTGCTATGTGCTTAAAAGCTAATACATATATGTAGACATTTCAGTGAGCTATATGCTCACTTTCAGGCACATATGTAGACCTATAGTTTAAGTGTTGCACATTGAGTTCAATCTCATCCAAGCAGATAGGAAAGGGGAGAGATATTATAACATACATTCTGCCAGTGTTAGAAGCATGTAAACTTTCACTCGGGACCATGACACAACTCTTATGTATCTAGCACTAATTGAGGCAGTGAAACACTCACCTAAATACCTCATTTGTGACTGACACACTCGACATATAATCAATGCCAGCCCTTACATATACATTTGCAGAGCTATACAGTCACAAACAGAGGCAGCAACTGGTGCTCACGTGAAGCGCTCTGATACTTAAAACCGGGTCGAGTTCGCACTATTTAAAACTATATATATATATATATATATTCACTTCTCTTCTCCTCGGTACAGCCGCCGCTCACCAAACCAACGGGTGCGTCGTCGCAAAGGACCAACCAGGCAGGGTCCGTATTATTTTTTCGTTCTTTCACACAACGGTAAAGATTGACGACGCTGTGTTCTGGCCAAATAATTTTTTGGGACAGCTTGGAAGGACGCATTTCGCCTGCCCAGCAGGCTTGTTCACCAATAGTTTAACCATTTTGAAATCGGTCATTTTAAACTGCAATGCATGATTACAGAATCACGTGATACAAACTACAATTGCAGTGTGTTGAAAGAAAGACTAGTAGTTCTTAATATCGAACGTCTCTAGTCTGAGCTGATTGTTTCATGAAAAATAAATCTATTACATATAATGATACATTGGTATTTGATAAATTAACAGGTACTGGTTAAAGATTCGAGCAGATCGTTAAACAGACTTTTGAAATTCATTTTGCTAGTTTTCAATAAAACTTTATGCAGCCATTATAGGTCGCACATACTCTTCTTGTTTAATCATGCTAACACAGACAATTCAACCCTAGTGGGTATGACTTATTCAGACGGGTACAAATAATCCGACCCTAGTGAGTATACCATTTGTTCTAGTTTTCAATAAAACTTTATGCAAACACTCACGTTGCACATGCTCTTCTCATTCGATCTTACTAACAAGGAAATTCAACCCTAGTGGGTATGACTTACTAAAACGAGTACAAACAATTCAACCCCAGTGGGTGTGGCATATTCAATTATCTGCAAAAGCCGTCTATTTGACTGTCACTGTCCGGGCAAAATTATCATTCAATCAATTCCGCCCCTGTGGGCATAAACTCATTTTTACTTTTTTAAACAGATTATATCTAACTATCCTTACATGTATATTCTTTATTAAAGTCACAGTGACATCTGCTCTTAATATCCTCTATGACCTAGGCAAAAAATCTAATCACAATCCAGCCCAAATGGGCAACTGTAATGCATGAATCAACCAATCAAGGCTAATAGTTTGTGTCTCCCCGTGAACTGTGAGAAAAAATGAAAAAACTTAAAATAAAAACTATAAGAAAAATAGTTAAAACCAGAATTTAAGAGAGGTGCAGCATATATCTCTTTTACTTGATTGACAAATGTTGTACCTACAATTTTACAGATGTGTGATCAGATCCTCTTCCATATTTAAGCCTATAGGGGCTTTTGTATTCAGTTCTATAATATATCGCGAAGGGTTTTTAAAATGCACAAAATGTAAAGCTTGCAGCCATGGGAAAAATACCTTTTCCTATAAACCCGGACTCTCTAAAAGAGAGAAAAAGATCAAAGGCCTGTTATCTTGCGAAACAGAATATGCTGTCTACGTTTTGCAGTGCCCATGTGGCCTGCAATACGTGGGCAGTACTATCCATCCAGTACATGTTAGAATTCTGCAACACCTGAGAGCTATTAGGAATGGGGACAAGTCATATCCAGCGGCACGCCACTTTGATCTACATCATGCCAAAAATGCGCAAGAGTTAAGCTACTTTGTGATAGATTGCGTGCCCCCTAACATCAGAGGCGGCAATCGCGAGAAGAAGCTTAGAAGATTAGAATCGCGATATATTATAGAACTGAATACAAAAGCCCCTATGGGCTTAAATATGGAAGAGGATCTGATCACACATCTGTAAAATTGTAGGTACAACATTTGTCAATCAAGTAAAAGAGATATATGCTGCACCTCTCTTAAATTCTGGTTTTAACTATTTTTCTTATAGTTTTTATTTTAAGCTTTTTCATTTTTTTCTCACAGTTCACGGGGAGACACAAACTATTAGCCAGATTGGTTGATTCATGCATTACAGTTGCCCATTTGGGCTGGATTGTGATTAGATTTTTTGCCTAGGTCATAGAGGATATTAAGAGCAGATGTCACTGTGACTTTAATAAAGAATATACATGTAAGGATAGTTAGATATAATCTGTTAAAAAAAGTAAAAATGAGTTTATGCCCACAGGGGCGGAATTGATTGAATGATAATTTTGCTAGGACAGTAACAGTCAAATAGACGGCTTTTGCAGATAATTGAATATGCCACACCCACTGGGGTTGAATTGTTTGTACTCGTTTTAGTAAGTCATACCCACTAGGGTTGAATTTCCTTGTTAGTAAGATCGAATGAGAAGAGCATGTGCAACGTGAGTGACGGCATAAAGTTTTATTGAAAACTAGAACAAATGGTATACCCACTAGGGTCGGATTATTTGTACCCGTCTGAATAAGTCATACCCACTAGGGTTGAATTGTCTGTGTTAGCATGATTAAACAAGAAGAGTATGTGTGACCTATAATGGTTGCATAAAGTTTTATAGAAAACTAGAAAAATGAATTTCAAAAGTCTGTTTAACGATCTGCTCAAATCTTTAACCAGTACCCGTTAATGTATCAAATACCAATGTATCATTATATGTAATAGATTCATTTTTCATGAAACAATCAGCTAAGACTAGAGAGGTTCGATATTAAGAACTACTAGTCTTTCTTTCAACACACTGCAATTGTAGTTTGTTTCAAGTGATTCTGTATTCATGCATTGCGGTTTAAAATGACCGATTTCAAAATGGTTAAACTATTGGTGAACAAGCCTGCTGGGCAGGCGAAACGCGTCCTTCCAAGCTGTCCCAATAAATTATTTGGCCAGAACACAGCGTCATCAATCTTTACCGTTGTGTGAAAGAACGAAAAAAAAAAAAAATATATATATATATATATATATATATATATATATATATATATATATATATATCGACGCTACAATTGTACCTGAACGGGGAATCACTCGCGGACGGGTGCTTTTAAATGTGGCGGTACCCTCCACAAATTATCACAGCTCTCATTTTTCCGTTATGAAAGAAAATAAGCACTCACGAGGAACGCTGTCTCGGGATCTTTATTCCGACCAAACGAACGCGTTTCGGCGTCCTGCCTTCTTCGGTGTTTGTCAACACACCGGGAGGCCGCCATGTTTTATACACGGTTAACATCACATGAGTTACAAGAGAAAAGGGACTCCATCCACACAAGCGCTATATGCGCCATATTATAGTGTGCAATTTAACATTTTTTCCTTGTTCATTTCTATCATTTGATGCTTCATATGGAAAAGACAGGTTTTCAGTGATTGCAATGTCGTTACTATAGAATATTAATAAAACCTCTTTAAATGGCCAAAAAGTGATTATCATATTGTATATTCATATTACATTCCGTGTATCGGCTTGGACACCACTTAACATCACATTGCCAAGCGGAGTCAGTCTATGCAAATCTACAAGCAATCACTAAGTCCGTTTATTGCAACACGTCCTTACTAGCTCATAGTTCCGAAACGTGTTTGTTTGGTCGGAATAAAGATCCCGAGACAGCGTTGCTCGAGAGTGCTTATTTTCTCTCATAACGGAGAAATGAGAGCTGCGATATATATATATATATATATATATATATATATATATATATATATATTTATTGGAATTTAATACCATTTTTATATTGTTTTAGTGTAAATGTTTATTCGATATTGTATTGTGATGTATGTTGTATATGTTTTTAGTGCTTTTATGACAATTGTCGAATAAAGCTTCTAAACTGGCAAAGTATATATATATATATATTCCACGAAGCAGTTCTGTCGTCGGGGGCCCCAACCCGTGACGGGAGACAGAGATTCCCGTGATTTAAATCCAAGAAAAAAGATGTGCCAAAGCCCGGGTCCGGTAACATGCATTTATTTTAATTAGCGCAGGTAACAGCACAGCGTGATTCTCCCTGACGCGTTTTAGCGTAATGTCTGATGGCGCTGGGGGCGTAAGCTGAGCTGCTGACGGACTCGGGGTAAAGCCGTTGAACTACTGACCCCTACTGGTCTGAAAGTGCTGGGTACAGAAATTAAGTGAGGTATTGCCTAGAGTGTCATGCTGCTAAATTGAGCTACTGCTGGACTTGGGTATGAAACCGTGAGCCTGTGTTTGCTATGCTGTGAAGTCATGTGCTCTGGGCGCTGTGCCACACTTGTCCAACTTGTATATTGTGCTTAGGTGGTGATGTACAGGGAGTGCGAAGTTAAATCAATACAGTATTTGTAAAGCGCAAACTACTCAACCCTATGGGGGAGTAGAGGTGGTGATCAAAGCAAGAGCTCTGTGCTTCAAAGTCAAATGGTCTGGCCGCTGCATCACAGCTGTATGGAGAATACATTTTGGTGAGGGTCCGGGAGTTGCCGTTACCTGGCCCTAAAATAGCAGGCCTAAGTTGTCAGTTATAGGGTGGCTGTAAAAAGAGCCCTTGTGTTGATTAGTTGGAGCTACATATAAGTGCGGATGCACAGCTTCAAGTTATTCAGGAAAAGTCGATTTCCGTGATCTGTGAAGCGTACTCCATCACTTCTGTAGATATCAGCCATATCAAAACGTATGTTGTTGTTGTAGAAGGACCCCATTTTGTGGTCTCTGAGGTATGCAGACACAGCTTTGTTGAGTTTCTTCCTAGATTTTTCAATCTGAGGACAAAATTGTTTTGACCATTTCCACTTCTGTCTTTGGCATATATTGGAATATACAAAGACAGTTTGAGGGAAAAGTAACATCAATTGTCCAAATGTGTCCTTCATAAGCATTTCTAAACCTACCCCAGTCAATGTGCCTAGGTCGTTTCCACCACAGTGCACAATCATGAGGTCAGGGTGTTGGAGATGCAAACAGGTTTTAACCAAAGGCAAAAATTGGTGCCACTTCAATCCTCTCTGTGCAAACCATTTAATGTCAACATTTTGTAAACCTAGGTCTAAGTCAATACGTCTCTGTTCTGCATACCTCTTGCACCAGAAAATATAGCTATGTCCTACAATCCACACTAGCATTTTGAAGGTATGGCTGGAAGGTATGGAAAGATGTCTGTAGCTCATGCAGTTCCTTGGTAGAATAAGAGATATGTTTAAAGATGGGGAACTACTTTTTATTGCCATACAAAACGATATGTGATTGGGAGATGAAAAGTATTATTTTTTAAAAGTAGGGTGAACATTCGTCTTGTGGAAAAGCATCTTTGTGATAGGTTAAGAAAAAGCAGTTTCAACGTGGAGTACATATCATAGGATAAAAGTTGTCTTTTAAAAAAAATATATTTTTATTGATTTTAGCATATTTATTCCCCCCCCCCCCCCCCCCCGGACAGGTAAACATTCTGTACATTAACATCATGAACTTTACGTTGTGTTTGTCATATTTAAATAAACATTATAGGAAATTTTGCAAAATACATTCCATGCTTCACAAAAAACCAATTAAAGCAATAACATAAATACATTACAGCATTGATAATATATCAGATTTGTAGATCTCGTCAGAGTGTGAGAGGAGTCCAGATTTTCATGCCCCTTTCACGTCGCCTTCTGCCTTTCTGCTTATATATAGCTATCTCGATATTATGCACCGCTAAAAGCCTAGCTAGCCACTGTTGAAAAATGGGTGGTAGCGGGTCTAGCCAAGCCGAGGCTAGACATAGCCGCCAAATGGCCATAGCAACAAATATAAAATCGTGACCATTCTCAAGATTATCTGAATCTTCCACCCCAAGTACCATTGCCTCTGGTGACAAGACAACCTTTCTGTGAAGAACAGAAGTTAAGAACCTCTCTATATCTTGTATCAGAGGTATTAACACTGGGCAAGAGGCAAAGATATGGATGGAGTCTGCATTAAATAGGTTGCATCTCGGGCAGCAAGTCCCATTACCGGTTCCCCATTTTGCAATCTTATCAGGTGTATAATAGAGAAAAAAACAGGTTTTATAAAATTGTGCCTGGAGTTTGGTAGAAATAAGAATGGTTTGAGCTAGCTGATAGGAGTATAAAAATCCTTCTTTAGAAATCTCGAGTTTACTTTGCCACCTCATTGCCATTTTATCTAGATCATCAGGGAACATGTCCAACAATGACACATAAACTCCACCTATAAAATGTTTCTTAGAATGTATAATTGTCTCTACTACAGTAGATTCTTCCCAGAGTGTTCTTACTCCAGATTTGTGAGTTAGGAAGTCCCTAATCTGGAGATATTTAAAAAAATCCCGCCAGTCTAAACCAAATTCTCCCTTCAAAACATCAAAAGATTTAATCCCCTGATTAGTATAAAAATCCCCTAATTGAGTTATTCCTAAATTATACCATTTATTAACGCAGTTATCTTTAAAGATTGTTGGTGGAAGAATTGGGTTATTTAGTACCGGAGTGTAATATGAGAATCGTCCTATTCCTAGCACTTTTTTTTTACAGCCTTCCATACCTTAAAACAACTATAAAGAGTCTTAAATTTGACCTTTTTGTGGTAACTGTCATGTATGTGCCTCCAAAAATAGCCATAGCAGGAATTCCCCACCAATAGCTGAAAGATTGAGGCGGTATGTACCTCTGTGTTATTCCCCCCTTGCAATAATTCCTGACTGTAGAATAGTACACATGACCAGTAATATCTCCTTAAGTTGGGAAGTGCTAACCCACCTCTGTCCTTAGGAAGGGTAAGATATTTATATGCCCGACGGGGTTGAGCGTATGACCATATAAATCTAGAAAAAGTACGTTCCAAAACTCTAGGCAAACTGCCCTGAATAAATATAATATCTTGGGAAAGTACACCATTTTAATTGCATTTGCTCTTCCGTTAATGGACAGGTGGAGATTGTCTAACCGTCGTAGATCCTTTTGTATCGTATTCAGCATTGGCTTAAGATTTATGTCCACAACTTCCTCTAATTTGGAAGAATTTGTGACACCCAGGTATGTCGCTCCCTTCACCACCCTAGGATCATCCATCACAATTTTTTGATTTAAAACAATTTGTGTCTTTCCTTGATTTAGCGCGTAGCCAGAGACCAGCCCAAATTTCCTGGCCTCGGCCTCAATGGTCAGCATTGCTACTATGGGGTCTGCAGTAACTATAGCAATATCATCAGCGTATGCTAATGTTTTTGTTGCATACCCCTGTGATATAATGGGGGTTATATGATTGTTTTTCTCCAAATAGCGAATAAAAGAATCTATATATATTGCAAAGAGCAATGGCGAACAAGTGCATCCCTGGCGAGTTCCCCTGGAGACGGCGATTTCCTTAGTTAGGCTTCCATTGACAGATACAACAGCCCTAGGATTATTATACATTTTTTGTATCGCCTGAATAAACTTGATTCGAAATCCCATCATCGCCATTGCTTTCCAGAGAAACTGCCAGGAGACCCTATCAAAGGCCTTCTCTGCATCCAGAAGGATCAGGACCATAGGGTCTCCTGTAGTTTCTGTTCCGTCAAAAAGTGTAATAACCCTCTGGATATGATTAATCGTTGACCTTCCAGGAACAAAACTGTGCTGGCTTTTGACGATAACATTATGTATTATGGGTGCAATTCGGTTTGCCAAGATTTTGGAGTATATTTTAGAGTCAGCATTTATAAGGGTTATTGGACGATATGATCCTAAATGTTCTGGGGGTTTCCCCTTTTTGGCGAAAATCACAATTTTGGCCGTGGACCAGGAACTGGGAGGTTCCCCCCCGGAGAAAATATGAATAATTAAATCCCTAAATATGTGTTTAATTTCGTCTATTAATGTGCCATAGAACTCCGAAGGGATACTGTCCAGACCTGTTGCCTTTCCTTTAGGGAGGCTCTTGACTGCGGTCAATACCTCTTCCATGTTTGGAGTTTCCTCTAGAGCCAGCTGTGTGTTTACCTCAAGCTTTACGAATTCACAATTCTCTAAGTACCTTTCTATTTCTGTGGTGTCTCCATTGCCGTTGTCCATATATAGTTCTTTATAAAACCTCCAAAATGCTTGCTTAATCAGCTCTGGGTCTTTTAACTGGCCTTCCACTGGGTCTACAATCTCCCTTATTAGATTAGCATTGACCTGTTGTCGCAATCGCATCGCCAATTGATGGCCCATTTGCTCATTGACTTCATATATTAATTCTTTTCGTGCCGTGGCTTTCCGGATTGCCTTATCTGAAAGCATATTAGTGATTGCTGCCTTGGCAACTGCTACTTGGGCTAAGGTACTAGAGATATCCCCAGTTGTGTCTATATTGCTAGTGACACTAATGAGTCCTACTTCTGGCTAACATAAGCTCATCCTGCAGCCTCCGTAACTCCTCTTTCTCTCGTCTGTTTGCTCTGAGTGAATATGACCATAGTCTCACCCCAGACCCCTGCTTTCAACGTATCCCAAACAACCTCTATTGATGTACTATTAATGTTTTCTGCTAGGAACTTGGGTATCCAGTCTTTCATGTGGATACAATACTGAGGGTCGTTCAGTAATGCTTTTTCAAATGACCACAGAGTATTCTCTGATTTAGCTAGCCTAATAGTCAGTGTGCAGAAAATGGGGTTGTGGTCAGATAGTACCCGGGGCAATTTAACAGTTTGGGAATTCCTGATTAGTGAATTTGAGAGTAAAATATAGTCGATTCTGGCATGCGTGCGGTGTGGATTTGAATAAAAGGTATAGCCAAGGTCACCGGTGTTAATATTTGAAGTCTCAATACAAAAAAGGGATCCGAGGTCTATTGTGCCACCCTTGATATAAATTCAAGACAGTTGACTCATAGCAAATTTACGCCAACGGTGAATTAGTATTGGTAAGCATGTGAGAAACAGATACAAAAATGAAGACAAACAAGAGGTAAGAAAAAGAGCTTGATCTAAGGATAATCAGCATCCCATCATTACACTCTGAAAGTGCCCAGTGTCATCATCTGGGGTACCAAACAACTCTTCTCAGCAACCTCTTATAACATCGAGGTCATACGAATGAGTTGTATCCTCTTATCAAGAAATCATCAAGGAAAAGAGGAAAAAATAGAAAATATTTAGAGTGCAATGAGACAAAAAATGTATTTTTTGTGTTTTTCAGTGGTCATAAAACAGAATACACAATTGACGAACACTAGGTATCTATTTCTAACATGTGCCCCATCAATCGTATTTCTATCTAAAAGCAGTGTGAAAACAAAAAGAAAGAAAAGGCAGTTACACAACGTTTACTGCTCACTATTCGGTCGACATGTTTCAGCCTTCGGGAAGACTCTCCCTGGCTTTCTTCAGGACCTCATGCTCAAAGCTACTAATTGTAGACTTTGAAAAAGAAGAAATGGGTTACTACTATACCCTTGTAGTTGTTTTCCAATTCCTCAATGTGATTACTGATGTTAACTGACATCTAAAAACAACAAGGAAATTAGTTACATTGGGAAGTGGATTCATACAGATAATCACATGATATATATTGCTTCATACGTCTGTTCCCCCACTTTTCTGAATATCTGCAAAAAAATTTTTTGACGATCATGCTTACCAAACATCATATGAGGAAAAAGCCCCACCTCACTCGGCACCAGCTCAAGTCAAGAAAGAGGCCCCGCTCTGAAAGTAAACGTGAGCCAAATGAATAAACCGGTCTTTAAAACTAAGGAACGGTGAACTTCTCAGAGAAGACAGTAAACGCTTGACCATGTCCTTCACTCATTAAGTGATAGGGGCTAGAACGTGTCAGCGGATCAGCCATTGGCATCTTTAAAAACAATTAGCTAGGTCTGGCATATAGATAACACAGCGCATCTCCATGTGTGAAAGAGCATCTAAAGTGACAACATCGATCAGGTTTGAAAAGATGTTCAAATTGCAACGTGGCAAGAGCTATTCATATCGTGATACTTAGATAACTCAAAAAATGAATGAGTAAAGACATGGTTCTAAAAACCAATTTACCGAGTATCTACATGAGTAAAGTTTCAACTTTGCAATCCAAATTGCGGGGTGATGAAACGCCACCAAGTATACAAAGGATATTTAAAAACCGGGCTAGCGATCCATACCTGTCCGTCGGTACCTCCGGCAGGGACTCGTACTGGGATGGAGGTACCGGACGTGAACGGATGGTGTGGTTTTATGTCGTATTGAAATTGCCCAGCTGTCAAGGATCAGCAAGAAACGCCGTGAGGTCTTCCGGCGTGCAAAGCGTGACGTATGGCGGAACTACAATAGAACTACAAAAAAACGTCACGATGGCTGGTAATTGTAGTTTTAACAGAAACTGTATCTTTTTCGTTCAAAAAGCGCCATAGAAAAACTTTATTGTGGTAAACATCGTCATGTAAGGTGACACCAAGCATCTTTATGATAAAATACCAAAATAAAAAGATTGTGAATATTGCTTATTTCCACACATCGGAAGATCCCTATTGGGAAGTTGATTATTTATGTTTATTCACAATTTGAACTAATAATTGTGATAGTACAACAACTCCTAAGGGCCGGCACATGTCTTATATGGAATTGTGTGTGCAAGAAAAGGAGGTTGTGTGCAGGATGGAAAGGCGCCTTATGTCGAGAGAGAGATAACCCGGGTGTTGGTACAAAACCTTTCTCTAATCATAATTAATGCAGAGTGTCTAGTGGTGTGTTCAGTGACAGGAATGGAATAAGCGCTTGTTTTTACACAGGATCAGATGCTGACATCAGAGTTCAGATCAACTGTTGTCAAAATGTTACTTCTTACTTAATTACATCCATGGTATTGCGTCATTAAGACCATGTACGTCACTGGACAATTTAAAAATCCATCTCTGCTCACGTAGGAAAAGGAAATTGGACACATCGCTCACATGTGGTGGAATATAAGGTTTTTCAAGCACAGTCCAATAGAAATCACCCGCATCATGGCCTTTTTCTACAAAGTGTTTAGTCAGTCAGACATGTGCCGGCCCTTAGGAGTTGTTGTACTATCACAATTATTAGTTCAAATTGTGAATAAACATAAATAATCAACTTCCCAATAGGGATCTTCCGATGTGTGGAAATAAGCAATATTCACAATCTTTTTATTTTGGTATTTTATCATAAAGATGCTTGGTGTCACCTTACATGACGATGTTTACCACAATAAAGTTTTTCTATGGCGCTTTTTGAACGAAAAAGATACAGTTTCTGTTAAAACTACAATTACCAGCCATCGTGACGTTTTTTTGTAGTTCTATTGTAGTTCCGCCATACGTCACGCTTTGCGCGCCGGAAGACCTCACGGCGTTTCTCGCTGATCCTTGACAGCTGGGCAATTTCAATACAACATAAAACCACACCATCCGTTCACGTCCGGTACCTCCATCCCAGTACGGGTCCCTGCCGGAGGTACCGACGGACAGGTATGGATCGCTAGCCCGATTTTTAAATATCCTTTGAATACTTGGTGGCGTTTCATCACCCCGCAATTTGGATTGCAAAGTTGAAACTTTACTCATGTAGATACTCGTTAAATTGGTTTTTAGAACCATGTCTTTACTCATTCATTTTTTGAGTTATCTAAGTATCACGATATGAATAGCTCTTGCCACGTTGCAATTTGAACATCTTTTCAAACCTGATCGATGTTGTCACTTTAGATGCTCTTTCACACATGGAGATGCGCTGTGTTATCTATATGCCAGACCTAGCTAATTGTTTTTAAAGATGCCAATGGCTGATCCGCTGACACGTTCTGGCCCCTATCACTTAATGAGTGAAGGACGTGGTCAAGCGTTTACTGTCTTCTCTGAGAAGTTCACCGTTCCTTAGTTTTAAAGACCGGTTTATTCATTTGGCTCACGTTTACTTTCAGAGCGGGGCCTCTTTCTTGACTTGAGCTGGTGCCGAGTGAGGTGGGGCTTTTTCCTCATATGATGTTTGGTAAGCATGATCGTCAAAAAAATTTTTTGCAGATATTCAGAAAAGTGGGGGAACAGACGTATGAAGCAATATATATCATGTGATTATCTGTATGAATCCACTTCCCAATGTAACTCATTTCCTTGTTGTTTTTAGATGTCAGTTAACATCAGTAATCACATTGAGGAATTGGAAAACAACTACAAGGGTATAGTAGTAACCCATTTCTTCTTTTTCAAAGTCTACAATTAGTAGCTTTGAGCATGAGGTCCTGAAGAAAGCCAGGGAGAGTCTTCCCGAAGGCTGAAACATGTCGACCGAATAGTGAGCAGTAAACGTTGTGTAACTGCCTTTTCTTTCTTTTTGTTTTCACACTGCTTTTAGATAGAAATACGATTGATGGGGCACATGTTAGAAATAGATACCTAGTGTTCGTCAATTGTGTATTCTGTTTTATGAACACTGAAAAACACAAAAAATACATTTTTTGTCTCATTGCACTCTAAATATTTTCTATTTTTTCCTCTTTTCCTTGATGATTTCTTGATAAGAGGATACAACTCATTCGTATGACCTCGATGTTATAAGAGGTTGCTGAGAAGAGTTGTTTGGTACCCCAGATGATGACACTGGGCACTTTCAGAGTGTAATGATGGGATGCTGATTATCCTTAGATCAAGCTCTTTTTCTTACCTCTTGTTTGTCTTCATTTTTGTATCTGTTTCTCACATGCTTACCAATACTAATTCACCGTTGGCGTAAATTTGCTATGAGTCAACTGTCTTGAATTTATATCAAGGGTGGCACAATAGACCTCGGATCCCTTTTTTGTATTGAATATTTAGAAAGGGGGATTAGGAATCCTTGAAGGTCTCTAAAGATTTTCCCTCAGACCCTATCTGTTTTTTTTTTTTTTTTTTTTTTTTAATATTTGAAGTCTGCCAGCTATCCACAAGTCCATGTACAAGACACAGATCTTTAAGAGAGCGGAATACTTTAGGTTTACGTCCTTTATAGACCCAGTCATCATTTAAGGACCAGTTGATCGGGAGGTTTATATTGAAGTCCCCACAGACCAAAACAGGAAGAGGCCAGTGTAGTTCGTTAGAGACCTCATCGAAAACCCCGGGGTCATCTGTATTGCTCCCATAAATAGCACAAATTGTCATTTTTTGCCCTGTTTGATAACTGCATTCGGTGATAGCCCAACGGCCAAACTTATCAGTTTTAGAATTGTTAAACACCAATCCACTCCCTTTAGCCAGAATAGCAACCCCCCGAATTTTAACACCTTGTGAAGTAGCACACACCAGTTTATACCCTAGTGTATTTAACAGCTGGCTCTGGGACCCTTCAATATGCGTCTCCTGCATGCATACAACATTAGCTCCCCAATTTTGTAGCCCAATTGCAACCATTTGCCTTTTCTTAAGATCGTTCAAACCACAAATATTCAGAGATAATATTTTTATCCCAGCCATGCTACTAATAAAAAAGTGCCATATTTTATATCCCAGACGTTCTGGTTTCCTGTGATCCCTGCAAGTATTTCCCTATTCCTTTTTGACATAGATTTGCTACCCTTTATGTCTAACCTGTCCGGCCTTCCCGCCTCCCCTTCCCCCCCCCCACCCACCACCACCTTTGAAGGTTATCTGGGCCTGTCTGGACCAGGGGTGCGACATCTGCGCAAGCGGGCCCTGCGAACTAGGCTAGTTTAGTATATATAATATGCTTATCTTTTATAGTTGACCCAAAGCCTAAATTTTCCAAACATTTAAATTCCCCGAGCCGTTCAGCCATTCCGCTAAAAGTCCACGCTTCCCCAAGGTATACTTTCTACTAGATACAAATTGCAATAGTTAATTAATCTTATATATTCCTTTTACTACGAGTCTTTATATCTGATTTAGATTATTTCCCTGGATTTCGAGAGGCTGTCTCTGAGATTTCCCGAAGATAGTCCTCCGCCTGTATTTCACTGTTAAAGCTTCTTGTTGCACCTCGAAATATAATTTTCAGGCGTGCCGGATTTTGCAGGAATACTTTTGCTCCAGCTTTTTCAAACGGTCCAAGTAGCTTACGCATTTTCCATCTTCGCTCCACGGTGGCGTGAGCGAAGTCCGGTCTGGCAAAAAATTTGAACCCCTTATGCTCTCTTTGGGTGGTAGGTCTTGCAAGGTCGTAGATTTTTTCACGGAGGAGAAAATTCCCAAAGCAGACCAGCATTGCCCTTGGATATTGATTTTGCTTGTTAAAATTTTTTGATAGCATTAGGGGAAAACGATGGGCCCGCTGGACTTCCCTTTCCATATCCCAGGCTTCCAATTCCGGAAATGATGTTTTGAGTATGTTAATCATTGCCCCTCTGGCATCGCTTCCCTCAAAATTCTCCGGAATTCCAAGAAACCTTAGATTATTTCTTCTGGATCTGTTTTCATGATCCTTCACTTTGGCCATGAGATCCCTTATTATTCCGTCTTGTTCTGTTTCCTTTTTTTGAAGCGTCGCGACATCGGTTTCAAGATTCTCGGTACGAGTTTCCACCCTGACCATTCTTTCAGAGATCTCGGAGCAGATACAACCCACTTTCTTCACAGCGCCTTGTAATTTTTCAATGGCCATGCGGTTCTTTTGGCTCTCTTTTTTCACATCCTCATGGAAGTTTTTTATTGAGCAAAGCGCCTGGCTCAACGAGGGTTCCGTGTTTTTTTTTTGGTGTCTTTCTTTGTTTCCTTGTATGCCCGGGTTTTGACGTGGTGTTTCTTCTGATGATTTAATCCTTGGGCTTCTTCGGGGGGGATTAGGTCTACTTTTGACATAGTCCGTGTTATTACCAGGATCTGTGGTTTCCTCATTCAACACGTTTCGTTCTCTTTTGTGTTTTGACCTTTTTTTCCCCCCGCTCCTTTTTTTCCTGATGTTGATTTCGCTAGATAATCTTGAATCATTGGAGCCAGAGATCTCCAGAGATACGGCTCCCCTTCGCGCGCTTGGACTTGATTCTCTTGAATTGCTCAGTTGACTTGAGTCACTAGAGATAGACATCCCTGTTTCGTATACCTCTGATTCAGAGTCTTCATCCGAGAGAGAGTGATTAGCTAAATGTACTTCTTCCCCCCTGGAGGATCTTGCGAATTGGGAGAATTGGGGAAGGGGATCAGCTCCTTCATTTCCTGGTTCAGTTTTTTTTGATCCAATTGCTCCATTTGCTCTCTCTGAATTAATGTTACTGCGTCTATCTCTATAGATGCCCTTGTCTCTTCCTGGGTCACATTTGAGTCAGCATTCCAAATTCCTTCGCCGGTGACTATAGTTCGACTTTCCTCCAAGTTGGTTGGGGGCATACTTTGAACATCCTTGCAGCTTCCATTCCACTCCTCAGAGTTCTTATTCTGCATTTGGATCTGTATTTTTTCCCCATTGTTTGTTGCATCACTCTGGCAATCCTTATGCAGAGGGCTGAATATATTAGAGATTCTTGGTTGTGATGATTCAATTATGCCAGTGTTTTTTGCAGTTGCCTTTAAGTTTTTTATCGTCTGTAATCTCTGCGCTTTTTTAGCCATTAGTTCCAATTTGGCATCTTCCTCTGTTTCCCCCCCCTTTCTCCTTCCTGTTGCCAGCCTCTTTCTCCTTTTCTTTCTCTTTCTCTCTCTCCTTTCATTTGGTCTTTTCTCTTTCCTTTTCCAGTTTTTTTTCCATATTTTTATCTTTAATTTTTCCTTTTTCTTGAACCTCATTTCTTGCCAGGTCTTTTACCGAGTCTTTTGCCAGGTCTTTCTCCTTTGCTTTGATTCCTCTGGTTTCGGGGCCTTTATGTCTGTTAGTTGTATGTTGGGCAGGTGTCAGCTCAATTTCTGCATTCTCAAGGTCTTGTAGGTTCGATATCTCTCCCTGTAAAAGCTCGCCTGCTTCGTCCCCTTTTTCCTTGTTAAAAGCGGCGTTATTTGCTGCCCCTGTTTGTATTTTCTGGCCTTTTTGTTCTTTTTCCAGGGTGAGCCCTTCCCCTCTGTCCCCTCTGTCCTCCTTGTCCTTCCGGTTCTCTCCGGTATTCCTTTCCATATCTGAGGCTTTAGAGGGCTTAGAGGGCGTCACAATCCGTTTCTGATAGATTACTGGTGTCAGTACACCCCACCGACTTCCTCCCTGGAACTTTCTCTTGCACCTGCAATAGAACTCTTTCAGGACAGTATTGCTTCTCTTCTGACTTTTCGTGCCCTTAAGCTCCTTTAGACAAGTTTTCAGCTCTCTCTGTGAGGAGCCAGTATTGAGAGGGTAGCTCTCCCCTATTTGAAATTTCACTTGAGGTTTTGCCGGTATGCCAGATAAAAATATAGACACACATACAAATACAGAAACAGTATTAATCACTGTCCCAGTCCCAGATAAAAACAATGAGGCAGATGAGACAGATGAGACAGATGGAGAAGCCCGGGTACCAGCTCCAGCTCCAGTTTCAATTGCAGGGAGCGATTGAGAAATACACGGCCTCTCCTTCGTTTTTAATCTGTTTCTATTGCTGCTTCCACTCCTAAGCACCATTTGCTTTTCCCAGCCCTTTTTTTTTTCACTGCAGAGCGTCTCCCTGTCAACGGGACATGTGGGACGCGCTGAAACACGCAGCGCGCGTGAGGTTAAGAGGCCGGTATTCTCCCGTCTGCAGATGACGTCTGGGAGCCAAAGGAAGCGGACGGGGGAGAAGCTCCGGCGTCACGGGGGTAGAGAAGGACGGTAAAAGTGATACGGGCACGTTGCTGCAGCCAGTGGGTTTTAAGTTTGATGGTTAAGATTTTGAAGGTATGGAAGCACAAGGTTTTTAACAAAGGAGCACCGGCCAGAAATTAGGCACAAGAGGTCTTTAACAGTCGATCACAGATAGACAATCGACACTTTTACATAACCACGGGGGCTCTGCCCAAAAGCCGTATGGGGAGGATTTGAGGAGGATAGCTCCGAACAATAGAGGATAGGCAAGCACTGTAGCAATCAGCGAAATAGTCAATAGCAGGTAATACAAACAAATATACCCTTCTGCTACGCAATTCGTTACGAAAGCAGTACCATCTGAATGCCAAATGCCAAATATCAAATGTAAAGCTACTTGCAACTTGCAGCTGAGGTCGAGCTGAGGTCGAGGTCAAGCCGGGACTTTCGTATTAATTTATTGTCCAGTATACGATATTCGTGGTGATATTCATGTGGGGCGCCGCATAGTTCAGCACAGATCAGCGCAGCATAGATCAGCGCCTCCGGTTTTCTGTCTACCCCTGCAGCTCTCGATGCTGCGATATATAATAGCGAATCACAGTCTCTCAAAGCAAGGCTGATATAATCCAGGCTAATATAATCCAGACCCAGCCCAGCCGATGAAATCAATACATAGGTAGTTCCAAAAAATGCTGGATGTGGAATGTAGGATGCAGGATGCGGGGGGTCTTGATCACTCGGTTAGGTTGTAGGAAGCATTTTCTGAGTAGAACAGCCCAGCCCAGTGTCCCAAAGCACTGCCGCTAAGACCGCTCACACTGACGCCATCTTTCCTTCTCCCGGACAGGATAAAAGTTGTCAACTCAACCACACCTGCTACTGCATTTGGAAGGCACTGTTCGAACTTAAAACAATCATGAACTTTAAACCTGCACGTGCCGTTAAATGTTCGAGAAAATGTTGCAAAAAAATATGGTTAAGTTTAAAAAGATTGATGAACTTGTAACCTGCACGTGTTGTAAAATGTTCTAGTAAGTGTGTTGATAGAATACTTTGCACTTCTGACTTCTATGTGTGGTTGAATATTTAAAAAAACTGTTTATATGGAAAATTAAAAAGAAACTAAGAGAGAGAAGTTTTGAAACCTAAAAGAATCAAGTAACTATTCTAATTTGTTCTTTACATGTATTTATGTGTGGAGCAACAAAATTATAGACAGAACAGCACCAGGAAGAGGAAGAAGCAGGGAGTGTGGGGAAGGGGGGAGATGGGCAGAATGGCAGACATGCACAATTAAGTATAGCACAAGTATAGACAAACAACGGCCAAAATGAAACACACCAACAAGAAGCACAAGTCACACAACTCGCCAACATCACACCAGTGAACGAGCATAGAAGTGAAAACCATGCTACATTCATAGTGGATGTGTACAAAGGCGGGTCGTTGGTGTTGTGGGATGTCTGCGACCGTGGTCATCATGGATGAGGCACATGGGTGAGTTCACTGTCTGTTACGTTGCAAACAGCTGCTCCTCCCTCCCACGAGCTCCCACCCATTTGTACGGTGTGCTGTTGTATCTCATGCACTCATACGGCACATCATTGTAATGCCTATTTGCGCATGTGCTGCTGCATTCTAACTACACCATCACAGTGTCGTTTGGAGGTGGTGCATGCCACTTTACAACATCAGCTACTGCGGCCCTTGTGGCAGGCCACACCAGAACACAGAGACACACTTTTTTTTTTTAATGTTTTTATTGACTGCAAAACAAGGCATAATCATGAACATATCCGCGTGCCACCAACCTGGGGCCCGCCTTCTTTTAGCATGTCACAACCAACTGTACCGGCTATCCCACATCCCGGAGGTCGGGCATCGCCGTGAATGACTGAATTAATATCCCCTGCTTCTCGAGTGTCCCTCCATCGCGACGCTCTTGTACAGGGCAGGCCCCCTGCCGGTGGCCGGGTCTAGAGTGCTCCTCCCCCCAGAACGTAGGGCACAGTCTCGCATTTTTTGGCCATAAACTCCCAGCCCCCTTCCTCCCCCCACGATTCCCCCCAACTCCCCTAGCCCACCCATCCCAACTAAACAATTGAGGTCCTAAGTCAGTCGCAGCCCCATTCGTCTCCCGCACTCAGCCGCCCCTCATTCTCCTCATGCGTCCCCCATACCCTCACCGCTCCCGGAAGCTTCCTCTACTGTAGTCTCCGTATCAGGACCCCCTTCCGGGCTCCCCGCGCCAGTCTCCCGACCGCTCAGGTACTCCACGTACAATTCCCAGAAGTTTTTAGGCCGACTACGCGGTGGCAGCAACTCACTGAACCTCTCCGCTTGGGTGCAGCAGTATAGCACATCTCGCTTCCACTGCTCCACCGTGGGCACGGGGCCACGCATCCAGCTCATCGCAACTCGTCGCTTCGCAACAAGCATCCCCATATCCACCAGGCATCGGGCCGCCTTCGGCACCACTCTGGAATGCCCCAATAACGCCACTGCCGGGTCCAGAGCCAGCGCCACCCCCGTCACCCCCACTATCTGTTGGAATACCGCTTCCCAGTAGCTGTATATGCCCGGGCAGTGCCACGCTAGGTGTAGGAAGTCCGCAGCCGGGTGTGTGCACCGTTCACATACAGGGTCGTCACGCAGTCCATATCTATGCAAGCGCTCTGGTGTGTAGTAGTACCTGTTGAGGAACTTGAAATGGACGAGCCGATGTCTGCCATGCAGCGAGATGCGTTTGATCCCCGTGCAGCAGTACGCCCACATAGCATCGTCAATTGTGATCCCTAAGTCCCTTTGCCAGTCCAGCCTGCTTTTTGCAAACTCGTGCACCCTATGAGATTGCGCCATTCGGTACAGCTTAGAGATCAGCCCGCGGGGGTTATCATTCTTAATTATGTATGTCAGTTCCGGAACCTCCGCCGGCTCCTCCATGTCTCCCCCCAACAACTGTTTCCAGGCATGTCTAACTCTGTGATACTGAAAACGCTGCAGCTGCGTGCCCCCGATGCCCAAGGCCGCCACCGTCTCCCACGTCTTGACTTGGCCGTCAGCAAACATGTCGCCCACGGTGTGTACACCCATCTCGCTAAGTGTTCGCCGCACTGCTTCCTCATTACAAGGGGCCAGCCACACCGCCCAAGCAATTGACATTGCCGGTGAATATAGCTGCGCCCCCGATTCGCACTGCAGTATACAGTTCCAGGCATGCCTAGTGGAGTTCAAGGAATCAAGGAATCCCGTGCGACGATCCGGATGCCCAAAAATGACCGCAGGGAGCGGTAGCGGCGCCGCAAATAATGTCTCTAACTTGAGATACGGGACAGTCTCACCCCCGTGGATCCAGCTATGCGCCTGAGCCCCCTGCGCCACCCGATAGTACAGCTCCATGTCGGGTGCTCCTAGGCCACCCATCTGGTAAGGTAGCGTCAGCACTCTCCAGCTTGTCCGCGCCTGCTTGCCACCCCACGCCAGCCTTAACATTGATGCCTGTAGCTGCGCGAAGAAAGCGCGTGACAGCACCATGGGGATGTTCGCAAACAGAAACAGAAACCGAGGGAGCACCACCATTTTCATGATGGATATGCGCCCCAATAACGAAAGGGGCAGCTTGATCCAGGTCTCCACGTCGTCCTCCAATTTACTGATGGCCCTCCCGTAATTCTCAGACAGCACCACTTCTGAGTCCCTATGGAGCTGTATCCCCAGGTATCGGATCGGGTCCTCCGACCAGCGCAACGGGTATTCCATATCAAATGGGGTCGTGACCGGTGTCAGCGGGAACACGATCGACTTGTCCCAGTTAACCTTCAGCCCGGAGAGCGCTCCAAATTGAACAACCTCCCTCAGTACCGGGGCCAGGTTATTTTCTGGGTCCCTGACATACAGCAGGGTGTCATCTGCATACGTGGATATCGTTATCCTGTAAGTTGGAAAATTAATACCTCGCAGGCTATGGTATTCACGCATAGCGCATGCCAGCGGCTCCGCCACCAGGGCGTACAGCAGAGGCGATAGGGGGCAGCCCTGCCTCGTGCCCCTCGAGATTGCTATTGGTTCCGTGACTCGATCGCCCAATCGTATTCTCGCCGTGGGGCTACTATACAGCACCCCTATCATTTGGAGGAAGATCGGGCCTAGCCCCATTCTAGTCAGGACCTGTCGCATGAATGGCCATTCGACAGAGTCAAAGGCCTTTTCCATGTCGAGGAAGACAGCGAGCGCGCGCACGTCAGGGCGAACATGTTGCATGACGCCAAACACTGTCCGCAAGTTGTATGTGAGGTTCCTGCCGGGCATGAACCCTGCCTGCTCTGGGGCGACCAGCTCGGGAGCGAGTAGGGCCAACCGGGTGGCCAGGACCTTGGCATACAGCTTCGCATCCACGTTGAGCAGCGATAGTGGTCGATAGGAGCTGCACTCATCGGGTGGTTTTCCCGGCTTTGGAATAGCGACCAATAGCGCCTCGCGCATGGACGGTGGCATATGTCCCTTAATGCACATATCGTCGAACAGCGTCGACACGTGCGGCAAAAGCTGGTCTATAAAAGCGCGGTAGAACGCGACCGTGAGGCCATCAGCTCCAGGAGCGCTCTGCGCCTTCATGCCCGCCAGAGCCTCTAGAATTTCATCCCTCTCGATGGGCAGGGATAGAAACTCCCTGTGTTCGTTCGCTAGGAACGGCAACTTTATAAAGTCAAGGTAGTCCCCTATGCTGTCTTCCATCCCCGCCTGCCGAGAAGCGTAGAGCGCGGCATAATACGTCCTGAATCGCTCCACCACCTCCTCATCTGTCAGGAGCAGCGAGCCATCCCCCGACTTGATCTGCGTGACGGCAGGTCTGCGTCTGCTAGCCTTGAGCAGATTAGCTAACACCGACCCCGGTCTATCACCCTCGCCATAAACCCTGGCCGTAGCGTACTTCCCCAAATGCAGCACCTCTGCATCAGCAGTTTCGTGGTACTCTGCCAGGAGTGTTTTTAGCTCCGCAGCAGCGTCCTCTCCACCCGTCTCCAGCAGTCTTGCCTCAAGTGCAGCCAGGTCACGCTCCTGCGTCGCAAGGCGTCGCCGGATATCTCGGAGTACCCCCGAGTGCTTGGCCATCGCCACACCGTGAATGTGGACCTTAAAGGTCTCCCAAACTGTCTGGAAGTCCTCCACGGAGCCTAGATTGGTGGCAAAGAATAGCTCGATCGCGGCAGTCAGCTCCTCCTTGAACAGGGGATCTTGCAGCGAGTATGGGGGAAATCGCCAAAGAAACGGCGGGGGAACCCTTCTGGGCGCCGTCAGGGAGATCAGTATCGGCGAATGGTCGGAAAGCGTGCGCCGGAGTACCGTGCACTCGCGTATCTGCGGCAGGAGGGGCGCAGATAGTAGCCAGTAATCTATACGCGTGTGCAGGTTATGGTATGCGGAGTAATGTGTGTAGCCCCCTATTGCCGGGTTACGAGTTCTCCACAAATCAACGAGATCCAAACAGAGCATACCTCGAGCAATCGCCTTCGCTGCCGCCGGTTGCGCTCGTTTCGGGCCGCCTGAGCGATCCAGCTCCGGGTCCAAAACTACATTAAAGTCGCCGCCCCAAAGCACATGCCGCGCGCCTGCATCCCCCACCGCCGCTGTCAGCGCTGTGAAAAACTCAGGGCAGTCATAGTTCGGCCCATAACAGTTAACCAGGAGTAAATCCATGCCCTTTCCCTGGAAGCGAGTGAGCGCATACCTGCCCGCGTTGTCCGAGGCCATGTACTGCAATCTGTGCTCCACCCGCGGGCTCACCCACGTCAGCACCCCTCGAGAGTGTGTAGTGAACCCCGCCGCATGTGCCTCCCTAAGGTCCCTAGTGCGTAGGATAGGGCTGTTGTTAGGGAGATGTGTCTCCTGTAGGAAAGCTATATCTATCCTATGCCTCTTAAGATAGTGCACCACCTTTCGGGCTTTGCGGTAATCATTAAGTCCCCTTACATTCCAAGTGAGGATTCTGAGTGTGTCGTGCCTCTCAGGTGTGGCCGCTTCGGTGTCAGCCATAGCTTGCTCTAGGGTGCAAATCCTTCAACTGAGCGCGTCCCCAAGCGCAAGAGCTTACAAGCAGATCAAAACGCGCACCCCGACTTAGTGACCTCAAACCCCCGTAACTCAAACCCCTCCCTCCCCCCCACCCACAGAAGACCCACCCCAACTCGGCCTTGCAGATTCCCAAACTTGGGCACCCCTTACCTCCCGCCACCCCACCCATAACTTTGAACCTTTAAAGGTGTGGGACGCACACGCGGGCGGAGGTCGCTCAGCGCTCACACACTAGTGTGGAAGCACCTAACACCTAACTGCCGCCGCCCGGTCCAGCGAGCCACTGTTATATCTCCCAGTCCCTCCCTCGGTCCTCCCAGATTGGAGGCCCCAGCAGCGTCAACTACAACCCTATACAGGATTAGAGCAATTGGGGGATGAGTCACTGTCCATGTGAGTCCCTATAGCGCCGAATCAGGGGGGGGGGTGCATCTCACAATGTACTGTACCCCATAGCGATATAGTCCAAACTCCCCCCACCCGTGCCCTCCAATGCTTACATCTCTTCCGCCAATCCTGTCACCCCAAATGTACCAACAAGGTGGGACCTGCACTCATGGTCAGTCCTGTGCGTCCAGGTCGTCGGCTCTCTCATCCCCCCGCGGCGACGTCACCGGACTCCGGTGCGGCTCCTTCGCCCAGTCTTTCAATGCCTTCTGGAGCGCTTTAGGGTCTTGGAAAATGTGCGACTTGCCCTGCCGGTTGACTCGCAGCTTAGCCGGGTACAGCATTGCATAGTCCACTCCCAGTTCTCGGAGTTGCTTTTTGGCGGGGACAAACTGTCGCCTGGCCTCCTGGACCCGGGCCGTGAAGTCCGGGTAGAGCGAGATGGGAGACCCCTCGTAGAACAACGTCTTCTTTTCCCGGGCCGCTCTTAGCGCTGCATCACGGTCCCTATAATTCAATAGTTTCGCTATGACCGGCCGGGGCGGTGCACCCGGCGGGGGCCTTGGGCCCAGGGACCTGTGCGCTCTTTCCACCACGAACATCCCGGAGAACAGATCCTTCCCCAGCAGCGCAATCAACAGCGTTTCTACGAAGGTCTCCATGCGGCCCGTGGCAGTGGACTCCGGCAGGCCAGTGATTCGCAGGTTGCATCGCCGAGAACGGGCCTCTAAGTCCTTCGTTTTGTCCTGCAGCATCTGCAGTTGGCGCTCGAGCTTCCTGTGGTCGCGATCCAGTGTCGTCTGCGCGCCCTCCACCTCCGATATGCGACCATCAGCCTGGTCCAGGCGTTCCGAGTGCTTGTCCAGGCGTTCCCCCATGCGGTCCATTCGGTAGGAGAGCGCGTCAATCTTCGCGCCCAGGGCAGTGATGCCGCTCTGCAACCCCTTCTCCATGGACAACAAGAGGCTCCGCATGTCCCGGTCGTCGTCCGCAGGCTCAGATCCGCCTCCCGCAGCATCCTCCTGCGGTGACTGTGTCTGGGGGCGCCGCTGCGCGAACTTCAGTTTCGACTGGGTTTTGTCGGGCTTACCCATCTTGCGCCCACACTCCGGTCAGCAAGATGTCGTCCGGCCTGGGCACGCTCCCGCGGCCGCGTGGCTGTATCGCGATCGCAGGCAGCCCCCCGCAGGCGCCCTGGTGGCTTGTGCAGCACCCGATGGAACCACCCGGCGTACCAGCCGTCAGCAGTCTTCACCGTGTCGTCGTTAGGCCGCCCACACTGCCTCCGCTTCTCTCACTCCCTGCTCGTGGTGTTCTCGCCCAGCTCTGCCCCGGAGGCTCCTCACCTGTGGTTTCTCTTGTCGTGTTGCCTCCTCCGCACTGCCGCTGCCGAGCACCCCAGCGCCCCCAGCCCAGGCCGCCGCTTCAACGAGGCCCAGAATTGCCCCCAGCTGCTCTCACTCCGAGTTGCTCCTCCTCTGATCTCGCTGGCCTCGGGGCTCGAAGGGGGTGCCGCCGGCCGTCCGCTCTCCGAGCAGCGCTGGACTCACCCAGGGCCTCCCAGCGTGCTCTCCGCCGATCTAGGTCATTACTTCCCGGCGCCCAGCACACAGCGCTGCCTGTTGCCTCTATGCTCGTCGCGGGTCACCACAGCCGATCACCGCTGTCCGCCACAATGCGCCAGGGGTCCGTCCCTCGCGGCCGCCGCCGGCCGCACGTTGCGTCACGTCGTCGGCCGTCTCTCTCACTCGAGGCCGTGGATCTGCGGCCTCGGACGCCTCCTGGGTAGACGTCTCCGGAGGGCGCCCCCTCGCTCAAGCGGGCCAGAAAGCGCGGCGGTCGGCTGCCCAGCACCTCCGGATGTTCCGCTGGGGGTCGCCGCTGTTTCGGGAGACGTAGGAGTAAGGATTATTTGCGGATATATGGAGTGGCTCGCCGGAGCTCCGAGCTCAAGCGGCCATCTTCGTTGCGAGCTAAGCTCCGCCCCCCACAGAGACACACTTACTGCACTTCCTGTACAGGGAGATGTCCGAAACACCCCGTTCCCGTTGTCGGATAGGTACACCCCTGCGCTGACCTGTGTACTCCGGACCAGCACGCACCAGTTGTGCATGCAGGAGGATGTGTGCGTAGCTACATGTCCAGGCTCACTGCCAACGCTGAGGTGATAGCACACTGTGATGTTGTAGGGCTGGTGCCTATCATGCTAACACAATGACCAGAGGGACACACTTGCTCAGATGCGGGTTTGGGGTCCCGGAGTTGTTCCAAAGAGTCTTGTGGCCCTCATGGGTATCCCTGTATCATGCTCATTTATTCTATGGAACCTGTGGGTGTTCTGGTGTGGCTCTTGGCTGTGTTCTCTTTCAAGGTGCAAGTAGTCGTCCTGCTTAACACCATCAGAAAGCAGGTGTAAAATCCCTGGTGCTAACGTGACTTATCGCCAGAATTTGTTTCGCATTGCAGTTAGTGTGAAAGTTGTGATGTGATTTTTTGCGTGTGCAGGACAATATATGAACTGGGCAGTGTATCTCGCCAAGATCCAGCACCTGACGCCTGATTCCCAAAAAAATATAAATACAATGAGGTTTCGTAAATGATTTTGTGTGTAAACTGTGAGTGCAGCAACTATGTCAGTGCAATTCAATACAGGATTTTAGTATTTAGAATAAATCGCAAAGGTGCACCTCGTGTCTTTTGCACGGGAACGGCTAGTCTGCATTTCATTATCAGCACTTTAATGGAAGTAAAGTTGAGCTAAATCTAACACACTATTCAGAAGTTGGTTGAAACTGCAGACATCACCAGTATTGCCGCGATAAGTCCTCCAAATATTAAGACCATGGTGAACTTCATCAAATAACAGTAATAAGAACAAGAAAGAGTTACACAGCAGTTAAGAAAACAACCAGAAATGTTATTCATTTTTTTTTCCAAACTTTATTTTTTATTAACATATATCAACAATAAAGTAATAAACAAAAAAAAAAAAAAAATACAAAATAAAAAGGTGGAACACTGCTGAGTCCTGAATGGCAGAGACCACATCATCTTCTCCACAGCCCGGCAGATCTCACACATGTCGCTGAGTCCTGAGTCATTAACGGCGGAGACCACATCAGCTTTTTGGGCCGCTAAGCCTGTGGAAGTTAAGTTCGTGCCACGTGTTGGTAGGCCCCTGATGGCCATATGAGCTTCGGGTGGCACTAACCCTGTGCATCTGAAGTCTGCACCAAGGGGGTGGTAGGCTCCTGAGGGCTATACAGATTAGGGTGCGAGTAACCTTCTGCGCAAGTTTTGAAAGACTCTTTATGGTTTAGACACGTGGAGCGTCCGGCATCTGGTCAGCACCGGCAATAAAGGATGTGACGTTGTCGATCTATTATATTTGCTGGTCACATGGCCTGTGACGCATGTGCCGGACGAGTGTGGTGTGTGGGTAAAGCTGCCCTCAGGGAGTGGGCGGGAGATGTGGAGAACTAGACCACTGACCTGCACAGGAACAGCGAGTACGCCTGCGACAGGTAGGTATGTGGGGCCATCGTCGGAACGTAATCTGAGTGGCGTGGCATGGCGTATGACGGAACAGAGCAGGGATAGCTCCAATGGCACGGATGGCTCGTAGTGCTGCGTCTGTGAGTGGAGTGGACGGGCCGCAGCTGTCCCTCTGCGAGCCTGGGTGCGAACTGTTTATAACTCACACTACATAAGTATTGAAAAATCATTTTGTGATTCAGTCCATCAGCTGGCATTTGTCCGAGGTGTTTGTGAAAACATATCGGAGTTCTTTCTGTGATAGATACCCCCTTGACACTGCCTCTCCCCACATCAGCAGGTAACGCACCCTCTTCCCACATTACCATCATACCCCCAACAACCTTCTTGGGCCCGGAAGTGTCCCTGTGCGGTTCGACAAATAAGAGTCTTAGACATGTATAAATTTACATATAAAAACAATTATTTAAAGAAAAGAACAACAAATAAGACTGAAGGGAGTCTGGTGCTGTGGTCGCTGCCACGAAGTTGGGGTGCCATTCAGGATTCAGGACACAGTTACACATGTGGGATTGGTTTGTATTAAAGAGGGTTAGTGGAACTATGTGTCGCCAGCCTTGCATATCGAAATATATCTCACAAATCGAAGGGAGTATGTTGTGTGGTTTCTGCCTCGGACTTGGGGTCACTGCCATTCAGGACTCAGGACACAGTTACACATGTGGGATTAGCTTCTGTTAAAGAGGGTTTGTGGCACGAGAAGTATTGAGAGTGTATGAGCCTGTGATGATGCTTGGTGTGGACAGGCCGCACTGGGATCAATGTGTCTTGGCTATAGGACTGCGTCATGTGGAATCCTGACTCTATCTGAATTGTGAGGCCTGCTGATCCTAGTGTAGGCCAGAGGTAATGGTGAGCAAGGGCCCACAGCCACGTGCATACTTTGGTGGCCTCACCGGCCTGCGTAGTGCAGGCACCACTTGTCGCCAGCCTTCAATATGAAAATACTCCTCACTAATCGAAGGGATGGTGGTGTGGTCACTGCCATGAAGTTTTGGGTCACTGCATATGGAAATATGTCTAACTGATCAAAGAGAGTTTGCTGCTGTGGTGGCTGCCATGGACGTGGGGTCACTGCCATTCAGGACTCAGGACACAGTTACACATGTGAGATCGGCTTGTGTTGGACAGTGTTAGTTGGCACCACGTGTCCAAAATTCAAATTGTGAGGTCTGCTGCCCGCAGTGTAGACTGCTGAGGGTTCGTTTGTACTTGAAAATGAATTTGGTGATCGTACTAAAGGTATAACTGATATAAAAAATGTTCAAGAAGAAAGGATACTAAAAGGATATTATGTAGATTTGAGGCCTGTAATAGTTACTTGACTAGTGGACTCTGTAGTTAATGAATGAAGAAATAATTTCCATTGGGAGCCCTAGTGAGTGCAGTGTAGGCGTATGATGAAAAGATGAAATAAGTATAGAATACACTGATGAAGTGTTGTATTTTCTGAGTACAATCTTGTTGTTAGAAATTAGCATTTAAAAATGGAATTGCGTGCTGTACTGCCTGCAGTGTAGACTTCTATTCCATTTTAGTTTTCATTTGAAGGTTAATTTGGTCATTGTAGTAAAGCTATAACTGATATTAAAAAAAGTTCTTGAAGCAAGGATACTAAAAGGATAATATGTAGGGTGTAGGACTGTGATACTTATTTGCCTACTGGAGTCTGTAGTTGCATATGGAAATACCCCTCACTGATCAAAGGGAGTGTGGTGGTACGGAGTTGGGATCACTGCCATTCAGGACTCAGGACACAGTTACACATGTGGGATCGGCTTGTGTTGAACAGAGTTATTGGCACCACGTGTCGCCACCGTTGCATATGGAAATATGTCTAACTGATCAAAGAGAGTATGCAGCTGTGGTTGCTGCCACAGACTTGGGGTCACAGCCATTCAGGACACAGTAACACATGTGGGATCGGCTTGTGTTAAAGAGGGTTAGTGGGACTACATGTCGCTGGCCTTGCATGTCGAAATATGACTCAGTGATCAAAGGGAGGGTGGTGCTGTGGTCGCTGCCACGGACTTGGGGTGACTGCCATTCAGGACTCAGGACACAGTTACACATGTGGGATCGACATGTGTTGAACAGGGTTAGTGGTAGTACATCTACATTCCTAGTTTGAATTTTATAATGAGTACATCGGCAATAAATATAAACATAGTTGGGATTTTCACCAGAAACTACTTTAAACTTTGTTATTTCTTTTTCAAACTTCACAACAGTATTATCTTCCAATTGTTGATCAACACCTAGACATATCCAACTGTTATTTTCTGTACAGTTCTCTTGACTAGCAAAGAAACGTAAGTCTATATTATCACAAATTTGTTTTATAACATTTATATTAAAACTCAATTTCGTGCCGCAGGAAAACCTAGACTTATCCAGATGGGCCCTGTTGACTTTGAATATAAAATTGCAGATGTCTATCGATCCGAACATTGGTAGGATCCAATTTCTCGATGTGAAAGTATCTTCAAACTGAAGCTGTACATTTTTTTCCTAAGTGTCTTCTCCTGTGAAATTTTTTCCCACATTTCTTTCAATTCTGTCTTCTCAGAGTTGGTAATATATGGCGTGACATAGTGAGAAACAGCAATTGAACTATGTGCATCATATTGTATGTTCATATTTGCATTTCACATCTTCAAAATCTCTGTATTTTAATCATTATTGTACTTCGATGCTTCTGTTCTTTTTAAATTATAAGTATTTTTGGGTGATTTTCGAGTGATGGTATGTCTCATTGCTAACATAAAACTGTTCACTCTTCCTTTGGAAACTACTGGACGTGGAAAGGGAAATCGACAGTTTGGGTAAAATTTCTCTTTCGCATTATCTTTTCGTTGGCAATACTTTCCACATTGATGACTTTGATATGCAAATACGCCACACTAATCGAAGGGAGTCTGGTGCTGTGGTCGCTTGCAAGTTGGGGTCACTGCCATTAAGGACTCAGGACACAGTTCCACATGTGGGATCGGCTTGTGTTGAAGACGGTTAGTGGTACAATTTGTCGCCGGTCGCCCACAGTGTAGGGCAGAGGTAGCGGTGAGCTAGGGTCCACAGCCACGTGCATATGTTGGTGACCCAAACAAACCTTGCGTTGTCCAGGTTCAGTGGCACCACGTGTCGCCGGTCTTCCATGTTGAAATCCCCCTCGGTGATCGAAGGGAGTCTGGTGCTGTGGTCGCTGCCATTGAGGACTCAGGACACAGTTTCACATGTGGGATCGGCTTGTGTTGAACAGGGTTAGTTGGCACCACGTGTCGCCGGTCTTCCACAGTGTAGGCTGGAGGCAGCGGTCAGCAAAGGCCCACAGGCAGGTGACGTTGACTTGAGATGCATAGATTGGGAGCATTTGGTCTTCTTAACCCATTATAGTCTCTTACACAATTTGCATCGCTACTAATGTTGAATTGTGAACCATGTAACTCCAGTGTAGGGCAGAGGTAGCGGTCAGGATGGGCGCACAGCCACGTGGCGTTGAGTTGAGCTACACAGTTAGTGGCACCTGGAGAACTCAGCGTGTGCGCACCCTGCGATGAGACGTGGTCCCGGCGGGCCGCCCTGGGAGCAATGTGTTTTGACTAATTAATTCTGCGATGATAAGGCCACGTGGCGATGACTTATGGTGCAGTGAGCTAGTAGTACCCGAAGCACACAGCGTGTGCGCACCCTGCGATGATGCGTGCTCTGGGTGGGCCGCACTGGGAGCAACGTGTCTTGCGAACTGGACTGCGATATCAGCAATCGCCCCTACATCTGAATTGTGAGCTGTGCTGTCCATAGTGTAGATCGAAGGCAGTAGTCGGTACAGACATAAGTCTGCGGTGCTGTGCTGCTGGGTTCGCAGGGGCCCTGTGTCGAGGAGGCCTGTGCTTATGGCGGCTGCCACATGCCAGGGGGAGGGCTGCCATTCTGACAAACTTGTTGGTCTTCCCACAAGTGAACCACGCCTAGGGCATGGTCTATTTATTCATACTCCTACGCTGGAGTGGCGTACGTTGGAGCAGTCCACTCCGCTTCCGCTTCCAGGGGGGAGAAAACACAGCTACATGACCGAGATCTTCCCCACTGCCTGAGGTAACATGGTTGCGTCCACTGTGCACTACACTACAAGTATCAATAGTATATTTCCACATGGAGAGGTTTGTGCTTTGCATAGTGAGGTCTGTGCAGCACATGAGCATTACACTTGGCATTGTGTGCTTTATCAGTGATGGGTGACTTGCCTCCTTCATATATAGTTGGTTGCTCATCTCCCAGCATTCAGCCATTGTGTGGCTGAGGGGCATGGCATTTTGGGAAGGTCTGTTGATCTGTTTTGTGCTGCCTCGGTGGCAGTAGGGGGGGTCGTCCAGGGGGAGGTTCTGGTGGTGGTGGGGCTGTGTGTTGTGGCATTGTTGGGTGTCAGAGCTGCATGATCAGTAGCTGTTTCACGTGTTGGTCTTTAGATGTGGCTGTGAGTTGGGTCGAAATAACTGAGTAGCTAGTCGACCTCCTTACACCGGTTAAAGGTTGATGTTAATTTGTTACTGCTAACTCGGCTTATCGCCTGCTTTTTGGATCGCATTGCAGATTTGGCTGGTCATTGAAAATATGGGGAAGTGGTGTTTTCGTTGTTTTTTTGCATGGGAACGCCTACTGTGCATTTCATTAGCGTTAGATGTGGCTCTTGTTTGTGGCGATTTTGTTGGTGTAAGGTATTGATGGAAGAGTGGTGAGATTTGCAGTTTTCACCAAGTTGAGAATGGGATGATAATTAAGAAACACAGAACAAAAAGATATGTTTAATGAACGTTATAAATAGAAGTTAGCATTTAAAATACCTTTGAAATTCACTGAAAAAACCATAGATTTCAGGCACGTTATAGTTAGAAATTAGCATTGAAATTCACTGAAAAAAACATAGGTTTCAGGCACGTTATATTTAGTTGGAATTTTGACTCATATAAAACCATAGAAATTCGCCTGTTATAGTTAGTTGAGCTAACTATAACTCACGCCCCCGCAATGCAGTGCTGATGATGTCACATATTACATCACTCATGACATGGTCAGTGACATCACTGATGACATCACTGGTGGCATCTCAAATGACATCATTGATGACATCAATATTGAACAATATTATATACTTTTCTGAAAATTGTTTTATTTTTTTTAATTATTATTAATACTGTAATTATTATTATATTTTTCATTTTAATATATTTGTATTATTTTCTTTTTTATAAAAAAAAGACATTGGAGTCGCGCACCCCAAGCGTACCTAACGCGATGGGTGTGCGTATTACAGCCTCCATATTGGAAAAGTTGTGAAGGATCCGCGTATGGTGTGCAACGGGTGCGTGTTTTCCAGTTACGTGATATATGTATAATATTACGTGTTGTGCGCGATAGGTATGCGACCATTGCGCGACTCCTGCTCACGCTAATTCACGACACATGCGCATTACAGTACGCGATGCTTGCGTGGTGGCGGGCCCCGCGTGACGTCATATGTGGGCCGCGCTGGGTGCGCGGTTCCCGCAAATTTTTTTTATATATTAAAATGATATATAAGTGTCTTTAATGTACATATTAGGGCAAGAGATTATCTAAGGTATTCATAAAAATAATATATTTGTACTAGTAATAAACTAATATTATTTTTAAATATATTTTCGCTGAGTCGCGTCGGGTGCGTTCTTACTAAGCGCAGGGTGCGCAACTCCTATGTCAACTTTAAAAAAAGGATTTGATTGTTTTATAACATTTCCCACTGTAACCATTGAAGGACCCCACCCATTTTAATCATTCTTCTTGGACCATCTTCAGAGAAGCATCTCTTCTTCAACTAGAACCTTTTTCTTTTTTTTTTGGTGTTTCTTTCAGAAGTCTGTTCCAAAATGGCATCTGGAGAGCAGCAGGTAGTATTACTTCCTGAAGAAGATGTGTTGGAGGAAGACCCACCCAAGAAGAGACCAGAGTCTGTTGTCTGGAAATTCTTCAGTTTTCCAGAAGGAGAGAAGAAAGTAAAGGCCAGAAAGGTGACATGCTTGCTGTGTGGGAGGGTCCTGTCGCGAGGCAGTGACAAAAAATACTCCTGTGGTACAACAAGTATGTACAAATATCTGCGTACCATTCACCCACCCACAGAATCTTGGTCGGGAGGAAATGAGGCGAGCTGCAGAACATCCACCAACAGCAGTTGTTAGCACCTCCGGAGCATCTCAGCCAACACCTGCAATGGACATTAGGGCAGAATTCACTGTGTGAAGTGCAATAAAATTATCTGCTTTCATTTTTGGAATGAAAACTAATTCCAAAAGTTACTTGTTTACTTTTTTTATTTTTTTGTACAGTTTTTGAAAAACAATACAAAATTGTTCAAAAAATACACCAAAAAACACACAAAAAAAAAGAAAAAAAAGTTCTCGTCAGAACTACTTTGTCTGGTTAAAAAAAAGAACTATAATTGCATGGTAATGAGTGAAAGTTTGGTTGAATATATGTGTAGAGCATGATTGACTGAAAGAATGCATTAGTAGTGTATGCTGAATGTATAGGGGCAGATGTATGAGGAAGTGCTGTAGTGTGGCACTGCAAGCCTGTTTGCTGTACTGTGCTGCAGCGCTACTGAAGCACAGAGATGCAACATATTTATATGAATATTTTGCAACTCTATGCTTCACTCTGCACTGGTGCACAAACTGTAGCCATGTACTGGCACAGGCGCCCTTGCACCATGGGCAGGAAGGGACAAGTTCCTGTACAAAAACATTCACTAAAGGCATTTTCCTCCTTCAATGTGTGGTGTAGAATGCAGCACGCATTGAAAGAGGAAAAAATGGGGAGAAATGAAAACATTTCTCCTCGTTGTGTCTTGCTACACCACCTCTAGAGTGATGCAGTATTCACAAACATGTCTAGATTTATGATTTCTTGTAAATCTAGAGATCTATCTTGTTCCATGGGTGTTGTGTGGGAACATACACAGCAACAGCCATGGAACGCTCCTTCAACAGAAAGTGTTGCATATGAAGGGGCTGTATTTACAAGGAGAGGAAAAGCCATGCAGGGTGGCTTTTCCTCTCCTTGTAAATATGGAGCTGCCCCCAGCACCACCACTACGTCACAAAGAGTGATGTACTAGTGGCACAGGGGGCTCCATAAGAGCTTACGGATTGGCAGAGTAATATGATAAGTACATAGTTCTGGATGGATGATTGAGGAAGTGCATAGCAGTAACTGGAGGATTGCTAGACTGCATGGGTAGTACCTTAGTATTTACAGGAGTGTTGTATGTGGTTAGAGGTGTGCATGCATAGTGCAGTGAATGCTCTAGGTGTACTTGTGTGAGTGGCTAGGCCACTCTATATGTATATCTTTAGCCAGGATAATTACAAGAGTGGAGAGAGAGTGACAGTGTGCTTGGAGCATTGCATGAGTAGTACTTAGAGAGAATCAGTAGTCTACAGGGAGTTACAGGACTGCATAGTTTGTGCACATTTAACTTTAGCACAGTGTCTCTTCATGCCTGAATCATTGTACAAGTGCATACACAGTGACTGAGTAGATAGAGTGCTGGTAGTTGACACCAGGGTGAGTTTATAAGTGCTTGTGTTTCGACACAGAGATTAGATGAAGGCATGGTTCTATGAGGATGAGTGCAACAGTGAAGAGAGAGTGAGAGTATGATTGGAGCACTGCATGAGTAGTACTTAGATTATTGCAAAAGTGAATCAGTAGTCTACAGGGGGTTAGGGGCCTGCATACATTGTGCACATTTAACTGTAGCACAGTGTCTCTTCATGCCTGAATCATTGTACAAGTGCATGGACAATGACTGGCTAGATAGAGTGCTGGAACGTGAGAGCGGGGTGAGTTTAGAAGTGCTTGTGTTTCGGCACAGAGATTAGATGAGGGCATGGTTCTATGAGGATGATTGCAACAGTGAAGAGAGAGTGAGAGTGTGATTGGAGCACTGCATGAGTAGTACTTAGATTATTGCAAAAGTGAATCAGTAGTCTACAGGGGGTTAGGGGCCTGCATACATTGTGCACATTTAACTGTAGCACAGTGTCTCTTCATGCCTGAATCATTGTACAAGTGCATGGACAATGACTGGCTAGATAGAGTGCTGGAACGTGAGAGCGGGATGAGTTTAGAAGTGCTTGTGTTTCGGCACAGAGATTAGATGAGGCCATGGTTCTATGAGGATGATTGCAACAGTGAAGAGAGAGTGAGAGTGTGATTGGAGCACTGCATGAGTACTACATAGATTATTGCAAAAGTGAATCAGTAGTCTACAGGGGGTTAGGGGCCTGCATAGATTGTGCAGATTTGACTGTAGCATGGTGTCTCTTCATGCCTGAATCATTGTACAAGTGCATAGACAGTGACTGAGTAGGTAGAGTGCTGGTAGTTGACAGCAGGGTGAGTGTATAAGTGCATGTGTTTTGCACAGTGATTACATAAGGACATAGTTCTACTGAATGATTAGAGTATTGCAAGGAGATCATCTGAGAAAATGCATAACTGCTTGGGTACTGAAATAGGTATTGAATTAGTACATGGTAGTAGTAAATAACTCAAAAACTGCATTACCAGTAACATAGTGATTGGTGGACTGTATGGTTGGTACCTGAGGTATTTTAGACATTACTAAGCAGTGAGTAGGTATTTAAGGGTGTGTATGAATAGTGCCTGGGTGAATGTAGTAGTGGATGGATAGTGTTTGGATTACTTAACCTTACCTTTACAGTAGTAGATATCAAAATATTGTAAAAATTTTTTGCAGTTGTTTGTTATATTTTAAAGTTTAAAAACTTTCTAAATTTTGATCTGGGAAAGAGAAGAAACAATACAGTAATAATATATGATATTATCATTTTATAAATACAACATAATTTAAGCATAATATAAATTATTTTGTTTGCTTTTTTTTGCTGTTCTCAGAATATATTGAATTTCTCTATAAATAGTGATGTCAGTGTTACTCATCACATAACAGCGGGCAAAAAAAAAATCAAGAAGATTGTTTAAAAAAAAAATCTGTGTCAAAAATATTTTCAACATAGTGAACTATGTCTGCACATTGAATAAAAATAACATCCTCAATGACATAGCATGTAATACAAATCACACATACATAAAATGCTTCTTTGTAAGAGAATGTTGTTACTACAAGATAAAAGAAACAAAACAATTCAAATAATAATTCTTCATAATTTACATATACTCTAAATGATGATCTTTAAAATATGTGCTGTCAGAATATCCCAGAAAAAGTGCTTAATTCACATTAATATCTTTCCTCTAGGCCAAATGATATTCCTGAAATCCTTTTTAATGGAATTGTCTAAAGTAATTGTATTAATAGAGTTTAACATATACCCAATAGGTCGAATTATGTTCTTAGAACTTTGGCTTTAAGAATATTAGGTATGAATTTGGTAATTTGTTTGGCAAATGATATCTAAAAACTAAATGAGCATCATTACAATATGTCCATCCTTTATTGCATTTTAAATAGACAGTGGAAAGTCTAGATGTTGTAGAAGGTCCATCGTGGAAAATAATTGCTACTGCTACAAAAGTTCTTCCTGATATTGATAGTTGACTTGCTACAACATTTTTAATTAAAGTTTCTAATTTTCTTCCATCAGCTGTACAACATTGTATCATTAAAATATATATTGTCCAAATTTTTGTATAAATAGTGTTGATAACATTTCTGATTTGCATTGTCTACACTCCATGTTTTGATTTGCTGCTTTAACTAATTTGTTGAAAGACACTGTTTTACAGTCTGGTATTGTTAAATATATAAATCTCTCAGTGTCTATGTTAGTGGTAGAAGTAAACGTACAATTTTCACATTCATGTTCCCATTTATAGCAACGTCCAAATAGATTTTCAATTTGTATTCCTTCTTCTTCTAATACTGCAAGCATATACATTAGAAATTCCTGAGTATCTTGTTGCACATTCTGTGTAAATTGCGTAGAACCAGAACATATATCCAAAAGCATCCTAATATCAGAAACAGTTTGGATTTTACTTTTATCAGTTATCAATTTTTCAAAAATAGAATACAACAAGGAACAACACCTTTTTTCTCGATTTTCTATAATTTGCTGTAGCAGATTTTAAAATACAACATTTACCACTACATTAGCATAGCAGTTGATACCAGAACTATTTTCTAACTGATATCCGACAATCTCTTCCATAGTGTCCTTTTTCTTTTTGCATGGATTTTCAACATTATCCTGATTTTGACTTCACTACAGATATTCTCATACCTTCTTTTTCAACCTACTACATGCTTTTCATATACTGGATATTCACCTAAATTGGGAGCATACAGTCTCCTTAACCGATTATACTCTCTTACACAATTTATATCTGCACTAATCTTTCTCTCTTCAAAATCAATCAAATACAATCCAGATAAAGTTCTGACTCAGGACAAAGCAACATATGCCATACCCTCTTTAAATACTGTACTTCCAATATTTACAAAAGCACTGTCTACACTTAAACCTTGAGAATTATGAATAGTCACCGCATATGCCAAAAAAAGAGAAAACTGTTTTCTACGAACATACAAATCTTTAACAAGCAAAAACCGAGCAGAACAACGAGCTATTTGTTTTACTTCTTCGATCTGATCAAATTTGATTTTCAAATATTCAATGCCATCTTTTTTTGATAATTAACATAATCAACAACTTTTCCCATTGCTCCATTTACTAAACCTTTTTCTACATCTAAATTACACCATAAAATAACGTGCACAAGTGTTTTAAATACTGGTTGTCCTTTTACAGGAGTAAGTTGCAGTAGATCACCAAAAACTATCACATGTTTTCCTCCGAATAAGACATCGTATTCTGTTTTTAAAATTTGCTGCATTCTTAAATGCACAAAGGCAAACATTAAGTTTGAGACCATGCTCACCTCATCAATAATCAGAAGTTTCATTTTCTTTAGCACTCTTGAGACTTCATAACAAGCTTCTCCAGATAGCTTGTGATATTCCAATTTATTTTCATGTTCCACAGGTAGCATTAGTAAACGATGTAATGTAATTCCTTTAATGTTGTGTGCTGCTAATCCAGTTGGAGCAGTTTCAACACAAGACAAATGTGAGTCAGGTATTTTCCGTAGATAAGTGGTCAAAACTTTAATCAAGAAACCTTTTCTTGTACCAGCTTGACCACTGATATACATTCGGATAGGTTGAAATGATGTGCATGTGCATTCTTTCTTTTCATGAAGAAAACCATGGTCGCTCTGTTGTATAATTTGCTGATGTATTTCTTTCTTTTCAATATTTAGTTGTTCTTCCAAGTTTTCCAAGTCCATAATATCTTCTTGAGCTTGATGCATTGCTGTTTCCACTTCATTCATGGCGATTGCTTCTTTATTTTCAAGAATTGGTTGTCCTAGTTGATCTTGATTTAGAGGTCCAGAACTTTGACTGTCTTGAGAACTGTCTCTATCAATCCCAGCTGCAATAGTAGCTTCTTGATCAATTTCTTCATCCAACATTTTCAGATAATTTGCAAAAACTGGGCATTCAATGCTATCTTTACATGCATTGAAAGAATCTTCATAGCACTGAACATCTCCAAGTAATTCCAATTCCGTACGCCTAGGCTTGCATAGTTGTAAAAGTGCTAAATAGTAAAATTCTCTTTTATCAGCAGTATCACATCTCAGTTTCCTGTGATTAATTAGATTTCCTTTAGTATGTTTTACCAAAAATCCTTCTGAACCAATCACTGCATATTGTCCTTCATTTATGTTTTCTGTAGTATTTTTCTTAAAACTGTAAAAGTGCAGCACTTCATAGAGACATATGTTCTCAAGGTGATGACTTCTATTGGATAGTATGTATCCAACATGTTTGTTTTGACAATATCTTTACTTCCCGGTTCATTTACTGCTAAATATTCGATTTCTTGTATAGGTTTAAGTACTCAATTTCGTGTTGCAGCAAGACCTAGACTGACCCAAATGATCGCTCTTGACTTTGAATATAAACTTGCAGACGACAACTGATCCGAGCATTCGTACGCTCCAATCTCTTGATGGGATAACATCTTCAAACTAAAACTCTACAATTTCTTACTAAGACTCTTCTCATGGGAAATTTCTTCACACATTTCTTTAAACTCTGTCTTTTCTGATTTTGTTATGTATGATGTTACATACTGAGCAACAGCAATGGAATTGTCCGCAACATACTGGATATCCATATTAGCATTCCACATTGAGAGAAAAACTGGATTATAATCATTGAAATACTTTGATTCTTCACTTCTTCTCAAATTGTACGTATTTTTTGGAGATTTTCTAGTGATGGTATGTCTCACTGCTGACATGAAACTGTTTACTCTTCCTTTGGATATTACTGGATGTGGAAATCCAAAACGACATTTGGTATAAAACTTTTCCTTTGACTTGTATTTTCGTCGTCAGTATTTGCCACATCGATGACTTTGGAATCGTAACACTTGTTGCCTTAAGGTGTTTTCTTCTGTTCTTCTTGGTACAGCACATGTGACATAATCTTCAATAAAAGATAAAACAGTGTCATCCAAATCAGTTCCAAATTTGGGTGCATCCTTGATCCATAAAAGCATATGTATATGAGGAGCACCTCTAGCTTGATACTCCTTTCTCCAAAAGAAATCAATAACTTCTCCAAGAGGAGGATTCTTTTTATTGCAGATAAAAGATATCATAGCTTCAAACCTATGGTTGAAATATCTGCATACATTTACAGGATCCAAAGAGCACAATTCTCCAGGTGTCTTGTGTTCAATATTTGAATTTGCCTCTCGAAGAAATTCAAGTAAATCATCCCAAGTGTATTCAGCACAGCTTAGGGTAACAAACCAAGTATGAGTTCCTAAGTTCCTTAGCATGCATTTAAGTTCTCCATGACGACGATACCAATACTCATTAGTACCGCGCTGACATGCCATCAAATTAATCAGTTGAGATTGTAAATGATCGTCTCTCTGATGTACTTTATCCATGAATTCCTTTGCAGAAACATTTTGAAGATGTACTCCTGTTTTTAGGATGTGGCTGACTGCATATGAAAGTCCAGACAAGTCACTCTCAAACAAAAGATGAAATATATATGGGATACATTGTCGAAATCTTGGATCTTCTGTATACAATCTTGTTGTCCGATATTCTGATGCAGGAATCTGTACTGATCGTTCGTCATATTGTCCACCTTTTCCAGTTGGGAACAGCTGGGGAAAACAACGAGCTTCCAAACTCTTTTCCCATACACTCATGGGAGTCCCCTTGGCTTTTTTCATTTGGAATAATTCAATAGTATTCCCCATCACTTCTTTTGAATGAAGTGGATGTACACTATAATGTTCATACATTTCTTCACTTTTGGACATGTCAACTTTTTCAATTTGACCACTTGACGTTTCACTATCATCTCCTAAAACTATTTCTTCTTCTTCTACATAAACATTTTTGTAGTAATCATTGTTTTTTATTAGATATAATGTTGCCTTTTGCACTTTCCTAACATCAACTAATTCCTGCCAAATTGTCTTACTCTTAGTAGGAACACCATTAACTAGAATAACTAGTGGTTCACTTTCTATATTTTCTACACCAATAGTTTCCATATTTTTCTTTAAATCTAGAGGTAAATATCCAACTCTACCTTTTAATCCTCTCTGTAAATCTGTAGGAGGCAATTTACCTGTTTTAGGCTCCATACGAACAATAGCCTGAAATGGTGCACACATTGAATCAGAATAGACTCATATGTGTTTAAATCTATCAGTTCTGGTGGAATAGTTACCAACTCTAGATTATTATGGACAGCTCTAGCAGGCATTTTATTATCGTCTAATTTGTTATAACAATATTTACAAATCAAAGCACTCCTCTACCAACAAATAAATTACAAATTCCTTCTATTTATCATTATTTTCTCTTTCACTTTTTAAATATAGATCAACAGTCCTAGTCTGATTTTTATAGTGAGTTCGGCGGCAACAAATACAAGTGTAATTTGGCCTTTCACATGAAATTACCTTAAACTTTGCAATTTGTTCTTCAAACTTCTCTGTACTACTATTTTCCACATTTTCTTCAACATCCACTTCTATCAATGTCTCACTTTGTCCAGTCTCTTCTTCAGCACCAAAGTAACAAAACTCTATTTCATCACAAACTTTTGTAACATCTCATACTGTTCCATGCAAAAGAGCTTTGTTTAAGTCATTTAAAATTAGTGCTGGACTTTTAGCATAATACAATCTTCTCACAAACTTCCCCATTTGAGAATGATGTACTGCTAACATCCTAAAATGATGAAAAACACTTTGACATACTTTTCTTGAAAGACAAGCCAGAGAATGACCTTGCAAACTAGTATTTTTTCGTACTCTGCAAAGATCTAGTCCTTGCAACATCTTAATCTTTTGTTTAACACTTTTTTACTATAGTCTCGTAAGAAATTGCGTAAAATTTCAATAGATTTGTGTTGTATACTACAAATACTACTACAGTCCCAAGTATACACGGGAGCTTTAGGACGTCTCCCTAGAACTTCATCAGCTACCAATTCTTCTACATTTCTGGGAACCATCTTCTCTTTCTCAATTGGACATCCATTTTTAACCACATAAGCTCTACCATTGGTATCAACAGCAAGCAACAATGTTTTGGTTTGAAAATAACTCTCTTCATTAAAAAAAGGCTCTGAACTTGAACTGTGTTTCCATTCACCCCAAAAAATATCATAAAAGTTACTTCTGTTAATAACTTTCTTCTTCTTACTTTTGGCGTTCATAAAATGTATTGGCTTATCAAGTGATTGAATTCTGTTTAAAACTAAGATGAATAATTTCCTTTTTAATTCAAAAGCCTTGTCAACAATAGTTTCAATCTGTTCTTTTTATAAAATGCTGATCTTCTTTTATAATTCTTCACATCTTTCAACAAATTAAAAACAACTCTATTGTAAAACATTCTCTTTCTAATGTCTTCAAACTCATTCTTTCTCCTTTTACCATACATTGATTCTTCAGAATGCATTTTTCTATTAACTTCTCCATTTTTCTTTTTATTCTTGTTTGTTGTTGGGGCATTCTTTATACGTTCCACATTGCGCACACTGTTTTTAGCCTTTGAAAGTTTTTTTAACAAATTATTTTGTTCTCTTACCAGAAGACTTTTTCTTTTTTCCCACATGTTGTAGTTCATCTCATTTTTTGCTGTTCTGTTTTCTTCAAATAATACTCGTTTTTTTGTTGTTTCTTCTTTTGTGTTATTCTAGTCATGGTAAGTTTCTTTAAATGATGATGAACAGTATCTGTAAAATAAAAAATGTATATATGGCATTATTAAAATAAATTTATAAAATATACTATTTTATTAGTAAATAAACACGTTGTATATAACGTTGTACATGGCTACTACTTCGGTAATTGCAGAAGTGAATCAGTACTCTGAATGGGGTTAGGGGACTGGATATATTGTGCACATTTGACTGTAGCACTGTATCTCCTAATGCCTAAGTCATTCTACAAGTGCATATACAGTGACTGGGAAGATAGAGTGCTGGTATTGGAGAGCAGGGTGAGGTTATAAGTGCTTCTCTTTTGGCAGAGGGATTAGATAAGGACATGGTTCTGTGAGGATGATTGCAAGAGTGGACAGAGAGTGACAGTGTGATTGGGGCACTGCATGAGTACTATCAGGATTATAGCAGGACTGAATCAGTAGTCTACAGTGGGATAGGGGCCGGCATAGATTGTGCACATTTGACTGTAGCACTGCGTACGTTAATGGTTGAGTCATTCTACAAGTGCATAGACAGTGACTGGGTAGATAGAGTGCTGATAGTTGACAGTAGGGTGAGTTTAAAAGTGCTTGTATTTCGGCACAGAGATGAGATAAGGATATGGTTCTGTAAGGATGATTGCAACAGTGAACAGAGAGTGACAGTGTGATTGGGGCACTGCATGAGTACTATCTAGATTATCATAGAAGTGAATCAGTAGTCTATAGGGGGTTTGGGGCCTGCATAGATTGTGCACATTTAACTGTAGCACTGTATCTCTTAATGCCTGACTCAATGATTCTACAAGTGCATTGACAATAACTGGCTAGATAGAATGTTGTTACTTGAGAGCGGAGTGAGTTTAGAAGTGCTTTTGTTTCGGCAAAGAGATTACATAAGGACATGGTTCTGTCAGAATGATTTCAAGACTGGACAGAGAGTGACAGTGTGATTGGGGCACTGCATGAGTACTATCTGGAGTATTGCAAGGCTGAATCAGTAGACTATAGGGGGTTAGGGACATGCATAGATTTGGCACATTTGACTATAGCACTGTATCTCTTAATGCCAGAGTCATCCTACAAGTGCATACACAGTGACTGGGCACATAGAGTGCTGCTAGGTGAAAGTAGAGTGAGTTTATAAGTGCTTGTACTTAGGCACAGAGTTTAGATAAGGACATGGTTCTGTGAGGAGGGTTGCAAGAGTGGGCAGAGAGTGACAGTGTGATTGAGGCACTGCATGAGTTCTATCAGGATTACAGCAGGACTGAATCAGTAGTCTACAGGGGTTTAGGGACCTGCATAGATTGAGCACATATGACTGTAGCACTGCGTGTCTTAATGCCTATGTTATTCTACAAGTGCATAGACAGGACTGGGTAGATAGAGTGCTGGTAGTTGACAGTAGGGTGAGTTTATAAGTGCTTGTGCTTTGGCACAGACATTAGATAAGGACATGGTTTTATCAGGATGATTGCAAGAGTGGACAGAGAGTGACAGTGTGATTGGGGCACTCCATGAGTACTACCTAGATTATTACATGAGTGAATCAGTAGTGTATAGGGGGTTAAGGGCCTGCATAGTTTGTGCACATTTGACTGTAGCACTGTGTCTCTTAATGCCAGAGTCATTCTGCAAGTGCATACACAGTGACTGGGTAGATAGAGTGCTGGTATTTGAGATCAGGGTGAGGTTATAAGTGCTTCTCTTTTGGCAGACAGATTAGATAAGGACATGGTTCTGTCAGGATGATTGCAAGAGTGGATAGAGAGTGGCAATGTGATTGGGGCACTGCATCAGTACTATCAGGATTATAGCAGGACTGAATCAGTAGTCTACAGTGGGACAGGGGCCTGCATAGATTGCGCACATTTGACTGTAGCACTGGGTGTCTTAATGCCTGAGTCATTCTACAAGTGCATAGAAAGTGACTGGGTAGACAGAGTGCTGGTAGTTGACAGTAGAATGAGTTTATAAGTGCTGCTGTTTTGGCACAGAGATTAGATAAGGACATGATTCTGTAAGGATGATTGCAACAGAGAACAGAGAGTGACAGTGTGATAGCGACACTGCATGAGTACTACCTAGATTATCACAGGACTGAATCAGTAGTCTATAGGGGGTTAGGGACCTGCATACCTTGTGCACATTTGACTGTAGCACTATATCTCTTAATGCCTGACTCAATGATTCTACAAGAGCATGGATAGTGACTAGCTAGATAGAGTGCTGGTACTTGAGAGCGGGATGAGTCTAGAAGTACTTATGTTTCGGCACAGAGATTATATAATGACATGGTTCTGTCAGGATGATTGCAAGAGTGGACAGAGACTGACAGTGTGATTGGGGCACTGCATGAGTACTATCAAGATTATAGCAGGGCTGAATCAGTAGTCTATAGGGGGTTTGGGGCCTGCATAGATTGTGCACATTTGACTGTAGCACTGTATCTCTTAATACCTAAGTCATTCTACAAGTACATAGACAGTAACTGGGTAGATAGAGACTTGGTAGTTGACAGTTGGGTGAGTTTATAAGTGCTTGTACTTAGGCACCGAGATTCGATAAGGACATGGTACTGTAAGAATCATTGCAACAGTGAACAGAGAGTGACAGTGTGATTGGGGCAGTGCATGAGTACTATCTAGATTATCATAGAATTGAATAAGTAGTCTATAGGGGGTTTAGGGCCTACATAGATTGTGAACATTTAAGTGTAGCACTGTATCTCTTAATGCCTGACTCAATGATTCTACAAGTGCATGGACAATGACTGGCTAGATAGAGTCTGGAACGTGAGAGCGGGGTGCGTTTGGAAGTGCTTCTGTTTCGGCACAGAGATTACATAAGGACATGGTTCTGTCAGGATGATTACAAGAGTGGACAGAGAGTGACAGTGTTATTGGGGCACTGCATGAGTACTATCTGGAGTATTGCAGGACTGAATCAGTAGTCAGCAGGGGGTTAGGGGACTGCATAGATTGTGCCCATTTGACTGAAGCAATGTATCTCTTAATGCCTAAGTCATTCTACAAGTGCATAGACAGTAACTGGGTAGATAGAGAGCTGGTAGTTGACAGTAAGTTGAGTTTATAAGTGCTTGTACTTAGGCACCGAGATTCGATAAGGAAATGGTACTGTAAGAATCTTTGCAACAGTGAACAGAGAGTGACAGTGTGATTGGGGCAGTGCATGAGTTTTATCAGGATTATAGCAGGACTCAATCAGTAGTCTACAGGGGTGTGGGGCCTGCAGAGATTGTGCACATTTGACTGTAACACTGTATCTCTTAATGCCTATGTCATTCTACAAGTGCATAGACAGTGACTGGGTAGATAGAGTGCTGGTAGTTGACAGTAGGGTGAGTTTATAAGTGCTTGTGCTTTGGCACAGAGATTAGATAAGGACATGGTTTTGTCAGGATGATTGCAAGAGTGGACAGAGAGTGACAGTGTGATTGAAGCACTCCATGAGTACTACCTAGATTATTACATGAGTGAATCAGTAGTGTATAGGGGGTTAAGGGCCTGCATAGATTGTGCACATTTGACTGTAGCACTGTGTCTCTTAATGCCAGAGTCATTCTACAAGTGCATACACAGTGACTGGGTAGATAGAGTGCTGGTATTTGAGATCAGGGTGAGGTTATAAGTGCTTCTCTTTTGGCAGACAGATTAGATAAGGACATGGTTCTGTCAACATGATTGCAAGAGTGGATAGAGAGTGGCAATGTGATTGGGGCACTGCATGAGTACTACCTAGATTATCACAGGAGTGAATCAGTAGTCTACAGTGGGATAGGGGCCTGCATAGACTGTGCACATTTGACTGTAGCACTGCATGTCTTAATGCCTGAGTCATTTTACAAGTGCATATACAGTGACTGGGTAGACAGAGTGCTGGTAGTGGACAGTAGAGTGAGTTTATAAGTGCTGCTGTTTTGGCACAGAGATTAGATTAGGACATGATTCTGTAAGGATGATTCCAACAGTGAACAGTGTGATAGGGGCACTGCATGAGTACTACCTAGATTATCACAGGAGTGAATCTGTAGTCTATAGGGGGTTAGGGACCTGCATACATTGTGCACATTTGACTGTATTAATATATCTCTTAATGCCTGACTCAATGATTCTACAAGAGCATGAATAGTGACTAGCTAGATAGAGTGACGATACTTGAGAGCGGGATGAGTTTAGAAGTACTTGTGTTTCGGCACAGAGATTAGATAAGGACATGGTTCTGTCAGGATGATTGCAAGAGTGGACAGAGAGTGGCAGTGTGATTGGGGTATTGCATGAGTATTATCAAGATTATAGCAGGACTGAATCAGTAGTTTATAGGGGGTTTGGGGCCTGTATAGATTGTGCACATTTGACTGTAGCACTGTATCTCCTAATACCTAAGTCATTCTACAAGTACATACACAGTGATTGGGAAGATAGAGAGCTGGTAGTTGACAGTAGGGTGAGTTTATAAGTGCTTGTACTTAGGCACAGAGATTAGATAAGGACATGGTTCTGTCAGGATGATCGCAAGAGTGGACAAAGAGTGACAGTCAATCAATCAATCAATCAATCAATTTGTAAAGCGCGCTACTCACCCGTAGGGTCTCAAGGCGCTGGGGGGAGGGGGATCCACTACTGCTCGAAGAGCCAGGTCTTGAGCTGTTTCCTGAAGGAGAGATGGTTCTGGGTCAGTCGTAGGTGGGTGGGGAGGGAGTTCCATGTCTTGGCCGCCAGGTAGGAGAAGGATCTTCCTCCGGCGGTGGTCTTGCGGATGCGCGGGACGGTGGCGAGGGCGAGGCTGGCGGAGCGGAGGTGGCGGGTGGGTGTGTAGAATGTGAGGCGGTTGTTGAGGTATGTGGGTCCCATGTCGTGGAGAGCCTTGTGTGCGTGGGTGAGGAGTCTGAACGTGATCCTCTTGCTGATGGGGAGCCAGTGCAGGTCTCTCAGCTGGGGAGAGATGTGGCTGAAGCGGGGGGTGTCCAGGATAAGACGTGCAGAGGCGTTCTGTATGCGCTGGAGTCTTTTCTGTAGTGTGGTTCCAGCATAGAGGGTGTTTCCGTAGTCCAGTCGGCTGGTGACGAGGGCCTGGGTGACCGTCTTCCTGGTGTCGGTGGGGATCCACCGGAAGATCTTTCGGAGCATGTGCAGGGTGTTGAAGCAGGATGACGAGACGGCATTGACTTGCTTGGTCATCGTGAGGGAGGAGTCCAGGATGAAGCCCAGGTTGCGAGCATGGTCCATTGGCTTTGGAGCGGAGCCCAGGGCAGGGGGCCACCAGGAGTCGTCCCAGGCGGAGGGGGATGTTCCCAGGATGAGGACTTCCGTCTTATCTGAGTTCAGTTTCAGCCGGCTGAGCTTCATCCATTCCGCAACGTCTTTCATTCCTTCCTGGAGGTAGGCTGTGGCTGTGGCGGGGTCGTTGGTGAGGGAGAGGATCAGCTGGGTGTCGTCAGCGTAGGAGATGATGTTGAGGTTGTGTTGGCGTGCGATGGCTGCGAGGGGGCTCATGTAGACGTTGAAGAGGGTGGGGCTGAGCGAGGATCCTTGCGGGACGCCGCAGATGACTTCGGTGGCCACGGACCGGAACGGTGGAAGGCGGACTCTCTGGGTTCTGCCGGCGAGGAACCAGATGATCCATTCCAAGGCCTTTCCTTGGATTCCGATGTTGCTGAGGCGCTGTATCAGGGTGCGGTGGCATACGGTGCCGAAGGCTGCAGTGAGGTCCAGGAGGATGAGGGCAGCTGTTTCCCCGTTGTCGAGCAGGGACCTGATGTCGTCGGTGGCTGCGATGAGAGTGGTCTCGGTGCTGTGGTTTGCTCAGAAGCCGGACTGCGAGGGGTCGAGGGATCCGTTGGTCTCGAGGAAGGCGGAGAGTTGTTTGTTGACGATCTTCTCGATGACTTTGGCCGGAAAGGGGAGGAGCGAGATGGGGTGGAAGTTCTTGAGGTCCGTGGGGTCCGCGGTGGGTTTCTCCAGGAGGGTGCTGAGCTCGGCGTGTTTCCAGCTCTCTGGGAAGGTGGCGGATGCGAAGGAGCTGTTGATGATGTTCCGGAGTTGGGGTGCGATGATGGAGTCGGCTTTGTTGAAGATGTGGTGTGGGCAGGGGTCGGTTCGGGAGCCGGAGTGGATAGTGTTCATCGTGTGGGTGGTATCTTCGGTGCTGACCGTCGTCCAGGTGCGGAGGGTGGTGGTGGGGGGTGCCGGATCGGTGGTAGGATGTGCGGTCTGTGTGCCGAAACTGTTGTGTATGTCGGCAATCTTGCGGTGAAAGAACGAGGCGAGTGAGTCGCAGAGGTCCTGCGAGGGTGTGATGTTGTTGTTGCAGGCGCTGGGGCTGGAGAGCTCTTTGACAATGCTGAAGAGTTCCTTGCTGTTGTGGGAGTTGTTGTCCAGTCGTTCTTTGAATGTGGTCCTTTTGGTGGTGCGGATCAGTTGGTGGTGTTTGCAAGTGGCGTTCTTGAGGGCTGTCATGTTTTCTGTAGTCTGGTCGTGGCGCCAGGCTTTCTTGAGGGTACGGCAGGTTTTCTTGGAGTTTTTGAGGTCGTTGGTGAACCAGGAGGCTTTCTTGCTGCCGTGTCTGCTGGGATGGTTCTACAGTGGCGCGAGGTCATCGGCGCAGTTGGTGAGCCACTGTGTGAGGTTGCGGGCTGCTTCATTGGGGTCCGTCATGTTGGTGGGGGGGTTCTGGCTGATGGAGGTGGTGAGCTGGTTGGCGGTGATCTTGCTCCAGCTTCTGCGGGGAACCTGTTGAGGGTGGTTGTGGGTCGTGGTTCTCCTGAAGTTGAAGTGGACGCAGCTGTGGTCTGTCCAGTGCAGTCCGGTGGAGTGGCTGAAGGAGATGTGCTTGCTGGAGGAGAAGATGGGGTCAAGCGTTGTGGGTGGGGGTGTTCACCAGTTGCTTGAGTCCGAGGTTGGCGAGGTTGTCCAGCAGGGTGGCGGTGTTGCTGTCATTGTTGTTCTCCAGGTGGAAGTTGAGGTCTCCTAGGAGGATGTAGTCTGAGGAGGTAAGGGCGTGCGGGCTGACAAAGTCTGCGATGGCTTCGCTGAATTGTGTGCGTGGTCCCGGGGGTCTATAGACGAGGGTGCCTCTGAGGGTGGTCTTGGGGTCGGTGTGTATCTGGAAGGGAAGGTGTTCGGCGGCAGTGAGGGTGTCGTCGGAGTTGGTCGTGATTCGGATGGTGTTTCTGTGGACGATGGCGATGCCTCCTCCGGCTTGGTTGACGCGGTCTTTCCGGGCGATCTTGTAGCCATCCGGGATGGCTATGGCGATGTCGGGAGCTGAGGAGGCGTTCATCCATGTTTCTGTGAGGAAGGCGATGTCTGGTGATGTTGTGTTGAGAAGGTTCCAGAGTTCGACGGCGTGCCTGTGGATGGAGCGGGTGTTGAGCAAGATGCACTTGAGGTGGTCGTTGCTGGAGCCTGGCTTGGTGGGTGCGGTGCAGGATCGGGTGCAGGTGAAGTTGCAGGTGTGGCAGGTGAATGCTCCGTGGGTGCGTTTCGGGTTGGCTTGGTATCAGGCTGGCTGTCGGTCGGTGTTGAGTGCGTGGAGGGTGGCGGCGGCGTATCTCTGTCGGGTTGGCTGGCTCCTGGTCCAGGGGTTCTGGTGCTGGGCGCGGTCCAGGCTTGGGCGGGCGTAGATGGGCTTGCCTTTGGCGCGCCTTCGGCGCGCAATCGGCGCGCCCGCTGCGCGTGGCCGCTGCGTGTACGCGCGGTCCCCGCCATATATGGCGAAGTGGGAGGGAGGAGCAGCTGGGAGGCGGGAGCGGGGCGGCGAATGGCGAGTGGGTGCCAAGAGAAGGGGCGGGGCCGCAGGAGAGCAGCGGCGGGGAGCAGAAGGGGGGGTGGAAAGAGCGGGAAGACGGAGCGGGAGAGCGAGGGCAAGCCTGGGCAAGCCTGGGCAAGCCTGGAGAGCAGGGGCCTTCAGGAGAAGCGGCAGCAAGAGAGGCCAAGAAGGCAGCAGCAGCAGAATCTGGGCACACGGGGGCCATGCGGAGTGGAGTGACCGGGTCAAGGGTCACTGCTCACTGCCGCGCGGTCCCCGCCATATATGGCCAAGAGGGAGGGAGGAGCAGCTGGGAGGCAGGAGCGGGGCGGCGAATGGGGAGCAGGTGCCAAGAGAAGGGGGCGGGCCGCAGGAGAGCAGCGGTGGGGAGCGGAAGGGGGGGTGGAAAGAGCGGGAAGACGGAGCGAGAGAGCGAGGGCAAGCCTGGGCAAGCCTGGAGAGCAGGGGCCTTCAGGAGAGGCAGCAGCAAGAGAGGCCAAGAAGGCAGCAGCAGCAGAATCTGGGCACACGGGGGCCGTGCGGAGTGGAGTGACCGGGTCAAGGGTGCAGTGTGATTGGGGCACACCATGAGTACTATCAGGATTATATCAGGACTGAATCATTAGTCTACAGTGGGATAGGGGCCTGCATAGATTGTGCACATTTGACTGTAGGACTGCGTGTCTTAGTGCCTGAGTCATTCTAAAGGTGCATAGACAGTGACTGGGTAGACAGAGTGCTGGTAGTTGACAGTAGAGTGAGTTTGCAAGTGTTGCTGTTTTAGCACAGAGATTAGATAAGGACATGATTCTGGAAGGATGATTGCAAGAGTGGACAGAGAATGACAGTGTGATTGTGGCACTGCATGAGTACTATCAAGAATATAGCAGGACTGAATCAGTAGTCTATAGGGGGTTTGGGGCAAGTACATAGACAGTGACTGGGTAGATAGATAGCTGGTAGTTGACAGTAGGGTGAGTTTATAAGTGCTTGTACTTAGGCACAGAGATTAGATAAGGACATGATACTGTAAGGATAATTGCAACAGTGAACAGAGAGTGACAGTGTGATTAAGGCAGTGCATGAGTACTATCTAGATTATCATAGAATTGAATCAGTAGTCTATTGGGGGTTTGGGGCCTACATAGATTGTCCACATTTAAGTATAGCACTGTATCTCTTAATGCCTGACTCAATGATTCTACAAGTACATGGACAATGACTGGCTAGATAGAGTGCTGGAACTTGAGAGCGGGTGAGTTTAGAAGTGCTTCTGTTTCGGCACAGAGATTACATAAGGACATGGTTCTGTCAGGATGATTACAAGAGTGGACAGAGAGTGACAGTGTGATTGGGGCACTGCATGAGTACTATCTGGTGTATTGCAGGACTGAATCAGTAGTCAGCAGGGAGTTAGGGGACTGCATAGATTGTGCCCATTTGACTGAAGCACTGTATCTCTAAATGCCTGAGTCATTCTACGAGTGCGTTGACAGTAACTGGATAGATAGACTGCTGGTATTTGACAGCAGGGTGAGGTTATAAGTGCTTGTGTTTCAGCACAGAGATTAGATAAGGACATGGTTCTGTCAATACGATTACAAGAGTGGACAGAGAGTGACAGTGTGATTGGGGCACTGCATGAGTTCTATCAGGATTATAGCAGGACTGAATCAGTAGTCTACAGGGGTTTAGGGGCCTGCATAGATTGTGCACATTTGACTGTAATACTGTATCTCTTAATGCCTATGTCATTCTACAAGTGCATAGACAGTGACTGGGTAGATAGAGTGCTGGTAGTTGACAGTAGGGTGAGTTTATAAGTGCTTGTGCTTTGGCACAGAGATTAGATAAGGATATACTTCTGTAAGGATGATTGCAACAATGAACGGAGTGTGACAGTGTGATAGGGGCACTGCATGAGTACTACCTAGATTATCAAAGGAGTGAATCAGTAGTCTATAGGGGGTTAGGGGCCTGCATACATTGTGTACATTCGTCTGTAGCACTATATCTCTTAATGCCAGAGTCATTCTACAAGTACATACACACTGACTGGGTAGATAGAGTGCTGGTAGTTGACAGTAGGATGAGTTTAGAAGTGTTTGTGTTTCAGCACAGAGATTAGAAAAGGACATGGTTCTGTCAGGATGATTGCAAGAGTGGACAGAGAGTGACAGTGTGATTGTGGCACTGCATGAGTACTACCTAGATTATTACATGAGTGAATCAGTAGTAGTTCAGGGGGTTAGGGGCCTGCATACATTGTGCACATTTGACAGTAGCAATGTATCTCTTAATGCTTGAGTCATTCTACAAGTGCATAGGCAGTAACTGTGTAGATAGAGTGCTGGTATTTGAGAGCAGGGTGAGGTTATAAGTGCTTGCTTTTCAGCACAGAGATTAGATAGGGCATTGTTCTGTCAACATGATTGCAAGAGTGGACAAACAGTGACAGTGTGATTGGGACACTGCATGAGTACTATCAGGATTATAACAGGACTGAATCAGTAGGCTATAGGGGGTTAGAGGCCTGCATAGATTGTGCATAGTTGATTGTAGCACTGTATCTCTTAATGCCTGAGTCATTCTACAAGTGCATACACAGTGCCCGGGTACATAGAGCGCTGCTAGTTGAAACCAGGGTGAGTTTATAAGTGCTTGTGTTTCGGCAGAGAGATTAGATAAGGGCATGGTTCTGTAAGGATGATTGCAAGAGTGGACAGAGAGTGACAGTGTGATTGGGACACTACATTAGTACTATCAGGATTATAGCAGGACTGAATCAGTAGTTTACAGTGGGTTAGGGGCCTGCATAGATTGTGCACATGTGACTGTAGCAATGTATCTCTTAAAGCCTGACTCATTCTACAAGTGCATAAAAAGTGACTAGTTAGATAGACTGCTTGTATTTGAGAGCCGAGTGAGTTTATAAGTGCTTGGTTTTTTGGCACAGAAATTACATAAGGACATGGTTCTGTCAGGATGATTGCAAGCAAGAGTGGACAGAGAGTGACAGTGTGATTGAGGCACTGCATGAGTACTATCTGGAGTATTGCAGGAATGAATCAGTAGTCAGCAGGGGGTTAGGGGACTGCATAGATTGTGCACATTTGACTGTAGAACTGTATCTCTTAATGCCAGACTCATTCTACAAGTGCATACACAGTGACTGGGGAGATAGAGTGCTGGTAGTTGAGAGCATAGTGAGTTTATAACTGCTTATGTTTTGTCAGAGAGATTAGATAAGGACATGGTTCTCTCAGAATGATTTCAAGAGTGGACAGAGAGGGACAGTGTGATTGGGGCACTGCATGAGTACTATCTGGAGTATTTCAGGACTGAATCTGTAGTCAGCAGGGGGTTAGGGGACTGCATAGATTGTGCACATTTGACTAATGCACTGTATCTCTTAATGCCTGAGTCATTCTACAAGTGCATAGACAGTGACTGAGTAGATAGAGTGCTGGTAGTTGACAGCAGGGTGAGTTAATAAGTGCTTATGTTTTGACACAGAGATTAGATAAGGATATGCTTCTGTCAGGATGATAGCAATAGTGGACAGATGCTCACACTGTGATTACTGAACAACATGGCTACTACTTTGATTTTTGCAGGATTAAATCAGTAGGCTGCAGAGAGTTATGGGACCGTATAGATTGTGCACATTTACCTACATACTAACTACAAAATTAGACATTTTAAAAGCACAACATCAGTTCTCATGCACTTATAAAATCACATATTCACTACCTTTGCATTCCTGTAATGTATCAGGTACCTCTCATTAATTCAGTAAATATAGCTACAACTATATAAATGTAATCTAAACAAATACATGACTCATGACATACTATTCTCTTTAAGGAGACAACTGCTACATACCAGAAAGAGTAAAATGTAGTGGTTTTCTTTTGAAATACATATTGCCAATTAAATCTAGAAATATGCAACATCATCAAACTGTACCTCTCAACAGACTTAAGTAAGAAGAAAAATCAACAACACCTTTTTTATGAGGATTTCTGAAACCACTCAAAATGTACAAACTAATAACAGAATTGTAATCATTAATACCTTATATGATCATCTTGCAAACAGCACAGTTCTACCTCATTTTACCAAACTATCTATACTTTTGCCATTTTATTAAACTGTACCTTTTTTGCTGAGAAGAAATTTGCATACCTAATAAACTGCACCTTATATAAACTTTTTTGAAAATACACATTCTTTATCCATTTTAAACCAATTATTAATAAATAAGAAGCATCCTTCAACTATACCTTTCAAGACACTTAATAATGTATATATAAGTGCACATACTATTTTTTTTTAACAAACTTTAAGTACAATAAAATGATCCCAATATATATCTGTACAGTTAATGAATTAATTTAACCAGCAAAGTTTCATAAAAATGTCAAATATATATTACATAAATCTCTTTAAAATATAACTCACCTTTTAAATAAATCTGTTGAATGAAAAATCTCACACACTCAGTCCGGATTTTCTTGTAGTCACAGAGAATGTCGATCAGCACACTCTCCAATGTAAAACCAGTAATGGCAAACTTTCCCTCTAATTTTCCATACATATACACATAACCCACAAATGACATTGCTTCCCAGTGGTTTTCAAATTGAAAAACGATTTTCCATTGGTCACAGAGAATAATACTTTTCAACTGACATTTTCACCCCTTGTCCTTAATATCAGTTTCCATAGCAACAGGTCATGCAACATTCAACTTAGCTGCCAGGTCACAAGTTAACCACACAATCTTGCAAATGACAACAACAGATGTGGTTGGCTTTGCAAAGCATGCCCTTATCCTTTCTGCTGTACTTTTCAAACATTTCAAAATAACCAATAAGAAACATGCTTTCTAAACAAAGTAAAATGCACCCTATATTTGAATGTAGAGTGTTCTTAAACAGCCAATCAAATCTCTACTTCCTTAAAAACAGCATCTTGTCCACCATTTTAGATAGATTTCATTCTACCACCTGCCTACCTAAGGTACAGACATCTTCTGATTACCTACAGAGATCCCTTCAAGATGCTTTCAGTGTGGATTGTTGGGCACAGCTATGTTTTCTGGTGCAAAAGGTATGCTGAAAGCAGCGGTATTGACAAAGACCTAGCTTTACAAAATGTAGATATTAAATGGATTGGACAGAGAGGATTGAAGTGGCACCAATTGATGCCATTGGTTAAATCCTTTATGCACTTTCAACCCCCTGACCTCATGATTGTGCACTGTGGTGGCAATTACCTAGGCACATTGACTGGGTTAGGCACGGAAATGCTAATGAAGGACGCCTTTGCAGAATTGATGTTGCTTTTCCCCCAAACTGCCTTTGTCTACTCTAACATATGCCAAAGACAGAAATGGAAGTGGTCCAATCAATTTTGTCCTCAGATTGAGAAAGCTAGAAAAAATGACAATTAAGCTGTTTCTGCTTATCTCAGAGACGATAGTATGGGGTCCATATACAACAACAATCTGCGTTTTAATATGGATGACATATACAGGAGAGATGGTGTACATTTCACAGATGAGGGAAACAGAGTCTTCAGACTCTGCATTGGCACTTACATGTAGCTACAAAAATTTACCAATAAACACAAGAGCTCTTTTTAGAGCCACCCAAGATGCTAACATATAGTATAGCTTTTTAATGAAAACATTCTTATTTTTTTTTATTAGGAGTTGCGCACCCAGCGCGATTAGGAGTCACGCACCCCTCACGTTCACACCAGGGGTCTGCGCTGGGAGTCGTGCACCCCTTGCGTTCACACCAGGGGGCCGTGCTGGGAGTCACGCACCTCTCGCGTCCACACCAGGGGGCTGCGCTGGGAGTTGCACACCCCTCGTGTTCACACCAGGGGGCTGCGCTGGGAGTCACGCACCCCTTGCGTTCACACCAGGGTACCGTGCTGGGAGTCACGCACCCCTCGCATTCACACCAGGGGCCGCCCTGGGAGTCACACACCCCTCGTATGCACACCAGGGGGCCGCGCTAGTGTCGCGACTCCAAATTTTTCAATTAAAAAAAACTGCTCCTACCAGTAATTTATATTCACCCCAGGGACCCCATCCCCCGGGGCCTATGCACTTCGTAGGGGACCGTGGGGGAGCCCCAATGCCCCCACAGTCCCGCCGGCTCCCCTTGTCCTGCAAGAGCCGGCATTGGTTTTCCACATGGGGAGCTGCTAACATGCCGCTCCCCGTGTGAAAAGCAATTCTGCATTGGATTTTGGAAGAGAGAGCAGGTTTCCCTGCTCTCTCTTCCAAAATCCAAACTAGAGTTTGCTAAGGTAGGGCGGAAGACCATGCTCCCACCCTACCGTAGCAAACAACAGTGTCCCAGGGGTGGGCACCCCGGGACACAGTAGGAGCCGGCCCTGGGGGGGTGGAGGTCCCCAGGGCCATCACACGCTCCAGGAGGGGGGCCGCGCAGCCCCCCTCCCAACAATTCCAAGGCCCTGGGGAGGTGGTGGTCCCCGGGGCATTTGGGGGGGCTGCAGCCCCCTCACAATGTTTTTTTTTTTTATTTAAAAAATATAGCCCCAGGGAGGTCCTTGTCCCAGGGGCTGTGGGGGCCTCTGTGGGCCCCCACTTTTCATTCAACAAATCCCCCCGGGACCTGGCCCACCCGGGGTATTAAAAGTAACGAAGTGAGGAAGCCCTCACTTCGGTTTTTTTAAAAATGTTGTCCGGATCCGCGCACCCAGCGCGCATTCCACTGTTTTAAAAAACAAAACAAATGCTTTTTTGGGCACTAGGGGTCCTTGTGGGGCCCCCTGAGCAGGCCTAGGTGGTCAGGGTGTTTCTAGCTTGCCCCCTTTTCTTCTTTGTCACCTTTGTTTCCCTGTTTTTTTCTGACTCAGTTCTACAGAGTCACAAAATGGCTGCCAACACTTCCTGGTTTGGAATATTGACAGCCAATTAGAATAAAGCTTGTGGTCAGGAGGGTGCACGAATCCACCGTGTGGATCCGCGGACCCTCCACGCCTCTAAATATCAAAAAATTTATTTTTGATTTGGTCAGCAACTACTGAACGGATTTACACCATTTTTAAAAAGGTCGCTTTCTGAGCCAAGCAGTACCTTTTTGCCAAATTTGGGGTAAAACCGCTCCGTAGTTTCGGCTGTATCCTTGCATAAAGTTTCCTATGGAAAATTGATTGTTTGACTCTTATTTTTTAAATTTCTCAGCAACTACTGAACGGATTCACACCATTTAAAAAAAAGGTCTCTTTCTGAACCAAGGACTACCTTTTTGCAAAATTTGGTGTAATTCCCTTCAGCAATTCGGCTGTAGTCGTGTATAAAGTTTCCTATGGGAAATAACATGGAAAAAACGTGTTTTGGGACCCCCTTTTTTTCTCGGTCCCCGCTTGGCGAATCACCCCGAAACTTTTAGGATTGGATCTGACCAGAGCGGGACCAACGGTTTGAAAATTTCTACCGGCGCCAAATTTATCGGGAAAACAAAAAACGCTTTTTGAATAGAAACAAGGTCCTAACTATAACTACCTACTGGGGACCTCCAGTAGGTAATATATATATATATATATATATATATATATATATATATATATAAAGGAGGTAATTTGGTTTTATGGTCCCTAGAAGCTTATAATGGTGAGGCAGCTTTACAATTGAGGGATAAGGAGTGTTATTCACTAGTCCCTCATAGTAACCTAGTGGAAGTTAAACTTAAATTTGACAAAGACCTTGCAAGATGGCGAGGATTAGGTTTAATTAAGCAGTCGGATATATTTGTTTCTGAAGGTGGATAAACCAGTGGTACCAATATTATACCTAATACCAAAAATCCATAAAAATAAGGACAAACCGCCTGGGCGTCCCATCATTTCCGCCATAGGGAGTCTTTTTGAACCAACCTCAAAATATCTGGACTCTTTCCTACAGCAATATGTGAGAGCACTACCAGCTTATATCCAAGACTCGAGGGACTTTTTAAATGAAATTGAAAATGTGAAATGGGAAGAATCTTATCTCCTCATAACGCTAGACGTCGTGAGCCTTTATACAAGTATTGCCCATGAGGATGGGCTAAGGGCTTTGAGGCACTTCCTAAATTTGAGACCTATCAACCTCTACCAACACACTAATATGTTGTTGGAGATGTGTAGGTTGTGTCTCACAAATAATCATTTTTTATTTGGAGGTGACACCTACAGGCAGCTTAAAGGCACGGCGATGGGCACCTGCTTCGCCCCCAGCTATGCCAACCTACACATGGGCTGGTGGTAGGAGCAGGTGCTCAAAGTTGAGTATATCAATGAATGGAGAGATCATATCATCAAATGGATTCGTTTCATTGATGATTTATTCATCATATGGAACGGATCCAAAGAATCGGCCCAAAGGTTCATCGACAGTATCAACGTAAACAAGCAACATCTAAAATTCACAGAGGAAATAAGTACAGAGAGAGTAACTTATTTAGACTTAGAGGTATATATTGCACAAAATTCAATTCAAACCTGTACTTACAGAAAACCTACTGCTGGAAATTCAATTTTACACGCAGCTAGTTTCCATCCAACCAAACTTAAAATGAGTATCCCATACGCAGAGAACTTAAGGATGAAAAGAAATTGCAGTGAACCGGCTGCTCTGGGCAAAGCCCAGGGAGCCTTAACGCATAGATTCCTCCAGAGAGGATACAGGATGGACACATTAAATCAGGCTAAATTGAAGGTACAAAATATGGAAAGAAGTGCATTACTAAAACCAGATGGTGAAAAAGTGGAACAAAAGAGGAAGCAGACTGAGAGTCAAATCCGTATGATTACAGGTTTCAGTGCATACCAGGCTAGAGTGAGAGATAGCCTGAGTAAACATTGGCACCTTGTCAGACAGGACCCTATTCTTCAAGGGAAAATTTCGAGATATCCTTTGGTGACTTTCAATCGTGCTAAATCAATGAGAGACGATTTGTTCAAAACGAATATGGAAACCAAAAAGGGAGGTGGTTGGCTGAAAGTCAGCCCTGGTTTCCATAAATGTTTTAAGTGTAAAGCTTGCAGGCATGGCAAGAACGCGCAGCAAATAATATCCCCTCTTTTGAACAGTCCCTGGAAACTAAGAAAACCTCTTAATTGTAAAAGTGACTTTGTTGTTTACGTTTTAAAGTGCTCGTGTCCTAAGATGTATGTAGGTAGTACTATCCACATGGTTCATGTACGTATACTGCAGCATCTTAGGGCAATAAATAATAATGATAAAAACTATGTAGTTGCTCGACACATAAATGAAGTCCACAAGGGAAACACGAATGAACTGGTGTACTTTGCCATTGACCAAGTTCCCAAAGATCAAAGAGGGGGCGACAGAGAAAGCAAACTAAGAAAATTGGAGTCAAAATATATACTCATGTTTAATACGAAGAGCCCTCACGGTATGAATGTCGAAGAAGACTTACATGTACATTTAAAATAGAGGTACCGCTATCAATTGGTTTTGATTTTTAATCTTCATTGTTATTTTAACTTACATTATGTCACAAACGATTGTTCCTCTTATGTGTTTTTTTATTTGTAAATACATCGTCATAAGGAGAGCTTCTAAGTAATGATAGGACTTCGACATTAAAGGATCTATTAACAGTACTGTATTGCACTAGCACTTTATTGTGATAAGATTGCGGTTTTTGCACATAATGAGGCACTTGCACTTTATTATAGTCTTAAAACAAGCACTAGCACTTTACTATTTTAAAAATTGATCGAAGTACCATCTTTGGAAGAATAGGCAGTAATATATGTCCTTTGATTTTCTCCTTTATCCCCCTTTTTTCTATCAACAGCGGTTTGAAATGAAATAATCACCGTGGGTTGTCTTACACAAAAACTATGAATTATGGACAAAGATTATTTGACGATGTGTTATATATAATTTGTTACATGGAATGACAAGGACTATATGTTAATGAAATAATGATTGAAAGTATTCTAAATAGTGTCAAATTTTCTCTATATTCAAATTGTGTCTAGATGGATGAGTCGATTAAATTGTAAATATATGAAATAATATGTATCTTTTTAAATCCAATCCATTTGTGACTATGAGTGAATTATAATTAATGATGTAAAGAGATCAATGGCACTATGTCAAGACGACTTTTCACAAAGACGAATGAAAAACATATAATAGTCTGTTTACCATGTCTATTGAGTAATCAATCATGTGACTCTGCATTTGGTTTTAAAAGAAACTGATTTGTTCGCATGTAATTGTGTGATCAAGGGAGTTGTCCCGAAACGCGTTACGTGAAGAATAAATATCCAAGCCGGATATCAGAAAGCATCTCCAGTGTCGGTGTCTGATTTTCATGTGAAGTCGGATTTGGTTGGAATATATATATATATATTACCTACTGGCGGTCGCCAGTAGGTAGTTATAGTTAGGACCACGTTTCCATAGGAAATCCGCAACATTCTATTTTGAATAACTTTGGCGCCGGTCGACGAATCCTCGCGAATTTTTCAAAATAGGTGGGGCGCTACGCTCCGCTCCTACCCTGAAAGTCTCGGGGGGATTCGTCAAGCGGGGGCTGAGATAAAAGGGGGGTCCCAAAACGCGTTTTTCCCATGCATTTTTCCATAGGACCTTTAGACACAGCTACAGCCCGAACGGCTGAACAGAATTACTTGAAATTTGGCAGAGAGGTAGTCCTCAGGTCAAGGAAGTGCCTTTTGTAGGTTTGGTGTAAATCTGTTCAGTAGATTCTGAGAAAATAGCCTTTAAATCAATATATATATCTGAGCCAGCGTACGGTGCGCTTACGGTGCGCTTACCGTACGCGTACGGTGGCGTGCGCGAGCGCGATTTTGATTGGCTGTTAGATCTTAGTAAACATTCGAATCGGTCGAAACCAGGAAGCGGCGGCCGCCATTTTCTATCTCGCTCTCTGAGTTGGACATCAAAAACGATGCCAAAAAATGTCTAAAGAGGCAGTTTCTTGAGATCCTAACCACCCAGCATTGATATAGGGGTCCCCAAACAACCCCCAAGCCCAAATAAAAAAAAATATTTTTTTTCGGAAAATCGCCGATTACGCTTACCGTACGCGTACGGTAAAAAATTAAAAAAAAAAAAAATTATCCACACCCTCCCCACCCCGTGTGCAAATGGAGCCCGAATGGCACCATTTGTGCATGGCTTATTACAGGTAAGAAATAAACAAAGAATAAATTTCACAAAGATGCGCATAATATGTCCCCCATGTGCGCACAGTGCGCGAAGCGCATCGTGCGTACATGGCCCATCCCGCATAACGTGGGCACGCGGTGCGCGCAGCGCACCGCGTGACCACCGTGCGTGCACGGCACTAACTGCGTACAGTGGGCGCGCGGTGCGCTTCTGTGCACGCACGGTGCGCGAAGCGCACCGTGCGCGCACGGAACGAACTGCGTTAACTGGGCGCGCGCGCCACGAATGGCGTAAAGTAACTTAGCATTTAAAAAAACGTACAAATTCACTGAAAAAACCATAGGTTTCACACACGTTATAGTTAGGAATTAGCATTTAAAAAACCTTGCAAATTCACTGAAAAAACCATAGGTTTCACACATGTTATAGTTAGCTGTACATTTCACTCGTAAAAAAACAATGAAATTCCCCCGTTATAGTTAGTGCAGGCAACTATAACTCACGCGACCGCAATCTTCTGCTGATGACATATGTGTCTTTATGAAAAAAAAATATTTGTAATATATGTATAGCTAAAATTTAATGGAAGAAGACATGGGCAAATAAGTGTCTAAATACAGTATTAGCATCAGCAGAGGATTGCGGTCGCGTGAGTTATAGTTGCCTGCACTAACTATAACGGGGGAATTTCATTGGTTTTTTACGAGTGAAATGTACAGCTAACTATAACATGTGTGAAACCTATGGTTTTTTCAGTGAATATATATATATTCAGGCTCAAGGTCTCACCCTTCCTGCTGCACTCGGGACGGGTGCTTTTAACCGCTGTTCGTGAGGGTGAGGTCACGACAATAAATCCAGGCTACAAATTGCGAAGCACTCTCGGGACCGTTTTAAAGTTGATTTAATGATGCAGATGCATTTCGGCATATCAGCCTTCCTCAGTGCAAATCAACTGACACTTTCACATAATGTTCGTTTAAATACATGATTTCATTGGAGGAATGTGTGTTCATAGCAAGTAACGAAGGACTGGAAAAGTTCAAGGTCCGAATACCTTTTCTTGGCTGCCATGTCTGTGTGTGCTGGTTTGAATGAAAAACAGATCGTTTGCACTCTGAATGAGTCTTGGTCTTTCATAGACGATTTTAAAAGCAAATGCAATCAAACACACATGGTGCATGATTCAGCCAGTCCTTCGAAATTAATCCACTTGCAAAGCCTCAAAGTTACGTGCCATGTTATTGTTGATGTTATTAAGTCCCTCGCCTACCAGAAGGAGAAAGGTTTGGCATCCTGCAGGTTTCCGTATGGATTACTTCGAAATGCATCTGCATCATTAAATCAACTTTAAAACGGTCCCGAGAGTGCTTCGCAATTTGTAGCCTGGATATATATATATATATATAAAATATATATATATATTATATATATATATATATATTTATAAATCAAACTTAGGTGTCAGAGACATTTGAAAAAGGCTTATCACCGTTACTACAATAAAATGGTATCCTGGAGACCCCGCTGTGTCCCCTTGTCTACTTGTCAAAGGAGGAGATTGTTTGGAATATTGTGCGTGCGGCCAGTGACACGCAGGGGACCCGTCCATAAGTGTTCGGAGGCAAATCAGTGGCAGAAGCGAATTGAAGTATTTCCAGTGATTGGAAGCCTCGGGACTGCCGCAAACCAAAAGCGAGAAGAGGCACTGCTGTAAATGACTTCATGGAGAGGCGTGCTCACTTGTTCAACGTCCCCGGGTATGCTCATCTGTGGTATTTGTGAAATGATGTAGTGGGCCAGGAGACTGTTTTCTGCCGTAACGGATGCCAGGGTGAAAAACATCAGTAAAAGCTTACTGCGTTTGTTTTAATATCCCATACTCACTTTGAGAAAATGTAGAAATCCATGGGCAGAAAGAGACATTATCCCAGCCACAAAAATGTTGCATCATGGGATCTGCAGTCCGTGATGAGGGCTGCATGAATGCTCTTCAAATGAACTTGGGTAATCTGTGTTCCCACCAATGGGACTGAAGGGACACGTTTAAAAGTAATAGTTAAAATCAACCTCAGGTGTCAGAAGCATTTAAAAAAGGCATATCGCTGAAACACGTTATGCCGTTACTACAATCAAATGATATCCTGGAGACCCTGCTGTGTCCTCTTGTCTACTTGTCAAAGGAGGAGATCGTTTGGGATATATATATATATCTTACCTACTGGCGGTCGCCAATAGGTAGTTATAGTTAGGACCAAGTTTCCATAGGAAGAGCATTTTTTTTTTTGCTTATAGCTTTGGCGTCGTTTGATGAATCTTAATGAAATTTTCCAAACTCATTTTTTGTTCATATCAGCTCCTATGTGGGAAGTTTGGGGTTGATTCATCAAGGGGGGGCCGAGAAAAAAGGGGGTCCAAAAACGTGTTTTCTCCATGTTAATTTCCATAGGAAACTTTAGACAAGGCTACAGGTCGAACGGGTGAGCAGAATTTCCCCAAATTTAGCAGGGAGAAGGGTCTTGGTCTAGAAAGCACGCTTTTGTTTATTTGGTGTAAATCCGTTCAGTAGTTTTGAGAAATATCAAAATTATTTGGGAATTATGGCATGTGATTGGCTGAGGCGTTACGAGCATGAGCTTGCTGCTTATTGGTTGTGAGCGCTGCGAGCGGTTGCAACTAGGAAGTGTTGGCCGCCATTTTGTGATTCCGTTGAAGCGAGTAAGGGGAAAAAGGGAGAAAAGAGTAGGAAAGAGGAGGGTAGGAGCTCTGTGAGGTCTGTGGGGCGGTTAGGGTGTGCTACACAGGGAGTGTGAAGCAATGTATTCACCCCTACCATTGTGAAAGTGCTGTTTTGCCCAGAGTGAGATGGTGCTGAGGTGAGGTGCTGGTACACTCGGGGATGAAACCGTGAGCTGATTGCTGTAAACTGATGTGCTCTGGGTGCTCAAGGATACTGGCCACTGTAGCATAGCTGTGCAAGTGGTGTTAGTATGGGTTTAGAGTATAGCGGTGTGAGCTCTGTGGGGTGGTTAGGGTATGCTATACAGGGAGTGTGAAGTGAAGTATTCACCCCTAGCAGTGTGAAAGTGCTGTTTTGACCAGAGTGAGATTGTGCTGATGTGAGGTACCAGTACACTCTGGGATTAAACCGTGAGCTGACTGCTGTAAACTGACGTGCTCCTGGCGCTGTAGCATACTTGCCGCTGTAGCAAAGCTGTGCAAGTGGTGTTAGTATGAGTTAAGACTATAGCAGGAGTGGGAAGCAAACTACTCACCCCTACCGGTCAGAAGACTCAATTGGAGTGTTTTAGCAAGCAGGAATAAAGAAATAATCGTGAAGAATATAATGCAGAATGTTGCAATGCCACAGAAGACAAATGGTGAAATCAGGTGTGTTTAAGAAAGTGGCTGAGTGGGATAAAGCGATGGAGTCTGCAAGTTACATAAAAAGTGTCTTTATGTAAGTGCCATAAATGGAACCACTGGTGCAAGAGCTAAGGTATCCAGCTGAGGCAAACTCCAACCGCTTCTGCTGTATTCAAAGCTAAGCTTCTGCATCAGTCAATTCCACATTACATGTTACAGTTCCATGTGACATAAACAATACCTATTAGATAAGAAGAAGAAAAGGAAGGTGCACTCTATCAATAGTCGTAGGTAGCAAAAATTTGTATTTCACAAAGTCTTTTTCTTTTTTCTTTTTATTTGAGGGTGATTGGTACAAGAACGGCACACAGCCAACGCGTTTCATTCCCTTGTGCCTTGGGAACTTCGTCAGGGCTGTAATAATCATAAAACCATATATAAATACACAATACAGAGACAATAATATGACAAATACATATTATACTACAAAAATTATAAGTATATAACAATCAAACCAAAGTGATACATTATGAAAGGAAAAAATCATGAATCATAAAAATAAATCATCATTGATACAGAAATGACAACACATACATATATGAATGACCCAAAATCAATACGAACAACATCAAATAAGCTAACCAAATTGACAAACAAAACTAAATCTAATTGCAATACAAACATAAATATGTATATAAAATACAACATATAAATACAATCACAATTATGTTCCTTTTTATAATAACCATACGGAAATACATCCTTAATGTAAAATATCTATAAAAAAGTAGGAATGGAAAAAAGGCGAAAGCGTTTCCTTTTTAGAGATTTGGAAACCAGGGTGACAAGATCATAACAGAAATGTGACAAAGAAATAGCAGGAGAAAGAGAGAAAGAAATCCAATATTTCCCCAAATTCAGAAATATCAATCAGTAAAGGTAGCGAACTCGCAAGCGCCCATAAAAGACCAAAATAGAGTTCATTAATATAATACGTAGATAAAAACACCGCTAAAGGTCAAAAAGATCAAATGGAAGACGACAATAATCAGCAAGTGAAGTGTGGGGGGGGGGAGGGAAAAAGGGGAAAAGGAGGGGGAGAGGGAGGTTTTGCGGGGACAGGACAAGGGGATGAACAGAAGAGGGGGGAAGGCTCACCAATAAAGTTTCGACTGCTATTCAAGGGGAGAACCCCTCAAAACATGTGGCAACAATCTTTATATATCCATCAAGTACTTCAATGTGGTTTGAAGTTGTAGTCACGACCTAAAAATAAGGAAGCGGGTGTCCAGTTACCTAACCAGAAACAGTAATAAAAACTATCACAGCAAGGTAATATCCATCACCATTTCACATTATCTAGAGATGAAACGTCAGTATCAGTCACACGTCTCACCTTAGTAGGTACAAGACGAGCATCAAGTATAAGGACACTTCGGTGATTTAGTAGTCCCGAGTGTGTGGGAATTATCCCAAAGGTATTCTCTTGAGCACTTAAGTGAGGATCTATTGAATGAGTGGGAGGATAACCTGGGAAATGCATCACAAGTGATGATGCAAATTTTAATTCATCATGCCAGGGATAAGGGTGAAAAGTTACAGGGAGAAATATAGGCCCTTGAGAAAGAAATTAATGGTATTGAACAAAAGGACTTGATTGAAAAAAACTTTACCATACTTAAGAAAGTAATGGAAGAACATCAAATATACTTGAAAGATAAAAAATTGAAAAAAATCAAGAGAGACGATAGAGACTATCGTGACGGACGTGTATACACGTTCGCGAAGAAATTTGACAATATCCAAGCAGGAGAAGAAAGAAAGAGAACTAGAGAGGACAGGGAAGAGAGTGATGATGTCCACTCGACCAGCAGTGTTTCCTCATCGGTAGGCAGTTCAGTCTCTAATGTATCTCATGAGACCCCTTTAGAGGAGGGAGCTTCTTCTTTTCAGAAGGAGCTCGCAAAACTCCGAATCAGCAGCCGAATACAACAGAGAAAAGACCAACCAAAACAAGGAGGGGTGGTAGGAGGTCCAAAGGCAGGTACAGAAACAGGTCGAGGTCTGAACAAGAAAACGAAACAATAATTACCAATGATGATTTATCTACTAATATGCCTGTACTTAATGATACTGATAAGACTTGTGACCTGAAGGTTGTGAATTTGACCAATAAAATTCTTGACAAAGATGAACTGATGGTTCTGAGTAAAGGTTTGAGCTTCTGTCCTACCCAGGGGGGTGATTTCACTGATGTACATATTGATCTGTTCAAATTTACACGAGTTCTGAAACTGAGGGATTATTTCTCACAACAAACACCTAGAAATTAAACTCCCCCGATTGTTTCTAGAAACTATACACACACGGTGAGTGATATTCGTAATGTACAACTATTGCTTAGCCTAGACGATGATGAGAATCATGATATGACCACTTTACTAAATCATTTTGATATCGAAAAAGATTGCAACATGGATAGTGGGCTCAAGCCGAGATCCAAATTTAGACCCGCTCTCAACTACCATCCTAATATAGATTTGTTTTATGAAAAAATGAGCAAAGACCTGTACAATCTGGAAATACCTAGCAAGCCAGCGGCACATATCAGGCACAACATTACCGCCAACGAACGGAAAGCCCTCGATAGACTTAAATCAGATAAAACTATTGTCATCAAAGAGGCTGACAAGGGCGGTAATGTTGTGATTATGAACCATTGTGATTACATGACTGAAATCGCTAGGCAATTAGGCGATACACGCTGTTACCAACGAGTTTCAACTAACCCCACTAAGAACCTAACCATTATGATCAATATGAAACTTAACGAGTGGAAGGATATTGGCTTGTTATCTGAAGATGAGTTCAGGTATTTGAGAATTAACAAACCAAGATATCCCTGTATCTATGTTTTACCGAAGATACATAAGGGTGGTCTTTTCCCCCCTGGCCGCCCCATCATTTCAGGGAATGACTCACCAACAGAAAAGTTGTCGTAATTTGTAGACTCCAGACTTCAAAAATATGTCCATGATCTTCCCTCATACATCAGGGACAGTAAGGATATTTTGACCAAATTTAACAACTTCCAGTGGTCAGATGAGCTATACTTCGTCACAATGGACGTAGAGAGCTTATATACGTGTATTCACAAAAGATTCGGGATTCCAGCTGTACGATCCTTCCTGGATAGGGAACCTGCTGGTCTCTATGAATACAATGAGATGACATTAGAGATGATTGACATCATTTTGAGCAATAATTTTTTCTTGCATGACACCACATGGTACCAGCAGATACTTGGGACTGCCATGGGTTCGAAATTTGCTCCCTCTTACGCCTGCCTCTTTATGGGGTGGTTTGAGAGGGAGTATGCCTGGCATAGACATGCCTCCCCCTGGACGGAATACATCGTGTTCTGGGGAGGTATATCGACGATATTATTATCCTATGGTCAGGACCCGTGGAATCACTTAAGGAGTACCACACATACCTGAATGCCAATCCATACAATGTGAGGCTGTCCATGATATATAACAAAGAAAAAATAAATTTTCTTGACATTGAATTCTATATCAAAGATGGCACCGTACAAAGCTCGCTGTACAGAAAAGAAACAGCCTGTAACGCGATCTTACATGCAGACAGTGCGCATGCACGAACGGTAATCAACAACATACCATTTGGAGAGATGACACGCCTAAGAAGGAATTGTAGTGAGGACAACCTATACCTTGAGAAGATCCTGGAATCAAAGAAAAGATTCCTTAAACGAGGGTATGACAGGCGACTACTTGACAAAGTCATGAATAAAGCACAGAAACTCAAGAGGGAAGATACGTTGTGTGATAAACCTACACCGACACTTGACACAACAGTCAGGTTTATTACCCAATACAATAACAACAGTGGCAAGGTGTATAAGATCCTTAAGAAAAATTGGGGGCTTCTTAAAGACACCCCTGGCCTTAGCAAATGTCTGCCCACTAGACCAGCTATTACTTATCACAAGGGGCGATCTCTACGGGACATGTTATGTTCCAGTCATGTGATGAACACACAAACCACATGGCTACCTCCCAAACCGAAAGGTTTCTTTACTTGTGGTTCTTGCAATGTATGTCCGTCAGGTAAAAACAGAACAACTACCTTCACACACAATACACCTACAAGTTATACAATTGCACATTTTATCAACTGCAACACAACACACATCATCTATGTGTTGGGTTGTAGTTGTAATGTCATCTACGTAGGAAGCACTGTACGCTCTCTTAAGGTTCGAATACAAGAACACCGTAGGGCCATTCACAATGGGGATACTCGTTATCCTGTGAGTGAACACTACAAACAAACGCACCCTGATGACACCTCCTTTTGGTTCTACGGGATAGACCATGTGCCCATGAATGTTAGGGGCGGTGACCGCGAACTGCAGGTCAGACAAAAGGAAGCAAGGTGGATTTGTCGTTTGAGGGCTATACAAATGGGCCATAATACTGATGGAGAGCTTCATTATTTCTTGTGATAAGTAATATGATGTTGAATATTGGAGGTATTTTCCTGTAGCGGACGTACTTTGGGCTGTTACTGCCCCGCATCACAAAATGTCATATGTTGAACTTAATGACTTTCTGATCTAATGGGTCTTGATGTTGCTTATTATTTTAATTCCTTTTCTGTATTATCTATATTCTTAACATACAAGCCTTTTTTCTAATAATTTCACTCTTCCTTTACAGTTTTATAAATTGTTGTCTACATTCTTTACATTTGGCTGTTAATAATATACATAGACAATCCCGTGATATTGGGATATAAATCCAGTCCCATTTTGGTAATACATTAATAATGTTTCTTTTTTGTGGGGATTAAACTTTGATGAGTCCTAGACACATTTGAATTTTGAAATTTTAGAAATTTGGTTGCTCAGATGCTATTAAATTGTTTTTGGGATATATGTGATGTATAATTTTTCGTATCCTTAATATGGTCTATAAACTTGCACTTTAGGCTATTGTACCTACGCCCTTATGTCCTTATGTTTTATGGGCCCATCGCGGGCGCTGGATTTTTAGATATGGCGGCCTGTTTGATTAGATTGTCTGCGAGAGAATGTTGCTCTCTCGTGTTGGTCGCTGTTCATTATTTTTGAACATAGCATTTTTGTGTATATTCTGGTATATTTGGCTGTGAATCTTTTCAGCAATAATAGTTTCCAAAATCATAGACTGTTAGATCGTTTATTTTCAACAATATACTTACTGTGATGTGTTGGCCACCCCAATATGTCCGACACTTGGCGAGTCTCTTCTGTAACGATGGTCCTTTCTTTACTTTGTATGCTCGCAACGCCCACGCGGTCATGTGACTGCCTGGCTCGCTGCTTAAATGTTTGTAAGCGTCCTCGGCTCTGTTGGCTGACATCCATCTCCGAATACAGCGATTTTTACACTTGTCGTGATACGGGTAAGAGACGTCGGGTTGATATAGGAGGCTGCTGTCTGTTGCTAATTTTCCCTGTTTTTTATTTGCATGTTATGCGTGGCCACGCAATGGAAGGATACGCATATACGTGAGCTCTTACGTTTAATTATGTAAAAATAAAAGTCCTATTTGTATTTGTTAATCGTTTTGCTAACACACATAGCCTCTTACTGGTTTTATCTTATACTTTACTCGGTGGCATGCAGTAGAGGGATACATGTGTGATCCCTCTCGTTTAATTACGTGAAAACTCGAATCCCCGTTTCTATTTTAGTAATTGCCTTAACATCTAATTAGGCTTCACCGCTTATGCTTTATTCTCTTTTGGGCATCATTGTGACTTATGATCTCATGGCCGTATGTTCTTACGCATTGAAGACAATATTCGGTTTTGAGTGGGGATGGACTGGTGAATCTTGATAATAAGGAACGCTAGTCATGTGTGACTTGAGAAATAAATAGCACTTCTTACTTTCGAGAGAACACGTTTTGACTCTTAGATGACTGTTTGTGATTAGTATGATTCCACTCATGATGTTGCCCCTCTTTTTATTAACAGAATACCTTTGGGATAATTCCCACACACTCGGGACTACTAAATCTCCGAAGTGTCCTTATACTTGATGCTCGTCTTGTACCTACTAAGGTGAGACGTGTGACTGATACTGACGTTTCATCTCTAGATAATGTGAAATGGTGATGAATATTACCTTGCTGTGATAGTTTTTATAACTGTTTCTGGTTAGGTAACTGGACACCCCCTTCCTTATTTTTAGGTCGTGACTACAAGTTCAAACCACATTGAAGTACTTGATGGATATATAAAGATTGTTGCCACATGTTTTGAGGGGTTCTCCCCTTGAATAGCAGTCGAAACTTTATTGGTGAGCCTTCCCCCCTCTTCTGTTCATCCCCTTGTCCTGTCCCCGCAAAACCTCCCTCTCCCCCTCCTTTTCCCCTTTTTCCCTCCCCCCCTCCCCCCCCACACTTCACTTGCTGATTATTGTCTTCTTCCATTTGATCTTTTTGACCTTTAGCAGTGTTTTTATCTACGTATTATATTAATGAACTCTATTTTGGTCTTTTATGGGCGCTTGCGAGTTCGCTACCTTTACTGATTGATATTTCTGAATTTTGGGAAATATTGGATTTCTTTCTCTCTTTCTCCTGCTATTTCTTTGTCACATTTCTGTTATGATCTTGTCACCCTGGTTTCCAAATCTCTAAAAAGGAAACGCTTTCGCCTTTTTTCCATTCCTACTTTTTTATAGATATTTTACATTAAGGATGTATTTCCGTATGGTTATTATAAAAAGGAACATAATTGTGATTGTATTTATATGTTGTATTTTATATACATATTTATGTTTGTATTGCAATTAGATTTAGTTTTGTTTGTCAATTTGGTTAGCTTATTTGATGTTGTTCGTATTGATTTTGGGTCATTCATATATGTATGTGTTGTCATTTCTGTATCAATGATGATTTATTTTTATGATTCATGATTTTTTCCTTTCATAATGTATCACTTTGGTTTGATTGTTATATACTTATAATTTTTGTAGTATAATATGTATTTGTCTTATTATTGTCTCTGTATTGTGTATTTATATATGGTTTTATGATTATTACAGCCCTGACGAAGTTCCCAAGGCACAAGGTAACGAAACGTGTTGGCTGTGTGCCGTTCTTGTACCAATCACCCTCAAATAAAAAGAAAAAAGAAAAAGACTTTGTGAAATACAAATTTTTGCTACCTACGACTATTGATAGAGTGCACCTTCCTTCTCTTCTTCTTAGCTTCATGTTTAAATAGCATCTTTCAACAGCAGATGCTGGAACACGTTGCACCTACTCCAAATATGCATATTGTTTAGAACTTAAGTGCTTGACCTTGGTCTGCTGTTGGTTGTTTTGTGGTTACAATACCTATTAGACATGAATGACTGTAAATTGTAGAATGAAAATAAAGGTAGGATACGATTACCACACTGTGCCAACCATTTCTTAAACAATGCAGTGTTTTTTTATCTTGATCACCAGTTCGTGAGCAGAGGCTGAGGATGAGCTAATTTGTGTGAAAGGACTTTGTGGATAAGAGGCAGGCACAGAGACGTGTATACAAAGAATAGATATGGTTTCAAAATGGATGTCAGGTTTAGGCTAATTTAGCAAGTAAATAGCGTATTTGCATAGGCCATACATCATCCATCCCTGGTTAGTGTGGAGAGGTAAGGGCCAATAATGAAAACAGAGTTCAAATGCCTAAGCATACTTAGAAAGTTATTATATGAAAATAGTTCAATTGAAGTGTATTAAAAAATGTAATAGGAAAAAGTAAAAAAAAGTTGGAAAAAATCAGTCCAAGAATAAAGTGAATTTCTTACAAGTCTTGGAGATTGTAGTCCGGAAGTTCTTCAGCGGCTTCAGATGCGTAATGTTCAAAGAGGCGATTGTTGCCATTGTGTGAGAAAAGCGAAGCGATCCAATTCATATCCTCGAAGGGACAGTAATGTTCCTCGAATGTTGGAGCGGCAAATTTGAATTGGCAGGCAATCTGCGATGTTGTCAAAGGTCGCACGTTGCAGGAGATCTTTCGCGGCTGCGCAGGAATCCCATTCCGCCAGGATACCGTTTTGCGTTGCATCCGCCACTGCTCCACTGCCCGAACAATCAAGTTCATGGTTTTCAAGATACTCCATTAACCTGCTGGATATCGGGAGCGTTTGCTGGGATGTTGACAAGGCATAGATCCATTCGCCAGTTGATTGGGCAAGTTTTGCAATAAAAAGATGGTTGCACGCAGATTGTATATGTGTAAATTAATGTCATGTTGTAGCTGGCTCCGATAATAGATAGAGGCAGGCAGCCGAAAAGTTGTTTCATTTTTTGACAGTATTGATGTAGCTTCGCGTAGAGGCGTATTCTGTCGGACAAGCTTGTTACCACAGGGAGCGTAGCCATTTTTAAGAAGCTAAAATAGTAGTAGGATGGCCGCAAACAGAGTGAGAATTATGAGCACTGTTGCTGTTATTCCAGAGATGATCGAATGAAAAAAGTCTGGTATTAGACTAAAAACAGTTTGAAAGCCTGTGAGAAGGCCGGAGGAGGCAATGTTAAAAAAGTGTGCCAGACCTTAAATGTCAGATGTGTTGAAAATTGTGTAACAGTTCACAAAGTGTAATGGGAGGTTTGAGAAATGGATCAAAGTATGTGCGAAGGTGGCAAGTGATTATCGATTATAAAAGTATACAGTGCAAAGTGTTGAGGGGATGTGCCGGACTGACTTTAGTATGCAGAGCACAGACATTTACATGTCAACATACACTGATGGTCTATTGAGTGAAGCCGACAGTGGACGCAACCATGATAGTACAGTTAGTAGGGAAGATTACGAAAACATAACGCGTACGTGCCCCCTCCCCCCAAATCTTTAGTGTAGTGGGCTGGCTCGGCGTACGCAAGGCTAGCGTAGGGGTATGAATAAAAGGCACGTTTCTCTGGGTGTGGTTCTCTTCCGGAAATGGCGAACATGTCTGTCAGGTCTAGGCAGCTTACACTGCCACGAGGCTGACGCCGTGAGCAAAGGTGGCTGCGGGAATAATGCTCTCAGCCTGCTGCTACCCAGAAACCATCATGGCCGCTGCGACGCACATATGCCCCACAGTTCACCTTTCGACACCGTCGTATGTGAAAGAGGGCCCACCACGTGCCGGAGGAAGCTTTTGGGCCGAGGTCTGTGAGCTGGGAAGGCTCTTGAGATCAACGCTGGCTACCGCGACACAGGCAGACAGCACCCAGCCTGAGGCCCAGTACCGTGAAGTGCTCTGTATACTACTAACACAGTAGTCGGAGAGGTACCAACAGTGGAACGGTGTCTTGATCCCACAATGGACGATGTTAGAACTGCATCTGAGAGTGCAGATGAAGGTACTCCTTTCGACTAGCTGTAACCAACTCTAGGTCCCAACAGTGAAACGGTGTCTTGATCCCACAATGGACGATGTCCGATATTACCTGCTTCTAGTGGATTTTCACAGAAGTCCCTGCGTTGATGTGCATCAGACTCTGTGCCTCCGTAGCTAAGTGCTGCACATGATTATTGTGCTTGGTTGACACCAGTCGGTGGAGTACACCGCGGTATAGCAGGTCCGAACAGTGGAACGGGGTCTTGATCCCAGAATGGACGATGTTAGAACTGCATCTGAGAGTGCAGATGAAGGTACTCCCTTCGACCAGGTGCAACCAACTCTACGTCCCAACAGTGGAAAGGTGTCTTGATCCCAGAATGGACAATGTTCGATATTACCTGCTGCTGGGTTTTCAGAAAACTCCCTCCGTTGAGGTGCATCAGACACTGTGCTTCCGTAGCTAAGTGCTGCATATGATCATTGGGCTTGGCTGACTGCAGTCGCTGGAGTACACCGCGGTACAGCAGGTTTGAAGAGTGAAACGGGTTCTTGATCCTACAATGTACGATGTTAGAACTGCACCTGAGAGTGGAGATGAAGGTACTCCCTTCGAACAGGTGCAACCAACTCTACGTCCCAACAGTGGAACGGTGTCTTGATCCCAAAATGGACGATGTACGATATTACGTGCTGCGTGGTTTTCACAGAACTCCCTCCGTTGAGGTGCATCAGACTGTGTGCTTCCGTGGCAAACTGCTGCACATGATTATTGGGCTTGGTTGACTGCAGTCGGTGGAGTACACTGTGGTACAGCAGGTTGGAACTGTGAAACTGGGTCTTGATTCTGTGATTGAGGGTGTCAGAAGTTAAAGTTTTTGATGATTTCTGTGTACCCCCTCCGACCAGGTGCAACCAACTCCGTGCATCCGAATCCAACGGCACGTGGCTGTGAGGCATTAATGACCACTGCCTCTGGCCTACAGTGCAGTCAGCAGGGCTCACAATTCAGATCGAGTGGTGATTGTTTAATTACAGAATACAGTAGGCAACTAACTACAACGTCTATTGAAATATACACAATAGCCTTTTAGTATACTTGCCTGAAGAAGTTTTTTAGGATGACTTATAGGTCTAGTACAATGACCACATTCTTCTTGGTAGTGGTAAAGAACACTGAATAACAGTGTACATAGTGGACAGCAGAGATCGCAATTCCAAATGTTTTGATTTATTTATTGCAGAGTTTTGTGTAATTTATGTTGTTGTATTTTGTGAAGAGGACGTGAGAAAAAGTATTCATGGAAGACTGTGCTCACTACTGCCTTCAATTTACACTGCAGACAGCAGTGTTCAGAATTCAGATTGAGTCGCTATTGTAGATGATGCAGTCCTGTAGGCAAAAGACATTGCTCCAGTGCGCTCTGTCCGCACCACACATACGCATCATCACAGGGTCCGCACACGATTTTTGTTGCTTCGTATACGGCAAACTGGGCAGCTCAAGTCAACGCAACGTGGCTGTGGGCCCTTGCTGACCGCTCTCTGGCCTACACTGCAGACAGCAGTGTTTACAATTCAGATCGAGTCACTATTGCAGATGATTTAGTGTTGTAGGCAACAGGCATTGCTCCTAGCACGGCCCGCCCGCAGCACGCATCATCGCTGGCTGTGCACATGCTTTTGATGTGGCTATCTAAGTGCACTAGACCTGATGGACCCTTTATGATACAATCTTTTTGTGTATTATTTCAGATCTACTGCCTGTATCTTAGTATACCACAAGTTGTGGTTGTTTTACAATAGAATCTTTTCTGTATTATCTCACATCTAGTATCCCTACCTTACTGCAGCACAAACTATTGACCCTTTTATTATTGAATCTCTGTGTCTGATCCAATGATTACTGTTGTAGTTGATGCTAGCAGCGAGCATTACCTGAGGTCTGGTTTACACTCACCCCACACGCATCTAGCACAGACATCACTGGATATGTGACCCTGGTAATAAAAAGGAGTCGAGCGCACATGCCCGTACCCACTTCCACTATCTATCTCTGTCCGTGTGTTCATTATGTAAGCATGATACTGCCCCTGGGCCGTACCACATTACATTGTGCTGTGGACAGCGTATGCAACCATGTTACCTCTGGCAGTGGGAAAACGTTCTGTTATGTATCTTTTAGAAGCATGGCTATCACAGGTGGAAGGCTGCTTTACAGAGCATGAATATTGAGGAAGATGATGGTTGCATGTTGTGTGTACTGTCAGATATGTGTACATAGCAAAACGTTTTCAAAAAAGCTCTGCAAGCAGAAGAGGAGTCTCTCATCAAATGCTGTAGAGAGAATGGCGTAAATGGGTGGGGTCCTCCAACTGTTATAATGGGAAATGTTATGAACCAATCAAATGCTTTTCTTTAAGGTCACATGGCAATCGCGCAGCGAGCGTGCAAGGAGGCCACACCCGACGCGATTTTGAGAAAATATTACCAAAATATAAGTTTATTACAGTTAGAAATATATAAATGTTTAAAATGTTTTAGATTTTCGCTTGTTCTCATATACACTTTAAACTTATTTAGATATAGTTTTGAGACGAAAAAAAAAATTAGGAAATTGAGTTCCCGGCGCAACACCATACGTCTATGACATAACACAGGGCCTGGCAGCTCGCACTCATCGCATACGCAACGCACAGCGGGCATGATCCCATACGTACATGACGTAAGGCGCTGCTTGGTACTGCGTACCCGTCGCATACCAAAGTAGCAGCTGGCGCGACCACTTACGTATATGATGTTACGCGGGATGTGGTGCCACGAACCCGTCGGATACAAAATGCGCCTCCTTTACGAGTTTAGCAATATGGCGGATAGGATTTGTGTGCTGATGGAGCTTGGTACACTACCGGTACGGGACTTCAGTTTTCTCAGCAAAAAAAACCAAACGATATACATACTTTTTTTGAAGATATAAAACATTACATATTTTTCAAATTAAAAACAAAAAAGGATAATAGAGTTCCAAAATATTACAAAAAAAATAGAAAAAATATAGGTTTTTATAAATATTAAAATATGAAATTAACATTTAAAAAACCTTTGAAATTCACTGAAATAACCATAGGATTTACAGACGTTATAGTTAGGAATTAGCATTTAAAAAAACCTTAGAAATTCAATGAAAAAACCATAGGTTTTACAGACGTTATAGTTAGGAATTAGCATCTAAAAAACCTTAGAAATTCACTGAAAAACCCATAGTTTTCAGGGACGTTATAGTTAGTTGGACATTTGATTCATATAAAACCATAGAAATTTGCCAGCTATAGTTAGTTGAGCTAACTATAACTCGCGCGGCCGCAATGCACTGGTGATGATGTCACATATTACATCACTCATGACATGGTCAGTGACATCACTGATGACATCACTGATGACATCTCAAATGACATCACTGATGTCATTTGATCAGATAATGATCAACAACTAGCACAGCGCTTGGGGTTTTGAAAGTTCACACTGGCACAAGAATTAGATTGCATGCGCCAGGATCGGAGGCAGACTCTACGTTCTGGTGCTAGAAATGCAAACACCAGCAAAGCATCAACAGGAAGCGGGCTGCAAGGCAGCGACGCAACAAACAACACAAACGTGAGTACAAAGCCTCCCAGCAGAAAACCACGAAAGCAATGGAGGCGCAAATAGATTCATTAACTGATACCTGTGATGCACAAACGGTAATTAATTTAACCAAAATATCGTTGAGTGAAAAGGAAAGAAACATTTTAGTACTAGGCTTATCTTTCAGCGCAAAAAGGAATTTTGATTATGCGGGTACCAGAATTGACATGTTCAAATACGTGCGGAAGTTGATACTTCATATGTTTCACATGTTACATAAACCAGCACGAACAGCACCATCCAGAGTACATAATATGAGTCCGCCCTTACTCACAGCTGGTGATGCAGAGTTATTTCAGGACCTACTGCAAATGGAATGTGAGGATGGTACTGACACTGTAACTTTATCTGCTAAACAGGGCACAGGATACAAAGTTTGTATAGCACCTACCATCTTTAAACCCAAGTCAACTTTTTGCCCTATCTTGTTGAAAGACAATAATGATATTTTTCACGACAAAGTTGCCCAAGAACTGAGGTTATTGCACCAAAGGCAAGTTAACATTAGCAAGAGGCACTACTATCGTGATTTGGCTTACCATCAACTCATTAAAAAACTCCAAAATACTGTGAATGTCATCATCCGCCAATCGGATAAAGGCGGTTATGTAGTTTTGTGTCCAAGGGAAATGTATATGGAGGAGGCACTTGGTCAACTCAATGACAGGGATTGCTACAAAAGAACTACGATGGCAGAGGTCAAAGTAGCTTGGAATTTGTTTTATACTAACTTGCTGGCGTGGAAAGGTACTGGTCTATTAACTTTGGATGAGTTTACATTTTTAAAGAAGGACCACCCGGTGATGCCTCTTGTTTACTTTATACCCAAAATTCATAAGAACATTGTGAAGCCACCTGGTCGCCCCATAATTTCAGCTTGCAATAGCATTATGGAGAAGGCCAGCAAGTATGTTGATGTTTTCTTACAGGACCATGTAAAGAATCTTCCTTCTTTTATTCTTGATACTGGTGATCTGTTATAAAAATTAGAAGGTATGACCTGGCAACCTGATTATCTGTTGATATCGCTCAACGTATCTTCCCTATATACTAGTATCCATCACAGGGATAGATTAAAAGCCATTGAATATTACTTGAATATGAGACCTATGTGCTTCCTCGATCACAACAGGATGTTGTTATCCATGATTAATATGTGCCTTAAGAATAATTTATTTTTGATTTCTAAGCAAGTGTTCCAGAAGGTGGGAGGTGTGGCTATAGGGGCTTGTTTCTCCCCCAGTTATGCCTGTCTGCATATGGGACATTGAGAGGAACAGGTCATCATGCCCACCTACCCTGAAATTATGTCTGACAATGTCATTAAATGGTTTAGGTACATTGATGACCTTTTGATAATTTGGAAAGGATCTGAATGTGAGGCTTCACAATTCAATGAAAAACATAATAACAACAATCTTAACCTTAGTTTCACTGGTCAGATCAGTAATAGGTCAATATGCTTTCTCGATGTAGAAATTAACATCCAACACAATCAACTACATACCAGAATGTATAGGAAACCAACTGCTGGTAACACTGTATTACATGCCTCTAGCCATCACCCTGCACATTTAATCAGTAGCATTCCCTACGGGGAAATGCTACGAATAAGAAAAATTTGCAGCACTGACAGTGATTGCCGAATGGCACAGAAAGACTGTAGAGACAGGTTTTTAAGAAGGGGCTATCTCCCAGAAGTGGTCGACAAAGCCATACTTAAAGCAAATGAACATGGCAGACCACTGGCATTAGCAGGTAAAACCAAATTGGTACAAAACGAACAGACCAAGACTAGATTGATTCTAATCTATAACAATCAGCACAAAACAATTTGCAAGATTGTAAACAAAAATTGGGCATTAATTAAAAGTGATTCGATATTGGGGACCCACTTATCACGATCACCCAGCATTACATACAGGAAGGCACGCTCGATAAGCAACTGCCCGGTGAAAAGTATCCCTGAGGTTAGAACTAACACTTCCTGGCTCAATAGTAGCAAGGGTTTCATCAAGTGTTCTGTCTGCAAAGCCTTTAAAAATGGAGTCAATAAGACCGAATACATGACACCTCTCAGCAACAGACCTGTCCACATCCAGAAAAAATTGACCTGCAAAACTGAATTTGCAGTATATGTGCTGGAGTGTCCCTGTGGCCTGCGCTATGTGGGAAGTACAAAGCTGCAGGTCCACAAGAGGATACTCCAGCACATACGCGCTATTAATAATGGCGATGCTACATATCCTGTTGCTAGGCACTTTGATGAATCACATGCTAAAAATTCTGCTGACCTAAAGTACTTTGTAATTGACATGGTCCCACCACTGAGAAGAGGTGGGGATTGTGAATCACTGTTACACAAATTAGAAACAAGGTATATTTTAGAAATGGACTGTAAAACACCGAATGGATTAAATTCCAGTGAGGACTTTTACACTCATCTTTAATAAGTCATTAGGATTAAGATCTATGTTCATGCTGCTGCTGATTAACCTGCCAACTAAGTTTTTAATGTTTTTCTTATTTGAGAATTTATTTTTATTGTATTGTTCGTTGTTTACACTTTCTCACTTGGTGTTCGCACTTTAGATTGTGACATGATTTTGCGTATTTTGCACTGACTTTGTCTCATTTCTTTAAACTGACATGGATTTTAGGCAACTGCCCACATGGGCTTTATCTTTTTAACATCATGGGTATATCACATGTGCTAATATTAGACTTATATGCTCTTCGAATGATGCTGCTTTATATGAGAAAATGTTTTACATTGGTTTTCCTTTTTTTAGCCTCATTTTGTTCATATTTAAAAGCCTAGTCTGGTGATTTTTTTAAGAGCTGGACAGGCATATATTGAGTATGTATTTATTTATTCAATATGCTGCTATTTCTTATGATATTTTATCATGACTGCTCTATTTTGCACCTTAAGAGATGTATATATACCCGTGGTGAACCAACATTATAATACCACGATATATATATATATATATATATATATATATATATATATATATATATATATATATATATATATATATATATATAATATTATCTACTGGCGGTCACCAGTAGATAGTTATAGTTAGGATCGTGTTTCCATAGGAAATCTCAAAATTCTATTTTGAATAACTTTGGAGCCGGTTGACGAATCCTCGCGGAATTTTCAAAACCAAAGGGGCGTTCCACTCAGCTCCTACCCTGAAAGGCTTGGGGTGATTCGTCAAGGGGGGGCTGAGAAAAAGGGGAGGTCCCAAAACGCGTTTTCCCCATGCATTTTTCCATAGGACCTTTAGTCGAAGGTACAGCCCGAACGGCTGAACAGAATTACTTGAAATTTGGCAGAGAGGTAGTCCTCAGGTCAGGGAAGTGCCTTTTGCAGGTCTGGTGTCAATCTGTTCAGTATTTCCTGAGAAAATAGCATTTAAAAGCATATAAATATATATACGCGCGCACCGTGCGCGCACTGTGCGCGCACGGTGCTGTGCGCGAGCGAAATTCTGATTGGTTGATAGATGTCAGTAAACATTCGAATCGGTCGAAATCAGGAAGTGTCGGCCGCCATTTTGTCTGTCGCACTGAAAAGGAAAGGTGGAAAAAAGGTGGAAAACGTGAAAAGGGGGCAGGGAAGAGAGTTCCTGACCCCCTAGCCTTTGTCAGGGGGCCACAGAAGGACCCCCAAGGGTGAAAAAAACATTTTATAATTTTTTTTTTAAATCGCAGGGGTGCGCGCACGGTGCGCGCAGTGAACCGTGCGCCCAAAGTGCATGCACGGTGCGTGCACGGTGAAACACCTTGAAAAAAAAAAAATAATAGATACATAACTTAGCATTTAAAAAAACGTACAAATTCACTTAAAAGACCATAGGTTTCACACACATTATAGTCAGGAATTAGCATTTAAAAAACCTTGCAAATTCACTTAAAAAACCATAGGTTTCACACATGTTATAGTTAGCTGGACATTTCACTCGTAAAAAACCAATGAAATTCCCCCGTTATAGTTAGTTAGGATAACTATAACTCGCGCGACCGCCACTCTATCACAAGGATGATGTCATCAGTGATGTCATGAGTGATGCCACTGACCATGTCATGAGTGATGTAATATGTGACGTCATGAGCAGTGGATTGCGGGCGCGCGAGTTATAGTTATCTGAGCTAACTATAACGGGGGAATTTCATTGGTTTTTTACGAGTGAAATGTCCAGCTAACTATAACATGTGTGAAACCTATGGTTTTTTAAGTGAATATATATATATATATATATATATATATATGCTGCAAACAATCATTCCAACAGGAACGACGCAAACTCCTCTTGGTGGCAAAATTGAATTTATTTTGTTCTCTCAACTGCCTGTCATGAAGCGTTTCGGCCGAAGCGTCGGCCTTGATCACATATGGTCGGCATTGCAGGAGAATTCTTTTTTAAATTGTTTTTTTCTAAACCCTGTGTCACATGATCAAAAGGCATGTAATTTGGAAAACAGACTAACGAATAGCGCCCAATAGATACTCAATCATAGTCATTGGACATAAAATTCCATTTTTAGACACCTGAGTTAAAGGGAGTTTTATCAATGTGTTGTCATAATAAATAAATAAATAAATATGCATTTAAATATATAAAAAATATAAATAAATGAATAAATAGAAAAACATATCACAGTACAAATACAATAATAAAAACACATTATAATAAACCCATAATTCCAGCATAAATGCGATATAATAACTCTGGTACAATTAAATTTTGCAGATACAGTCAGTACTTGTAATGTAAATATAGACCATAAATGTCTAACAAAAGGCGTCTGAATACATGATAAAAAGTCTGCAGAAAAGCTCCATGGTAAAATATTAATTGACCACCCCCTCAAATGTGCAAAAAACCCCAAAACTTTTTTTAGTTTTTTTGTATATATGTTACGCAACTAGCATTTAGGAAATCATGTTAGTGCGATCTATAAAGTGCTAAAAAGATGTGCAAAAATACCAGTATTAGTTAAGATGTGGAAAATATGTAAAAAGTACGCAGTGACCAATAATAAATTGAAGGGAAACTGCAAAAGCAGAGGGAGATGTCCTTCAACATGATATATAAAATATCCAAGTGTTGGTCATTCCAGACATGAATGTGTGAGCATGGGGAACACTAACAAATTCATAATGGATCGTACTCATAAACATGTATATACATAAATGTGTTCATAGTAAAAAGAAAGCAGACAGAAAGTGGACGAATACAATCATTGCATAGGAATTCGGGAGCGGAACATATTAGAGGCTATAGATGAATAAAGAAAACACTATAGATAAGTATGCATATCCTCAATAGTGTTGAGACCAAAAGGGGCCTTAGTGTCGAGTTCCAGTATTAGGCGAGTCTCTAATTGTCTTAGTAGCCTTTCCCTGTTGCCACCCCGGCGTAGTTTGGGGATGGCATCAATTACAAAGTAACTGAGACATTTGAAGTCATTGTTATGCTTTTCTTTGAAGTGACGAGCCACTGGGTAAGTGGCATCATTGTTCACAATTGCTCTCAAATGGTGAAGAATGCGGGCATGCACTTGGAGTTTGGTGCTGCCTACATAAGAGAGACCACAGGTACAGGTAAGGACATAGACAGCATATTCTGTATGGCATGTGAAGTGCCCTTTAATCTGTGTTTCTTTGGAGCTAAAAGGAGTAATGTATGTAGTACGATTAGTACCAAATTTACATGCTCAACAAGATGTGCATTTATAGAAGCCTTTCTTTGGTTGTAGCCAGGTCTTACTAGATATAGTCTCAGGGCTGCTTTTGACTAACTGGCTTCTCATAGAAACAGCACGTCTGTAAGTAATAGATGGTTTGTCTGGTAAAAAGGGCGCCAATACACCATCCGTTCTCAGAATGGGCTAATTTTTGTTAATAATAGCCTTCAATTGTTTATGTTGCCTGTTATAAGTCATGATAAGACGCGGAGCATTATCCTCATCTCCTTTATGTCTTATCTCACAATGCCTGCTAGCATTACAAAATAGTGACTCTCTTGTTTTTAATGCCCCCTTATCACTGGCTTGTTTAAGTATAGAATCATTATAGCCTCTAGCCTTGAATCTAGCTAATGCCTCTTGGGTACATTTGGTTAACTCAGTCTCCGTGCTACAAATTCTTTTGAGTCTAAGAAGTTCCCCATAGGGGAAACTTCTAATGAGGTGGCTGGGATGGGAACTGGATGCATGTAAAGTGGAATTACCTGCAGTGGGTTTCCTAAACAGTGTAGATTCCAACTTATCTCCTGATACATAAATAATAGTATCTAAAAAGGCTACTTGTGATTGGCTAATGTGAGATGTGAATTTAAGATTCAAATCATTGTTGTTAAGTTCACTGATGAATGATAAAGCACTATCTGTGTCTCCCTTCCATATCAGGAACACGTCATCAATGTATCTAATCCAATATGCCACATTGCTGTCATATATAGCACCCATAGAGCCCCTGAGAACCTGAGAACCTGCTCCTCCCACCAGCCTACGTGCAAACACGCATAACTAGGAGAGAAGCAGGCTCCCATAGCCACGCCTCATTTTTGACAGAATAACTTGTCAAAAATGAAAAAATTATTGAATAGGCACCACTTAATCATTTCAAGGAGCATCGCATTATGATTATGGAAAGTAAGAGATCTAGTGTCTAGATAATATTTGACAGCATTCAGACCTGTTTCATGATTTATGCTTGTATACAATGACTCAATGTCCATGGTAATGAGCGAAAAATTCTCCTCCCGTACAATGTTCTTAATTTTTTCAAGAAAGTCACTAGTATCCCTAACATATGATGGGAGAGTTTGTACATGCGTTTGTAAAAAATAGTCTACATATTGTGTAATCTGTTCGCTCATGCCACCTATTGCAGGTCTGCCAGGGATTGGACATATTCCCTTGTGTATTTTAGGAATAAGGTACAGGGTAGGGATTATTGGAAAGTCATTGATCATGAATTTGAATTCTTGGTTAGATATCAGTCCTAGTCTTTTCCAACTCATCAGATCTTTTTTCAAACTTTCCTTCGCCTTATTGTATTCCTTCATGTTGCTGATGAAATAGCAGTCCGGGTCAGATAGTTGTTTATAAGCCTCCTCAGTGTATTCTTTGCGTGACCAGATAACAACAATGCCGCCCTTATCAGATTTATTGATCACAATGTCTTTATTGTTACACAGTTTATTGATAAGGTTTTCATATTCAATATCCCGGTGTTTAAATCTTGTTTTACTGTGATTAGTCTTGTAATATAGTTTTTTTATTTCATCGGTAACTCTCTCATGGAATATATCAATTGTATCTTTAGGCATCATGGGAAAAAATGATGATTTGGTTTTGAATGGGCTGATACCCGCACTGGGCTGCACAAGATTCAGAGCTGTCAATTTATCTTGAGTGGAAATTTGGCTTTTGAATCCCACCTCTGCTGAACAGTTTTCATCGTTCAATTCATGTAAAGTGAGCAAGGTCACAGCATCAGATGCTGAAAGAGTTGAGCTACTGGTGGCTCCTTCGGTCTTATTACCCGTGATTTTTGTGCCATTTTTGATCCTGAAAAACTTCTTTAGCTTCAGCTTTCTAATGTATTTATAGATGTCCACTCGAGTTTTGCCATATTTAAAGTTACTTTCAGGACAATATGATAATCCGACAGCTAGCAATTGAGTTTCAGCCTTGTTGAGAGCTACATTAGATAAATTAATAATGGTTTTAGAATCATTTTCCATTGTCTGCGCCATTGTTGCCTTTTTGCTTTCCCTCTTCCTGAGCTTGCCCCTTTCTCTACGGTGCCGGTTTCTTCTTTGCCGGGTATTTTTGCTGCATTCCGGGTCCGTGGTCGTAGGGTCTGCAGGCGATCCGTTACTAAAAAAGTTAGCTCTTCCGATGGGCTAAGTACATTGGTCATATCAGGATTAATGGTTCTCAGGGCCCTGTCTTCTGATTCATTATCACTAGTAAATGAGCCTGTTTCGGAGCCTGACGCTTCAGTCATGAGTCCACTTGCGACAGTTTCTATTTCTTGGACCGTTGCATTGTGGGTAACATTGCCTGAGCAAATTTTCTTGGCCTGATCATATTTGCGAAAAAATGTAAATACCTGGCCCAGCTCATAATCTGCCTTATCTCGTGCATACTTGAAAGCCTTGCGTGTTTTGATTTTCTCCTCATGTTTTCTCATTTTATCATCAATGTCTTTTTTGAATTTAACAATGAAATCCGTCTGTTCCAGCTTATTGAGTTGTTCATTAATGACGTCTATTTCTTTTAATAGCTGATCACGATCAGTTTGAGCATACTTGATGAGAATTCTAACCAAGTTCATGGATGCTGCCAGATTGTTAGTAGCCCATTCTTTGAGCATTTCCGGATTGGGATTTTCAAATGAAGGTGCCAATAAAATACGCAATCCTCGAGGCACTCGCACAGCTTCCTCATACTTCTGCAACGATTTGTACTCCCACCACTTAGTGATTTCAATTTTTATACATTTTTCCAGTTTCTTGAGTAATGATTTGGCATCGGTTTGAGTTTTGTTTCCTTGTGTAGCAGTGTTACGTATCGTAGCGCTAGGTGCATTGTTAAACAGCTCATCAGCTGCTGCCTCGCACTCCCGCAAAGCGTCCCTTGACATTGCATTATCTATTGAGAGCCCCGTATGAACTTTGTTTGTCGTCGGGGGAAACTTAATTGCCACAGACACCTCCTCACCTGTGCTGTTATGCCAAAAATAAACCCACCGCTGAAGTAAAAGAAAACCGCACACGCGTCCTCCGATATATATATATAAATCAGGCTCAAGTCCACCATAAGCATGCGTGAGTACTCAGGGACGGGTACAGTCAAAGACGTGGTGGTGGGTCCATGGAATCCATCAAGCTCATAATTTCCAAAAAAGAGGAAGACGCCGCACTCACGGATGGTGAAAACTCGGTATTCATTTCACCGGGTTCAAAGTAACAGGACGCATTTCGGCTCGCGCCTTTTTCGACTATCATGTTTACCGGCAACAGCGTCATGTTAAATTCAAATACGCATGTGCGAATGCGTGTATCGTCATGAACAGTGAGGACAGACTAGAACCACGGTTTGCTCCTGTGTCAGCGCCATCTTGGAGTAACTAAATGCCAAAACGAAAATGATTTATCATCAATAAACATTTAACAGAAATAAATATAAATATAAATTTAGAAAAGTGATCCAGCTCTGAGTGAGCAATGTAGCTCTCATAATTCATCACAATGCATAAACACAAGTAAATGTTGAAATATGATCAAGCTCTGAATGAGCACTGTAACTATCATACTTCATCACAGTACATAACCGGTAAATAATTCATTTTTACCTGATGTATGAATTCATCAAAGCAAAACATAGTAAATAGTAATGGCATAAATCTCACAATGCTATTTATCGCAAGGTGAGCACGTAATTACTGTGATTTGTAACATTTCAATTAAACGGCTTAGGCTTCATTCATGACAGGATTCTTAATAGCAGTGATCAATCCACATTCTTGAGAAGACTAATTCAGTGTCAGCGACTGGCATGTTCAAGGGCATTTCTGTAAGCTAAATTATTAAGCCCTGAATGAGCATATAACCTATCTTTGTACCAATTGTCAATTGATAGACATATATAACCACTATATGTTGTGAACTGAAGGAAATCTCCATTGTAGGAGGTTAGACAGGTCAACCCATGTGGATTGATAACTCCTCTTCAACATCCAATCCCTTCGGGACCCGTGTCTGAAGATCTATAATAAATCTAGACTTGAGTCTGCGCAGTTTTAATTCTCGATTGCCTCCTCTTTCCGAATTTGGAACATGGTTGAAGCAGAAAAATCGTAACAGATTTCTGTCACTCCCATGTGATTTGGCAAAATGTCTGGAGACAGGGTAAGATGCATCGTTTTTTCAATGGCCCTTGCATGTTCCAAAATTATTTTCTTAGTTGGATGAATGGTGCTCCCGATATACATAAGATTGCAAGGGCACATGAGACAATAAATACAAGAAAAAGAGTGTTGCATGTAAGAAATGTGTTGATCATTTTGGGCTTCTCACAACCTGGTATAAGATATATCAATTTTTGGGGGCTATTTAACACACCTTACATTTAGTGGAAGGGAAGAACCCCATCAACTCGCTAATTCGTGCACTCCTGGGGCTGATCTCAAAGTGACTCTGTACGAAGCTATCTTTGATTAAACGACTTCTTCGATATGTGACTTTGGGGTGGTCAGGTAAAACTTTTCCAATAATAGGATCAGTTTGAGAATGTGCCAGTTAAGATTAAGAACCTTGCAAAAGTTCTGTGCTTCAATGGAGAAGGTCGTGATCATTCTAAATTCTGGCTTTTCATTAATGGTTCCCTTGCGAGTATTATCTTGCAAAAGGCACTTCCTGGGGATTCTGTCTACCTGATTGAGGGTCTTGTTTAATAGCTCATCGGAATATCCCTGTATTCTCAATCTGTTAATGGCCTCAGCAGCTGCCTGTTCAAAATCTAGTTTCCTTGAACAATTTCTCTTTATACGCAACAGTTCCCCATAGGGTATGCTCTTTTTTAGGGGAGTAGGGTGGCTGCTACTTGCTTCCAGATTGAGTTTCCTGCCATTGGCTTACGGAAGAAGGAAGTGCAAATTTCACCATATGCAATGAAAACCTTGAGGTCCAAATAATTGACCAAAGTAGCACTTATTTCTCTGCTGAAGTGTAAATTGGCTGTGTTGTCATTCAGCACTTCAATATACTGTTCCACCTCCTTTCTGGGACATTTCCATGAAATAAATAAATTGTCTATATAGCAGTACCAGCCCACTATACATGACACCCATCTGTTGTTATTATCGGCCCATGCCACCTGCTTCTCCCACCAGCCTACGAATAGATTTGCATAGCTGGGGGCGAAGCAGGTGCCCATTGCCGTGCCTTTCAATTGTATATACAGTTGTTTATGGAAAAGAAAAATGTTGTTGTACAAGCAGAATGTTATAAACTCAATCAACATTTCATTATGTTCAGGAAATTTTAGCGATCTGCCCCAAAATAATATTTGATGGCTTGTATCCCTTTTATGTGGTCTATACATGTATACAAACTCGTGATATCTAGTACTACTAATCCAGCGAAAGGCCAGAAATTAACATTTCACAGTCAATGAAAATTTTCAATGGGCCCATAAACACATTCAAATTTCCTGGCTGTTTCGCTGGCGGTCACGTTTTGTAATTTCACTTCAATCCTGAATAGTTATCTCACTTGTAGACTCAAATTTATTTGAGAAATGTAGTCAATGTCTACCTAATCTTCACAGATCAACACTCTTCCTTTGGTTGATGGACCATTAGTTGAGTAGTTGATGGTGATTTTAACAATTAACTAACTAACTTTAAGATCCCAGTGAAATAACCACAGACTCTGGGTAAGATTAAATTAATTTTATCTAAATCTCAGTCATAAATGAACGCTCTTTAGTACAAATACACAGTGCAAACTCCATCAACTTTCATGGTAGAGAAAATGCATTTAGCAATAGATTCAAATTCACAGACTCATTCAACAAATCAATGCATTAGGAGTGGATAGATGTAGAGAAAAAAGGCATAATAAATCATACATTTGCCCCTAGATGTGGAATGGAGGAGGCGGACTTTCGACACATGATGTGGTCCTGCCCGAATCTGACTGCCTATTGGGAGGAGGTACTAACGACGTTGGGACTGGCGACAGAGTGAACGCTTACTCACGATATGGCGGTGAGCTTGTTGCATTGGTTTCCACGCACAAAACGCAATAAGGTGACAAGCAAATTTATAGACTTAGGCCTGATAATAGCCAAAAGAGAGTTAACCAGCCACTGGAAGCATAGCCAGGGGCCTAGATTGCAAAGATGGAAACACGAATTCCTTAAGTGGGCGGGGAGTGAAAGTGTGATCAAGTTACGGCTGGCGCATAGGTCTCAGAAGGAGACGATGTTAGAGGGGGCGCGAGCTTGGGAAGCGCTAATTGAGGAGCTGCGTAGAGCTGGTGGAGGCCAGGAAGATGAACCGACCAACTGCTAGACCACAGGGCGTTGAGCGGGTGGAGGGAATGGCGGGAACGGAAAAGGTGGTGAAAGGGGAGAGCGCGGGGGGCCCTGGGGATAGAGGCCGGGTAATAGTGACGGCGCAAAGTGGGCATGTACCTAGAAGTTACGACACATTGAAACTGGAACTGATGGGGGAGCACACTGGGGGAGGGATAGGGGGGGGAGGGGGTAGTAATTTTGTTGGGGGGGAAAGTTGAGGGTAATAGTTACCAGAGTGGGGAGGCTGTTAACAGCCAATGAGAGACGGGAAATAGGAACTTGGATAATACCGTACACTCTTATGGATATGTTGCCTGATAATATTGTATGTGAACTCAAGAGAGCAATATATTACTATGTATTTTATGCACCTATTGTGGAAAGGATGACGGTATGAAGGCGGTTGCGAATAATAAAAAAAATTTATTAAAAAAAATAAATAAATCATACATTTGCAAAAAGACATGCAAATTTGAGACAAAATAATAATTACCCAATGGTGAAAACCGGAAAACCAACCCTCTGGCCAAAGGACTGGTGGAGGTCCCCTGATTAAGAATCAGGAGACAAAGACTATAGGACAGGATCAGGACAGGGCAATACTTACTAGACTTCTCTACAAACTCGACACTCCGGGGCGCATCCCTTTCTTACACTCTCTCCCTCCTCGATATTCTTCCAGAATCTTCAATCTAAATCAGGTTGTCATTCAGGTATGAATCTTCCCATCCTGTTCTCTAATTTCCGCATTAGCAGCAGCTCTTGCCTCTCTCTTTCTATCTCTGCCTCTATGTCACTCTCAAATATCTCGCATTCGTGCTGTCTCGCCTCGTTTGCATCCTCACTAAATTTTAAGTCACTCTAGTTTAACCCTGGGCGTAGTTCGCATAGTCGCGCTACGCGAAGCTACACGAAGATGTTCTTGCACTACGCGAGCTAAGCGTAGCTTCGCGAGCGTGCGTAGTTGCTTGGGGCGCCCGTTCGCGATGTGTTTTTCTTGTTCGGGAGCGCGTTGTGCGTGTTTGGGGAGCTGTTTGCATGCTCGGGGATAATATCTCGCGATCTTATCCATGCGGTCGCCAATGGGCGCAGCCATCTTGTTTTTCAATTGTCCCGCCCGCTCACGATGCCTTATTTCCTGTTCCGGGTCGCGTATAGCGTGTTCGCGATGCGCATGTCGCGTGCGGGAGCGCATTTTACTTGTTCGCGATGATTATTGCATGTTCGCGAGAAATATCGCGCAAACTTACCCACGCGGTCGCGAATGGGCGCGGCCATCTTGTTCTATGCTATGGTTCTGGGCCTACTTTTCTATCCTCCTTTAATCTTTGGAATCCTTAGTTTTTTACACAGTTTTTCTGACTTTTTTTATTTATCATCTAGCTCTCTCAGTCCCTAAGTTTATATTTTGCATTTTATTTCTACTTTTACTGGTTTTTTTATACTTTTATTACTTCTTTCTTACTTCTTCCCCCTAACTTTCTTTTTTCCCTTCTAACTTTTCTTTTCCGCCTCCCACCCACCCCAGAACCATGGCCAAGGGCACTGCCACTAACGTCTAAAAGGGCAAGGGGCCTGCGCCCAAGAGCCGCCTGCCTTGCGGTAGAATGCATCCTGCAGGAGTGCAGGCCGGGCAGCTTTTTGGTGAGGCGGAGGTGGCCGCCCTTGTTTTTTTCCGGGAGCCTCACCGTCGGTGGGCGAAGGTGCGCCGGGCAGTGTTTCGGTGCTAAGGGGTCCGGCGCACCCATAACCAGCTGGCCCATCGGTGGTCTGACATCCTGGACCGGGAGCAGGACCTGTTGGACCTGCTAGGTTTCGAGGGCGTTGGGCTTGGTGAGTAACTTAGTATAAGTATTGTTGTGTATACATTTTTGACGAATAACAAGATTACTGCTGCTAACGTTGCTGATAAATTACGTTTCAAAATCTTCTGTGATTGTAGGACCCAGGTGCTCGGTGCTACTCTTACTTTGCGCTAGCTTGGGCTGATTAATGTAAGAGTTTATTTTAGAGAACTGAAGTTAGGTAATGCTATTGCTAGAGAGACTCTAGTCCTTCCATTGTACTCCTGTGAAATAGTGGTGGATGGATACTAGGTTTAATTAATATTAGTTAATAATTGTTTTACGGTCTGCGTGACGCCTCCTCTGTCACTGAGTGCTGCTTACCCCAGTCCTCCGTAGAACCGTTTGTAGTTTGTTTAGTGAGTGGTAGGATTAGCAGGGTCAGTCAGTAGCAGAACAAGATCAGATGCAACCAACCCACAATTTGGTGTATGCACAAATTTATGCATGTGTCCTCCATCTCATCTATGCATTTGATGGCTAAAATAAATGGAAATGCAGACTTAGTGAACAATTGGCCCATTTGGAATAGGTGATCTAGGTCAGGTGGTACTTAGGCTTCGTTAGTATGTGGAATCAGAATGATTATGGAACACTGGAGTGTTCATAAAAAGGTAGACGATCCGTGAATCCAGCAAGCAGCCCAATAGTTGAACCATCTGATTAGATAGGTCAATTTTATTGCAATTGGTGTTTCCTAAAATGTTTTTTGACTTTTTTTTCCAAATGATTTATTTGTTTCACAGCACTCCTTAATGTTTGTCTCTTTCTTTATTATATCTTACATGAACATCAGCACCACCCAGGGGCAAGAAGACAGGGTCCGAGTCGGCGGGACAACAACAACCAGGAGAGGACCGCTCCTCTACCGAGATTCCTGCTGCTGGCCCCAGTAAGTCCTCCAGGGGTTAATATTAACAATTATATTTCCCTAGCTTTTACTGCATCTTTTTTTTCCGAACTATTAATTATGGTTCCACTTTCTAATTCTATTTTTTACAAAAGCTTCTTTGACCTTGACTATCTGTTTCCAAATTCTGGTTATCCCTGCCTCTAAGTTCCTTCTAACTGCCTCTGCTATGACTCTCTGTACTACTAATACTATTAGCCTGTCTGTAGCTAAGCTTGCCCAGTTGGCCACTCTTTATTGAAGGTTTTCTTTGGAATAAAACTCAGATTTACCAATATTTCTAGCCACTGTGTCCTGTCCTTTGGGTTGTCCTCTTCTAGTCTTCTTAATCTTGAGGCTTTGACAATTCCCACCAATAAAATGCCCAACCAGATATTTGACTAGTATTTTGGATCGGATTGTACATACTACTACTGTTGTAGGGATTCTGCAGAGCCACATACAGAACTATGCACAAGAAAATAGGATGTTGGTGATGGGAGGTTGGACCTTACTCACACCCCAGTTAGAAGAACCCACAATCCCCTGACCGACTAGCTATAGTGTCTCATTAGGTCCCACTCCCGACCCCCCACACGAAGAAGATACACAATGATGATGAGACAGACAACCCAGAACATAATAACACCCTTTTGCTCACTCACTTGTCTAAGTCCACCCCACCACACCAAATACCACAGAGTCTATGTGTAAGTTCAAAATGTTTACTTTCATATAAGTAACAAGCTCTGTACGTCGTTATATGAAATTTTACTACAGCCAGCGTCAACAGCAAAAAGTATAAGATTAAAACAGTAATTACAAGTGCAGGACAAGACAAAAGATCTGTGTGAATTCTGGAAGACCCCTCACCATAGAACGTGGAAATACTGGTTACATCATGCATCATAAGCTCTGCAAATCTCTGGTTTGTAGAAGGGAATCTTCCGCCTATTATGAGAAAAATGCTGCGCGTTAGATAGTATACTGAAATAATGCAAGCATTTCGCAGTCATGGCAAAAAGTGTAACATGTACATGTGATGGCTAAGCAATACGACTAACCGAACTCCATAACAAAGTGGCTTGTTTTTCGACCTCTTCACTTGTACGTCATGTGTCCTCAAAGGCGTCTACTGCACAATAAGCTGCGAGGTATAATATGCGCAAAAACAGTAGTAGACATGATGAATCTAAAAGGGTTACATGGCTCAGGCTAACTTTCCAAAGAGTAGAGTAGGACTAGATGACCCTAGTGACCATATAACACTACTAGTGTCTGTATGCTGACTCTACTGCTCGAGTACCCGATTTGGACTAGTGATGATGTATGTTGTATGAACTTTTTTTTCAATCTTCCTAGTGAACACTAATAAAATAGGGGGAGGTTTCCAGACATCTAAAAATGTGTAATGTTTTTTCTAGGCATACTACCAACCACCAGTGCCGGCGGGGCCAGCGGCGATGGCGATGCAGCCATTCTGGAGGGGGCGGTAGACCTGGAGGCACCTGCAGGAGCTACAGGTGGGGAGCCAGCAGCAGTGGCGGGTGGTGGTAAGTTATATTCATTACTTCTTGACATTACTACTAGATGGAAGTGTGTTCACTACTTCACTGTACTGTGCGACTTATTAAGTTGTAGTGAACATTATACAACGGTTGAAGAAGACACCCTTTACTTAGCATTAGCAGCGTGAGTTGAGTAACCAATGGCCTCTTCTATTTGACTCCAAATCAGCTGTGAAGGTTTTATGGAGAAGACTAAAACTCAGATCAGATGACCTTGATGGATGTGTTGAACAAAGAGGGAAAGAAGGGTGGAAGGCGGGCGAGATGTAATATGACTGGCAGAGAAGGATATGTTGGAAGCATGCATAGGTGGCTGATAGGAATCAGATCAGATGCATGGGTTGTTGAAGGATGGGTGGAAGGTGAAAGAGGATGCCTGCCTGGGTGGGCGACACAGTATGGGTGGATACTAGATAGCAAGAATCATCAGTGGTGTTTGGTTCAAAGCCAAGGCAAGCAAGGAAGGAGCGGACGCATAGGTGGTTGTTGGTGAAACCAACTAAGGTTTGTTAAGAGATATATAAAAAAGAATGATAGACATTTACTTTAATGGATGTATGTCTGGATGTACTATCAATAGACAGCATAGTTGGAGACTGTCACTGGAGAGTCTTACTTTGAAGAGAATGTAAAAGAAACTGCTCCAGAGTAGCAAAGCTGAGGGGAATATAAGTAGTATTTTCAGAATACAGTTGACTCACAGTAGGTTGCAAGGGCATCTTTTATATATATTATCAAGCGCCTTCCTCCGACTCCGAGGACCACTCCCTACCTATGTTAATGTATTTTCGATCGTGTCAGCCAGCCTGCAAAGGGTGGCCTATCTGTTGGTTACACAATCAATGAAAGCAAAGTACCCTATGCAGTAGCGGTCGGTGGTGGGAGTGCTGGCGGGCGGTGATGTGGGGAGGGGCAGGGTGGGTGGGAAGTAAACTATGTATTACGGCCAAATACAGGTAAGTATTCATAAAAATAAATAAAACGATTTTCATTGTGTGCACTGCACCGCCAAATGCAATGCAGGGTGTGCAACAAAATTTGTTTTATTTATATATATGTATTGTTTAATTACCTGTGATTACCATAATCCATAGTTTACTACCCCCACCCTGCACCTCCCGACGTCACCGCCCGGCAGCACTCCCACCACCGACCGCTACTGACCTGATGTCGTATCACCATCTATAATATAAGCAATGATCATTGGATCCCATAAATAATCTGCCTTTTTGTAGTACCCAGGGCAGGGTGAAAGTGAAATTGAGCAATTGCCCTCATGTAACAGAGAGAGTATAGCCAGTGCCACCCGTAATACAAAAATATGAGCTTCCCCACCTGCAGACAGTAGTAGTAAATAAAACTAACGTGAGTCTGCATCATGTGACTCGTATCTGTTTCTCTTGGGTGCAAGCTTAGCTGGCTGAGCTGGCATGCCGTCTACAACAAGGTTATGTAATTTCGCTAAACTAGAGATAAGAACAAGACGACTGGTGTGTACTGGAGTACATAGTGCTAGTATAATGCCAGAAACTCCCACAAATTTTAGAGTCCGAGGAAGTAGGAGGATAGATACTTACCACAAATGTTATGTACTGTGCTTGCTAGTGATACGGTGCCACTATGAGTTGAATGAATTTTGAGTTACTGTTTTGCTAAGAGTATTGGTGACAACAATGTTCTTTTTCTTTCTTGATATAGATCCTCCTTCCCAACCAAAAGCTACGAGGAAGGAGTTGGCAGCCAGGGCCCGGCGCCATAAACTGGAGGCCATTCGCGAGGAATACCGGCTGGTGGCTCAGGCGGAGGAGGAGGAGGAGGCGGCTGCAGCTGCAGCCTTCTCCAATGCCCCGGGCCCCAGTCAGGCCCCACCTCTAGTTTTACGGCGCCGTGGTCAGGCAGCCGCCCGCCGCCGGGCCTCAATATCAAGCACTGCTGCCCCCCACCCTGGATGTAACTGCAGGGCATTTCACCGCCAGATGCTCCTCCGGATGGCCCGCTTGGAGGAGCACCTAGAGGAGCAGGTGAAGATCCTGGTTGACAAACGCCTGAAAGTCTGCCGAATTTAGGACCTTGTTGATTTGCCCCTTTTTTAATTCCTTTTGTTGGTGTGTGGGTTTTGGGCATTGGGGTTTTTTCTGGACATTTGGGACTTTTACTTTTGGACATTGGATGGGGTTATTCAGGTCAGAGTGGGATAGTTTATTTTTGTTAGGGTAATAAATTATATATTATTTACTTAAACATACAATGTTAATGTTTTGTGGGTGGGTTACTGTTTTACGAATTTACGTCACATGGTTTGTTACTTTGTTTCCTTGCTGCTGCATGCCCGCAGCCAGTGTTTGATTTAAAAGATCTGCCGATTTTGTAACACACAAACAGATAGATGCGGTACTCCTCACTGAGTTCTTTTATTGGTCCTACAATTACTGTCAGTCTCTCCTCCTAGTCCATTATACCTCCCACCAAATGTATCTTACCTGTGATTGATGATGATGAAGTTCGGCACAGTGATGGCTGCATGGTTAGTTTCCCAAGTGAATGGAGAAGATGCCATGGTTGTGGTGGTAGTAGTAGACTCTGGCACTAGCATTTGAAGAAAAAAAAAGAGACAGTCACTTGCCTGAGAGAGACTGTGGGAGGAGTAGTAGAACAAAGTAAAGTACAGCATGGGTGGGCAAACAGAAGAAGATCCTTGCCCTGCCTTGAAATTCAGTTAGTGTTGCTTTCACCACATCTGCCCCAGCAAGCGTGTGATCAATTGTTGGTGTACATTTAATGTAATCACATCACACCTCAATATAAATCACACAGCCCAGGGGAAGAGGGTTAGGTATTGATGAATGGATGGGAAGGGGGGTTTGGGGAAAGGTTTAACAAAGAAAAACAGACAGTATGCATGGACACAACAAAAGTAAAACACAATCTTGGAAAATTACCATGATCCATTATCCAAGAAATCTTTAAAGGGAGAAAAAGGAAATGCATGCATGATGATGAAGAGAACTTGATGGTTAATGAGTTGTACTTACTAACTACTACTACACAATTAGACAGTACAGGGCAGAAATTATTAATATGAAATTTGCCTTGCCTGTCTGCCCTCAGAGCGAACCAAATTACATGCTGTACCGGGCTTACTTTTATTTTTAAAGCTAGCAAAGAAAATGAAAAAATTGTTGTAGGGATCAATTACCAAACAAACCACAACACACAGTCGTAATGATTGAAGACAAAAAAGGAATCAAATAAATTAAAAGACGAATGATGAATGATACTAAAGTTACTGTATTATCCTGGTCCGATTGTGGAGTTGCATCATTCTCGTCATTCATCTTGGTCCTCCCTTCCATGGACACTCCGCACATCAATCTTGGGTACCACTGCCTGCCTGATGCGGATTGGTAAGGTAAGTGTGAGTTGTTTCTCCCACTATAGCACAGGGTAAAGGCCGGCCTGTAAGTGTAGATGGAAAAACAAAAGGGGTATTGAAAAATAACTGAATTAAAAAAAATAAACTCAATTACAGAGGAGTGCAAGAAGAGAAGACAAGACTCTTGAGAGAACACTTTCAGACTGACGCGGCTTGGATACATCGTGTCTACTCTACATCATTAAGCTACAACAACAACAGGACAGGAGCCAGCACAGAACAGACCAACCACTGCACAGGCCAGGCCAGGCACCCAACCCCCATTTACCTTCAATTTTGACAGAGCCAGACAAAAGGCATATGCAGCAACCTAGCATTTTCCAAATCAAGTGACTAAATCAATGCGCCACTGTCACTCATACCACTACACTCTACTCCAGTCCACACCACTACACGGACATGTAGCCTAGGTCTGCTGTGGTTCTTGTTGAATTATTGTGTTTACCTTTTATGCCATTCCATGAAACGCAGTTATTCCATCAATTATCTCTGATCCAACTGACTGACTGTGTGCAAAGATAGTATGGTCAGCATCATGACCGTGTGGTACGTGTTCTCCAACACCAACTCAGTCTGTAGTGACTGATTAAGTTTATAATATATTCCATATTACAAAATTGCAAAGGATATCGGCCTGCACCTGCAGCAGTAGGAGTACAATCTAGCTATTAAACAACAAGAAAACATTGACTGTCACTTGAGTCACTTACTTTGTAGATAAACTAGTATAGTTCGATTTCATGCACATTCACTCGTAGTCAGCAAGCATCCAATGCAATGCAAGCCATCATTCATAATAATCATTACCTGTATTGCTCTTCTCTTTGACTGTCAGATCAGATGCCTAGCCTTCTGACAGTGATGAGTTTCGGCTCAGAAACAAAACGGAAGATAGCTGTAGTCACGTTTCACTTCTTACGGAGGGACTGTTAGAGGCAACATGTATTGTACTATTCTCCATCTCCATCCAATGTCTGGCTTGCTTGAAATGTATTTAGGGAGAGTAAGGAAGATGGAGCAGGACTCTGAGGAGTGGAGTGGACAGTTATGCACAGACGTGCAACTCCAATAGGGAAATAAAAAGAGGAGACGGTGTTGATGGATTTGTTGTGATTAGATTTGAACCAGAATAACAGATACACACACAAAGAAAGGAAGAACAATTTGAAAGCCTAGTTGTCAGGGAAGAGGAGCTCGTCCTCAAACTCTGGTGGTAAAGACAGAAGTACGTCATGTAACCCACTACATATGTCATCGAAGTCGCTCTCCTCTTCCTGCTGTGATTCACATATTTTTTACTCCGGTGGTATAAAGTGCTGATTCATTTTGATCATGGTTAACCTCTCCACGCTTTTGGGCGAGAGACTGGTCCTTTTCACAGTAACAATGGCACCAGCAGCACTAAAAACACACTCTGAAGAGACACTTGCAACAGGGCAAGCCACATACTTTATCGCCAGCCTGCTGAGCACTGGCCATTGGCTTCTTTTCCCATTCCAATACACCAATGGGCATTGCTCCATGAAGACCTCTGTTGTGTCATCCAGATAGGCCTGAACCAACTGCTCAATGTTCAGGGGTGCTCCAATTTGCTTGGCCTCTTTTGCCTTTGCATCAGTAATGGACGTACAAAACCCTTTCCGTAGAAACCAATCACCTGCCGTTTTTTTAAATGTGGCTGATGATCCTGTTGGTGCTGTTGTTGATGTTATTGCTGGTAGTGTTGGTGACTTCTGGGAGGCAAACGCACTGCTCTCAGGCTCTGAAGTAGAACTTGACTCTGGGTTTCCTGTAGTACTTTTTCTGGCCTGGGGTGGCGGGCCTCTAATTAAGAGCCGTTCGTTTTCAAAGTCAGTGGCTTCCTCAGCTATCAAAGTTTTGTACTTGGCAACATCCACTTCTGAAAAAGGAATTACTTAATTACTGCTCAGCAATAATTTGTAACGTGGATCCAAAATTGAGGCAATAATGTAATGTCGATGTGACACAATGTTATTTTGAATCCTTGTATTTTCACATGAGCAAACGGCTAAGGTGCCCGCCAAATAATATGCGTCTACTTTGTCATCCACACCTGCATATGTTTCAGACATCTCCTTCAGCTCTTGCTCTAGCATGTACAACAATGGGATAGCTTGGCCCATAGTACAGTCTTCCCTGCTGACTTCACGTGTGAAGGCCACAAAAGGAAGTAGCATCTCTGTCAGGCATTTAACGAGGTCCCATTGGGCCATCTCAACGGTCATGCCTTTCACAGTAGGATCTCCTGACCTTATCATGACATAAGCATTGAGTGATATTGAGTTGCTTAAACAGAAGCTCAAGCATGTAATAAGTTGAGTTCCAACGTGTTGGCACCTCCTGGATGAGTGCTTTGACTGGCATTTTATGCTCACATTGAATGACCCTCAGCTGCTTCTGGGCTTTAAAAGAATGGTTGAAATGTGTGCATATTCTTCTGCAGGTGGTCAGTAAATTGCTGACTTTGCTTTCATTTTTCAGAAAGACTTGAACAACAATGTTAATGCAGTGTGCCAAACACTGGATCCTGAAAAAGCCACCATCTTTCATGGCCCTAACTACATTACTGCCATTGTCCGTGGCAACAAAACCAATGTTAAGCCCTCTTGGTCGCAGCCACTCAAACACCTTGCTGTTAAACTCATCCAAAATGTTTGCAGCAGTATGAGATTTCTCCATAGCAAACATGGCTACAGATACATGTTTGCGAGTGTCAATAAAAATCTCAGCAGTGTCAACAACACCTGCAGATATCTTATCTTTAACACCCGAAAAAGAGACCCAGTGTGCAGTGATGCACATGTAATCAGTGGCTTGGCAATTGGTCCACATGTCTGTTGTCAGGTAGATACTCTGAACAGCACTCTGTTTTAAGGTTTTTCCAAGCAATTCCAGCACGTCGTGATGTAGTGCTGGAACAGCAACTCTGGCAAAATAGTAGTGGCTGGGAACCTTCCATTTTGGGCAGATGGATGTCACAAATTCCAGAAAACCCACCCCTTCAACAAAAGAAAAAGGGAGAACGTCCAGTGCTCACATTTTAGCCAGCTTCGCATTGTACAAACGTGCTATTGGGTGGTTTAGTCCGTACTGCCCCTCCGGCCTAGTAAAGATGCTAAGAATGGTAAGCTGCGTGGTATTCCTTCCTGTTATGCTCAACGTCACACTTTTTTTTAAAGCAGTACTCCTTGGTGTCTCAGGCTTACTCTTACTCTTGTGCCACTGAGATGTTGCTGAGGATGTGGGCGTTACCACTGCAGTGCTGGGGACAGGGCTACTTTGTGTACCACTACCACAGAGAATGTGTCCCTCTTCTTCTTCTTCCTGTTCCACCGTGAGCGGAACGTCTACTCATTTATCCCACCAACAGCAATAGTTACAGTTTTTTTGCGACGAAGGTGCTCCTCCCACTAGATTGCATGGTGTTTTTTCAGATGGATCATTTGGCCTCCAGTACCATAGTTTGTACCAAGCTTACCACGACTAACAGAAGTATGACAAATGGAGCATATAGCAATGTTCTCCTCCTTTCCGCTAACCGTAAAGAAGTCCCACACTGGGGAGCTTAACTTTTGTCTCCTGCTGGAGGTGCCCCTTCCAATGCCGGATGAACTGAAGGATGTGCGTTGAATTTGACTCTGTGCAGTACCACTACCTACTTCTACTGAGGTGGTGCTTGTGCTGGATGTAGGACGCTGCCGGCCCTTTGCTAATGTAAATATGGAAGCTGGAGGCCGTGTTGGTGTTACCTGTGTTGGAGGTATGCGTGCTACATCCCTCGCAGCCATTTTGGATAGGGTAATAATGTTGGTCTCCATCTCCTCTGGGCCGGGAGTGATGTTCGTGATGACTGGCTCATCATCATCATCATTATCAGCAGCAGCATCCTGCTCTTCTACATCAACCTCCATAAGTGTAAGGCTTTCTGGAACCTTCCTTTTTCCATGCCTGCTCTTGGGACGTGTCTCCCTCTCAGACTCAGTTTGTGGCTTCCAAGTGGCATCTAGATCATCAGAAGGCGGGCTTGCGAAGAACTTGATGGACTAACCCTCCTTTTCCTTGCTGGGGATTTGGAAGAGAATGGAACTTCTGAAGGAGTGGCTTCCTCTTCTTCCTCTGCATGAGGCTCAATTTCCTGAACTGCCCCTACTTCGGGAGAAACAACAACTACTATTGCGGGCGGTGGTTGCGGCTGTTGTTGTTGACCACTTATCTGATGTGTTCCCTCCTGCATTGATTGTGTACTACTTTGAGATAGCGATAAGTTTAGTTCAGGCTCAGCATCACTGCTTTCCACCATTAGGCTGGCTACCTCTTCCACACTCATCTGCTTGGGCCTGGGTTGGTGGGTTGGGCCCACTGATGTGGAGGTGCTGCCCCCAGCTAGGCCCCCGGACACCGCTCCTGCATGTGTCATTTTTGGTGTCCCAAAAAAGGTTTTGGGTGGCACACCAGACTTAAGTGACACTTCCTTCTCCTTCTGTTCCTTCTTCTCAATGGCAACTTTCTTGGTACTGGTGGACCTGTGACCTGCTTTCATTCGGGGCATCTTCTTCAGATGTCAACAGCACGCAGTTGCACAAGTTGCAGAGATGGCTGGTCAGGTCACTCACACGTCACGTTGTGTACAGCAGCAGGACGTCGGTCTGGCACCACAACGGGCGATGATGACACACCTCCTCCTCAGTCTTTTGTGCTCCTAAAAGCAAAGAAGCCAGAAGAACATCAGTCAAAAGATAGTGCAATCAAACTAATATAATATATAACTTCTTAGTGTGTGGTGGGTGGTCACAATTATTACATTTTATTAAGTCGGTGAACAACAACAGTGTAGCCATTTATGAGACTTTGACAACAAGGCCAGGGCTCCTGGTGTACTACTGTACTGTGTACACTCAGGAAGAATAAGAATAGCAAAGAACAAAAACATAAATATAGTGTAGCCTGTTTGCCCTAAATAACATTTTGTGCATCACATGGGATGGATGCAGCATCAGGGAGCAACAACGAACAGATCCACATAAAAAGGCATTTATTTACAACACCCAAAAAGTGAAATATACCCAAGAAAAAAAGTAAAACCCACATTTCGCAATTCAATCCAAAGCCATACATGATGTTGAAATTCAACGCACAACACAAAAACAGTTATTTAACTTCCATGCACCCGTGATGATTGATGAGTAGTACCCCTGGGCCTACTGGCAGACTAGGCCACACGCTTGGAGGCCTATGGAAAAAGCACAGTGGCTGGTCCCACAAAATGGCCACCACCACATGGCCAGGCCACCCACAAAAACAAGAAAAGGTCAGGAATACAAGACAGACAATGCCGGCCTATGGCAAAAGTACAATGCCTGACTTCACAAAATGGCCGCCACCCACATGCTCAGGCCACCCACCACAATAATAACAAAAAAGTGAATACAAAGGACAGGAACAGGAAGTTGGAGTCTCTGTGGAACTTACTTCTCTTTTAAAATTGTTTTTAAAAAAATAAAAGTGACTCCGTGCTCCAAAATACAGCAAAATGACAACCTGAGAAGTTTTTATAGCAAAATGCACAAAATCAGCGTTTTCGAGAAGGTTTTATGTTGCTTGAGAGATATTGTTTGCCAGATTGCAAATTCTGCGTGTTCGGCATCGCGAACTGTACAAAACGTCGTTATCGCGTGCGCGAACACGCATAATGAGAGCGCGAAAATGAGAAAAACTGTAAGTCCGCGTTGTCGCGCTGTGCAGAGTTCCCAAAAGTACGCGAGCTGAATTCCTAGGGTTACCTACTGGCTGAAAAGCCCTATTTATTTAACACACACCCAAAAACTGAAATTCCAAACCACCTTTTGCAATTCATTCCAATGCCATCCATGGTGTTAAAATTCAACAGACAACACAAACAGTTTTTATGCACCCATGATTTGATGATGACTACCTCTGGGCCTACTGGCAGACTAGGCCACAAGCTTGGAACAGAATGGCAAAAGCAAGCACATTGCCTGGATGGCTCCACAAAATGGCCGCTAGCCACCCACAACAACAAGAAATGGAAGACAGACAATGTAAGCCTATGCCAAAAGCACACTGCCTGTCTTTACAAAATGGCTGCCACACACATGGCCAGGACACAACAACAACAAGCATAAGCCAAGGGGAAAAAGAAAAGACATGCAGGCCTTTATGGAAAAAGAAGCACACTACTAAACTACCGCCACAAAATTGCCACATGGGCACTCACAGTCACAACAGGCCATGGAAAACAATGAACTGAAGCAGGCCTATATATGACCGGACAAAGGAGGCCTGCTAAACAACACAGCTTTAATAAAAAAATGAAAATCAACAGGGCTACGAAAGGATTGGAAAGAAGTTACACATCAAGCACACACACACATCCAACGAAGGTATTTAACACAAACACACCCAAACAGTGAAATACACCACAGCCACATTTAGCAATTCAATCCTATGCCATCCATGCCCTACATGATATTTAAATTCAACAGACACCACAGAAACATGGACCCATGGGTACCCTACTGGCTGAAATTGCAAAGAAAAACAACTAGGCCCCTATTGAAAGTACAGGCCACCCACAACAATAAATTTTAAAAACAATGAAAATCCCAGAAAAATGTAGGTACAAACAAGCCCCAATGAAACAAACATGTATACCAATTCTCCAACTTACTTGTAAAATTAAATCTCAAGTCAAGAAGTCCTCAAATAAATCCAATCCAATGATATGATGCAGCAGACAGACACAAAAAGTGATCCTTCCAGCTCCAAATCCAAATGAAAGTGAACAGCACATGGACAAAGCACTGGGAGGAGCCTGCTGGACAGGAACAGGAAGTTGGAGACTCAGGGGCACTTCCTTCCTCTTGAAAAAAAGAGTAAAGAAAAAAAAGGACTCCTTGCACAAAAGACTACAGCCAAATCACAATCTGAGGAGTTTTTCTGAGCAAAATGATCATTTTCGAGAAGGTTTTATGATGCTCGAGAGATATTCTTCACCAGATTGTAGTTTTTGCATGTTCGGGATCGCGATCTTACCAAGACAGCCGGCGGAAGTCAGCTCGCGTGTCCGAATGACGAGTTCGCGTTCGCACACTCTCGCGGGATCGGGCGGCCATATTAAAAATCTTGTGGGGCACGCGAATGAAAAGAAAATCAAGTTGGTGAACGCAGAATCATGGTAAGACGTTACCGCGCGCGCAAGAATGAATATTGAGCATGCGAGGAAGCAAAACAACTACGCTACGCTGTAGATTGCGTAGCAATCTGCAACTTCGCGCTCTACGTGAATCACAAAGTTACACTAAACTTCGCAAACTCCGCTAGCGGAGCGTAGTTCACCACCCAGGCTTACTCTAGTTATAGTCTTCATTTCTGCATGTCCCACCCTCAAAAGTTGCAAATATTGATGGAATACAGACTTTGATTGGGAAGGGGCAGGGTAGGTATCCTCACCTCATGCTGACATATTCTTTTTAATAATCCTCTTTTTGTTTGACAAAACCTTCCCCTTTAGCTCATTAGATGATTTAATTCTATTTTATTTCCATATATCTAATGTTGCAAATTAAAATAACAATTTAACTGTAGTTCCACAGTCGACAATAATTCTCACACGTCTCTTGTCCTTGAATCTTGGCAGCCGTTCAGCCACACGGTCAGCGGGTCACATCATGACTTCACTGCGCATGCGTAGCTTGCCTCCATCTCGCAGCCATCTTTCTTTCACTATGTGTAACAGAAGGCCCAAGCGTACACTATCAATAAAGGAATCATAAACAAATGTTAATTTCTCAAATCCATGATTTTCACTGTTCACCACCCACTTCTGCTCTATCCCAAGTTATTATCTCTTTCTTTAAGCATTAGTAGCAATGGCACTCTTTTAATTCAGGCAAGCATATGCCGGGAATGCGGTGTCTCAAGACATCATGTTAATAGTTCTTGCGTATGCGTGAGAGTTTTCCCTCTCAAACAGGTTAGTCATGTTACTATCTACACAATCCTAGTTCGCTCATGCGCAAAAGCATTTTTCAGTTTAAAGCGGATTTTAGTCGCGTTGCATTTTATTCTTTGATACTTCAGCATGCATAAAGCTCTCTTCCCATATGTAAATTTTGTGCATGTATATTGATTTTGTTTTCTTTACTATTTCTACAGATTAGTATTGTTAATGAGGGATTGCTCTAAGCAAGTTTTGTTTTCTTGTATCCTTTATCCATCACTACCATCAGCATATCGGGCTCCCACCTGATATTCAAAATTATTCTGATGAAGTCCGTCGTGTCACGTACATGGGATGGCAAAGTTTTAACAAAGGAGGCAAGAAAAACAATCAAAACATTGTGACATATGTGCAGTGAGAATGCCTTTAGGTGAAATGATGGGGTGTCCCGGGGGTTGGTTGACATTTTTATGAATTTTAGGAAGATGATAAAATGTCAGTGTCACTGGATGGGAACAATTCAAAAATCTCAATTCTTCCTGATCAAGCATCCCCAGGCTGACCCATCTTTGTATAATTTCATGATATTCAGTGATACACAAGTTGTATCTTTCTTTCATAACTTTTTTATAATAGGCAGTGTCAGATAATTGTCGTAGTGCTTCCTTGATGTAGTAATCAGTAGTCATTAACACAATGTTGCCCCCCTTGTCAGATGGTTTGCATACAATGTTCGGGTCTTGTTGGATTCATCTGTTCCCACGAGAGTTTCGATTTAACGTGGTTGGATCTGATGGTCTTGGATGTTTTCATCCTCATTTGATGTAGGTCATTTTTCACTGAGTCTTCAAAAGCATCTATCGTATTGAATGGCATGTTAGGGAAAAAAGTTGATTTTGCTTTAAAGCCTAATTAGTATTTTTCTGTTCAATTCCAAAATTCTCAATGTCCCTTACATCTTCCATTCCAGGGAAGGATTCCTGGTCAGATAGTATTCGATGGATATCCAAATCATCTACTGTTAGTATATATCCATCTGAGCTTTTCTAACTTCTGAAGTGGATCTTATTAGAAGCTGCTCAAAAGAACCTCGCAATTTGAAGAATTTGTATAACTTCAATTTCCGTGTGAACAGATAGAGGTCAGTCCAGGAATGGGTATTCTCAAACTTTTGAGTAGGGCAAAACGTTAATCCTTTCTTTAGTGTAGTTTCTTCAGTTTCGGTAAGTTTCCGGGGTGTTAGGTTAATGATGGCCGGTTCATCCACTTGATCTATTTCCTGAAGCCCCTTTTGCTTTTTGTCTGTGAAGCTATACCTGTACTTGTTGTTGCCTTCTTGCCTTGTTTTTCTTTTCTTTGCTGGGTTTTTCGTTCCTGGGGTTTACTTCGTCCTCCCCGTTGCCATGTCTGTCTCAATAACTTGAACTCCTTGTGAAAAAGGGAGCGTTTAGGAATTTGATTGTCACCCTCTTCCCCTGATTGTTCGTTGTCTGTTGTTATATCTGATTCCGAGGTCTCTCATTGCTCAATAATTTTGTGGGTAGCATTACTTCTGAGGGCTCTTCTTGAAGCATCATATTTACTTGCGAATGTCAGCACCCTTCCTTGTTCATAATCGTGTGCATCACGATTGAATTTGGTGTGCTTTCTTTGTTTGATTTTACCCTCATAGGCTATCAAATGTTTATTCATTTCTTCTCTGGTTTTAGCATCTGGCTCCGTAGTGATGGCTGTTTCCAACTCCTCTATTTCTTTAAAGGCATTTTTCCCTATCGCTCCAGGCAAATTTGATGAGTGTCTTCAGCATGCCCACAGAAGATTCTGTTGTATACGCTGCCCACTTGTCCAGTAAATTGGGATCAGGGTTCTCGTAGGCGGGGACCATATAAATGCTTAACCCACGAGGGATACAGTTCACTTCTATGTAGTTTTGAAGGGATATTGCCTCCCACCATTTCCGGATTTAGCGCTCGTACAGTCTCTCAAGTCTGCCAAATTGCGCATTGAGTCCTCTCTGTATGTTGGATGATGTGCCCGTTGCACACTCATCATTCGTTTAATCAAGTTTAAGAATCAAGTGTAATAATTACTGTGAGTTAGGCACAGAACACCATCCTCGCTCCAACGGTAAATAATTGGTACGATCACAATCACATAAATGATTTCATGTTGTCATCAACGGGACTTACGAATCCTCCGACACACCCGTTTTGAGTATTGAGTGAAGTCTTCTAAGACAGGTACAGTGTCATCAGTGATATCACTGACCATGTCATGAATGATGTAATATGTGACGTCATGAGCAGTGCATTGCGGGTGCGCAAGTTATAGTTAGCTGAACTAACTATAACAGTGGAATTTCTATGGTTTTTAAGAGTGAAATGTCCAGCTGACTATAACGTCCCTGAAACATGTTTTTTTCAGTGAATTTCAAATGTTTTTTAAATGCTAATTTCTAACTATAACGTACCTGAAACCTATGTTTTTTTCAGTGAATTTCAAAGGTTTATAAATGCTAATTTCTAACTACAATGTCCCTGAAACCTATATTGTTTTTAAGTAAATTTTAAAACGACGTGCATACTTTTTGTAGTGAAAAACTAACTGTAACAGTAGTCCGTTATAAATTATAATTTAACAGTGTTTAAAACTTAATTAGCACTAATTAACATATAAGTGTGGAAAAAGTGTGACGCAGCAGCTATGATACCTGACTTCGAACAACAGCGTTCACAGTTCGATTCCCGGCTCCAGCGGCAGGTTAGCCCACCACTATGTCACTGTGAGCAACACCTTGCTTAATCTTCCCGACACCCCCGAGCGCCTGGACACCTCTCCGGGATAGCTGTACGCTTTACAAATGCTGGTATTTTTTAATTTAAAACCATAGTGATGAGAAATATTAGCACGTATTTTATTTTTCTTCTATTCTGAACGATATTTTTTTTGTCTTCTATTTAGAATTATGGCAAATAATAGATGTTTTTAGTCACGAGAAAGGAAATGACACGGTTTGCCGGGCAACAGTCTTTAAGCTCTCCAACGTATGTACATATTAAGGAGCTTATACTGGTGAGGATCGAAATCGAAACCTTTACCGCTTCACATTTTGTAACTTTTCCCAACACGTGCACAAGTTAAACAGTGAAAACGTGAGCACGTGTTAACTGTAAAACGTGACATCTAAATGGGTGGAGCCGCATCTTCTTCCCATAGACTACTCAATAACCAAAAAGTATATAAACCACACCCATTGATCGATTAGTTTCATTTTTGTGAGTTATTTACGCATTTCCATTCTGTGATGCAGGTTCCCTTTTGTAGCGTCAGATTCTTCTTTTGCGACAAAAATACATTTTACGGAGATGTAAGTTGTTTGATTAAGGCACAGTAGATATTATTAATATGTAGCTATTTGTCAATATTTAAAGATTTATATTTAGAAAAAAGTGTTATTGGTTGTTTTTGCCATTTATATGTAACGTCAGCAGCTTGTTTTGAGAAACAGACAGAATAGAGCAAACACTGTTCCTTTTCTGACTCCTTTGAGCTCATATAGTGTGACTTTGTATATTATAATATTGACACTATACTTGACCTCAGAGGTGTTGGTGACCTATGAGCGCAAAGATTAAAGATTTATATGTAACGTCAGCTGCTTCTGGTTCTTACTCTGACCCCCCCTGGGATCATATAGTGTGAGTATGTATATTGTAACATTCACATTTATACTGACCTCAGAGGAGTTTATGGCCAATCGACGCGAAGAGGAAAGATTTCAATGTCCCGGAGAAAAAAAGCTTTGAACATATGTTCACCGCTGGAAAATATTTTGTTATTGATCTTGTTTTGTGTTCATGACTTTATTTTCCTTTTCCTTTTGTCTGGCATCAGTGACACTGTGTATATTCTAGTACAGTGTCATATTTTCAGACAATACGAGTTGGGGATTTGTCGGCGGGAGGAGTAAACAATCTGAAATACAGCTTACTGACCTTTATAACTTACTTGATAAGATATTTTTACCGTGAGATTATTTTTCGAAATTGCAGTTTAAAAAAAGATTGTTTGCATAGATTCTTTCTTACTGAATACCTTTGATAAACCCTACATTTCTAAATGATATTTTGTTATTTCTCTTTTTCTCTGTTGCTGATCCTATTCACCTTCTCCCTATAGAATATATAAGACCAGTAGTGTATATTATTATACTACTATCCTATATGTTCTTAAAGGAGTATGTGATTTGTTAGCGGAGCAGTGAGCGACCTCTAAGCACTACGACAGAACTTTCCCGAGCTCTACAGAATAGAAATTGTAAAAAATGATGAAGCGCACATTTCTATGTAATATGAAGTCATTTGTGTTTAACTGTTTTTTACTTGTTATTGTTCTTGTGACCTGAGATGATGTAGTGCGGGAGTGTTTCTTGTAGCACTTCTTCTCTACTTTATCTAAAAGTTACTCATGCCCTCTTATATTAACAAGAATATGGGGCAACACCTTTACAAACTATAGGCGACAAAAAGAAAGGGAGGGTGTGGCCACGCTTAAGGGATATTTGATGAATTGCATTTTTATTTGTCCCCCTTTGATATATACAGCTACACTTTCCGAAGAAAGTATATTTGTAATTGCTTAATAAACACTGTTTCAAACCTAGACTGAAATTTTTGCAGCGCAACCACACCTCCCCGTCTGAAAAGTAAACATCACATTATAAGTAAATAGTGCTCATGGGAAGTATCCCACCCGCAGACGTAATAAAAACAAGACCGCAACACACTCTGTTATTTTCCCGCCGTGATCTGTACGCCCCACGCAAATTAATATAGAAAAACGATTTTTACATTCACAGTCCCTGTCCACCACCTTGTGGCCACTATAAAGAGTTAATAGTGTTCCTACCCTCCCCTCTACTAATTTGTTTTCCCGTACTCCTTTGAAGTGCATCACAAAATGGCTCACAACAGTGAACCGTTCCCGGCCAATAAGGAGCAAACTTGTACTCAGTACACTTTAGCCAATAAAATGTCCATGGTGTTCAGCAGAGGGGGAGGAAATGGCTGCCAACACTTCTACTTTTAATGCTTCACAGCCAATAAACATTACGCTTGGGAAGGCACTGCTTGGAACACATTACCCAATCAGATGTCCCTGAAACTCCGTGGAGGGGGAGGGAATCGCTGACAACACTTCTGCTTTCAAGGGTTTGCATCCAATGAACATTAAGCTTAGGAAGGTCCTGCTTGGAACACGTCAGCCAATCAGATGTCCCTTCTACAGCGTGGAGGGGGAGGGAATGGCTGGCAACACTTCTACTTTCAATGGTTCGCAGCCAATGAACATTAAACTCTGGAAGGTCCTGCTTGGAACATGTGAGCCAATCAGATGTCCTTGCTACTCTGCGGATGGGGAGGGAATGGCTGGCAACACTTCTACTTTGAATGGTTTGCAGCCAATGAACATTGAGCTTGTTGTTGGAACACCTCAGCCAATTAAACGTTAATTTTGTTCCGCGCACAGGGACAGAACATGCCCTCCCACATAATATTAAAATTCCTTTAACAAAGTGACACTATCCGTGAAAAAAGTGAACACCCCATTATAAGTAAACATTACCCCACGCATTATATTAAAGGAAGGCCGCAATACGGCGCATTGTTATTTTCGCGATATGATTTCCAGAGCCTACTGAACATTGCTGCAATACCATGCATCGTTGTTTTGCGGACGTGATTTCCACGGCCTACACAACATTCACACTACCTGTGTGTGCACCCTACACACTGCTTGCTGCAATATGGCGCATTGTTTTCCCGACTGGATTTCCAGAGCCTACACAACCTTGCCACAATACCGTGCACCGTTCTTCTGCGGACATAATTTCCATGGCCAACGCAACATTCAAACTCCCTGCCTCTACACCGTACAGACTGCTTAAACTAAGTCCACAGTGTTCTTACTATACCCTCTTATACAATTATTCTCTTTTTTTCCCTACTCCTTTCAACTGAGTCACAAAATGGCTGTCAACACTTCCTAGTTTCAATGGTTCGCAGCCAATGAGCCGCATGCTCGTGCTCGTAACGCCTCAGCCAATCAGATGTCAGAATTCTCAAATATTGATAGCTGTAAATTTGATATTTCTCAAAAGCTACTGAACGGATTTACCCCATTTAAATAAAAGCGTGCTTTCTGGACCAAGACCTTTCTCCCTGCCAAATTTGGCGTAATTCCGTTCAGCAGTTTGACCTGTAACCTTGTCTAAAGTTACCTATGGAAATTGTATGGAGAAAACATGTTTAGGGACCCCCCTTTTTCTCTCAGCCCCCTTCACGAATCACCCCCAAACTTTCAAGATAGGAGCTGATCTGAAAAAAGAATTTTGGGGGAAAATTTCGTAAAGATTCGTCAAACAACACCAAAGTTATAAGCAAATCAAAAAATGCTTTTCCTATGGAAACTTGGTCCTAACTATAACGACCTACTGGCGACCGCCAGTAGGTAAGATATATATATATATATATATATTTGGCAAAGATACATGACTTCAAGTGGCAAAATGAATTTCTATTAATAACAATGGACATCACAGCTCTATACACGAGCATAAGCCACAAAGACGGCCTGAGGGCAGTGAAATATTACCTCAGAAAACGAGCTGCTGTACATGAACCACACAACAAAATGCTCATTGACATGATTGATTTCTGCCTCCACAACAACATGTTTTTATTTCAGAATGTCCTCTACCAACAGCTACGGGGTGTTGCTATGGGGGCCAGTTTCTCCCCAGCTACGCCTGTCTTCACATGGGCTGGTGGGAGGAACTGGTCCTTCATAGTAAATTCTCAAACACTCTGGAACAAAAAGTAAAATGTTGGTGGCGATATATATTTTGATGATCTGTTTTTAATATGGCACGGTTCTGAATCAGAGGCTAAAGTATTTATTGATGAACTGAATCTTAATGATATTAATTTACAATTCACGGCTAATATCAGTGCTGAAATGGTCACATTTTTAGACGTGGAAGTGTATATAGAAAATGGGAAGATTGAGACAAAAATACACAGGAAACCTACAGCAGTTAATTCGGTGTTACACACAACCAGCCTACATCCTAGACACCTTGCACAAAGCATCCCCTATGGGGAAATGATCTGACTGAAAAGGATCTGTAGCACCAACGGTGAACTACAGAAGGCTCAACAAAATAGCCGACTTAGATTCCTCCAACGGGGCTACACTAAAGAATGCATAGATGCTTCTATTTTGAAAAGTGGGTTAGTCAACAGGGACACTCTTCTTAAACTTCAGAAATCAGATACAACTGATGAGGCTCTTATACCACCACCCAAACCCAAAAACAAGGCCAATGATGAATTTAGGATGATAGTGGGTTATAGGAACCAGAGTAAGGAAATTAACTGCATCATCCAAAGAAACTGGCTTCTGGTAAAAAATTACCCTGTACTAGGTCACACATTACCCACTATGCTCTCAATCACCAACAGAAGAGCTCCCAATATAAGAGACAGGCTGGTGCAGAATAATCCTGTTGACAAACCAAAAGGCAACTGGCTAAGCCAAAAAAAGGGCTTTTTTAAATGCAGAACCTGTAAAGCCTATCAATTTGGCATCAATACTCTATCATACAGAACAGCATTTAGTGAGCAGGAACAAACTATCAATAGAGCCCTGTCTTGCAAGACTGAATATGTTGTATATGTTCTCTTGTGCCCGTGCGGGTTTAGGTACGTGGGAAGCACCAAGCTGCAGGGGCACAAGAGGATCTTGCAACATATCAGAGCAATCAGCAATCAAGATCCTGTGTATCCGGTGGCCAGGCATTTTAGTGAGCACCACCAATCAGATCCCAAACATCTAAAATATCTCATAATAGACTGTGTACCGTTTAACAGACGAGGTGGGGACAGAGAGAGAATCCTATGAAAATTAGAAGCTCGTTATATTCTAGAACTGGATTCCAAAAGCCCCAATGGTCTCAACCTAACAGAAGATCTATACACATGTCTTTAAAGACAAATAATATATATATATGTCTTATGATGTAAATTTCTGTTTATTTGTTCTGTTCTGTTCTGTTTCTTGACTTCTCTGTGACTGCTAGTTCAGGGCATAAAGATCTTAAGTAAACATCTAATTAACTAACAGCATTCTAGAGCTATAAACTGTAAAGACGCAGCTAACCATAGCCTCTGGTCACACAGAAGTCCTTACAAGATATTGGTTTTAATCTTGTTTTTTAATTCACTATTTTTTTAGTTATTTAAATAACTATTGACAAAGGCTTTTGTCAAAAGGATATGGCATTTTGCACCTTATTTGCACCTTTTTGCACACAATGTTAACAGGCCGAGCTTACAACATGTAGACCTAAGTATAGCATATTAGATTGACAATAGATACACAGATGCAATTCAGTATCTCTGTATATTGATTTTAGGATTTTTTTTTTAAATCTTCTCATACAGTAATTGTATCTATTTGTGCATTTTAAATGATATACATGGACGTTGCATATGACAATATAAGCTTATGAAATATGTCCACAAAACATTGAAGGTATGTTTACGACACATTTGTGTCCAGTGGCGAGTTCATAGCTATACTTTGTACCTGCAGAGGTTTATTTAGACCATGATAACTACTACACACCTCTTCAAACTGATTTTATGATATTTTAACATCTTTTTATACAGATATCCCATCTATTTATTCATTTATTTATGTATTTATATTAACATGCATAATGTTGGCGGGTGTGAAAAAAAGACCATAAAACAGTTAGTGAATTTCACTCATGTCGAGTTAATTGAACAGGTATTTATACCACTATGTAATATGCATACTGGTTCAGTATATAATCTAACTACTCCATAGTATGTTTGCTTGGTTAACAATACTATGATTTATTTGCACTGTCACTTTAACATTACCTAAAAAAATCACTAAAAAAATAGTATTTAAATGATCAGCTGACTTCCATGCGTGTCATGTGATCAAGGCTCTACGGAGTTGAAACGCGTTATGGCGTATGTACCTTAAGACAATAAACTGATTGAATGCACCGAGTTGTGGTCCGTGCTCCTTTCTTCAGAAATTGAAGCGCCAAGTGATGATGACTAGACAGAGGTAGAACTAAGACATAATCAAACCGAGCAGTAGTGGCTTTAAACCTAAATCCCACCTGATCCCATAGCAAAGACATGATTGCTCTAAAATCAGATAATCTAACTGTTTCCCAGAGAGCAGCTTTGACAACATTGTGGTCAGACACCACTATAGTTATAAAGCCCTCTGACAAAGGGGGGAATGTGGTTATCTTGGATGTCTCTATGTATGAGGAGTACGTAATGTGACAGCTTAATCAGTCTCACTCTTACTAGGTTATAATATCTGAGACGTATAAGATCTCTGTACATCGGTACTATGATTGTCTCACTGACAGCTGTGACTGATGGATCGTGGACTACGATGAAGATGGGTTCCTGAGGATGAATCATCCCAGGATATCATCATTTAATGTATTGCCCAAGGTCAACAAAAGTATTACAAACCCCCCCAGGGAGGTCGATTATCTCCCCTAATGAGGGATTCCTCGAGATTACAGCCATATATATTAATTTCTTCCTCTTCCCATTCATCGCTGCCTTACCAGCATATTTCAGGGACAGTGAGGATTTTCTTACCAAGATACATATTGTTAATTGGTCTGACTCATTTCTCATGAGCACTATGGCCATCACGTCCTTGTACACTTGCATAGACCATCAATTTAGGGTACAAGCATGTGAGCACTTCCTTAAGACTAGAGCTGTGTATTTTTACGGACACAATGGAATGCTTATTAGCGTGATTGAATAATTTCTCAGCGAAAACATCATCTTGCATGATAGAGTTCATTACCTCTAGAAGATGGGGACTGCGATGGGCACTTGTATTCCCCCCTGCTTTGCGAATCTCATGATGAGCTGGTGGAAGGAGCAAGTGACCAGGGCATAAAACAATTAGGAGTATACCCAGAATGTCCTGATTTGGACTAGATACATTGATAATTTGTGTTTAATTTGGAGTGGTCCTCAGGAAAAGGCATGTCATTTCTTACCTATATTGAAAGACAACCCTTTTAACTTGAGGCTCACTGCCAGCATGAGTATCAAGGATATTGATTTCCTGGATGTCAAACTATGGGTAGAGAATGGGAGGGTATGCACCACCATACATACGGGAAATAGTGTGCTACATTACAGAAGTTACCATTCTAAAAATCTTATGCATAGCATACCCAAAGGAGATGTAACACTGAAAATTAGTTTATCAAACAGAAAACATGTTTATAACAAAGATTTAGAGAGGGGGGCTACACAGCCATGTTCTTAAATATAGCTGAAAAGAAGCCAGAGCCCCAGTCTGGGGACTAACTTTTATATCCTACTGAGGGCTGGAACTCTACGGATAGATGCATACGTTTGATTACCACCTACAATGCCCTTCACATAGGATTAGAAATTTGATGGGCAAAAAACTATCCATTTTGAAAAACAACACAGTTGTAGATCCAGAATTTCCATCAAGACCTTCTATAAGGAAAAACATTAGGGGACAATTTTACACACAGATACCACACTTGGCCCCCCTTCCTGTGCCAAATTTGACCCCAGGGACCCCATCCTCCCACCCCAGCAGCATTTTAAAGGGAGAAGGGAGCAAGCAGCCCCCCTGCCCTGCTCCAGGGACCTTATCCCCCAGTGCCCGACAAGATACGCCCCCCCCCCTCCCCAGACCAATTGTGGACCCAGGGTCTCTATCCCTGGGGATCCGCACAAAAGAAGTATGGTGCCCTGGTGCCCACCCAGGGCACCCACCATATTGTCTTGGGGGGGCCACGGGGAGAACCCCAAGGCCCCAGCCAGCTCCCTGCATACTGTGGAAGCCGGCATTGCTCCTGCCTGCAGGGAGAAGCTAGTAATGCTGCTCTCTGCTTGTGGGAGCAAGCTTTTGATCTGTTTTCCTGCCCGCACCACCACGGGCAGGCAAAAGTCTGCTCATAGCGGGACGGAGCATTTTTGAAGATCCCAACTGCTGTAAGCAGGGTTGTTGTTTTCTTCTGCTTGGCTGGAGTTTCGAAAATGATCCCATTGAGCGATAGCAAACACAAGTTTCAGGAAACTGCTATGGGGCGGGCTCCCAGAGACACAGCTTGTGAGCTGCCTCAGGGGTGGATTCCCTGGGGCATCTTGAGGCATGGGAAGGGGGCCATGCAGGCCCTCTACCATATAAGCTAATTTCTTAAAAGCTCAGAGTGGGGCTGTGCAGCTCCCCTACCCTTCTTTAATGATTTCGGCCCGAGTGGGCTCTCAGATACCTTCGATGGCTCGGGAAGGGGATGCTGTGCATCCTACCTCCCCATAAATAATATGTTTGACCCCTAGGGTGGGCTCCCCTGGGCCTCTAACAGCTAAGGGAGCAGGGTGCCCCTCCCCATAAACATTGTTTTTAGCACCAAGGGTGGGCTCCCCGGGTCCTCTGGAGGTTCTAGGAGGGAGCCACAAAGCCCCCATCCCCCTTTATCAACACAGCCCTGGGGGTAGGATCCCCAGGAATGATAATAAATAAATGCAGACAGGCCATCATTTTGTTTTGATCATGCGAGAGTCTTGTGGGATTGTTACATTTTTGTTGTTTTTTTTCTTCTTTTTAGCCTCAGGGGGTCGCTCTTGATCTCCCGCATGGGGTCTAGTGGTCAAAGTATCCCTACCTTGTCCCCATATATCTTTATGTTTTTTATAATTCAGGTCAGGGGACCATGTCCCTGAGTCAAGTAATGGCTGCCAGCAACATATTTCTCATGTTACTGACAGCCAATCAGAGCACTCACTCTCAAGGGAGTCTGACTCCCTCAGGAGCGAGGTGGCCCAAGGGGAAAAAAGCTCAGTGGGCCAATCAGAATACTCTTTTTTTTAATTGGCTGTCCCAGGAGAGTCTCGTAGACCCAACTGCCAAAATACACAATTGTTTTTACCCTAAATGTCTAAGAAACTACTTACAGGATTTACACCCAATCACAAAATGCACAAGAACAGACTTCCTGCCGAATTTGGTGTAATTCATTTAAGCAGTTTTTGCTGCAGCCTGTCTAAAGAAGTCTATGGAAAATGCATGGGAATTTTGCATTTTGGAACACTCCCCCTTTTTGGGGTTGGGCTATTTGGTGAGGATTTGTCAAATGGTGCCACAGTTATAAGCAAGTCAAACAAAACCTTTTCCTATGTAAACTAGGTCGTAACCATAACCACCTACAGGTGACCGCAAGTAGGTATATATAAACTCGAAATGCGTCGTCCTTTGTCAGCTTCTGCCAAGTAATAAATTTGGTTTCGGAATTCTTTGTTTCAGGTGCCTACTTTGGGAGAGGAAAGGGCAGGAATGCCATTGATATATATATATATGGTTAGGACCTAGTTTCCATAGAAAAAGGTTTGTTTGCCCTGCTTATAACTGTGGTGCCGTTTGACGAATCCTCACCACATTTTCCCAAACAGTTGACCTCCGGAAGCTAGTCAATCATGTGAAGTTTCAGGATGATCTGTCATGCCGGGGCCGTGAAAAAGGGGGTGGGGGGGTTGAAAAAAAAGTACGTTTGCAATGTTAATTCCCATAGAGATTGTAGAGGCCACCAAGGGTAAAAGTGCACTCTGATTTGGACTACAAGTCCTAGCATGCATTGAAAAATTGATGCACTCAATGCGGCTCACTGGAGGTATTTAAATGAGGCATGCTGTGAAGGAAGTAATCAGAGCCATCTGCTGAGTATATGCAAATGATCCATGACTAAGAGGCAGGAGCCTCGAAACTCGTCGGATAGAAATTTAACATGAATGCTGATGCTCGATTTTCCTTGTTAATAAACCGGATGGTTTCTTCTGAAGTTGAGTGCGCTCTCATTGCTTTGTGCATTTGGATGGAAAATATATATATAGTACAAGTGTTAGTCATCTCACGGCTGGAATATGGCAGTGCAACATTCTGCGGCCTTCCAAGGTACAGACTGGCCCTTCTCAGAGCCTCTTTGAATGCGGCTGCCAGGCTCATCACAGGTTCCAAAAAGAGCAATCACATCTCCCCGGACTTGAAATCTCTTAATTGGTTACCTTTTGAAGCAAGAATACACCTAAAACTTTCTCGCAAGACCACAAAGCCCTTCATTTCAACACTCCTCTCTACCTCGCAAAAAAACTTGAGTTGTCGGGTGGTGCCCGTACCACCAGGAGCTCCAGCACCCTGTTACTTAAACCAAAAAAAATCACAAAAATGAAAACTTACAAACGTTCCTTCTCAGGAATCGCCCCAAGAATTTGGAATTCAATGCCTATGGAAATGAGACTGATTCCATCAACAGTGTCCTTCAAAAAGGAGATGAAAGCGCTAATGATGAACACTTGCCAGTCCTGAAGTTTAGCTGGGGTCCTGACTCACTTCAACCGGATGCGGATGGGTCCTTCCTAGCCCATCGATCGGCTACTCCTCATCTACTGTCACGATGACTCTTTCACCCTATTTTACTGCCTAATTCTTTTGCCCACTATTATGTTGTTACGTAACTATTGTTATTTTTGGCTATTGCTATGTTCTGCCACGATTGCCTCCCCTTATAGGTGTCGCATCTCTCTGTAAAGCGCTCTGATACCCTCTTGGGTCATGTTCGCGCTATACAAAACTTTTTAAATAAATAAAATATATATATGAATATTCTTCTCCCTATTTTAACCACTCAAATCAGACACAATACTGTTTATTTTGAAAGGTTTCTTTTCTCTCTATATTGGGATGCCACCTGTGTCATGCACAGCAGTGTGCTAGAGAAATATAGTCAGAATATCGTCTGACATAAATATCATGTCCTAAATATCGCTTCCAAAAGTATCACCCCACTCGAGTTCATAATAAACAATACACACCAAATGGGAAGATAGTTTTGTAAATGCCATTTAGAACCAAATATCTATGTGAGGCAATATTTCTGCCTACAATATTCGGACAAACATCCTTTTAGCATTGACACAAAACCTTCATTGAAACCCCCAGTCTCTCCCCACAATGGGATTCCCCATGTGGATATACGTGTACAAGCACACCTGCTCCTTCTGCTCTAATATAAGCAGAAAGTATTAACTTTTCAAAAATGTATAAAGCAAAACATTCTAACCTCCTCATGCAGCGGAACTCTTGACCAGCCAAGCACAACCAGGAAGAGAAATATACTCTTGAAAAAAAGTCCTGGTGCACATAATCAAAAAGTACATAGGGGTGTTGTATGTATGGTTACAGTGTTGTGCTTTAATTTCATTACAAAGGAGCACGACTACAAGGCTCGGACTTCTAACGCTGAAGCGGGCCTTTAATGGCTGGTATAGCCCACTGCAGCGAGCTAATAGGTCTACTTCAGGGCCAAATGTTTTTCCAAAAAGCCCTACCGAGATGATACAAACTCAACAGAGACATATACGAAACTTGCTTCTGAAAGAGTTATAAGCACTCCTCGTGCCAGCCTTAATTCAAATCTAAACCTGCTTTTGATTGGCTAGAATTCAAAAACCCTTTGAAAGCAAATAACAGACTATTAGCGTTTATTTATTTTTTACAGCCTGAGAGAGGAATAATAATAGAAATACCAACTTTTGAAAAATTCCTTGCAGTGAAACAGGACCCTTTTTCAGTGAAGTCTTCTAGCCAGTCTGTCAGAAGAGGAATTAATAATTCAAATAAATTCTTTGGGGGCTTGCATTCGATTTATAAGACTTAGCTGTGTTGTGTTTGGTCACTGCCCAGGGATAGATTTTTAGCAGTATTCAAGAGGTTCGGTTGGTTGGGTATTCTGTGAATACTTACTGGCATGCACTCCTGCTAAGGTCCTTTGAAAACCCGCCATGTTGAGTACCTTTACACTAAGCAACTGCATGGAAAAATGTTTGGCAAATCCACCTAGCTGTGTTCAAGGCGTAACGACACCTGAGCGCTAACCCTACAAAGGGGGTGGAGGTTTACGCCTCAAACCCAGACAGGCTTTCACAGGCAAAGATGACAGGTAGCTAAGGGGACACTCCAAAGAGAGTGGGCTATATATACTAAGCACTGTTAGGGGTGTTGGGACCCTGTGATACAACTCTGCCACTTTTATGTTTCTGTGTGAGGTAGAAAAGTGGAAAAAGCTTTTGTTATTGTTATGTGACGTTTCTAACTCATATGTACACCAGAGTTTCTAGGCACTATCAGAAATTATTCCACGTGAGGAGGACTGCCAACAGAAAGAAGCAAAAATCCAAATTCTTGAGATGATTTAAACACAGTTTTAAAAGGTAAGGTTGTCAATAATTTTCTAAACTGAGACAGAGAAGCGAGTGTGCCCAAATCAGAGGGGAGTTTAATCCAATCTACAGCAGCAGCTACGGAAAAGGCTCCGTCTCCAAAAGATGTGGTTCTGATTTTGGGAATATCGAGCAGGAATTGACCAGTAAAGAGCAAAACAGACAGAGCACGAAGCATGGGTTTGAAATGTTGACATCGAGAATAAAGGAGTATGTCTATGAATGACTTGATGGTGAGTAACTGATGATTTGAAAAGAATCCTTTGTTCTATGGACAATCTACGTAACTTAATTAAAATGAGAGAGATAAGTTAATTGCTATGGGACCCAGTGATTAGATGCGCTGCCCAGTTCTGGACCAACTGATGGCTGTTTAATAGCTTCGTAGGGCAGTCGATATAGTAAGAATTGTCATAATCCAGGCGAGATTGGATAAAGGCAGTAACCTGTGGTAATCTGATGATATAAAAGATAACACTTTAGCCAACAGTTTAAATAACCATTAAAAAAAACAGCAACTCGTGAAATCTAAAGTTCAAGTGAGACTTTTGACCCGATAATAATTCTAAAACAGTTTAAAGTCTTGTCATGAACAGAAGGAGGAAGCATAACTGTTGGGCAGTTATCCGAATTGGATTTAATAGCAATAAATTTATCATTTATGCATCTTAAAAGTTTGCAAAATCGTGGCCAAAACAAGATTCAATTTTCAGCAAAGACTTTGCGCCAAGTAGTGAGACGAGAGACCCATCAACCACCTATGGATCCCATAGATTGGGCAGAATAAGAAAGCACAATGTTTTTATATGTTGAATTACTGTCCAGGGATAAATTCATGCGCAGGACAAGACCACAGTCTTAACGCTGCAATTTTCTAACTTGCAATGGTTGCTCTTTGTGCCTGTTCACAAAAGAGCTCCGTGGAAAACCTACCTTTATTTACCATGACCACATCATGATGTTACTATGTGGGTTTTCTGTTAGCTTTTATGAGGAATCGGATATAACATGAAGCATTTATAACACAAATGTATAACAACATATATTTTCTTTAATATGAGGGCTGTGTGGCTATGTAAATTAATGTTGGTGGCAATAATGGAACAATATGGTTGTGCGTACAAAATGAAAAATATACCTTATGTTGGTAGGCTAAACCCAAAACCAATAAGCAGGGCAGAAAAATATCACGCAGAAAATAAGACCGAAAGTCTTTCGCCAGAGAACACAAATACTTAGGCACTGAAGTTAAAAGGCACGGCATCTGTGCTAGGATTGGCTGGGAGCTGAGTCATCGCATAAGGCGGGAATGCAGGAAATACTATGACATCACCCTGCCCTGCTGCCAAGGCAGAACCTCACGTAAACACTATCCCCAAAAGAATCAATTCCCTGCCAGCCCTTCGTGTTGAAGACAAACCAGAGTTGGAAAAACACCAAACTCTTTTAGACGCCTATGTTTCTGGTTTCCATAACAATCAAAATCGGAATGATGACAGCGGGCCCTCTCCCAATTTCCAACTGTAGTCTTTTCTGCTTCCGGGTATTCCCACCTTCTCTGCCAATCACAGCCCGTTTACCAGCGCACTGATGCAGGCCCTCGTTGAGAGCGTCTCCATATATCAGCAAGTTTATCTGCAATTTTGTCTCCTTTCTTCCCTGTAAGCCTAAATACACAAATACCCCAAGGATCATATATAGTTTTCAATCTTTTTTTAAATTTATTTAAACTGTACACAAATGTAAAATATTTTAACAGCAACCCTAAGTGAAAATTGTTTGGTTTTAAATTATTATGTAACAGAGTCTAAAAGTAACATTTTTTTTTTTAATTAAATAAAACAGACATTGAATTTAAGGATGCACACTGGTACTACACAAAAGTTGTTCTCATTTGACATTCAATGTGCGTATTGAATAGAAAATACATATTGAAATGAACAAACAAAATCCATGTGTACCCTGAAGGAATTGGTAGGCCTGGGGAGGGATTTCTCGCCATTGACTACGCAATGCCTTGCCACCCGATACAATTATAACCAATCTGTCGGCCTCTTTGGTTCCAAAATGATGTATAATACATTTAAATGCATTTTATTTCTGCTACAAAAATATCTTTTATTTTTCAAATGGCAGTTTTTGACTAATCATGCAACTAAAATCAGTGCAAACATTAAAAGCGAATCATCCACTTGAAAAAAATAAGCGGAAGATTTCATTTCAAGTATAAAAAAATATAAAAAAGATGTCATATAAAGTCTGGTATTGTCTCTTGTGGGTCAACACTTTAAATTGCATAGCTCACGCGGCACTTGTTTGACAAGATAGTGGGTGAAGTTAAGTGCACAGTCAAGTGCCACTTTTCAAGGCATTGAGATCTGCAAGTGCTATGATAGCGTGCATTCAAGCGCCCTGCAAGTGCTGTAAGAGTGTTCAGTGGAACACTCTACAAGTGCTGTGATGGTGTGTGGCCAAGCACTCTGCAAGTGCCCTAGGAGTGCGTGACGGAGCACCCAGCAAGTGCTGTAAGAGCGCATTTCTGAGCACCCTGCAAGTGTTATGCTCAGAATGTCGTTTTATTGTTCTCTTTTCTTTCTGATCTTGTGGCCCCTTCTTAAAGTATGCTGATAAGGAATCAATGCACTTTTCTTTTCTCACCAAGTCTGCATACAAGTGCTTCTCTCTTGCTATTCAATGCACTGGTGGCACTTTTACGGACGGAACTGGCGTCTCCTCGTAGACCCATCACTAGTTCTTATTGCTGGATTATGATTATCTCCAGATCCCTGTGGACCTCTATGAGCACAGATAGCAACCAGTTCAATCTGTATTTTTTTTTTTTGTATTTTTTCCAAAAATCTGAGATCTGTAACGACAGGTCAACCTATCGCTGTGGTGCAAGAGATTCGCAATCCCTTTACGTAACGCTGCAAACGGTCACGCTGGTCCCTTGGATTCATAGTGGTCAGTCAAAAGCATTCAGCAATGCTAACCCACAATCAGGCGCTGGGTCACATTGCAGACTTGAGCTTAATGAATGCACACGGTGGGCTCTGCTGGAAGTGCTTCGGAGGACACAGTCATCAAAGTGGCTGGAAACTCAGTAACAAGTTGTCACCTATAAGAAAGGTGGAGTGCAGCTTCCTCAAAAATAGTTAAGTGGTGGCCATTTTCTGTTTGATCACTTTGACTCTTCGTTTTTGAGGAATGTGGTTCTTTGTTGTGCTTTGTTTTTAGGGCGCAGTGTGGAGAGTGGGATGAGCTTCTGTGTTGATCTGAAATTCAGGAGATCTCTCTTTCCGACTGCTGCATTGGTGATGGTAAGTATGGCGGAAAAAAGTTGCCACTGGAACACGGCTGTTTGCACCTAAGACCAAAAAGAGCTTGTGCTGCAGAAGGTGGTCTAAGAGTAGGTGCTTTCATTGTCCAGGATCGACTGACAAGCACTGTTGTCAAAGAAGAGGCATGACACGATGATTTCCTGGTCACACTCATGTACGCAGGGGTGCAGCAGAGCAAAACTTCCCTTCGACTTCCACTTCAGTCTAGGATCGGTCTAGTTCTTTGTTATTTTCATATATACATTTCTATATACATATATCAAGCACAGCCGCATTCTTCCACAATCATATTGGGCACATCCCTTTTCACAATGTTATATTCATCATCAAAGTACAGCATAGACATTGTGCTGAGCTTGGTGGGAATGCAACATGAGTTCACTGTGCCTGGGTTTAACCCGCGCATTCTGTACTGATTTACTACTGCCGTGTGAAAAGATGAGGCTGAGCCTGGGACTCCAGCCAAGTAAGCCGGGCAGCTCCCCTCGCAGTAGTTCCCAAAGTAGCCTGACGGTGCTATAATCCAGTCATTCCAGCCAATGAGTCTGAAGTCAATGTAGAACTGCTGCCTGCAGCATAGGTTTGTGCGCCCGTCACACTCCAGGCCTCGCTTGCGGATCCTGTGCTTGTTGTCAGCGAGCCGGGCATGGACCACTAAAAATGGGCGGTGGGATTCCTCGCCGGGATCCACGTAGACCGGCACCACCGAATAGTCCTGGCAGCCGTCACACTGAACCTCCAGCGTGAACCTCCGCTCACTTTTCTCAAACACACCCTGGATGGCCTCAGTCAAAGGGAAGGTGTGCCAACCACTGCGCTTTAAGTCCACCTTCTTCTCCACCATGTTCCACTTGCTGCTGGTATCATCAGAGTCCTGGAAGAAGACCTTGACACGCACTTTCCTCCGGTTGCCCTTTTCAGACTGGTAGGGCAGGAGTTTCAGGTACAGCCAGAGGCTGGCTTGCAGGACGAAAAGGTGCTGGTTCCCTTCGTTGGAGATGAGGAAAGTGAGGCGAACTCTGGACGCTGTCAGATCATCTGCACAAAAAGGAAAGAAACAAGAGATTAGATGCATAGTGCCAAGAGTGTGTCATCAAATCCTCCTGTGGAGAGAAACCACGAATGAAAAATAAAAGCACTAACCCAATACAGCACGCATTTTTTACCTTCCATTTAATAGGACAGGGAGTGTCAGCTGGCTTCACGAGAAAGGGTTATCCTATATATCACTATGCCCAAAAGAAGCCAGGCCGGTTTAAACATAATAAAACACTTAAAAACTCGTGAGCTACGTAGAAAACATTTTTCAGAATATTATTCTAGATTGCAGAGGGTGTATGCAATTAGGCAGGTATGCTGAAGGCATGCGCACAAGAGGTAGCGTGAGTTGGTTAGCCTTGGGTCCCAGCAGAACTCAGAAGCCAGCACGAGGCCAGTCCTGGATAGGTCCACGTTCCACAGAATAGTACGTCAGCAAGTCGTTCGAATGTTTTTTTTTTTCTTTTTCCGAAGCAATGATCTACGCACTACATGGGGCTAAGAGGGTAGTTATGTGAATGACAGCCAAAGCAAAACAATTATAGGTGAGAGTTGAACGCGCTATCGTCACATGCTGTGTGTATACATTGAGGTCGTCTGACTACAGTGGCATTTCAGACGCTAATGGCTTGAAATTTATGTTTTTTGTAAAACCTGGGTGCCTTCGGCCAGGGATTTCACGCACTTACAAGTGGTGCTAGCTACCCTGTGCAAGCCGCTTGCAAACGATGGATACCACATTCCTTGTGAAGAGCGAAGGAATTTGTGTTTGCACCTACCAACAACCACCGCTGTTGTAATCCTTTTTTTTTTTTCATAAGAGTTTTCAAATTCTCTCCCCTGCCCTAAACTGCTTAAGAATGCAGTGTGTGTTTAGACCGGGTCTGCGGATTATGACAGCTTGTCAAGCGGCTCCCCTAACTGGTAGACGTGCTCGTGCCTTTGTAAGGAGGACAATGAATGGAGCGCGTGGAATACCGCTGGAGGTGCGGGGCTCCGACACCCCTCCACCAGGAAGCACCTTGAGGCGATTGTGTTTGCAGATCTGCGCTCTACAAGCACAATAATTCATCCGTCCATCCATTCAGTGGGATCGAGTGACCAAAACTCCGGGTGTAAACGGCCCACGTTCAGCCACTTGGATAGAGGGGGGTCATGACCCATTTATGTCTGCTCAGCTTGCCACCTGTTATTCAAGGCAGAGTTCATTCGGCTGGCGGGGTGTGTGCTACATGAATAGTCAGTCCGTGAGTTCACTTCTCACCCCTCCCATGAGCTCTTATCTTTAGGTTATTCGTTTGAATCCCTGCAGGGGCAACTCTGGCTTTCATCCCTCCAAGGCTGATGAATTCAGTATCATTACATTGGTCATCCTTAACACTTGCTATTTAGAGCGCTTAGAAACTGACAAAGTGAAATATAAAGCCCTAAATGAAAACTAATTATTATTTAATTTCAAGTTATAGTCACTCCTTGGTGGGACTTGATTTGTGGTGCTCTGACCCTCAGGGAGAGGCACAAGGAACAATGCAAAAGCTGCCATGACGATTGCAATAGGGCACCTAAACTACGCTACAGCATGTCAGCCCACTGACAAGAACTGTAAGGGTCTACATGCCCCCATACCCTCTGGCCCCGACCTACACTGAGCCGGAGGGCATTTAATGATGGGTATAGACCGCTGCACAAATGCTATCAGAGCCAGCAGTGTATGGCCTAAATTAAACAAGAGGAAACAGAAAGAGTATTTGGGAATGCAGGCGCAGACAACTTATGCCAGCCTTTATTATTGTCTTCAACAGAACTGGCATCATTCCAATGTCCTATAACCCCAAGGGTTTACCCAAATATTAACATCCCTACTTTCTAACCCGCTGCAGGCCTGGTGCTCCAAAGGGGCCATACTGGCGGCCTAATCCTCACGGGCTCCCTTACTTTTTAACCTTGTGTTAGGAAGACAGTGAATTCAAAAAAACGTTCTGGCCTTCCAATGTAAACTGAGCAGCCACACTCAACAACCACAAAACCCATCTCTGTGACGAGGACTCTGGTTGAACCCGCCTTTTGTCCACTGGCCTAGGTGAGGAAAAACACAGTGATGAAGCATGCCACTTATGTGGGTGCGGGTTTTACGTGGGTGCTGGCTTGCATCTTTAAAAAAACAAACAGGTTAGTAGACGGACATCATCCAGGAACTAAAACAGTTCCACAAAACGTAATTTAAAGTAGCAAAGGAAAATCTTTTTAGCCTGCTAGTTGAGGACTTTAGGACCGTGTTTGGTGAGTTTGCTAAATAAAAGGCAAACATTGTTTAACCAGAATAATAAACCCTGAATATTGGCAAGGGCCAATACACAAAATAGCGGGAATATTTGACTTTCTTTTCAGTGGGTTAACTTTGGATCTCTTTCATCGTGGAACTGTGATGATCTTTCTCCAGAGGGACGCAGCATTCCCAGATGAGCATACAACCCCTCTACACTGTTCAATGGTATAACTCCTGTGCATACCCAGGGTAGGAAGAACTCCAAAAGTACAAGCCATCTTATGCGATATATAAGCATTTTTTTAAATGACAGATTCAGTCTAATCAGACTCCTTAGTGTATTCATCTGTGTATTAAAGTGGGCAATAGCAACGAGGTTCCACATGCTAGCTTTCTGAGTAAAAATGGAGACCAGCAAAAATATATTGTTGAGTTGCAGAGGGAGATAAGCCATGAAAATCACGATTTTCTCATTGCGTCCAGATGTGTAGAACTGCATTGGCATTGGAAAATCAATGAGTCTTCCTTCTTTGGCCTTAGCACTCTACGGAATCTAGACACCAACTACCATGGATTGGTGTGCTTGGACCCACACACATTCAAAATACATGTCTATCGTAAGCACTCAGAAGCTCCACTCACTAGCATATATGGTACTATACAGATATACACAACTAAAACAAAGTAAAAACCCTGGGAAAGGGCTTTGGGGGAAGGCACGCGCCTTTTAAAAAAGAATGTAAGCATTCGCAAAGCAAAATTAGATTAAAAAAAAAAGCACTAGGCCCAGGCAGAGTGATTTTAAAAGACAAACTATGAGAGCCAAATAAAAGGTATTTTAACAATTGCTTAAGGGTTAATATTCTCCACAATAAATGAACCACTGTGGAAAATTGTGCATCCTGAACTGTTCCAAGCAAACCACAATCTTCTTGAGGCCGCAGTTGGCATTCCAGAGATCTCGGTTACCAAATCCCCTGCTACTCTTTGATGAGATGTGCCAATCTGCAAATTGCTGTTGGCACTGGCAGGGCACACCAATGCAGGTTAAAGAGGCAAAACTCTGCAACAAAACCAGCATTGTGAGCACTGTGCCTAGAGACTCTAGGATAAATTATTAACATTTGTTATGAGAACTCCATTTGCACTAGGCTGGTTGCCCTACACTTTGGGGCCGATTCACAGAACTAATCTGAGATCAAATCCTAAACTTACTACTTTTGGTATTCACAGAAGGCATTTAGTAGTAGTATAGTTAGGACTCCTAACTTTACTACTACTAAACTGAGACAAAATCCTAACTTTATGACGTTCGGTATTCACAAAAGTCATTTAGTAGTAGTAAAGTTAGGAGTCCGAACTTTACTACTACTAAATACCTTCTGTGAATACCAAAAGTAGTACATTTAGGATTTTATCTCAGATTAGTTCTGTGAATCGAACCGTAAGTTAGGAAATATGGAACCTTAGAATCAGATATCAGATGAGGGTTTCCATTCTCATCAGACCCATCATATATGGAAAGTTGGGTGCTTCAGATATGGCAGGGGAGTAAACATGATGACGATGCCAGGCCCCTAAGACGAAAAGACCTATCAGTTTCAGGCCTCCAAGTACAGCATATGTGACCGCCAGATCAATCACATGCAGACAAAATGTGGTATTAGATGTCAACAGCCAGGTACAGCAAATGTTGACTGCCACCTTCATCAGAGGAGTACACCAAGCCCATCAGATGAAGGCCGCCACAAGTATTAGATGGGGGGACAGCCAGACCCACAGAAGAGGAGGACAGGCCGATCAGCCCGCCGGGCACATGTGGTGTGCATTGCTGAATGTGGCAAATGTGGACTCGATCACCAAGAGAGGAATACAATAGGTCTATCAGATGCAGACCTCCAGGTTCATCAGATAAGAGTTACAACACTCATCAGACCTTCAGATCATCATTTCATCCAACACCACCAGGTGCATAAGACATGGACTACAAGGCCCTTCAGATGACGAGGAAGGCCCATCAGATGAAGCAGAAGACCCATCAGATATCAAGGAAGACCCATCTAGTCACCAGGCGCTTCAGACGCAGACCACCAAGTGCAGTAGAAGGACTGCCATATCCATCAGTCGACAACACCATGTCCACCAGATTTTGACTACCAGCTCTGAATTGGCCATACGACACACTGGAAAAAAAAACCTTGTAGACCATAGGAGGGTTGAAACAACTAAGACCCGGACGTAGTGGCTTATTCCATGAGTTTCTTTTCTGAACTGTCTTTGAAACCTATGTTTTATCACATACATAGAAAACGTGTGTAGTGCAATGTATCTTTTAGACCAATTTGAACAAAGCATTCTCATCAAATAAAAATGCTTTTGTGCCCTTCTGTGAAATATTGTCTAATGTCATTCATGAGGCACCTCCTCCACTGTCTCTCTGTATGACATCTAGGTGGGACAGTAGATGCTTGGACTGTTTGTACTCCCTTTAGGACCAGACATGGTTCTCTACAAGCGTCCTATTGCCCTTTGCTCAAGAGTTTCTTGCATGTTAGCAGGTATTTACCTACTGTGATGCAACTGCAGTTTGTTTTTCATTTTATTTCAGCTTTCTGATTTTTGCCGTTGCTATTTTTAGTGACCTTTGCACAATTTGGGGCGTGTACTGCTCTTAAGGCCTATTTGCATGCCTTTGTCTGCAGAAAAAGGCAAATATCCTGACAAAGTCCTATCTAACCTACAAACCCACTCATGGACTCGTAGAGAGAAATGAGGGGTAGGTATGCCGTTCACTCTGTGTTCGATATACTCTGTGCCATTCACACACACACAGGCCTGGTACACACACAGTTCAGGTGAAACTGCAGTCCAACACCGCTGAGAACGGGTGCATTCACAGCCTGCATTACCCAGCAGCACGCTCTCAAACTTCTCCAATGATTACTTTAAAAAAAAAAAACTTTCTGGAACTTGCAGAGCTTGAAATGGAGAGAAAAAATAGATGACAGCCTCCCTTTGAATGCTTCCTTCTAAGACCTGCTAATACTATTCAGTTAGTGATCTATTGGAGCTGCCCTGCTGGGACAGGTCAGTACTGCCTTGTGAACTAATGGTACAGTGACAAGAGGTACCAATACTAGCTAGCCTGAGAAATTATTGGAGTCCTGCTAAGAAGTACCAATACCTGTCCTCTAAATTACTGAAGCCCTGCTGAGAAGTGCCACTACTTGTCTTGTGAATTATTGGAGTCCTGCTAAGAAGTAATAGTGCCGCCTTTTGAACCATTGGAGTCCTGCTGAGAAGTACCATTACTGAGTTCGTGAATCTGGAGTCCTGCTGAGAAGTACCCGTACCAGCCTCTTGAATTGTTAGAACTCGGCTGACAAGTAGCAGTTCTATCCTGTAGCTTATTGGAACTCTGCTGAGAAGAGCTAATGCTGGCCTAGTGAGTTACTGGCGCTGTGCCGGACAGTGGCAGTGAATTAATGCCACCCCTCAGCAGACTCAACCTACTGATGTGCTGCAGTAGTGGTGACCACTGCCGCCTACAGAGTGGCAGTATGCTGACGCCATGCTCAGAAGTTTTAGTACTGTCATGAAGTATTGTGTGTTCAAAGGAAGGTGAGGGATCGTCTCCTCACACGGGGGTGGACTCAATGATCCATCCTTTACATGGAAGTTCAAGGAAAGCTGAGGTGGTATTTCGCGGGGTGGGCGATGTTCTATCGTCTGACAAGGTGGGGGTCATAGGATGATGACAGACTCGGTGTCATCACTAAAGAAGAGACAAAAGAGGCACCCGATGTTTTACATAGGAGAATTATAAATAATGATTTTGGAGGTATGTAGGGGTCTTTAGATTGTGGAAGTAAGAGAAATACAGTATACTTGAGCTAGTGGATAATGGGGAGCAGTGGCGGTGGATACTTTGAGAGGGTGAGCGCTGAATCATGCAGTACAGCAGGGCAACCGGCGGCGAGCCGTGGGGAAGAGACAGCGCTGAACACAGCGCCCGAGGCCCCCTACCTGTCTCGGCGAAGCTGATGATCTCCGAGGTCTGCTGCTGCTGGTCCGGCATGGAAGTGGCGTGCCCGTCCAGGTTGGGGATCTCCACCCGGCCGTCCTCGCGCACCTTGCCCGCGTGCAGCTTGCGCAGCGCCGTGACCATGGCCGCCTTGGGCACGGCGTGCGTGATGTTGGGCCGCTCGCGCATCTGTAGCCGGCTCAGGATGTGCCGCTTCACCGCCTCCAGGAAGTCCCGGTCCAGCCGGCCCGCCTCCTCGGGGGGCCTGAACCCGCACGACGAGCAGGTGTCCTGCTGCGGGGAGGGCGGGGGGAAGCCCTGGGGATCCGGTGTGGGGGAGCCGGCGGCGCACAGCAGGCAGACCAACAGGCAGGCGAGGGACCCCTCAGCCATGCTACCCGGGGCGACGAAGAAAGCGAGGCGGCGGGGAGCCCCACTCCTAGCGGCAGCCTCGGCACAGGAGCAGAGGGCGAGCAGGCTGGCTGCCCCAGGAAGCAGGGAGCGACGCGCAAGCCTCTTCTGCGGGCACCGGGTGGGGGAGGTGCAGCCCCTTCCACTTCTCTTCCTGGTCACTTTCAAACTACACCTTCTGTTTCAATGTTGCAGACGCAGTCCGGCTCTGTGTGTCTTAAGGCGACTTTAGTCTCAGAGTGCCTGCAAACATGCAGAGTTCAATAATATAAATCCTACAAAGAAGGCGAAAAGCTCTGATCTGTTTTCAAATGTCTGCTCCGAAAGGTGAGCCGCCGAGTCCGGCAGTTGTTTACAAGCAACTTCAAAAATGTCCCTGGCTGTTTCCAAAGGCAGTGGTGTCTACCGCCTTCAGGGGACGGCTTTGGGGCACCCTCCCTTCTCTGCTGCCAGAAATCTCTTGTAAAAGGTGAGTCGAGTCCTGTAAATGTTTACGGCACCTTCCAGCGCCCTTTCCTGTTTCAAGAAGTGCCTGGTAGAGACGGCTGCACCTCGGGATCTGTTTATAACAGATGGGGCAGGGTTCCCCTCCAGGAACCTCCTCTCCTCCTGCTGCCACAAGTTTCTTGTAAAAGGTGAATCCAGGCCAATTTTGTTTCTAGCACCTTGAAGTGCCCCCTTTGCTGCCAGGAGCGGCCAGCGATTCTGTGCTTCAGCTCCAGTCTTGGAAATAGATGGGTGCCTGTCCTCTCCCTGCTGCCAGAAGCACCTTTAAATGTCTTCCTGCTTCCAGAAGTGCTCAAAGAGTGTTCCCCGTGCAGCTCTTCTCAGCCAGAACGTGCACTTCCATCAAAAGTCCACTTCAGGGTGTATTATATTATTGCATGTTAGTTTCCGATGTGAGCAAAAAGTCCGTTCTGTGATATTAAAACGTGTACTTGCACGTCCTCCCCTCTGCAGCGCACGTGAATACCCACGAAAAGAAAAGAAAAATAGGCAGCCAAGGCTAGAAGTGCCACAGATGCAAATCCACCACAGTTCTTTTGAACACGAAACGAGAAGAGAGCTTCAGAGCGCCCTTTCTGCCTGCCGGCTTCCTAGTTGCATTCTGTAGCTGTCAGTGTGAGCAGTGTTTTCGCTGTGCTGCTGGTCCCGCCTGCGCCTCAAGATATCATCTCTCTCCTCTGATCCTTTTTTTTTTACACCCCGCAATCAGCACATTGGGCCACCGCACAAACTTTTATACAGGAATTAAACCACGTGGGAGCTGCGACCTATAACAGGCTCCTCCAGGAGCAGCCGGCCCCCTTCCTCCCTCCCCTTTCTCGAGTCCCTTTGGGAGTTTACGGCTTGTCCCCCCCTAGGCTATAATGCCTGCAACTTCCTGATGGGGACCTAATAACCACACGGCCCCCTCCACGGATTGGACGCGTCCGAAGATTCTGCTAGGATGAAGGAAGCGTCAGCCCGCCCATGCCCTGAGCCCCCTCCACCAAGGACATGCACACCTTTGCTACGGCTACCAGCGAACTGGGCTCTTCATGGCATGTGGGTATGTGTGATGCCTTCCTGTCCAGCGGCGACTCATCTCAGTTGAAAAACTTTTGTGAAGAGGAATTTTTAACAATAACATAATAAAAAGAGTGTACACACGTTGGGGGGGGGGGGGGGGGGGGGAGGGGGGGGGGGACAAAACAATTCCTGGCATTCTAGCGTGCAATGTATACACACACATTGTCTATTCAACCAGAACACCCCTCTACGCCAGTGTTGACTTGAAGGACAATATAGTACAACATGACTATACAAATTGATGACTGCCTCATTTTTTTCTTTAATCTTATTCTGTGCATGGGGCATCAGCACACATCAGCAATGTGCCCAAATACCCCTCTTTGACAAGTTATCTTTGGAGCAGTTTAAAATGTCTTAAAGACCTGTCCACTTTGTTAATGGCCTCTTTTTATTTGTTTGCTGAATTGCTCTCTGTAAAATCTCAGGTGTCATAAAGCTTGCGCCCTCCCACCCGTCTCTCTGGGGTGTGATGTGGGGGAGTGTGTGTGAGAGAGAAGGCTGTGTGATTCCGTAATACAGGCGCCCTTGTTGTTCAAGTATAGGACCCCCTCAGTGTTGCGCTGCAGAAGTCGGTGAAAGGGGGGCGAGGGGGCTAAGAAGAGATTGAGAGGAGGGGGGTCGTTGGTGCCAGAGAAGAGGCTTACACAGGGCCGACTGCCGGCCTCGTCTCTAACCTGCCCCTCTAATAGAACCTGACACAGGCATACACACAAACAGGACCCTGTGTCTCATTTATTTTTGCACACCTCCCCCCTTGCCCCAAGAGCCAACAAGGAGTCTTTTGTGTATTTTACCCCATCCCCACCTCCACTGGTGGGCCAGAACACGTTCCCATTTTTCATGCTTCATGCACACACACGCTACACGTTCCATGTTAATTACGTGGCCTCTGTGTTGGCCCACCGGGAGTACATTGTAATCTGAAATATTTCCCCTCCCCCATTCTAGAAAATATATTTTTTCTGCAAACGTTTTATGCGTCGGGGTGGTTGATGGTCGCGCACTTCTTGCCTTTTGCATGGTAGGCGCCTTTATTTGAAACCTTTGTCACTGTTTGCAGCTGGATTGCACGAGCCGCAGGACAGCTATCTCTGTACAGTAAAAAGTGGCAACGCTCCCACACAGTAGCCTCCGCCCGCACCGATTCAAAGCTCCAGTTTTGCTTCCCGCTGTTCAGGCATCAGAGAGGGAAAATTAAGAAAAGAGGGCCATCTATCGGCCGCGTGTGGAAGAGCATTTTTCCACAAAGTAAACCTCACAAACTGCCAGCACTTCACTCCTTCAGATGTGGTCATCAACAACTGTCACATCGACCGTGTAACGACTGTCCAGAAGGTAGGGAGCTCACGAGTTTTCTAGAACACTTGAAGCCTCTGTCATATTCCCAGGTTCTCATCATTGATGGGTGAAATATAGAATTCTGTGAATTTGACAGCTGTACACTGTCAACATAATGCATTTTTGATTCGTACTTAGCGGGTTGACATCTAACCTGGAGATTTGCTAGTGCCTGAGACAAGTTTCACTACAGCATCAACCCACATCAATTTCCCTTGTCAGCTTCCAGAGAAGACCGCAGGGTTCTAACAAAGAGTCAGGATGTTCACCTAGCTCACAGAATGTGCCTGCAATGGGCGACATGCTGATGGAGAAGCCTTTTTGGAATCACTCACTTTCTTGTACAGAAGACCCAGCCCAACTTAAAGAGGAAACTTATCAAGTCTGGATGCAAATCTCGGGTTGCACAAACTAAGTTATTTATTTCCTATCACCACAGCTTTCATGTCCCCACCACTTGTCTCTTTCTTAAAAGGTATACACAGCTAAAATGTAAATTACTCACTCATATGACTCAAAGGCCACCAATCTGCATTTTTCAGGCAAGTGGCTTACAGAGTTGGGCCATAACATGTAATAGTCTCGGGGTCTTTCACAATGCCCTGTTCTTTCAACTCAATTCATCCTTGTTTGCCATTCAAATCCAGCCTTTCCTTTCTGAAAAATCTAAAATGTACTTATCCTAAACTGTCCCACCCTTTCTGACACACTGTAGTGCTGCTATGGACACCAGCTAACTTGCCGCGCCTAATAACTCATTTCCCTCTTAAGCTAAATGCTTCTTCTTTATTTTTCTCTTGCTATCCTTATTTCAATCTTCACAGCCCTTTTCATCAACTGATCAGAAATCCTCATCTGAGGGCATTTCCAAGCTCCCTTTCCTTACAACTACTGCCTTTGTAGGCTCTTCAATTGAAGACTGTAACTCTTTCTGAATCAGTCTCCTATTATTGTTCTCCTGAATAGTCTTTTCTGCTCTTTCTGATTCTGACATCCTGATGACAGGGATTCAACAATAAAAATCCACACAAAATATACAGAAATGCACAGGGTCGGAATGGGATCACGATTTGGCCCAGGCTCTCTTAAAAAATGTGGCCTACGTTCCCAGATCGTGCCCTTTCATGAAACACCAATTGATTAGTCTCATTGGGGACATGTTTATAGAAATGATTGATAATTTTAACATTTTATAGCTTATAAAGTCAGTAACATGGGTAAAAACTAGAAGCAATGAGTTTTGGCCAGGTGTGCAAGGTGAAATATAATGGTCCTAGGGCAAAAACACCTGATCTGACGGGTATTTTAATATCCTGGCCTGTATGAAAATGACAAAAAACACCCTAATCCAGTATTTTTCCCCTAATCAGTATGTTTCCAGCAGTAAATGTAAGGCAAATGCACTTTATATTGATTTCTAAAGCTGCCTCTATGACCTGTGACTGATTGTCAAATTAACAAAGACAGAAACGCCATGTTAAAAAGGAATACGTTTTTTATTATATATAAAGATTTGTCTGTAAGTAATATGCTCTGGTGTATGCGGAATTTTAAAACATGAACAATGGCTGGTTATTTTTAAAATGTTTTTTGTAGTTTTATATCGTGTGGAATTGGTCCCAAGGACATTGGATCTATTTACATGACAACCAGTTGCGTTAGAGGAGATTAAATTCGTTTTTATTTTTCAGCCTAGGGGGATTAAGTGATTTGCCCAGAATCACAGGATGTTGAGCTAATGCCAAGACTCCAACATAGTTCCATACTTCCAAAGTTGGCAGCTCTGGTCAAGGTAGCCTCACGGCTAGGCCTATGCAGATTCACATGCACCCCTCCCTTCATCTCTCCACCTTACACTCAGCCCAGAAAGACACTGGGGCTGAGGTGGCAACACCTATCCCCCAGCATAGCCCCTGCATACTCTCTCTCTCCTGTAGTGTCCTGCGTGGACAAAAGGAACACGGACACTCGTGGTTCTTGTGGAGGTTCTTTATTTGCGACCTCGCTATATCTCGGGTATCGGCTAACTGCCGTTCCTGGCCCCCGGCTCCTCCCTGTCCGCCCGCCCTCGTCCTCCCTCGGGCAGGTCCTAGTGCCCCTCATGTGGAGTGCATCATTGCATCTCCCCCCCTGTAAACAAACAAAATAGAAACAACAAAAGAAAAGACAGTTTCAACTTTACAGTTCTTCAATCAGGCGAGATGGTTTCTTAATGGTCCGCTTGGGGCGTGATTGATGATCAGTACTGCCTCGCTCATGTTCGCCAGTGATTTCCATCAGTGCCTGACTGCAGCGGGGCGGTGTCTCTGGTTCTCTTTTCTCAACTCGCAGTTCAGTCAGTAGTTCCTTGACATTCGGGCTGCACTTCTTGAAGTATGTCACATTCCTGGTAACTCGTCTTCCGTCAGTTTCCGCAGTGATCATAGTTCCTTTCTGTTGCACCACTTTCAGTGGAGTTTCGTGATATCTGCAGTCAGTCTTTCGGTGTTGCTCTTGTCGCGCTAACACCCAATCTCCTTCTCGGATCTCAGCGGGAGAGGCATGTCGCCGTTCATCCGCGTAGTCCTTCGTTTTCTCTTTCTTCAGCCTGTCTGTGGCTGCAATCTCCTCATGGTCAGAGTCGGGGTATTGTTCACTCGCGGGGACACCTATCATTGGTAGTCTAGTGCGCGCGGGCCGTCCTAGCATGAGGGTGGCCGGACACTTGCCCGTGGTGGAGTGGGGTGTGTTTCGATAGGCTCTTAGTACCTCGTTCAGTGCTGTCTGGATGCTCTTTCGAGTGAGTTCCGCCTGTTGTATTGCTTTCTTGATCGTGGACATGAAACGTTCAATCATTCCGTTCGCCTGGGGCCATAGTGGTGTGATCTTCCGGTGTTTAAAGTTGAGGTGTTGGGCAAAGTCGGCGAAGTCGTGGCTGTTGAATGAGGGCCCGTTGTCGGATTTCACCACTTGAGGAATGCCCCATGCAGCAAAGACTTCCTCTAGTATTGATATGGCGCTGGATGCTTTCTTGGATGTGCATAGTTGTGCAATGGGTAATCTGGAATATTCGTCCATGATGACCAACACATATTGGCCTGACTTGAATGGCCCAAAGAAATCAATGGCAACGTGTTGCCAGACGCCCTCCGGTAGTGGAGACATTTGTAGCGGTGCAGGGGGATCTGGACGGCTTACCAGTTGACATTGTGGGCAGTCCCTCAGTGTTGTTTCCACCATTTGGTCCAGTGTTGGAAACCAGACTCTTTCGCGGAGTGCTCTTTTCATTGCTACTATGCCCCGGTGTCCTTCATGTGCTAGGTTTATGACCCCTTGTCTTAGTTGTCGCGGGATCACAATTTGCGTGTCCCTTAGGATGAGACCATTGGTCGCTATGGACAGTTCTTCGTAGACGTGCTTGAACGCTGCCATCTCTTGGTCATTTTGTCCCTTTGTTTGTGCCTGTCGCCAGCTGTTCGTTTGTATCCTGCTCTTTACTTCTTGTAGGGTGACGTCAGATTGTGTCGCTTCGCAGATGGCTTCCAGCGGAACTGCAGGGGGTCTAGCCGATGGGCCCACACCATGGGTCGCCCCGGTCGTAGTAGTCCCAAAGAAAGGAGAGACAAGCCAAGTCCGCCTTTGTGTGGACATGAGAGCACCTAACACAGCGATAGAGAGAGAGAGACACCCGGGCCGCCACATTTCCGACATTGTTGTCCTAGTGCCGGGCATGCGTCTGCATGAGGGAAGTCGTAGCCGCATCTGTAGCATTTCAATTGTCTTTCCGATCGTTTCTGAGTGTGGCTTGCGCTTCGGCGTGAGTTGCTTGACGAGTGGTATTGTTTCTTGGATCTGGAGGAGCGCACTTGAGGTGAGGACCGTCCAAGTGCTTGTCGAGACTGCATTGTGAATGCCTGTTCACGTTTTTCACTTCTCCCGGCTTCCATCTTCTTTGCGTGTTCATCGGCTTGATCCTCAACTCTTGTCATTTCTTCAATCTCTTCTAGCGGGTAGCTTTTCTTTAGCAGTTTGTGCCTCAGGGGCTCTGATAGACAGCCTTCTATGATCCTTAGTCGGAGGGCATCTTTGGTGGAGAAATGAGCAAACTCACAGTATCTTGGCAAGCGTCTCAGACGTGTGACAAATACACCCATTTGTTCACCTCTTTCCTGTGAAGCTAGGTTGAAGGTGTATCGCTCATAGTCAACATTCTTTTTGTACAGGAACTTGCGGTTTAGTGCTTCACAGACTTTATCATATGAGCCAGCGGACTCAATAGGCAGCTCATTTATGATCTGTCCAACTTCTTTGCCGACCAGATTCTTGAGGGCAATCAGTTTCTGTTCCCGGTCCGTTACCTGAGACCCTTGCATGAAGTCCGTGAAATCTTCTAGCCATTCTTGCCACCGCAGGCCCATGCCCCCGCCCGATTCAAGAGTGAGGGGCTCTGGAGGGCGTAGGAACGAGACTCCCAGCACACCCATGGGAGCCGGAGCGGACTCTGTCATCTCGTGGTTTGTTGCGCTTGTCTGTGCTTGTTTATAATCGTTGCACTCGCCAGTGCTTGTTTGCTATGTTCGTTGCACTCGCCAGTGCTTGTTTGCTATGTTCGTTGCACTCACCAGTGCTTGTTTACAATGTTTGTTGCACTTGTCTGTGCTTGTTTATAATGTTCGTTGCACTCGCCAGTGCTTGTTTGCTATGTTCGTTGCACTCGCCAGTGCTTGTTTGCTATTTCAGGTTCTCTGCCTGACTTCAAAATGGCCACCGAATATCCCAGCGCTTAAAGAAAAGAAGACAGCGTTGTCAAGATTCAGGCTGCCACAAGATATTGCAGGTTCTAACTGGTATGTACTGAACCCCTTTCTAATTTAGAAGGAGTAGGAGATAGGTAGATGTCTAAAGCCATGATCTATGGATAACTGTACACTTAAATTGAACGTCATGTTATTCCGGTACAGGTATCAGGACACCACTTGAAAAGGTGCAGGGAAGGACAGCCTGAACTTAAACATTAGGCGAAAAACCTATTGGTAGGTATATGGATGTATTTGTTGAGAATAAACACCAGTGCCATGACATCATTATTTGAAGTATATAGCATTATCTATGTACCTTACAGGCACAGCTAAACAACTGAATACAGGCGGTGCATATCGAAAGACGTACCTGCTTTAAGACACCATTGAACATGTGTCAACGTGACTTTTTAAAAGTAAGTGTTTTGCTTAACAGCATGAGAATAGGCTAATAGGCTCAAAAAGTATGGTGAAATAACTCCATGCTCTTTTTGTAGAATTCTATGACTCCACTGACTATGAGGCAAGTGGTCTAAAATCACAAAAGTTGAGAGGTGATAAAGTTGTCCTGAACACCCACAGAAGGACTTCAACCCCTACACTTAAAGTAAGGGCAGACAACATGTAATAGTGACACTAACAGCATAGCCCAGAACTAGAATCAACTCTCCATAGGGAAATGGTATTAATTATATGCATTCTCTTTTTTAGAAAGAAGAACAAAACTTTGGTTTTAAATTTTCGTCCGTCCTGAGGAAGGTGCTACTATTGTAACCTATGCACCGAAACGCGTCGACAGTGGGACTTTTTAAAGCATATGAAATGTATTTGTGTAGTATTTAATTTGCAATTTTGAAAGTACATGATTTGAACTGTATGTGACTCTGAGATAGATACCGTAATACGGAATTGTTAGATAGCATATATAAGATTGTACCAGAGCACCCAATCAGAGTATATATTGAATGCAATTTTAAAATATGATTTTATTGAATATAAGTGTTTTCCTATGAAAAATAAATTTTGAGAGTAACAAAAAGTATATTCTAGTCTGGAGTAATAATATTTGTCCAGTGTCACAGTCAAAAATCAAAGGTTATTGATCTAAATGTGTAGGCCTCATGGTCACCAACTAAAAGAGTAATACACAGAAAGGAATCTTTTTTGATAAATATCTGACACCCAGTCCTTTCTGGTCCCTGGGAAACTCTCTTTTTTGAGATCACCGAATATCCCTGACAGGGGATTGGATAATGCCTGACTTCAAAATGGCCGCCGCGAGAGTCTCGTGAGCAACGAGATTTGGCCTTTTCTTCACCGGGGACTAGATTATTTATTCACGCTCTCTCTCACTCACCGCTTGTCAGTTTCAGTCGGCACTTTCTCCGGCCAGTCACCAGGTGAGGCAGCTCTTTCTTCGGTTCCCTTTTTTTTTTTTTTAATGAAGTTACCGCCGGGGTGGGCTCCCGGCGAGTAGGCAGGCGGCAGGCTCTAGCCCTCAGTACATGCCACATGCACACGCGGTGTGGCGGGGCGAGCTCCGGGCAGTTTGGCACACTCCCGGATGGCTGGGGTGGGCTCCCAGCGCGCGAGGACGCTCGCGCCCCGTTGCTCACTTGCCACACGGTTTCCGGCCCCACGCAGCCAGGTGCTTCCCTTTCCCAGGGGCCACACAGAGTTAGCCTTCCCTCGCGTGTTGGGTCTGTCACCCTCGTAGCCAGATGTAGTGTCCTGCGTGGACAAAAGGAACACGGACACTCGTGGTTCTTGTGGAGGTTCTTTATTTGCGACCTCGCTATATCTCGGGTATCGGCTAACTGCCGTTCCTGGCCCACGGCTCCTTCCTTTCCGCCCGCCCTCGTCCTCCCTCGGGCAGGTCCTAGTGCCCCTCATGTGGGGTGCATCATTACATCTCCCTGTCCACTAAGGTCTGAGTGTGATGTGACGGCTCAGTGGGGGAGGATCCAGGGGAAAGACAGTGCTTTTGGGCTGGGTCAAACCCCAGGGGGTTAGTTAAAAGTGATCCTACAGCCAGAGCAACAACTGGCCCCCATGGAAGCCGCTTCCCACTCACCCCCTCCCAGCCCACTATAGCCTCAGGGCTATGGCCTGGCAGAGGTGAAAGGAAGCAAAGAACAAAGCTTCTCAGCCGGCTTCGGAGGTGTGAAGGGGGCAATGGGGGCTGAAATGAAGATGGGCCAAATGCCATATCACCTGACACTGAACCCCCCAGTGCAGCTGCTTTTCTCTTCCTGTCCCCTCCTCTGTTTGACAGATTGGCAAGGGAGAAGGAACACAGCTTTTTCGTGTCTGTGCAGTCCCACAGAAGCTATACTGAAGTTTGCGACAGCAGGCCTAGTGACGCAAGTCCCTGCCCTGACAGTCAGCCTTTCTTACAATACAGAAGCATAGCTGGGGGGCTGGCGAACATATCAAGGCTCTGTGGGTAACAGAGGGTTTAAAAATAGCGGTCCACAGGTGACACTTAGGCGCTGGCCCATCGGCCAATACCCGACTGCCTGCCTTCCCAATCCGACCCTGGAAATGCACCTCACTCACAAATGCTGCCAAAAAACAACTGATTTTGCAGTTTGAACTCCTTCCTGACAACTATAGCTGATGCTCAATGGTTCACAAGGCCAAACAAATGATGCACTCCACACAAACCAAAATCTTGCGCTAGATGCAGTGTGCTCCCTCTATTTTAAAACATGATTTAGTGCCCAATGTAAAATGGGGTCCGAATCCTGTGAGAGCCTTAGTTCACTACACAGCAACTGAACATTACAGATCAATGTGCACTGCTTCACAGCCTCTCATATTTTGCCACTGTTGCTGAAGAGTGGAGCGACGACGACAGCGGGGTGCGAGGAGTTACATCAGTGCTGAGCAAAACGTGCACCAGCAGCCACCCCTCAATAGTAAGTGCATCTGCAACATTCTTCTACAAACGTAAAGATATCATAAAGCACCAAAATGTAAATGAAACCAAATGCCAATCTAAAATCGCTCTTATTTTTAATTTTTTAAATGTCTCAAATCTAAGAAAAATGTCAAATCCGAACCTCCCACATTCCAATAAATTGGGAACAAAAGCCACCAAGTCACTTGAAAAGTAAACATATGCCACACCTCTCTACTGAATTAAATGCTCACAAAATCAATAAAGAATCATTAAACAGGCCACCAAAAACAATTCTCACACAGTTAAGAAATTAAAGGGTTCTTTAGCTGTGAAGGAGCTGCAATGAAAAAGAAAAAGACTGATAATGTCAGAGAGCTTGTACAGACAGACTATGTGTGGGTTTTAGTTCTGGAACATCAGTTTTTCTTGAAGTTTACTTTTAATGTCTGCTGAAGGAGTAGCAATAAAAAGTAGGCATAATGCTAGCTTCCAGTCTTGACGTGAAATCACATGATAGACTGCTGCTGCTGCTGTAGAAAGCGTGTTTCACATAGCCTACAAGACTCTTCCTGAATTGGATGGGGAAGATGTTTGAGAATTTATCGAAAATATGCCCCCAGTTTAGTTTTCAAGAGCACTAACAATGATTTCTGTGCAAAAAAATAACTCCTCACTTTGTTCAGTTAGTGTAATCACCTCCATGAGAAATGATTTAAATGCCACAGCTCCTATGCCAGCATTGCAGTGTTCAGTTGTGCCTCACCTGTCATGGATATAAAATGTGAGTGTCTAGCTGTTCATTAGAACTCTGTGGTGAAGCAGCAACAGAGCTGGGGCATCAACTGACAGGCTGCTGTTGCTGTCTGAAGTACATGCTTTACTGGACTTGTCAGACCTTTTTCCTCAAATGGCTTAAAACGATATTCATATACTTATTCTAGTTTTTGGAGCACGTACCATAATTTACTTGAGCGAATCATGAGAGAATCACCTTTCTCTTCAGCATCACTTATCAAATCCCAGCAGAGGAGCAGCATTTTTCGTGGGGAAATCACATCACAGCTCACCACAAGTCTTAAAATGAGTATGGGATCCCCAATAGAAGATTTATATTGTGACTAAAATTTGTAACTACTGCTTCCATATGCTCCTTTTTGGGACCCTGAAAAGAAGACACTCCCCACACTACATTTCAAAGGGACATAACTAGCATACTCATATCACCAAAAAGTCAGACTTGTGCGCTTCTCGTATTCTTTCACCTAAATGGTACCATGAAAATCATACAATCTAACAAACAGTTTTACTAAATTCACCCCAAACTGTAAGGGTCTGATTTACAATAGCAATATTTCCCAAGGGAACAGGCCCTCTCAGGTAATTTTTGACAAGTATGGCCCTCTGTTTCCCATGCACCCTGTGACACCACCCTAGTCAATAACCATCTGGAAGTGCCCTCCCCCATAGATCATTAATCATTATTGCCTGCACCTGTGGGCCATAATGGCTGTTAATTACCCTCCCTGCAATTATGGGCCTGAGCCACAAGTGCGGATCGACAAAGAGTGTTGTGCCTACCCCTCTCCTTCCTTTACATAAGGGTAATGAAAGCCCTATTGACCCATTGGGAAAAAGATGTCAGTTTGTGTTGTTTTGTTTTACGTTTCTACTGGCCATTGGGTTTTACATTCACTGTAAGTTAAAGGGGGAGAGCAGCCTGGTTTAAAAGAACAAAAGCTGCTTGGCAGTCATTTATCCCCTCATCCACGGTGAGTTGAATTCACTGCTGAAGGAGAGTGGAAGGGCAGTTGCTATGTTGTGAGGACCGCGGAGCTTGCGACCTCACAAGGGCGTTGTGTATGGGGTTTAGGATGGAACGCAATAACAATCAATCAAAGTAATCTTTATTTCGGTCATAGACCATAAAAGATAATCAATCCTCAAGAACATGCATATTTTACAATGAAAAAGGAGTTACAGTTCATAAAGAGTATGTACAGTAAAGATTACATAAATTCATGATTAATTCATTAAAACAGTAGATAAAAGAATAAAAAGTTAAAAAAGTTAATAAAAGCAGTGGTACACAAAATCAATGACTGTTTGGTTAAGGTTATGAATTAGGCAATAAAAGGGAACATCTCCTTCGCCACGCAGCATGCCAAAAACGTGATACCGAGAAGACTATAGGTAATGCTGTGTCAGTCTTCAGGATTCTATAGGCAACTTTGCAATGTGTAGTCCCCAAGTTCCTACATAGTTGAAGGAGCCAACGTTTTCTAATAGATTTATATATAGGGCAAAAGAAAAGGACGTGTAGGTCGGTTTCACTTGTGGCTCCACAGAATGGGCAATCAATAGTATTGTCTATCGACCACTTTCCTGTGAACGCTCTCAAGGGCAAAGTTCCATACCTGAATTGCATATATAGTTTTCTGGAGAAATTGGGCTCAATTATGTCCAGAACTGGCTCCATTTTGGATTCCATCTTGATGTTAAAAAAGTCCACAGTCAGTGAGCCCAATTTGTTGTTGGTTAGCATCATATTTTTATGATTTGACCAAAATGCGTTTACCAATTCAGCTCTAGAGATTTTTGTAGCATTTATTTCAGGATGGTGCCATAGAGCAAAAAACCCTAATCTAGTGAGCTCCCTTCTAATGTAAAGTAGCCACGGTGTGTTATCTATGCCGCGGGGGGTCAATAAAGATTTTAAATCGTTTTGATAATTCGCTAGCTCCGGTGTTGCCCACAACCTACGCCAGTACAATAAAGGCCTTAAAGCAATTTCGTCTTGAATGGAATTAACTCCCAGGTCCATTCTGAGTGGTATAAGGGGGGTGCTGGCTGGTAGGGACAGTAACGACCTTAAGAAGAAGTTCTCAGCTCTGCCGATGTCTCGAGTTGGAGAATGCCCCCATAGTTCAACCCCATAGAGAGTTGCGGCCCGAGCTTGTGCTTTGTATATCTCAATGGTGGGTGCTATCGGTTTGGAGATGGATGCTCTGTGTATTTTAAGGATCCCGCCGCAAGTCTGTGTGTGTCGTAATTTAGCTTTTGCTAGCTGGGGACCCCATTCCATCCTATCCGAGAGTGTAACGCCAAGATATTCAAACACTGAAACCCTGTCCAAGGTAACACCATTAAGAGACGGATTCGGGACAGTTTTTTTGGGTGGGTTGCAGACCATACATTTTGTTTTCGAGGAGTTAACCTCAAGTCCTCTATGGGAACAAAACTCAGAAAAGCTATCGAGGGCGCGCTGGATCCCCATAGGGGATTTTGACACCAAAAGGGTGTCGTCGGCAAACATTAGTGCAACCACCTGCTCGTTGTTAAGTTTGGGGGCATCAATGTCCTTGACTCCCCTCAGGTGGGACACTAGTGCGTTGGTATAGAGGGAGAATAAAGTGGGGGCCAGGACGCATCCCTGTCTAACACCACGGTTGACAGGGAACTTTGGGGTCAAATTGCCCCACTTGCCACATCTAACTTGGGCGAAGTTGTCGTTATGGAGCCGTTTTATAGTCCCCAGTAGGCAGGCAGGCATCCCCATCTCAGCCAAGACCGCCCACAAGGTTTGCCGGGGTACTAAGTCAAAAGCTGCTTTGAGATCGACGAAGATAAGGTAGAGGCTGCCACCCTCTACCCTCACGGTTTTCCAATAGAGGAGTTGTAAACGAAAAAGTTGGTCTACCGTGGATGTCTTCTCTCTAAAGCCAGCCTGGTAGGAGGTTAGTATTGATTTTTCGTCCATCCAGGCTTGCACTCGATCTAGAATGATACGCGCAAAGAGCTTTTGGCTGACATCAATTAGACTTATCGGGCGGTAATTGCTTGGCAGGAGGGGAGAGCCCATCTTGAAAACCGGGACTATCTCGGCACCTACCCAGGTATTGGGAATAGAAGCACCATGGAGAATGGCGTTGAAAAGGGAGCAAAGATAAGGGATCCATACCTCCGGTTTGTGCTTATATAAGTCCCCTGGAATTGAATCAAGGCCTGGTGCCTTTCCTGCTGGAAGTCTGTTTACAGCCCTTTCTACCTCCTTGAGAGATATATTGTCAGTGTCTTCAACATTCAGATCAGGGAGGGGTAAGGTCTCAGTAACAGGAACCAAGAGGGCGTACAAGCTCTGAAAGTGATCAATCCATTGGCTCGATGAAATATTAGGATCGTCTGCTATTAGGCCTTCCTTAGATTCTGATTTGATGATTGCCCAGAATTCTCTCATGTCCTTTTTGATAAGAGCTCTTTTAATGTCCTCCCATTTATCATATTCCCAATTTAACTTAGCCACTTTTACAGCCTGCTTGTATTCATCTCTACTTGCAGCAACCCTATTCCTATCACCAGTTTTTAGTGAGGCCAGTAAAGCTGATTTAGCCCTTCTACATTCAATATTAAACCAGGAGAGGGCCTTCAGGGTTTTCTTTTTCCTGGATGCAATTGGGTTTAAGAGATTTCCCAATGTAGTGACTAACTCTGTATGGATTTGGGTCACATAATTTTCTCTGGGATCACTGTCCTGTTCCAAGGTAAGGCATATTTCTGGGAAGGGCGTTGCATGTGGCCGAGTAGATGGAACTAATTTTGTCGGGAGATTTAAGGATCATTGGCCACTTAAGGCGTCTGCGGTCACCAGAAAGGAGTAAAGGCCTACCACTATTATGTGCGGAACTATTCTCCAGCACTATAGACAAATCAAGGGTCAGAGCATTGTGGTCACTATCGTGTCGAGGGTGAATTACAAAGTCCATCACCCTCGACCATGTTTTGACCTCAACCATGATATAGTCAATGCACGAGGTCTGGCCAGGACGATTAAAGGTATGGTTACCCTCTAAGTCTGACAGAGAGCGCCCATTACAGGCTCTAAGTGAGTTGGCTAGTACCAGGGAATTGATTTGCAGGGCTAGAGGTGTCCAAGCCTTGGCAGGTGGAGTTTGAAGGGCCGGTATGGACCATTGTTCATCTTCCTCCCTGATAATAGGATCGATGAGCCCCGGTAGAGGCTCAAAGGACAATTAAAGTCTCCAGCAACAATCAGGGTGCCTTTAGTTTTTACTGATTAGATAAGTTTATCCAAAGTGTCTACTGTTGGTGATTCACTGCCTGACTTAGTGGGGCGAGAATAGACATTAAGCAAGATAAGGGGAGAACCTGAGGGAAACGTAAGCTGTAGACATTGCAGGTCAGGTGTCTGCGTGGCAATTTCTGAAGTTACACATCCCAGATGTGACCCTATAAAAATAGACAACCCACCGAATGGCCTTCCCCTTGGACCCGCAAAGGCTAAGATGTTGGCTGTAAAAAAGCCTTTTTTTGTAAATTCTTCTTTTGCCCAGGTCTCTTGGAGCAGGCAAATGTCGTACTGATTAATGAAGGAGACCCAGTCCGGGCACAGAAGCTTGTTCACAATGCCCGCGACATTCCAAGAAAGTACCTTTAATAGATTATTTAGTTGAGGGTTCTTTGTTTCAGGACGTGGAATGGTAGACGTGAGGAGAGAAGAATTGCTGGACGCCTTGCTTAGTATGGGTCTGGTGGGGATGGGTTTAGTGGGGACAATGGTATTTTGGGGGACGGTGTATAATGAGGGGTAGGTCGAACTATTGCTGGGGTTGATCGTCATATTAGCATCATTTGGTGGAGGATGAAACAAACCCCTGTTAATTGGCCCAGTGTCAGTCTGATCTACCAGTCAATCGACGTCCTCTAACGGAGCAAATCGATTGTGTACAGGAATGCCAGAATAAGGAGTGTTCAGATTAAATCTGTGTTGCACATTTTGGGATAGCCCGTTATCTGGGAAAGTAGGACCTATTTGGTAAGGGACAGAAATCCAGGGTACCTGGGGATAGAAAAATTCAAGGGGGGATGCAGTAATTGAGGTTTGTTGACCTAGGGATAGTATAGGATGGTCAAGGACCTTTTGATTAGTCCACGGATATCTAAAATTGATGACTACGCAATCCCCCCTAAGATTTTTACCTGTTGATCCTATCCATGCAACCCTTCTCACCATCAAAATCTCGTTGGCCATCTCATAAGGGAACTGTTTAAATCTTGCCAGCCAGAAGAGGACTTTGTTGCGGAGATCAAGATGGTTTTCATTGGTCCCTTCCCTAAGTACGGGGACGCCAGTCAATATAGTCACATACGGAGATGCGGCTGGTGGAAGATTGATCGTTGGAAGGTTGGTAGCCATGGTCGCCGTGGTATTTCCCAGAGGTTTTTTACGTGCTATTGTAGGATTAACTAGAGAATCATTGATGTTAGTAATCTGTATTGGGGAATTTGGGTAGTTAGGGCTCGGGTCTTGTACAGAGGGTGCATGGGCAAGTAGTCTTCTAGTACCACTATTTGTAGGGGGTCCCTCGATTAATAGGGAGGGCTGGGTTACCTTAGTTTGGCTAGTCTTACGTTGGAGTACCACTGGGGCTATCGGTAGACTCTGGAGTGTAGATAGGCCAACATTTTGAATGTTGGATGTACTAGGTTTAGGACTACAGGGGGAATCAGTACAAATTGGCAGAAGACTTTGGACCAATTTTAAAATAGGAGCTATCTCCTCCTTTATGATAGATCTGCATTGGTCAACAATGTTGGTCACCACTAATTGGACCCAACCAGGGTACAGTGTGTCCTGGGAAAGTGTTGGTGCGATGATAGTTGCTGTAGTTTGTGTACTAGAGCGTGTAGTTTCCTTAGTGGGACTCCCCTTAGCCTTCCTGGTCTTGGTACCAGCTCTTGCAGCTTTCTTTTACCCCTTAGCTTTGAAAGGTATAGATATAGGGCTCCTGTTAATCGTGGGCGCTATTATTGGGTCTTGAATATTTGCTGCTGGTGGGGAACAAGACTGGCTGGTGTATGTTTCATTAGAATCTGGCCCAGTAGGAGAAACAGGCGAACCCAAAGGTGGAAAATCAGGAGTTAAGGAAAGGCGGCGCTCAGTTAGTTCGATTTCCGAGGTAACCACACCGATAGCTTTTTGAAGCATTAGGTCGATTGCAGTCGGAAGTTTATCCTCACAGGCTCTTGAAGTAGCTTGTTGTTTGGCAGCGCATGCACGGGCCCCTTGAACACGCTTAGAGAGAGTGGGCTTAGGCATGATGTACAGTTAGAAACGCTAACAAATTCACTCCCCCAAATCACTAAACCAGCACACTAAGAAGTCCCAACAGTACCTTATGTCCTTCTTCGAGGTTGGATGTGGCCAGATGACAGACGTATGGCCCTGCCCTGCCACCTCCTGCCCCTGACGGCCACAGACGGCCCGGCCTCTGCCCGGGCTCAGCCCGGCGCCGCCCGCGCGCGTCCCGCGTCGCGAAGGAAGCAGTCGTTTTTAAAGCGCCTCCGGGCGTGCTGGAGTACGGAAGTTAGCTGCCCCAGAGGATCACGGGAGCTGTAGTCTCCCCCAACAGCGGCCACTGGTGAGGATAAGGCGGCGGGGGAGACACACAGCTTAGGCAGCCCGTCAAAGCAGCACAGCCCCGGCCCCAGGAGCGAGGATTTGAGGTAGGATGTCGCCTGCTCTCGTGTTAGGGAAGAAATGCGGCCCCCGCTCTGTCAAGGAAGCAGTCGTTTTTAAAGCGCCTCCGGGCGCGCTGGAGTACGGAAGTTAGCTGCCCCAGAGGATCACGGGAGCTGTAGTCTCCCCCAACAGCGGCCACTGGTGAGGATAAGGCGGCGGGGGAGACACACAGCTTAGACAGCCCGTCAAAGCAGCACAGCCCCGGCCCCAGGAGCGAGGATTTGAGGTAGGATGTCGCCTGCTCTCGTGTTAGGGAAGAAATGCGGCCCCCGCTCTGTCAAGGAAGCAGTCGTTTTTAAAGCGCCTCCGGGCGCGCTGAAGTACGGAAGTTAGCTGCCCCAGAGGATCACGGGAGCTGTAGTCTCCCCCAACAGCGGCCACTGGTGAGGATAAGGCGGCGGGGGAGACACACAGCTTAGGCAGCCCGTCAAAGCAGCACAGCCCCGGCCCCAGGAGCGAGGATTTGAGGTAGGATGTCGCCTGCTCTCGTGTTAGGGAAGAAATGCGGCCAGGAGCCAAGATTCTGTGTTGGGGGTCACTCTCGTCGTTCACCTGACTGGCGTACGCCCGAGCGTCACCTATTTATTAACGTTGGGTCACATGACCCTATGTGGCGTGCCTGTTGCGTCACAGGCACGACATAACATTCCTCCCCAACAAACATGAAATAAACAACGAATTTGCAATCTCAGTGCCATACCAGTTCTGAAAGTGTCAATACCTAATAGCTCACCATGAGCAACATTTCAAACATGTAATTGAGAACAGTCTTACGTGAAATAGTCCCTCAGCCGACGACTGGGCTCAGGATTTTCTCGCAGGTGGTACTGGACTCTAGCACGCCCCAAGGCCTCCCGGACAGCCACACCAGCCGGCATGACACCCCGTTCACTTTCGGCGTCACCTAGTCCTGCTCTGGAGGTCTCATTTCTGGACTCACCGTCCTGATGTGGGTTACTGCTAGGTTCTTCATCCGATCCCTAGCGGGTGATGTTCCAAGACTTATGTACCCGCTGGCCTCTGCCGGTGTCACCACCTGACGTTCCTGATCCACTGAGACAGCTTCTGGCAGTGACGATGTTGGCTGGTATTTCTTGAAGAAGGACATGTTTCTGGTCACAGTCTCTCTTCCTCGCGTCGCAATAACTCGGGTGCCTTTGACGCCTACAACAGTCCATGGACTCTTTTCATATGGCAAACGGAATTTTCCGCTCATCACCCGGTTCTTGAGTAAGACCATATCTCCTCTTGCAAACTGTAGAGGATGCGCACGCCGTTTTTTTACAAATTTTAGCATGGGCTCGGGGACGTCGGGCATCCACTTGAACGTTATCAGGTAGCTCGGGGCGCCACTGTGGGTGATGTGGAATAGAGTCATTGACTACTCTTCCCATGAGCAGATGCGCCGGAGCTACTCACGTGGTGGTGTGGGGTGTCTGACAGTAACTCCGAAGAAATGTGAAGATAGCAAGCTCTAGGGACTGTCCTTTGTCAGAGGCAATCCGTATTACATTGTTCAAGGTTCGCATGAACCTTTCGACTTTCCCATTGGACTGGGGCCATCTTGGGGTAATCCTCCTGTGGCGAATGTTCAAAGACTTGAGGTAAGTTGTCAGTTCTTGCCCTTGAAAAGGGGGTCCATGGTCCATTGTCTGTCCTCAGCTCCTGGATAAGGCCATGGGTCGCCATTACTTTTTCAAGCTTTAGAATCACCTCTGCAGTACTGAGGGATGACACGATTTCGACCTCAGGATATTTGGAATGGTCATCAATGACTACAAACAGGTGCCGGACATCAGGCAAGCTGCCAAAATCCAAACTGACACATGACCAGGGTAAAGAAGGCCTTGGTTCCGTAATAATGGGAGCAGGACGGGGAGCGTCCCCAGTTACTTGACAGGACAGGCAGGAACGAACCGTGGCCTCCACCAGCTCGTCCATGAGGGGAAACCAGACCTTGGTCCGTAGTCGTGACTTAGTTTTGACCATCCCCTGGTGTCCGATGTGAGCTAGCTGAATGACCCGGGCCATGAGGGCCGTCGGAATGACCAGTCGGTGTCCCCTCAGGAGGCATCCTGAGGTGTCTTCTGTGAGCTCATCTCGGACGTGATATAGGCTGTCCATGATACGCTGGGCCTCTACGGTCAGAACTTTCCACTCCTCTCTGGCTCGGTGCCAGTGACCATGCTTCAGAGCTGCCTTGGCCCATTGCAGACAGTCGTCCTTCTCCGTCTCGGTTCGCAGGTCGTTCATGGAAAGGGGAATGGGGCATGACCGGGCTATGACACATATTCCTCTGTGTCGGCGGCATCTTCTTGCTCCTGCTCCGTGTCAGCTCTCGGATGCGGCGAGAGGTAGTCCGCTGGATTCCGGGACCCTGGCTGATACTTCACCGTGCAGTTATAATTTTGGAGCTGCAACATCCATTTCTCAATTCGGGGTGGCGGCTTGGAGGATGTCCCCGAGAATAGAGCTACTGGAGGTTTGTGGTCTGTCGCTACCATGAATGGCTTGCCATACACATGTAGGTGAAAGTGACGGCAACCCCAGTGTATCGCAATGGCCTCTTTCTCGATTTGCGAGTACCTTTGCTCCGTGTCCGTGAGAGACCGACTGGCAAATGCTACTGGTGCCCAGTCTTCTTCCGGGCCTCGTCGTTGTAGAAGCATAGCTCCCAGCCCAGTTGGGCCGGCATCAACGGTGATCTGGGTCATCTTCCGGGGATCGAAAAAAACTAGTGTAGTCGCTTCTGAAAGCGCCTCCTTGATGTCCCTGAAGGCCTTGACTTATTCCTTGTCCCACTTCCACGGCATGGAGTCTTTTGTGAGTTCCCTCAGCGGCTGGGTAAGTGTTGTGAGGTCATGAATGAAGCGCCCACAATAGTTTACCATTCCGAGGAAACTACGGACCTCCGTGACGTTGGTGGGGGCCACACCATCCTTAATGTCACAAACCTTTTCCGGATCCGGATCCGGATTGACTCCTTCCGCCGAGAAGGTGTATCCGAAGAACTGTAGCTTGGTCTTTAGAAATTCGTACTTCTCACGGTGGAGGGTCAGTCCAGCATCTTGGATACGGCGAAGCACCTGAGTCAGTCGTGAATTATGTTCCGGGATTGTTTTGGAGCGCACCATAAGGTCATCGCTGACATTTATGACTCCGGGTATGTCCATAATCAATTCATGTATGGTATTCTGGAATACCTCAGCCGCACTTAATACGCCAAAACTCAGGCGCTTGTATCTCCGGAGGCCCACGTGAGTTGAGAAGGTGGTTATATTTCAAGAGGAGTCGTCCAGTACTAGCTGGTGATACCCGGACCTCAGGTCTAACTTTGAGAACCAGCAGGCTCCCGCCATCTCTCCAATGAGGTCATCTATGGTCAGGGTGATATGCCATTCCCTCTTAATAGCAGCATTTGGTAACCTCATGTCCACATAGATTCTCACTGCGCCTGGTTGTTTTGGTTTTCTGGTGACGATGATTGGGGAAACCCACGGGGTGGGTCCCGAGACCTTCTCAATTATGCCAGCTGCTTCTAATTTTTTTAACTCTTCTTCCACTAGAGGACGCAGGTGGAATGCTATCCGCCGGTGGCACAAGTCTACCGGTTGTACTGTGGGGTCAATGTGTAGATGCACCTCTTTGCCTTTGAACTTCCCAATCCCCTCAAATACGTTCACGAATTCCTTCAAAATGTGTTGGACTGACTCCTGGTGTACTCTAAACGCGAACTTCACAACCCCCAAATCTTCAGCAGCCCTGCAACATAATACCATGCCCTGCCCATCTTCCGTGACATACACGTTAGTAGTGATTGAATGGGCGCCGTGGGCTATCAGAGTCTTAAATTTGCCTTGCATCTTCAGAGGTGAGTCTTGGCCATGTGCGAACACAGTGATGGCCGTGTGGCTGAGTGGGGGTGCAGAGTTCAGAGTCTCATACAGGGCAGAGGCCATGATATTGATGGTGGCACCAGTGTCTACAACCGCTAGGACGTCCTGAGAGCCTACCTGGATATTACATTGGGGTAGCCGTCGGGCTTTCCGGGTGGCTGTTCCTATAATGTGTACTTTGTGTACTACGCGCTTCTCCTCCTCGTCATAGTCCATGTCACTTGGCCCTTTCTCTTCTTCCGGGACCATGTTCACCACCTGACGAGGTTTCCGATATCTCTTTGATCTACAGACCTTTTCAAAATGGTTAAATCGCCCGCATCCTGAGCACCTTTTCCCTTTGGCAGGGCAGTCCGCTGTCCTGTGAGGTGGTCCTCCGCAGTACCCCCAGGTTTTCGTCTGCCCCTGGAACGCCGTTCCCACGTCTTTTTTCGTCCAGCGATTCGTCGACTTGGTCGTCACGACATTCTCTGGTTTCGTCTTGACTGGGGATTGGAGAGCCGCTTTCATATGAGCCGCCCGGGCTTTAGATAGTTCCTTAGTGCGCCCCAATGTTAGTATGTCCTGTAGTGGCATCCCAGATTCCTCCAGGATTCTTTCGCGGAGCTTGGCAGATGCACAGCCCTGGATGATCTGTCCCCTAATCTCCTCTTTTTCGTTGCTGAAGCCACACGTCGACGCCAGGTTCTTGAGGCGAGCGTGAAATGTGTCAAGGGACTCTTCTGGGAGTTGGTGCTAGCCGGAACATTAACCGCTCATAGTCCCGATTGGACATTGGCTCAAAATAGCCATTGAGAGCATTTATCAGGGTGTTATGAGTCTTTGGCGTGGCTTCGTTCAGCGTCTTGGTTATGTTATGGATGTCTTTACCCCCTAGATGCAATAGCATAGCTTGTTTCTGATCTCCGTGCACCTTGGTGGCTTCAAAGAATATCAATAGCCGTTCCACCCAGTCTTTCCATTTGGGGGCGAGTGAAGACGGAGAGCCTTCCACGATAAAGGGCTCTATCGGGGGAATTGTGGACATGGTGACCCTCAGTGACTTTATTGTGTTTCACTTCAGATGCTCTGTGGAGGTGATCTCCTGGCTGCCAGCGTTTTGGTTCCCTTTTTTCTTTGTTGTGATAATTTCTATGAGCAGCCTCCCCTGGGGTCACTTTGTGTGGCACTTGCTGCAGTTTGCTTGCTGTGCTGTCTCCTCTGGGGATTTCCTTTGGGGGCAGGAGGCTCAGTTGCTCACAAGCCTCTCCCTGCTGCAGTCACTGTTGGGCAGGTATTCTAGCGCTCTGTGGGCATTAGGCTCACTTGCTGGCACTGATTGGTGGCTTTTTTTTGTGTTAATTTTATTATTTCCCCAGCGCGCTGTGGAATTCACTGCCTCTTCTCCTCCATGTGCGCGCCAAACAGAGAGGCGCCGGGGGAAGCAGGCGCGAATGGCTGGGAAAACACCTGGCACGACGTAGCGTGCGCATGTGCACAGGTGCACGCGCAGAGGCTCCAGTAGCGGAGCGGCTCACACGCGACAGCAGTTCTCACCGGCGGTATCCCAGCAGGAGCTCACCTCATCACGGGCACAGTAGACGTCACGCCGCCTCCGCACTCCCTGGCACCAGCGCACCTTGGCACGAGCACCGCAGGGCAGGTGAGAAGCCCTTGCGGCCGCCACTCAGTGTGAGAACGGGGTACGCCCACCTCTCGTTGCCATATGTTATGTTGTGAGGACCGAGGAGCTCGCGACCTCACGAGGGCGTTTGTGTATGGGGTTTAGGGTGGCCTGGAACGCAATAACTACAGGAGCCAAGATTCTGTGTTGGGGGTCACTCTCGTCATTCGCCTGACTGGCGTACGCCCGAGCGTCACCCATTTATTAACGTTGGGTCACATGACCCTACGTGGCGTGCCTGTTGCGTCACAGGCACGACACAACAGGCAGTGAAGCAGAGTGGCCAGAGAGGCAGGGAGATGGTGCCCTAAATACTCTGTTTGCAAGCCTGTAACATAAGCTACGGCCTACAAAGGGTGGCTTCTGATTGGCTGGCTAGCTCTCAACATTCAGTGAGGAGTGCTAGGATTGCTTAAATAGACATCCTATCATGGCTAATGTATGCTATCTGTTACATGCACACATCTGCTATAGTCAACCCACTGAATCGAAAGTCTCCACACAGTTGGCGCATCAGCTTACCCCTAAGGCAGATGTTGAGTGTAGTCACAAAGCCCCTTACCAAAGCAGTCAATCACACCTAAGAGATGTTGAAAAGTGGTGCCAAGTTGTACATTGCAAAGTACATGTGGCCCATATAAATCTGCCAAAAGCCACGGAGGTTACATATGTCATCAAGGGAAGCTCATTAAGGGCCTCAGTGCTTTCAGTACTGCTCCAGTTGCCAGAAACATTAATCACCACTGTTAGACCTGGCTTTTTCAGTGGGTTTGCCCCCAAACGTTTTGCTTTTTGGCCTCCTGTTTTTGTTGACTTTAGGACTCTGGGCACTTTACCACTGCTAATCAGTGCTAAAGTGCATATGCTCTCTGTGTAAATTGTTCAAATCAAATCAAAGCAAAAAGAGCTTTATTCGATTTTAGTCGTATAAAATCACAAAAGCAGTCAAAATTCAAAAACTTTTCATACATTTTCTATATAACAGATATACATAGTTCAAAAGTGCGTTCATTTAGAAGAAAATTTAGTCTAAAAGATATTATATTGGGAGTAGACTTGTATGATTAGAGCAGTCCTACGTAATTTAATGCATTCTGTTCTGTTTTCTAAGGAAAGTGAACGTTAATACTTTTCCTAGCTCTCAATATACTTCTTAGAAAACCAGCCATGACTCTTATGCAATAATCACTGTCCAACAATTGTAAATATAAAAAGGCAGGTCGGCATTGCCTCCATCTCCCCAGTCTTAGGAGAGGTAGGATCCATCTGGATCTTTCCTTAGAATAACATTTGCAGAATAAAATCACATGGATAGTTGATTGTGGGGAAAGATCATCACAGGGACAATGACATAGCTCTCTAGACCAGTTGTTCATCTCCAAATAACTAATCAGTCCATGAAATGTTCCGAACCTACAACGTGTTAAAACATATCTATCATATCCCCCTGTACAACGTAAAAGATATGGTTGATATCATAAGTTATTACGGACAGTTGATGATGGACAACCCCCGGCTTGCTCATTTGCCGTGCTAGTCTGTTTTTCTCAAGGTGGGTCATGCAAATTACTTTAAATTCCTTCTAACAGATAGAATGCAGAGTCTCTGGTATGGTATAGTAATCTGGACGCCCAAGATCACAGAAAAAGTTTTTTACATAATTTAACCAGGTAATCTTAGTTGCTTGATCCAATTTCACTGAGTCCTTAAATATTTCCTTGTTTAAGCCTGTACTATTGGAGGTCCAGATTCGGTGCCAAAGTAACACTGGTTGTATCTTAATAACATTTGAGATGTATGAAACCCCCAACTTGCTGTGACAGTTAAAAACAGGAGAACTAACAGGTACCGCTAAAATAAATTAAAAAAAAACATTTTCGATGTATTGAATGGGTGAACAATCCTGAAAGCCCCAGACTCCTGACCCAAAGGCAGCTATGCTTACGCATTTAGCCTGATACATGTTTAGGAGGATGGGTCTTTTACCCAGTTTTTTAGAGAAGTTGACTATGGCCACAGCCGACTTCATAAAGAGAAGGCTCCTACTCTTAATCGCCTGGGCCCAGGAACAAGTACGAGTGAAAAGAACAGCCAAATACATAAATGTGTTAGTGGATTCTATTCTGCTTCCACCCACTTGTATGCTACTGCTTCTTTGCTTCTCAGGCCCGCAAGACATAATAAAAGTTTTCTTTGCATTTAATTTTAACCCTAACTCATTCATAAAACTGATATAAGATGTAAGAGCCTTTTGCAAACCTATCTGAGTGCGTGCCATGAGTACTACGTCGTCTGTGTAGAGAAGGGAGACTATCGGGTGTTTATTAACATGCGGTGTATCCCTAGCGTTTGACACCAACTCCTGTTCCAGAGCGTTCGTATACAGAGTGAACAGGAATGGTGCCAAAACGCATCCTTGCCTTACTCCCCTCTCCACTTGCAACGATGCAGTATATTCCCCATTTGTTCCATACCGAACCTTGGCACTTGCCCCTGTGTACAGTTGTCTTAAAAACTGTACCAGTGCCGGCTCTACCTTTAAATCAGTCAAAATGTTCCACAGCTTGCTGTGTACGACACAGTCAAACGCGGCTGTGAGGTCAACAAAAGCCAAATAATATCTCCCAGCTTTAGCCTGAGTGTATTTTCCAATTAATATACTGAGATTGAGAACCTGCTCATTTGTGCCTAGACCTGATCCAAAACCATACTGCACATCACTTAAAATACTATTTTCTGCAGCCCACGTTTGCAACCGGTCTAAAACTATTCTGCCTGCTACCTTCATCAAGGAGTCTAATAAAGAAACCGGGTGGTAACATGCAGGGTTTGCCCGCTCCCCTTTTTTTAAAATTGACACGATTATAGACTCTGACCAGGTGTTGATAAAACCTTTCGCGCAGCAGGCTTGGAGGACCCGTGTTAACAGCGGGGACCATATTGACGGAATTGATTTAAACAAATAGATTGGCACCCCATCTGGGACCGGGGCCTTGCCACTCTTGCTAGCACTTATGACCTCTATTACATCTTTATGTGTAATCTGAAAATCAATTGGTGAAAAGGGAGCTGCACCCCCTTCCGGCTGGTTCCTGTAGTCTGTTTCACCTTCTCAGTCCCCCTGCGTGTTATAGACAGTAGATAAAAAGTCTACCACGTTTTCTCGTCTATTGCCACTTCTATAGTTGGGGCGTCAGACTTAATGATAAAAATGGTGCCTTCACAGCCCACCAGAACAAGGAGCTATCTTTGCTCAGCGAGACTTCAAAGAGGGTATCCCAAGCTTTTTCTTTCATTTCTTTCTTTCATAGTCTCCTTGCTTCATTGTATAGCTTCCTGCATCTCCTGACTTTCTCCTTGTCTCTCACTGTCTTATAAACGGCCTCCTTTAAATTTGTATATGTTTTTGTACAGCTAGAATCGAACCACCCCTTCCTACAGGCACGTGTAACCTTACTTTCCACATGCAACATCATTTTAACCGTTGATGTGAGTTGGGAAAACAAACTGAATATAGTTTCATGAGAAGTAGATTCATCCAAACAATCTAAAATTGAGTCATACTCCTTAATAATGATTTGTTTGTTAAACTTTATTGGGTCTTGGCTCGCTCAACGAAGCGTATATCCATTCTGTCTCCCTATTTCTACATTCTGGGTCCACAATACCTGTTTACTGTTTGTTACACTCTAAGGGGCATATTCTCAAGGACCTATCGCCGAGTTATCAGCACTTTATTGCAGCAAAAGTCGCGATAAATATATCGCCCCATTCACAAGCTGGTGCTAACAGCCCATATCATCAGATTTCTGGCAATAGCAGCCTAAAAAAACATCGCCACGGATGACCCGGGCAACTATTGCTAATGAGATGCAGAGTAGGTGTTCCCGAGCAAAAAGCCTCGACAACGCCACACCGCAACATTCTCAACGACCAGCCAGATAGGCGATAAGATCACAAAACATGCGATAAGGCATGTTAGCAGCAGGAAATGAACACCTGCTCTGGTGCAAAGTTGGACGACATCCGGCACCAGAAAAGGGAGCCCAGCCCAGCCACACCGGGAGAACAACAGAGGCCATGGAGCTACATATTATGCAGCTCGGAGCCCCAACAGAACCACAACTCCCACAGCCACCACCCCCAGGACCACCAATCCCTGGATGCCCACCGCCCTCATGCCCCCGGACCACCACAGAGGCAGCGCGGACAAAGACAGCGGACCTTCAGGAAACGCACCAGCCTCACAGACTTAACACCAGAGCATGTCATTGCCCACTACAGACTCAAAAGGACAACCATCCTCTGCATCCTGAACATCAGTGCCCACAGGCTGACGGCACCAACACAGCGGACAACCAACATCCCTCCGCCGACAAAGCTGCTGGCTGTGCTGCACCTTTTGGCCTCTGGGACTTTCCAACCAACAACTGCCAGAGTCAGAGGTGTCTCACAGCCAGCCCTATCCAAGTTCCTCAAACCTGTCCTGGATGCCACCCTCAGCTTAGTACCCCAGTACCTATACTTCCCCCACACTGTGCAGGAATAGCTGGAGACCAGGCAAGGCTTCTATGCCATAGCTGCATTCCCACACGTGTTGGGGAATTTGACTGTCCTACTTCTCTTGGAACTCACTAGGCGTCCTGCATTTCGCCACCGCCGTGAGGGGAACGGCTGCACCGGGGAGAGTCCAGACAACGCCGTGAGGGGAACGGCCGGACTACATTACCCAGGTGCCCCGGCGGCGCTCACCTGACGCCAGCAACACCGCGCCCGGAGGCCCTTGAAAAGGAAGGAGCGCCGAGCGCTCACCGGGAAAGTTTCTCTTGGAACTCACTAGGCGTCCTGCATTTCGCCACCGCCGTGAGGGGAACGGCTGCACCGGGGAGAGTCCAGACAATGCCGTGAGGGGAACGGCCGGACTACATTACCCAGGTGCCCCGGCGGCACTCACCTGACGCCAGCAACACCGCGCCTGGAGGCGCTTGAAAAGGAAGGAGCGCCGAGCGCTCACCGGGAAAGTTTCTCTTGGAACTCACTAGGCGTCCTGCATTTCGCCACCGCCGTGAGGGGAACGGCTGCACCGGGGAGAGTCCAAACAACGCCGTGAGGGGAACGGCCGGACTACATTACCCAGGTGCCCCGGCGGCGCTCACCTGACGCCAGCAACACCGCGCCCGGAGGCGCTTGAAAAGGAAGGAACGCCTCCCGCAACCGCGGGAGGCACGCGGGCGGCGCCGGACGAAGCCCGGACTAAGGGCGTGCCGTCTGTGGCCGTCCGGGGCCGGATAAGGCCGGGCTGGGCCACCCTCCTTGATTTTGCCACATTTCAAAGGTACTTTGTTTCCAACTTGGATGATTTTCTTGTTGGGGGCTCACTAATAATAATACTCTGACATCACTACTGAACTGTTTCTTGAACACCTCATTTGACATAAAACTGTGCATTGGGATAAAGGCCGGATTGGATTGCTATAGACTCTCTGTGTGTCTACGAGAAGGAATTCAGGGTGAATAGGTAGGGGGATAATCCTCAGAACCCCAGTAATGACTAAACCACCAAAAACACGCTTGGCTACGAGCAAAGCCATTTTAGCTGATACCCCAAATCAGGTCATTGCTGGAATAATCGATGTACCATCTAACAAAGCTAAAAAACCTACCGCAATAGACCTGATGCTGAAGAAAGTCTCGGGGGAGATTGAGCATATGGAAAGGAGTCTGTCTTCCTCACCAATTCCAATATAAGTTACACCCACACAATCTAGAGACCAAACTCTCTCAGAAAGGTCAAACACAGAAACAATGAGCAACTCAATTGAAGGCATTCCTTGTGCTCAACAGCGTGCACAATCTGGAGCAGAAGAGACAAGGGAAAATAATCTCACTACACAGAGTAGGCCCAAACAACAACAGGGGAGGGGCAAGGGACAGCCCTGGAAAAATACACCAATTACAGGTGCTCATAGACCCAAAAATAGCAAGGAGTCCATCATTGAGGATGAAGTAGGAGCCCCCTATGTAAGACCGCCAGGGTGGATAGAGAAGGTAATTGGCGATCTAAAAAATCATCTGGAAGTCTTTATCATCAGCCAGATGAAACCGATAATCAGTAGGATAGACAAAATTGCAAATGAATTAATCAAACAGGGCAAGACAATGGCCCCATAAGTATGAACCCTACTGCAGGCCCTAACCAAGCCATAAATACACCCACTAATCAAATTGCGGCCACTAACAATTGTGCTAGTTATACACAAGATACGATCGCACAAGTCCATGATCTGCCCAAAGCTCCACCACACCCAGGGAGGGGACCCGCACAGAATGACGGAAATAAACAGATAGATAAAGCCCAACAGCAAGAAACTACACAAATAGTGCGAGATGCCCAGCATTTAACCCAAGGCCCAACTAGCCTACCACAATATGAATATGACCCATTTGAGAGATCAGAAAGCCCACCACCACATATAAATTTACCCCCGGAAGCATGCCCCTACGTTATAGTATTTGCAGGGGTGCCGGAACTCAGACCCGTAGAAAAAGAAACTCATCTAGAACTAAAATCGAAAATAATAAAATGGTTAAATATTCATAGGCCTTTGAATATGGGGGAAAAGGGGGATATTCTACATGTATGAAGAGTGAACTGGCTAGGAGGCAGAAAAAAAGACATAAGAGGGGACTGTATTGTGGCAAACTTTAGAGATGTTAATCTGGTAGATTACATACTGGGAAACACAAACAGGAATCACACTAGTACAATCTGTACCCTTCCCCTGGAATATTTTTACCCAAGGAGGCGGAGTATTAAAAATCAGATTTACCCAACCTGGAACACAGGAAGGGCACAATTCAGACAAAGGGATAGAAGGCCTAATCAGACAGGCCAATTTATACCAACCAGAGACTACCCAGAGTGGAGAAACAGATTTGCCCCCTTACAGTCGTTAGATGAAAACGACTGACTACCTCCTGCTGAAAATGGACAACAAAATATAACCACAGGGGATGGACTCGTTTGTAGCACGAAAGGGGTGGAGGAAAGCCTGGAATCACTAAGGATAGAAGCCCCCCCAATGATGAGAGGTGAGGATGCTATTGAGCCCATGACTCATAACAAGAAAGTGTGTAGACGGATCGACCAGGTATCAGAGGGAGGAAAAGACTCCAAGGCAGAGCTAGCTATATTGTCCTGGAATATAGCCGGCCTGGGGGGAAAATTCGATAATAAGGACTGGAGGGAGTATATCACTGGCTTCCAGATCATAGCTCTACAGGAGACTTGGGCACAAGACCTCTCTCTCTACCACCTGGAGGGTTACAAATGCTTTTTTACGCCAGCTTTGGAAGGTAGATCAGGAAGGGCGAAGGGAGGGCTAGACATATATGTTGATTTAGATCTAAAAGGCACTTGGTCAAAGCCCTTGTGGGTATCACATACTTTACAAGCAGTGATATTCCAGGGACAGGGCCAGAGATACCTAATATTAAACTTTTACAACTCAGGGTCGATAGATGGGAATTACCCAGTGATACACGAACTAAAGAGTAGATTAACCGAAGAAATTGATCAAAGGCAGGGCGGTCAAGAACCAATAATCCTACTCATGGGTGATTTCAATTGCCACCTATGCCAGAAACTCTTACCCGTGAGCCCGGATTGGTCCTCCTGCCCTGTAGAAAGTGGCCCACATTTTGAACACAATAAAGAGGGAACACTCCTTATGAAGATCCTTGATAGGTTTGCTCTCACTCACACTATTGACTTGCTGAATGTGAGAGTTGGAGATATACTTACACCGACATTTAAGGGAAGGGGCTGCTCATCCGTCATAGACTTTATACTAATATCGAGCTCTGCAAAAGAGCAAGTCAAAAAGGTAAAAACGGAATGGAGCCCCTTTAGTGATCATAAACCCCTAACCCTTGAAACTCCCTATAATGTGAGAACTGTAAGGTACGCTCCTTCAGGCACTGAACTTCGCCCAACGGACCAGGGGAGGCGCTTAAGGTGGGCCAAGATCAATGCACAGGAATTTTACTGTTCCTTAATAGAAAGAGGGAAAGAACAAATAGAGGCTTGCCTTGAACTTACAAAAGAAGGTAGAGAGTTGGTCTTGGCTTTTGAGTCCCTAACCAAGGTGGTTGACGGATTGTTAAAAACTAAACGTCTGGTAAAAGAGTCACCAAATCCACGCTGGTTTGACTCTAACTGCTCGCGGGCTCTGAGGGAGCTAAAACTGTGCCTAAAGACCCTCCCGAGAGATAAAAACAAAGTAGCCCGGTATAGGCATAATTATAAAATTCAGGTTAAACAAAGGAAGATCACGCTTCAAAAGGAAGTCTGGGCAGACCTACGGGAAGCAGGAGAAAATAGGGATTATACCCAATTCTGGAGAATTATCAATAGGCCCTGCTTTCAAGATTCTAGTTCCCCTGTCACCAGCACTAATATTCTTCCTGAACAATGGGTCACCCACTTTGAAAGTTTATATAATCACCAGGGCAAAATACTCAAGACCGGACCATGGGTGGGGGTGAGACCCAAGGAACTGGAATTTTCTTTATTGGAAATCACTAAAGCAATCCAAGGCCTCACTAAAGATAAGGCACCAGGGCCGAACGGTACCCCCCCGATCTCTACCTAAGTAACATCGAATTATGGGCATCGATCATGACCAGAGTACTAAATGCAGCGATTAGAACTGGGCTCCCTCGATCCTGGTCTACAGCACAGATTGTCCCCATCTACAAGAAAGGGTGCAGGGACAACCCGCAATGCTATAGACCAATTTCGCTGATAGACGTGTCAGTCAAATTACTAGGTAGGGCAGTCTTAAATCGCCTTGCTGAGTGGACTGAAGCACACCACACCCTAGCAGACACCCAATACGGATTTAGATCCGGTAAATTAACTAGTGACCAATGTCTCAATTTCCATCTCCTAGTTGCCAATTATACTAAAGCCAGTAACGGAACTCTGTATATGGGGTTTATGGACTTGGCGGCTGCATTCGATAATGTAAATAGAAGTAAACTCTGGGCCCTTATGTTCAAACTGGGAATTGACCCTGAACTCATAAACATCTTACAAGAATTACACTGGAACACCACTGCAAAGGTCCGCTATAGTGCGGGGGGGTGAGCATCGATCCCTTCCCGTGCACTAGCGGAGTGAGGCAGGGGTGTATCCTGGCCCCCTTTCTGTTTTCCCTGTACATAAACGACCTAGAAAGCTCCTTGTTGGACATGAAGACTGACTGCCCTAAAGCAGGATCGCGCCATATACCAGTTCTGCTGTACGCGGATGACGCGGTCCTGCTGGCACGAACAGCAACGAGCCTACAACATCCGGTGAATGGATTTGTAAAGTTCATGGAAAATTTGGACCTCTCCGTGAACTTGACCAAATCATTTGTCATGGTGGCAGGGAAAAAACCCACCAAAAGATTTAGTTTTAAAATAGGAACACATGTTCTTGAAACTGTTAATACATTCTCGTACTTGGGCCTTCTGTTTGATGGAGGGATTAGGTTTGCCCCCTTGCTAGAAGAAAGATGCAGGAAATTGATCTCAGCAATTGGTGCTATTTTAAATTTTGCACGTAGACTGGGTCGATGGTCACCAGAGCAAGTGATGACGCTGTATAGAGCCGTCTGCATCGCTAAAGCTACGTATGGGGCAGAGGTGTGGGGTTTTAGGGACGCACACCTGCTGCAAGTAGAGGAAGACAAATTCCTACGTAAGATGCTAAAGATACCGCATTGCATCTCAGCAGCGATTGCACATACGGAACTTGGCATCCCATATATTACAGACCAGATAAAAGTAAGACCTATTCTGTTCTGGCTCCGAATCTGGGTAAACCCAGAAGCGGAGCTTAGCAGACAAATAATCAAAGATTGTCTCCAGAGAGATAGATGGCGTCAAATTCCCTGGCTTAAATATGTTAAAGAAACTCTAGGGGCTATAGATCATCAAATACTTTTCACAGAACCATCACTGATTGACCCATTCTGCAAAAATCGGATTCAGTAAATGTTATTGGGCAAATATGATTCGAGCAGGAAACAACTTGACTCTATTAAAACATCTGTAATATCACACTCTCTAGTCAGTAACGGAGAGGGCATGGAACCATATTTATTTTTAATGTATAATCAGCAAGATAGATTTTTAATGTGTCGTTTTAGGCTCAATTTGTTACCTAACATTTTAGCTTACCCATCTGGTTTTACCCTAACAATTGAGCAGAAGGGTGCCTGCGGCTGCGACAATAGGTCTCCGCAGGACACCCTTCATTTTGTACTATTATGTTCCTTTTATCGTACCCCCCGTCGTAGATTCCTTGTAAATATTTTAAAAGAGTCAAAACTACGTCACGCTAAACCTGCCCTATCATTCTTGCAGAGAGCAACTGACACACGCACTTTATGCTCTATTTTGAGTTTTTTAAAATTTGCCGTTAAATTAAGAAATACCAGGGGCTGACTCAGACTGTATTGAATGTCTTTTTTAATCTTGTTTTTAACATTGTACGGTTCAGAAATGTATGTTATTGATGATTTGTACTATGTACTATGTATTTTTATGATGGTTTTTAATCATCGAAATAAAAATTTACTGAACTGAACTGAACTACTTACTGACTGTCCTACTTGTGCCCCCTGTGGATGCTGCACACAATTACCACAACAGAAAGCACACACATTCAATGTATGTGCAGGCAATAGTGGACCACCGGGGACTCTTCACCAATGTTGTCGCCAACTACCCAGGCAGTGTGCATGACTCATTCATCTTCCGACAGTCCATTATCAACCGGCACTTCCAGGATGGCACCTACAGAAATGCAGTGCTCGTTGGTAAGTGCCAAATGAACACACCACACACCTCCAATCCACAATCATGCAACTTACAACTCTGGCAATACACACGTTACAAACCCACATACAACATGCCAAACAGCATGCCCACCCACCAGACAAAACAGAACAACTTACTGTGGCAACCTGGGCTAGCCATGTACATGAACCATCAACGTCATGGCACCTCAGCCACACAATAGCTAAATGTGGGGAAGTTGGGAACCAGGCATGTGCGAAGGAGGCAACTGACCCATGAATGAGAATGTACACAATGCCAAGTGTGGCGTGGATGTGCTGGACAGACTGCAGTATGCAGACCACAGACATATCCATTTCGACATATAATGCTGGTAGTGCTGTGGACAGTGGACGCAGCCATTTAACCCCAGCCAGTGGGGAGGATCACGGGAATGTAGCTTGTTACGTACCCCCTGTAAGCGTGTGCAGAGTGGGCTGGCCCGGCGTACGCCAGGCTAGTGTAGGGGTGTGAATAAAAAGCATGTAGCCCTGGGCGTGGTTCTCTTCCAGAATGCCCAATGGGTCTGCCAGGGCAGCGCCACTCAGCCCGCCACGAGGCTGACGCCGTGTGCGGCCGTGCCTGCGATCCTGGGTGCCTGCCACAGCCCGGGCCGCTGCTCCCAGAACCAGTCCCGTCCGCCCCACCTCATTCCAGGCCTCACTGCTCACCTGCCGACACAGGTGTGTCTCCAAGACTGCCCACCACCTGCCTGTGCAAGCCACAAGCCAGAGGCCCGTGACCTTGGCAGCCTCCTCAGACCATCGCGGACTCCGCGAGCAAGGCCCGCAGTACTCCTTTCCCGTTGACGCACCCCACTGGCATACACAGCAGACAAGTAGGTTACACATTTGGTTCTGAGTCTCGATTACACAATGGCAGAGTACATAATCATGGCATCATTTAAATCCCTTCGATGTGGTGCCACCAACTCTGTGCATAGCATTCCGACAACACGTGTCCGTGGCCCCAGAGGACTTCTGCCTTAGGCGTACACACCGTTCCAGCAGGCCTCAGACAAATCCAGTCCATCCCAGGCAGGACACCGCATCGTCGCAGGGTGCACACCTGCTCAGCTCTGGGGCCTCCACCTCTGTTAACCAGGAATCTTCTCCACATGCCATTCCAACGGCGTGTGTTAGAGAACCAGGAGGAGCTGGCTGCACAGCAGTTGCCCCACGCTGACCGCTGCCTCCAGCACACACTGCGGTCGAGTAGGACACAAGATTGGAACTGAGTCTTGATTTGTTCATTGCAGAGTTAATATTATTGTACAGGCCTCATCGCAGACTGCATCCCCTCACAGCTCTGGTGCCACTGACTCTGTGCCACGGGAGTCATTGGCACTCTCCCGCTGAACTTTGTTGGCGTCTGAGTCTATGTCCTGGGGGTTGTCTTCATCATGTAGCTGATACTGACATGGTGAGAAAAAAGGAGACTGTAGCATTCAGCCCCTACATAATGCCTGTTTCTTATTGCTTCTGCCCTCTGCATCATGCCCTGGATGGACACCTTCCACTGTCCCCCGTAACACTCCGTGACATTCTCCTTGGACATCAACGAGGACCCGCTCAGCACTCGTGGCGCTATCTCAGTGCACCACAAGTCACCGTCCCATGCGGGTGTGCCTGTGCCAGCCGCAGGGCATCCGGGGCCACTAACTCTGTGCAGTTCATGTCATGGACCCTTGCTGTTTGTACTTCGAACTTCTGATTGTCTGATCACTGTTGTAGTTGTTTCCAGCACCAACCAACCCCTGTGGGGTTGCTTACACTACCCAACACCCATCCAGCACAGGCGTCACTGGACGTGTGACCCTGGCAATAAAAGGTGCCGGGTGCACGTGCCCGTAGCCAGATCCACAAATTCTCTCAGTTTGTCTGTGTGGTCATCATGTATGCAGGAGGGCCCCGGGCCATACCACATCACACACGTGGCTGCCCACCTTCAGCGCACAACCTCACCTTGTCGTTGTCAGGCTTGTGGACATATGCTGACAGCCATGAAAATGGTGTGCCGTTGGGATGCAAGTGATGCAAACACGCTGCGCACACTAGTGAATAGGCTCAGGGGAGGTGGGAGCAGCAGTGAGGCTACGTAATACACATTGATGCCGCTCATTTGCAACAAGCAGTACTTGTCATACAGGAATCACAAAGTCACACATATCACACACCAATGAACCAGTGAGCCTGCCAACACATCATGCAGAATCATCTATTGACTCATATCTCTCTGCACTGTCACAGGTGACCAAGAATATGCAGTCTGCACTTGGATGATGACACCCCTCCGAGCCCCGAACACACAGGCCCAGAGGCAGTACAATGCGGCCCACAAACGCACCAGGAGCATCATGGAACACACATTTGGCGTGTTGAAGTCACGTTTCAGGTACCTGGACGTCACAGGTGGAAGGATCCTGTATAGCCCTGACATCGTGTGCAAGATGATCGTTGCATGTTGTGTGTTGCAGGCCACCATGGATACCAGTTCCAGAGGCACCGGACGATGATGATAAAGATGAGGCAGGTGGACCACACCCTACTGCAGCCGCAGCAGGAATAGCCCACAGGGACACCATCATTGCAAATTTCTTCTCATGAGCACGTCACATTGTGACAGTCCTTGGCAATCATGGGACAGTACAGAATAACCACAAGCACAGCATGTGCAAATAAATGCATTCCAAAATCACATTCCCTAAGTGCATGTCACACATCTGTTCATGCACATCACTCAGATAAGTGTGAGTGCGACATGTGTTGATGACGATTTTATGATGTGTTTATGGATGGTGGGTGTGTCACTTCTGTGCAGAGGAGCTGTTCGGGGTGTCACGTATTCGAAATGCCAGTTCTGTGTCACAGTTAGTAGGTTATCCCACTTTTTGGCGTTTCATGTGTGTCCAAGATCATTCCATATTGGCTGCCATTTGTGACATACAGGTGACAACAGGGCTCCTTTTGGGGTCAGTTATGTACCACCATGATGCAGGGATGCCCCCTGTGAAACACACAAGACGATTGACGGAATGTTGCACAATGGCAAAACATTCTCCCCCAGTCACAGATCTGGGTTTAATCCATCGTTATTTTGCTCACCACGCCACCCCAGTTCAGACATGGCCATATGCAAATCAGTCTTGACCCTGTGCCTCATGGGAACAGTCCAGCCCGAACTGACAAGCCATGTCTTCCCTGGACCAGAATCAAGCATCCTAGGACCGGTTTCTGGCTATCAGCCGTCATCAGCCAGGATAGCTTGACTCCAGTGGCGTAGTGAGCATGGGACCCACGTCTGGGCATACCCTTCCCACATAGGGTGAACAGCAAAACACACAAGATGATGGACGGAATGTTGCACAATGGCAAAACATTCTCCCCCAGTCACAGATCTGGGTTTAATCCATCCTTATTTTACTCACCACGCCACCCCAGTTCAGACATGGCCATATGCAAATCAGTCTTGACCCTGTGCCTCATGGGAACAGTCCAGCCCGAACTGCCAAGCCATGTCTTCCCTGGACCGGAATCAAGCATCCTAGGACCGGTTTCTGGCTATCAGCCGTCATCAGCCCCCTGTGACTCAAGTCCAACACCATGGGCAACATGCACGTAAGTGGGAGTCACTACCCCATTTGTCCACACTGTCATTATTGATTGATCATGGCAATTACACGTCTGTGTGCAGGGGGGGTTGCTTGTCCCCCTGCAATGTGAAGGGGAGATGTGGTTTCACTGTGTGTTCCATGCATGTGTCTGTGATGGAGCGGGTAGTACAAAATTTTGTATACCTCCCCCATTTCTGCATGTTCATACTAATTAGAATAATCTATTGATTGTAATAATATTAACGTGTTTTGAGTGGTACCTAACCAACCTTACTAATGTATGAATTACACTTGGAATTTGCATTTAGCATGGCTAAAATAATTTGTAAACTAATATACGAACGCATACTAATACTAGAAAAATAGAATATTGCATGATATATGTTGCTTTTGTGACGTAATTGTAAGTTACACCAGATGACATCGTTGGGTGAATAGAAACGCTTTAAATGTCGCCATTATGCTAGATAATTACACACACATAGGGGAATTAGTGAGGGTTAAACATTTTATTAGTTATTTTCATGTTTTAATTACTTTTTGTGTTTGTTTCGCTTAAGTTGACCGATTGGGCCTATGACTAAATGGCCGACCAATGTACAGGACGAGACAGCTACCATTCCACGAGGTTTCAGACCAAGTGCGCATGTTCTAGGCTACTGAACAAGTGACCCCAAGATGACCTACACAGCCTGTACCCAAACAAGGTCACAACTAGACTTTTGCCAAGAGCTTTAACAATGGACAACTTTTGACAACCGGATGGATCATGTCTGACGGAGTGACATCATAGACTTTGGGAGACCGAAACGGATGATCTTAACCAACCAATCAGAAGTGCCCAAAACTGACTTTCGTTATATTTTGTCATTACTTTCATTATAGAAAGATGGTAGAATAGTGAGTTGCGTGGACCTTTTCCTTTTTCCTGACGTTATGCTGACGGAGAGGATGGTGACACTGCAGGACAGCTGTTTCCCTGAATCTTTGACAGACTAAATTGCTGCCCATTTTCCTGATGAACTGAGGACTCTCAAACTGATGGGCATTGATTGATGCGTACACACCTATGGTCCAGACCCAATTTTGGGACTGTAGCGTGCTGCATGACGACTTTATTGACTTAGAGGACGACTAATAGCCAGATTAGGTAAATATGGTGTTTTGTGGTTTGATTAATGTCTTATTAAAATTTGCATTAATTAGATAAACAATATTATTGATTAACAAGCAAATGTGTTGGGTTATGTATTGAGAAGGAATAGATTAATATTTGAATATAAATGAAAGAGGATTAAAATCACTTTCCCAACTCAGCTAATTTGATCCATCGGCTAAGTGGAAGGAATATCTCGAGGTTTAGGATTAAGGTGTGCTGGATTAAGGATATTTAATGTATGTTTATGTAAATAAAATTCTTTTAGGTGATAAGGTATTCTTTTCATGTCAGCGTTTGGAACACTTATCTCTCCCGTAAGAGCAGACCAAATGAGTGTGAGAGTGTTGATGTTATGGGCCCCACCAATGAACGTACGGAGTGAAAGCGTTAGTATGATATCTGGTCTGTGACGAAGGGAGGATTTGAAATTCCACGCTGCATCAGTTTTTCTGGTAGCAGGATGATGGTTTTTACTGTTTTGGTTTGGTGATTATCGCTTGTACATTGCTTATTGATATTGATTATTGATTGGTATTGGTTTATGTATTAACACTCTATGTTGAGTCGCGTCAAGTTTTATGTTGTCTGCACGGCTTCTGGGATGTAGGAAGTCGGAAGTTTGTAACAGTTCCGTAGTAGAGCAGAGATAAGCGCCGCTCTCGGGAAAAGCGGAATTGTTCTTGCCCTGTAGGTACACAGGGGAAACGTGCAACGAGTGAAGTTGTACGACGCATTGTCTGGGTTCGATTTGGTAACATCGTTGTGTGTTACTGCTAGGGACATTTTCTGTATGAGAGAAATGTATGGTAGCGAAGGTCACCTGTGAAGTTTTGGTCTTAGGTACCAGGAGTCCAGAAGGTACTCTGATAATGCTTATCACTGGAAAGGTAATAGGTGTTCCCTAAGCTTGCTAGAAGGATAAAGTAGAGGGAAGTGCTACTTTATTAACGTATGTTATAATTCTGTAGTAGAACAGACTGTTTGCTGTTCTCGGGAAAGACAGAATTCTGTGTGAATGTACTACATTTTTCCGTATGAAAGTGCATGAAGGAAATAGAATTCTGGTTAAGTGTGAAACTGGTTTTATTTCTCAGGAGCATTGGGTCTCCAACAAGGTGTCTTAATTCTGGAGAAACGGTTAGCTGATGCTTGTTAGAAGGGTAAGGTAGAGGGATGTGCTACTTTATCAACGGAAGTAACGATTCCGTAGTAGGGCAGAGGTAAGCGCTGCTCTCTGGAAAGACGGAATTCTTGTGAAAAAGGTCTTTTGCTATTCTTTGGTTAGCAAAGTGGACAATGGTGGTGTTTTCATGTTGTTACTAACAGATTTGTAGATTTGAAAAACATAAAAAGCAGACCGAGAGAATTTTTGTAAAGGAGGGGTCAACAGGAGCAGGAGCTGCGGCAGCGGATGCTGACGTCAGAAAGACCGCGCTAGGATTGGCCAGTTAGTTAGAAATGTAGACGCTCCTGATTGGTGCGTTAGTATACGCTGCGCTAGGAGTGGAGAATTGCAAAGGTGACGTAGACGCTACAGATTGGTGCGTTAGTGTGAGTCGTGCTAGGATAGGTCAGAATAGCGGTACAGTTGTAAGGAGAGACTAGCGATACACGGAAGACAGAAAAGATGTATTACGATCCACCAGAAAAGGAGAAAAAATCTTGGTTTGGGAAAATTAAGAAGTGGTTCAAAAAGGACAAACCGATTGTGACTAAGGAAGGACAATTACTTCCTCCACCGAAAACCCCTGCATCCTTTATGGTTACGAAATACGGATATCATACTTGTATTTGGTTAGACAATTGGGTAAAATACACTAGAGATGACGGAGTCTTGGCATTTCCAGAGTATGGTTCATTTAATTTAGCAGTTTTGAGAAATTTGAGAGAAAAGATGATGAATTTAGAACCAAGACCAAGACCGACACAGTTTGAAGCGTTGACCAAATGGGAAGATGAAATGCATGACAGAGAGAGACAGAGGTGTGGCGGAAAATATAAATATATGTTTGGTAGATATGGGCATGACACTCATGATGATAGAATGAGAAGGTGGCGGAATGCAAGTATGACTGAAGGTCTGTTTCCCGTAAGAACTGCTGAAGAAATTGGAGGTAGAAAATGCACAGAAAAAAGACATAATGTTGAATCAAGAGGGTATGGAGTGAATGAGTCGGAGGATGATGTTCTTGATGACATGTTTTATAAAAATCCACCTCCGTATCAACCGGAATCAGAAATGTTAACACCAAGTGCCCCAATGAGAGACATTTTACGAATCATTAAGTCAGAACCAGTGTCCCAAGATTTAGAGAAAAGTCATTCCAATAGAGAGGTAGAGAGAAAATCAGAGAGTAGGGTAAATGGTGAAAGTTCGGCAGAATTAGCAAAAACAACCTTAGAATTAACTGAAAAGATACGAGAATTGACTAAAAGTCTAGAAGCTGTGACTGTTCCAGTGACGATAGGCCCTGTGATGCCTATTTTTGATAAACAGAAAGATAGCGAACATTGTTTAACAGTTCCTTAAAATAACAATAAACAGGCTGAGAAGCCAAAGCAGAGCCAGAATGAAAATCCATGGAGATAGACAATGAGTATGATCGAACCAAATGTTTCGAGTAACCCTTTTATAGGCCAAAATTTAGTGGAAAGACATGCAATGACAGTGGAATCAATATTAGAAACGCAAAAGGATTCAGAAAGAGGTAATGTAGAAAAACCAGTAGGTCCATCTACGGAAGAATTAAGTGAATGGTTGAGAAGCTTGCAGAGAAAAGACAAAGAATCCCAATCAATAGATGTGGCCAAACTACGAATGGTACTGGAAGAGTTAATAGCAGGAACTATCCCCACAGAGAAATTAAAAACCTATCAAGATGAGGAATTACTATTTTTGTGCAAAAGTGTAACATGGAGAGCGAAAAATCTGCACGAAAGACTAGAAGAAGTAGCAAATGAAATGGGTATAGATATTGAAAAGGTAAAGGCCTTACAAAAACCATATCGAATAGATTTCACTGAAAAAGATATTGAAAATTTGAACACCACAGGACGGATAAGTCAGATTAAGGAAATAATTATCTTGCTGAAAAAATGGGGAGATGTGGATAAATGGAGAAGCAGGTGGTACCGAAAACGAGATGATGCCCCAGATAAAATGTTTGCAGCATTCCCTGTAAGAGAAAAAGAAAAGGTAGCAACAGCAACAGCAACAGAATGCCCCAAGAGAGAAATTCCAGGAGGATGATATGTACATATTCCTTGGACAAGACAGGATATTTTGTCTTTTACAAATGATTTCCCTCGACTACGCGAAAAGCCTGTCGAGTGGTATAGGCAAGTGGATAGATTTGTGAAGTTGTCTAAAGTACTATGAATCGATCTGAATAGTCTATTTGACATAATAGTACCAGCAGATTTATGGACAGCAAATTAATGATCAATTGGCCAACTCAGGAATACCCTAGAGATCCAAAAACTGGAGCTCCTGATCCCGAGGTAATGAAGAAATGTGAACAGGTCATTGCCTTTCTGAAAAACAAAGTACCTCCTAAAGAGACAGATTGGGTGAAAATTGACAGAACACATCAGGAAAGCAAAGAGTCAGTACATGCATATTACGAAAGGCTGATTTTGGCCTTCAAACAGTTTAGTGGTGATGAAAATTTGAGTGAAAAGGATTTAAGTCATTTTGTATACAGATTTCTATATGGTCTACGTCCAGAGATTAGTAAAATGATAAAAGAACATACTGTAGACTGGCAAAATAAGAAAATAGACGAAGTATTGAGGCATGCAAAATATTTCAGTGATGAGATTGAAGCAAAACAGCGAAAATTAAAAGAAAAGGCTATGTGGGCACAAGTAAAGGAAGCAGAGAGACAGGAAGCTCAATTAGCGGAACAAGTGAATCAATCAATCAATCAATCATAGCATTTGTATAGCGCGCTACTCACCCGGAAGGGTCTCAAGGCGCTGGGGGAGAGGGGTCCGTTACTGCTCGAAGAGCCAGGTCTTGAGTTGCTTCCTGAAGGAGAGATGGCCCTGGGTCAGCCGAAGGTGGATGGGGAGGGAGTTCCAAGTCTTGGCTGCAAGGTAGGAGAAGGATCTTCCTCCGGCGGTGGCTCTGCGGATGCGTGGTACGGCGGCGAGGGCGAGGCTGGTCGATCGTAGCTGGCGGGTGGGCGTGTAGAAGGTCAGGCGGTTGTTGAGGTACTTGGGGCCCAGGTCGTGGAGAGCCTTTTGTGCATGGGTGAGGAGCCTGAACGTGATCCTCTTGCTGACGGGGAGCCAGTGCAGGTCTCTCAGGTGGCTGGAGATGTGGCTGTGTCGGGGGATGTCCAGGACGAGTCGTGCGGAGGCGTTCTGGATGCGTTAGAGTCTTTTCTGAAGTTTGGCTGTGGTTCCGGCGTAGAGGGTGTTCCCGTAGTCCAGTCGGCTGGTGACGAGTGCCTGGGTGACCGTCTTCCTGGTTTCGGTGGGGATCCATCGGAAGATCTTACGGAGCATGCGCAGGTTGTTGAAGCATGATGATGCGACAGCGTTGACTTGTCTGGTCATCGAGAGGGAGGATTCCAGGATGAAGCCCAGGTTGCGTGCGTGGTCTGTTGGCTTGGGAGTGGCGCTCAGGGCAGGGGGCCACCAGGAGTCGTCCCAGGCGGAGGGCGATGATCCCAGGATGAGGACTTCCGTCTTGTCTGAGTTCAGTTCCAGGCGGCTGTTCTTCATCCATTCTGGCGGTGGCGGGGTCGCTGGTGAGGGAGAGGATCAGCTGGGTGCCGTCGGCGTAGGAGATGATGTTGAGGTTGTGTTGGCGTGCGATGGCTGCGAGGGGGCTCATGTAGACGTTGAAGAGGGTTGGGCTGAGGGATGATCCTTGTGGTATGCCGCAGATGACTTCGGTGGCCTCGGATCTGAACGGGGGGAGGCGGACACTCTGAGTTCTGCCGGCGAGGAACGAGATGATCCACTTCAGTGCCTTCTCTTGGATCCCGATGTTGCTGAGGCGCTGTACTAGGGTGCGGTGGCAGAGAGTGTCGAACGCTGCAGTGAGGTCCAGGAGGATGAGGGCCGCTGTTTCCCTGTTGTCGAGCAGGGATCTGATGTCATCGGTGGCTGCGATCAGTGCGGTCTCGGTGCTGTGGTTGGCTCGAAAACCAGACTGCGAGGGGTCGAGGGATCCGTTCGTCTCGAGGAAGGCGGCGAGCTGTCTGTTGACGGTCTTCTCGATGACTTTGGCAGGAAAAGGGAGGAGCGAGATAGGGCGGAAGTTCTTGAGGTCGGTGGGGTCCGCTGTTGGTTTCTTCAGGAGGGCGCTGAGCTCGGCGTGCTTCCAGCTCTCCGGGAAGGTGGCGGTGTGGAAGGAGGTGTTGTTGATGTCCCGGAGTTGGGGTGCGATGATGGAGTCGGCCTTGTTGAAGACGTGGTGGGGGCAGGGGTCGGTTGGTGATCCGGAGTGGATGGTGTTCATCGTGCGGGTGGTGTCTTCGGTGCTGACCGGGGTCCAGGCGCAGAGGGTGGTGGTGGGGGGTGTTGGTTCGGTGGTTGGGTGCGTGGTTGGTGTGTCAAAGCTGTTGTGTATGTCGGCGATCTTGCGGTGGAAGAACGAGGCGAGTGAGTCGCAGAGGTCTTGTGAAGGAGTGATGTCGTTGTTTCCGGCGCTGGGGTTGGAGAGCTCTTTGACGATGCTGAAGAGTTCCTTGCTGTTGTGGGCGTTGTTGTCCAGTCTTACCTTGAATGCTGTCTTCTTGGTGGTGCGGATCAGCTGGTGGTGCCTGCGGGTGGCGTGCTTGAGGGCGGTCATGTTGTCTGTGGTCTGGTCGTGGTGCCAGGCTTTCTCGAGGGTGCGGCAGTTCTTCTTGGAGTCCTTGAGTTCGTCGGTGAACCAGGGGGCTTTCTTGCTGCCGGGTCTGCTGGGAGGGTTCTTCAGTGGTGCGAGGCCGTTGGCGTAGGCGGTTAGCCACTGTGTGAGGTTGCTGGCTGCTTCGTTGGGGTCCGTTGTGCTGGTGGGAGGGTTCCGGCTGAGGGAGGTGGTGAGCTGCTCGGCGGTGATCTTGCTCCAGCTCTGGCGAGGAACCTGTTGCGGGTGGTGGTGGGTCGTGGTTCTTCTGAAGCTGAAGTGGACGCAGCTGTGGTCAGTCCAATGAAGTCCGGTGGAGTGGCTGAAGGAGATGTGCTTGCTGGATGAGAAGACAGGGTCAAGCGTGTGGCCGGCGTAGTGGGTGGGGGAGTTCACCAGGTGCTTGAGTCCGAGGTTGGCGAGGTTGTCCTTCAGGGTGGTGGTGTTGCAGTCCTTGTTGTTCTCCAGGTGGAAGTTGAGGTCCCCTAGGAGGATGTAGTCAGCGGAGGGGAGGGCGTGCGGGCTGATGAAAAGTCTGCGATGTCTTCGCTGAATTGTGTGCGTGGTCCCGGGGGTCTGTAGATGAGGGTGCCTCTGAGGGTCGTCTTGGGGTCGGAGTGTATCTGGAAGTGGAGGTGTTCGGCGGCGGTGAAGGTGTCGTCAGAGTTGGTCGTGATGCGGATGGTGTTCTTGTGTACGAAGGCGATGCCTCCTCCAGTCTGGTTGACGCGGTCCCTCCGGGTGATCTTGTATCCGTCCGGGATGGCTGTGGCGATGTCGGGCGCTGAAGAGGCGTTCATCCAGGTGTCTGTGAGGAAGGCGACATCTGACGATGTTGTGTCGAGGAGGTTCCAGAGTTCGACGGCGTGTCTGTGGACGGAGCGGATGTTGAGCAGGATGCACTTGAGGTGGTTGTTGCTGGTGTTCGGCTTGGCGGGTGCGGTGCAGGTCCGGAGGCAGGTGAATTTGCAGGTTTGGCAGGTGAAGTGTCCGTGGGTGCGTTTTGGGGTGGCTTGGAAGCAGGCGGGGTTCCATCCGGCATTGAGTGCGTTGAGGGTGGCGGCGTCATAAGTCCGTCGTGTGGGCTGGCATCGTCGGGGACGAGGGGTCCTGGCGCTGGGCACGGTCCAGGCGCAGACGGGCGCAGACGGGCTTGCCTTTGGCGCGCCTTCGGCGCGCCAGCCCTTGCGGCCGCTGCACGCAGCCTCCATATGAGGGTAGAGGGAGGGAGGAGCAGCTTGGAGGTGGGAGCGGGGTGGCTAATGGAAAAGAGAGGGGGCGGGGCCGCAGGGACGCAGCGGCGGGAAGGGAAAGCGGCGGGAACCTTGGCAAAACAGCGGAACAACAACAATGAGGAGACCAAGAGCGAGCGGGGAAACAGACAGAGAGTGGCACAGGGATACAGAAAATAAAAGGTACAAGGGTTAAGGCAAATCGGACAACAGTAGCGGCGAGGACAGAAAGAAAAAGGCACAAGGGTTAAGGCAATCGGACAACAGTAGCGGTGAGTGGAACAGGGGTACAGAAAATAAAAGGCACAAGGGGTGAGGCAAATCGGACAACAGTAGCGGCGAGGACAGAAAGAAAAAGGCACAAGGGTTAAGGCAATCGGACAACAGTAGCGGTGAGTGGCACAGGGGTACAGAAAATAAAAGGCACAAGGGGTGAGGCAAATCAGACATTACAGTAGCGGCGAGGATCAGGGCACACCCAGGCGCAGGGGCTGCGTGGCGGTGAGGGGAGCGACCTGCCTGCCGGGTGACAGGGTCAAGGGTGAATAATACAGGCCCGAGACAAAAGTTAATTCCTGGTAAAGGTAAGGGAAATTTTAATATAGAAGAAGCTAAAAAGAAATTCCCATGTCATAATTGCGGTAGAATAGGCCACTGGAAATCCGAGTGTAAATTTCCCTCTTGTACTAAAAATGAAAATACATCATTGAATCAACAGGTGCAGAATGAGGTGAGTGGTCAACCGCAGCGACAGCAGCAGGTTGTAACCCAACAGAATCAGGTGCCAAAACCGCCTTTTCCACAGAGCAAAAACTCCCAGAAATATAGTAACGAAACAGGATTCTACAACGAAGAACAGGTAAAGAAGCTGCCGCGCACGCTAGCGCTGTTTCGCAGTATGGGCTACAACGCGATGATAGTGATTCAGAAGAGGGTTCTTGACGGTGGCGAAGGGAGGAAGAAGAGTGCGTACTTGGCGCAACTCTAGAAGTAGACCAGACAGGCCCATTTGTAGATGGGAAGATAAATAATGAAAGTATTACTTTCCTAGTTGATACTGGTGCTACTAGATCAACTGTCAGGTTAGCTGATGTTAACCTTCCTCTCTCGGATGAAACGATCCAAGTAGTTGGTGTATCCAACAGACAGATTAAAACTTATCTTACAGAGCCAGTGAAAGTTAGCATCGGAAAATTTTCCAAAATGCACCGCTTTGTTGTGTGCGATACCAGTCCTGTGAATTTATTAGGTAGGGATTTGTTGTGTAAGATGAATTGCACTATATTCTGTACCCCTGAATGGGATAGCCTTTGAGACCCCGTATGAAGATGTGTTGTATAAAATGACAATGGCAAACAGGGAAAACGAGGTCACTGAAACCTATGTTGTATTTAACCCTGATGAATTACCTAAAGAATTGAAACAGTCTTTAAAAGCAGAAGTTTGGGATCTCACAGGAGAAGATGTGGGATTAATGAGAAATGTAGATCCTGTAAAAATAACAGTGAAGGAAGGAGTAAGCTATCAATTCAATTTCAATTCAATTTTATTATGTTTTGGCACTCCGAAGAGGTCAACATAAAACAAGATACACAAATACAAATACACATTCTCAAAGTAAAAATGACAACTACAACATTTTCCACTGAACAAGATAATCAGCGACACATGCCTCCATATTTCATCAATAAATAGCTAAAAAACCTTTAAAAAAGTTAAAAATATTGAAGCAAAACATTTCATTTGGAGGAGTATATAAGGCCTGCAAAAAAGAATTCACATTGAGGATACCCAATTGCAAGCATATTGATCTTAACCACTTCGAACGAAGTGGACGCAATGCAGGACATATAAACAGTACATGAGAACGATCCTGAGCAGACATATTACAAAAGTTACATGTGGGAGAGGACCCATGCCATTTTGCCAAAAGAGTATTTAGGGGCAGCAAGTCCTGCCTTAGGAGGAACCAAAATCTCCGAACACCATGTGGTAGATTCCAGGTGACATAGGGTTGTGCAAGCTTCATTGAGTATGTGTTTGCAAGGAGATCACCTCCCCTCTTTACTAGCATGGACTTCTTGTCCAACGTGAAGCAAAGAGCCCAATAAGCCTGTTTCAAAAGAGATTTTAGCTGGGAAGGGGAAATAGTAAAAAGGGTACTCTCTTCCAATTCAAGAAGTGCCACAGCCTTTCTAAAGTTCTTAACAATTAGGGAGTACTCTCTTAAGCTACCCAACAATTCCCCCTTGAGAAGGGATCGCAAAGTCCCTGTTTCTCCTCTAGCCAGGCTGGCAACCCATCGTACTAGAGCAGACAGGCCCTGCACCCAACTACTACGGAGACCGAATTCAAGTCTACAGGCGGCCACAGAACAGGCGGGGTTGAGAGAAGTTATAGACCTTAATAATTTTCCTTCTACCGTCTGTAGAAAACCCCAGTGCTTTAAGTCAACCAGTTCCATTCCGTACAAGAGGGTTGATGGAATTTTTGCCCTATAGACCTCCAGTAAACAAGCAAAGTGTCTTCTCCCTGTGGCGGAATAAAGGGCGCTCAGACTTTTGCCTTGGGACAGGGCTTTACGGTAATTATTATCGATATGAGGCTTCTCGCTCAGGTTGGCAGAAATTATTTTTCCTAAGAAGGTATATGTCTTTACCACCTCCAATTTCTGACCACCAACTGACCAACCAAAATTCTCTGATTTAGATTTTTTCTTCCCTGTAATGCACATAATTTTGCTTTTTGTGGCATTTATCCTCATGTAGTGGGTCTCTGCAAAAAGATGTAAAGCCTGCAGACGATTAGCTAATCCCTTAGGTGTTAAATCTAGGATAAGGATGTCGTCTGCATATAGGAGGCAGGAAATAGAAGATCCCCCCACTACCGGGGCTATGCCAACACAAGATGAAAGCGAAGCTGGAAGGTCAGCAATGTACAGGGAGAACAGTAATGGGGCCAGTAGACAACCCTGTTTTAATCCATTAATGGAGGGAATAACCCGCGATAAACCCCTTTCTCCACCTTGTAACACTCGGCACCAAGTGTCCGTGTGTAAAGACCGCACCAGATCTAATAGAAGAGGGGGCATGCCCAAGTCAGATAGCTTTCTCCACAGCAAGGGACGATCAACTTTGTCGAATGCTGTGGAGAAATCAATGAAAGCCGCATACACTCCTCCTCCCCGAACTCTTATATATTTGTCCGAAATAACCTGAAGGGCTGTGAGGTTATCCAATGTACCATGCCCCTTACGGAAGCCGGTTTCTTCAAGGGGTAATATCTGATTCGCATCAACCCAATCAGTAATTAGCGATAGGAGACATTTGTAAAAGACTTTTCCAATGGCATCGAGAAGGGCTATCTGGCGATAATTCATTGGCTTGTCCCTATCGCCCTTCTTGAATAATGGAACCAATATACTCCCCTTCCAAGAAGAGGGCACAGTTTTACTAATGAAGCAAGATCTAAATAATGGAAAAAGAATCTTGCTCCATAAAACAGGGTCCTGCTTCAATACCGATATGGGAAGTTCATCAGGCCCCATTGCTCCAGAGGAACGCATGTCCTTAATGGCCATTTCAATGGTTTTCTCCGAAGGGGCGTCAATAGAAAACCCATCTTCTTTATTAGACCCCTTACATTCTACCCTTATGCCGTTCCCAGGATACAGGTTGGAAATGAAAGTGACCCATGACAATTCAGCAATGGGAATAGGGAGGGGCCAAACTCTTACTCCACAACCCTCCCCAATGAGTGACCAGAATTGTCTAACTTTGCCATGAACTGCGGCCTCCCGTAGACTTATCCAGAGTGAATCTTCTTTTTCTTTTTTAAGTTTCTTCCTAATTCTGCATCTCCTTCTTTTTAACAGGTATATTTTATTATTTATTTCAATAGATCTACGCAAAAATTGCTCCCGCAGTAATTTATTTATTTTCTTATTTAGGAGGGTAATCGGTCTAGAAACATAAATCTTTTTTACAGAAGAGCTAGACCTTTTGGCAACACGGATGACCTCCTTCATAAAATTCTCAAAGTGAATTATTTCAGAACCCTGCCAATCAATCAGTTCTAGAATTGTTTTACCTAGAATACACTCCAGGCCCTTCTTGGCTTTATTATGAAAGTTAACTACATCACTGTTAAGGGACCATGAATCAGAATTAGGAGTTTGTAATGAGAGGCTTATAGTAATCACATTGTGGTCACTAAATGATGTCGGAGAGACCACCAGATCCTTCACTAAGGAGAAAATGCAATAGTCGGTGATTACATAGTCCAGAATTGACTCACTTTGGGAGGATCTATGAGTATATTTTGCAGGGACATCAGAGGGAAGCCTACCGTTCACTATTAACCCCTCCGCCGCTGAAAGTTCTTCTAGCAACAGCTTCCCTCTCTTATTAGTTTTAATTTTATTAGGGAAGAGAGATTGAGGAATAAGATAGGCTTCTTCTTTAAATTTGTTTCTAAATAGCTCTAAGCTAGAGTTAGAAACTTTACAATTAAAATCACCTACTAACAACACATAGGGGGGAGGTTCTAACTCTTTAATCTGTTTAATGTACGAAAAGACTTGCTTCAATAGAATATTAAAACATTCATCCGGGGGGATGTATGCGTTTATTATTACCAGAGGATTATTGTTTCCCATACTGGTTAGACTACAAAGGGTCACCGCCTGAAAGAGGTTGCTTGGGTCAGCATAATGGGTGAAGTTCCACTTTAATCTATTGGACAGAAGGCACGCAATTCCCCCTTTTGCATGCCCTTTCTTCGAAGGAGAGGCCATTGCCTCAAGGACAAAATAATCTCTCCCTGCACACAATCTACTAGCACACCAAGTCTCTTGGATGCAAATCACACTAGCGTTCAGAGAGAACAAGTACTGTAATTTCTCGGGACTATTATTTATCCCGGCAGCGTTCCAAGAGAGAACTTTTAAATTACTGCTAAAGATGCTGAAAAAGTTTGGGGTTGTCTATGGATTTACTAGACAAAGCACCGGGCAGCCAATTCCACAGCTGGTTATCTTCTATTGGGAGGGTGTTCTGAATTAACGGGGCAGGCATTACATGCGTCACCAAACGTGTACTTTTTGAAACCCAAATCTTTAAATCATCAAATGAGGGAGGGGGACCATCTTGGCCAGTGCTGAGAGAGTCTATTATAAGGGAAACTATCTCTTCCAGAAGACAAAACAGGTAATACATCAATTCCCCACACTGGAAGTTCTCAGCCTGTTGCAATATAAGATTTACTATAAGTTTGGAATAGAACTTTACCCTGACATATGGCGCGGCAACTGTTCCTGATATGGAGACTAAATCAATATCGTTAGATTGGATTAACTTTAGACTCTCTATGTCTTTGAAATACTTAAGTAACCATGCTCTATTTAAAGGCAGATCAAAATCAAATAACGATAGAAAATCCACAGTCAATGTATCTACAAAAACTTCTGGTACTTTTACAGGCAGATGATGAGGCCATACAACGCCATCACCTGAGGCATGAAAAGTAGGAGCAGAAGGATTAAGAGCCACAGATACAATAGGGACTGACCTAGTCATCTCTGCTACGGGAGAGGGATCGTCAATCCTCCTACATCTAATAGGGGGCCTCCCACAGGAGAGATTGAACAATTGGAAGAAATTTTAATGCCTAATGCAGAGGGATTCAAATTATCGGAAGGATGAGTGGCCGCTTCCTGACTCAAGGACCCATTCACAGATTCTCCAGTGATAGGTTCATTGATATCAGGGACTTGGGAATCCTCAAACATTATTTGTCTCTGCCTTTTCTTCCTGTATCTGCGGATTGGTTTCCTCTTTTTTCCTTTGTTCTTTCTTTGTTTTCCAGTTTTTTTCTCTTTCTTCCCCCCCTATCCCCTTCATTTCAGGCACAAAAATTGGGAATAGCTCTTTTTCAGATTTTGGAGCGGTAACATCAACACTTTCTTCTTCAATTTCGAGGTCAGAATTCCTTACACAGTTAGATACGGGAAGTGTGGGTACTAAAGATTTCTCATTTTTAAGAATAGCCACAGGTTTATTTTGAACTGAATTAACATTTCCAGCTAGATGGTCACTACCCGACTCAGGCCCCTGCAATCCTGCCTTAGGAACTAAGTCAGGAACCTTATCCGGGAGCTTTAACAGTAAGACATTTAGTATCTGAGTGACTGATTCCAAAATACAATCAGAGCTTCCCACAAATTTACCCAATAACTGTAAAATAGATGCCAGCATATGTTCCAATGCAATCAGGGATTCAGAAATCGTTTTTTCCGATTTATCAAAACCTGGAGGACCCATGGGACCAATGCCAGATATATTAAGCAGTGGACTCTTTAAGATGTTATACTGTGAGGAAATATCTAACGATTTTAAAGAGGGGGTACTGCTATAAAGCAGAAGACCAGATGGAGTAGTGCCGATCGGGGACTTAATAGCTTCAGATGATTTCAGAGTACCATCAGCTAGGTATCGACCACAAAGCTCCAGGCCAATACTCGACAACTGTGAGTCCCCCTTACTGTCCACCTTTGGCTGTAAACCTCCCATGGGATCATTGGATAAAAACACTTTATGGTTTGCAGACACATTATTTTGTTGCCCCCCCTCAGAATTGGAAGCAGAACACTTAATGTCACCAGTCATTTCAGGGGGCGCTGGGCAAGATTCCTCAGTAATCAGGGAGCCCGAATATTCTTCATTCACCAAAGGAAGGACCTTCTTGAGCACCATAAGGGCTGTGCCAGATGGAGAAGGTATGTCAAAGGCTTTATTAGCAACATTTAACAATTCCTTATCCTTTGGTTTTTCCCACAATTGCAGCAGCTGGCATTGACCCTTTAATAACAAATTACTGGCAGCCTTGTTTCTAAGGGGGTTGGATCTTGTCTTCATGCAAGACCTTCCCCCCAATAGTCTCCCCGAACGTAACTTTTTAGCCGTCATCCTTATACGTGGAGAGCAGGAGAGACCGTGACCCCGATGAATACAATTAATAACAGTTAATCAATAAAAGATTGAATATTTGGAGGTAAGTTACGGTAAGTTCCTGGTCAGAGAGACAATGTTTACACCGTCATAATACAACGCGAAATATGTAACACTAAGCAAATGAAGGAGTTCAATACAAATAAAATAAAAATATAAATTAGTAGGCCCAGCCCAGCCTACTTCAGCCTCTGAGGGCCATCGAGGGCCCGCCCTTTGCCGGGCTTAGCCCCCGCGCGCGATCCCGCGTCTCGGGAGAAGTGCCACTCCTTTTCTGCGCCTCCGGGCACTGGTGTCAGGGGGGGCGGGGCCACAAAGGATTGTGGGGCCTGTAGTCCCCTCGCTCTGCGGTCGCGGTATAGAGTGCGATGGCGGGGGGGGACCAGGCAGCAGGAACACACAGGTAATATCCCCCAAGTGCTCCGCGAGTCCAACGTGCGGCGAATTGGCTCCAAAAACCCCATTTAGGCAATGTAATTACCCCCCAATGCTCCGCAAGAGAAAGCACGACAAAATTGCTCCAGAAGTGGCGTTAAGCAATTCAGTCAACCAGACAGTCCAGACAGATCACGCAGATCATGCGGATCATATAGATATTCATTCAGCTGGTCAATTCCAATTCCAATTCCAATTCCAGTGGTTGATCCTCCAAAACAGCCCCCACAAACCCACCTTGACCATCCAACATGCAGGGAGAAGGCGATATGACTCCTGCCTCAATCTAGCTGCACCGCTCACCAGATAGAAACGGGAGGGGGGAACACCTCTCCCACTGTGAAACCAGCAACAGCAGCAATGGCAGTGACAATGGCCAAGTCCAAGGAGTCTGAAGATAGAACCGCAGGAAATTGCGTCTTAACAAGTCCCACCAAGTCCCAACAATTACCGCCACCGCTGCACTCACGGGACTCCCGGGTATTCCCGCCCGTCCACTCGTCCGCTCATTCGCTGCACACTGCACGCTGCTCAGGGGATGCCGCTCTGGACTTGGTCCACTTCAAAGTCCCCCGGAGATTGGAGACTGGAACACCCGGTCGGCGTTTTTCAGAACAGCTCAAACCGCTCGTGGCCGCTGTGGCTCACACCTCACTACTGCTGTGGCGGCTTCACTGGAGCTCTGCTGCTCTCTGCTGCTATCCAAATGTCCCTCAATATAAATTGACACCTGAAATAATTGAAGGAGTTACTCCTGTGATTGAAAAAATTATAAAACAAGGCATTCTGAGAGAAAAAATGAGTAGTCCATGTAATTCACTAATTATGGGACTGAAAAAGCCTAATGGGAAGTTCAGGGTAGTACAAGATCTGAGAAAAATAAACAAAATTGTTGTGTCTTGCTGTCCTATTGTACCAAATCCATCTGTAATTTTGTATCAGATTCCCCATGATGCAGAATGGTATACTGTGATTGATTTATGCCATGCTTTCTTTTCCATCCCATTGCACCATGACAGCCAGCAAATGTTTGCGTTTCATTTCGGCGAGCGTATTTTGGCTTGGTGCCGAATTCCACAGGGGTATACAGAAAGCCCCTCAATATTTAATCAGCTATTGAAGAAGTCTCTAGAAAGTCTAGAAATGCCCGAAAATTCAGTGTTAGTTCAATATATCGACGACCTTCTTGTGGCGTCGAAAACCTGTGAAGCTTGTGAGATAGACACAATAGCATTGCTGAATCATCTGGCAGATTGAGGGCTTAAAGTGTCACCATCAAAATTACAATTTTGCAAGAAAGAAGTACAATATTTAGGCCACAACATCGAAAAGGGACTGAGAAAGATAACAATAGACAGAATCAGGATCATAAAAGGAATGAGAGCACCCATGACCCAAAGAGAGGTGAGAATATTTCTTGGAATGCTTGGATACTGTTGTCAAGTGATCAGCAATTTTTCGTTGATTGCAAAACCTTTGGTACGATTGACAAGAAGTGATGTGAGAGATCCCATTGATTTGAACAAAGAAGAATTGGCAGCTTTTAAACGATTGAGAGATGGGTTGTGTGAAGCACCTGCATTAGGTATGCCTGATTATGAGAAAGAGTTTGAGTTGTACTGCAGTGAGAGGAATGGATGTGCACTCTGTTCTAATACAGAAGCATGGAAAACTGAGGAGACCAATTGCATATTTCTCATCAATGCTGTACCCAGTAGCAGTAGCCCTACCCGGGTGTTTGAAAGCAGTGGCTGCTACCTGCCGGAGTTTGGAACAGAGTGAAGGAATTGTAATGGGATATCCTGTGAAAGTGTTTGTACCTCATGATGTGGCAATCCTTTTGACAAGGAGTCACACTCAGTATATGACACATAGTCGGCTGACTAAGTATGAGAAAGTTATATTAGGTGCAACGAATGTAAGTCTTGTGAGATGTTTGAATGTGAATCCTTCAACATTGTTGCCTGATGCTGAGAATGTAGAAGTCAGAGATGAAGCAGATCATGACTGTCTGGACGTACTCGATTTCTGTACAAAACTACGACCTGACATAAAAGATGAACCTTTATCAGAAAGTGATTTCGTCATGTTTGTGGAGGGGTCTTGTTTGAGAACAGATGATGGAGTGTTGAGTGCAGCATATGCGGTATGCACAGTTGCAGCAGTAATGGAAGCGTCCTACTTGAAAGGAGTAAAATCGGCCAAAGTAGCTGAACATGTTGCTTTGACTAGAGCATGTAAGATTGGGAAAAGTGTGAGAGTGACTGTGATAACTGACAGCCAGTATGGCTTCGGAGTCGTACATGACTTCGGTCAAATATGGCTGCAGAGAGGGTTTTTGACATCAAGTGGAACTCCCATTAAGAATGCTGAAGTGGTTGGAAAATTGCTTGAGGCGATACAGCTGCCTAGGCAATTGGTTGTTGTGAAGTGTGTTGCCCACAGCCAAAGTGGTGATTACATCGCCACTGGCAATAAATATGCCAACGACATGGCTCAATACTGTGCACGTAATCAGAATTCCATTAACAGGGCCAAGGAGAAAGAGGTGATTTCTTGTTCTTTGATGTGTACTAACATTGTGGGTACCTGGGAAGAAGTGAGACAATTACAGGAAGAAGCAGGAGATGAGGAAATGAAGCAGTGGGTAAAAGCAGGATGTGCACCAAGAAAGAAAGATCATGTGTGGGTCTATCGGGATGGAAGACCAGTTATGCCTAATAGCATGATGTCTGCCATGGCACGGATGTATCATGGTCAGGGACACATAGGGAGAGATGCTATGATCAGGTCATTTAAGCAGACCTGGTACAATGCAAAATTCAGACTTGTAGCAGAAAGTCTTTGTCAGAGATGCCTAATATGTCAGCAATACAATCCTGGAAGAAAGACAGCAGTGAGCCTAAGAACAATAGGTCGAGAAGGAGGGCCTTTTACCAGAATGCAAGTGGATTTCATTGAGATGCCTCCCTGTAACAGGTTGAGGTATGTTCTACTTATGGTCTGTCTGTTTTCTAGATGGGTAGAAGCATTCCCAACAAGAAGAAATGATGGAATGACAGTGGCAAAATTACGTTTGAGGGAATTTATTCCTAGATTTGGATTCCCAGTAACAATTGAATCAGACCGAGGAGGATATTTCCATAATGAGATCATAAATTGATTTGTAAAGCATTGAATGTACAGCAAAAACTACATTGTGCCTATCGCCCAGAGGCTTCTGGTGTGGTGGAACAGATGAATGGTACTATCAAAAACAGAATAGGGAAAATGTGTTTAGCCACTGGTATGAAATGGCCTGATGTCTTGCCTCTGGTACTCATGACTATTAGATCATTTCCAGACAGAACCACAGGATTGAGCCCCCATGAAATCATCTTGGGTAGAGCGATGCGGCATGTGTTCATACCAGTCAACAAGCTGTTACCTATAACTGATGACATGGTGTTGGATTACTGTAAAAGCCTGGCTGACGCAGTTCATTCTGTGTTTCATCAGGTTGGAGCGGATGCCACCACCCTTGAAAAGAAGCAAGCCCATGATCTGAGCCCAGGAGACTTGGTGAGAATAAAAGTACACAGAAGAAGAAACTGTTTGGTTCCAAGGTGGGGAAAACCACGACAAGTCATCTTGACCACAACAACAGCTGTGAAGTGTGCTGGACTGAAAAACTGGATTCATGCAAGTCATACATTGAGAATTCCAAATCCAGTGGATAGCACAGAAAAGGAGTATTTTGATGAATCAGAATCCAGTACTGAATCAGATGACGGAGAGCCAAAAACAAAAGAAAACCCTGAAAGGGGGGAATCAGAACCAAGTCTAACATTTGTCCACAGAACTATTTCCTTGAGAAGAAGGTTACAGATTTCTGATACCAGCTCAGACTCAGAGACTGAACAAGGAACTCAATGGGTGCTAGATACAGAGAGAGAGGGAAAGATTACTGCGGAAGAACCCCGAGGAGGTGTAGGGAACTCCAACATTCAGTCAGAAGTAGGGACAAGTAGTCAGCAGAAAGATTGCGTGCCGGAGATACGAGGAGGGACAGAAGTAGGAAAAACAAAAGAAGTGGTGGAAAAAAGAAGCTGTTGAGAGTAAAAAGCAAGTTGAAACAGAGTCAGAGGAAAGCGAAGATGAAGTACCTGGAGGTCGAGTTCTAAGAAAGAGAGCTTGGAGAACTGAAAAGAATGATAAAGGAAGAAAATTGAAAAGAGCAGCAAAAGACGACGTTTGGCCGAATAAAGTAAAAAGACTGCGATATCGACTGACACGAGTAAATTCACCAAGGGCTGAACAGGTGAATGAAGTGATGAGTCAGGAGAAATTAAAAGACGAAGAGACCATTGGGTGGATGGGGATTTAAAGGTGGAAAAGATCCAGTTTTTCCTGGATTATATTTCAGTTGCGGGAGCAAGGCATATTATCGTTTGCCAGACCATTGGTATGGCACATGTTTTGTAGGCCTGGTTTTCCCGAAGAATTTTCATATGGATAGAGGAGAAGATGGTGTAAAGAGTTTAGGTAGTTATTTAGCACGTAGTAAGAGAGAATCTTGGTCACAAAATGTGGGTGACATCTTTGGAGAATTGATACCAGCAGTGGGAATATCTCTGAATGCAAACAAAATTAGAAGACTTTCAACAGTAGTGGATCGCTTGTCAACAAGCCCCGCTGGAGGATTTTTATTGGTGAACACTGAAATGGTTGCCATGAGTGCCATGGTAATGCAAAATCGACTTGCCCTTGATGTATTATTGGCAAAGGAGGGTGGAGTCTGTGGAATGCTAAAAGTTCAACATTGTTGTACTTACATTCCAGACGAAAGGAAAGATTTGAAAATTTATATTAAAAATATAACTGAACTGTATGACGAAATTGCACCACTGGAGGTTGAAGGTGTATGGGAAAAGATTGGAAAGAAAATATTAGCTATTAAAGATTTCTTAGTAAACTTAGGTAGTACTTTTTTAGGTAAAATCTTATTTCCATTAACCTGTGTGATTTTCGTAGTATTAATAATAAGATTAGGATGCATCTGTCGTAAAGGGAATAAAAGTCAGAAAAAGATAAAAGGAGAAAATTTAAGGAGAAAAGGTAAGAAACAAGAGAGAGAATTTGAAGAAATAGAATTAGAGGAAGTTAAGGAGAGTATGTATAAGTCAGCGAAAAGAGAAGAGACAGGGGAAACTGAATTATGAATAAAAATAAGAAATCACTTTGAAACTCCATAAAAGCAATACAAAATTTTGATGGTGTGGTGATATAATCACCAAAGGGGGGATTGATTGAGCGGGTAGTACAAAATTTTGTATACCTCCCCCATTTCTGCATGTTCATACTAATTAGAATAATCTATTGATTGCAATAATATTAATGTGTTTTGAGTGGTACCTAACCAACCTTACTAATGTATGAATTACACGTGGGATTTGCATTTTGCATGGCTAAAATAGTTTGTAAACTAATATACGAAAGCATACTAATACTAGAAAAATAGAATATTGCATGATATATGTTGCTTTTGTGACGTAATTGTAAGTTACACCAGATGACATCATTGGGTGAATATAAACGCTTTAAATTTCGCCATTATGCTAGATAATTACACACTCGTAGGGGAATTAGTGAGGGTTAAACATTTTATTCGTTATTTCCATGTTTTAATTACTTTTTGTGTTTGTTTCACTTAAGTTGACCGATTGGGCCTATGACAAAATGGCCGACCAACGTACACGACGAGACAGCTACCATTCCACGCGGTTTCAGACCAAGTGCGCATGTTCCAGGCTACTGAACAAGTGGCCTCAAGATGACCTACACAGCCTGTAGCCAAACAAGGTCACCACTGGACTTTTGCCAAGAGCTTTAACAAAGGACAACTTTTGAAAACCGGATGGATCATGTCTGACAGAGTGACATCATAGACTTTGGGAGACCGAAACGGATGATCTTAACCAACCAATCAGAAGTGCCCAAAACTGACTTTCGTTACATTTTGTCATTACTTTCATTATAAAAAGATGGTAGAATAGTGAGTTGCGCGGACCTTTTCCTTTTTCCTGACGTTATGCTGACGGAGAGGACGGTGACACTGCAGGACAGCTGTTTCCCTGAATCTTTGACAGACTAAATTGCTGCCCATTTGCCTGATGAACTGAGGACTCTCAAACTGATGGGCATTGATTGATGCGTACACGCTTATAGTCCAGACCCAATTTTGGGACTGTAGCGTGCTGCATTACGACTTGATTGACTTAGAGGATGACTAATAGCCAGATTAGGTAAATATGGTGTTTTGTGGTTTGATTAATGTTTTATTAAAATTTGCATTAATTAGATAAACAATATTATTGATTAACAAGCAAATGTGTTGGGTTATTTATTGAGAAGGAATAGATTAAGATTTGAATATAAATGAAAGAGGATTAAAATCACTTTCCCAACTCAGCTAATTTGATCCATCGGCTAAGTGGAAGGAATTTCTCGAGGTTTAGGATTAAGATGTGCTGGATTAAGGATATTTAGTGTATGTTTATGTAAATAAAATTCTTTTAGGTTATAAGGTATTCTTTTCACGTCAGCGTTTAGAACACTTATCTCTCCTGTAAGAGCAGACCAAATGAGTGTGAGAGTGTTGGTGTTATGGACCCCACCAATGAATGTACGGAGTGAAAGCGTTAGTATGATATCTGGTCTGTGACGAAGGGAGGATTTGAAATTTCACACTGCATCATCTGCATTGGCGCAGTTTATATGCACATTGCATGTCAATGTACATTGTGACTGTGAGGAGATACCTATGTGATGCGGGGCAATGGTCATTTGTTCTACGTCACGGATGTGGGGCTGTGCTCATACATTGTCATCTCACCGTTTTTGTACTCTGCTTTTATAGTGCCTTTTCCCGCATGACACGTGGGAATTGTAGGCATATCGCTGGTTATCACTGATTTTTGTATCGCTATTGGCATCATCGCAGCTTTTTTTGCGTTTGTGTTTCGTATTTTTGCGGCGTCCCGTTGGTTTTAATGCAGTAATTTGACGTGTTGTCGTGGGTCTATTGCATGGTGCCGCCGTGTTGAGAATGCGATGTTAACACGGTGTTATTTTCCCACAATAGACTGCGATGTGAAGAGTTACGTTAGGCTACTTTTGCAATTAATATCACACGTTCTTGAGAATATCCCCCTACAATTGTTGGGAAGGTGATATTAACGCTTAAGGGCAAATTGTCGCTCATTATATTTTTGTGTATTTTATAGCCCGTAATATAGTTTGCATATCTGTTGGTAGCGATTATAAAGTCTATTGTGGATTCTAGTCCCCTACCTATAAAGGTAGGCCCAAAGTCCACTCTAGGGGAACATAAGCGGTTGGCAAAGTCAAGATCGTGTGAGAATAAAATCTCATTAAACATCTTCCTCCCATCAGAGTGCACAAAATGGTTCAAGGGGTCATCCTCCTCTATTGTTAGGCCACATTTTCCCAACCCAGCTAGCGGGCATAGCCCAACGTTAAAATCCCCTCCCCATATAGTAATCATTTCAACATCACTATTTGCCTTCATTTTGCTAAGATCGTGGATAAGTCTCTTCAGTATTTCACCCAGCTGTTCTTTTTTGGCATTGTTATAGAAATTGATGGCAGTCAGAATACATTTGCTATCTATATGAATAACTACTATTTTATAATAAGTTTCGGATTTAATCATCTCGGTCTTTAACGCCCCGACCAAATTCGAGACATATACACAAATTCCCCCCTTAGGTCTCCCATGTGGTGAATGAATCGCCAGTGTGTGTAACGTCTTAAATCCGTTTATGTGCACTTCTTCCATCACCCAGGTTTCTTGTACGCACAAAATATTGAATTTATCAATAAAATCCACCCACGCTGTATTATTCATATTTATATTTATATCACCGTATTTTTTAGACCTGCTATGTTCCAGAAAAGAACTCTAACAGTTTGGGGTGAAATACGTTCAGGGGCGGAATCAGTCGTATGCATAGATTCAGGCCCAGATTTCAGTACTGGTGAAGGGGCTCTAGTATCGCCCTATATTGATACGACCCTAATTAATGGAACCAACCCGGAAATTTCTTTACCATGTGCATTGTTACACCTCGGTTCAGTTTTCGGAGCACTATTTAGGTTGTTCAAACAGGCTTCGCTAGGATTTTCAATATCATGACCTTTATCAGATGCCTTCTGATCTGGGCTGATAGATAGTCATTCAATCTCATCCAAAGATTGAAGAGGCCCAAATCTGTTTGACAGCTCTAGGTTATAAAATGGGTAGTCTGTGAACTGTCTAAAGGGGTGGTTACTGTTTTACCATATTGGTTGCTTGAGCTGATAGAAAAATCCTAGAGGGAGGACATTAAAACTCATATGGGTAATGCTTATGTCCTGAGTTCTTAGCAAGATTTTCTTTACCAGGGATGAGGCTCCTAATGAAAGGACAACACAGTCGCCATGAAAAAGTTTTCTGCTATCTCCGACCCAACCAATTCTCCTCACCATTTTAAAATCTCTAAACATAGCCCTAATCAGCCCTGTTTTACTCCCGAGATAATTAATGGTTTTGTTCCTCATTGACATCTAATTTTCTTTTTCTTTTGGAGGTAAAGCTGGAACATTTACTAAGATTACAGAGAAAGGAGTGGTGGCCGGTGGTAAATTTAGTCTCTGTGGGCTACTTACACTCTCCAAAGAACTACAGTATGTCGGGAGTGTAACTGATTTTGCCTCACCCTCTCGGCTCCTACCTAGATAATTTCCCGATCTTCCTATCACAATTTTGCTAGGCATGTCTCTCCTGGTCGGTAGGGTCTTATGCATGTTTCCTACTGGTTTAGAATGTATCCCAGTTCCCAGTTCCCTCGCCCTTTGCTCTTTCTCCCATCTGTCTTTTTAATTCTAAAATAGTCTCTTTCCGGTTCGCACTCTCAGTCTGTAAATGGGGGCTTGGTGACAATATATTGTGCATACTCCCTCTTAGTATGGCCAGGTTCTGATTTTCTAGAACTTTCTCTAAACCTGCTTCAATTTTGTCCAGCCTGACTGTCAGGTCGCTGATAGATTGTTTGACTGAATCAGTTAAATCGCCAATTAAGCTAGACAAATTCCCAATCTCGATAGAGGGTACCTTACGTTTATTTTTTGAGCAAGATGGGCTAGCAATGCCTGACTTAATTTTAGGTTTTCCTTTTAAGCCCTGCTGTTTTTTTGTGTTAGTCTTGGACAACCTAGCTTTCCGTGGGGTCGTGTGTGTACCATTTAAGTGAATATCCAGGAATTCTGAACTTGGTAGGTTACAGGGTTTTTTAGAGGTGGGTAAAGTATCACTTTCCACATCACTGGTGGAAATATCATCGGAAATAATCTGAATACAACCATTTTTGATTGTCCCGCATTTATATGACCCAAACTGCGATTGTCAGCATCCCCCCTGTCCACAAGTACAGTAGGTTGGTCCTTTGATGTAGGGCCCAGTGTGTCCATATTTAATGTTTCCTCTACTGAGGTAATTTGTCTTTCAATAACGCCTACGGCCCCAGTAGGGTAATTAAGCAGAGTCATATTCACAGCTTTATGCTTACTTATCGGCTTTAATGAATGGCTTGCTGTTGCCTTCCTTTTCCCCATCTTCTTCACACGGGCGCAGACAGGTTAAAAAAGCCTTATGTCTTTATCGTTGACCTTAAATTGTTATTATGGATTCGTTTTTTCATGATTGGCTTATTTGATTTACTACTAAGTTCCTAGTACAATGCACTGTGTGTGCCCAGGCCCTGTAAATTAAATGCTTCTAGTGGGCCTGCAGCACCGATTGTGCCACCTTCATAAGCAGCCTTTCAAAGGGTTCTCAGACCTGCCAATGCAGTGTCTGCGTGCAGTCTCTACTGCCATGTCGACCTGGCAAGTGCACCCACTTGCCAGGCCCTAACCTTCCTTTTTATTACATGAGTCATTCCTAAGGTAGGCCCAAGATACCCCTGTGGGCAGGGCTCAGTGTATGTAAAAGGTAGGACATGAACTGATGTTAGTGACATGTCCTGATAGTGAATACACTGTGTATTTCATTTTTCACTATTGAAAGGCTATCTGTCCAGTAGGATAGAATGGGAGTTTATTTATAAAATATTATAAGTAGAACTTCCCATTGGGACAAGATCCAAATTTGGAGTTTAGTATGCCTGAACTCAGAATATAAAAATGCATCTTTTAGTACAGATGATTTTTATATTGTGTGTTGGAAAATACCACTTTTAGAAAGTGGGTATTTTCTTGCTTAGCCATCCTGTGTGTCTCTACTGGTTTGTGGACTGACTGTCTAGCTTTTGAGTGACAGGGGCTGGGTATGTAAATTCTCTCAGTCACAAATGGAAAAAGGCTCCCTTTTCTCCGCAAGTATTTACTCACTTCTATCTACCATTTAAACTGACCACTAATTGAGAGAAAAAGATCTCGCTCAACGTTACTTAAAAATTACCTTTAAGCACTAATACCTGTATTTGTATAAAAATGTATTACATATTTTTTCTCATATTTCTTTTAGTACATTCTCTTAGATAACCACTGGGGGGTTGATGTTTGTCCTGTCTTTCCTGGATGAGTTAGTGTTGGGCTGAATAGACACGGAGAGCGCTACGTCAAATCGTAGGCTTTTTTCCTTTTAAACTGCTATTGAGATTTCAATTGAAGCGCTACAAAAACTGTTTTAATTTTATTCAGTTTGGTGTCTTGTCTGTCTACTGCGCATTTGCGAACCACTAAAAAAGAGGCTCACCTGCACGCATCTGTTCCCTCTGACACTTCGCGTCGTTCCTCTGCCCGGTACTCCAGTTCCGGGTTCGGCGGATTGCCGTTCCCGGTACAGAGACGTGGCTCCTCCCCCCCACCGCACTTCCGCTCCCTGGGGGCTCTCTTCAAAAGCACGATAGGTATCCGGCCGCGCAGCGGACGTGCGCAGCGGGAGTGCCAAAGGCAAGCCCGTCTGCGCCGGTTCGGCGCTGGTCGCTGATCTTGCTGCTAGTCTGCTAAGACCCAGGTATGTATACCCGGTCTGAGCTGTGTGCAATGGGGAAGCAGGCGGTAAAGTGCCCCCAGCCTCGGCCGGTTGACCCTGAAGGCTCACTCGGATGTATGCATTGCGGCTTTTCACCCGTAGCTCTGGGCAAACCTAGCAACTCCACGCCCCGTTCCTCGGTGCTGGTCTGCTTGCTGAACTGTCGTTCGCTAGTTAAACACTTCACTGATGTTTATTGTCTCTTGGAGGACAGGTCGCCTGATGTTCTGTTTCTTACTGAGACTTGGCTCTCGGAGGATACAGTGACAGAGCAGGTACTTGCTCTCCCGGAAGATTACATGATGCATTCTCTCAACAGACCCAGGAGAGGAGGTGGCATTGCAGTTATTTTTAAAACTAAGTTTTCTTGCACTTTTATTGAACAGACTGTTGCTGACTGTGAGTGCGCTTCTTTTAAATTAGCTTTCAACTGTAATTATACGATGTCAGGATTACTGATTTATCGCCCCCCGGGTCCGTCCACAGAGTTCCGAGCTGCCCTACCAGAGGTACTTAGTACCTTAGCAGTCAATGCCTCTAATTTTTCTATTATAGGCGACCTTAATTTACATCTAGAAAATGTTTTTGACCCGACTATAGCATCTTTCTTGGCAGACCTTATGGCCTGTCAGCTCGTGCAACGGGTTCCCGGCCCCACTCATGTGGCCGGACATCTACTTGATCCCATTTTCACAAATATTTTATCTTCTGAGGTTCTTGTTCCAGACCCTATAGACTGGTCAGACCACTACCTAGTCACTATGGTGATCTACGACATTCGGCCAATACGTAAGTCAGTCAACACCTCATCTATCAAGCGCCCTTGGCATAAATTGAGCTGGGAGCACTTCCAAAATCATCTTGCAGCAACCTCTCCGGTTTTTCAGGTTGATCCGAATGAGGCTTACTCCATCTTTTCTGATTGGATCCTGCAATCTCTGAACGCTTTTATACCTGCTAGGCTCACTAGGAATCGGGTTAAGAAGCCCAACCCTTGGTATAATGCTAAACTGGCTGGCCTGCGCAAGCAGTGTAAGAAGTTGGAGAGAGTTTGGCGACGGGACTTTGATCCAGCCTCTAAGGCACTTTATCGCGCAGCTATAAAGCGCTATCATAGGGCCCTTCATGCCGAGCGAGCTGCCTTTTCTTCTGAACAGATCCGGGTCAGTCCTAATCCAGCTAAGACCATCTTCTCAATAGTGACAGGGCTCAAGACTCAGAAGAATGATGTAGGCGCAGGGATCTCTTCCGACTCACAGTGCGAAGATTTGGCTAATTTCTTCATTAAGAAAGTCAAGGATATCTATCATAACTTTCCTACGGTCCCTTTAGGCCTCTCTGAGCCCTCTAGCAATTCCCCTCACGGGTTTCTCGAATTTTTCCCTCCCATTACCCGAGAAGTGCTTTTGACACTCTGCACAAAGGTCAAATCAGGATCTCCGGCTGATCCCTTGAAGCCTGATCAATTTAAAAGAATACTACCTACTATCATTTATCCTCTGGAAGAAGTGATTAATGGATCTCTGCGTGAGGCAGTTGTGCCCATGGCCTGGAAACAGGCCAAGGTCCTTCCTTTACTCAAAAAACCCTCTTTAGACCCTCGGAAGCTCGACAGCTTCCGCCCCATCTCTTTGCTTCCCTGGGTTGCTAAAATCACTGAGGCATATATTACCTCTCTCCTCACAGATTTTCTTACAGTTCATCAGAGGTTCGATGTGTCTTAAAATGGCTTCCGACCCGGCCACAGTACTGAGTCTGCACTTCTGGCCATCACTGAACACCTCTGGGCGGCCTTGGATGAAGGGCAGATGTCGGCAGTGATCCTGTTGGATCTTAGTGCCACATTCGATACTGTATCTCATGCCATCTTGCTGAAACCCCTCTCTGAGGCTGGGATCTCTGGGCCAGCTCTTGGTTGGCTGTCCTCCTTCTTGGCTGATAGGACCTTTCAAGTAGCCGCCCCCCCTTTTGCCTCTGGCATTTTTCCTACTGGTCAGGGGTCCCACAGGGCTCGTCCCTGAGCCCCCTGCTCTTCAATCTGTACGTTCAACCTCTGGCGGAAGTGGCCAGGAGCAGGAGGCTGACCACGGTTTCCTATGCTGACGACACGCAGTCGGTGGTGACCCTCTCGAGCGACCACGAGGAGGACGCCAGAAAATTCCAGGGTGACCTCTCTGCTGTTGCCGAGTGGATGACCGCCAACTGTCTACAGCTAAACTCTAACAAGTCTGAGGTGTTGTTAGTGGGGGGGAACCATGAGTACTGGAGTGACCTGTGGTGGCCTGCTAGTCTGGGCATGGCACCTACCCCTAAGCCGGTAGTAAAGAATTTGGGGGTTTGGATGGACAGCTCACTCAACTTTGCGGTTCAGACGAAGAAGGTGGCCGGCACTTGCTTTGGTCTTCTTCGTGGGCTGAAACCCATTTTGGCCTTTTTGACGCCTCAACTAGGCAGACCGTTATCCAGGCCTTGATTTTGTCGAGGCTGGATTACGCCTGCTCGCTGTATTTAGGAGTAAACAAATCTGAGATACTGAGGCTTCAGAGAGTACAGAATGCGGCTGTCAGATCCCTCCTGGGATTGCGTAGAACCTGCTCAGTGACTAGTGCCATTCGACGGCTACATTGGCTGCCAGTGGCTAGGCGCATTGAGTTCAAGGCACTCTGCTTTGCTTTTAAAATTCTGAAGCTGGCCTCCCCTTACATTTTATCTGATCTTCTTTCACCGTATATCCCTAGACGATCTCTTCGTTCTATGGGACAATGTTTAGTCACGGTTCCCCGGGTCAGGAAAGTCTGTGCCGGTGGTTGCTCCTTCCGGTATAGAGCGGCCCTGTTGTGGAACTCTCTGCCGGTTCACATTCTGGAGCTTACCAATTTTCTCCAGTTCAGGAAAGCTATTAAGACCTTTCTGTTCCCCTCCCTGTAGGCCTTGATCGTTTCTTTTTCTTTGTTTCGCTCTGCCGTTGCTTAGCGCCGGGACGCCTCTTAGCCGAGGCAGCTGTCGCGCTCTATAAATCCGGCTAACATAACATAACATAACATAACATGGCTGTGTTTAGAGTAGGGGAAAGAGATTTCCTTGTAGCTTAATGGGCATGGTCTGCCTTACACAATGCTGTCTCCATCTCCTGCCGGGAACCTGGACCAGGGAGGACAGAACTAGTTTTAACTAAGCACAGAGCCTCTCTGCCACCAGAAAACAAAGGAAAACGCTGTATAATATTGGGACCCAGAACTTTAGATTACTTCTGGACTCAAGAGGAACCTCTGCCAAGGAGATGAGCTGGGAAAGCTGAAGGAGAAATACTGCCACTTTGCTGTGGGCTGTCTGGGGCTGGCCTTCAGGGGCAATTTCTGCCAAGAAGAAGACAAATACTTTGCTGTGTACTGTGTATCCTGCTTGAATAAGATCTCCAAGGACTTGAAGTAGAGCTTGCCTCTTGTTCTGAAGTCTCAGGGACACATAGACTTCACTACCAGCTCCCCTTAACTTCCTTGCTGCGAGTTCTGACCTGCTAAGAGGTGCCTGCTACTGTGTTGGGTCTCTGGAGGTTGTTCCTGCTGTTGGGAGCTGGAAAAGGGACGCAACTACGAGAAGCACAACACATCTGCACCCGTTTCTGATGCAACGCCGATGTTCCAATGAAGAAACCGGAACAGTGCCTGCCCAATGCTGGAGAAATCGCCGCACGCTGAATCGTGTGCAACACATCATGGGACTGCGGCTGGAGAGACCAACGCACGCCATTGACGCCACCGCCGCCACCGAGAACCTACGCATCCCCGATCCCCACGCATCGCTCCAGGACGCCAAGTCTACAAGAACGCCGGGGCTACAGTAAGAAACCGATGCATCACCTGCCCCCACAGTAAGAAACCGACACATCACCTACCCTTCAGTACGGAACCAATACATCACCTCCCCTGCGTGGCAGTAAGTAACCAATGCATCACCTCCACTGGAGTAAGGAACAGACACCTGACCTGCCCTGGGCATAAGGAACCGATGCATCACCTTCCCTGCGGCTGTTTTTGTTTATGATTTTGATGCATCCAAGGTACTTTGTGTTGAAAGTGTCGCATCTATAGTTTGCTATCAACTGAACTGTTTTTACCTTCTAAAAGTCATATTTTGATTATTGAATATTGGATTTTAGTCATTTTGGTCTTGTTTGGTTTACAGAAAGGTTATTTATTTTTCGAAACTGGTGTGGTGTCTGTAGGAAAGTAGGATCTGCTTCTTATGGTTACCCCCACGTTTTTCTTCTTGTTACACTGTTTTTGACTGGTCTGACTGGGATCCTGCTAATCAGGACCCCAGTCTATCTGCTTTTTTCCCTAAACTGTTATGTTATGTACTTGAGTACACTCCAGATTGGATACTGGGGTACCCTTGTCAGTCCCTTGTATATGGTACCCACGTACCCAGGGCATAGGTACCCCAGAGGCCTATAATGGGCTGAAGCATGTATGCCACCCGCGAGAGGCCATGCAAAATGGAACCTACAGGCCTGCCATTGCAACCTATTTAAGTTGGTGCATACACCACTTACTTAAGATATTGTGGTACTTTAAAACATGGAACCACATTGGAGGCAGGCCCCTACCCTGCCGACTTTGGTATTTAACAAACCGCAAATGACAAATGCGGTATGTACAAGTGTTTTTGTCATGTTTAACCAAAGAATTCACCGTATATATATATATAATACTACATATTGAACCCTCGGGTTCCATGTTAGAACAGTAGCCATTTTTGTGATTGCCCTCACATAGGCCATGCTTAGGCCTAAAGGACACGTAAACCTTCTGTGACTTCTCTGTGACCTGGGCAGCTTGGCTCCGCCACCCCAGGTCAAACTGGTCCCACGAGTTCCCCGTCCTCTGGCCACCTGTGATTAGCATCAGGGCTTGACACACCATAAAGTCTTTTCATCCTACACAAGCCTCCGGCTAATCTCTTTCACACCTGACTGTTCCTGCTTTATGGCTTGTTTCCCAAAACAGGAGATGCTCATGTTTATTGGGGCCTATCGATATCTGATGTGGGATCTGAGCCTTGCTGGGTAAATAATTACGGGCTGGCTTAACTGGAATGTGGGATGGTCATCATGACTCTGCCTTTTCGTTTGCAATGTATACATGTGAATGACCAACTGCAAGAGAAGGGCGGTGTTGCCCAGAGCGTAACATTCTCCATAAATGAGGAGACTGGTTTCTGTTCTGGAGACTGCCTCATTCAGTTGCTAAGGCTTCTGTGCGACGTAGTCTCACTCATTTAATGTTTAATAAAGATGTCTTTTTCATATTTCAGCTTCTTCTGCCAGTTTCTTTGTTACATTACCATGAGAGCGTCTTTTATAATACTACAGCAACAGGATAACCCGAAGTCATAGGGTGCTATCCCTGGCACCGCTGGGGTCCTAAAATCCCCGGTACTTCAGTTGGCGCCCAATGTGGGGCATCAATACAAGTGACTATCTGGAGGAGCGATCTTGTCAGAGGACAGAAATCTACTGGGGAGAACAGGACAGAAATCCACTAAGGTACCGAGGTTCTGGGGGATTCTTTGTCTCTGCAGCCCAGTATATCTCTGATCTTTCTGACTTTGACTCTCCAAAAGATGTCACTCCCGATTAGAACCCTTTTTGGCGTGAGTATTATAAAAGACGTTTTGTTATGAAGAACTTGACAGTTAGAATTTGGATAACCTTTTGATTAATAAAAGTAAGAGTTAAGTACAAGTGGGTCGCTCCCACTCCTTTGGTTCTTTGGGTCTTTGATTTGGTTATCGCAATTACCAAAGCCGAGGGGTTTGTTTCTTGGTTTTTAATTTGGTCATTGCAATTACCATAGCCAAGGGTCTCGTATATTTGCGAGTGTATTGATAGAGATAACCCCTTGAAGTTTGAAGTTAGATTAGTGAGCTATAAGATGCCTGATCTTAGCAAGTTTGAAATGTAGAAATTTGTGTTGGCCAACTTTTGGTTTGTATAGGTTTGGATATGCGAATTGCAATTTGTGTAGGCAGGTAATGAGGAGATATTTCTCCATTTGGTTTAGTTGCATGCCTGTTTGTAAGCTCACATGGAAAAATGTGTTGCTTTTTTGGACGGTACCATAGTTAAAATCGGTTAGATTTGAAAACATATTTCTTCCTTGGTGATTTTGTATCCCCAGGGAATTAAAATATGACATAATACAAAACAAGGATCCTTCGTTCTGCGCAGTTTCATGAATGGAGATTTGCAGAACGATTTTGTGTGGTGTTCTGCTAGGCAAAGCTAGTGAATTGAGCGCACTCACTACTTCTTGGACATACATCTGTCTGTTGAGCTGTTTATGCAGCCTTTTGGAAAACTATTGAGAAGCGTTTCTTGTAAATATGACTTACAACTAGTATTTGCAAATGGTTTGGTTCAAGTATAGTCTGTGAGCTGTTCTTTCTTTCTGTCATCCGTATTGATTTGTAAGTCAACTGTGTGTTTAAATGTCTATGTGGTTTTCTCATTAGTGCAACTTCCGTAAGTAAATTGCGACGGCGCTATTTATGAAAAATGGCTAAAGCACGCTGTATTGTCTGTTTGACCCCCCTTTCCGTTTATGTCTGAAATGAGCTCAATATGTGTTTGTGGGTCTTCTGAGGTTTTCAGTCTGTTAAGCAAAATGTTGGTTAATTAATGTTAAGTAGAAACTTAGGAAAAATCCAGAAATGAACAATGTGATGTGCTAAAATAGCTATGTGTTGCTATTTAATTTATAGAATGAGCAGTTGTGCACATATACAAAACTGCCGTTAAATGCTTAAAGGATAAAATTAGAAACACATTCAGTAGATATAAATAAGGCCCCAAAAACGAAATTATCTATTTTTGCAAAAGTAAATAAATTTACAGCATTTTCCTTAGATGCATTGTATTAGATGTTCACAGGCAAACTTTTCAGCTGCAGTATATTTAATAGGAATGTTCATTCAGCCAGCACTTTCCCAGTTAAACACGGGTGGAATTTTGCATAACCGTCCTTTTAAATGAAAGTGGCGCAAAAATGTGACGCGTTTCAAATTGGGCTTATGCGCTTAGGCTGGTGAGTTAAATGTGTCCAAAATGATAGGCAAGGGATGCAGCTTGTTTTTTATACATGGAATTATCACAAAAACGAATAATTGGGATTTTTTTAAAGAAAATTATTAATCATGGGAAAAATTATTTAAAAAAAAAATAAGTGCTTTTCAAAATCGTTTTTTGATATTTATAAAGCTTCATACTCATACTATGGCCTCCTAGCATTAAAATTTGATTTGAGTTGTGTTGCATCACTAAAATGGCAAGCATTCGCGTGTACAATTTTCCCTTGGCGCAGGCGCAAACAAGCTCATTTTTATAAAGTATAAGTTATTATTTCCAATGCCTGACTCATGGGTTATGTAATAAACATTCTGGTAATGCATATTATGCAAGAAAATTGTAGGATACTCATTTTTTAATGCCTAAAGTATCAAAGTCGAATTTGGGTAAAAACTGCATTTTCTTTTATTCAGAGTACTTTTTAAAGTGTCTCAGGCTTCAGTAAATACATACATTTAGGTTTGATATATATTTACAGGTTGTGCCTTCTTATGATTCAATGAGTTAATATGCCAGTACAACGGCTTGTTTTAACATCAGGGTTGAAGGTTCTAACTTCAGCTGGGCCTACTGAGAAGTTCATTAATTTAAAGTTGATGAAATGTGTACCATTGCATAGGATTGCAACAAGCATTTATTCTAAAAACTGGTATGTGTGTTATTAAGTTTTGTGAATTATTCACAGTGCATGTAGTTTAACAATCTGGGAATAGGGATAATTTTTTTAGCGCCTAAAAAGGAGAAATTATTTTTCAAAATAGAGCGAATTATTGCAAGTTAGGAGGAATTAGGAAGGCCTTCTGGCTTTGACGAATTCAGAGTGTCAGAAGCTGGGGGTTGGGAGAGCTGCAGAGGCTGGCTTGGTCACGCTGCTGAGATGCTATCTTTCCCGTAAACAATGGAGTTGACATTTATGACCTTTTAAATTAGGGCCTTGCCTCTGTGGAATGCAGAATGCCCTTGCTACACGGGCCTCTAAAGGTGGGGTTTCTGGTTTCTCCATAGCATCACTAAAACTAAAGAACTCAATTCCAAAGGGAAAATATAGCAAAGGGGTTTTCTTTGAAAGTCCAAACATCATGTTAAATGCTTTGCAGATACATTGGTGCTCTAAAAAAAAAAATAGAATGATGCCTGACAGTTAATAATGGCAATTTATTTTTGTGTATTTGGTTCTCTCATGAATTGTTCTTGCTGGTCCTGTATGTTAGAAGAGAAACAGTAAAGTTATATTTGACAGCAGATTTCCATTGCCTGGTGATCTACTGTCAAAAAGGAGGGTAAGTATTTTAAACCTGACAAATTAAACAGGCCCAAATATTGGGTTTTGGGCTGCAGTTTTACAGTGCATAAAGTACATGACATGGTGTTTGTGTGTCACCGCTTACTCACATATGCTATTGAAATTTGCCTATGCTTTTTGTGCTGGATATACAGCAAGTATATCTGATGGCTTGACGTTTTGTGCATTTTTTATTTTCTTTTGCATGTTTTCGTTGTTTTTGTTGCTGCTTTTGATACTATTACAAGGTTACCTGTGTTGTGAGGGGATGGTCATGACGATGCCCATCACTACGCAACAGTTGGTTGAACTTGTTCTGGTTACTAAATTCCACAGCTAAAGATATTTCATGCTGTGAACAGGAGAGACAACACTTTACCAGTGCATGTCTATTTGGCTATAATAGTATTGAATAAAAGAGATATACAGGATCAAAGTGTGTCACCTGTAGTTAGTCACGTTACTGCCCCTTCCCTTAAAGGAACAGGCAGCCTTACATTTATGTATCCTTGATTGGACCTAAGGATGAAATTATAGATCTGTGACTCAAGGTGGCCTAATTTCTATATTACATTAGTTTATGATGTTCTGTTTCCTAAGTAGCATATGGCTCTTGTTCCTAAAAAGAAAAACCAGGTTTTCATTTTTTCCTGAAGAAGGAACTGGAATATTACCTAGGAGTATCGTATATGGTGTAGTCGCCAGCGATAGAGTTAAAATTTGTGTAACTTTGGCCTTTTGTGAATCACCCGCACTCTTGGTGTTGTGTCACATGCCTGACTATCACCCAAGTAAATTCTTCTTCTTGATGATTCTCCCCTGACCAATGTCGCATCATGCTTAGTTATTGTGGATTTTAGTTGTGTCCTAGTTCCAATTCCCTATTCCATATTCCTTTCACCAGTCAGCCCATTGTAGGTGTATTGTTCAGGTACACACTTCCAGACTACAGTGATGTACCAGGGACCCCCATATTATGTATAAATCCCTTTTGTATGACCAGACTGGTTTTCAAGAGTTTTCCTTAGGCCTGCTTCAATGTTTTCCAGCCTGACTGTCAGAGTAGCGATAGACTGGTTAACTGACTCAATATTATAGTAAGACAAGTTTTCCATCTCAAAAGGAGATATCATACGTTTACTTTTTGAACATGACGAATTTTCAATGTCTATTTTTAATGTGGTTTTTACCCTTTTGTTCCTGCTGCTTTAATTTTTGGTGGGATCAGATGTGTTCTAATCATGCAAATATCAGGACCCTTTAGTTCTTGTCTTTTGCTTGCATATTTGACTATTAGCCTGTGTATTGCATATTGCACCTGATGTGAAAGTTTTCTACATGCCCATGATAATCTGTACCATGTGATTTCTCTATTGAAATGTTCTAGATAAGGAATTTAGGAACACCTAATCATTGAAAAAAAAATGTGTTTGCCCCATTACACAATGCCACCATATGTGAAGACATCCATGTAGACAGAATTCTCGTGTAGTTATCTACCCTTAGATGATGGAGGCTCTCACACGGAAAACCAATTGAAAAAATTAGAGACGCTGTTTTGCCTACTGCCTTTATATTTGTATTGCTTTTTGAGAATGACAGTGTATTCTAGACCAAAATTGTCCCATGGCGTGTGGCCACTCCTTTGACAGACCGCAGGCCACCTGTTTGCAGTCCCCTTGTTATACAATGAAATGTTTAAAGCATCGCACTTGCTTCATCAGAAGGCGTTCAACATCAGAAAAGATGGAGGAGCTGGTTTTGCCACAGAACCAGAATTTCAGTGCACAAGAGCGCCTGTCATGTGCTGGTAACCTCTGACAGTGTGCAGTCCCTTGAGCCCCTTGGCCTGAGTTTTTGGCCACACACCCCCCTCTTTTTCCTTTGCTCCAATGGAAGTGCAGTGCACCGGCGGATCCAAGATTGACAGAAGACACTAATTCTGGTGCCCATGAGAGAGCAGCCTGAGCGTCCCCTGACACTGAATGATGAGTGTTGGAGCCTGAGAATGGTCCCGGGTCTGCACGAGATGACCTATGCCCTTGATCAATGGAGATCACACTACCTGTGGTGCACTGCCTTGGGACATTGAGACTTTCGTGTGAGCTGTGGGTGTTTGCCAGGAGGGCACTCCAACTAAATAGTACTTCTCTCATGAAAGGCTTGAATGAAGAGGCCCATGCAAAAGAAAACAACAGAAGAAGATTTGATGGACAATAGAAGCCTGCCAGAGAGGCTTTTTGAACGGACTCTGGGCATAGGTGGTTTCACAAGAGGTTTCCGTGTGATTGTATAGAGTAGGTGTTAAGGAGACAGATTGTTTTGCTGGCATTGTTTTAAAGTACTATTCTGTTTAGTAAAAGCAGAATAGAGTCAATTGTCTGTGGAAAGAGTATTTTCACCTCAGAGCATTGATGAGGGTCACCACTGTTTCACCTGAACATAAAAATTATTATTTCATTTGTAATAGTGGTCACTACTTTCTCCCGTTGTCTATATGTTTTTAATAACGAGTCTTCTAGTGTCTTTTTAAACATGACGTTGTCATTTATGGGTGGGATCGTTTTTCTCTACTCAATTGACTTCTGCACCCGCTTCCCAACCTATGTACTTTCCTACTACTGTTTCTTTGCACTCTTTTCACCCTTTTCCTGAACATGAGCAGGTTAGAAGATCAGAATTCGTAAGCAATTCTTTTGTACAGCTTCTGCATCAACACTAGTTAGTAATGACCATCACTAATTATTGGGTGTGTGATCTGATGCCGCCTACTACAGATAGAGGTATTCCTTATTTTGTCCTGCCATATGTGGCCTTTGTGCTACTACATGTGTAAGGAGACGTGTCCCGTGAGAGTCGCTAAGTAATAGGATGATGCTACAGCAACATCTCCATGACTTCATGTCTGTAGACCTGGACTCGGATTGATGAGAGAATAGTTATTGCCTATGTAAGGGCAAAAGGAGGGTCTGTGGTACTTTAAAACATGGAACCACATTGGAGGCAGGCCCCTACCCTGCCGACTTTGGTATTTAACAAACCGCAAATGACAAATGCGGTATGTACAAGTGTTTTTGTCATGTTTAACCAAAGAATTCACCGTATATATATATATATATATAATACTACATATTGAACCCTCGGGTTCCATGTTAGAACAGTAGCCATTTTTGTGATTACTTTAGGCCTTCTGTGACTTCTCTGTGACCTGGGCAGCTTGGCTCCGCCACCCCAGGTCAAACTGGTCCCACGAGTTCCCCGTCCTCTGGCCACCTGTGATTAGCATCAGGGCTTGACACACCATAAAGTCTTTTCATCCTACACAAGCCTCCGGCTAATCTCTTTCACACCTGACTGTTCCTGCTTTATGGCTTGTTTCCCAAAACAGGAGATGCTCATGTTTATTGGGGCCTATCGATATCTGATGTGGGATCTGAGCCTTGCTGGGTAAATAATTACTGGCTGGCTTGACTGGAATGTGGGATGGTCATCATGACTCTGCCTTTTCGTTTGCAATGTATACATGTGAATGACCAACTGCAAGAGAAGGGCGGTGTTGCCCAGAGCGTAACATTCTCCATAAAAGAGGAGACTGGTTTCTGTTCTGGAGACTGCCTCATTCAGTTGCTAAGGCTTCTGTGCGACGTAGTCTCACTCATTTAATGTTTAATAAAGATGTCTTTTTCATATTTCAGCTTCTTCTGCCAGTTTCTTTGTTACATTACCATGAGAGCGTCTTTTATAATACTACAGCAACAGGATAACCCGAAGTCATAGGGTGCTATCCCTGGCACCGCTGGGGTCCTAAAATCCCCGGTACTTCAATATAGGTTTCCTTGATCTAACGGTCACTACACTTAACACCTATACATCACCCCTATAGCAGGCCTTGACATCCTGAAGGCAGGGTGCTTGGTTCTAAGTGAGAGGGTGCCACTGCATGAGCAGGACACCCCTGCAGCCTACAAAGTCCATTCTCCCGGGGTGTTAGTGTTGCAGCCATCTAAGACATATAGAGTGGCATTTTGCGACCATGTGATGACCAACTCTAAAACGGCTAAAAGTAACCCTATCGTGTTTGGAATCAAACATTGTGGAATCATATCCCCACACTGAGAACCGGTGTGGGAGATATGATTCCACCCCTCAGAAACGAGCTTTGTGAGGTCCCTGGTATTCCTGGTACCAGCCTTCTAGTCCTGGGCAGCCCAAAATGGTTGCTGCCGACCAGAGACACATTTCTGCCCTCCTACTGCTGAGCCAAGCTCGAGCAGGGGAAGGCAGAACAATAGGCATCCTGTCACAGCTCCCAGACAGGATTTGGTGTATTAGGCCTGGGTGGGGGCACTTGCCAGCAGCAGAAAGTCTGCGTGAGGGGCACATTTGGTGTCCCTCTGCATAGTCCAGATCAAATCAGTCCTGGGAGCCGTTGGCTCCTGCTATGCGCGAAACTGGACAAAGGACATGGGAGTAACCTCCCCACTGTCCAGACCCCTCCTGTGGGTACAAAAGGGCTTACCTGGCTGTAGGACCCTAGATTCGATGGTGACAAGATTCTGAACCAGAAACCACTGAACTTCGACCGTCTGGACACTCTGGAGTTCGTTTGGGCCCGACTTCGTCTCCCACTCCATCCACAGCATTGTCTTTGCTCGTGCACTATACAGGCTCCATGCAGTACCTGTTGAGCATCAAGGACAACTGAAGACATCCCCTTGGAGTGAAGGAATCACTCCCTTGCAAACGCAGGCGCCACATCACGATTGACAGGTCTGCTGCTCCTGAGCTCCTACGGACTCCAAAGGCTCCAGCAACACAAGAGGTGGATTTTCCAAGTTCCCCGAGGTCCGAGCTGCCCTCTCACCAAGTTTAAGGTCAGAATCCCTTGTGGGGGCTGCAATGCCCCTACCCCTTTGCACCGCGTACTTATGCAAGTGCATATGCTTGTTGACATTTCCAAAACAAGTGCACTGCGCTCCAAATAGCCTCAACCTTTGGCATCATTTCCACCACAGAACTGTGGCCTCCCCACACTGAGTCCTCTGTGGGCTGTTGCTTTGTGAAACTGCTCGAGGTCCCCCGCAACTCCTGTGCCTCCGGTCTGTGGGTCCTCTTGAGGGTCATCCTTGCTTTTCCTGGGATCCCCTGGTTGCTAAAGGTGTGCCCTGACTCCCCTGTGTTTGGTGAGTCTCCTGAACCTTGCTGGTCCGAATCGTAACCTTTCTTGACCATCTTCGTGAGTTGCCGCTGACACGGCTTGTTGGTACTACAGCAGGACACCGACCCCTCAGCACTCAACATCCTTCGTGGGACAGCTCGGATCCGGCTCCTGGTCATCCCCAACGTCTCCTGGTCCCGTGGCTGCAGATTCAAAAACGCCCTCAATGCACCTGAAGCACCCAACATCGGTGGGCATTCGTCTACTGAGCCCCTGGTCACTCCAGAGTAACCCAGACTCTGTCCCCTCTGCTTTCAGGTACTCTTCATCAAGAATCCACCTTTGGATTCCAATGGACACTTTTCTTCTTCCCAGCAGTGTCACTTCTTTGAAGTCCTCCATGGAGATCGACGGCGGTTTCTGATGCCACTTCAGACCTATGCACCCGGCTTCCTTGGGATAGGTAACTCTGGTACTACAGTATCCACGGGTGAGGTGGCTCTCTAACCTCCTAACTTCCACAGCGTTTCTTCGAAGCCCACTCAGAAAGGTCCTTAAACTTTAAAACTTCAACCACGACTCTCCCATAGAATTGTACGGAGCACAAGGTCGTGTTCCCACACTGCACCTGTCCTCCATGGGGTCCCTACTTACTCACCTTGGGTGGTTCCTTGGGGTCTCAGCTATTCTACATCCTCTAGACACTGTCTTGACTCAAGTTGTGGTTCTTATACCACTATTTTAGTACATGGTTTGGTCTCTCACTGGAGCCCACTGTGCATTAGTGCTACTTACGATTGTTTCTGTGCTATAGTAAAGTGTGCTTTGTATCTTCGTGTAGAAGATACTGTGTCGTACGTAGAGTGTGTTATAACAATAAATACATATTTTTATAACTACTGTGTGGTTCTCCTTTCATTTAACCAATACTAGAAGGTTGCATTTTGGTAAAACAAGCTACTTAATATTACTTCAAGACTAAGCCTGAAGGCTGCTCTCCACAGCTACCACTTGGATAGCTTTCTAAGGTTATCTTTGACCTCTTAAATCACCATAAGGGTTGTTTGGACTGGTACAGGGTGCCAACTTTAATTAGTGGACAGCATATACCAGGCCACCTTCTCACAGTGTCTATTTGTGGTGTTTTCACTGTATTACTGTATGTGTGCACAAATGCTTTACACACTGCCTCTGAGATAAGTCTGTCTGCTCGTGCCAAGCTACCAAGGAGGGGAGCTGGGGTTATTTTAGAAGTGTATCCCCCTCACCCTGACTACGATGAAGAGTCCCTATTTGGAGAAAGCTGCGAGCCATTGCCAACTAGAGACCCCCATTTCTAACAACCACCATAGTAAAGGCACTTACCTTCTCATCGGATTACATCTGCAGTCAATGCAAAGCCACGAAACATGTAGGTACAATGGGAGAAACTCGACCATCAGAGCAAAGGCATAGCTACCATTGGTGCAGCAGGAGCAGTGGCACTGGGGCCCATTGAAGCCTGATAATTTCTGTATTTTACTACCCGACAGCAGCTAAAGGGGTCAGTTTCCTTGCTTGCATCAGGGCCCATGTCATCCTTGCTACACTAGTGCATTACAACTATCCAAAAGAAACATCACCAGCAGTATATCTTGTATGAGGAGATGACTGAGCCTAATAGTATGATTATCACGATCTATGGGACAGGCTGGGTAATACTCCCACTATAATTTCTGTACCCCCACACGCGGGTTATATGGTTAAATATCTAAATAACTAAATAAACACCCCATCAACCTTACTGTATGGTTTGCACAAGCCGGCGAGGCTTGTCTCTAGCGGACATCTGCATAAGTTTTCCATTTTCTCCTTCCCACATCTCTAGCACACTCCTCTCTTTCTCTTAACCCCCTTTCCAGTGTTTTCCAATATTTCTCCCCTTCCTTTTTTCCTCACTGTGCCCCTTCGTTCTTACCTTCCTACTGACTGCTCCCCTTTCTCTCAGTTTCTCTCCCCCTCTCATTTTTAGCCACACTCACCCTTTCACCCATCCCATTCCTATATTCCATAATTAGTCCTGCTTCCCAATTTTTCTTTCTTACCCTGTAGTTCTCTTCTTTGCTATACTAACCCTTTTCTTTACTCTAAGGGTCTCTATCAGTTTTATCTTGTCCCGAGCTCACCTTTTTTGAATAATTACACTTTTTTTTACCCAAGGGCTGAAGAGTCGCACCCACACTCAAAAAAATCATATACAAACTAATAAAAGGTCAACAGGTTGACCTCTTGCAGCCACAAACTAACAAAACATTGATGGGTGACATGTTTGAAGTAATCTCAGTCACTACATCGCTCTTGTTACCATATCCCATATAACTTAACTTGCAGCTCGCTTATGAGCCCCTTGAATGCCTAAACCAGACTGGAGTTGCTTTTGTACTGTTCAGAAGGGACCTGGGCAAGTAGTTAGGGTTGGAATAAGACTGATATGCGCATGGTTGGAACTGGTCTATAGTGGCACGCTGAGAAACAAAATGGAATGGAATGTGGACAATAGTAATTACCAGTGGATAAGATTCATTCCGAGCTTTCCGCCCATTCTTTTTGTATTGCTTAGCTAATATTTGATCCCATAGCTCAAAACTAAATGAGTGTCATGAAAAATGCATTTATTTATGTAATATTTTGGTACCGCAGCAGCTTATGGCCAATGTCCCCTGTTAGCTCTATGCTATAAAGTGAGTCCTTAATACATGAACCTTCACTAGGGTCTCAAATTGTGATTTTTAAGAGAAAGCGCAAGCCATAATATTAGTTATTCCTTTTTCAAAAGCATCATGGTGTCTCTTCATGCCACTTCATTTGGATGGGTTTTGATGACTCTGGCCAAGAGGAATGGCAAGTGCACATCATTTCTGGAGTCCACTCTTGGCCCTTTGACCAAGTGTAGATTTGTGAGGGGTCTTGAAATTTTGTGGTGGAATCTAGTCCCTCCTTATGTCCTGACACGACTTGACATAAGCACTCCTTCCTTAGGAGGGGTGGTTGTACGTTCAAATGTCACTGTTGCTGGTGCAAAGTTTCCCCCCAGCTTCTAAGTTTATCATTCTGAACAACCCAGTGTGTTTTTTGCTTTGGAGATTTGTGTCCCAGGTACTCATCCTGAATGTGGGTGTTGGTCAATGGCAGAGTTCTAGGCTCTGCAAGGAGACAGGGATACACCCAAGAAGGTACTCCTTATATCAAGAGTGACTATTGTCCCTATAACCAGACAACGACATGAGGCCTTTTTCCCTTCAACCCAAATGGGGAACAGGAGGTTGCGAACTGGTTTACCCTATGTAAACCAGTATAGTTCATCATAAATATTCCCAAATTCCCTAGGCATAAAATGTGTGTATGAAGAAGCGTGTGAAAGCAGTCCTCGCCGAGGTCCTCATGTTTATAGGCCCATGGGCTGTAGGGTGCCTCATAGGTTTAGTGACAGTCAGTGTGCATGTTCATCAATGTCGTTCATCTGTCACCCTTTCTCTCCGCAATGCCACACCCGCTGCAGTCATTGTAAAGCCAAGTGTATGTATCTTGTTTAGAATCACATACATTTCAATGGATCAGGAAGGTTTCTATGTGTTTACCTTCCCTGGATCAAGCACATACCGGGCGGTCAGCCTCTCCACAGACAATGTAGAAGGAATTAAAGTACAGGCAGTGCTGCTAAGTAACACAGGACCATACGGCCATACGACCATAACAACCACTCTTCTACTTAAACAATTTTTTTTTTAACAAGACATGAAATAGTCTGAGAAATCAAGTGATTGAGAGATGTGTTTTTGCTGAAACTTTGAAACTGACATTCTACCCGCCCCCAACCTTCAAGATTAAGCCTTGCCTATTCCCCTTAACATAGACTGCAAGTCAAACCCAAATAATGAATACTTGGAAACTCAGATAGCTGTCCATATCACAACTCTAAACTACATGCCTTGAGCATGTCAATGTCCACCAGCCTCATGTTGTGATCTAGTGGTCCAGTAGAGTGAAGTAAGAGGCGAGCGTTTGAAGGTATTGTAAATGTAAATGTATGGTTTTTTATATAGCGCTGATCACCACTACGGGTATCTCAGTGCTGTATTCATACCACTAAAGGAACCCTTCCTGGCTTTCCATGTGAGGTGTCCACTCCTGGGCACCCCCATGGTGAAGGCCAGGCATCCCAGCGCTGTTGGGGCCGTTGTGGAGATTAAGCAAGCTATTGCCCAGAGTTGCAGCGTGGGACCCATGATTAGAACAGGCACTGAGGCGAGAATATCCAGTCCGTGGAATTTATAGCCCGAGACCCTGCCGCGACGGGAATCGAACCCTGGTCCCGGACCAGTGCTCTGCATCGAGGTCTGCCGCGCTAACCATTGAGCCACACTTCTCCACCCCTCTGCACACTTACGGCCTTTATACTTGGTGAAAATCATTTTAGGCATAATTATTTGTTGTCAGCCAGTGGTGCACGGAGAGGGCCGCTGTGATTTGATATTTCTTGGCAGAGTAAGCACTTAAGGGCATATTTACAACAAAGTGGTGAAGAGCGTCGTTAAGCCAAGAAGGCTAACGACACGCTTCGTCACTTTAGAAACAAAGGACTACACCATATGTGTGCTTCTTAATGCAGCACAGATAGAAGTTGCATAACAGAATTTTTTTAAAAGGATTGTTTATGTGCAGGAAGGGTGACCTCTCTGCACATAAACAATCATAGGCAATTGCAAGGCAGCACACATGGAAACAGCACAAACGAGGAGAAATAAAGCAGTTCTCCTCATTTCGCCTGTTTAAGACCAGGTTTTCCCTGGTCTTGATTTTGGCGCTGCCTCCTACATACGCTGCCCTAGGGGCCCTAATGGGTGTTGCAGTGGAATCCCCCCTGCAACGCTCATTGGCTTCCCTTTCCAGCTAAATACAGCGTGAAAGGGTGCCTTATTTACAAGGCAGCGTTAAGTGGCTTAACACTGCCTTGTAAACATGGCGAGGCCCCTAGAGTCTTGTAAACCTGATTTTATATTTTCCCGCATCCTTAATTGGTGTCGATTTTTGCAGTAATCCAGGACCTGTAGCAGATAGGGGAGCTAGTGATGCTGACTCTGGCTTGTTGGAAAGGAAGGCATGGATCCATCACGTGATTGTCTCTGTGATTCCTGCCCTGAGTCGTTCCATCCCCATTGTTTCTTCTTTGTCCTCTATGACCCACCATATTTTTGAGGGCCCAAAATGCACCGCAACTGGAGCTCCAGTGCTCTAGGGACAACCTTCATATCCGTAAGACAGGAGATACTATAAATTGGTCTTCCCATCCTGTGCTCTCAAAGGCCAGGCTGACTGCTTTTCCCAGGTCCTTGTGGGTGGCACTAGAGTTTAGTTTTTGGGGGAGAGAAACTGTGCCAGGCGCTAATGCCATCTACCATCCTTGTATTCATTTAGCTCAGTCACTGTAGATGAAAGAGGCTCCTTCGCGTCTATTTCCTTTGTTGAATGTAAATGTTTGCTAACATCTTGTAGGTAACTTTTGCAATAACAATCACAAACATTAAACAATTCCAGACAAAGGTCTAATTGCAACCCCCTCCGGTACATGTCATTTGGGCTACACTTTGATGGAGCAAGAATATTTGCGAATGATTTTGCTTGGTCAAAACCTGCTCATTGTGTGTGAATTACTGAAACATACCTAAAAACCTTGACTAACACTGTGTCTTGTTGAAGACTGAGAGTTTTTAAAACTGCATCCTAAAAGCATGCAGAAGGTCACAAACTGGTGAAACTGAAAGATTTATGACAGAGAGAAAAAACATACTAATGTGCTATGATAATAATGTGAAAAGTAATAATACCGTTAGTGAATTTCTTGCAAAATATGATTTGAAAAGATTGCTCTATTGAAATGTGTTTTGCTATGTTTTCTCAAACGTAAATCTGAAACTGCAAAGAGAAACTGCCTGTTTATTAATGAAATATGATTAGAATATGCTTATGAAATAGTGAAATGGTAGATACATTAGATTCTTGGGCAATTATATCTTCTTCAAGTGTTTTAAAGTTAACAAGTTTTAGATTTTCTATGTAGGCCTCAAAATGTATTATCTTTCCATTGCAGGCCTTAGAAAAGTGTATTTTGTCCTTCATTATTTTCTTCAAAAAAGTATAAAATGCTGACCTGATTTGCTGTAGCTACAAGTATTATCACTGAAGTTACTTTCTTACAGTCTGAATATCCTCTCTCTATGAATAATTGTTTCAACTTTGTTGCATGCTAACCCATAAGCGAGCGCGTGGACATGTTAAGTTGCAAGTGTGCTTCCTATTTCCCAGGTGAAATGAATATTGTACATTCTTAGAAAACTGTAGTCAGAGAACAAACGTATTACATGTAGGTTCCGGATGATTTGGGGCTGAAGAATGATCATTCCACGATCACACCATGGATCACAACCAATAGAATCATGTAAAACTGTGCAGAAACTACTCTTGTGGGCTGGAATTGTGAACATTTCGAGGTATAAAAACTTTGTGGGGAAAGTACGTGTGCCGCTATTTTCCTTGCAATTCTTGGGCGTGACATGCTGTCGGTCCAAACTCTGACTATCCTGAACTGAACTCTCCTGATTTCTCCTGCACTTCCTTTGTTGGTGAAGTTGAGCAGGCTATACCTTTAGGCTGAAGGGTTATATTCAGACTAATTGCATGCTGTGCTTTAGTCCACCTTGCGTCTCAGTCCTGATAGTCTACGACTGAAACTTGATTCGTATTATTCCTGTAATTGCATACTGAATTTCCAATGCATGATTATTTTTTCTCTTTCTCTCTCTCCTCACACCAGTTATTTGATTTATGATGTATTTTGTTTTGAACTATGATTGTGTTGTGATTTTACCTGTATTCAATTGTAAACCCATGGACTAAAATTCTAATTTGTTTTTTTGTGCATTGACCATTCATTTTGAAGTTTATATAAAAGTGCCTTGATAACTATACTGAGTTTTGTTTTACCTATGTATGAATATTATAGACAAGTTATGGTTATTGATTATTGTTGTTAGACAGGCCTTTCTTCATTACAGGTCCTCATGAAGGAATGGCTTCCATCTCTAATTATCTGAGCCCCTATTAGCTCTTACAAAGATCTATCGGAGGACCTTATGATTTGTAAGTGGATGCAGAGTTTCTATTGGCCCAAACTGTGTTGTTGTGAATTATATTACTGAAATTAGAGTTTATGGTCTGGTGGGTAACTTGTGTCTGTGCCCACAATTTTTCACTGCTTCTGCTGGTTTACTTTGATGATCACGAAGATCTTTTTAGAATAACTGCTGAGTGTATGATCGGAGTGGCCAAGACCTACTGCGAAAGAAGAAAGACGGATCCCACCCCCCACCCCCACTTTGTCTTTCTCGCTCTACTATCTTTGCATCTAGGGCTTGTCTGAAGAGAATGCTTAAGATTCCCCAATAGAGCAGACTTCTGCTTGGTGTCTTGTAGTTACTAATCCCCAGTGGGCATTGTGAGAGAAGGACAAAGCATGTTATAACCACAATTTTCTCTGAAGAAAACAAATTTGGCCTACGTTGAGTGGTCAGAATTTCAACTCATAGAATGCACTGATAATCAATGCTCTGCTTCTCCCGTGCCAAAAACTGAGAATATACTTTAGTTCAACTAATATCACTTTAGGGAGGAGGGCTGGATGATTTCTGGGATGCATCAGTCATTCAATAGTTTGACATTGTAGGGGAACAAAGCGGATAGATGAGCCAGGCTCAAGCATGTGCACCAAAGCAAAATAAATTATTTACCAGGAGGAAGGCCAAGAAAGCAGGGCACTGAGTGGAGGAAAGCAGATCATTAGAAAACTCGAGGTTAGAGGGATTGGCTCCCAAATTGAACAAAGCACTGGCAAAGTGAATACGTCTGGGCTTAATGTGCTAACACATGCAGGGTCAGCCTATTATAACAAGACACATATGGCGGGAGCCTGCAGGGACAGGCAGAAAGGGTGGTCAGAGCGGGCTCTAGTTGTAAAATAGTCCCTCATGCAGTTCAATGTAAGCACTAGTGTGCGCGTGGAAGCATACACTTACACCACCAATAGCATTAGGTGAGAGGTGAATATTGCACTGGGCTGAGCCAGGACTGACACAAGCCAATGGTTGAAAGAGGCTAGACAAAGAAAGACAATGGTTAAAAGGGATGGACCCAAAGTCCACTCTCGAAATATTATGAGCAATAGATCTTTTTTTTTTTTTTTTAATATATAGTGCAAACTTGGCCTGAGGACATCAGTGTGCTTTACAAGAGAACCAGAGTACATTACACAATTTTGGGCCTGGCCTGGGGAGATTAAGTGACTTACCCAGAATCGGAGTGTGTTAAACTGAGGCCTAGATTCGAGTTGTTTCCCCAGTTCCAAAGTCGTCTGCTCTAGCTGTTAGGCTGCATCTCCTCCCTAGCAGCTCTGTCAAAGCCCTGAGCTACAAAATGGTGTGTCTGAGGTGAAATATGCAAATTCCTGTATTAGGGGGAGGAAAAAGGTAAAATGCAAATTGGAGGGGTTGAGGTGCCTACATTTTGACATCTGAGATCCATGTGGTAAGCTGCTACCAAATGGTTGCTGCTGTGCTCTGTCCAGTCTAGCTCCTTCCTTTCCTATGAACAACACCTCCCATCGATACCCTCTTGTAGTGGCTCAGGTAGACCATGGCAGTATACACTCAATTTTCTAAACATTATTAAATATCAAGTATTCAACACAAGTCCCATCTTGTCACAGCTCAGTCAATTAAAAAAAACAATCAAAAATGCTACCACGAGTGAGTGCTCATTTTCCTAGCTACTCCAGGACAGGGCAGCACACAGGCAAACGTTGGAGTCATGATCTCAAAAGAGACTGAACTGAATTCAAAATGTATGTCGTGGCTGGGATTGACAGGTGGGGGTGCTATCTGCAGTGAACATCTTAGAAAGATTTTGATCTGCGCACTTATGTGTTTTTTATTCACACACATTAAATACTATAGAAGCTCTCCCCATTAATGGCATAATATGAGCAACACAATTAAATAACAAACACCTTGGATCAAGTCTGAATTAATTGAAACAAAACTATTGGAAAAAAAATTATGGAATTGAGACAGTATTGGATGTAGTAAATTTTTTAAACAACACTTTTTAGAGGTTAAAAAATGCAAACAATCGCAGACACCCAACCGGGGAGTAACCATTTGTGGATAAGATGAGGAACACCATAGTCTCTCTGCCCTATTGTAGGGCTGTAAGTGCCAGAATCAGTGTCATATGACCACCTGCTTCTTATTTTATAATTCTGGCAGTCGTACTGTAAAGTAATTTTGTATAGAGGATACTACCTCGATAATGCACTGAACTGCCTTACGGACAGGTAGTACACTACTGCATGGAGCCCAGAGATAGCTTGTAGTGTTAGTTGTATGTTTTGCTGTTAGTTGTATATTATGCCTCTTTATAAGAATTGATAAACCAATTTGTTTGCATTCAATTTCTTATCCAGAAGAACGTTAGTTGTTCCTGGTTATTGATGCAGGTTGTAATGATGTATTAATTGCATTCCTAATCATAACACAATGATTAAATGGAATTTAGAGGGATGTATATTATTATTTTATTTGGGTATCCTTGTACTCTGTGTTATTGATTTTGTTTGGAAGATCAAGCATAGAGAGGAGAAGGAGACATGGACTTACTTGGATTCAGTTAGTAGGAGTATGCAATAAACCTGTTACATAAGTCGTATACGTTTTGATAATGGCTCACATGTAGGACCCCATTAGGATGGCGGGCGGACTTTGGTGCTGGGACCATCTGCCAGGGGTGCGGAGGTCCCGCACCGCCAATTAGGATGTGACCGCCACCCTGGCATCCCGTATCTCTAACATTGCGGCGGGTGCTGCTGTAAGCCCCAATGTCAAAGAGGCATGTTATGCATTGCCATGCACAACGTGAGAATGGCAATGTAAGGGGGTACCATAGGTACCCCCCAAGTGCAGCCCCCACCCGCCCACCCCCCGGGTGCCCGCAATGGGCCCCCAAAGCAATTCCCGCCAGTCCTTCCATGGCGGCATCGCCGCCATAGAAAGGCCTTAACATGGATGCCCGAGTTCCGCCTGGCCTGCAAACGTGATGATTGCCGACCGGCGGAAAAGCGGCGGATGGACTTTCCGTCTGCCGCGGTACCCCCCGTCATGGTAATATGGCGGGGGTAAATGTGGTTGTGATGGCAGGCGGATCCCCACCGCTGGCCGGTTAGTGGCTATCCGCCCGCCATCATAATCACCCCTAAAGTGTCATTCAAGGAGTACAAGATGTTTTTCTTCATTTTTTTCCCTCTTTTTATTACAGAGTTGTATCTTTCAGATTATGTGAGTACTAAAATTTGTCTGAATTTCTTTGCTGCCGGGTCTCCACAGATGTGTGTGATAGAATTCAAATTTCATCTTCATTTCCACATTTAAGCTGGTATTCCATCTTTGTTGATGATGGATTAGATTTTTGGACTACATAATTTTTAGGTCATGATCAGGATTGTCTGATCTTTCTAGCTTCTGGTTGTTACAGTAAGCCACACTTCATGCTGACAGTGAGATGTTTTACTCTATTTTATACCCTAAGGGCCAAGTGAGGAGTCACATTTTTAGCAGCCTTCTAAACTCCAAGTGATTTATGATTGTCTGGGAGTGAAATCCACAGGGGGTTTGGACAGAGAAAGATTTTCCACCAACAGTTTTCTCCTTATATGGTGGAACAATTAGTTGTGGGGCCAATTTAGAGCGAAGGGTCCTTTTGTGGGAGCATTTCCTGAGTTTTATCTGTGAAAAGATTGGTCCGGTTGCCTTGTGCAATATGCACAGTTATTTAAAGGTATCTGTTCTGGAGAAAGCCAGTCAGTGAAGAGGCTTCAGTGCTGGTGAGGTGTGGACACAAATTCTAAAGTGCAGAAGTTGTCTTGTCACTGCCTTTTGAATATCTTGGAGTTTCCTCATAGTGAATTTAAATTTTTAATGCTATAGTTAATTTGCATAATCCAGGATTGATAAAATAAGGGAGGTGATTGTCCAGACCTTCTGCATGATTTCAGGATGAAAGAAGATTCATCAGAGTGTTGCATGGCATGGAATGTGGATTGTGTCAATAAGTTGAGATCATGATGAGTGTGTTGAAGGCTTCCTGCTAAGTCAAAGAGAGCATCTGCTACCACTACCCTTTTATCCATTGTAGTTTTCAGGTCCTTGCAAATGGCTATCAGTGAGGGTTCAGTTCATCTTCCAGGTGAAAGCCTGTGTGGTGGTGGAGTTCTCTTCCACGTGTAATATTTTCCTATTCAGAAGACCCATAGCCATGTCTGGCAAGTGCTCTAAATGATTGTGCTATGTTCCTTGACAACAGATTACTAGAAAGTTTTTAGGGTACTCCTTTCAGTGTGGATGGCTGCCACTCCAGGACCTAGTCATGACACTACTAACGGTTTCCGTCATCTGATTACGGTAATGTGGTAAAGGTCTCCTGATACACCAAAAGCCATGCAGGCATAAGCTGTGATGCATACTATTGTAGTCCCATGCCTCATTTATGGGTAGATTTATCCTCTCCTGCACTTCGCTTCATAGGCTCTCTAAATAAAGCCTGTGCATAGAAATGTGCTGCATAATCCACGTGAGTGTGGAGGATGGGGCTCGTTAACATTAGTAAGCCTCCGGTCCATCATCCGAGGTGGCTCAAGGGACCAATGAATAGAAAGCAAAATGCCAGCACAAAATATGGCGGTACAAAAGGGCCTTCCCTGGACCGGAAACAAGCTTCCTAGGACCGGTTTCTGGCATTTCAGCCGTCTTCAGCCAGGCTTGCTTGAATCCAGTGGCAAAGTGAGCAAGGGACTCACGTCTGGGCATACCCTGCCAACATATGGCGAACAAAGCGGTACAAAAGGGGGTGGTGATGGACGGAGCATCAGAACCAATCAAACACTCACACCCAGTCAACAGATCTGGGTTTGATCCTTCACCGTTCTTGAGCCCACTCTGCCACCCCAATTCAGACATGGCCATATGCAAATCAGTCTGACCCTGTGCCTCATGGGAACAGTCCAGCCCGAACTGCCAAGCCATGCCTTCCCTGGACTGGAAAAAAGCTTCCTAGGACCGGTTTCTGGCATTTCAGCTGTCTTCAGCCAGGCTTGCTTGAATCCAGTGGCAAAGTGAGCAAGGGACTCACGTCTGAGCATACCCTGCCAACTTATGGCGAACAAAGCGGTACAAAAGGAGGTGGTGATGGACGGAGCATCAGAACCAATCAAACACTCACACCCAGTCAACAGATCTGGGTTTGATCCTTCACCGTTCTTGAGCCCACTCTGCCACCCCAGTTCAGACATGGCCATATGCAAATCAGTCTGACCCTGTGCCTCATGGGAACAGTCTAGCCCGAACTGCCAAGCCATGCCTTCCCTGGACCGGAAATAAGCTTCCTAGGACCGTTTTCTGGCATTTCAGCCGTCTTCAGCCAGGCTTGCTTGAATCCAGTGGCAAAGTGAGCAAGGGACTCACGTCTGAGCATACCCTGCCAACTTATGGCGACCAAAGCGGTACAAAAGGGGGTGGTGATGGACGGAGCATCAGAACCAATCAAACACTCACACCCAGTCAAAAGATCTGGGTTTGATCCTTCACCGTTCTTGAGCCCACTCTGCCACCCCAGTTCAGACATGGCCATATGCAAATCAGTCTGACCCTGTGCCTCATGGGAACAGTCCAGCCCGAACTGCCAAGCCATGCCTTCCCTGGACCGGAAACAAGCTTCCTAGGACCGGTTTCTGGCATTTCAGCCGTCTTCAGCCAGGCTTGCTTGAATCCAGTGGCAAAGTGAGCAAGGGACTCACGTCTGGGCATACCCTGCCAACTTATGGCGAACAAAGCGGTACAAAAGGGGGTGGTGATGGACGGAGCATCAGAACCAATCAAACACTCACACCCAGTCAACAGATCTGGGTTTGATCCTTCACCGTTCTTGAGCCCACTCTGCCACCCCAGTTCAGACATGGCCATATGCAAATCAGTCTGACCCTGTTCCTCATGGGAACAGTCCAGCCCGAACTGCCAAGCCATGCGTTCCCTGGACCGGAAACAAGCTTCCTAGGACCGGTGTCTGGCATTTCAGCCGTCTTCAGCCAGGCTTGCTTGAATCCAGTGGCAAAGTGAGCAAGGGACTCACGTCTGAGCATACCCTGCCAACTTATGGCGAACAAAGCGGTACAAAAGGGGGTGGTGATGGACGGAGCATCAGAACCAATCAAACACTCACACCCAGTCAACAGATCTGGGTTTGATCCTTCACCGTTCTTGAGCCCACTCTGCCACCCCAGTTCAGACATGGCCATATGCAAATCAGTCTGACCCTGTGCCTCATGGGAACAGTCCAGCCCGAACTACAACGCCATGCCTTCCCTGGACCGGAAACAAGCTTCCTAGGACCGGTTTCTGGCATTTCAGCCGTCTTCAGCCAGGCTTGCTTGAATCCAGTGGCAAAGTGAGCAAGGGACTCACGTCTGAGCATACCCTGCCAACTTATGGCGAACAAAGCGGTACAAAAGGGGGTGGTGATGGACGGAGCATCAGAACCAATCAAACACTCACACCCAGTCAACAGATCTGGGTTTGATCCTTCACCGTTCTTGAGCCCACTCTGCCACCCCAGTTCAGACATGGCCATATGCAAATCAGTCTGACCCTGTGCCTCATGGGAACAGTCCAGCCCGAACTGCCAAGCCATGCCTTCCCTGGACCGGAAACAAGCTTCCTAGGACCGGTTTCTGGCATTTCAGCTGTCTTCAGCCAGGCTTGCTTGAATCCAGTGGCAAAGTGAGCAAGGGACTCACGTCTGAGCATATCCTGCCAACATATGGCGAACAAAGCCGTACAAAAGGGGGTGGTGATGGACGGAGCATCAGAACCAATCAAACGCTCACACCCAGTCAACAGATCTGGGTTTGATCCTTCACCGTTCTTGAGCCCACTCTGCCACCCCAGTTCAGACATGGCCATATGCAAATCAGTCTGACCCTGTGCCTCATGGGAACAGTCCAGCCCGAACTGCCAAGCCATGCCTTCCCTGGACCGGAAACAAGCTTCCTAGGACCGGTTTCTGGCATTTCAGCCGTCTTCAGCCAGGCTTGCTTGAATCCAGTGGCAAAGTGAGCAAGGGACTCACGTCTGAGCATACCCTGCCAACTTATGGCGACCAAAGCGGTACAAAAGGGGGTGGTGATGGACGGAGCATCAGAACCAATCAAACACTCACACCCAGTCAACAGATCTGGGTTTGATCCTTCACCGTTCTTGAGCCCACTCTGCCACCCCAGTTCAGACATGGCCATATGCAAATCAGTCTGACCCTGTGCCTCATGGGAACAGTCCAGCCCGAACTGCCAAGCCATGCCTTGCCTGGAGCGGAAACAAGCTTCCTAGGACCGGTTTCTGGCATTTCAGCCGTCTTCAGCCAGGCGTGCTTGAATCCAGTGGCAAAGTGAGCAAGGGACTCACGTCTGAGCATACCCTGCCAACTTATGGCGAACAAAGCGGTACAAAAGGCGGTGGTGATGGACGGAGCATCAGAACCAATCAAACACTCACACCCAGTCAACAGATCTGGGTTTGATCCTTCACCGTTCTTGAGCCCACTCTGCCACCCCAGTTCAGACATGGCCATATGCAAATCAGTCTGACCCTGTGCCTCATGGGAACAGTCCAGCCCGAACTGCCAAGCCAAGCCTTCCCTGGACCGGAAACAAGCTTCCTAGGAACGGTTTCTGGCATTTCAGCCGTCTTCAGCCAGGCTTGCTAGAATCCAGTGGCAAAGTGAGCAAGGGACTCAGGTCTGAGCATACCCTGCCAACTTATGGTGAACAAAGCGGTACAAAAGGAGGTGGTGATGGACGGAGCATCAGAACCAATCAAACACTCACACCCAGTCAACAGATCTGGGTTTGATCCTTCACCGTTCTTGAGCCCACTCTGCCACCCCAGTTCAGACATGGCCATATGCAAATCAGTCTGACCCTGTGCCTCATGGGAACAGTCCAGCCCGAACTGCCAAGCCATGCCTTCCCTGGACCGGAAATAAGCTTCCTAGGACCGGTTTCTGGCATTTCAGCCGTCTTCAGCCAGGCTTGCTTGAATCCAGTGGCAAAGTGAGCAAGGGACTCACGTCTGAGCATACCCTGCCAACTTATGGCGACCAAAGCGGTACAAAAGGGGGTGGTGATGGACGGAGCATCAGAACCAATCAAACACTCACACCCAGTCAACAGATCTGGGTTTGATCCTTCACCGTTCTTGAGCCCACTCTGCCACCCCAGTTCAGACATGGCCATATGCAAATCAGTCTGACCCTGTGCCTCATGGGAACAGTCCAGCCCGAACTGCCAAGCCATGCCTTCCCTGGACCGGAAACAAGCTTCCTAGGACCGGTTTCTGGCATTTCAGCCGTCTTCAGCCAGGCTTGCTTGAATCCAGTGGCAAAGTGAGCAAGGGACTCACGTCTGGGCATACCCTGCCAACTTATGGCGAACAAAGCGGTACAAGAGGGGGTGGTGATGGACGGAGCATCAGAACCAATCAAACACTCACACCCAGTCAACAGATCTGGGTTTGATCCTTCACCGTTCTTGAGCCCACTCTGCCACCCCAGTTCAGACATGGCCATATGCAAATCAGTCTGACCCTGTTCCTCATGGGAACAGTCCAGCCCGAACTGCCAAGCCATGCGTTCCCTGGACCGGAAACAAGCTTCCTAGGACCGGTGTCTGGCATTTCAGCCGTCTTCAGCCAGGCTTGCTTGAATCCAGTGGCAAAGTGAGCAAGGGACTCACGTCTGAGCATACCCTGCCAACTTATGGCGAACAAAGCGGTACAAAAGGGGGTGGTGATGGACGGAGCATCAGAACCAATCAAACACTCACACCCAGTCAACAGATCTGGGTTTGATCCTTCACCGTTCTTGAGCCCACTCTGCCACCCCAGTTCAGACATGGCCATATGCAAATCAGTCTGACCCTGTGCCTCATGGGAACAGTCCAGCCCGAACTACAACGCCATGCCTTCCCTGGACCGGAAACAAGCTTCCTAGGACCGGTTTCTGGCATTTCAGCCGTCTTCAGCCAGGCTTGCTTGAATCCAGTGGCAAAGTGAGCAAGGGACTCACGTCTGAGCATACCCTGCCAACTTATGGCGAACAAAGCGGTACAAAAGGGGGTGGTGATGGACGGAGCATCAGAACCAATCAAACACTCACACCCAGTCAACAGATCTGGGTTTGATCCTTCACCGTTCTTGAGCCCACTCTGCCACCCCAGTTCAGACATGGCCATATGCAAATCAGTCTGACCCTGTGCCTCATGGGAACAGTCCAGCCCGAACTGCCAAGCCATGCCTTCCCTGGACCGGAAACAAGCTTCCTAGGACCGGTTTCTGTCATTTCAGCTGTCTTCAGCCAGGCTTGCTTGAATCCAGTGGCAAAGTGAGCAAGGGACTCACGTCTGAGCATACCCTGCCAACATCTGGCGAACAAAGCGGTACAAAAGGGGGTGGTGATGGACGGAGCATCAGAACCAATCAAACGCTCACACCCAGTCAACAGATCTGGGTTTGATCCTTCACCGTTCTTGAGCCCACTCTGCCACCCCAGTTCAGACATGGCCATATGCAAATCAGTCTGACCCTGTGCCTCATGGGAACAGTCCAGCCCGAACTGCCAAGCCATGCCTTCCCTGGACCGGAAACAAGCTTCCTAGGACCGGTTTCTGGCATTTCAGCCGTCTTCAGCCAGGCTTGCTTGAATCCAGTGGCAAAGTGAGCAAGGGACTCTCGTCTGAGCATACCCTGCCAACTTATGGAGAACAAAGCGGTACAAAAGGGGGTGGTGATGGATGGAGCATCAGAACCAATCAAACACTCACACCCAGTCAACAGATCTGGGTTTGATCCTTCACCGTTCTTGAGCCCACACTGCCACCTCAGTTCAGACATGGCCATATGCAAATCAGTCTGACCCTGTGCCTCATGGGAACAGTCCAGCCCGAACTGCCAAGCCATGCCTTCCCTGGACCGGAAACAAGCTTCCTAGGACCGGTTTCTGGCATTTCAGCCGTCTTCAGCCAGGCGTGCTTGAATCCAGTCGCAAAATGAGCAAGGGACTCACGTCTGAGCCTACCCTGCCAACTTATGGCGAATAAAGCGGTACAAAAGGGGGTGGTGATGGACGGAGCATCAGAACCAATCAAACACTCACACCCAGTCAACAGATCTGGGTTTGATCCTTCACCGTTCTTGAGCCCACTCTGCCACCCCAGTTCAGACATGGCCATATGCAAATCAGTCTGACCCTGTGCCTCATGGGAACAGTCCAGCCCGAACTGCCAAGCCATGCCTTCCCTGGACCGGAAACAAGCTTCCTAGGAACGGTTTCTGGCATTTCAGCCGTCTTCAGCCAGGCTTGCTAGAATCCAGTGGCAAAGTGAGCAAGGGACTCACGTCTGAGCATACCCTGACAACTTATGGCGAACAAAGCGGTACAAAAGGGGCAGCATAACGCTTGTGCTGCTGGCCTACAGAACCAAACTCGCTGGGTCGTTTTGCAGGGTGAAAGTTCTCAAATATGTCCATGGAAAAATAGCTCCAACATGCGTGACACTGTGCAGATTGGGCCGCCGACTTTAATATTGGCCTGAAATATGACAAAGATTTTAGAAACAGTCAATTTGAGACTGCTACAAGTCAGCATGACTGTTGAAGGCAAGTTTAATATATGAAAGTGCAGAATTATCCATTGGGTCCCCCTCATCCTTCAAGGACACATAGGGAGACTGGTCCATATGGCAGCACATAGCTGAAGGAATCACAAATTTTTCATAATTACGAGCCAGTGCATTTCACTCCTAGCCTATAAAGCGATGCGCCAACTGAATATTGTTTCTTAGTATTTGTCTTACATATTATTTGTGTGAAATTGAAATGTATCTGAAGAATGCTTTCCATTTTTCTTCTTATCCTTCTACAACTGTTAATGTCTAAAGTTGATAAAACCCAATGAAAATTGTTTCATCATAAATGTGCAGAATTTGCATTTTGTTAGGGCACTGTCTAATTTTGCAATTCTAAGAAAAAAAACTACTTTTTTTGCTGATGTATATTACACGTCAGGCAAGTCTAACCAAAAACGGTTTCTCAGGGAAAATCTAGAAAAAACTATTTTCGGTATTTTGCTGAGAAGAAAAAATGAAAATGCATAAACTAAATATATGACATTTTATATTTCTTTTGTGAGAGACACAGGATTCAGATTTTTTCTAGAGTTATAGAGAAGCTAAGAGTGTTTTATAATTTTACTTAGAAGTCAAGATGGTTTATTCTTTAAGAAAACAAGGGGAAAATGCTCACAGTGACAATTTTGGTTCCTTTTGGAAAGCATGTGTGGTATAACGCCCTGCAACTCCTTAAGTTTGCAAAAACATAGGTGCAGTTTTAGGAAAGTTAGAAGTGATAGTTCAATCAATTGAAATTAATGTCCAAAGCAGGGCATACAGGTTGAAACTGACTTGGCCACAAATGTCTCTACAACAGGGGCCTCCAACCTTTTCTGTTCTGAGAGCTACTTATGTTCAATAAAACACATTGAGAGCTACTAGTGTTATTAGTGTGGTATAATCTTAATTTTGTTATATGTATATTAATTCAACCAAGTAATAGCTTTCTAATTTAATAAGCTGGGCTGCACACAGGTGAGCTACTCAGTGGTGGCGAAGGCTACCATTGGCCTTCCTAGCAGCAATGACAGCAGCCAGCCGTTCGGTGCCCTCAACTTCTTCTATGATACCACCTTCCTTAAGCTTTTTAATTTTATCACGCATTTCATCACAAACAGCAATAGGAACATAACGCTTGGTAGCCCATGCACAACCTGTTCACTGTAAGCAGTGAACAGGTTGTGCATGGGCTACCAACTGTATTTCGTGTTCATAATCTACCAGGCATCCCAATTTCTTCTTGAACACCTGAGGTAACTCACTCTTCATGGGTGCAACCAAATCAGAATCATCCAGAACCCCAACGGGACACACAATATCTCTGTTTTTAAAAAGAATAGGAACAATATTGAATATTTGTATAATATAAATCTCCATTTTAATATTAATTTAACAAAATAAATAATTTCATATTTTTTTTAAATATATATACTAGTATTAAATGTAATACCTGAGTATTAAAATAAAATAATTCATCCACTTTTTATATAATGTAATATTTATATAAAATGAAAATCTCCCTTTTAATATTAATTTAACCAAACAAATATATTTATAATTTTTGTAAAATATATACTCTAATATTAATTTTATTACCTGAGTATTAAAATAAACTCTTTCTAATAATCCATCTGGCACTCGTGTAAACTATGTTTATGTTGGTTTTGTCCACTATTATTGTGTGCTGCTTCCTCCCAGTGTTTTGTCTCGAAACACTATCTCTGAATAAGTAAATTAGGATGGTGCCCCCGCAAAACCTAGCCCCTCACAATGAGGGGCTAGAAGCTATGGAATGGAGTCTACTGGAGAATGAGGTCACAGGGACAGATAAGACATTCATGTTGGAACTACTACACTTTGCACTATTCCATAGCTACCTGGAATGGGATAATGAATTTTACGAACAATGCAGTGGAACTTCCATGGGTTTTGCGGGGGCACCATCCTACGCAAATACCTTCATGGCGAAGTTCGAAAATGATCATATACGAATAACCCAGAATGGACTAGTGGCATCATGGTATTTAAAAGATATATAGACGATATCTTTATAATCTGGAGAGGAGCTAAAGAAAAAATTGTTGAGAACATCTATGTCTTGAATCATCTACATGAAAGGATCAAATTCACTCACCAAATGGACAAAAATGAATTGGCATTTCTGGATGTAAAAATAACCAGAAAGGATGGTCAAATAAGCAACAATGTACACATCAAAGATACTGATAGGAATAGTGGTCTTCACTATGAAAGTTTTCATCATCATTCACTGAAGACACATTTACCTTTGTCTCAATTTATTCGTTACAAAAGGATTACATCAGATCCAAATGACTTGTCCTCCACTATCGATATGCAGATACAAAAATACACGAAACGCGGATATCCAAAAACTGTACTCCAGGAGTCAAAAACTAAAGTCTTATCCATGAGCAGAGAGTCTTTACTTAAAAAGAAAGAAAAAACAGATAAAAAAACTTACAGTGTGTGTAATGAAGTACTCAGTGCAAACTGTTCAGATCACAACAATCATGAAAAAGCATTGGTCTCTTATTACAGAGGAACCGGACCTGCAATCACTAGTCGCTAACCAAATCACGTTTGCTTATAAAAGATCTAAAAATTTGAAGGAATTAATAAAGAGCCAAAACACTAAGAGTGAGAATATTACACACAAGGGAATGAGAAGATGTGAAAATTGCACGCATTGCAACAATGTGATAACTGGCCAACATTTTACGCATCCTATGACTGGGAAAAAGATTCCCTTATTTCATTCAAGCACCTGCGACACTAGAGGAGTAATCTATGGCATAAAGTGTCCTTGCGGGAAGTTGTACATAGGACAAACGGAGCGTAAGATAAAAGTAAGAATAACTGAACACAAAAGTAATATCAGGAATAAGAATCAGAAGTCTACACTGGCCATTCACTGGATGGAAGCAGGTCATAACATCTCACAGCTACGATTTACTGTATTGGAAGTGATTAAACCACACCCAGCTATGGATGTGCACAAACAAAGACTTAAAGCAGAATATTTCTGGATCAGAAGAATGGACAGCATGCAACCGTCAGGAATTAATGACAGGATAGAATTATCCTGTTTTCTTTGAACAGTAAATGAGGAGAGGGATATTGCATTCCTGCATGAACATGATACACTATCATCCCAATTCAAAATGGCTGAACTTGTAATACTGCCTTGTAATTCCATTCTCGATTGGTTTTCCATGAAAATATTGTTTATATAGGGTTCCAAAATCATTTTATATTACTGTGCTTGATATACGCTTGTTAAAATTTATGTTTTCACTATGAAACGATTTCTGAATATTTGAGTGTTTATAAGGTGTAATGTTACCGTTGACAATCACCGATGCGATTATAAAGTATCTAGGAAGCTTAGCAGTGTCAAACGAATGTTTATTAAATCATTTATTAAATCGTTTTTGCACTGATCGGGACCAACCACGGTACCGCGATTGGACCAATCAGTTAGCAAATAAATAGTGAGGTTACGCCGAGGTTTACAAACTCGATTTTGATTGGAAGACTGAGACGCGGGAGACTTTTTCACACGGAAGTAAGTGCTCAATGCGGAGCACTATCAGAGTACCGCTACGATATTACTGTTGTAGTAACCTGGGAAGTTTTTTACGATTAAAATAGGCTCACAAGCTGGTTTCATTATGCAACTAAATGCTGACAGAAAAACATTGTAAAACACGAAGGATTTGAGGGTACTGTTTTATAACAAACACTGCATGAGCACCATATTATCAATAGTGGCTTTATCACCGCCGTAGAAAACATGAGCAACAGCACTTGTTTTTTTCAACTAAAATCGTTATATCGCAGGTGACCTTTACAATTTGATTTTTGTTTGCGAGTGATACCGTTGGAACCAATTTGATCTAGATAGTTTAGTATTACATTATGATGGGAACTGAGGTGAATTAGGAATGCATGATAATTAGACTGTTGTGACACAGTTTACTCAACAGACAGTGATGCAATTACAATAGATGTTAAATTTTTTTTTATTAATTTGTCAAAAAATGGCTGAGTAGCTCAAAATATTTCTTTGTCTTTTCCATTTATAGACCCCTGAGGAAGGGTCATTTTTTGACCCGAAATGCATTGGGTTGTTGTGAAAATGTAATATATTGACGTCTCAGCAAAGAAGGAATATGTGAAAAACAAAGAACGTCAGTAAGAATGAAATAAAATACAATGGATTTTGAATCAGATTGAAACTTTGTAAGAATCTTAATTGAAAGTATTGAACTGGAAATAGACCTGATAGGTCTAAGTATATTTGTGCGCGCCTCCAACCTGGAAGTGGAAACCCCATTTTCTCCTAATTTACTTATTAAAATAAACTACCACATCCTAACAAATACTTACCATACTATACTTACCAATGCGTTGTGATGGCATGCGTTATAATAGCATGCGTTGTAATGCCATGCATTGTAATGGTATGTTCGCTGTAATGTTATCAAGAAGGGGGGACTGGCGGGCTTTTGTTTATAGGAGGTCCAGCATACGTGCCCAATTAATCATATCAAAAAGAAAGAGTATGCAGTTCCTCAGAGAAAAGGGGGAGTGAAGGTGTGGAGAAGAGACCGTGAGAAAGAGGAATTCCTCTTTTCGGAACTAGGGTCCTCACACACCCAGCAAGCTAGGTGTCATGCTTCATCATATGGACCTGCTCCTCGTCGGGCCGGCGCTGCAATGCCCGACGGGCACCCTTAAAAGGGGCTCTTTAGCGGAGATCTTTAGTTCCTGGCCGTATGATGCAGTGTGTGTGAGAGGGACCTAGTGGTGTAGATGTGAATGCAAGTGTGTGGTTAAAACAAGTTGGAAAGTCCAAAAATAGAATTTTATTAGGAGTGGCTCTCCACCTGATTAAAAATGAAAACAGAGTGGCAGCTGGCTGATATTATGATTCAGCTTGGCTATGCTCTTCTGTGGTGGTCGACATGTTTCTTGCCCGGTGGCCCTAATGATCCGTGGCAATTCTTCAGGACCTACTGAACTGTCATTAATCTACACAACGTGGTGAGTACAAATGTTACCTGCCACACGTTATATGGAAAACGATCTCGCCATATGTCTAAGGGGACCTAAGAAAAAAAGGAAAGTTTTTAGGAAGGCAACCCAAGCATAGGCAGTGATTAAAATTAGTACTGTACAGGTAGATCTCACATAGTAGTGATTACCCCCTCGACCAAATGGCACAAGTATACGTCCATTGTCACCAAGTGTCAAAATATCCTATACAGTGAGTAGGTATTCTCCTCCAAGAGTGAATGTAAAAACAAGCTACATAAAACAGAAGACTGGAAGTGTTGTACTCCCTATGAGGAAGTAATTATGAAGTGACAACAGGTTTCTTCATTGAGGAGTAATAGGGCACTCACCTATTGTGGTGTGAATCCCTGCTCCTATCCGTGGCCGTGGCGCCACCGGGACACCAAGATTCTGGTGTCCTAATGAGAAACAAAATGTTAAATGGAAAACAAAATAAAACTCGGAGGGCAACTGGCCCGACATGTAGTGTCAGCACACGTAAAACAATATTGCCCGTGTGCGATCCCGTCATATGAGCTGCAGTAATGCGAGTCATGAAACAGGAGGGATAATGAGAAAATAAAGAAGCACCACGAGGTAAACTTAAAAGGAGTCACACCAGAGGCGTATGGATCGTGAATGCCAACCCGGACAAGGTATTTGCCAGCCGGAGATGCGTAGCCACAGAATAAAGGCCCTGCAACGCAGTCGCCCACACCACGAGTCGAGTCTAGGGCAAACCCGGTCTGCCGTCACGGTGAAAAAGGAACCGGCGAGAACCCTGGGATGCTCCCAGCCCCCACGGAGTGCCAAGCAAAGTGCGCCAAAGAACCGATAGTTGAAAAGCTGGTGCAGTACACTGACAGCATGTAGAATCAAGACTTGTAAACAAGAGAGCATTGACAACACCGCGTCTTAGTCATACTTCTCAAGTTCAGCTGCGGGATTCCAATCACTTGTTACCATCGCCCCATGAGTCGCGGACACGCATTCATACCACTCACATGACCCATCACAATCAAACGGGCGCATTGCAGTATCGCTGTTGCACTTACTTAAAGGTTGTTGCCGGAATGGGCCGTCAACCTACCCTCGCGCCACTCAACCCGGGAGGAGTAGTACCCGGCCAGGTACCTGATAGATATACAGGCTGACGTATTGGGTAGGGGGCGGGCAGATTACCCGGAAGCGTGTAGTGTGAGTGCGTGGAGCCAGATCTATGGAAGAGAGTGTCAAATGCAGCGGCCATCTTAAGAAGGGGTCATAGTAAGTGAAATCATCATTTCTCATTGATTAGTGATGTGAATCCTGCTGAGTTAAGGAATGGAAAACATTGTCCTGCAAACTAGGGTATGACAATACGGTGGCCATGTAGCCTGAACAATGGGTCGGCTAGCTAGAAGCGTGTGTCAGTGTATGGCGTATGGGGCTGCATCCATAGAGTGAATAAGTATGATGGCGGCCATCTTAGAGTGAGTGAACCTAACAAGTGTCCACAGTGTGTCTAGAAAACAAAATAAAGCACAACCACACTAGGGGTAAAGGCCCAGGGTAGCGAGTTCATGATACGTATACTCCTAAGAGAACACAGTTTTCGGAGTAGTAACGTGAGAGAAAGTCTGTATTATCTGTCCATGAGTGCTGCCCATGGAATCTGATCATTCAAACCTTCTAGGTCTGTCCTCAGACGATGCACCCATCGCTGTTCAATCTTAAATAAGGCTCTTTGTGTGATCCTAGGGTGTGCCTCAAGAATTAGCCATCTAAGGGAGTCTGGTGTGTGGTTATTTTCTTTGCAGTGGGTATAGAGTTTGGTGGTAATTCTCTGGCATCTCACATTACTCTTGTGCTCTGTTATGCATGTCTTAACTGGTCGCATGGTCATGCCTACATACCTCTTTTCACATGGACAAGTTATTAAGTAAATACACTGTGTGGTGTTACAATTGGTATGTCGCTGTATCCTCCAGGTAAAGGAGTCTGAAAAAACCACCTCCTTAATCACCGCTGTTTGATGGCATACAGTACACGATCCACAAGGATAGTGTCCTTTCACTGGGGGGAGACCCCAGAGGGTGCTTTGATCCTGGTGGCTAGTTTGTCTCGGTCTTGTGTTAATCAGGATATCCTTCAGATTTTGGGTGCGTTTAAAGGCAAAACGTGGGGGCGGGATAGTGAGGTCACCTGCAGTGAGAATCCCCCAGTGTTTCTTGATAATACCCTTTATGAATGTAGAGTCAGGAGTGAAAGATGTGACACAGGTCAATGTCTCTGACTTTTCCTTACTATTGGGTTGTAGTAGGATTTCTCGTGGATTATTACGAGCCCTCTTCAATGAGTTTTTTACCTGGCGGTCAGGATAACCTCTTTGTCTAAGGTTAGAACTCAATTGGTGGGCTTCAGTTAGGTAATCATTAGTAGAGGAACAGTTCCTCCTGATACGGAGGAACTGCCCAAAGGGCAAATTGTCCTTTAGGGCCCTAGGGTGATGGCTACTGTATAGGAGTAAACTGTTCCTATCTGTAGGTTTCTTGTAAAGTGTAGTGCTAAGGCCTGTGTCCTCTAGTGTGACCATGAGGTCCAAGAAGGGTACATTGGAGTCAGAGATGGTGTGTGTGAATTTCAGAAATAGATTCTGTGCGTTGATCCATTCGCAGAATGCTAGACACGTCTGCTGGTCCCCCTTCCAGAAAATTAAAATATCATCTATGAAACGCCTCCACAAGGTTAAATTGTTGATATAAGGATTGCTGGGGTGCCTGATGACTTCCTCCTCAAAGGTGGCCATGTAAATACAGGCCACACTAGGGGCAAAGGTGCTACCCATCGAAGTGCCCTGCGATTGGTGGAACAGCTGTTTGTTATATTCGAAGTAGTTCTCAGTAAGGGCCAGTGTGGCGCATTCCATAACAAAGGAGATGGGGGTAGGTGATGTCCATTCCTCTCTCATTAGGGCACTCTCAATTGCCGTCAGAGTGGCACGCTGGGGGATATTAGTATATAGTGCCTCCACGTCCAGCGTGACCAACAGGTCAATATTGCTTGTGTCGTGTGTCTCCTCTATAACTTGCAAGATATCCGTAGTGTCGCGGATATAGGAGGGAGTTTTTTTGACCAAGGGTTGTAAAAAGTGGTCAACAAACCTGGAAAGAGGTTCCAAAAGTGAACCTATACCCGATACAATAGGACGCCCTGGGACTGGTGTTGTGCCCTTATGTATTTTGGGCAGCATGTAAAAGTATGGGATCTTAGGCTCCTTTGTATTGAGAAATTTAGCTTCCTTTTTACTGATCCAACCATTGCTTTCTGCTTCAAAAGTGATGGTCGCAATCTTGGTGGTGAGTCTAGGTGTAGGGTCGATGGAGATGGGAGTGTAGTACCTTGTGTTGTCAAGTTGTCGTCTACACTCTCGATCATAATCAATAGTGTTTTGTATCACAGTGGCCCCTCCCTTGTCAGCCTGTTTGATAATGATGTTGTTATCATTGGCTAAGGTTCTTGCTGCTGACAACTCCGCATTGGACATGTTATGAAAAATACCTCTGGCAGGAATCGTGCCCAGGTCACGGAGGACAACTTTTTCAAATGTAAGTACTTCCGGGGGGACCATGCTATTGGTGGGAGTAAATCTGGATGGATTACGTAAACCCGTATGCGTGGATTCAATAGCTGGTTGGTCTTGAAAGAATGCCTTTAGACGTATTTTTCTGAGGAATTCATGGATCTCACAATTGTCTCTAAATCTGTCTGTTCTCGGTGTAGGGACATAGCCGAGTCCCTTGTCGAGGACCGCCTCTTCCAAGGGACTCAAGGGTCTGTCAGACAGATTCACAACTAGTTCTTTTTCCCTCTGTTTCTGCCCCTGGGAGCCGACGGGAATTGTTCCTGATCTTGCCATTGAACTACCTTGGGGGCCCCTCTTTTTCGCCCTCTTCCTCTGCCCCAACCTCTGTCTAAAAAAGGAGGGTTGCCTGGGGGATAGAACTGGGGCTGTCCATGCGGATACATAGGAAACTGCCAAAAGGGGGGTTGTGGTGGACCTGTATAGACCGGAGCGTTACTGTAAAGGGGGTATGGAGATTGGAAATTTCTTTTCTGCTGGTTACCTCCCCAACTGTTTGAGCTCGAGTCAATACTCGTTGATCCCCTTCTTGAGTTGTCTGGACTATCATCATATGAATAACAATTCTTAGTTGCCTGGAAGTCTGCTTTCAGATAGGGATAGATCTTCTCTTTATCAAACTTCTGAATGTCCTTCTGAAGCTTGGTGATCTTTAATTTGAGTAGATACTCTTTATTTTCAGAGATATCACTATTTATTTCTGCCAGTTTCGCTTTGAAAGCCGTGTTCTGGGTTGTGGATTTAAGTGCACTTTCTGCTGCCTGAATTCTCGCTAATAGGGCATCTGCGAGTCGTTGGGCCGTATTAATGATGAGAACCAAGAGGTCTCTGGTGCACTTCCAAGAGACTAGGCTCCATTCTTTCTTGAAAGTTGGGTCTTCCTGGAATAGCCTGGGGAAAATGTTGATGATGAGTCCACTAGGAGCTATATTGGCTCTTAGATATTCCGTCATTAGAGCCCCATGCAGCGTGATCTTGACCCATTCCCTTTTTAATGCTGTAAGAGAGGTCCAGTCTTCTGATTGTGACCCTGAGGCCACAGAACCCCCGGCCCCAAGAAGGGAGGGAGTTTTTCTTAAAATGTCGGCCACAGCTTCGTCATTGAAGCTGAGTCCTAAGTTGTCCTCCATGGTAGGTAGGTCAACACACAGCAGCCGTTAAATGAACGGCGCTATTGAGATGAAGATGGTCCACTTAGTGCAATTAGTGCCGTGTGGTATCCTAAATAACGTCCCATGGGGGAGGCCCGTGCATTAAACTATGTTATCAAGAAGGGGGGACTGGCGGGCTTTTGTTTATAGGAGGTCCAGCATACGTGCCCAATTAATCATATCAAAAAGAAAGAGTATGCAGTTCCTCAGAGAAAAGGGGGAGTGAAGGTGTGGAGAAGAGACCGTGAGAAAGAGGAATTCCTCTTTTCGGAACTAGGGTCCTCACACACCCAGCAAGCTAGGTGTCATGCTTCATCATATGGACCTGCTCCTCGTCGGGCCGGCGCTGCAATGCCCGACGGGCACCCTTAAAAGGGGCTCTTTAGCGGAGATCTTTAGTTCCTGGCCGTATGATGCAGTGTGTGTGAGAGGGACCTAGCGGTGTAGATGTGAATGCAAGTGTGTGGTTAAAACAAGTTGGAAAGTCCAAAAATAGAATTTTATTAGGAGTGGCTCTCCACCTGATTAAAAATTAAAACAGAGTGGCAGCTGGCTGATATTATGATTCAGCTTGGCTATGCTCTTCTGTGGTGGTCGACATGTTTCTTGCCCGGTGGTCCTAATGATCCGTGGCAATTCTTCAGGACCTACTGAACTGTCATTAATCTACACAACGTGGTGAGTACAAATGTTACCTGCCACACGTTATATGGAAAACGATCTCGCCATATGTCTAAGGGGACCTAAGAAAAAAAAAGGAAAGTTTTTAGGAAGGCAACCCAAGCATAGGCAGTGATTAAAATTAGTACTGTACAGGTAGATCTCACATCTCACAACTTGTTTTAACCACACACTTGCATTCACATCTACACCACTAGGTCCCTCTCACACACACTGCATCATACGGCCAGGAACTAAAGATCTCCGCTAAAGAGCCCCTTTTAAGGGTGCCCGTCGGGCATTGCAGCGCCGGCCCGACGAGGAGCAGGTCCATATGATGAAGCATGACACCTAGCTTGCTGGGTGTGTGAGGACCCTAGTTCCGAAAAGAGGAATTCCTCTTTCTCACGGTCTCTTCTCCACACCTTCACTCCCCCTTTTCTCTGAGGAACTGCATACTCTTTCTTTTTGATATGTTCGCTGTAATGGCATGCGATGTAATAGTGTCTGCATTGTAATGGATGCATTGTAAAGGCATTACGATGAATTGACACAACCATTTTTCAATATTATTTAATATTTCTATAATATAAAACTCCCTTTTAATATTACTTAATATCTAATATTTCTATAGTATAAATCTCCCTTTTAATATTAATTTTACAACATAAATAATTTCATATCACCACAAGCATTTTTTACATTATTTAATATTTCTATAATATAAATCTCCCTTTTAATATTAATTTTACAAAATAAATAATTTCATATTTTTTTTAAATATATACACTAGTATTACATTTCATGCCTAAGTATTAAAATAAAATAATTCATCCACTTTTTATATAATTTAATATTTATATCAAATAAAAATCTCCCGATTAAATATTAATTTAGCCAAACAAATATATTTCTTACATGTTATAAATATATAATCGAATATTAATTTTAATACCTGAGTATTAAAACAAACTACCACAACCTAACCAATACTTACCATACTATAATTACCAATTCGTTGTGATGGCATGCGTTGTAATAGCATGCGTTGTAATGCCATCCGTTGTAATAGCATGCGTTGTAATGCCATCCGTTGTAATGGTATGTGCGTTGTAATGGCATGCGATGTAATAGTGTCTGTGTTGTAATTGATGCGTTGTAATGTACGTCTCCCGCTCATGAGCTACTGGCTCGAGACCCCTGCTCTACAATTTGTAACTGTTGCATTCTGTCAGAGTGGGGTGTCAACAGGGCAACTGTGAAATATTACAGTTTGGCTGTGTTGTTTTTTGGAGGGGAGAGTTTTGGTTAAAATAGCCATAACAATACTGAGATTACGGAAAAATGCTGAAAGTGTGAAATTCATAACAAAAATGTAACTTTCATCTCATTTATCATTTAGCACATGGGAGGATCAACACGCTTTAAGAGCTGTGGACAACATATCATGTATAGCGCACAGTATTTATTTGATGTGTTTTTCTTGTTTTTGAATGATCCTTGGACTGGTATGATGCATACCAATATGACAGCAGGTACTGTTATGGTAGAAGACTGTACTGAGAAGTGCTTGCGACTACACATATGAATCCCAAGAATTCTCTGTAGGATACAGTATGAGCTTTTCTTTCAGTGTATTTTGTTTCCTTCCTCTTCATCGAACTATGTGCCGTCACTGTTGAATGCTCTTCATAATTTCTCTAATGGCCACATTACCAGTGCCCTCTTAAATCACTTGGTAACTCTCACCCCACCCTCCTAGGATTTACCGACACTCGGAGTTCTCCGGGAAACAGAGATTATCAGTAAGAACCTCAAAATGAGGAATTACTTGGGGAATCAGTAATTTGACATCCTATTCTGCCTATAACTTCTTATTTTCGCCAAGCCAAGATTTTTCCCCAGTGATTCGACTGGTCTGGAGCAGGTGAAACCTCCAGGGGGCAAGCATGGGGTCCGCTGAAAATCTGCAGACTTTTAAATTCTGACAGAACAGCTATCTTGTGTCAACAGCTTCATTCCAATTGGATGAATACTAGTGTTGAGGCCCTATACCTGCAAGAAAGGTTCCCCCATACCATATAAATCTACAATATTTTTTTATTTAGCACCCACCCAACCATTCTCTCTTTCTGACCCTGCTCTCTCATATCAAGAAGACATGTTATTTTCTAAATGCAATAAATAATTCTCTTTATTTACTTTGTATTTATCATTCTTTATTGTGGCCTCATTCTTTATTTGCTATTTATTTTCATTTAATAATTCGCATTTCAGCCCAGTGTTTCACCTAATCAAATGCTAAGTTCTTCAACCTCACAGCACAAAAGAATACACACAGTATTTGAGGGTTCAATAACAGGGCTCCATACATTACAACTATGGGGTTTTAGCCAAGTTCTACAGTTCTCTTACCAATTTCAGAGTTCTAGCAACAATGAAATTATCACAGGCATCAATCAGGCAAAGGTATGAGCTCACAATTAAGCTGCAGGAACAACAACTGTGCTCAGAAACCCGTATGTCGTTTCTTATTGTATCTTGAGCAAAAGAGTTCACAATGGCAATCGTTAATCTCTCTAATTTGTGGATTATCTTTCCAAATCCAAGATTCAGTCTCCCAGTCTCTCATTTCAAGCTTTGTGTTTCCTGTTCACTTGGATTCATTTTGGTGTGTGGGTTGATAGTGCGCCATTCACGGCCGTGCAGTCAGCGCCTTAGCCAGGATTGCTGATGGCGTCCCTACCTCTTGGATCTTGCATATGGGTGAAGGGTAGCCTGGCAGGCTACAGAGGCGGTCGCTTTCTTCTGTAGTACAGTCTACAGGTTGATAGGGGTCCTCCCCCAAAGGTGGCATTGCCAGGCCTTGCTGCATTCTCAGCACTTCCAGGGCACTGGCAGAACAGGTCCTTATTGTCACATCGAAGTGAAGCCTGAGAGCATGTTGTCAGTTGGGGGTTGTGTATACTTCATGTAGTTCACCAAATGAACCACGCAGGGAGGCCCGGTGGCCCCTCATAACTCAGGTCTGTGCCTGTCACACTCAAATCAGCAAGTCCACTCTTGGGTGCTCCACTCTCCAGGAATATAGCAGGGCATTCCCTCCTGGACGGCCACTCCTCCTGCAGGCCCATGCACACTAATTCCTCTCTGAGTAGGTAGGCAGGCTGGCCTCAAGGTGCTCAGCAGGCCCACAGCTCTCCAGCAGGCTGTGCAGGTCTCAGGTGATGTCCTGTTACCTCTGGGGCATTGGCTGTCAGACCTGGATCAGGATAGCACTTTGCATACTCTGCAGAGTATTCCCTTGCTTGGTCAAGAAGAACTTGGACTGGAACAAAGTAGGATGGTTTGGGTCCCACCTTTATACAAACTGTCCAGATTCGGGATGTTGATCCACTTTCTAAAGTTCGTTAACTGTTTTTGGGTGGCTCCTTTTCAAATATGATTACCTGACTGCTGTGCAGACACAGTATTTTGGCAACAGGTGGCTCCACAGCAAGTAGTGAGGAAGATGGCTCCAAGCAGGAGTATACAAAATACGAGCAAAATAAACTGCAGCTGGCTATCATCAGCCATCCTGAACTATCACTCAAGGAAAGACAAAAATGGGCAGGGCAGGCCTAGAAACATCCCCACACGTAAGAACAGAATCTGCTGACAGACCACAAACTCCTACCCCCCCCCACCCCCCCCCCCCCCCCCGAACCAAATGGTAGGCTCAGTAAGGACTTTTCAACAACCCCTTGCAAAGATTTCCGAGGGTAGCCCTGACTCCAGCCTCCAGAACCTCAGTGGCTGGGACTCATCCCTTCAGCTCCAGGAATGCAGACAATACACGTCCACTTTCTGGAAAAGCTGTACTCCAACCTCCATCTTGTACCATGTCATACCAGGTGCATTTCAAAATGAATTTCATTTGTCCTACCAACTATACAACATACAAAGTCCTGCAAAAATCCCTACCTGGCACTGTCGATATGCCCACAGGATGTCAGTGCAAGAGCCTGGGTGTGAGATATAGTCAGAGGTTTTCACAAGTGGAGCTAGTAGTCTAAACCAGAAAAAAGGTCTGTTCAGTATTTTAAACCACGAAAACCAGTACACTGCCAATCAACAATCCAGGACATAGATAGCAGGCACATGTCAAGATAGAAGGCACACTTGGTGCACCCCTCCAGATCACAGAACAGGTTATGGATCAAAGAATCACTGTGGACAGAATTAGGCCCCTACACACACACTAGATTTATTTATTTCTACTCTTATATAGCGCGCAGCTACCCCCAACTGGGGTGTCCCGGAGCTTTCGGACACGGTGAGAGGTGTTTTAGAGTTATCATTTGTCAGAGTTAGTAAGAGTTATCAGTCCCTAGTTTATTACGGGAGACTGAAGAGCCAAGTCTTTAAAGCCTTCCGGAAAATGTGTTCAGATTTGGCTTTTCTAATATGATCGGGCATGGAGTTCCATAGGATTGCAGTATTGACGGAAAAAGATCATCCTCCAATTCTAGATTTAGAGAAACGCGGGATGATAAAGGCACTCATGGTTATTAGATCTTAGGGTCCTAGACTGATGATATTTACAAACTCTCTTCTTTAAGTACTGTGGGCCAATATCATTGAGTGCTCTGTAAGCGAGAGTTAGTGCCTTAAATTCAGATCTTCTCTTGACAGGCAGCCAATGAAGACTGCGCAAGTGGGGGGATATTCGATGTCTGAGTGGAATGTTTCTAATGAGCCTGGCTGCCGCATTCTGAACCATTTGCAGTTTTCTGAGTGAGTATGCTGGCAGCCCCAAGTACATGCTGCTTGCATAATCAAGTTGTGATGTGATTACTGCATGGACTATTGTTTTTCTACAATCCATTGGTAGAAAGTAGAGGAATCTCCAGAGGGCCTTCATTTTCCAAAAGCAGGAAGAGGAGACTTGGCTTATTTGGGTCTTGCATGACAAAGAGGTATCTAGTTTGAACCCTAGATTCCTAGCAGGTGAGACTGGAAGGGGTGGAGGGTTGAGTTCTATAGGCCACCAGAGATGAGATAGTGGGGGAGAGGGCTGGTTGAAAAATAATACCTCTGTTTTGTCTGTATTCAGCCTTAGGCAGTTAGCTGACATCCAAGTTATGATGTCCAGGAGACACTGCCTAAAGTTTGAGAAGTCGGACTCTGAGCAAGCTTCGAAGGAAAACACGAGCTGCGTGTCATCTCTATATGAAACAACATCAACTCCGTGTTTCATTACCAAAGTGGCGAGGGGGGCAAGATAGACATTAAAAAGGGTTGGGCTAAGTGCCGAACCCTGAGGTACTCCACATATCAGAGGGCGTGAACCAGAGGTGTGGGGATGTAGCCGTATTCTCTTTGTGCGGCCTTCCATGAAGGAGCTGAACCAAGCCAAGACGGTCCCCGTTACTCCTAAATGTTGAAGCCTGTCTAGAGGATCTTATGAGAGACTGTGTCGAATGCTGCCGAGAGGTCCAATAACACCAGCATCGCACAGTTCCCTTTATCCATAGTTTCCCTAACAGTTTCTACTACCTCAAGTAGAGCCGCCTCCGTGCTGTATCCTGCTCTAAATCCCGATTGGGTATCATGGAGAAGTTTATTGGATTCAAGGAATGTTGATAACTGTTTTTGCACTTCCTTTTCGAGAATTTTAGCAGGTACTGGCAGGAGGGAAATAGGTCTAAAAAATTTCAAAATTGTGGGGTCTGCGTTCTCCTTTTTAAGAATTAGTTGAACAATAGCAGTCTTCCAGCTAGATGGATAAATGCCAGTTTCCAGCGAGGTGTTCCAAAGCTGGTTTAGGGCCGGATTGAGCAGTGGTGCTAATATTTTAAAAAACCTGGGTGGGCAGGGGTCAAGTGGGGAACCAGATTTAGTTTTATCCAACTGCTTGAGAAATGTGGCCAGATCAAAGGGGGTAAATTCAGACCAAGTTGTTATGGGGGGGGTGGGCGAGGCAATAACATGATAGACGGATGCTTGGCGGGAAAGGTTGCATAGATGTCCTGAATCTTCTTCTGGAAGAAAACTGAAAGATTTTCACAGAGTGTAGCAGAGGGGACGATGTTACCTTTCGATGCCTCTGGTTTGAGAAAACCCTGCACAATTAAAAAAAATTCTTTAGAAGAGTTGTCAGCTGATTTTATTTGGTTAGGGATATAATCTTTAATCGCATTACGTTTTAATTTGTGAAACTGTTTTATTGCCTTTCTATATGTGTTTTTGGCTTCATGGTCATAGGCTAAGCGCCATAGCCGTTCCAGTTTTTTACTTCGGCTCTTTTCTACTTGAAGTGCAGGTGTAAACCAAGGGCCTGAGGGTGTATTTCTGGCCTGTTTCATTGTTTTCATAGGAGTGACTTTGTCATGAGCCGTTGTAACCCATTGATTAAGACTTACGGCGTCACAGTTCGGATCTTCAGTGAATAGCAGAGGGGTATTTAATAGTATAGGTCCTAATGCATCAGGGGTAACTTTCCTCCAGTTCCTTTTAGTATCATATTCAAATTTATTAGCATTATAGTTAATGGAGGTAGTTAGATAAAATGGAACAAGACAGTGGCCTGACCAGACGAGAGGGAGGGGATCTTTGGTTATTAAGTTGGGGGTATTAGTGCAAATAAGGTCCAAGGTGTGTTCAGCCTTGTGTGTGGGTTTAAGAACTAGTTGTTTGAGGTTCAGACCAATTAGCATCTCTGTTAGTTGGGTATCTATGGGACATGTGTCATTGTCCATATGGACATTGAAATCCCCTAATACCAAAAAGTTGGTGTATTTTAATGAGAGGTCAGCCATCTGCTCACAAAGTTCCCATAGTTTGGCGGGGTTGGAGGTGGGTGGTCTGTAAATCAGCAATCCCGCAATGGAGAGCTTAGGGGAAATTGTGATGTTAAAAGATAGAGCTTCTATCAGGTCAGTATGTTTGACCGATTAGCATATTAGCTGGGTCACATGAAAAGGGAAGATAGTGGTTTCACAATTAGTCGGGTACATGCCCATGTACCATGCAGGGGGCATTCCCAACCCCACAGAGGCCCCTCCCACATCAGAATACCAGCAACCTTACTCCACTGTAGGTTATGTCCAGTCGTCAGATCAACAAAACCTGCAGGAAAGTCCAGCTGCATGGCCATGTTGCCATCGGCTTGGTGTTTCACAGTGAAATTTAGACCTTGTAATGAGCTAGACCATCTCAGCAACTTGGGATTCTCACCTATATTGACATCAAACCCTTAAGTAGTTTGTGATATGCCTGGACCACAAACTAGGTACCACACAAGTAAGGGTGCAACTCCCTCCGGGCCCACACTATCGCGCATCATTCCTTGTCATTGGCTACCCAGTTCGGCTCTCTAGGAAGTGGTCGTGTTAAAAGGTAGCGGCAGTTTCAGTCGATAACCTTTCAAGTATTGCCCGGCGGTAATCGCCTCTTACACCATTCAATGATTAACCAACAAGAGAGGCAGGCGCCGGAGACTAGAAGGCAGGAAACAAAGTTTTATTCTGTCGGAGCAGAACACATCAACTCGGACAGCAAAGTATCGTCTCGAGGTGCTCTCTCTGCATCTCTGAGACCTGGTCTCTTATACACATGTTTATGACTTTATTGCAGGTTTATCATACATGGCACATTCTTGAGATCGCTTTGATACATGAAAGAACATCCTCAGAATCCCCGGCTCAGATCCGCTCCCACACATAGCTACAGTAGAAGTCCCCACCCCACCCACAGTAGGAGATGGCTATCACACAGCTGGACATTCCGCCAATTCCCGGGGGTGTGTGCGACTGGTCGGGTCTCAGGGGGTGGGGGGCCTTGATCTACTGTAATCCCTTTGATGTGGGGTGTTTCCCTTACAGTAGGGGCAATAAACTGCATCCGCAGGGCTAGGTGATGGCCTGGGATCGGTTCGGACAATCGGGCGCAGAGGAAGGGGGTTATCAAAGGGATGTATGACCATGTATGGGATGAAAGAAGGTGTCGGTCAGGCGCGGGATGTGGTTCCATGGCAGGGTCGCGCAGAAGGAGAGAGTTTATGGCCCATGTATGAGAGAGCGGGGGTGGTCAGCGGGCGGGGGATGTTCGCAGCGCCAGAGGGACGCGCTGGCGATCGGCAATGAGGTCATGGTGCCTAAAATGGCCGTCGCGCGTTTTCTGCGTGTGGCGCTTGGGGAGAGACAAGATGGCGCAGATAATGTTCAGTTACGAACTAAATTTCCACAGTCCTCCCTTTTAACATATCTCGCCAGCTTGTTTAGTTCGGATCTATCCCCATAATACCACAAACTTCTACCTACCTCGTATAGAGCTTTCATATGTTTTGCTTCAAAGTTCAGAGTTTAGGGCGGACAGGAATAATCTGACACAATTGTACATATTTACATGTAGTTGATGGGATAGGCGAGGAGGTAGCGCATACAAAATTACATCAGCTGCGTCATATGTCAGACCCGGAGATAGGAGGAGGGAAGCTCGCTTGAACACAAACATGATACCGTAAAGTAATAAAAAATGTTCTGGCAAAACAAGGAATATTACGTACATTACTTAAGGCCTAGACTTCGTGTGGATCAAACTAGACAGCATAGTCAAGTGCACGGCTGGTGTTATACAAGTGTCATTATACAAAGTTAAAGTTTCTTAACTATCAGTGTACAGCTGGAAGTGACCGATGTAATATCATGAAAACTCGATTGGGAGATAGTCAATACGAAAGCGGTTGGGAGAGGAATTCAACTCAACATGAGTTACAGCCAGGGAAGGGAGTTCTTCTTTCCAGTGTCCTATTATAACGAGCCATCACTGGTAAGCTCTCATTGTTCTTCTTCTTTCGTTGGCACTGTTGAGCACCGGCGGTGGAGCTAAGGTCCAGCTCAAATCCAAGTTTTCACGTAGCAGGGTGTGACCATTCGTTGTTCTCGGATCACAGTCCTGTTCCCTAACTCATCTTATCATAGGTACCTTGAGACGGGGTACCCGCATTTCGTTCTTCTGTTGTCAAGTCAAATTCAAAATCCCATATAAAAGAGAGGGGGGGGAATAGGGGCGTGCTTTGGGAGGCCGAGGGAAGAGGGGGTGGAGTGGGATCGGATCAAAAAGCGGACCAAGGAGAGCAGAATCTTTTAGCACAGAGCCCCTCAATCGGGCTCGACGGGCTGGGACTTCAGGCACGAGCTGATCAGTGAGCAGGGGGCTTCGGGATAGCCCTTCTTTCTATCGCTTTCCATGCTGAGAATGGTGCCTCGTCCCGCATCTTTTTGCTCCGTGGCTCCTCCTTGGTCGAGGCCATAGATGTTCCATGATCCGCAGCCAGGCTGTGCGTCACGTCCGACCCCTCTCCTCCGATGACCGCATGTTATCTTTGAATGAGTACAAGAAACAAAATCTTAGAGAACTGGTAGGGAAGACGTTTACACACTTCATTCTCTCTCCCAACTCCAAGTAGTGGGGGAAACGTTTATCGGTCACTCTATGGTGGATGTCTATTAACTCTTATGTCAGTGTACGCTACTAACTCATTAATCATTGCTGTGGTGCAGGTTTGCGAGTGTTCCTGCAAATTTCCATCACCAGGTCTGCTAGGTGTTGATTCCTATACCTTATAAACGTAGCAAGAAGTCTGACATCTATCAACTTCCTGGTCTATCAAAATTCGAACCGGCTTCTCCGGCAGAGACTCGTCTTTCCAACGCAAGCCCTGCTGATTCATATTTTTCTCCAGGGACTGCTAAGTTTATGAAAAAGTGCGAGGGGCTACTGTCATGGGCTCACAAATATCTGTCTCGGGGAGGAACACGCGCTAAACATTTTTCTTGCTGGAGACAATAGCTAACCTTTATCAGTTCTAGGTGATGTATCTTTAAAAACAAGGTAATCAGCTGTATTGCTTAAAATATAACTAGGACTATTCTGGAAGGACGGGGTGTTTAGGCGCTTTATTTCTGTGCAATGGGCGGGGCGATTCTGAGTGATGGAGGTGGAGTCGTTAGAGCCCAAAAACTACAAAAACCACTGACATATAGTTCCCGTATAAGGGCCAGATTGGGAGACATTAGTCATCTTACCTGTCCTTTCTTTCTTAGCCAATTAAGTTCCATCATTTACAGAAAGGAGAGGTAGTAGTGTGGCAAAATACGGTCGTTTTGCTTCTGTCAATTTGTTCGAACACTGTCGTGTTTAGGCCAATTATACATATACCGAGGAGGTACAGTATTGTCATCTAATCAAAAGAGGGCAAGGGAGCCTTCAGCGAGAGAGAGAGAGAGAGAGAGAGAGAGAGAGAGAGAGAGAGAGAGAGAGACGTGCGCATCAAGTAGGCTATTGGGTACACGTACGACACAAAACGAGAGAGAGAGAGAGAGAGAGACAAACATGTACGATAATAGGCCACTTGGTGTACACACAACATAGAGCAGCACGGGTCAGTTTTTCGTACAAAAACACAAGCTGGGGGAAAACAGAAATTCAACGTTCATGTACACACAAATACCGGATAGGGTGTAACAGTACATACATCAAGCACAGCAAGTTTCTGGTGTAAGTCACCCTCCAATTTACTAGCTTCCGGGAGAGGGAGAGTCGTTTCTTCAAACGAGGAGTTACCATATTCAGGCTTATTTTCCCATCCCCTTGATTGATAGACAAGTATTTCAGTCATACAAAGACGTTCTTTCCAGCGACCCAGGCATATGCAATACATACACATTCATACCGTTCAATCAGGGCACATACGCACAGTCATACCATACAGTTTTTCATGTTCCTAGTGATGGTCTGCGCTCCACGCACCATCTCACAGCGCATGTCTATGTCTTTCCCTACATGGAACACGGTGCGGTCTATGTCCACTCCATTCTTCAGTCGGAACTCCGATGTAACCTACAGAGAAGAGAAGAAGGGGAGGGGGGGGGCAGCATTCAAAGCACATCAGCGCGCATAAACACGAAAAAGTTCTACTTACCACGTACCAGACTAGCTGCAGGAACGTACAATACCATAGATCTTGACTATCCTTTTCGCATTTTTCTTTCTGTGTACTATACCCTTCTTTCCTACTATACCAAAATGTCTTCATTTTTATTTTTCCCTAAATTCGAGTTCCCTCTTCGTGCATTTGTTTCTCAATTAGCCGCATGTCATTGGACAAAATACCATACCTTTCATGGATACAAATTTTCAAAAATTCAGGCAAAGGGCCTGCATTATCTGTCTTCTATTGTTTGGGAATGACAGCCGTTATTCAAGACCCTACCAACCTAGATGATTGTTAAGACGCTGATTCCATAATTCCTTCGAAAACCCTTTATTGTGAAAATGTCAGTATACAAATACGGGCCTACAACCGTATAGGCCGGCCACGATGCAAGAGGCGTCGAGTATCATGAGCAATACTACCTTAATGCGAAAATAAAAATAATCAATAATGAGAAGACCAGCATCAATAAGGTTGTCCGCATGTCCAGTCAGTACCCTCCCTGTCCCCCGCCCGCCATGTGCAAAAAGACCGTATACATATCCCTTAACATCAATGTTAAGTAACCTGGAACGCCATAAGGAGTTGTAGGCCCCTCCTACATCGGCGCCATTTTGGGGCGAGGTCGGGTGGGTCCAGTGTACAGTCTAGATGTTTCCACTAGCTAACGGTTGGACCAGAATCCTTTTCGGCAGTCCAAAAATTTCCATTAATGCCAACAGAAAGAACAGACAGCATGAATCGTGACTCGAAGGTGGGGAAAGCAAAGTTGTTTCCTACCGGATCATGCTGAGGTTCCACCAGAACTGCTTCGGGTTGGTAGACTACAGTGTCTCCTGGTAATTCAAACAGAAACTGGCATCAGCATGAGGGCACCACCATCTTGCAGCGACGCCGTGGTCCTTTCGGAGAGCGGGACAGCAGGCGTGTCTCTCCGCCGATACCCTGAATCAGTCTCTCTCACGGCACCAAACGGAGACAAGGTGGCTGCCGCCCGGGGCAAAGGCAAGTTAATGTGGAATGATCGAGTGATAGTGGCGGTTGCCCCCACCGGAAGTCTGCGGGAGTCGAGGGCCAATGACTCTCGTAGAATCTGCAAAGCTGAGAGGACGTCTTCAAGGGTGTGGGCCAACGCCCGAGCAGGCAAGCTTCCGAGTTCCGAGGTAGCCCAGAGCCATCTTAGTGGACCAGGCCCGAATCCGAAGAGCCGGCCGCCATTTTTGAGACTCCTGTGGCAGTAGCAGTTCTCCACCACGGCCACCAGAGTGGGTCCCCCGACCAACCAACTGCGGGGGCCCACTTCTTGGGTGGAACGTCAAGGGCAACCTTGGTGCAGAAAGGAATTCCGCCCGGGTGGTCGTCCGGCAGGTGAAACGTTTAATGGCTGCCCTGCTGTAGCTGGCTGGTGAGTGAAGCGTTAAGGGGTGCCCTACTGCAACTGGTGAGCCTCCACCTGGGGAGGCGGGGGAGGCCCGTTTGCGTCGCTTCCCGCCCCAGGGCACCCCACGCCGTCTTTCGGTGCTGTATTGTAGGACGGCCAGGCCAGCACCACAGCTTGCTGGACACCACCTCGATGCCGTCTGTGTATCGGCGCATCGTGTTGCCTCCGGCCTCTTCGCACAACGGACCGTCACTGATGCCGTCTCACAGGCGGATGGATTTTGTAGGCCCCTTTTTATAGCCCAAAGCCGACTAAGAGACAGCAATGTTGCTACTTCGAAGAAGGAGGGGCGGGGACTGTGTTACGCGGACGGTGAATGCTTTGGGGGTGGATATTGCAACAGGCTGCCATGTAAATAGTTGTGTTTTAACGTGTTTTACCCTGTTGAAGTGTTGCATATACCTACAAGTTATTAAAGCGTTTTAATCATACTATTTTGTTGGAGTGTGGCATATATATGTTGGGAGGGAGCGTATGGAGGGGGCATATAGGCGATCGGAGAACCTAATAGTAATTCGTCATTCACTCGTTGCTTGGAAGGTAACTCAGGGTAGAGCGTAGAGGGGGTCCTAACAGGGCATTGGCCTGACGTTTCAGATTCTTGTTTTTGTTTAGCTTCCTTTCTCTCCTTTATTTCTTCGTCTAACTTTCTAGCGACAAGGTGAGCTGCCTTTCGTAGTTCTTTTTCTGCCTTTACTTCTTCTCTCTTCTTCCGTTGCGTTGTTTCTTTGCGCCACATGCCGAAACTGTTGAGCATAGTGGGCGTCGTTTTATTGCTACGTAGAGCTATTTCTAGCGTTTCTATTTTATGGTCATCAAAGGATCCTATCAGTGGCCACTGACTTTCGGAGTCCTTCTTTGTATATTTATGCCATAGTTTGCTATAAGCTACAGCGACTAGTCCATATTTAGTGAACATGTCCTTATTAGGGGTGCCTTTCAGTGGAGCCGGATGGTTCACCTCTAATAAGCGGTCCGGGCAGAACCAACTACCAATCAGTGGGGAGAAGATAGGCATGACGGGTTACAACGGGGACAAAAGTCTGCACTACCTATCTTTTCACTGCTTGCAAAGACTAGACAGAATATCTCTATTCCACGTTATTTGTAAGCAGAGAATACCTCCAAAGTACCAATATCGAACAACCAGTGTTCGGACAATCAATCAATCAATGGTGAGAAAGAGATAGGCACGACGGGTTACAACGGGGGACAAAAGTCCGCGTTACCTACCCTTCACTATCTGTAAAGACTAGACAGAATATTTCTATTCTACGTTATTTGCAAACAGAGAATATCTCAAAAAGCACTATTCGTCAAAAACAATCAATGTTCGGACAATCAATCAGTGGGGAGAATAATAGGCACGACAGATTACAAAGGGGGACAAAAGTCCGCGTTACCTACCCTTCACTATCTGCAAAGGGAGAGAGAATATCCCCGTTTGTAGACAGCGAATATCTCAAAAAGAACAATCAAATAAGCAATACTAGTATTTTCAATCAATCAATCAATCGTTTCGCAATTTGTCGTGTTATACGACCTTACCCGGACCGCATGGACAGTTTCTCGTCTTCCGCCTCCAGCGCCCGATCGTCCTCTACTCTCCGTATTTGCCACGGCACTCCTGATGGTTCCCAGTCAGGACCGTAGATCACTCGAGAGAGGTCTGCTCGGAACCAGTGAAGTTCGGATGATCGGCTGCCAGACGAGGGTCTATCAGGCAGGAGCTCTTCCCGATCGTTGCAGTTGTTCACTTTGTCATCAGGACCTCTCCCACTGGATCCACGTGTCGCTGATGGGCCCCACGCTTGGGACGCCAATTGTTAAATGGTAGCGGCAGTTTCAGTCGATGTTTACAGGTCAACCTCCCATTGGGTTTTAAGGCCTGCCAATGGTGAGGAAAATTCTTGCTGCTAGCTTTATTAATCAATGTGATTTACCTTTGCCCTGCCAGTCGTCAACATGGTCTGCAGTGTTCTGTCTCTGGGTGGTTACTCCCTATCGTATCCCCATATTGCTCAAATTGTGTGTGCTAGCAAATTATAATTCAGATATTGTCATCCTAGCATCTCATGAGCTAAACAAAGTTCTCCTAATGTTAAGTGTACCTGATTTCTATAAATGTGAATGTGCATAAATATGAAATATTCCAGCCGTGGCCCAGTGGGTTCAGAGATCATCCCCTATGATTGTCCCTGGATACTGATAACAGTGGCATGTCTGGGCCATACACTTTTTATGGTGCTTTCTTTTTAGTATAACGGGGCCAGCACTTTTGTGACTAATTTAGGCACCTATGGTCTCCTACACGGAATGTCACCGCAATAGCGATGAATGGAGTGCTTAAATTAATCTCAGCCACTGGTAATTACTGGGGCCGCATCCCTGTCCATCATTGTTTTGCTGACTATGCAACCTCCAATTAGATGCACCTATATGCAAAGGGGTGCATCTAATCGAAGGCCACAAACATTCTCCCGATGACAGCTGTATCTTTCTTAGGCAAGCAACTTATTAAAGCAGCTGCTGTAGAATCATCCTTCAGAGCCTCAGCTCTAAAGCTATCTGAAAGCTCACATACCATTCCAAAATATCCCACAAGCAGATGCAGATGCTCTTTTGGAACCTTCCACAGGAAGTCCTGAAGATTTGGGAGTGTAATCACCTTTGCCAGAAGTAACTGTCTCTGTTGCCGTTCTGAGTTTCTCTTCCTCCAGGCCTATCCTCTCTCTCTCCAATTCTCTTTCTTTCTCTTGTCTTGTCTTTACTTTTACTTTTCCCTTTCCTCCCACTTCATTTTTCTTTCTGCTCTGATCTCTTCATCCTGTTTTTTGTGCCTCCTTTAGTTTTGCTTATTGTGAGCTGATCTTGACTTCTCCCTCTTAAACTCTTTGACATCTTATCTTCTGCAGCCTTATCCTTTCAATGTGCCAACTGAAATTTTAATGTCTTAGTCAGAGATAACCCATCCAAGGCAATGCCTTCTTGGGTCACTGGCAGTGCTACCATTGAAATCGGGGAAGGGTTATTGGGAAAACAACAGAAAGCAAATTCAGGCCATACTTGGGCTGTGTCTGGTAAAGACCTGTGCTAAGGAGCTGAGACAGCTGAACATCCCCTCCCTTGGTTACCATCATGGTATGCACCAAACAACAACAACAACAACAACAATAAAAACGCCACTCCACATATGTGGCTCAGTCTACAGCCCACAACAGAAACTGATCAAACCAGGGTCAATGGGAGTCGTCACGTGGGGACTCCCATTAACCCTGGTTTGATCCATTCCTATTGTGGGCACTAGGCCCAGCCACACAAATAGGATAGCGTTTGTATCAGGACAAGTAGGGGAACACTGGGTGGTAGGAATTATATGGAGCCATGTAGATTCCAGAAGTTTACATCACAGAAATTAAATGAAAATGTATGATTTCAGCCAAAGTTTAAGATTTGTAGGGCATTGGGGTTAAACATCATTGTGGGATCCACACAAGGCACTCCACCAGTGTCTTGTTTTCTGAAATGCCTGGGTTCTGTAAATTTCCTTGGGTGGCAGTTGAACCTGGGCCCAATATCCACAGCTAGCCAAAATGCAAAAAAGGTTACGTTTTGAGTGGAAAAGGTTGACGTGTCTGTGTTGAGTTTTGACCCACCCATACAAGTAAAGTACTGGGCAAAAAGCCTGGTGAGAGCCACACAATTCATGCCACCCTGAACTCTCAAGGGTGTCTGGTTTTCAGAAATGCAGAGCTTTAGTAGTTTTCCCTGGGTATCGGATAAGCTAAGACCCAAAAGTCACAGCTCCCTAAATTGCAGAAGAAAGGTTTGGTTTTCAGTGTAAAAAGTTGATTTGCCCATGTTGCGTTTTTCTTTCCTGGTGGTTAGGCCCACCGACAGAAGAGAGGTACAATTTTTATCAAAAGATTTAGGGGAACACTGGATGATAGAACATTTTGGCTCCCTGAAGATTCCAGAACTTTTCATTAGAGAAATGTGAGGAAATTGTGTTTTTAGCCAAAGTTTGAGATTTGCAAGGGCTTCTGGGTAAAAAAAAAAACCTGGTGAAAGCCACGCAAGTCATGCCACCCTGGACTCTCCTGGGTATCTAGCTTTCAGAAATATGCAGGTTTGCTACATTTTCCTGTGCACCAGCAGAACTAGGCCCACATTTCACAGCCACCAACAGTGCAGAAAAGAGTCTGTTTTTGCTTGGAAAAATTTGACCTGTCCATGGTGTGTTTTGGGCCTTGTCCGGTCACAGACACAAGGCCTACTCACACATGTGAGGTACCATTTTTATCCGGAGAAGTTGAGGAAATCTGGGTGGTAGGAATTTGTAGATTCCTGCAGTTTTCCAAAACTTCCTCTGACAGAAATGTGAGAAAGACGTGTGTTTTGAGGCACAGTTTGAGGTTTGGTAGGGCTTCTGGGCAAAACCACTTCATTGGAGTCACTGTGTGTCTTTGTTTTCAGAAATGTCTTGGTTTGGTAGGTTTTCCTGGGTGGCGTCAGTGGCGGCTCGCTGAGGTAACGCTGTGGGGCGGTGAGAAGTGGGCGGGGGAGGAGCTGGGTGTGGGGTAGTGGAGTCCAACATATGACGGCAGGTATTTATTTATTTATTTATGTTCACCTTTGCCGTCATAAGTCAGACTCCACAACCCTCCACCCAGACCCTCCCCGCCCCTCCTCACCGCCCCACAGCGTTACCTCAGCGAGCTTCCACTGCGTAGCATCTGAGTTAGACCCCAAAATCCGCAGCTACCCACATTACAAAATAAAAGCATGAATTCTGCTGGGTAACATATTATACCTCCAGGTTGAATTTTGGGGTGTATTTTGTCGCAGGTGCTAGGGCCAAGCACACAAGTGGGCCCTATTTTTATCAAGAGGCATGTGGGAATACAGAACAGAAGAATATTTGTTATTACTAATTAGATTTTGCTGCATTTGTGCCTTTAAAATGTAAGCCAGTGTGTAACAAAGAAGAGGTTTTGCAACATGTTCTCTGAATCACATTAGTAAGGATACCTACAAATTCAGAGATGTACAAATAACCACTGCTCCTAAATGCAGCATCTGGCATACAGTTCAGAAATACATACGTTTCCTTCGTACCCATTTTTCACTCTTTATATTTTCCCATAGGAATTAATCTACTCCTGTAGGAGAGTAGGATCTGCACTTATGTTGCCCCCACTTTTTTTTCTGATGTATACACTGGCTTCTGGCTATAGTCAGGCTGGGTCCCTGCTAATCAGGGCCCCAGTCTCTCTGTTCTCTCTAAACGACTTGGTGTGCATATTAGATGCACTAGTGATTGGATACTGTGGTACCTTATGAGCCCCTAGTATATGGTATCTTAGGTACCTAGGGCATAGGTACTTCACAGGCCTACCAGGGGCTGAAGCATGTCTTATGCCACCCCTGGGAAGCATTCTCAATCTGACACCACGGACCTGCTACTGCAGCCTGTGTGAGGTAATGTTAGCACTCCTCACTGAGATATAGGTTCCTATATCTCACCATACACACACATATAAACCTATCGGCCACCCCTATGGCAGGCCCTATCAATCCTGAGGGCAGGGTGCGTGGTTTACAATGTGAGGGGGTGCCTCTGCCTAAGCAGGGCCCCTCTGCAGCTACCAGAGTCTATTCTCTATGGCTGTTTGTGGATGCGGTTAAACCATATACTCTTAAGTGCATTAAAATGCTAACTTTGGAATGACTGCATCAAAACATGTCGTGTTTGGTGTCAAACAACTTGGAGCATACCCCCACATCAGTCCATGATGTGGGAGCATGATCCCACCCTTATAGAGGGGACGACATGTAAAATGATAGAAATCCTATAGAGCCCTGGCATCACAAAATGGATGCCACCAGCACAGACACTGGGCTGCCCTCCTGCTGCTGACTGAAACTCGCAGTGGAGTAAGCCCAACAAAAGGCATCCTGTCACCACCTTCCAGACAGGATTTAGTGTATTGGGCTCGGTGGGTGCACTCCTAGAGTGCTTTGAAGTCCTGCACTGGGGGAGCAGTAGGCTCCTCTGTGCATATGCCAGCTCAAACCGGTTCAGGGGCTACCTGCCCCTGCTCTGGCGTGAAACTGGACAAAGGGAGGTGGGTATAACCACCCCCTCCCCTGACCCTCCTAAAGGAGTGGTCATAGAGCTAGTCCCTCCCCTATCTTCACTATAAGATAGCAAGCTTTGCCATTGCAAATCAGATAACCCTGGAGGACGCTCTACACAGAAGAATCCTGGCCCTTCGATGTTCCACTACCTTTGGAAGACAGAAGAATCTTCCTTGGAGTCAAGGAGTGACTCCCCTGCTTTGCAGGCACCAAAAACCTTAATCAACAGTTGCAAACTTTCCCGCTCCCGCCGGAGTTCGAAGTCCCTGCTGCCCCTGAAGTGGATTTCCTGATTTCTCGATGATTTCTCGATGGCCATTGTGAGTCCCCAGCAGAGCTGTGGCGAGTGGACCCCACAAGTGATGAGGAACAGCAATACCCGAGGACTGTGCACTATTGTCGAGTGCAAACCCTTCACAACATCCTATGGACTTGTGCATTGGACCATTTGTGGCCCAAGCCCCCAGCAGGTTTTGCAGCGAAAATCAGAGGCCTACCCCATCCCGAGTGACCGTGGGCTCCTGTGAAGCATTTCCTGAAGGGGCGTCTTTGCAATCACTTGCCCATTGGCTAGTGGGTCCCCCAAAGACTTTGCTATCAACTCAAAGGGCTCCCCTAGTTGCTCCAGGTCTGCCCTCACTTACCTTGGCTGGGTGAGTCCCTCAGATCTTGCTGGTCTGCACCATCGACTTTCTTCAGTCTACACAAGACTTGCAGTTGCCAAGGCTTGTTGGCTCCAATCCGGGTGCCGACACTGCCATCCGCTGCAGACGTTATGGGACACTCCAAATCCAGCCGCTGGTCATCCTCGATCTGTCCTGGACCTCGTGAGCGAAGAGTCAAAACACCATCGACGACCTGAAATCACCCAACATCCGTGGTCAGCCATCTTCCTGGTCACTAGCAAATGACTTTGAACACTGTCCCTTAAATTTTCAGGTTGACTCCATCTTGAATCCACCCTTGGATTCCACCGGACACTTCTTCAGTCGATGCAAGCAGCAAGTCTTCTTTGGCTCCATAGAAAACAGCGACGCGACCCGACACCAAAAGACACCTATGCACCCGGCTTCCCTGGGTGAGGTAACTCGTGCACTCCGGTGCCCTAGTGTGTTTTGGCCCTCAAAGTACTTACCTTGTAAGTGGCTTGCTTGTAGACTTCCTCGAAGTACCCTAGAACTTTAAAAATCCAACCGCGACTTGCACCATTATAATCAATAGGGAACCCGCAGCTGTGTTGACACACTGCACGCGTCTCCCGTGGGCCTGTTACTTACCTGCTAATGATGCAGCGCGGAATGCAAAATCCCTCCCTTCGTCACAGATCATAGATCACACACAATCACTACATTCGCTGGTGGGGCCCATAACACCAACATTCATCCTTCTAATAACCTGTTTCCAAGGAGGCGATTGTTCCATTCGCTGTAATAGAAGGAAATACTCATAAATCCCTATCTATAAAGGCCTAAACTTCTCCTTTTAGTACTCCTCCCATGAATAGGCCATGGATCAGCTAGCTGCAGGTTGGAGTGATAACAAAATCTATAACATTATTTACATAAATACATTTTTCTCATAATAACGACCCAACACAGTTCTTGTAATGAATCTTAAATTTTTATCTAAATAATAAAAATTGAGTCTCTGGTTTAATCAAGCAATAGACCATCAAATTTACCTATTCTGGCTAAAAGTCGTCCTCTAAGTCAAAATCTTGGTCATCAGTTCGTACTATCAGAGTCTTAGTAAACAGCTGTCCTGCAGTGTCACCGTCCTCTCCGTCAGCATAACGTCAGGAAATCAAAAATCTTCTGAAGGGTCTCGCATATCAACCTCTCTATTCTACCATTATTATAGTAAAATTACATTCCACAAAGTAACAAATGATATTTTGAACGTTTCTAATTGGTCCGTTTAAAATGGTTCCGCAGCTTTCCCATACGGATAATGTGTCTTTAGATATAGTTCTTATTTTCTCCTCGGAATAGTATCTTTTCATTGTTTCTTTCAGAGCAGCTGGCTGGTAGCCCGGTGTGTCCCTGGGTGGCACAGTTGAGTTAGGGTCGTCCAAAGGCTACTGCAGCTGATGGTGACGCATGCGCACTTCACCCAGAGACGTTCACGAATGAAGTCAATTCGTCTGATAGGGATGTCGGCCATTTTGTGGCCACCAAACGGTCAACCTAAGCAAAGAAACACAAAAATGTAATTAATACATGGAAATGACTAATAAAATGTTATCCCCTTGTGGTAAATATTCTTTTACCTGGACTGAATTTCATACGGAATCTTAAATAAAATAGCTCAGAATAATAAGAGGCAGAATCCGTGGTATAAGAGGTTTCTGAATGGGCTTTATTCCAAAATGGCCGACTCGAGTCGCGGCCTTCAGGTTCCGTCACCACGGGGGTTCAGGAAGTGAAGTACATACTTTATTGACAAGAAGTAACTTTTATAGTACATACATTATAATGAAGTGAATACAGTAGGCGTAACAATTGATAAGGACATTGACGTTTGGGCTGCGTAACCGAAAATGGGTGTAATAATGAGTAAAAAGGAACATGATTGGTTATGATGTCATGTATAGGTGGATCTATAAGATAATACTTGGCATAGGTGCGCGCGCAGCAGTATGACGTGTAATTGACGTGTAACTAGGGGGTGACGGGGACTTGACATTTAGCTCTATATGTGGAGACAAGAAGTCTGGGGGGTCAAGTCAACCTAATCCCAAATCATATCTAACATCCTATGTTTAAAGAACTATGTTATCCACAAGGAAGGACTCTCGGACAGAATCTATTCTATACTGACTGTGTGTGTGCGTGTACAAGCGTCTAAGTGTCTACACTGAATGCGAGGGGGTAGGAATATTCCATGGTGACAGGGCTATGAATTACTTGCATGAGGACAGAGAAGATGGGCCTTTTTGCTTGGTAACTGGAAGAATGTTTACTTAAACTACTAGACAGGAATGCATCGGCTGAGGAGCAAAGTAGATAATTTGAAGGTGAAATACAGCTTCTTGGCAGGCAGGCGAAACTGGCCGAGGCAGGCACCGTTAGCTGCACAGGAAGTAGGACAAAGTTCATGGATACAGATGCGGGCTCAAACTGATGCTGTCAGAGGTAGAGAGCAGGGAAAGGCTTTGAGGACAGAATCGGGCCTACTCTGTCTGAACTGCAAAAATGGAGTAACTTAGCCATATAAAGTCGGTGGCCTTTCACACTTAGGGATCGAATATCCAGCCCATTGATGACGGATCTGACAGAGGACATGTTGACGGTGGACGCACATATGTTTGCGTCTTCAAAATGGAACTGGAGGGAACATACATGTGCTTGTAACATGCACATAGAACCGTTGGGGTCCAAGATAGGGGACATAACTGATCAGGAAAATCCACATTTCCACATTCCCTCCTTGTCCCCTACTTGCCCTTCAAGAGATATCGATCTTCATTAATCCATCGATTTGCTCATGGAGCATTATTTCTTCTTCTTTCTTCTTCCGGGATTTTGAACGAAAACCTTGATGTGGAATACACGATGTGGCACACAGACCGCAAATCGCTGGTCCACATTGCAGGCATAAGCAGCAACTGAATAGTATAAGAAGGCCAATACCTAGGAAGGACAGAACTCTCCATCCCCAGGCTGATATCACACTCCAAAACCACCCGGACCACGTCCAAGTGCCTGGATCCTCGTGTATCTGGCTCACAATCTTATGAAGGCGGGTTATAGCTTTATATACAGATGGCGAATTTTTTGGTATGAATATACAGCAGCTGGATCCGATGACCCTACAAGCTCCGCCCCTATCGGCCAAGATGACGTCAAGGACAAGACGATTCTGAAGAACAACAATTCTCATCACCGATTGCTCCTCTGTCAGATTGCCTAGGGCGGCTATAGTCTCATTCACTACAGCTTCAAGAGTCTTGGTTAGCCTACGTATCAGCTTACTATTTGAAATTGTACCTATATAGGGAAAGATTCCTTTATTGAAGTCTACATACTTGTCCCATGCCGTCTCAGTATAATCGACAACTGGGAGATCTCTTCGCTCTCTATTGTGTACTAAATGAACATTTCGATAATAATCAGGAGGAGCTAGGAAAACAGGTGGCAAAAGGAATGCTATGTAACAGGTACCATCCCAATCTAGAGGCAGACGCATATATGCGGTCTGACCACATATAAAGTAGGAATGGCGAGAAGCTCTAAATGAAGATTTACCTTGATCACTATATTCTACTGTAGTAACGCATTTGCTATGGCCCATATGTATGGAACCAACTTTTCTTACACATAATTCACCCTTAACTGGAAATACTGACATAGTGGGCAGAATTAGTTCAACTTCGGATTCGACATTCAGATTCATATGATTCGGTGTAAAATTACCTAATCCATACACTTCATTTTCTAGATCAGTTCCTGTTCTACTGGGGTGACCCTCCTTATCAGGGTAACAGACTTTGAATAAAACTAGATTCAGATTTCCCCATATCCAATGGTGTTGATAAACTGCTGTGTCTGAGTCTATGGAATTTAGTAAACTAAACCATGCTCCACAGGAGCCATTATGTGTGAACGGATGGGGGAGGAAAGGCAGAACTCCTTTGTTATTCTGATAGGGAGGAAGTCGGCCACACACCCAACAATTAGTGGCATTACTAGTCTGATGGGAATGATGTAACATACTAATGAAAGTGTTATTACGCAGCGCAAGTCTATAAGATAATTCATGTGGGGGTAGGTCACTAAAAGAATGTTCATCAGTTATATTGAAAATATGTTTAGAAACAGGATAATACATATGCAACAATATACTTGCAGTAATTATTATAAAACTCAATAAAAACAAAATTAATAATGTCATTATACAGTGGCTACGCAGTGCTTTACAGTACGCCTGTCGTTTCAACATTTTTCGGGTATTTTCTCTACTCAGGTCCAAGGGATACATGTCAGAGACAATTCAACCGCTTCACCTTGGAGAGGACTTAAACAATCAAATTGCTCGACTGGTTGGGCCTAAGCTTTAGTTTGTACTTTTCAGAATTGTTCGGTTCAACAAAAGGAAGCTTTGTATCAGTCTGTGAGGGAGTGCAGGGCACAGTGTCTATATCCGAGGATAGTCCATGAAATTTCTTAATATGGCTTGAATGAATCCAGCCCTTGCGGCCCTCGATCTTCACGGCTGTTCTTGTGGTCAACAGGACTAGCTTGGGTGCCTTCCACCTCGGCTCCAGTTGGGTCTTTCTGTCAAAGTTCCTCACAAGGACATAATCGCCCGGGATTACGTCATGGGGTTTCACCTCAGTGTTGTCAGGAAAGGCTGCAGCCACCTGTGAACGACAAGATTGTAGTGCAGACATCAAGGAAGCCAGGTAATCTGTCAGCATATTACAATCAACATCAGTTATTTTACGGGGTATAGGCGTCCCCCACATATTCGGTGGTCTGCCGAAGATCACCTCATACGGGGATAGCCCTGTTCGAGAGTGTGCTACCATTCGTATGTAAAATAGTGCAACTGGTAAGGCTACTATCCAGTCAACACCTTTCTCCTGACATATTTTAGACAATCTGATTTTCAAAATTTGATTATGTCGTTCCACGAGACCTGCTGCCTCGGGGTGTCGGACACAATGAAACTTCCACTGATATCCCAGCAAAAGTGAAACATGTTTCATTAATTCAGATGAGAAAGGCTGGCCGTTATCTGAATATACAACACGTGGTAAACCGTACCGTGGGAAGAATTCTCGAACTAGCTGCTTGGCAGTGGTCGGGGCAGTGTAATCTGATACTGGGTACGCTTCAGTCCATCGGGAAAGAGCGCAGACAACTACAAGAACATATTTGAATCCTCGACATCGTTCCATCTGGATATAATCCATCTGGAGAGCTTCGAAAGGATGATCAGGGGTATGAAATCCACCCTGTTCTACGGGAACACTTTTTCCTGGGTTGAACTGACAACATATCATACAGGTACGGATTTTTTGTTTAGCTGCTGCTCGTAAATGTTTATTGAACCAAATGTGTTGAATGCTATCTAGCATAGCTTTCTCTCCTAAGTGCGCCGGACTGTGAATTGTAGCTATAATGGCTTGGACCATAGAGTCAGGAAGAAACCATACAGATTTCTCCTTTGTCACCCATCCCTGATCTGTCTGGATCCCTCCTAGTTCAGTCCATTTCTTTATTTCTTCTGTTGTGGCATGTGACTGTATGTCAATTATATCAAGTGCGGGATCCTTAATTGTCATACACTGTGTTGGTGTCGGGACTATTGGCTTTGTCATGTCGGATATGTGAGTCTGAGCAGTCTGTTTAGCTGTTCTGTCAGCTAAATTATTGCCTTGAGAAATGATATCAGTAACCTTCGTGTGTGCTTTACATTTCATAATCGATATAGCTGTGGGCAGATGGATTGCGTCTAACAAAGCATGAATGAGAGACCCATGCTGAATATGGGTCCCATGAGAAGTTAAATAACCCCTCTCTCGCCAAAGCACCCCGAAGTCATGTACAACTCCGAATGCATAACGTGAATCAGTGTATATGTTAACTTTCTTATTTGTGGCTTGAATGCAGGCTTGTGTTAGAGCAATAAGTTCCGCTGCTTGGGCTGACAAAGTATCTATACAGTTTGTTTCAATAACTTCAGTGTCTGTTGTGACTGCATACGCGGCCACTAAATCTCCTGTACTTGTTCTCATGCACGATCCATCTACATACAACGTCAGGTCTGGATCTAACAATGGAACGTCTGTTAAATCTTGTCTGGGTTTCGTCTTTATTTCAATAACTTCAACACAATCATGAGCTAGTGGGTCTGTTCCAATTACAGGTAAAAGTGTAGCAGGATTCAATGTATTACAACGTCGGATCTCTATGTGTGGCTGAAACAATGTCAGTTCATAACCGGTAAGTCTTGCTATGGTCAGGTGTTGTGTTTGCGTTCGGTTCACAAGGACTTCTACTGCATGTGGTACTTGTACTGTCAATGGATGTCCTAACACTATGGCATCGCTTTGTCTAATTGCTAAAGCTGTTGCTGCCACTGATTTCAGGCACGCAGGCAAAGCCTGAGCTACGGGATCTAATGTACTGGAAAAATACGCACATGGCTTGCGTGATCCTGCTTGTTCCTGAGTGAGTACTGACAAGGCAGTACCTTCGCGTTCTGTAACAAAGAGTGTAAAATGTTTGCTGTAACATGGTGTCGCTAAAACAGGTGCTTGACATAGAGCTTTCTTTAAGCTTTCAAAAGCTTGTGTGTGTTCCTGGGTCCAAGGGAGGACAGTCGATGTGGCTGCCTCCTGTGTTGTCAACTGAATGAGTGGTTTTGCTAGAAATGCATACTGAGGGATCCACTGCCTACAATATGAAGTGAGGCCTATGAAAGCCCGCACCTCCTTTTGTGTCTTGGGTATTGACATGTTAGCAATTAACTGAATGCGATCTGGTGTAAGCTGCCTTCCCTCCTTGGACAGCGAGTGACCAAGATAAATAACTCGCTGGACACAGAATTGCAGCTTAGAAGGAGACACCTTGTGCCCCTTGTCTGCTAGAAAATGTAAAACTGTCAGAGAAGCCTTTTCACATTCAGGTTCGCTTCTAGCGGTGATCAGCAGATCATCGACATATTGAAGCAAGGCAGTGTTAACTGGCATGTGGATACTGTCAAGTTCTCGTTTCAGTGCTTGGCTATAGATGCTGGGGCTTTCTGTAAATCCTTGAGGTGCGCGTGAGAATTTAAAGCTACGCCCATTTAAACTGAATCCGAACAAATATTGGCTTTCCGGATCTATGGGGACGCTGAAAAAAGCATTCTTGAGATCAATTACAGTAAAGAATGTTGCTTCGGAATCAATAGCTGTCAGTAATGATGAGATATCGGGGACCACAGGAAATTGTGGTACAATGCATTTGTTTAATTCGCGTAAATCAATAACCAATCGATACACTGGCGGGGCTGTAGGATCTGTTCGTTTAAGAATCGGAATTATCGGTGAATTACATACATTGGAGTCTGTTTCTACAACTACTCCTTGGGCAATTAGCTCGTCAATGATTTTCAGCAAAGCCACTACAGCATCTGGTGGTAACTTGTATTGTCGCATTCGTGGTAGCACCACTCCTGCCTTTAATGTGACTCGGTATGGTGTAATGTTCATGCAACCAACATCAGTAGGGCCTTGTGCCCATAGATGTGTAGGTAAAGTCTGCAGTCGGGGATCCATGTCTCTAGATACATAGTGACCTTTAAAATCACGTAAAAACAACCTTACTCCTTCCGGAGAACAACATATTATGGCTCCTAGGGCTTTCAACGTTTTTATTCCTAACAAGTTTTCTGGACATGATTTAGTAAGCAATAGATCTGTAGTTCGGGTCAGAGGTCCTATCGTAAGTGGAAGAGGCTGTGACACTTCATTAACAATAGGTTTTCCTGAAAAACCAAGGGAAATATTCTGTGAGCCTGAGAGGGGTGCCCCTGGAACTTCACTACGTTTTATAGTTGTTCGACTTGCCCCTGTATCGAGTAAGAATTTTCTATCTTGACCTAATAATTCACTATGTACATAAGGTCCTTCTTGATCTACAGGAATCTCAATAAGGGGTAAGTCAACTTCCCTCTCTAGGCTAGTTCATGCGTAACGCTGATACTCAGGATATTCATACTGTGCAGTCTGATACATTTGTCGTGTTGTGGTTTGTGTGGCAGCAGCAGGCATCGATGGTGCAGCTGACACAAACTGTATTGGCTGTTGTGCGGCTGGCATGGCCTGGACATGCTGCATAGCTCCTTGTTCATTCTGATCTTGTCTGAGTGGCCGTGATCTTTCTTGTGTTTTACCTATGGCGATATTATGTTTTAAAACTGGACAATCGTGTACGTAATGACCTGGCTTTTTACAATAATTGCATGTCCCTTTTACAGGTCCTGCTGAATCGGAATGTGTCATACCCTTTTTATGACCATCCGCTGGTACTGTCTGGGAAACTAGCATTTTCATTTTTGTATCCTTCATACGTCTTTGTTCGTGTTCTTGTTCATCTCTAATTCTATTGTGATGATACTGTAACATTTGTAGCATTTGTGACGGAGTGTTACTTTGCCATGTACTCTCGAATTTCAATATTCTATTCTTTACTGGAGGCAATGCATTTTCCACTAATTTTGTCACAAATAAATGTGGATACGACTCACTACTTGCTTTTATACCACTATTTACACCAAAACATTTTTCAAATCGGGCATAATAATCACTTGTGTCTTCATCATGCTTTTGTTTACAGGCTGAGATTGCACCCCAATCTTCCTTTTTCGTAGTTAATAAACGTGGCAGTACTTGTACTAGTAAACCTGGTAATGCTTTAACTTTATCCCCGAGCCCTGAACCTGCTGTTCGGGCCCTTTCCTCTGCTTCTAATGCTGTCCAATCTATTTTTTGGTCTCCCACTTCCCACTCTTTTTCTTTCAGTTTTTCATAAATGCCAGCAGGCATTAGCACCTTTAATATTGTCATAATATCAGGATAGGTATACTCTCCCATCAGTAACATGTCTTTAATTTCTCTGTGAAAACCCGCTGGGTCTTTGTCATGACTCGGTACTACTTTCTTCATTTCTAACAATTCAATTTTTGTTATGGGTGTGTATACAAATACACGGTGAAACTGATTGTCTTCGCCTTTTATTGGGTGCACTTCTCGTAAGGGATTTTGTCTATCCATGTAATACGGCATTCTTTCCTTGCTGGGCAGCGAGAAAGGATCTGGGCTTACAAAAAGGACGTACTGTTTACGTGACACTAAAATTTCTTTAATTAACTTGTTACTAGAACCTCTCCATCTATTCGTGAGTAGTTCCGTTAATATATCAGGTAAAGGACCAGGATCAGCATGTTGGCTCTTATATAATATAAGGAGTTGCTGAATCATATAGATTCCAGCTAAACGTTGTTCATCTGGACTGAGGTTAAAAAACGTGTGTGCTACGGTCTCATCACCGTATTTTCCAGGACTGTCAATCCAGTGGACGGCTGATCTGGCTAATTCTTGCTCATCCATGGAATCGAGGAGGTGGTAACCCCTTCGTTCTCGGAGTATTTTATCTGCGGCTTGAAACAAATGTTCAGGAGACTTCAGATTTATTATTGGCGTCGGATACGTTCTGCTATTATTTGGACATACAGAGTGTATTGGATCAGAAAAACATCTAGTATTATTACAGGATCTTCCTCTACCTACATAGGCTATGGTCTCTGACTGTCTTACGGAATCCCCTGATTCGGACACTTCATCTTGCTCGAACTCGTCTGTTTCCAATCTTTCTTCATGAATACGTTCTATTTCTTTACGGATCTTTCGGCACATGGCTATTATACAATTTTGCTTATCGTGTCTCCCTTCTGATATATTCTGGCTCCATCTTGTAAGAATAAGCATGGCATTCGGGTCTACCCCCGGTCGGTCTTGATTTCTGATCACACAGTTTATGAGGAAACGTAACAGTTCCCCCTGTATCTCTACTTTCTGGAATTCCATAGCTCTATTAATACATTCTGGATCTCGTCCTGTTTGAACAAAATGATATATTTTATCTAGATGCGCAGCCATTCCTGGTAACTTCGCTAAATACCCTGCGGCTCGTCTGATGCGTAATGATGCCAGGACCATTTCGTCCTCTTTACCGACCACCGGATCATATCTACAATCTATAAGAAGTTCCTTAAGCGCACGTTCACTTACGAATTTGGGTGTACGTGAATGCGCTGACTCTTGAAAAACAAGTTTATTTATTCTAGGTGGCGTAGAAGTATTGCTAACACCTCCCGTGGCCCCATCTGGGGCGTCGGGTGTGAATGGATTCGTCGAACGTGACACAGCAACTATAGGTGTGGACACCACTGTAGAATCGGTTGCGGAGACAGATGCGGAAACAGATGTGCTTGCCGAAGCTTGTGTCGGGACTTGCTGTTGCACAGGGACAGATACCTGATCCTGACGTTGAACCCCCCCGGCAGACAGTCTATGTGGTGCGGGGTTAGCATACTCGGGAGCTGCGTCATCTAGATATGAGGAAAGAAAAACATCTTCTGCGGTTCTGGGATGTCCTTTAGGATGTACCTTAATTGGAAATAATGGGGGTGGCAAGTCTTTTGGTATCTCTGGAGCAGCTTTAGGTAATCCTTCGGCTAGAAGGGGATACATACCATTCATAAGGGCATTTCTTTGTCTATCTATTTGTTCTGATTTCACTCGGATACCTTCCTCAATTAATAGATTTTCTTGAACTTTATTTGAACTTTCTTTACTCTTCTCTTCTTGTCTACGTGCTTTTTCTGTACGTCTATGAGATTCTTTACGCCATAACTCAACAGCGTCTTTCTGTGACTGTCTGACCTTCCTTTTCCATAATTCTTCCTCGACTTTCATGATGCACTCTGCATCCCAGGTTCCCGCTGCGGGCCACCTTTGACTTTCTGGCAATCCTTTGGTGTAATCTACCCATAAATCAAGAAATAATATGGCATCTAAGCCATGCTTGTGATACATAAAGTGCCCTGGAGTGTCCCTAGGAGGAATAGGGACTGCTTCTTCAAGCACCCCTTTTCTAGTAGTAATCTGTCTTAACTTCGAAAAGAGCGGCATATTGACAACTGATCTGATACCTGGTCTTGAACACACTTAATGCGAAAAACACAATAATGAACAATCACTCATACCACAATATGCAAGACGTTTAACACATTAAACATTAAACATTAAAACATTATTAAAAAAAAATGACCAACAATGATGACAGTCTGCATAACTAATCACCAAGCAGAATTCTCGACAATAACTAGATACTTCGGAATACTTGATATACTGCTAAACAGTACATATACACTGCTGAACAGTGCAGACCGGATTTGTGTACCCAAATCCGTCTTGACCGGCACAAACTATGTGCGCGTCAACACGCCTCCCCGGCGATGGTACTCACCGGGTAGCTCCTTGAAACGGAAGGCCTCGGAGAATGGACTGGACTCGATGACTGTGGACATCGGACCCTCTGGACATCGGGACTTCGAAAACCTGGTGGGCCTCTGTATACCTCGGATCTTGCTCTCTCAGCTAGGCTCTGGTCGGGATACTTCGCACTTCTCACCGCCTCGTCTGGGTTGATCGCAGCCTCAGTCGCCCCCGCTTGACCGGAGGGAGCTACAGGAAATCCTGCTGGTACGCGTTATGGTCCGTCCAGCTGTGGCAGGAGACCGGGCCTGCAACGCACCGCCGGCGCGTGAGATGAGAAAGTGTCCCTGTTCGGGCGCCATTATGTGGTAAATATTCTTTTACCTGGACTGAATTTCATACGGAATCTTAAATAAAATAGCTCAGAATAATAAGAGGCAGAATCCGTGGTATAAGAGGTTTCTGAATGGGCTTTATTCCAAAATGGCCGACTCGAGTCGCGGCCTTCAGGTTCCGTCACCACGGGGGTTCAGGAAGTGAAGTACATACTTTATTGACAAGAAGTAACTTTTATAGTACATACATTATAATGAAGTGAATACAGTAGGCGTAACAATTGATAAGGACATTGACGTTTGGGCTGCGTAACCGAAAATGGGTGTAATAATGAGTAAAAAGGAACATGATTGGTTATGATGTCATGTATAGGTGGATCTATAAGATAATACTTGGCATAGGTGCGCGCGCAGCAGTATGACGTGTAATTGACGTGTAACTAGGGGGTGACGGGGACTTGACATTTAGCTCTATATGTGGAGACAAGAAGTCTGGGGGGTCAAGTCAACCTAATCCCAAATCATATCTAACATCCTATGTTTAAAGAACTATGTTATCCACAAGGAAGGACTCTCGGACAGAATCTATTCTATACTGACTGTGTGTGTGCGTGTACAAGCGTCTAAGTGTCTACACTGAATGCGAGGGGGTAGGAATATTCCATGGTGACAGGGCTATGAATTACTTGCATGAGGACAGAGAAGATGGGCCTTTTTGCTTGGTAACTGGAAGAATGTTTACTTAAACTACTAGACAGGAATGCATCGGCTGAGGAGCAAAGTAGATAATTTGAAGGTGAAATACAGCTTCTTGGCAGGCAGGCGAAACTGGCCGAGGCAGGCACCGTGAGCTGCACAGGAAGTAGGACAAAGTTCATGGATACAGATGCGGGCTCAAACTGATGCTGTCAGAGGTAGAGAGCAGGGAAAGGCTTTGAGGACAGAATCGGGCCTACTCTGTCTGAACTGCAAAAATGGAGTAACTTAGCCATATAAAGTCGGTGGCCTTTCACACTTAGGGATCGAATATCCAGCCCATTGATGACGGATCTGACAGAGGACATGTTGACGGTGGACGCACATATGTTTGCGTCTTCAAAACTGGAACTGGAGGGAACATACATGTGCTTGTAACATGCACATAGAACCGTTGGGGTCCAAGATAGGGGACATAACTGATCAGGAAAATCCACATTTCCACACCCTTACTAATACCCATATGTGTGTGTATTTATCTAGCAGGAGCAATACTTAATGCCGGTTATATTCACATTAATAAAGCACAAATCACGAATACATCACGAAGGCAACATATAATCATGTAATTTCTAATTGTCTATTATTAATATGCATACGAAATTAGTTTACGTTATTAATTAGGCCATGCAAATGCAATTCCCACGTGTATTTCTTATATTAGTAGTGTTGATCAATTCACACAGCAAACAATTAGTACAATTACTGTTAATTTATTATTCTTATTAATGTAAACATGCAAAATGGAGAGGGTATGTAATTTTTAAAGAAAACCCCACTCCAGCAATCCCCCCTTTGGTGATTTTATCACCACAACAACACTAAATTTATTCACCCTTTTACGGAAAATTGAAATTTATTCTTGCTCTTAATTATAATTCAGTTTCTTCTTCATCTCTTTTTGCCTTTTTATACAAACTTTCTTTCCACTCTTCTAAAGTTATCTCTGTTACGTCTCCTTCTGGATCCTTTTTTCTTTTTAGTTTTTCTCTTTTTATTTTATTCTTTGTTTTCTTGTTTTTACAACACATACATCCTAATCTTAATATTAATAACACGAAAATCACACAAGTTAATGGGAATAATATTTTACCTATAAATGTACTACCTATTTTCACTAAGAAATTTTTAATAGCAGCAATTTTCTTCCCAATCTTTTCCCAAACACCTTCAACCTCCAGTGGTACAATTTCGTCATGCAATTCAGTAATATTTTTAATGTAAACTTTCAGATCTTTGCTTTCGTCTGGAATGTAAGTGCAACAATGTTGAACTTTCAGCATTCCACAGACTCCACTCTCTTTTGCCAATAAGATATCAAGGGCAAGTCGATTTTGCATTACCATAGCACGCATGGCAACCATTTCAGTATTAACCAATAAAAATCCTCCAGCAGTGCTTGTTGACAAGTGATCCACTACTGTTGGTAATCTTCTAATATTGTTCGCATTCAGAGATATTCCCACTGCTGGTATCAATGCTCCAAAAATGTCACCTACAATTTCTGCCCAAGATTCTCTTTTACTACGTGTTAATTGATTACCTAACCTATGTACACCATCTTTACCTCTATCCATGTGAAAGATTTTTGGAAAAACCAGGCCTACGTAACATGTGCCATACCAATGGTCTGGCAAGCGATAATATGCCCTGTTCCCACAGATAAAATAAAGTCCAGGAAAAACTGTATCTCTTCCACCTTTAAATCCCCATCCACCTATGATTCGGTATGTAAAATGATTATCGTACGCCGTTTGATTTCTTCTTATGCACAGTTTCCCTTTCTAAGGCCAATCTAGAGCCAAAGTTGGATTAGACTCTCCCTTCTTATGTTTTTCCATTTCTACATCCCAGACTGTTTTCTCCCCTTTTCCTTCAGATGCCTTTCTTCGCATTTTTAATCTCCTTTCTTCGACCATGTCTAGGAATGTCCTTTCTTCATTCTTCAAACTGCATGTCAAATTATTTTTAAATATATACTCTAATGTTAGCTCCTTAGTTACTTAGAAAAATTCACCTAATACCTTAGCAGGTCTTACTTTGTTTAGTTTGTTATTAGCAGGTACTTGCGCAAAAATGTTATCTACATCTGAAAAATAATATTCTAATTTACCTGTCTCATAAAATAAGCTTGCTATCATACTACATGCTATTCCATACGTTGCTGGAAGGTGATGATAAGTCACTCCCTCTGACACAGATGCAGGTAACTGCATGCATACGTAGCAGTCCCTTACGTCCATGGTCTTTACATATTCATACAATAACTTTGAGAACACATTATTTGAAAAATCATTAATAGACCTATCTTTATGTAAATAATTATTATCTATTCTAGTCGGAACTACTTTTGGAATCTTCTTTATGTTAGTAATGTTTTCAGTCTGTCCTTCTAGTGTATCTATAGTGACCTTAAAAGAAATCAACAGAGCAAGTATGCTCCATAGAAGCATTAATAATCCTATACAACAACAACACATTTTACACCATCTCTTCATGAATGTACATCTACTTTTGCTATTATCTATGTTAGCCATCTTTGTTAATTTGGACTGTGTCTTTTGACTTAGCCTCTTTTATTTCGCAACTAGTTCTCTAATTTTAGGCCTCTAAGGCCCTACTTAGTTCTACCAGTAACTATTGTTTGACTCAATTGTTATTTCTTCATCAGTAGTTTCTTAGATTTTCTCAGTTTGGCATTTCATCGTTTTTCACTTCTTTATGTTCATCCCAATACAGAATTTCCTGATCTTCCGTTTCTTCTTCTCTGATGTCGGATAAGATAACTCTCAGGATTCCTGCTTCTTCCTCTTCTTCAACCACTTTCAGTACAGCCTCCTCTGGATTTCATTGACTATCTGCCTCTTCTTCCGTTTCAGGCAGTGCCACGTATGTCCATTCCGGTGACTTATACTTCTGGTTAGGTTTCCTTGTTCTTTTTCCTTCTTCCTTGTCTTGAGTAGTTTCTTCTTCTTTTGATTTTTCTTGGCTTGTCACTTCATTCACCTGATCTGCTCTTGGTGATTTCACTCGTGTCAGCCGATATCTCAATCTCTTTATTTTGTTTGGCCACAGTTCGTCCTTTTTGACTCTTTTCTGTTTACTTTCTTCATTATTCTTTTCTTCTCTCCAAGCTCTTTTTCTTAGAACTCGTCCTTCTGGTATCTCATTTTAACTCTCTTCAGATTCTGTCTCGACTTGCTTTTTCTCTTCAACAACTTCTTTTTCCACCACTGTTTTCCCTACTTCTGTCCCTCCTCGGGTCTCCGACACGCAATCTTCCTGCTGGCTACTTGTCCCTTCACCTAGCTGTATGTTGCAGTTCCCTACACCTCCTCTGGGGTCTTCCGCAATCTGTCCCTCTCTCTCTGTACCTGTTCCTTCTTCACTTTGATCTATTATTTCAGGTGGAATTTCTCTTGGTCTTTCATATGAAACTTCCTTCTCTCGGATTTCTTTTACTGCTTCTTTGTTGTCTTTTCCTTTTTTCTTTCTGTGTTCTTTTCTGGGACCGTGTCTCCCTTGTTCGTCTTCGGAATGTGAACTGATATCAGAAATCTGCAATCGTCTTCTCAGAGAGATACTTCTGGGGACTAATATTTGATCAGATTCTTTTTCCCCCCTTTCAGGATTTTCTTGTGTTTTTGGCTCTTCGTTATCTAATTCAGTACTTGACTCTGATTCGTCATAGTACTCTTTTCCTTTGCTGTCAACTTGATTTGGTATCCTCAAAGTATGGCTGGCATGGATCCAGTTTTTCACTCCAGCACACTTCACAGCTGTTGTGTTGTTGTGGTCAGAATGACTTGTCTTGGTTTTCCCCACCTTGGAACCAAACATTTTCTTCTTCTGTGGACTTTTATCCTTACCCAGTCTCCTGGGCTCAGATCATGGGCTGACTTCCTTTCAAGGGTGGTGGCATCCACTCCAACCTGATGAAACACAGAATGAACTGCGTCAGCCAGGCCTTTACAGTATTCCAACACCATGTCATCAGTTATTGTCATCAGCTTATTGACTGGAATGTACACATGCCTCATCGCTCGTCCCATAACTATTTCATGAGGACTTAACCCTGTGGGTCTGTCTGGTGTTGCTCTAATTGTCATTAAAACTAGAGGCAAGACATCAGGCCATTTCATACCAGTGTCTGAACACATTTTCCCAATTCTGTTTTTGATTGTACCATTCATCTGTTCAACCACACCAGAAGCCTCTGGTCGGTTGGCACAATGTAGTTTCTGTTGTACATTCAATGCTTCACAAATCAATTTTACAATCTCGTTATGGAAATGTCCTCCTCTGTCTGATTCAAGAGTCACCGGGAACCCAAACCTGGGGATGAATTCTCTCAAAAGTAGCTTTGCCACTGTCATCTCATCATTTCTTCTTGTTGGGAATGCTTCCACCCACCTGGAGAATAGGCAAACTACAACCAGAACATACCTCAGTCTGTTACATGGAGGCATTTCAATGAAGTCAACCTGCATTCTGGTAAAAGGTCCACGCTCTCGGTCTATGGTTCCTAGACTCACCACTGTCTTTCTCCCAGGATTGTATTTGTGACATATTAGGCATCTCTGACATAGGCTTTCTGCTACAAGTCTGAATTTTGGATTGTACCAGGTCTGCTTAAAAGACCTTATCATGGCGTCTCTCCCTATGTGTCCCTGGCCATGATACATCCGTGCCATGGTAGACATCATGGTATCAGGCATCACAGGTCTTCCATCTCGATAGACCCACACACGGTCCTTTTCTCTTGGTGCACACCCTGCTTTTATCCACTGTTTCATTTCCTCATCTCCTGACTCTTCCTGCAATTGTCTCACTTCTTCCCAAGTTCCTACTGTGTTAGTAAACATTACTGAGCAAGAAGACATTTCTCTCTCCTTGGCCCGATTGACCGAATTCTGGTTCCGTGCACAATACTGTGCCATATCATTCGCATACCTGTCTCCAGTAGTGATGTAATCACTACCTTGACTATGGGCAGCACATTTTACCACAGCCAATTGTTTAGGCAGCTGTATCGCCTCAATCAACTTTCCAACTTCTTCAGCATTTTTTATAGGGGTTCCACTTGAGGTCAGGAAACCTCTTTGTAGCCAAAGCTGGCCGAAATCATGGACAACCCCGAAGCCATACTGGCTGTCAATTAAGATCACTCCTTAGCACACGTTTCTAGTTATAAGCAATAGGTATATACAGTATAATGACATAAATAAACAATATATAAATCAGGAATTGGTCGCTTCTTCTTGTCAGTTTGTTCTTTAATAGTATATACTTCTCCTTAGTCTGTCTGTCACCAGCCAACACGTGTTTCGTTGCTTATGGGAATAGTCGACCCGCAACTTTGTCAAGGCTGTTGTGTGAAGAAACAAAGTAATATATATATACTTGTAATGTTCAGCATTACATGTTTAAAATAACTTAGAATAACTTAGATTCACATTAGCCCAGGTGATGCTAGTGCAACCTTCAAACCAGATGCAACACAATTCTTGAATCTTCTGGTTACATAAAGTGTTCAAATAAAACGAAAAGTGCGATCCACACGTCTATTAAAGTATATACTATTAAAGAACAAACTGACAAGAAGAAGCGACCAATTCCTGATTTATATATTGTTTATTTATGTCATTATACTGTATATACCTATTGCTTATAACTAGAAACGTGTGCTAAGGAGTGATCTTAATTGGTTAGAGTTTTTACTCATAATTCTAGGAAGTCTAGGTGGTTCTTCCTACCTTATAGCACCGTTCAGATTTAATCATACGATTACTATAAATGTAATTTCTCTCTTGGCGCCAGATACCTAAATTAAATCCACCAAACCAGTTTAGACCATACTGGCTGTCAGTTATCACAGTCACTCTCACACTTTTCCCAATTTTGCATGCTTTGGTCAAAGCAACAAGCTCAGCTACTTGGGCTGACCTCACTCCTTTCAAATAGGATGCTTCCATCACTGCTGCAACCGTGCATACTGCATACGCGGCACTTCATCTGTTCTCAAACATGACCCATCAACAAACAACACAAAATCACTTTCTGGCAAAGGTACATCTTTTATATCTGGTCGTGGCTTTGTGCAGTACTCAAGCACATCCAACCAATCATGATCTGCTTCATCTCTCACTTCCACATTCTCAGCATCAGGTAACAAAGTTGCAGGATTCGCATTCACACATCTCGCAAGGCTCACATTTGTTGCACCTAATATGACCTTCTCATACTTAGTCAGCCGACAATGTGTCATATACTGAGTACGACTCCTTGTCAAGAGAATCGCCACATCATGAGGAACAAACACTTTCAACGGATATCCCATCACAATACCTTCACTCTGCTCCAAACTTCGACATGTTGCAGCCACTGCTTTCAGACACCCAGGTAAAGCTGCAGCCACTGGGTCAAGCATTGAGGAAAAATATGCAATTGGTCTCCTCAACCTTCCATGCTTCTGGATCAACACAGAGAGGGCACATCCATTTCTCTCACTGCAATATAACTCAAACTCTTTCTCATAGTCAGGCATGCCCAGTGCTGGTGCTTCACACAAACCCTCTTTCAATCGTTTGAATGCTGCCAATTCTTCCTTGTTCAATTCAAGGGGATCTTTTACATCACTCCTTGTTAGTCATACCAAGGGTTTTGCAATCAGGGAAAAATTGCTAATCCACTGACGGCAGTACCCCACCATTCCCAGAAACATTCTCACCTCTCTTTGGGTCATGGGGGCTCTCATTCCTTTTATAATTCTGATTCTGTCTATCGTTATTTTTCTCAGACCTTTCTCAATTTTATGTCCCAAATACTGTACTTCTTTCTTACAATACTGTAATTTTGCTGGTGACACTTTCAATCCTTCGTCTGCCAAATGATTCAGTAGTGCTATTGTGTCCACCTCGCAAGCTTCATGTGTTTTCGACGCCACCAAAAGGTCGTCGATATATTGTACTAGTACTGAACTTTCAGACTTTTGCAGACTTTCCAAAGATTTCTTCAACAATTGATTGAATATTGAGGGGCTCTCTGTATACCCCTGTGGGATTCGGCACCATGCCAAAATCCGCTCTCCAAAACGAAATGCAAAAATTTGCTGACTGTCATGATGCAATGGGATAGAAAAGAAAGCATGGCATAGATCAATTACTGTATACCATTCCGCATCATGGGGAATCTGGTACAGAATTACTGATGGGTTTGGCACAATGGGACAGCATGATACCACAATTTTGTTTACCTTTCTCAAATCCTGCACTATCCTGAATTTCCCATTAAGCTTTTTCAGTCCCATTATCGGTGAATTACATGGACTACTCATAATTTCTCTTAAAATTCCTTGCTTGATCATTTTCTCAATTATTGGAGTAACCCCTTCAATTATCTCCGGTGTCAGTCTGTACTGAGGAACATTTGGATAGCTTATTCCTTCCTTCACAGTTATTTTGACTGGATCTACGTTTCTCATTAACCCTACATCTTCTCCAGTAAAATCCCACATTTCTGCCTTCACTGACTCTTTTAGTTCTTTAGGTAATTCATCAGGGTTGAATATGCATAAGTCTCAGTTACCTCATTTTCTCTGTTAGCTATAGTCATTTTATACAGCACATCCTCATCTGGTGTTTCAAATGCTATTCCATCTGGAGTACAGAATATAGTGCAATTCATCTTGCACAACAGGTCCCTACCTAATAAATTCACTGGACTGGTGTCACACACAACAAAGCGGTGCATCTCTGTAAATTTCCCTATAATAACTTTCACTGGTTCTGTCAAAAACGTTTTATCTGTCTGTTGGACACACCAACCACTTGGATTGTTTCATCCGAAAGAGGAAGATTCTTAACATCAGCTGATCTAACAGTTGTTCGAGTAGCACCAGTATCCACTAGGAAAGTAATATTTTCATCATTAACCTTCCCATCTACAAATGGTCCTGTCTGGTCCACTTCTAGAGTTGCGCCAAGTACGCACTCTTCTTCCTCCTTTCGGCACCGTCAATAGCTTTCCTCTGAGTCACTCTCATCGCGTTGCAGCCAATACTGTGAAACAGTGCAAGCGCATGGCAGTTTATTTACCTGTTCTTCATTGTAGAATCCCGATTCATTACTATACTTCTGAGTGTTTCTGCTCTGCGGGAAAGGTGGTTTTGGCACCTGGTTCTGTGAGGTAACCACCTGCTGCTGTTGCTGCAGTTGACCACTCACCTCATTCTGCACCTGCGGATTCAATGATGCATTTTCATTATTAGTACTTGGAGGGTATTTACGCTCGGATTTCCAATGCCCTAACCTACCGCAATTATGGCATGGGAATTTCTTTTTAGCTTCTTCTATATTACCTTTCCCTTTTCCTGGGCCACATCTCGGTCTAGTCCCTGAGTTATTTGCTTGTTCGACCAATTGAGCTTCCTGCCTTTCAGCTACCTTTACTTGTGCCCGCATTGCCTTTTCTTTTAATTTTCGCTGTTTAGCCTCACTTTCGTCACTGAAATATTTAGCATGTCTCAATACTTCATCTATTTTCTTATTCTGCCAATCAACTGTATGCTGTTTTATCATGTCACCAATTTCAGGGCGTAAACCATATACAAATCTGTATACAAAATGACTCAAATCCTTTTCACTCAGGTTCTCATCTCCACTGAACTGCTTAAAAGTTTGAATTAGTCTCTCATAGTATGCATGTACTGATTCCTTTCCTTCCTGATGTGTTCGATCAATTTTTACCCAATCTGTCTCTTTAGGGGGCACTTTGTTTTTCAAAAATACCATAACCTGTTCGTACTTCTTCATTACCTCAGGGTCCGGAGCGCCTGTCTTAGGATCCCTAGGGTACTCCTGAGTCGGCCAATTGATCATCAGCTTGCACTCTGTCCACAAATCTGCCAGTACTATTATATCGAACAGACTATTTAAATCTATCCATAGTACTTTTGACAATTTTACAAATCTGTCTACCTGCCTGTACCACTCGACGGGCTTTTCGCGTAGTCGAGGAAAATCATTTGTAAATGACAAAATGTCCTGTCTTGTCCATGGGACATGTACATATCCTCCTCCTGGGATCTCCCTCATGGGGTATTCAGTTACTACCTTTTCTTTCTCTCTAACAGGGAATGCCGAAACTGTCCTTTCTGAGGCATCATTACGTTTTCTATACCATTTACTTCTCCATTTATCCACATCTCCCCATTTTCTCAATACAATGATTATGTCCTTAATCTGACCTATCTGTCCTGTAGTGTTCAGATTTTCAATGTCTTTTTCAGTAAAATCAACTCAATAGGGTTTCTGTAAGGCTTTTACCTTATCAATATCTATACCCATTTCATTTGCAACTTCTCCTAGTCTTTCATGCAGATTCTTCGCTCTCCAAGTCACACTTTTGCATAGGAATAACAGCTCCTCATCCTGATAAACTTTTAATTTTTCTACAGGAATAGTCCCTACAATTAATTCTTCCAATACCATCCGTAATTTAGCCACATCTATTGACTGGGATTCTTTATCTTGCCTCTGCAACCCTCTTAACCATTCACTCAGTTCTTCCACAGAAGGTCCTACCGGGTTTTCTATGCTACTCTGTTCTGGATTTCTCTGGGGTTCCAACAAAGATTCTACTGTTGTTCTACTTCTTTCAGCAAAATTCTGATTTATAAAGGGATTATTTGAAACATTTGGTTCAAACATATTTATTGTCGGTCCCCATGGATTTTCAATTTGACTCCGTTCTGGACTCTCAACCAAATTATTGTTCCAGTATGGTACCGTCAAGCAATGTTCTCTATCTTTTTGCTTCTCAAAAATGGGCATTACTGGACCTATAGTCACTGGAACTGTTACAGCTTCTAGATTCTTAGTTAATTCTCTTATTTTCTCTGTTAATTCTAGAGTTGTTTTAGCCAATTCCGCAGAATTTTCACTATCTATTCTATTCTCCGATTTCTTTTGTACCTCTCTAGTGGAGTTTCTCTTTTCTAAATCTGGTGAAATAGTCTCAGTCTTGATAATTCGTAATGTTTCTCTCATTGGGGCATTTGGTGTCAACATTCCTGGTTCTGGTCGGTACGGTGGTGGATTTTTATAAAACACATCATCCAACACATCATCATCCGAATCATTTGCTCCGTAACCTCTTGATTCCACATTATTCCATTTTTCCACACATTTTCTTCCTTCATTCTCTCCTAACGCTCTTACGGGAAACATACCCTCAGTCATACTTGCATTCCTCCATCTTTTCATTCGATCATCATGCGTTTCATGTCCATATGACCTGCCAAACAGATATCTGTAACTTCTACCATTTCTTTGATTTCTCGCTCATGCACTTCATCTTCCCACTCTGTCAATGCCTCAAACTGCGTCGGTCTAGGTCTTGGTTCTAGATACATCATCTTCTGGGGCAAATTCCTTAAAACAGCTAAATTAAAGGAACCATGTTCTGGAAATGCCAGGACTCCATCGTCCTTGGTATATTTTACCCAATTATCTACCCAAATACAAGAATGATATCCATATTTTGCAATCATTAAAGCTGCGGGAGTCTTCGCTAGTCTTTTACAACTGTACCGCTATTCTGTCCACTCACAGCGCGACTTTACGCTAACGCACCAATCAAGAGCGCCTACGTCACTGTCACAGTCCTCTAATCCCAGCGCGACTTACGCTAACGCACCAATGAGGAGCGTTTACGTCACCCTGTACTTCTCCAATCCTAGAGCGGCTTTACACTAACGCACCAATCCGGGGCGTTTCACACTTCTGACCCACTGTCCAATCCCAGCGCGGTCGTTCTGACATCAGCAACCGCTGCGGCAGCTCGGCTCCTGTCTACCCCTCCTTTACAAGTCCACTCCGTGAACTCTTATTGCAACTTTTTACAATTCTATTAGTAACAACACTAAAATATCTCCATTGTCCGCTTCGCTAACCAAAGAATAGCAATAGACCTCTCTCACGAGAATTCCGTCTTTCCCGAGAGCAGCGCTTACCTCTGCCCTACTACGGAATCATTACTTCCGTTGATGAAGTGGCACATCCCTCTACCTCACCCTTCTAACAAGCATTAGCTAAATGTTTCTCTAGCATTTAAGATATAAACCTAGAGTTTCACAATCAACCCGAATGCCTTTACATTCGCACTCTTTCACACAAGAAAATGTAGTACATACCCACAGAATCCTGTCTTTCCCGAGAACAGCGAACAGTCTGTCCTACTACAGAATTATGACACATGTTAACAAAGCAGCGCTTCCCTCTACTTTGTCCTTCTAACAAGCTCAGGGAACACCTGCTACCTTTTCAGTGATAAGCGTTATCGGTATGCCAATTGGTTTCCTGGTATTTAAAGACCAAAATTTCACATGTAACCTTCGCTATCATACACACTTCTCTCACACAGAGAATATTTCTAATGGCAACACACGACGATGCTGCCGAATCGAACCCAGACAATGCGCCGTGCAACTTCACTTGTCACACGTTTCCCCTGTGTACCTACAGGGCAACAACAATTCCGTCTTTCCCGAGAGCAGCGCTTACCTCTGCTCTGCTACGGAACTGTTACAAACTTCCGACTTCCTACATCCCAAAAGCCGTGCTAACAACATATAACTCAACGTAACTCAACATATAGTGTTAGTACATAAATCAATACCAATCAATAATCAATAAGCTATTTACAAGCAATGATCACTAAACCAAAACAGTAGCTAACCATATCTCTGCTACCAAGAAAAACTGATGCAGCGCGGAATGCAAAATCCCTCCCTTCTTCACAGATCATAGATCACACACAATCACTACATTCGCTGGTGGGGCCTATAACACCATCATTCGTCCTTCTAATAACCTGTTTCCAAGGAGGCGATTGTTCCATTCGCTGTAATGGAAGGAAATACTCATAAATCCCTATCTATAAAGGCCTAAACTTCTCCTTTTAGTACTCCTCCCATGAATAGGACATGGATCAGCTAGCTTCAGGTTGGAGTGATAACAAAATCTATAACATTATTTACATAAATACATTTTTCTCATAATAACGACCCAACACAGTTCTTGTAATGAATCTTAAATTTTTATCTAAATAATAAAAATTGAGTCTCTGGTTTAATCAAGCAATAGACCATCATATTTACCTATTCTGGCTAAAAGTCGTCCTCTAAGTCAAAATCTTGGTCATCAGTTCATACTATCAGAGTCTTAGGAAACAGCTGTCCTGCAGTGTCACCGTCCTCTCCGTCAGCATAACGTCAGGAAATCAAAAATCTTCTGAAGGGTCTCGCATATCAACCTCTCTATTCTACCATTATTATAGTAAAATTACATTCCACAAAGTAACAAATGATATTTTGAACGTTTCTAATTGGTCCGTTTAAAATGGTTCCGCAGCTTTCCCATACGGATAATGTGTCTTTAGATATAGTTCTTATTTTCTCCTCGGAATAGTATCTTTTCATTGTTTCTTTCAGAGCAGCTGGCTGGTAGCCCGGTGTGTCCTTGGGTGGCACAGTTGAGTTAGGGTCGTCCAAAGGCTACTGCAGCTGATGGTGACGCATGCGCACTTCACCCAGAGACGTTCACGAATGAAGTCAATTCGTCTGATAGGGATGTCAGCCATTTTGTGGCCACCAAATGGTCAACTTAAGCAAAGAAACACAAAAATGTAATTAATACATGGAAATGACTAATAAAATGTTATCCCCTTACTAATACCCATATGTGTGTGTATTTATCTAGCAGGAGCAACACTTAATGCCGGTTATATTCACATTAATAAAGCACAAATCACGAATACATCACGAAAGCAACATATAATCATGCAATTTCTAATTGTCTATTATTAATATGCATACGAAATTAGTTTACGTTATTAATTAGGCCATGCAAATGTAATTCCCACGTGTATTTCTTATATTAGTAGTGTTGATCAATTCACACAGCAAACAATTAGTACAATTACTGTTAATTTATTATTCTTATTAATGTAAACATGCAAAATGGAGAGGGTATATAATTTTGAAAGAAAACCCCACTCCAGCACTAACACTGCAGTGGTGAAGCCCCAGCGATTCCCCAGGCCCTAGGCCTTGTCATTTTGCAAGTCAACATTCTTATACCATTTTTTTAGTATATGGTCTGGTATGCCCCTAGGGCTCCAGCCATATTTGTGCTTAATTTATTGTGAAACGTTGACATTTGAATGTGCACCTGTCTTCTAATCTCATAAAGAGATTAGTAGAGTGTGTCTAGTAATAAATACATATATATTTGATATATATACCTGTGTGGTGTCCTTTCATTTGGTAATTCAAGAGATTATAAGGTAAAACAAGCTGCCTTACATTAGTCTGAGACTTAGCCTGAAGGCTGCTCTCCACAGCTAGGATAGCTTTCTTTAAAAGGTTGTCTTAAACCTATCTACCATAAGAGTCGAATTGGACTGGTGCAAGGTGGCCACTATAACTAGTGACCAGCATATGCCAGGCCAACTTCTCACAACTCCAATCTATACACAATGCAAAACCATTGTAAGGTGCATCTCACTTGTTGACTCTTGGCACCTAAGGTTTTAGAGAACCTATACACTACATGTCCCAGTGACTAGAAGAGCCTAGCGGCCATACCAGTGTGATGCTTTTGTATATCGACCATTGTGGCACGAAGTTACAGATGAAAACATTGACACAAATGGCTGTTTTTTCCCTACTCAATTTCAATATCTTTTTTATTTCAACAGTATCTTTCTTTGGCAAAACATGAGGCATCTACACAAATGATCCGTTGCAGAATTCAGAATTTTTTCTACTTTTCAGAAATGTATAGGTTTTTGGCCTGTTTCCACCATTGACTGGAAGTTGGTTGAAAGCCCAAAAATTAGGAAACTTGGCTAGCTCTTAGAAAAATGGCAAAACTGTGGTAACACACAATGTTTTTTAGACAACTCTCTATCTTCCTGAAAGCCGGGAATATGATGCTTTTACCACAGCAATCCTTTCATTGATGCCATTTCCAGTAAAAAAACACACTTTTTTGCGAAGCACTTGTTCCCATTTTTCTTCCCAAAAAAGACATGTAGCTATATTTTGGCTATTTTCTTGTTTAATCCCTCAATCCTCTATCCCTAGGTACCTTTTAAATCCCCATTATGTTGGGAAAAAGGACAAAAATTTGACTTGGTTACCTACATTACAGTACATTACATTACATTACCGTACATTACAGCGGGGAGTATTTTAGACCCGTAAATTTTGATCAGGGGGGCCATAGGCTTAGTTATGGATTGACTATGTTCTTTAAGTAAAGCTCCACCAAGTTGTGAATGCTTAAGGCTGAAAAGATCAATTTGGGGCTTCCATCTTAAGTTATCACTGAAAGTAACCCCCAAGTAGGTAAAGCTGGAAGTCTGTTCTAAAATATCACCACCCATTTCAACCCTGGCTTTTACTGGTCGAGCACCACGAAGGACCATAAACTTGGTCTTCCCCACGTTTACCTCCAGCTCATGATCGCGGCAGAACAACTTGAATCGGGACAGTGCTAGCTGTAGCCCCTGTCGTGTCTTCGAAATTATAAGGGTGTCATCCGCGAACATGAGCAGGGGGACTTTCATACCAGCTATGGATGGTGCATCTGTCGGGAAATTAAAAAAATATTTAGTTACTCCATTAATAAACAGGGAGAACAGGGTGGGGGCCAGAACACAACCTTGTCTAACTCCTTTGGACACCTCAAATCTTGCTGTCACCTCCCCTGGTTTTCCCCAGCGAACCTGGGCATATGTGTGTGCATGCAGATTGATCAACAACCGCAATAATTCTAGCGGCATGGCCATCTCCCGAAGGACTTCCCACAGTTTGGGCCTTGGCACAGAGTCAAATGCAGACCTTAAGTCCACAAAGGCTGCAAAAAGCATGCCACCCCCAAGCTGTACTTCCTTCCAGTATAAAAGCATAAATCTAAAGGCTTGATCAATGGTTCCGACATGTGTCTGAAAACCCGCCTGTAGGGGCGGTAATATATCAATTTCGGAAATCCAAAACGTTATCCGACCCAAAAGCAAGCGAGCTATGATTTTTTGAACAGCGCCTATGAGGCTGATCGGCCGATAGTTGGCCGGGGCGGAGCGATCACCTTTCTTATAGATCGGCAATATCTCCTCCCCGAACCAAGAATCCGGAACCGAAGCTCCCCTAGCCAACGCATTTGCTAGAGTGGACCCATAAATCCTGCTCCTGCTTAAAAAGATCTGCAGGAATACAGTCAGGTCCCGGGGCTTTGTCATTCGGGAGAGATTTCAAGATTGTAGCCACTTCACTGGGGGCAAACTGTAAAACTTCAGCACCACTATATGACCGTGAATCAACTTCTGGTCCATCCCTGGACTTAAACTGATTTTCAAAAAAGCTAACCCACTGATCAGGTTCAACACAAGTAACCGGGGACATATCCTGCGGATTCCTACCCCATTTGAGGAGGTGCCAGAATTGGCACAAATTTCTGCCCTCACACGCCTCATATAACTCGCACCAGCGTGTTTCATCCCAGTTTTTCTTTGCTTTACTTTGGGCAGTTTTATACGCAGCTCTACAGCTCCTAATGATTTCCGGTAACTTAGATTTTATGGCTATTATTAAAGCATTGCGAGACTCTCTACAGCCTGCATCAAACCAAGAGTTTTCCCTCAAGCATTTGAACTTACCATTAGCAGGGACACTTTTAATAAAAAAGGTTTTAAGCCCCTCAAATAGTTCTTTGTGAATACCCGGAATACTGCGCTTAATCCCTTCCTCAGACTCACATCTGGTCAGTTGGCACATAGCTGAGCTGACCATACTCCTGATAACAGCCAGAACGGGTGCATTGGAAACAATCTTTGGCCAACGGACCCTTCTCAGGTCGTTGGTCAGGATAGCTTGCGCGTACGCAGGGCTACCATCGTCGGAGCGGGGGCCAGTAAAACTGCTGTCAGATAAAGACAGTGTCAGAGGGTTATGATCACTTTCTAACCTTTCTGACACCACCATGTCAATAACAGCCAGCCACAACTCACAACCAGGATATAATCAATTCTACTCCCGCTTCTACCGTTGTTAAAAGTCAGCTTCCCAGACCTGTCCGAAGTCGTTCTGCCGTTAGCAGCCCTCAAACCCTTTCCAAGGCACAGGCCCTTCACATGGATGGCTGCTTGGGTCCATTTCCTAATGGGATTTAATTCTAATTGGGGAATTCCCCACACGGAGTCCTCAGCCTCAATCAGTTTACCATCATCGTCCCCCAGGGGTTCAAAGCAAGTATTAAAATCACCAGCCACCACCCTGTGGCCATCTTTAGGTGCAGTGCTAAGTAATTCTTCCAAGAGATAGACTGTCGGGGAGCATTTACCCCCTGGAAGGCCCCTCACATAGATATTAATAATGAGGATGTTAAGGCCCCTTGTGGAGGAGACCCTGATGGCCAGAATGTCAGGGTTATCAGTCGGGACTTCAACGACTGTGATACCCTCACTTTGGCGTACCCAAGTGGACAATCCCCCCACCGGTCTACCTCTGGGGCCCTTAATTGCTGGTTTAAAAAAAGTCACATACCCCACTCGAAACATGGGTTCTACCGCCCATGTTTCCTGGAAACACCATATATCCACCTGATCAATGAAGGCCACCCAGTCAGGAACAACCAATCTAGGTTGTAAACCAGCTATGTTTCAGGAGGAGATTGTTAAATTATGACGATCAGATGTTTTGTTCCCCTCCTGGTTGGCCAGATGAGAGAGGTGCGCAAGACAGATACTTGGTGAACTTCCAAGTATCGGGTTTAGAATTGGTGCAGATTTTTCTCCTAGGGCTGTTAAGATCAATTGAGTAGGTAGCTCCCCACAGGAAGGCAATAAACTCCCAGACACACCAGACCAGGGGAGGTCAGTGCCATCCCTCAGTCAGTCATTATCCTCCAGGGTAGATAAAACAGAAAACCGATTATGTGACATAGTAGACTGCAAAACCTGCTGGGGTGCATTATGTGGGGCACGGTACTGCAAGTGGGTCAAGACCCTTACTGGTCTATAAAAGTAGCCTAGGGGTAAAATCATAATCTCATTTGGGGAGGGAACATGATGGGAAGCCAACTCCAATATGTGTTTTACCAGTAGAGTGGACCTAAAACTCAACACCACACAGTCCCCTTCCATTGCCTTTTGGGAATGCCCAACCCAGGTAACCCGCCTAACCATTTTGAATTCCTCAAATAGAGATTTACTAACCCCAAATGTATTCCCTAGATAGTGCAGGGCTTTGTTTTTCAGATTAGACCAGTGCTCTCTAGACCCGCCAGGAAGAGTTGGAACGTTAGCTAAAATAACTGTGTGGGGTGTAGCTTCCCGGGGAAGATGTAATTTAATTAACTCATCTAATATCTCTGTGTCCTGGGCATCAGGCCTTAACAAATTCCCCATTGGCTGTTGTTCGGTCAGCGGCCTGGTAGCTTTATTAAATAGAGCCGAGGGCCGATTTGTATGGGCCCTAGACACAGTGGGAACAGGGGGGTTAACTAAATGAGATCTTGAGTCATGGTGGCAATTAGTAAGCCCGGCCTTAGAATTCTGCTCAGGTAGTGAGGCAACTGACAATTGTGTGTTTTTCAGATTTCCCTCGATACTATTAAGCCTTTCCATCACAGATTCCAATTTTTCCAAAACAGGTTGTATAAGGGACACTAACTGGTCCCTAAGTGAAGAACATAGGAGCTCAAAACTCTGCTGAGTCATAGGTTGCAAGGTAGTAAAATTTGCAGAGGCAATAGGATTTCCATGAATTTGTGCCTCAATGGTGCCGGGAACAGCCCTGGGAGCATTTATCTTGCTAGGACCCCGACCTTTCCTTTTCATACATGGTGGTTCTCTAACTTTGGTACCTGTTACCCTTTGTTTCGCCCTTGTGGTAACCATAGCAGGACTAGTGGGGCAGCTTACAATTAGGGAGGGATCTATGGGCCCGGACCTAGATGATAAACTTACAGGGCCCACCAGGGAGGAAATACCAGACCCAGTGCACGTTGGATTGTCATGGACAGCTGTGGGCTGAGCACAAGGTAATACTGGAGCAGGTTCCAAAGATAGCCTTCGTTCCACAGCTAGAATCTTATCATTGATTACTGTTTCGGCCCTTGTTAGGTCGTCATCAAGGGTCCCCACCAACCTATCCTCAGCCTTCCTCTTACTCATATTGGTGGAAATCTTAGCACCTACAAACCTAAGAAGGAGACCAAGTGACGGCCTCAAATACCCCCCAGATAATACGAGTTAACAAGATAACACAAAAGGGCCCAACGCCAACCAGTTATTCCCAAATACTAATAATTCTCTGGTTCTTTCACTGTTATCCCTTGTGCCATCCATTTGTACTTTAATTTATTCGGATCAACCAGACGGACCACTTTTGTTTTTTCTTTGTTTAGGTCCAAGCTTTCCCTTTCTAAGTACGATGTTAGTTTGTTAATGGCTCTTTGTAAACCGATTGGGGTTTTACTCAACAAAACTATGTCATCAGCGTATTGTAAATAGTATATTGGGTTATTTACCACACCCTGCTTTTATCCACTGTTTCATTTCCTCATCTCCTGACTCTTCCTGCAATTGTCTCACTTCTTCCCAAGTTCCTACTGTGTTAGTAAACATTACTGAGCAAGAAGACATTTCTCTCTCCTTGGCCCGATTGACCGAATTCTGGTTCCGTGCACAATACTGTGCCATATCATTCGCATACCTGTCTCCAGTAGTGATGTAATCACTACCTTGACTATGGGCAGCACATTTTACCACAGCCAATTGTTTAGGCAGCTGTATCGCCTCAATCAACTTTCCAACTTCTTCAGCATTTTTTATAGGGGTTCCACTTGAGGTCAGGAAACCTCTTTGTAGCCAAAGCTGGCCGAAATCATGGACAACCCCGAAGCCATACTGGCTGTCAATTAAGATCACTCCTTAGCACACGTTTCTAGTTATAAGCAATAGGTATATACAGTATAATGACATAAATAAACAATATATAAATCAGGAATTGGTCGCTTCTTCTTGTCAGTTTGTTCTTTAATAGTATATACTTCTCCTTAGTCTGTCTGTCACCAGCCAACACGTGTTTCGTTGCTTATGGGAATAGTCGACCCGCAACTTTGTCAAGGCTGTTGTGTGAAGAAACAAAGTAATATATATATACTTGTAATGTTCAGCATTACATGTTTAAAATAACTTAGAATAACTTAGATTCACATTAGCCCAGGTGATGCTAGTGCAACCTTCAAACCAGATGCAACACAATTCTTGAATCTTCTGGTTACATAAAGTGTTCAAATAAAACGAAAAGTGCGATCCACACGTCTATTAAAGTATATACTATTAAAGAACAAACTGACAAGAAGAAGCGACCAATTCCTGATTTATATATTGTTTATTTATGTCATTATACTGTATATACCTATTGCTTATAACTAGAAACGTGTGCTAAGGAGTGATCTTAATTGGTTAGAGTTTTTACTCATAATTCTAGGAAGTCTAGGTGGTTCTTCCTACCTTATAGCACCGTTCAGATTTAATCATACGATTACTATAAATGTAATTTCTCTCTTGGCGCCAGATACCTAAATTAAATCCACCAAACCAGTTTAGACCATACTGGCTGTCAGTTATCACAGTCACTCTCACACTTTTCCCAATTTTGCATGCTTTGGTCAAAGCAACAAGCTCAGCTACTTGGGCTGACCTCACTCCTTTCAAATAGGATGCTTCCATCACTGCTGCAACCGTGCATACTGCATACGCGGCACTTCATCTGTTCTCAAACATGACCCATCAACAAACAACACAAAATCACTTTCTGGCAAAGGTACATCTTTTATATCTGGTCGTGGCTTTGTGCAGTACTCAAGCACATCCAACCAATCATGATCTGCTTCATCTCTCACTTCCACATTCTCAGCATCAGGTAACAAAGTTGCAGGATTCGCATTCACACATCTCGCAAGGCTCACATTTGTTGCACCTAATATGACCTTCTCATACTTAGTCAGCCGACAATGTGTCATATACTGAGTACGACTCCTTGTCAAGAGAATCGCCACATCATGAGGAACAAACACTTTCAACGGATATCCCATCACAATACCTTCACTCTGCTCCAAACTTCGACATGTTGCAGCCACTGCTTTCAGACACCCAGGTAAAGCTGCAGCCACTGGGTCAAGCATTGAGGAAAAATATGCAATTGGTCTCCTCAACCTTCCATGCTTCTGGATCAACACAGAGAGGGCACATCCATTTCTCTCACTGCAATATAACTCAAACTCTTTCTCATAGTCAGGCATGCCCAGTGCTGGTGCTTCACACAAACCCTCTTTCAATCGTTTGAATGCTGCCAATTCTTCCTTGTTCAATTCAAGGGGATCTTTTACATCACTCCTTGTTAGTCATACCAAGGGTTTTGCAATCAGGGAAAAATTGCTAATCCACTGACGGCAGTACCCCACCATTCCCAGAAACATTCTCACCTCTCTTTGGGTCATGGGGGCTCTCATTCCTTTTATAATTCTGATTCTGTCTATCGTTATTTTTCTCAGACCTTTCTCAATTTTATGTCCCAAATACTGTACTTCTTTCTTACAATACTGTAATTTTGCTGGTGACACTTTCAATCCTTCGTCTGCCAAATGATTCAGTAGTGCTATTGTGTCCACCTCGCAAGCTTCATGTGTTTTCGACGCCACCAAAAGGTCGTCGATATATTGTACTAGTACTGAACTTTCAGACTTTTGCAGACTTTCCAAAGATTTCTTCAACAATTGATTGAATATTGAGGGGCTCTCTGTATACCCCTGTGGGATTCGGCACCATGCCAAAATCCGCTCTCCAAAACGAAATGCAAAAATTTGCTGACTGTCATGATGCAATGGGATAGAAAAGAAAGCATGGCATAGATCAATTACTGTATACCATTCCGCATCATGGGGAATCTGGTACAGAATTACTGATGGGTTTGGCACAATGGGACAGCATGATACCACAATTTTGTTTACCTTTCTCAAATCCTGCACTATCCTGAATTTCCCATTAAGCTTTTTCAGTCCCATTATCGGTGAATTACATGGACTACTCATAATTTCTCTTAAAATTCCTTGCTTGATCATTTTCTCAATTATTGGAGTAACCCCTTCAATTATCTCCGGTGTCAGTCTGTACTGAGGAACATTTGGATAGCTTATTCCTTCCTTCACAGTTATTTTGACTGGATCTACGTTTCTCATTAACCCTACATCTTCTCCAGTAAAATCCCACATTTCTGCCTTCACTGACTCTTTTAGTTCTTTAGGTAATTCATCAGGGTTGAATATGCATAAGTCTCAGTTACCTCATTTTCTCTGTTAGCTATAGTCATTTTATACAGCACATCCTCATCTGGTGTTTCAAATGCTATTCCATCTGGAGTACAGAATATAGTGCAATTCATCTTGCACAACAGGTCCCTACCTAATAAATTCACTGGACTGGTGTCACACACAACAAAGCGGTGCATCTCTGTAAATTTCCCTATAATAACTTTCACTGGTTCTGTCAAAAACGTTTTATCTGTCTGTTGGACACACCAACCACTTGGATTGTTTCATCCGAAAGAGGAAGATTCTTAACATCAGCTGATCTAACAGTTGTTCGAGTAGCACCAGTATCCACTAGGAAAGTAATATTTTCATCATTAACCTTCCCATCTACAAATGGTCCTGTCTGGTCCACTTCTAGAGTTGCGCCAAGTACGCACTCTTCTTCCTCCTTTCGGCACCGTCAATAGCTTTCCTCTGAGTCACTCTCATCGCGTTGCAGCCAATACTGTGAAACAGTGCAAGCGCATGGCAGTTTATTTACCTGTTCTTCATTGTAGAATCCCGATTCATTACTATACTTCTGAGTGTTTCTGCTCTGCGGGAAAGGTGGTTTTGGCACCTGGTTCTGTGAGGTAACCACCTGCTGCTGTTGCTGCAGTTGACCACTCACCTCATTCTGCACCTGCGGATTCAATGATGCATTTTCATTATTAGTACTTGGAGGGTATTTACGCTCGGATTTCCAATGCCCTAACCTACCGCAATTATGGCATGGGAATTTCTTTTTAGCTTCTTCTATATTACCTTTCCCTTTTCCTGGGCCACATCTCGGTCTAGTCCCTGAGTTATTTGCTTGTTCGACCAATTGAGCTTCCTGCCTTTCAGCTACCTTTACTTGTGCCCGCATTGCCTTTTCTTTTAATTTTCGCTGTTTAGCCTCACTTTCGTCACTGAAATATTTAGCATGTCTCAATACTTCATCTATTTTCTTATTCTGCCAATCAACTGTATGCTGTTTTATCATGTCACCAATTTCAGGGCGTAAACCATATACAAATCTGTATACAAAATGACTCAAATCCTTTTCACTCAGGTTCTCATCTCCACTGAACTGCTTAAAAGTTTGAATTAGTCTCTCATAGTATGCATGTACTGATTCCTTTCCTTCCTGATGTGTTCGATCAATTTTTACCCAATCTGTCTCTTTAGGGGGCACTTTGTTTTTCAAAAATACCATAACCTGTTCGTACTTCTTCATTACCTCAGGGTCCGGAGCGCCTGTCTTAGGATCCCTAGGGTACTCCTGAGTCGGCCAATTGATCATCAGCTTGCACTCTGTCCACAAATCTGCCAGTACTATTATATCGAACAGACTATTTAAATCTATCCATAGTACTTTTGACAATTTTACAAATCTGTCTACCTGCCTGTACCACTCGACGGGCTTTTCGCGTAGTCGAGGAAAATCATTTGTAAATGACAAAATGTCCTGTCTTGTCCATGGGACATGTACATATCCTCCTCCTGGGATCTCCCTCATGGGGTATTCAGTTACTACCTTTTCTTTCTCTCTAACAGGGAATGCCGAAACTGTCCTTTCTGAGGCATCATTACGTTTTCTATACCATTTACTTCTCCATTTATCCACATCTCCCCATTTTCTCAATACAATGATTATGTCCTTAATCTGACCTATCTGTCCTGTAGTGTTCAGATTTTCAATGTCTTTTTCAGTAAAATCAACTCAATAGGGTTTCTGTAAGGCTTTTACCTTATCAATATCTATACCCATTTCATTTGCAACTTCTCCTAGTCTTTCATGCAGATTCTTCGCTCTCCAAGTCACACTTTTGCATAGGAATAACAGCTCCTCATCCTGATAAACTTTTAATTTTTCTACAGGAATAGTCCCTACAATTAATTCTTCCAATACCATCCGTAATTTAGCCACATCTATTGACTGGGATTCTTTATCTTGCCTCTGCAACCCTCTTAACCATTCACTCAGTTCTTCCACAGAAGGTCCTACCGGGTTTTCTATGCTACTCTGTTCTGGATTTCTCTGGGGTTCCAACAAAGATTCTACTGTTGTTCTACTTCTTTCAGCAAAATTCTGATTTATAAAGGGATTATTTGAAACATTTGGTTCAAACATATTTATTGTCGGTCCCCATGGATTTTCAATTTGACTCCGTTCTGGACTCTCAACCAAATTATTGTTCCAGTATGGTACCGTCAAGCAATGTTCTCTATCTTTTTGCTTCTCAAAAATGGGCATTACTGGACCTATAGTCACTGGAACTGTTACAGCTTCTAGATTCTTAGTTAATTCTCTTATTTTCTCTGTTAATTCTAGAGTTGTTTTAGCCAATTCCGCAGAATTTTCACTATCTATTCTATTCTCCGATTTCTTTTGTACCTCTCTAGTGGAGTTTCTCTTTTCTAAATCTGGTGAAATAGTCTCAGTCTTGATAATTCGTAATGTTTCTCTCATTGGGGCATTTGGTGTCAACATTCCTGGTTCTGGTCGGTACGGTGGTGGATTTTTATAAAACACATCATCCAACACATCATCATCCGAATCATTTGCTCCGTAACCTCTTGATTCCACATTATTCCATTTTTCCACACATTTTCTTCCTTCATTCTCTCCTAACGCTCTTACGGGAAACATAACCTCAGTCATACTTGCATTCCTCCATCTTTTCATTCGATCATCATGCGTTTCATGTCCATATGACCTGCCAAACAGATATCTGTAACTTCTACCATTTCTTTGATTTCTCGCTCATGCACTTCATCTTCCCACTCTGTCAATGCCTCAAACTGCGTCGGTCTAGGTCTTGGTTCTAGATACATCATCTTCTGGGGCAAATTCCTTAAAACAGCTAAATTAAAGGAACCATGTTCTGGAAATGCCAGGACTCCATCGTCCTTGGTATATTTTACCCAATTATCTACCCAAATACAAGAATGATATCCATATTTTGCAATCATTAAAGCTGCGGGAGTCTTCGCTAGTCTTTTACAACTGTACCGCTATTCTGTCCACTCACAGCGCGACTTTACGCTAACGCACCAATCAAGAGCGCCTACGTCACTGTCACAGTCCTCTAATCCCAGCGCGACTTACGCTAACGCACCAATGAGGAGCGTTTACGTCACCCTGTACTTCTCCAATCCTAGAGCGGCTTTACACTAACGCACCAATCCGGGGCGTTTCACACTTCTGACCCACTGTCCAATCCCAGCGCGGTCGTTCTGACATCAGCAACCGCTGCGGCAGCTCGGCTCCTGTCTACCCCTCCTTTACAAGTCCACTCCGTGAACTCTTATTGCAACTTTTTACAATTCTATTAGTAACAACACTAAAATATCTCCATTGTCCGCTTCGCTAACCAAAGAATAGCAATAGACCTCTCTCACGAGAATTCCGTCTTTCCCGAGAGCAGCGCTTACCTCTGCCCTACTACGGAATCATTACTTCCGTTGATGAAGTGGCACATCCCTCTACCTCACCCTTCTAACAAGCATTAGCTAAATGTTTCTCTAGCATTTAAGATATAAACCTAGAGTTTCACAATCAACCCGAATGCCTTTACATTCGCACTCTTTCACACAAGAAAATGTAGTACATACCCACAGAATCCTGTCTTTCCCGAGAACAGCGAACAGTCTGTCCTACTACAGAATTATGACACATGTTAACAAAGCAGCGCTTCCCTCTACTTTGTCCTTCTAACAAGCTCAGGGAACACCTGCTACCTTTTCAGTGATAAGCGTTATCGGTATGCCAATTGGTTTCCTGGTATTTAAAGACCAAAATTTCACATGTAACCTTCGCTATCATACACACTTCTCTCACACAGAGAATATTTCTAATGGCAACACACGACGATGCTGCCGAATCGAACCCAGACAATGCGCCGTGCAACTTCACTTGTCACACGTTTCCCCTGTGTACCTACAGGGCAACAACAATTCCGTCTTTCCCGAGAGCAGCGCTTACCTCTGCTCTGCTACGGAACTGTTACAAACTTCCGACTTCCTACATCCCAAAAGCCGTGCTAACAACATATAACTCAACGTAACTCAACATATAGTGTTAGTACATAAATCAATACCAATCAATAATCAATAAGCTATTTACAAGCAATGATCACTAAACCAAAACAGTAGCTAACCATATCTCTGCTACCAAGAAAAACTGATGCAGCGCGGAATGCAAAATCCCTCCCTTCTTCACAGATCATAGATCACACACAATCACTACATTCGCTGGTGGGGCCTATAACACCATCATTCGTCCTTCTAATAACCTGTTTCCAAGGAGGCGATTGTTCCATTCGCTGTAATGGAAGGAAATACTCATAAATCCCTATCTATAAAGGCCTAAACTTCTCCTTTTAGTACTCCTCCCATGAATAGGACATGGATCAGCTAGCTTCAGGTTGGAGTGATAACAAAATCTATAACATTATTTACATAAATACATTTTTCTCATAATAACGACCCAACACAGTTCTTGTAATGAATCTTAAATTTTTATCTAAATAATAAAAATTGAGTCTCTGGTTTAATCAAGCAATAGACCATCATATTTACCTATTCTGGCTAAAAGTCGTCCTCTAAGTCAAAATCTTGGTCATCAGTTCATACTATCAGAGTCTTAGGAAACAGCTGTCCTGCAGTGTCACCGTCCTCTCCGTCAGCATAACGTCAGGAAATCAAAAATCTTCTGAAGGGTCTCGCATATCAACCTCTCTATTCTACCATTATTATAGTAAAATTACATTCCACAAAGTAACAAATGATATTTTGAACGTTTCTAATTGGTCCGTTTAAAATGGTTCCGCAGCTTTCCCATACGGATAATGTGTCTTTAGATATAGTTCTTATTTTCTCCTCGGAATAGTATCTTTTCATTGTTTCTTTCAGAGCAGCTGGCTGGTAGCCCGGTGTGTCCTTGGGTGGCACAGTTGAGTTAGGGTCGTCCAAAGGCTACTGCAGCTGATGGTGACGCATGCGCACTTCACCCAGAGACGTTCACGAATGAAGTCAATTCGTCTGATAGGGATGTCAGCCATTTTGTGGCCACCAAATGGTCAACTTAAGCAAAGAAACACAAAAATGTAATTAATACATGGAAATGACTAATAAAATGTTATCCCCTTACTAATACCCATATGTGTGTGTATTTATCTAGCAGGAGCAACACTTAATGCCGGTTATATTCACATTAATAAAGCACAAATCACGAATACATCACGAAAGCAACATATAATCATGCAATTTCTAATTGTCTATTATTAATATGCATACGAAATTAGTTTACGTTATTAATTAGGCCATGCAAATGTAATTCCCACGTGTATTTCTTATATTAGTAGTGTTGATCAATTCACACAGCAAACAATTAGTACAATTACTGTTAATTTATTATTCTTATTAATGTAAACATGCAAAATGGAGAGGGTATATAATTTTGAAAGAAAACCCCACTCCAGCACTAACACTGCAGTGGTGAAGCCCCAGCGATTCCCCAGGCCCTAGGCCTTGTCATTTTGCAAGTCAACATTCTTATACCATTTTTTTAGTATATGGTCTGGTATGCCCCTAGGGCTCCAGCCATATTTGTGCTTAATTTATTGTGAAACGTTGACATTTGAATGTGCACCTGTCTTCTAATCTCATAAAGAGATTAGTAGAGTGTGTCTAGTAATAAATACATATATATTTGATATATATACCTGTGTGGTGTCCTTTCATTTGGTAATTCAAGAGATTATAAGGTAAAACAAGCTGCCTTACATTAGTCTGAGACTTAGCCTGAAGGCTGCTCTCCACAGCTAGGATAGCTTTCTTTAAAAGGTTGTCTTAAACCTATCTACCATAAGAGTCGAATTGGACTGGTGCAAGGTGGCCACTATAACTAGTGACCAGCATATGCCAGGCCAACTTCTCACAACTCCAATCTATACACAATGCAAAACCATTGTAAGGTGCATCTCACTTGTTGACTCTTGGCACCTAAGGTTTTAGAGAACCTATACACTACATGTCCCAGTGACTAGAAGAGCCTAGCGGCCATACCAGTGTGATGCTTTTGTATATCGACCATTGTGGCACGAAGTTACAGATGAAAACATTGACACAAATGGCTGTTTTTTCCCTACTCAATTTCAATATCTTTTTTATTTCAACAGTATCTTTCTTTGGCAAAACATGAGGCATCTACACAAATGATCCGTTGCAGAATTCAGAATTTTTTCTACTTTTCAGAAATGTATAGGTTTTTGGCCTGTTTCCACCATTGACTGGAAGTTGGTTGAAAGCCCAAAAATTAGGAAACTTGGCTAGCTCTTAGAAAAATGGCAAAACTGTGGTAACACACAATGTTTTTTAGACAACTCTCTATCTTCCTGAAAGCCGGGAATATGATGCTTTTACCACAGCAATCCTTTCATTGATGCCATTTCCAGTAAAAAAACACACTTTTTTGCGAAGCACTTGTTCCCATTTTTCTTCCCAAAAAAGACATGTAGCTATATTTTGGCTATTTTCTTGTTTAATCCCTCAATCCTCAATCCCTAGGTACCTTTTAAATCCCCATTATGTTGGGAAAAAGGACAAAAATTTGACTTGGTTACCTTATGTGAAAATAATTATGGACGCCTAAGCACAAAGCACCCCAAATTGCCAATAAAAAGTGCTCAGCACATACGTGGTAAAGCCTCAGCAGTTAAGGGGTTAAATAATGTGGTATTGGGTCACATTTTTGTTTTCATTGCCGTGGAATAAGCTCAATATATTGCATCTGCGGTCACCAATTTCATTCCATATAATCTAGACTACTAGAATGATGCAATTCTGCAGCCGCAGCTTCATTCACATAATTGTGGATTTGCCACATAATCCATCATCTGCTGCATAATTTGCAGATTATAACAAAAAAAAATTATTTCTTGCTCAAACAGATCACAAGTAACTATAAAAGGGGTGATGATGTTCGTGTGCAGTGGAAGGCCCTTCCCAAAGGTTAACTGGATACTGTTCAGTTGCTTATTTATGTATTTGATTGCTAAACTGATACTAATGAGGAAAAGCCTTTGCCCAGTTAGTACTGCCATGGGTAAAAATGACAAAATAATTAAGTAATAATAATTTAAACGGTGCTGCATTTTGCCTCATAATTGACCTTTTCTTGCAGCATAATTTAGGAAAACCTGTCGCATAATTTGGTGCTCCCCAGCTGCATAATTCCAGTGGCCCTGAATATAATATTCAGTTCTCTTAGCTATCTTGCACCGTATTTAGATAATAATTAGTAGAGCTGTGCAGCGCTCTGAAGGCCGGTTGGGCTATGTTTGCGCTTTGTACATTGCTGTACATCTGTTTTTTTAATTCTCGATTTTAGGAGTGAAACAAAGTGGGTTTTATAGAAAAATACTCCCAAGAGTTCATACATTTCAACGTTACACCTCAAAAAATGGGTTTTATTAAGAATATTTTACGAAGTGTCTCATCTACTCATTTAAGAATAAAGGCATATTAACTGGAGTATTACTTGTGCAACAATATATGACATATGGCATTTATTGACGTTTATTGTGCAGCTGTTTTCGGTTTACAATTGAACAAATCTGGGCTTGAACGTTATCTTCCCCTCCTCCCAGTGCTTTAAATTGGCAGCAAATAATTGTGAGGTACTGGGTGCCACAGGGAGAGTTCAACAGGGAGAATGCCAGCACTTCTCGGTACTACTGCAATATATTTAATGGAGAGAGCGGAGGGTAGCGTCACTTCTCACAATCAAATAGACACTCTGATTGGGAAGTACCTGGATTTTTATATTTCCATTTAAAGCACGTCCTCCTCCGATTCATTTCCTTCGGTTTGGTTAAAGGTTTAGGTAAGGAGAGGAGGGATAGGGTTGAAGGACAGATCAAAGAAGGATGGACAAATGAAGAAAGGGAGGGTGAAAGGAAGGAAGGAAGGGTTGGAGGGGAGGAAAGTAGAAAGGAATGGATGAAGGGAGTAGGGAAGAGAGGAGGAGAAAAGGAGTGAGAGGAGCAACTCAGGTAGAGGGGTAACAAAAGATTGGGTAGAGAGGGGACTACGGGACGGAGGGCAAGTATGTTTTAATAAAGGAGAGAGTTTGGATTTAAGAGGGAGGGCGGTAAAAGAAGTGAGGGAAGGAAGGGGAAGAAGGAAGACGGGAGAGAAGGAAGGAAGGGAAGATAGTGTGGAATAATAAAAGGCAAAAAGAGGTGGTTGGATAGAATGAAAGAGGGTGACGTGGATGGATAGAGTTATGTTTAGAGACTTATGTAGAAATAGGCACATGAACAAAAGAGCCCACGAAAAATTCAGTAGACCTTAGTTCGTTGTCTTCCACCGAAAGCATTCCCATAAGGGGCACAGTGTATAAATACAATGAACGTGAACTATCCATGAGAGTATTGTTTGCTAGTCTTTGGTGAGAGTGCCTACCCCTTTCTCTATAGAAGACGGGGTTTCAGTCATATTCACCACATTAATTGGTATTGTTCATGTGTCTCTCACTCTGGCATCTCCCGCTTCACTGTCCTTTTCCATCTCAGTCACACTCTCCACTCATTTCCTGCACCTCTCTTTCTCACTTTTCTGCCTATATTCTCACACAAGGCTAATTCTATTTCACTACTATCTACCTTGCCCCTCTTTCTCTCTCAATCTCTCTTCAATCGCTTTTCTTAATTCCTTCTCTCTCACTGTCATCGTCCCTCCCACCCTCTGCTCCTCACTCCCTATCAGAAACAGACCATGTGGAAGATGAACCTGGGTGAGAGACGTGTGATACTTCCATGGAATACTAGCTGGTCCTGTTTTCTCAGTCCCCACAGAACCTAGGGTTTTACATTGTGGGAATTAAGTCTGAAAGAGCTCAACTGCCTGTGAACTGGCTCACCTCTACCTATGTCTGTGCAGAGGCTCAGCGCTGTCTGCAATTGAGTTCAGCTGCATACTTGGAAGAGCTCACCTCTGTCTGCCCAGGTCCACAGAGCTATGTATGCAGGACTGCACTCCAGCTCAATGAAAGAAATTACCTATGGGTACATGGTACATGGTATTTGCTCTATCTGAGCATGGGTTCTGCACTATGTATGCAGGCACTTGGCTGCATCTGTGCTGGAGCTCAGCTATACCTGCAGAGAAATGAATTCAGCTCTACAAGATGATGAGGTCTGTATGTGGCATAGCTCCACGTTCCAGAATGCAGAAGAACCTACTTTCCTCAGTGCAAGAACTGCTTATGTCTTCATAGGGGCCGATTCCGATTTCGGCCGGAAGGCCCTTCCTACCAAATCAGAATGTGTCGGCCGGATTCCTTTCCGACCGAGCCATTCCGATGGGCTCGGTCGGAAAGGAATCCGACTCGGATTTTGAGATGGCTGACGACAGGCTCGGAGAGCCCGTCCGCCGTCCGGAAATCCTTCGGTACTCCCCTGGCCGCCTCTTTACGACCGAGGGAGTACGATGGCAATTTTTCACTGCCTTTTCGTGTCGGTCTTTCTGGCACGAAAAGGCAGTCGGAAACTGTCTTTGGGGGCCCCCAGTAGGGCCCCCATGGGTGCGAGGCTGCCGAATGGCGGCCTGGGGGCACCTATGGTGCCCCTCTGTGGATCCCTGCACCCGGTGGCAGGCACCTTGGGGTGCCGGCCACAGGGTGCAGGGATGAACTGCACCCCTGCTTTTCACAATTCAAGCATGCATTACGCTCGGAATGCATGCTTGCATTGTGAAGTATACGAGTGCGACCGAACCCTGTTCGGTCGCATCGTACTTGCAGGGCTATAACCGACGACAGCAGGTCGGTCGGTTACGGCTCCTGACCGATGTCGGACGGACCTGAGTCCGTCCGACATCGGAATCGGCCCCTAAGTGTACAGCCTATGCCAAGAGGAACAATCAACGTCCTCGCCTCAATAAAATAGGCACAGAAATGAACTTCTTGATGCCGAGCAGACTTCACCCTATTGAATGGTACTTTGTGCTGCAAGAGTTTGGACACATGGTGCTTAGTTCCACAGTTGCACTACTGACATTCATTTACCTTGTCTTCTTATCCCCTCTCAATTGTACACCCTCTTCCCAGAGTACACTTTGTGTTGTGAATGTGTTCTTGATGTTCATTGCTTATATGTCATTTTGGTATGATCTTTAAGTCTACAGTTGTAGTGAAGAAGGTCAGGCTGAGATAAGGAGGCAATGTTAAATATGGAACAAGATAAAGGTGAAATGTATTTAGGTGGGATGGGGCAGGTTGAGAAAATTAAAAGAGAGGATGACGGAACAGGAGAGAAAGCAGAAATAAGATTAACAGTGCTGAGGTCCAGGTGACTACCTATGGGCAATCCAGATGACAGAAAGGGGAGGAGGGGCCTGAAGGGGCTAAGGTATGATCCAGCTACCTAGTGTTGTTTCCAAATAAAATACTCGGTACTAAGGTTGGGCGCCGTGCTCCGCTTCGCCCACGGAGTGCACGTAGCGCTGCCTGCTTCGCCGTTTACGAAGTAGACGTAGCAGGCAGCGCTACGCCCACGCCGCTGCAAAGCGGAGCTGCCCGCCACCCGCCGCCCGCCCGCCCTCATTTTAAAATACTTTAAAGAATATAAAAAGTAAATAAAAGACCTTACCTGCAGTGCGGCGTCACGGGGCTCCGCGCATGCGCATTTGTGTGAAGAAGTTACCGGCAAGCAGGAAGAGGGAGCCCCGGGACGCCGCACTGCAGGTAAGGTCTTTTATTTACTTTTTATATTCTTTAAAGTATTTTAAAATGAGGGCGGGAGGCGGGCAGCGCGTAGTGGGGCTACGCGGAGCGTGTGAGTGTGCGTAGATTTTGCCACACTACGAGCTGCTCCACGTAGCCCCACTACGCCCACTACGCCCAGGGTTACTCTGTACATGGATGTCTGGATTGTCCACGTGAGGGGCATAGTTCAACTATGTTCCCCTCACACAGACGCAATCTATTTTATTTAGTAGACATAATCAATCAATAGGTACTTGTGGAGTGTGGCTTACCACCTGTGAGGTTATCCAGGCGCTGTGTTGCTGGGCTTAGTCAAAGTGCCAGGTCTTGAGAGTTTCTTCCTGAAGTCAGTCAGCAAGGGTGAAGAAGAAGAAAAATTTTATTTGCATAATTAATTACAATTATTACAAAGTTTGCATAGTAAAATAACATTACAAGATAAATAAAATGTTTATAAAAGGAAAAATACTGGGGATGTGGAGTGTTACTCTCAGCTCCCATTACTTTTGAGGAAGGTGCATATACAGTCCAGAGGTTAAGAAGTCCCAGGTGGCCCACTGGCTGTTTGGCCCTCCTGTTCTGTTAGTTCTAGGCTTTTTTTTGCTTCTTCCAGAAATTTGACTCCGCGGCATGCCAAGATTATGGAGGAGCCTCTGAGCCAGCATGTGACTGTGTGTCTACAAGAGCGAATGTTTAGCACATTCAAGATGGGTTTCAATAAAAATCGTCTCTGGTTTATCAGGGCATGTACAGAAAAGGTGGACCAAAGTTTCTGTATGATACCCACAGAGGCGGCATCGTTTCGTCTGGTGAGGCGGTTTCCTAGATGGTAGTAGGTCTTTTAAGACATGCATCCCCATCCGATAGGCTATAAATGCCTTTTTGAGATGACCGTTGAAGAGGGATACTAGGTATGGCTGTGGTTTTAGAGTTGTGAAAGAGTTCATGATGGTCCAGCCGTGCCGAAGTTTTGCCAAAGTCTCTTTATCCTCCATAAACGATTTCCTTTTTGCCACCGCGTTGGCTAGTTTGCTTAGCGTTGCCTTGTCTGACCCAGATTTCCAGACTGATTCCAGCTCCAGCTTTTCCACACAAAGTTTCAGATATTGTCCCCAGATGTTCGGCTTTTCAGTTTCCCCACCTTTTTTTATTTCCTCCCAGCTTAGCCAGTCCAATGTTTCTGAGTGAGCAGTTCGAAGTTTATGACAAAGTTTCACGAAGCCGCTCATGCTCCGGTACTTCTGATTTTGCAGACCAAATTCAAGCCTGACTTGTGAGGCTGAGGCAGATTTAGGCAGATTGAAGACCGCTTTGTAAATTTTGATCTGTAAGTTGTTTAAAAGATCAGCCTCCTTCCCACACCATGTAACCAAGCCATACGATAGAGTCGGCATTATCTGTGCTCCCATCACTTTTAATTGGTGGCTATAGTTGGGACAGTCCAATTTTCCTTTTAGGGAGCGGTGGGCAAAAATAAAGGATTGTGCCTTTGCTTTTAATGCTGTTTTGTGGTCATTGTAATTTCCTCCTTTTGTTATTGTTATTCCAACCAACCAAGTCAAAAAAGTCTTTATTTCGAATATTCCATCATAAAAGACATATTAACATTTCATCAATACAATTACTTAAAAAGGAGTAAAATTAACGCAGAAAACATAATGGACCAATTAAAAGATAACACAATAAAAACAGTAATAAAAAGTTATTAAATTACAGTTTAATGGCGACTTGAATCTAATTAAGGCCTACACGACAATAGCCTCAGCATTATATGGGGCCAGGAGGTTTGTAACTAATATGCCGGGTCCGTAAAAGCCATGCCCAGCTAATAAATTTAGCCACACCAATAACCACAAATATTGATGTGTCAGACTTTAGGATTCTGCTGGCCGCCTGTGCTGATCTAGCGCCCATTTCGCGGCATATAGGGCGCAACCACAACCGTCTCGGTTGGAGGTACTCGGGACAAACAAATAAGAAGTGGTCGACTGTTTCAATCTGATCCTCACATATGGGACATATGTCATTACCAGTTGTGTTCCAACTTTTAGTAAAACAGCGTAACGGGAGGGTACCTAATCTGAATTGATGGAATAATTTCCGATCCTGCTGCTTTGATATTACATCCCAATACACCTCAAAGGAAGATTCATCCTTGACATCGAGGTATGTTAAAGTCAAAGGGCTGCCAATCAAGGAAGCATGACGCTTACCTATGATCCATTGCCAATAGGTGTCCCTGAAGATCTTTTTCGGGGGGAAAACAGCCGTCTCAGGATTAGTCCATAATTCACCCATGCCCATATCAGTCAAGATAGTTTTGATTTCAGACAACCAACTAATTCTATGGGAGCCCCCAAGGGCTTTAACTTCTAGCAGTGCTTTAGCATATAAGGACAATTCTGGGGTGGTCCATAGGCGTCGCCAAAACGCCAGTGGCCTATACCGCACCATGTCCTCAACAGGCTGGCAGCCTAGGTCATATAGGAGGGGAATGCGTGGAGATGATTGAGGAAGCCCTACTGCTGACCTTAGAAATTTATTTTGTGCCACCCTCAGAGAGTCCAGATTGCTAAACCCCCATAATTCAGCACCGTACATTACAGCGGGGAGTATTTTAGACCCGTAAATTTTGATCAGGGGGGCCATAGGCTTAGTTATGGATTGACTATGTTCTTTAAGTAAAGCTCCACCAAGTTGTGAATGCTTAAGGCTGAAAAGATCAATTTGGGGCTTCCATCTTAAGTTATCACTGAAAGTAACCCCCAAGTAGGTAAAGCTGGAAGTCTGTTCTAAAATATCACCACCCATTTCAACCCTGGCTTTTACTGGTCGAGCACCACGAAGGACCATAAACTTGGTCTTCCCCACGTTTACCTCCAGCTCATGATCGCGGCAGAACAACTTGAATCGGGACAGTGCTAGCTGTAGCCCCTGTCGTGTCTTCGAAATTATAAGGGTGTCATCCGCGAACATGAGCAGGGGGACTTTCATACCAGCTATGGATGGTGCATCTGTCGGGAAATTAAAAAAATATTTAGTTACTCCATTAATAAACAGGGAGAACAGGGTGGGGGCCAGAACACAACCTTGTCTAACTCCTTTGGACACCTCAAATCTTGCTGTCACCTCCCCTGGTTTTCCCCAGCGAACCTGGGCATATGTGTGTGCATGCAGATTGATCAACAACCGCAATAATTCTAGCGGCATGGCCATCTCCCGAAGGACTTCCCACAGTTTGGGCCTTGGCACAGAGTCAAATGCAGACCTTAAGTCCACAAAGGCTGCAAAAAGCATGCCACCCCCAAGCTGTACTTCCTTCCAGTATAAAAGCATAAATCTAAAGGCTTGATCAATGGTTCCGACATGTGTCTGAAAACCCGCCTGTAGGGGCGGTAATATATCAATTTCGGAAATCCAAAACGTTATCCGACCCAAAAGCAAGCGAGCTATGATTTTTTGAACAGCGCCTATGAGGCTGATCGGCCGATAGTTGGCCGGGGCGGAGCGATCACCTTTCTTATAGATCGGCAATATCTCCTCCCCGAACCAAGAATCCGGAACCGAAGCTCCCCTAGCCAACGCATTTGCTAGAGTGGACCCATAAATCCTGCTCCTGCTTAAAAAGATCTGCAGGAATACAGTCAGGTCCCGGGGCTTTGTCATTCGGGAGAGATTTCAAGATTGTAGCCACTTCACTGGGGGCAAACTGTAAAACTTCAGCACCACTATATGACCGTGAATCAACTTCTGGTCCATCCCTGGACTTAAACTGATTTTCAAAAAAGCTAACCCACTGATCAGGTTCAACACAAGTAACCGGGGACATATCCTGCGGATTCCTACCCCATTTGAGGAGGTGCCAGAATTGGCACAAATTTCTGCCCTCACACGCCTCATATAACTCGCACCAGCGTGTTTCATCCCAGTTTTTCTTTGCTTTACTTTGGGCAGTTTTATACGCAGCTCTACAGCTCCTAATGATTTCCGGTAACTTAGATTTTATGGCTATTATTAAAGCATTGCGAGACTCTCTACAGCCTGCATCAAACCAAGAGTTTTCCCTCAAGCATTTGAACTTACCATTAGCAGGGACACTTTTAATAAAAAAGGTTTTAAGCCCCTCAAATAGTTCTTTGTGAATACCCGGAATACTGCGCTTAATCCCTTCCTCAGACTCACATCTGGTCAGTTGGCACATAGCTGAGCTGACCATACTCCTGATAACAGCCAGAACGGGTGCATTGGAAACAATCTTTGGCCAACGGACCCTTCTCAGGTCGTTGGTCAGGATAGCTTGCGCGTACGCAGGGCTACCATCGTCGGAGCGGGGGCCAGTAAAACTGCTGTCAGATAAAGACAGTGTCAGAGGGTTATGATCACTTTCTAACCTTTCTGACACCACCATGTCAATAACAGCCAGCCACAACTCACAACCAGGATATAATCAATTCTACTCCCGCTTCTACCGTTGTTAAAAGTCAGCTTCCCAGACCTGTCCGAAGTCGTTCTGCCGTTAGCAGCCCTCAAACCCTTTCCAAGGCACAGGCCCTTCACATGGATGGCTGCTTGGGTCCATTTCCTAATGGGATTTAATTCTAATTGGGGAATTCCCCACACGGAGTCCTCAGCCTCAATCAGTTTACCATCATCGTCCCCCAGGGGTTCAAAGCAAGTATTAAAATCACCAGCCACCACCCTGTGGCCATCTTTAGGTGCAGTGCTAAGTAATTCTTCCAAGAGATAGACTGCCGGGGAGCATTTACCCCCTGGAAGGCCCCTCACATAGATATTAATAATGAGGATGTTAAGGCCCCTTGTGGAGGAGACCCTGATGGCCAGAATGTCAGGGTTATCAGTCGGGACTTCAACGACTGTGATACCCTCACTTTGGCGTACCCAAGTGGACAATCCCCCCACCGGTCTACCTCTGGGGCCCTTAATTGCTGGTTTAAAAAAAGTCACATACCCCACTCGAAACATGGGTTCTACCGCCCATGTTTCCTGGAAACACCATATATCCACCTGATCAATGAAGGCCACCCAGTCAGGAACAACCAATCTAGGTTGTAAACCAGCTATGTTTCAGGAGGAGATTGTTAAATTATGACGATCAGATGTTTTGTTCCCCTCCTGGTTGGCCAGATGAGAGAGGTGCGCAAGACAGATACTTGGTGAACTTCCAAGTATCGGGTTTAGAATTGGTGCAGATTTTTCTCCTAGGGCTGTTAAGATCAATTGAGTAGGTAGCTCCCCACAGGAAGGCAATAAACTCCCAGACACACCAGACCAGGGGAGGTCAGTGCCATCCCTCAGTCAGTCATTATCCTCCAGGGTAGATAAAACAGAAAACCGATTATGTGACATAGTAGACTGCAAAACCTGCTGGGGTGCATTATGTGGGGCACGGTACTGCAAGTGGGTCAAGACCCTTACTGGTCTATAAAAGTAGCCTAGGGGTAAAATCATAATCTCATTTGGGGAGGGAACATGATGGGAAGCCAACTCCAATATGTGTTTTACCAGTAGAGTGGACCTAAAACTCAACACCACACAGTCCCCTTCCATTGCCTTTTGGGAATGCCCAACCCAGGTAACCCGCCTAACCATTTTGAATTCCTCAAATAGAGATTTACTAACCCCAAATGTATTCCCTAGATAGTGCAGGGCTTTGTTTTTCAGATTAGACCAGTGCTCTCTAGACCCGCCAGGAAGAGTTGGAACGTTAGCTAAAATAACTGTGTGGGGTGTAGCTTCCCGGGGAAGATGTAATTTAATTAACTCATCTAATATCTCTGTGTCCTGGGCATCAGGCCTTAACAAATTCCCCATTGGCTGTTGTTCGGTCAGCGGCCTGGTAGCTTTATTAAATAGAGCCGAGGGCCGATTTGTATGGGCCCTAGACACAGTGGGAACAGGGGGGTTAACTAAATGAGATCTTGAGTCATGGTGGCAATTAGTAAGCCCGGCCTTAGAATTCTGCTCAGGTAGTGAGGCAACTGACAATTGTGTGTTTTTCAGATTTCCCTCGATACTATTAAGCCTTTCCATCACAGATTCCAATTTTTCCAAAACAGGTTGTATAAGGGACACTAACTGGTCCCTAAGTGAAGAACATAGGAGCTCAAAACTCTGCTGAGTCATAGGTTGCAAGGTAGTAAAATTTGCAGAGGCAATAGGATTTCCATGAATTTGTGCCTCAATGGTGCCGGGAACAGCCCTGGGAGCATTTATCTTGCTAGGACCCCGACCTTTCCTTTTCATACATGGTGGTTCTCTAACTTTGGTACCTGTTACCCTTTGTTTCGCCCTTGTGGTAACCATAGCAGGACTAGTGGGGCAGCTTACAATTAGGGAGGGATCTATGGGCCCGGACCTAGATGATAAACTTACAGGGCCCACCGGGGAGGAAATACCAGACCCAGTGCACGTTGGATTGTCATGGACAGCTGTGGGCTGAGCACAAGGTAATACTGGAGCAGGTTCCAAAGATAGCCTTCGTTCCACAGCTAGAATCTTATCATTGATTACTGTTTCGGCCCTTGTTAGGTCGTCATCAAGGGTCCCCACCAACCTATCCTCAGCCTTCCTCTTACTCATATTGGTGGAAATCTTAGCACCTACAAACCTAAGAAGGAGACCAAGTGACGGCCTCAAATACCCCCCAGATAATACGAGTTAACAAGATAACACAAAAGGGCCCAACGCCAACCAGTTATTCCCAAATACTAATAATTCTCTGGTTCTTTCACTGTTATCCCTTGTGCCATCCATTTGTACTTTAATTTATTCGGGTCAACCAGACGGACCACTTTTGTTTTTTCTTTGTTTAGGTCCAAGCTTTCCCTTTCTAAGTACGATGTTAGTTTGTTAATGGCTCTTTGTAAACCGATTGGGGTTTTACTCAACAAAACTATGTCATCAGCGTATTGTAAATAGTATATTGGGTTATTTACCAAATGAGGGGGTTGGCTATCTACTGATTCGATCGCATTTGTAAGGTCAGAAAGAAAAAGATTAAAGAGAGTGGGGCTAAGACACAGCCTTGTTTTAGACCTTGGTGCGTTGAGATATTCCCTGTAGTACTACCTCCATTTCCCAATTTCAACTTTGTCCAAGTGTTTTGATGTAAGGCTTTGATGGCTATTAAGAGCTGGTGTGGCAGCCCCTAACTCTCCAACTTACTCCATAGGCGCTCTCTGTTTACTCGATCGAAGGCAGACTTGATATCTATGAAACAGGCATACAGGCGAGTACCTTTTCTTACGGCTTGATCTATTAGGATTGCCAGACAAGTTAGGTTAGTTATTGTTCCCATTCCTTGCCTAAGTCCTGTTTGAAATTTTGGCATGATCTTTGTTTCTAAAATCCAAGCTTGTAATTCAAGTAAGATGCAAGAGGCATATAATTTGGCCTCTACATCTATTAAGGATATCAATCTGTAGTTTGAGGGGTTACGATGGTCACCGTGCTTAAATATGGGTTGGATGATGCTACCTTTCCAGGAGGCGGGTAACTCTGCTTGTTTGTATATTTGATTGAACAGTGGTGTTAGGGTCTCCGACCACAGGTCCGGGTCGTGCTTAAAGATTGCATTTGGCAGCCCGTTTGGACCTGCTGCCCCCTCTGTCTTTAATCTTAAAATTATCATCCTTAGTTCGTTTTTGCTGGTTAAATCATCTAATTCTATTGACCCATTCTCCGGTTATTCCTGCACGAGTACCCAGTTTTTATTTTTATTCTCTCCTTTTGATTTCTCCGTGTGGTCCTTCACTGCCCCTGAGCCGTTGATGTGACCTGCCTCCGTGTTACTGTATAGAGTTTGCACGTGTCTGATCCAGGTATCTGCACCAACCCCGGCTTCCTGTTGGAGTTTAACCCCTTGATTGAGATCATTTATGATGCCCCAAAAGTCCCCGGCTGTTAGGGTTTTTACCCGAAATTAACAACTTATTCCAGATGGTTTCTTTATATGTGTGCTTTGCGGCTGTCAATGCCTTCCTATAAGTACTCCTGGCTCTCCTCAATTTTGATTTCAGTCAGCAAGGGTGATGTTTGGAGGAGTAGGGGGAGGTTCCTGGTGGATATCTTGTTGTGGATGTGATTTGCTAGAGCATCACAAAGGTCCTTTGGCTGTCACGGGCTGTTGGGCATGCAAACTCTCTGACGATGGTGAAGAGTTCCTTAGTGTGGTTGGCGGTAGCCTCGATGCGGACTGAAAGTGTGTCCTTTTTTGCGTATTTTAGTTGTTGGTGGTATTGGTTGAGGGCCGAATTGAAGGTGGCTCGGTCTGAGTCATCTCAGATGGTGCACCATCTTCTTTCTAGTTGTTTGCAGTTGCGTTTCATTGTGCTGAGGTCTGGAGTGTACCAGCCGGTTTGTTTGGTGAATCTGCGAGTTTTAGCTGCTTTGATGGGGACAACTTTGTCAGCAGCGTTAGTGATCCAGGTGTTGAAGCTCTAAATCTGCTTGCTTAATGTTGGTTGCGGCATGGGCTGGGTGGTGTTGAGGGTGTCCGTCCATTGCTTTCTTGTTACTTTGCTCCAGCTGTGGAAGGAGGTGCTGGGAGGGTTGGGACGGTGCAAGGTGGTCCTGTCATGGTGAAGTGGACGATGGAGAGGTCGGTCCAGGTGAGCTCTGTGGTATGGCTGTATTTGACTCTGTTGGTGGACGTGAAGATAGGGTCCAGTGTGTGCCCTGTCTGTGTTTGGGGTCTGTGACCAACTGGGTGAGGTAGATGTTGTCCATTGGTTCCAGGAGGTTGGTGGAATTCATGTTTGTGGGGTCGTCCAGAGGGAAGTTGAGGTTTCCGAGGATGATGTAGTGCTTGGTTTGATGGTGAGTGGGGTGTTGAAGTCTGTGATGGTGTTGCAAAGGCCGGTTCGTGGTCCTGGTGGTCTGTAGGTGAGGGTGCCTATGATGGGTGGTTTTTCAGTGGTGTGGAGTTGGAAATTCAGGTGTTCCATGATCTGCGTGATTTTGTCTTCTGTGGTGGTGCAGCGGATTGATTTTGTGGGGTGATGACAATGCCACCTCTGTGTGTGTTGGTGTGGTTAAAATGTTTCATCTTGTAGCCTTTGGGCACTGCGGTGGCGATGTCGGGGTTGGAAGAGGGCTCGAGCCATGTCTCTGTGATGAAAGTTACGTTGGGGGCGAGGGTGGAGATGCTGTCCCAGACTTCGGTGGTGTGTTTGGAGATCAATATGGTGTTGATCAGGAGGCATTAGAGTTGTTCTGGGGTGCTGAAGGCCGGCGGTTTGGGAGCGGTGCAGTTATCTGTGAGAACAGGCAGTCCTACGTTGCAAGTGATCTGACATCGGTGACAGGTGAGCAGTCCTGCTGTGTAATTAGGAGAAGCCAGGCAGCATTTGTTGCGGCGACCAGAGTCTCGAGCTTGAAGAACTGCGTAGGTGTACCTGTGGGTAGCCGGAGGGCCTGGGTTCCTGGCACTAGGCGCAGTCCAGGTAAAGACAGGCACAGACGGCTCATCTGCGCTGCGGCCTCCATTAAGTAGGTCCTGGGAGGTGTGTTGGGGAACCGGATGGCGGGAGGCGGGAAAACAGTGAGTGAGACAATGGTGACCAGCAATGAACCTGGAGCTAAAAGGGCTGACAACACTGGAACTTAAAAGGGCTGCACTAGCAACAAAAACTGGCTGCCTGACCAGGCTGGCTGCCAAGGCTCACTCCCAAGGGCAGGTGCAGCCTAGCAGAAGCCAGGTGGGAGAAAGAGGCGACTGGCAGCGGGGGGAGCTGGTGAGGACCTGCCTCAGGCAGCACAGGATATTGGCCAAAATGGGCCTGTCAGTGCTCACATCAGTGCATCCCTAAAACCAATGAAAAGCCACACAGTGCAACAGGGGCAGGATCCCCAGCACTATCCCAGCTTCTTTTAAGCTTGTGCTTCCAGTCCTATCAAGAAGCTGCTAGAGGTATTGAGATCGGTCTTCCTGTTTTCAATCCCGCCCTTCCTCCTCCATCTGGCTCCTTGTTGGGAATCATGGCTTGCTGGTTAAAAAAGCCAAGCACGAGCTTCCTGCTTCCCTGCTGCCATAGAGCCTCTGAGTTGCCAGCTATGTAAGAAAGGTAAGTGAAACAAAAATGTTATTTTTCTATGCATGTGTGTATGTTTGTGTGTGATTGAACGTGAATGGGATTGACTGAAAGAGTGTGTGTGTGTTTGAGAGTGTCAATGGGAGTGAAAGAAGTGAGAATCAGAGTTTGGGAGTGTGTTTGAATAGGTGAAAGTGAGAATGAGAGAGTGAGTGAAAAAGTATGAGTTTGTTAGAACGAGTGATTGGAGGTTCTGAGAGGAAGTGGAAGTGAGTCGTTGGTGTAGCTATCAATGGTGCAGCAGGTACGGTGCACCAGGGACCAGAGTTAGTGAATGTGTGTAATTGTGTTAGTAAGTGAGAATGAGAACCAGTGAGTATGAGTATGTTTGTGTGTGAGTCACAGTGAGTGAGAGTAAGTATGAGTGAAAATGAGATTGTGAGTGAAGGGAAAGAGACATTTTCCCAGATTATCAAAACTTTCACACAATGCAGTGCAGGAGAGAGAGAGCAGGAAAGCGACATATCTACAAAGATATGGCACCATTCTGCTCTCTCTGTAGCGCTGGCACATAGTTGAGCTGCAGAGCGCCATTCACACACCTTTGCACCATAGTTCAACGGTGTATGCGTGAGTCTAGCATAGGTTTTGTCCTGGACATTTGCCCTTCCAATACAAAAGCCTATGCTTTGATTAGCTTTAAAACTTTTCTTAGTTTGGGATGTATGCTGTACAGTGTAGTACAGATGCAAAATGGGAATGGAGAAATAAAAGCATTTCTCTTTTTAAACACCGCTTTCAACTGGTGTTTATTTTTGGTACAAAACACTGTCTACTATTGTTAGTTGATAGGGTTTTGAATTAAAAACCATGGATCGTGGCATGTGAACACCCATGTACCTACCATGGACCCCTCCCTTTAACTCAGAGTAACACAAAACAGAGCTTTTCGTTGCTTTGTGTTTCTTTCAGGCAACTTTCCAGTAAAAAACAGGTTTTGTGCTGGAAAGTAAATTAAAAAAACATTTTGCACAGGATTGCGTCACTTTTGTGAGTCAAACCCAGTGCAAAATATTTGTTAATCTAGGTCTAAGTGAGTATGATTGAACCTATTTTTTTGTTTAATGGGGTGAACTCCTGGGTGGTATTACGCTCACCACTTTCAAAGATCACCAGCTGCCACTGACGCCAATACTAACTGACAAGATGTGGCCTAATGGTCTGAACTGCTGACTTTGGAACTGGGAAATGAGGTTTGACTCCCAGCGTAAACTCAACATCCTGTGATCCTGGACAAATCACTTAATCTCCTTGTGTCTAAAAAAATATAATCTGATTTTATGTAATGTAATTTGGTGCTCACGTAAAGCACTCTAATGCTTAAGGGCTGGGTTTGCTCTATATATCTGCACAAATAAAAAACGAAAGGCAGCCAGGAACATTTTACCCAGAGGACTATACCCACCTCCACTCCTATTTTGCCAACATCATTTTGCATGTTATGTTTTAGTCAGTACTTGGCATTTTTAGAACCAAAACCACAACCCTCTCATCCCCCCCCACTACCTCTCACCCTCAGCCCCCAATGAAAGATGCTATCGGATATAAAGTCCGGACTGACAGTGGTCACTGCATTTAAAAAGCAAAAAACTCTTTATTCTCTTTCTAGCATTTATTTTGCACTTATTACCCCTCACATGAGTAGCATGCACTATATAAAGGCAATTGCAAATCAAGAAAATTAGCGATTTCTTCCAGATACCAGAGATTGCCTTTGAAGTGCAGATGCGGTCTCACATACCAGCGTTAATGGGCAAGCATTGTTCCCCTTTACTAATGGTGCTCAGTAAAGCACACTGCCTTGCACAATTAGAAGCCCCACTGTGGAGCTTTTGTCCTAGGCCTTGAGAGTCACCTGTGGCCCCCATCGCCTCTTTTGAGGACACTGCAGCAGAAAGAAAAGCTGAATATGTTCACTTTGAGGCTCTCTCCTCCTCTTTCCCTGGAACAGACCCCCACACAGCTCCAGCCCGAGCTCCTGCACACGACGGCGGGCGGAGGAGCTATGGCCCTTTCAGCCCAATGGGCATTGCGCACCTGCCTAGCTAGCAGGTTCCATCCCACTATACCCAGGGGTTTAAGTGGGATGAAAAAACTGGGGGGGGGGCTCTCAAAGGTGCGTGGACAATGTAATTAAGGGCGTGGCTTGAAACATTTGAGCTAAAAATCTGTGTTTAGCATAGTGTGCCGCCTGACTAGTATTTTGCCTCTTCTGTCATTGTATCCAGATATACAATACAACACATAACATTACACCTACAGCAAGCCAGGACTATTGGCTTTGTCAATGGTTGTTTGTTACATAAGATAAATAAGCAACAACTTTGGCTTCGTTGTGTATAATATTGAAAATGCTTCAATTCTGAAATGATGAGACTGTGCAAGAACTATAACGAGTCTCTGAAGTTACATCACAGGCAGTGAAGGGTGGCACTGCTGCAGAGTTCGGATTTTTTTCACCCTGAGGGTGAGGGCAAAAATGGAGAGCCCGATAGGGACCCGTCTCGGCACCTGCTTTTTAGAACAGCCGGTGCTGGCAACCGACAGGACCCGGCCCACTTAAAGCCCTTACTATATACCTAGCTTATTAACAGAAGCAACCGACTGCTCGGGTTCTGCTCATAGCCAACCGTAGGTGTTTGTTTGTTTTTTCAAACCAGAAATAAGAAAATGAACCCCAGCGCAGACATGTATGCTTCGAAAGACTGCAGGGCATACGAATGCTACACAGAAAACCTGACCACGGGCAATCAGCACCGCAAATCCTATAAGCGCAACTTCGAACAAGAATCATTGTGCTTGACGCATAAAGAAAGGGCTCTGAGGAAAGACCTTCGGCGAACCACTGGCCACGCGCGCAGCAGAGACCCCCTGCCTCTCTTTATGTGGTCACTGCATTGATTTCATGGGAGTGTTGGGCTACTGTTCAGGGCTGCAGACGGCCTCAGAGAGCCACTCATGCGGAACCTGTCAGTCAAGAAAAATCTGCCTGCCCTTAAACATGTAGGGAAACACTTTTGGACATGCCGAGCTAATTGGCACAGGGGAGCAGGTCTGGGCGGCTGCGTCATGTCAAACGTTGGCGTATTTCTGCATGGCTCCCTGATGCTTTAGGCTCACAGCTAGATAAATAGCACCCGGAAGTAAGTCGTTTGTTAGCGGCAGTGCCTAATAACTGCGAGCCGAGCGAGCAAAATAGGGGGCAGCGGGCTAGTTGTACTTTCTCGCCCTTCTGCGCAAATCGTAAGTTTATAATGCTCAATAATTAAATAACCTACCTTATATCAAACTTTCCAAGTTCATACACAAAGGCAAAGATTGAGGACACACCCGCGTCAACAATTTTGACATCTTTATGGAACATGTAACATGGAGTAAAATAGGTTTGCTCCTTTTGAGTGAATATTTTTCCAATTCCATTGTCTCCACGCCGTGCTAATGTTCCAGTACACAGGCATAGGTGTTTTCGCTTAGCCAAAATGCGTGTTTTGTTTTCCTAGATTTCCATGCCTACGCTGCCAGGTCTCCTCTCTATTTTAGATAGTGATTTGTGACATGGATGGCATTCTCTACATGCATTTTGTGTGGTTTAGTATGCATGCGGCATGTGCTGTTGTGCGAGGGGGTAGAGGAACAATACACACTCAACCAGGAAAATGTAAGATAGACCCTGTTTCAGGCGATTTCAATATAGAGTCACTCTATTCCGGGTACACAATTTCTCTCCAGCCTCTCACTGGACATTTGTCAAAAAAGGACTGTCTGGAATACAAGCAGAACGATTAACAATAAATAGCTAACACCCACCAACACTCCTAGAGCATACATCGAGGCCAGACACCTTCAGACACTGTCGCATATCCCAATTTTCGATCAAATATACTCTCCTCACTTACAAACAATTTTACATTTGTCTTGACAATCATGCTAAAGTTTCTCTAATGAAAAGAGCATCGTGTAGTTTTTCTACAACTTCCACATGCACAGAGAAGTAACACCCTATTTTTTTTGGGTTGAAGCCTAGGTTTGCTAACATCTTGGGGACATTCGAAAAGATTTTTGGGTAATGCATTCCGCTCATTGCTTACCATTACTTTGGGGTTTGTAACTCAGATTTGCTTGCTTTCTATTTGCTGGCTTTGTTTGTTGTATACTGTCCAGCTTGAGTTCATCTCTTCCATGGCCCACACCATATTTACTGTACCCTATACTGTGTCATTATACTCTACTTTGCAACCCTCAATGCCACTGCATCCTGCACCAATACACTCTATACCACTGCACTCTACACAGCTGTACCACCCTACTCTATGCCACTCCACACCACTGCACTCTACGCCACGCTACTCTGCATCGCTTGACTCTACACCATTACACCATTCTACTCGATGTCACTGAACACCAATGCATTCTATGCCACTACACTCTATGCCACTGCAATCTATGCCACTACACTCTACGCCACTCTACTCTGTATTACTCCACTCTTCGCCATTCTCCTGCATGCAACACCATTGCACTGAACACCACTGCACTATACGCCACTGCACTCTACACTAATCCACTATACGGCAAACTAATTTACTATGCATCACTGCACTCTGACACTGCATTCTACGTCACATCAAACTTTACCTTTCTACTCTGCACCACTCTACTGTATGCCAATGCACTCTACCCCACTCTAGTATGAACCACTGCACTCTACACCACTCCAGTCTAGGCCACCCCACTCTCCGTCACTCTACTCTGCAACACTGCATTCTATACAACTAAACTCTCTGCCAATGCACTTTACTTTGCACCACTCCACTCTACGCCAGTGCACTCTACGCCACTGCACTCTACCCTCCACCACTCCACTTTACCGTGCACAATTCCACTCCATGCCACTTCACTCTACTCTGAGACAATCTGCTCTACACCCCTGCACTTTATGTCTGTAAGGGCTCACGTGGGTTTACTGCAGGGACAGCATGGATGAACACGAGGCTAGACCCCAACTTCCGTCACCCACCTCCTTCTCCCAACTAGTCAAAGCAAAAGAGGGAAGGTGGGGAGGAAGGGAAACAAAACAAGGGAAGGAAGAAGGGGTAGACGTCCTCTGGATCTTCCGAGAGAGTCTTCTAGAACCCTAAAAGAGAAAGCACAAGGTGAGTACTAAATATAAACACAAGCAAGCTAGCTAGCTATATACCCAAACCTTATTCCTAGGGGATACCTTGGATGAAAGAAGCTGATATGTACGAAGAAACAGGGAAGAGTCAGGGAACGGCGGGCAGGGCTCTCTGCTCCGTGTGCAAGCACGGGTGCCGTAGAGGCGGCATGCGCAACAGACCCTGACAGTACAATCCCCCCCCAAGATCCCCCATAACAGGCTTGAGTTTGGGTGGATATTGGCGATAGAAAAAGCGAATGAAATGCGGAGCATGCACATTAGAAGCCGGTTCCCATGACCATTCATCACACCCGTAGCCTTCCAGGGAATCAGGTATTGCAACCGACGACGCACCCTACGGGAGTCCACGATATATGCCGCCTCATACTCGGGACCATCATCAATCAAAACAGGGGGAGGTTGTACAAGAACAACAGTACCAGGGGTGACAGGCTTCAATAAAGATACATGAAATACAGGATGTAGCCGCAAGGAAGCAGACAATTCAAGCTTCAGAGTAACAGGGTTCACTACTTTGGTAACAACATAAGGACCAAAAAAGTGAGGCTTGAATTTGGTCGTACCCTTAAGCTGGATGTTCTGAATGGACAACCGTACCCTATCTCCTACAGCATAAACGGGTGGATGTCGACGATGCCGGTCTGCTCCTTCCTTATACTTTTTTTTTTACTCTTCTAAAGATTTTTTAGCGGAAGCATGAATATTCTGGAGGGGAGATATACCAAATCCTGAGCAGCTGGAGAAGTAGAAGGTGTTAAAGGCGAGACCAGACCACAACGAGGGTGAAACCCACAAGTACAAAAAAAGGTGAAACCCCAATAGACACATGATCACTTTTATTACATGCAAACTCTGCAGTCCATAAGACCGAGTCCCAATCCTTCTCTCCATGTAGGCGGTGACACCACAAATATTGCTCAAGACACTGGTTGACCCTTTATGTCTTGCCATCGGTCTGAGGGTGGTGAGCCATAGAGGGACGTACATCTATCCCCATCATGCTATTCAGCCCTTTCCAGAAACGGGACACGAATTGAGGGCCCCTGTCTGATGCAATGAAGGATGGTAAGCCATGAAGAAGCACTATCTGTTAGAGAAACACAGAAGCTAGTTCTTTGGAGGTAGGTAGTTTCTTCAAGGGTATAAAATGGGACATCTTGGATTGCATATTGACAACGACAAATATAACATTATGCCCTTGTTTAGTAGGAGGCAGTTCTACAATAAAGTCCATAGAAATGGAGTGCCACGGGGTTTGGGGTGTAGGTAGAGGAGTTAAGAGACCGACTGGTACTTGGTGGGTGCTTTTGCTTTGTGCACAGATATAGCAATCTCATACATATAAATGGGCATCTTGGTTCATGGATGGCCACCAAAAATACTTTTTGAGCAGGGCAAGGGTTTTTTGTATCCAGGGTGGCCTGCTAGAGCATGTGTATGACACCAACCCAGTGCTTGTTCCTGAAGAGATTGAGTAGGGAGAACTAAACCACCTTGAACAAAGACAAAGTTGTTCCTCCTGACCCCGTAGTGTTTAGTTTCAATGTTCCTTAGTTCATCTGATTTGGGTGCAAGGGCCACTTCTTTCAGAAATGATTCTTCTGAGAAGGTACCCCCTAATACATGATCAGGATTCAAGATGAAAGGAGAGTCTTGTGCACTCAGTGTGTCAGGGAAGTCATAGCCAAAAGGGGATAGGGCATCTGCCATGCTATGTTTGGTGCCAGCCTGAAACTGGATGACGTAATCAAAATCAATTAAAAAATGGGTTCATCTCAACTGTCTCATAGATAAGGCCTTGGCGACCTTCAAGAACTGCAAATTTCTGTGATCAGTGATGATAGTTACAGTGTGCAAAGCCCCAAGCAGATACTGACACCATTCTTCGAAGGCCCTTTTTTAATGCCAGTAAGTCCCTATCCCTTACCGAGTAGTTTACTTCAGCAGGAGTCAGCTTATGGGAATAGTACGCTATGGGATGTAGATGTCCTGTCTGTCTCTCTCTCTGAGACAGCACTCCTCCTATAGCAACCTGGGAGGCATCTGTTTCCAATAGAAATGGCTGTGAAGTGTCAGATGCGCCAGAAAAACGGCGGTAATAAAGGCCTCTTTTAAACAGGTAAAAGCCTTTTCAGCATCAGGTGTCCAACTGAATGTCATCGCTTTCTTCAAGAGTCTGGTGATGGGAGTTGTAAGTGCTGCAAATCCTTGTATGAATCGCCTATAAAAATTTGTCGAAGCCCAGAAAGCTCTGCACTTCCCTTATGGACCAAGGAGAGGGCCACTTAGTGATGGCAGCAACCTTTTGGGGATCCATAGTCACCCTTTGTGCTGATAAGACAAAACCTAAGAAGGTGACTTCAGGGACATGAAACCCACATTTGTCTAGTTTAACATACAGGTGATTATTTCTGAGACGGGTTAGGACAATCTTTACATGTCTGACATGGTCTTCCACGGAGGAAGAGTAGAACAGGATATCATCGATGTAAGCAATGGTGTTTAAATCCAAGGTCTCTCTTAATACGTAATCGATAAAGAATTGGAAGGCTGTGGGGGCGTTGCAAAGCCCAAAGGGCATTACTAAGTACTCGTACAGCTCAAACTTTGTTTGAAAGGCCGTCTTCCATTCATCTCCTGCTCTTACTCGAACCAAGTGATGCGCACCTCTCAAATCCAACTTAGTGAATATAGAGTCTGTTTTGGCTTGGTCGAGCAGAGTTTGTATCAGAGGCAAAGAATATAGTTTTTTCATAGTTATCTTGAAAACAAGGAGAGGGGACTCTCAAGGCCAAAAGGCTGGAGTACCCAGGAATACAAGTATAAAAGTATATGTGCCTTTTGGCTATTGGTCAACAATTACTGTCCTCTCAATCCTCAAACACACTCACATTTACACTTCACTGTCCCCCTCAATACTGGGTCTGTAAGAAGCACTTGTCATGAAACAAAACTGGTAAAATAAATCTGTATTTTAATAATCAATGTAAATTCATCCACAGTATTTTTTATGTGACACAATAAATCATACACATAAAAATCATATACAATTTAAAATGATAAAATCACCACACACTTTATCACAATTGTTTAAAAAAACACTTTTCATGCCATAAAAAGGAGAACGGTAATCGACAAGCAATGTGTCATACATCTGTCAATTTGGATTTGTCAAAGGCAGTGTCAGACATAAATCACTGATCCCTGTCTTTCCCTAACTGCACCAAATTTAACACTTTGAAAACAACAGGCGTCGACGCAAAGACGAGGTGGGCTTCAGTTCAAGTTCATGTTAGTGGCCGGAAACAATCTCGGTCGCTCTCTTATCTGGAACTGCATTCATTCCATGTGGGTGTAAGTCCATCTATCGCGTTTTCTTATGATTCAAAAGGGGCGAGCATATCACTTAAAGTGGGAGAAAAGACGAAAGATGGAGGAACAAACACGCGACCCCGACATACGACAATCAAGGGAGATGACAAATGATATGCTCGCCCATTTTGAATCATAAGAAAACGCGATAGATGGACTTACATCCACATGGAATGAATGCAGTTCCAGATAAGAGAGCGACCGAGATTGTTTCCGGCCACTAACATGAACTTGAACTGAAGCCCACCCCGTCTTTGCGTCCTATGATAAGCATTAAGCAAATTTTGCAAGCCTCCAACCATCCGCCAAGATATCTAGAAGTACTCCGATGTAGGAGATATTCTTGCCGCAGTACGGTTGTACCGGTGAATTCGACATCGTAGTTGAACACTTATACACACAAGGAGAAAATAGCTTGAGTCCTGAGGAAGGTGGTTCTATGTGAAGTTTTCACCACCGAAACGCGTCGACGCCTGTTGTTTTCAAAGTGTTAAATTTGGTGCAGTTAGGGAAAGACAGGGATCAGTGATTTATGTCTGACACTGCCTTTGACAAATCCAAATTGACAGATGTATGACACATTGCTTGTCGATTACCGTTCTCCTTTTTATGGCATGAAAAGTGTTTTTTGAAACAATTGTGATAAAGTGTGTGGTGATTTTATCATTTTAAATTGTATATGATTTGTATGTGTATGATTTATTGTGTCACATAAAAAATACTGTGGATGAATTTACATTGATTATTAAAATACAGATTTATTTTACCAGTTTTGTTTCATGACAAGTGCTTCTTACAGACCCAGTATTGAGGGGGACAGTGAAGTGTAAATGTGAGTGTGTTTGAGGATTGAGAGGACAGTAATTGTTGACCAATAGCCAAAAGGCACATATACTTTTATACTTATTTTCATAGTTATGCCATAAAGTGCTCTGTAGTCGATGCAACATCTAAGACCCCCTTCCCGTTCTGGTATGAAAAAAAGATGGGAGGACGCTGAAGATCAAGAAGGGCGAATGAATCCTTTTTGCAGTATGTCGTCCAAGTACTCCCTCAAATAAATTTTCTCTTTTTCAGTCAAGGCATATATCCGACTACACAGGATTTCGGCAGCGGGTACCAGGCCTATACGACAGTCATACGACCGATGGGGTAGCAGAGCAGAGGCTTTCTCTTGGTCGAACACGTCTTTGAACTCCTCATAACAGTCCGGTACTACAGGTACTGTACAGTCGGTACTACTAGCCACCTGTTGCAGTGTTATAAAAGGCTCCAGACAATGGTTCTTACAGTAGTCTGAAGCGGAATCTATGGCATTGTTTTCCCACTTAATGTTAGGGTTATGTTTCATCAACCAGGGGAAACCAATGATAGCTTGGAACTGTGGTGAGGAGATAATATTGAAATGAATGGTTTCATGGTGTTGGTCTAAAAGTTACACGTGTAACTGTATGGTAGTATGTGTTATAGGCCCAGACTTCATATGACTTCCGTCAATGGTCTTAACAATGTCCACAGTACTTTTTGATTCTGTAGGGATACACATGTTCTCTACCCAGGCTGAATCTATAAAGTTTCCTGTGGCACCTGAATCGAGCATAAATTGAACGTCAATGCTTTGATCACCCCAACTGAGCTGCGCAGAGAGAAAAAAAGTGTTGTAAAAGGTAAGAAGTAGGTCCTAACCCTACCACGTGGGAGATCGGTAAGCCTGTCCACCTGAGGCGATTCGTCTCCACAATGCTCAGGTGAATCAGTTTCCCGACTCCATACGTTTCTGGGGTTTAACTCGACAGTCCCTCAAAAAGTGCCCTGATTTGCCATAGTAAAGACACAGATTGTTGGCCCGTCGTCTCTGCCTCTCTTCTTGACTTAGAGGCCCTTTAATGCTGCCTATTTGCATGGGTTCTGAATCCTCAACGGGTTTCTCCGTTTCTGGTTTCCTTTATCTGACAGCAAGGAGTCAGTGCGTCCTTTCTCCCTTTTTCTCCCTTTTTCTCTCATGTAGGCGGTGATCTAACTTTACAACCAAATCAATTAATGCATCACAGGATTCTGGAGGGTCAACCACCTGTGCCAGCATGTCTCTTAGTTCATCCCTTAAGCCTTTGTAAAAGAGAGCACTATGTTTGGCTTCTGGCCAACCAGCTTCGGCCACCAACCTATTAAAACAGGAAACGTAAGACATAAGATCCTTAGATTCTTGTTTAAGGTTTAACAACTCAGTATCCACAGACTGCATGAAAGAATGTCTGTTGAATAAACGTCTTAACTCCTCCTTGAAAGCTCGGTAATCATACAACAGGTAAGATAAAACAAAAGCCACCTTGGATTGTTCAGTGTGGAAGCAGGAATCCTTGCACATAAAGTGCATCTAGCACTTATTGATAAAAGTGGCAAACTTAGCTGGATCACCCATAATTCTTTATGGGGGTGCTAAAGGGATAGAAGAAGGTGTTGTGATGTGATATACGGGAGGAGTAGTGCTCGAAAGTGGGGGAGAGGAGGCAAACATGGAAGCGTAGGAGCCTGAAGGGTGCACAGTCCAAGAGGCTTGCTGCAGGGAATCGACTCTAAGAGACAGGGCCTGAGTTTCCTTCTGTAGGTTCCCTATCAAACTCACCACATCTGCTAACGTTATCGGATGTTCCTCCATGATGCCCGGGCAGCAAAGTAAACGTGGGCTTCGCGTTCTGTAAGGGCTCACATGGGTTTACTGCAGGGACGGCATGGATGAACACAAGGCTAGACCCTAACTTCCCTCACCCGTCTCCTTCACCCAACTAGTCAAAGCAAAAGAGGAAAGGTGGGGAAGAAGGAAAACAAAACAAGTGAAGGAAGAAGGAGTAGACGTCCGCTGTATCTTCCTAGAGAGTCTTCTAGAACCCTAAAGGAGAAAGCACAAGGTGAGTACTAAATATAACCACAAGCAAGCTAGATATAAACCCCACCTTATTCCTAAGGAATACCTTGGATGGAAGAAGCTGATATGTACAAAGGACCAGCTCCCAGGGACGAAAGAACACCCACACTATCTAGAACAGGGTTACTCATAGTACGGCCCGCGGGCCGCCAGCGGCCCGGCAAGCCTTCCTCGGCGGCCCGCAGACCTTGCAGACATCCTACATGTGTTTAAAAAAAAAAAAATAGTGTAAACACTGCCGGTTGCAGTAACCCGAACTCTGAGACTCTGCCCTGTGAGGGCCGGGGGATTCCAGTGATTGTCAAAGAGGAGATGCAGGGGCCTAAGAGGTGAAATACAACAAAGCTTTATTAACATGTAAATGGTCTTTTAAAGACCTGTGAAGTACTCGGGTGCGGTGCGGCTGTGTGTGAGTGCTGGGAAGCTGTCTCAGGGGGGCTGTGTGTGCGCGCTGGGAAGCTGTCTCAGCCCAGGCTGAGGGCTGACACACACACGGGTGAGATGACAGAGGGTGACGGAGAGAGGGAGAGGGAGACAGAGGGAGAGGGAGGGAGACAGAGGGAGGGAGAGAGACAGGGAGAGAGACAGGGAGAGATAGAGGGAGGGAGACAGAGAGAGAGAGAGAGAGAGAGAGAGAGAGAGAGAGATGTAGGGAGGGAGACAGAGGGAGGGAGACGGAGGGAGGGAGATGGAGGGAGGGAGATGGAGGGGGATGGAAGGAGGGAGAGGGAGGGAGGGAGAGGGAGGGAGGGAGAGAGAGGGAGACAGAGGGAGAGGGAGACGGAGGGAGACAGGGAGGGAGGGAGACGGACGGAGACAGACGGAGGGAGATGGAGGGAGGGAGACAGGGAGGGAGAGAGACAGGGAGGGAGGGAGGGAGACGGAGGGAGGGAGACGGAGGCAGGGAGATGGAGGCAGGGAGACGTACAGAGGGAGAGGGAGACAGAGGGAGAGAGACAGAGGGAGAGGGAGGGAGACAGAGGGAGAGAGACAGAGGGAGGGAGACAGAGGGAGGGAGAGAGACAGAGGGAGAGAGACAGAGGAGGAAGAGACAGAGGGAGACAGAGGGAGGGAGATGGAGGGAGGGAGATGGAGGGAGACAGAGAGAGGGAGACAGAGGGAGGGAGACGGAGGGAGGGAGGGAGACGGTGGGAGGGAGGGGGAGGGAGGGGGAGGGAGACAGAGGGAAGAGACAGAGGGAAAGAGAGGGAGATGGAGGGAGGGAGAGGGAGGGAGACGGAGGGAGGGAGAGAGAGAGGGAGGGAGAGGGAGGGAGGGAGATGGAGGGAGGGAGTCAGAGGGAGAGAGATGGAGGCGGACGGAAGGAGGGAGAGGGAGGAAGGGAGAGGGAGAGAGAGAGAGGGAGGGACGGAGACGAAGGGAAACCGGGAGGGAGGGAGACAGAGGGAGAGGGAGGGAGACGGAGGGAGACAGGGAGGGAGGGAGGAAGACGGAGGGAGACAGAGGGAGGGAGATGGAGGGAGGGAGACAGAGGGAGACAGGGAGGAAGAGAGACAGGGAGGGAGACGGAGGGAGGGAGACGGAGGGAGGGAGACGGAGGGAGAGCGACGGAGGGAGAGACAGGGGGAGAGACAAGGAGAGAGAGAGGGAGAGAGACAGGGGGAGAGACAGGGGGAGAGACAGGGGGAGATAGACAGGGGGAGAGAGACAGGGGGAGGGAGGGAGGGGGAGGGAGAGGGAAGGAGAGAGAGGGAGGGGAGAGGGAGAGAGAGAGAGAGATCTGTGTATGCTGGGTCTGGTGGCTCAGTGGACGAAGGCGTCTGCTGCAGGGACCTGTGTTCAACCTCATGGTCACAATTGTTTTTCGCTTTAGCCCTGCCCCTCCCCCTCTGACCCCGCCCCCACCGGTGCAGCCCTCGGCCACAAACCACACTGTAAATTTGGCCCCGAGAGAATGTTTGTGAGTACCCATGATCTAGAAGGACGGACAGGGGTCAATAAGTAATAGGACTGCAGTAGTTAGCATGTGAAACAAGAGAGAAAGATAGGGTACTGACCGAGGTTAGAATCACCATAGGTATGGAGGACCCCTTAAGTAAAACAAAAAATATATCCTATACGCAGGGGAAAAAACCCAAAACTCATTTCCCTAAGCAGGAGGAGGTACGGGGCAAAAAAGGGGAAAAAACAGGGGTCTAAACTTATGCAACTAGTACCGACAAGAACTGGACTCTTTTATAATGCCAATATGTCTTCTTTCTTTAGAGTGAGTGGAAAACAAAAGAATCGCCAGAAATGCTCAAAGGAACACAGGTCCATCAGATAAGTACTGTTCCTCTATCCAAAAATAAGGCTGGTATAATTAAAAAAGAAACAAAGATACTGCGATGCTTTAAAACCCTTTGCCTAATACTATGTCTTGCAGAACCAGGAAGCCAAGGGTTAAATCTGACTGGAGCTCCCAAGCAACAAAGTAACCTGACCGGAGAAGAGCAGCAAACAACCAGCCCCGGAAGAACAACCGAGGACCCCGGAAGCGGAAGAGCACACAGGAAGACAACAGCAACACAAGCAACCGGCAACGAGAGCCGGAGATCAAAGACTGAAACAGGTAAGCTGGGAAAATGTTGAAAGCGGTTTAAGGCCAGGCGGGATCCGAACTGCAATGCGAAGTACGCTACCAGCGTGGATCCCGTCCTTAAGTATCCCTCAAGCGCCGTCCCGGCTGCTGACAGGGAACGGCGGGCGAGGCTCTCTGCTCCGTGTGCAAGCCAGGGCACCGTTAGAAGCGGCGCGCGCCACGGAGCCTGACAGTGTCACTGCACGCTATGCCACTCTACTCCCCTCTGTACTACTACAACCTACACTGCACCACTCTACTCTGCTCTACACCACTGTACTCTACACCACTGTGCTCTATGCCACTCTAAACCACTGTACTCTATACCACTACACACTACACCGCTTTACTCAAAACCAGTGCACTCGCCGCCACTCCACTCTATGCCAACTACTCTGCACGACTGCTGTGGTACTTTGAAATCTGGGACCGCGCAGGAGGCAGGGCCCTACCCCTGTCTATTCCGGTATTAGCGAACCGCGAATGGGCAATGCGGTATGTACAAGTGCCTTGTGTAACGTTTTAGCTATGAATGCACTGTGTATACAATATTATACATCGACTACGTGGGTTCCATCTTAGAGCGGTGGACATCTTATGGTTGCCCTCACATAGGCTACACATTACAAACGAGTACGGGCCTTTAGAACACATGTACTTTCTGTTTGACTTCTCTGTGACCTGTGCAGCTTGGCTCCGCTGCCCCAGGTCAGTCCGGTCCCACGAGCTCCCCGTCCTACGGCCACCTGTGATTAGCATCAGGGTTTGACACACCATAAAGCCTTTTTCATCCCACACGAGCCTCCGGCTAATCTCTTTCACACCTGACTCTTCCTGCTTTATGGCTTGTTTTCCAAACAGGAGATGTTCGTGTTTATTGGGGCCTGTTGATATCTGATGTGGGATCTGAGCCTCGCTGGGTAAATAATTGTGGGCTGGCTTAACTGGAATGTAGGATGGTCATCATGACTCTGTCTTTTCGTTTGTAATGTATACATGTGAATGACCATACCATAAAACAAGGAATGTGTGCCTGAAGCATGATATTTTGTATTTAAGGAGAAGCTCGTTTCTGTAACTTTAAGCAGTCTCCTGAGAACATACATTGTGCTGTACTTCTCGGACACCTGTTATTGGTCTGCAGCCAATAAATCGATCTTTGACTTCACCCAGAAGACTCTGTGTTTCTGTAGGTCTGAAACAGGAAGAACCCGAAGTCTTAGGGTGTGTTCCCCTGCACCGCTGGGCTTAAAATTCCCAGTACTTCAGTTGGCGCCCAACTCGGGACGATTTCAGCGGTACCAGTCCAAGCCAGAGGTTCGTGAGGAGCTTCGTGTGGAAATTCCGGAGGAAGGCCGCCACTTCATCGACCCCTGCATGTCGACGTGGTCCAAAAGTCTTTTCTGCGAGGTTCTCCGCGTCCCGGCGGCTACGAAGGACTGCTGCCCTGATTAATCGCCCTGTTTTGGACCCTTGACGATTTTGGTAGAGCGAAACAATCGAGAGAGTCTTCTGGTGACGCCATCGATCATCGATATTCAGTTAAGTATAAGTGGAGCGTCTCCCAGTTTGTTTGGTATCCTTTGGGATTTTTGGTATCCTTCGGGATCATTTTGATTTGGAGCTTGCAAGTCCCAAAGCCAGAGGACTCGTGTATTCACGAGACTATCGTAATCGATAATCCTTTGACGTTTGAAACTAGACTAGTGAGCGAAGATGTCTGGTTCTAGTGTATTTGGTAATTGGTTTTGTTTGAGTTGCAGAAGGGATTTCCAGTTAGAGGATTCATGTCCGGTTCCTCCAATTGGAACTCCAACTCATGAGCTTTATGTAAAACATGGCGTGGGCCCCATTGCATATAATGAAGTATGGATCCGGTACACCAGAAAGGACGGTGTTTTAAAATGGCCCCAAAATGGTAGTTTCGATACAGATATCTTAGATAATTTGGAAGTGAAATTGTTTAAAAAGAAAGCTCGGCCGGCGATGTTTTATTCTTTCCGCCTATGGCGAAAGGAAGCCAAACAGAAGGAAATTAAGCTAGCGAAAAGGAATAAGAGAGAAAGAGGTATGTCAGTGATGCAAGCAGCTGTGCAATTTAAAGATAATGAGGAGGAACAAATGAATGAACAGTTACATAGACAGCGCAAACTAGGGATCGATAAATGTTACCCTGTTTTGTCACCCCTTGTGCAACATGAATGAAAAGAGAAAGAGAAAGATTCCCTAATGTCCCATTTGCTAAGTTCGCCACCCCCGTATGCGCAAAATGCCACAGCACCTCCACAGCCTGTAAATGTGCAGCCTCCAGTGAATATGCCACAAGCCTTCCCACAGCCGCCAGCTCCTCCTCAGCTGGCTCCTATCCCTGCAGTACAGCCCTCTCAAGGGCCGCCAGTTGTGTTACCTATTGTCCCCGCGCTTCCTGCGACTTTGCCTAGCACATCAGCTGCATCCCCTGGCGCTCCTTCTTACACTACCCAGGTACCTGTATCTGAATGCACTTTTCTTCCCTCTGTCTATCCCCCCGTTTTCGCCTCAACTTCTCCTTCAGCACGACAACGACTAGCTAATGTAGTTACTAGTTTAATGTCGCCTCTCTTTGGGTCATCTAGTGTGACTCCTGGTTTACAACGTAAGCAATTGCGTAGTCAGCTGCCTGGTCCTGACGAGAAAGAGGTGTTAGATCATCTGGCGCGTAGGTGGATTGGTTTCCCTTCACTCTATAATGTGGAATCAGTTGTTAACGTTTTCCATCAATGGGATGCCCCAAAACAGCGGTATGTCTTTGACAAAATGTGTGAATTCCTCTGTGGGGAATTGGAGGATCATGGTTCAAACCCCAACCCGCAGTAATTGTGTCGAGTACGGTTTGATTTTGAAACAGGTACAATCGTGGGTCCCAATGTAGATAAAGCAGTTGCGACTTTACTGTCCTTCAGGAATGGTGATTGTCAGCAATCATTGTTCGAACAGGAATTCCCTGTGGGGAAAAAGGGAAAAGCGCGACAATACCCTATGAGAGAAGTCCCTCTGGTATGGAAGGAAGCTGTTGTGGCTGATGCTGCTAATGGTATTGCTGCTATGCCAGCTCATTTTCAGCGTGTTTGGGTGCATGTCCCTTGGAAACGATCTGAAGTAATAGCGCTTAAGCAGACATTGCCTGACCCCCGTAAAAACCCTACAGGATATTATAAGGAGTTATCACAAACTGCAGAATCGTGTGTTATGAATCTGGCCGACATAGATATGTTATTCGGGAATGTTGTTCCACAGCCTTTATGGGGATCCATTCGTAATGTAGATCACGCTGCAGAATTGGGTAACACATGGGCTAATATCATTGCTGCAGATGCTGGCCAAGTTGGTGGTGCAAAGCCTGACCCTTTAGTAGCAGACCTCCCTGGTAGAATTATTACCTACATGAAAACTATAATGCCTGCGATGCGCGTAAATTGGGATAAACTATCCGCATGTAAGCAGAAGAAAGATGAGACAGTGTCCGATTTCTTTACAAGGTTTGAAGAAACGTTTATCGACCACAGTGGTCAAGACATGAGCACTGAAGGTGGCCAACGGTTATTTGTTGACAAATTTGTGCAGAATCTACTTCCCGAGTTGTGTAAAAAATTAAAAGATTCAGAAAGTTCTTGGGCTGTTTCCTCTTCAGCGCAAATACTGGCTACTGCACAGTATTATGAAAATAGAGATAAAGATGAGAAGGATAGAACAGATAAGAAAACGAAAGAACTGAAAACAACGGTCCTCTTGCAGCAGGCTTATCCGCCACGTGGAGGACAGAATAATTACAGGCAAACTCAAGGCATCTATCAGCAACCCCAACAATTTCAGAATAATCAGCAAATGAATTGGTATTATCAACCACGTATCCCTGTAGGTCCCAATCAATGTTCATATTGCAGAGAGGAAGGTCATTTCAAGTATAGTTGCCCTAAATTAATGCAGCGTACTAGTAATGCGTATGGCGCAAGAGGTAGAGGTGGTCAACAAGCTTCTAGAGGTAGAGGGCGTGGAAATGTTCCCCAGAACGCGCGTCCTCTTCCGCCTCAAAACACGATAAACAGCTTTGATCAGCAAGCCAACGCAACTGGTAATACAGCTCAGTACTATAATAATGATTATTATGCAGAAGACGACAATGTGGAAGGTAATGATTACTAGGACAGCCGTAGACAGAGAGAGGGAGTTGTTTCAGTGCCAGTGGATCAGAGCGGACCTTATGTTAAGGTAACTACAGCAAATGTAACGGAGCCCTTTCTGCTGGACACTGGTGCTGCAAAGAGTTCAATCATGCATTCAAAACTCCCTGGCGCGCCTTTGTCTGGCGAAATGAATGTTTCAGTAGGTTTTTCTGGCACCCCAGTTAGGAACCCGATTTCTAGTCCTATGCCACTTTCTGTTGGACCTTGCGAGCTAAAAGCACCCCTCATCCTAACGACAGGATGTGGTGAAAATCTGCTAGGATTAGATTTGTTGAAAAGATTGCATGCAGCGCTATACTGTTCTCCCTCAGGAGTACAACTTACATTAGGTAAGAAAGTGATTTCCCTAATGTATTTGTCTAAGAATGCAATGCCACCTGAATTATCATCCCTTCCGGATGTCCTTTGGGCTACTGGTCCCAATGATGTGGGTCTTTTAGAAATACCGCCATATGTGGTCACTTTAAAAGCCAATGTCAGATTGCCACGTATTCCCCAGTACAAGATCTCCAATGAAGGTCAGAAAGCGTTGTTAGCAATTGTCAGCGATTTGGTTAAAAAGGATGTAATTGAAGAGACAAGAGGCAACGTTTGCAATAGTCCTGTTTTACCTGTCTTAAAACGAACGTACCCTTCACAGCCACCTGTTTACAGATTTGTGATTGACCTTAGAGAGGTTAATAAGATTGTTGTGCCACAGTTTCCAGTTGTCCCTGACATAACTGCCTTGTTAACTATGATTCCAGCCTCCGCTGCATGGTTCTCAGTGATCGATTTGAAGAATGCTTTCTTTAGCATCCCAATTGCAGAGGAGAGCAGAGACATTTTTGGCTTCAGTTTAGGAGGTCGCAGCTTCCGCTTTAAACGCGCTCCACAGGGCTACTGTGAAAGTCCATCAATATACAGTCAGGCTTTAAAAGCGCAGCTTGATGCACTGGTTTTACCCAGTGGCGCTATCCTTATTCAGTACGTTGACGATTTGCTAATCGCTGCGGATACTGAAAAGATTTGTAAAGACGCTACATTGTCATTGTTGCGTCATTTGTCTGCCTTTCATCATAAAGTGTCCCTCTCAGAGATGCAATATTGTCGACAAGAAGTGACCTACTTAGGTCATCTCTTATCGAAGGAGGGAAGGAAACTGACCCCAGAAAGAATTCAAGCCATTGCACAATTAAGTGTGCCAAGAACACAGAGAGAAGTGCGTGCTTTCTTGGGCATTACTTCATACTGTAGGCATTGGATTCCGAATTTTTCTTTGCTGGCAAAACCTTTGTTAGCATTAACATGTAAAGACACACCGAATCCTATTCCATGGTCTGAAGAGTGTCAGAAAAGTTTTTTGGAATTGCGCAATGCATTATGTTCAGCTCCTGTGTTGGGTACCCCCGACTACAGCAAGCCTTTTACATTGTATGTTCACGAAAAGAACGGTTGCGCATTATCAGTGTTGACACAGCCTTTTGGCGACAGACCGCGTCCATGCGCATATTTTTCATCAACCTTGGATCCGGTAGCTAGGGCATTGCCAAGTTGTCTGAGAGCTACAGCCGCCGCAGCTATGTCTATTCGACAGACTGCTGGACTAGTGATGGATAATACATTGATTGTTATGGTTCCACATGCTGTGGACACATTGTTAAACAGGACCAAGACACAGCACTTAACTAGTGCGCGATTGTCTGGATATGAACTGACACTGTTGGCAAATCATATACACATAAAAAGATGCAACACGTTGAATCCAGCTACATTATTACCAATCCCAGCAGACCTAGATGAGATTGAGCAACATGATTGTCTGTTCAGAACAGAAGAAGAGACGAAAGGGAGAATAGATCTTAAAGATACTCCCCTGACTGAGTGTGATGGTACCTTATGGGTGGATGGTTCGTGTTTCAAGCTTCCGAATGGTGATACGACTGCTGCATATGCCATCACGACTTTGCACACGATTGTTGAAACTGCACGTGTGCCACAAAATTCGGCTCAAGCAGCAGAATTGATTGCCCTTACAAGAGCATGTGTGTTGTCTGAAGGAATGAAAGTGAACATATATACGGATAGCCAGTACGCCTTTGGCGTGGCTCATAGTTTTGGGCGATTGTGGAAAGAACGTGGGTTCCTGACTTCGCATGGAGCTAAGATTCAGAATGGCAAGTTGGTAAATGATCTCCTTGAGTCACTGACCCTACCGTTGCAAGTTGCGATTATGAAATGCAGTGCGCACAAGAAAATCACTGATGATGTTGGTCGTGGTAATGCGTTTGCTGATGAAATCGCGAAAGAAACAGCAAAAGATGTGAAAACTCGAATGTATGTTGCAGGCCCTGCAAGATGGGTTGGTGATGTTGGAATGTGTGAAAACACAATAGAGAGTGTGAAGTCCCTTCAGGCTGAAGCCACAGAGAACGAGTTGAGCAAGTGGAGAGAAAGTACGGGTAAATTGGATGAGAATGGTTGTTGGATTGATTTATCAGAACATCGGCGATGGTTGTTACCTGATGCATATGTGCTTCCAGTGGTTACTATGGCACATGGAATGGCACATATCAGTATGAAAGGAATCTGTAAGTTATTGACTCCAGTATGGCAGAATGCTGGAATTCCCAAGTGTGCAGAGAATGTGGTCAAGAATTGTATGGCATGTTTGAAGTACAACCCTGGTAGAGGAACCCCAACTCCAGCTGGTCATTTTGCACCTCCATCATATCCATTTGAGGTTTTGCAGATAGATTTTATCCACATGGAAAGGTGCAACAACTTGAAATATGTATTGGTTGTTGTTTGCGCTTTTTCAAAATGGATAGAAGCATATCCCCTAAAAGACAACACTGCTTTATCCACAGCCAAAGCCCTTGTGAAGGAATTTTTCCCAAGGTTTGGAATGCCAAGAATGGTGTGGAGTGATAATGGGAGTGAATTTGTGGGTCGAGTGATGAAGAATGTGTGTGAGGGGTCAGGGATAAAGCAAAAGTTCCACGCTGCAAATCACCCCCAATCAGCTGGATTAGTAGAGCGCTACAATGGCGCTCTAAAACTCAAACTGGCCAAAATCCAGGCGAGCTCCGGTCTTAAATGGCCTGACGCTCTGCCTCTAGCACTTCTGTCCACCAGAATGACCGTACACTCACGAGTGGGACTTAGCCCATACGAGGTTATTTTTGGCCGCCCGGCCAATATATGGGGTGTGCCAAGACCGATGAAATTCAGTGAAATCGAACATCCAGTACTGCTTGATTATTTGTACGAATTGACGGCTAAATTGCGTGTTTTACACCAACAGGTGCATGATACTCTCCCCCAGGCCTCTGAAGCTCCAGGACACCCTATCGACCCTGGCACGTGGGTTCTGGTGAAGAATTTCCAGCGGAAGAGCAACGAAGAGCCCCGTTGGATTGGCCCTCACCTCGTACTTCTGTCTACAAGATCAGCTGTTCGAGTAAAGGGGAAAAAGAATTGCATCCACGGCGCCCAGATCAAAAGGATCCCTTTGCCTCTGCCGTATAACCAGTGGGTCCAGGAGGGTATCACTGACTCTGAAACAGATACAGTACCTCATTTTGTGCCGTTCAGTGATGCACGCGTAAGAGGCACAGCTTCAGCACGAGAAAGTGACGATATTTTACAAGAAGCTGTGCCACCGTCAATTCGATTGGACACCACAGAGCCTGAACTCTTGTTTCAAGATCAGACAGTACCTGGCCGTTTCCACTACAACCTGAGACCAAGGCCTATGGACAAATAAAGATTCCCTTACCTTTTTGTTTTTGATATTATAGCTCTCCCATCTGAAGGACTTTCTTGATTTTTGTTTTTCGAACCACCATCCGGGTTCAGCCGCAGGGTCGGGGTGCCAAGACTTTGGGGTACAGGCCGAAGACGTTAGGTCAACGGTTCTGGTTGGTCTAGGGCGTTCCCTGGACTGACAGGTGTACTCCTTAGCAGAAGATACTCACCCGCCGCGAGCGGCACGATTAGAGGATGGAGTTTTTCAAGATGGAGAGACCCGCTGAGGAAATGAACTTTAAAGCAAAAATATGTAAAATAATGAAGAGCAAACGTTTTGTATTTTTATGTTTGTTTATATTATGTAGTATGATTATGTTTTCTGTAGGATTTGTATTCTTCTCCTCTCAAGAGCCCTTTGCACCCACTGTACAGCCTATACCTCCTCCTACTGTCTCCTCACACTCTTTCCACCCTCTGCCTGAACACGAACAAGCTAGACGATCAGAGTTTGTAAACAACTCGTTTATTCAGCTCCTGCACCAGCACCAACTAGTCATGAATACAACCAATTGTTGGGTGTGTGGTTTAATGCCACATACCATTAATAAGGGTCTTCCTTATCTAGTGCTGCCGTTTAGTTACAATGGATCGTCATGGGCATTCCAGACCATGTTTCTCTTTGCACTAGATGCCTACTCCCCGCGACAACCGCGTTCCATCAGACCTAGCACAAATAATAAAGCCTTAATGAAAGGAGTTGCCGATATGAGCAGAGATATCGACACATACTCATCTATTCCCAAGAATGAATTGAGAGCTTATGTAGGGTGGAACGCGACGGGGTATAGTATTAGTCTGGGTGAAAGACAGCGAAAAATTTCATCCCCAATCTGGGTCGTACCCCACATAGGTCGGTTCTGTTTACAAGGTAGTGGTCAGAATCCGAGAGCTCAACTGGGGAAAAGTGACTGTACTGAAACGTACACTTTCCCATCACAGTTTTCCCCTGCGTTTTTGGCTGCCAAGGGTACATATTTTGTCTGCAATGACCGAGCATATACATGGTTGCCCCCTGATTTCTCGGGCACATGTTATATTGCAAATTTGCTACCGCCGACATTTACTGCTGCCTCTGACTATCACAAGACCAGAGTTGTAAGAGGCGTGATTAGTAAGGAGGATACTGCCGGTCAGGAAGCGGGAGACTTCTTTTTGGGTTTCCTGCCGTTTTGGGGACCTATGGTTAATAGTAGGAACCTGAGACAACTGACTCATGTGGTTGAATCCACTGTTAATGTTACGGCTGGTGCCCTTGGTAATTTGACAGCTGAGCTCCAAGCGGATCACCTCATGACTTTACAGAACCGCATGGTTCTAGACGTCATACTTGCAGACCGCGGTGGGGTATGTAAGGTTATCCAATCTAGCTGTTGCATTTTCATACCAGATAACGCTCCAACAGTTTATCAAGCCATCTCCAAACTGCATAAAATATCTGAATCCATACACGTGGATAAAGGAGATTGGTCACTGCTGGGGTGGTTCTGGGAACTGATATCTGCCTGGGGTTGGAAAGTTCTGATGGTCATTGGAATGATCTTAGCCATTCTTTTCCTGTTCTGTCTGTGCATTAAGTGTGCTCCTGCGATATGTGGCCTCTGTGCTACATTATGTGTAAGGAAACCTGTATCAAGGGACGAGCTAAGTAATAGGATGATGCTACAGCAACATCTCCATGACTTCGTGAATATTGACCTAGACTCGGATTGATGTGAGAATAGTTATTGCCTATGTAAGGGCAAAAGGAGGGTCTGTGGTACTTTGAAATTTGGGACCGCGCAGGAGGCAGGGCCCTACCCCTGTCTATTCCGGTATTAGCGAACCGCGAATGGGCAATGCGGTATGTACAAGTTCTTTGTGTAACGTTTTAGCTATCAATGCACTGTGTATACAATATTATACATCGACTACGTGGGTTCCATCTTAGAGCGGTGGCCATCTTATGGTTGCCCTCACATAGGCTACCCATTACAAACGAGTACGGGCCTTTAGAACACATGCACTTTCTGTTTGACTTCTCTGTGACCTGTGCAGCTTGGCTCCGCTGCCCCAGGTCAGTCCGGTCCCACGAGCTCCCCGTCCTACGGCCACCTGTGATTAGCATCAGGGTTTGACACACCATAAAGCCTTTTTCATCCCACACGAGCCTCCGGCTAATCTCTTTCACACCTGACTCTTCCTGCTTTATGGCTTGTTTTCCAAACAGGAGATGTTCGTGTTTATTGGGGCCTGTTGATATCTGATGTGGGATCTGAGCCTCGCTTGGTAAATAATTGTGGGCTGGCTTAACTGGAATGTAGGATGGTCATCATGACTCTGCCTTTTCGTTTGTAATGTATACATGTGATAACCATACCATAAAACAAGGAATGTGTGCCTGAAGCATGATATTTTGTATTTAAGGAGAAGCTCGTTTCTGTAACTTTAAGCAGTCTCCTGAGAACATACATTGTGCTGTACTTCTCGGACACCTGTAATTAGTCTGCAGCCAATAAATCGATCTTTGACTTCACCCAGAAGACTCTGTGTTTCTGTAGGTCTGAAACAGGAAGAACCCGAAGTCTTAGGGTGTGTTCCCCTGCACCGCTGGGCTTAAAATTCCCAGTACTTCACTGCACTCTATGACAATATACAACACTGCTATTCCACTCTACACCATTGCGCTCTATGTCACTGCACTCTATGTCACTCTATTCTACTCTGCACTACTGTACTCTATGCCCCTCTACTCTGCAGCACTCTACTCTAATGCAAAAAAACAGTTGATGGACAGAATGCAGAACAATGTCACATATTCACTCCAGTGCAGAGATCTGGGCCTAAATCCATTGTTTTTTTGCTCACCATGCCATTCCAGTTTGAACCCAGCCATATGCAAATCAGTCTTGACCCTGTGCCCCATGGGAACAGTCCAGCCCGAACTGCCAAACTGGCTTGGCAGTTCGGGCTGGACTGTTCCCATGAGGCATAGGGTCAGACTGATTTGCATATGGCCATGTCTCAACTGGGGTGGTGGAGTGAGGTAAAGAATGATGATGGATTATACCCAGATCAGTTGACTGGGAGTGAGTGCTTGACTTGCTCAAGCGCTCCGTCCATCATCCCCTTTGGTATCGCTTTGTTCGCCCTAAGTTGGCAGGGTATGCCCAGACGTGGGTCCCTTGCTCACTTTGCCACTGGTTTCAAGATAGCCTGACTGATGAGGGTTATGAACCCGAAACCGGTCCCAGGATGCTTGTTTCCGGTCCAGGGAAGACAAGGCTTGGCAGTTCGGGCTGGACTGTTCCCATGAGGCACAGGGTCAGACTGATTTGCATACGGCCATGTCTGAACTGGGGTGGTGGAGTAAGCTAAAGAATGATGATGGATTAAACCCAGATCAGTTGACTGGGAGTGAGTGTTTGATTTGCTCAAGCGCTCCGTCCATCATCCCCTTTGGTATCGCCGCACTCTACTCTAAGCCACTGCACTCTACACCCATGCACTCTATGCCAATACACTCTACTCTTCACCACTGCACTCTACAACACTCCACTCTGCAAGACTGCACTTTCTACCATTGAACTCTACACCACTGCAGTGCTGCACTCTATGCCACTGTACTCTGTACCACAGTATTCTACTCTACAGCACTCAACTGATCCATAAGTTAATGCGCTCTGTGCCACTGTACTCTGCATCGCACCACTCTTCGCCATTGTACTCTACGCCACTGCAATTACTCCTCTGCACTCTACCCTGTACCACTCCACTCTCGGCCACTTCACTCTACTCTGAAACAATCTACTCCACATCACTGTACTCAACTCCACTGAACTCCACACCACTCTACTGTGACCCCTCCATGTCATTGCACTCTATGCTGCACCTCTGCATTCTTTGGCAGTGCACTATATACCACTTCACTCTGCAACACTCTAATCTACTCTGCACTATTTCACTCTATACCACTCTACTCTAAGCCACTGCACCACTCCACTCTAGCCTCCACAACTTCTCTCTACTCTGAAACAATCTACTCTATGCCACTGCAATCTATGCTGCACCACTCTACTCTACCCCAGAAGAAACTACATTGCACCACTCCACTCTGCAATTCTCCACTCCACTCTTCACCACTTCACCCTGTGCCACTCCACTCTGCACCACACTACTCTACTCTGACCACTGCACTCTACACCACTCAAAACAAATACACTGTATGCCACTGCACTCTACACCAATCTACTTGCACCACTGCACTCTGTGCCACTATACTCTACTGTGCAATACTCTGCACCACTGCACTCTATGACACTATACTCTATTCTGCAACACTCTACACCACTGCACTCTACACCATTGTAGTCTAGCCACAGCATCACTCTACTCTATGCCACTCTATTGAATTACTCCACTCCACATCACTGCACTCTACACCATTATGCTCTGTGCCATTGCACCACTCTACTCTACACCACCACCACTGTATACCAATACACTCTCCACTACTACACTCTACGACACTGCACCCTACACCACTCTACTTTGCATCACTCCACTCTATGCCACTGTACTCTACCCTGCACCACTCTCCCTGCTATGCACCACTCCTCTCTACACTACTTCTACTCAGTAACAATGCAGTCTCTGCCACTGAACTCTCTGCACCACTGCAATCTATGCCACTGTGCTCTACTCTACACCACTCTAATGCATTGTACACCAATGCACTGTACGCCACTACACTCTATTCAAACTCTACATCTTTCTACTCTATGCCAATCCACTTTAAGCCGTTCTACTCTGCACTACTGCACTCTACGGCACTGCATTACTGCAATCTATGGCACTGCATTCTACAACACTCTATAACACTCCTCTCTACGCCACCTCACTTTACTCTGAAGCAATCTACTCTATGCCACTGCACTCTATTCCACTCTGTGACATTACAATCCATCTTGCTCCACTCCACTCTGCATCACTCTACTCTATGCCACTCTATTTTACCCTGCTGCACTCTATGCCACTCCACTCTGCGCCAATGCACTGTATGCCACATTACTCAGATTACTACACTCTATGCCACTGTGCCCTATGCCAATCTTTTCTGCTCAACTGTATGCCATTATACTCTACTTTGCAACACTCTTCTCCACACCACAGCACTCTACTCTATGCCACTGTAATCTACAACCCCCCTGTTCTACTCTGCACTACTGTACTCTGTGCCACTGCTCTCTATGCAACTTTACTCTGCACCACTCTATGCCACTGCATGTTACACCAATGCACTCTAGGCTGTTCTACTCCAAACCCCTGTACTCTACGACACTCTACTCTGCAACATTACTCTCTCTGCCATTCAACTATATGCCACTGTATTCTGCACCACTCTACTCTGCACCACTGCTCTGTATGCCAGTGCACTCTACTTCCACCACTCTATGCCACTCTACTGCACTCTAAGCCAATGGACTGTACACCAGTACCCGCTGTACTATTGCCCTTTATGCCAATCCACTTTATCCTAATTGAATTCACTATGCACCACTGCACTCTGACATCTCATCAGCAGTGGTTAACCACTTCACTCTTAGCCTCTCTACCCTGCACCACTCTACTGTATGCTAATGCACTCTACCACTGTCTACTATGCACCACTGCACTCTACACCACTCCAGTCTAGGTCCCTCCAATCTGCTCCACTCACCTCGCCTCTACGCTACTCTACTTTGCAACACTGCACTCTATGCCAATGCACTTTACTCTGCACTACTCCTCTCTATGCCAGTGCACTCTATACCACTGCACTATACCATCCACCACTCTACTATACCCTGCAACACTCCATTCTACGCCCCTTCACTCTACTCTGAAACAATCTACTCTATGCCACTGCACATTGCTCTACTCCACTCTGCACCACTCCAATCTACTCTGTGCCACTAACTGTGCTCTGCACCCCTATGCTCTATGCCACTGCGCTCTATGCCAGCACACACTACACCTCTTTACCCAAAACGACTGCACTCTATGCCATTGCACTCTACACCAACTACTCTGTACCACTGCACTTTATGCCACTATACTCTACTGTGCAACACTCTACTGTACGCCACTGAATGCTATGCCACTCTACACCATTGAACACTATGTCACTGCACACAACCCAATTTTTTTCTACTCTGCACCACTGCAGTCTATGCCACTGCTCTCCATGCCAATCTACTCTAACCCACTATACTTCACGCCAATGCACTCTATGCCAATGTACTCTACTCTACACCACTGCACTCTATGACAATCTAGTCTGCAAGACTGCACTCTTCATCACTGAACTCTACACCACTCTACTCTGTGCCACTGCACTCTATACCACTGCACTCTACTCTGCACCACTCAACTCCATGCCACTCAACTGCACTCTATGCCAATGCACTATATGCCACTCTACGCTGCACCACTCTACTCTAAGCCACTGCACTCTACCCCAATGTACTCTACTCCTTCACACTTTACCCTGCACCACTCCACTCTACCCTGGACCACTCCACTCTACACCACTTCACTCTACTCTGAAACAATCTACTCTACGCAACTGTACTCTATGACACTGCACACTATGCCACTCTACTATACTCTGCACCACTGCAATCTACCCTGCACTACTCAACTCTGCTATGCACCACTCTACTCTATGCCACTGCACTCTACGCCACTTTAAATCACTGCACTTTACACCAGTACACACTACACCACTTTCTTCAAAACCAATGCACTCTACATCACTGCACTCTATGCCAACTACTCTGCACTACTGCACTCTACACCACTATGCTCTACTCTTCTAGACTCTACTCTACACCATTGCACGCTATGCCACTCTACACCATTCCACTTTCTCACTGCATTCTAGGCCACTCTATTATACTCTGCACCACTGTACTCCACGCCACTGCTCTCTACACCATTCTACTCTGTACCACTCTACTCTAAGCCACTGCACTCTACGCCAATGTACTCTATGCCACTGAACTCTACATCACTCTACTCTGAACCACTCATCTCGACACCACTCAACAGCACTCTACACCAATGCACTCTATGCCACTTTACTCTGCCTCACTCCGCTCTACTCCTCTGCACTCTACCCAGCGCCACTCCACTCTACACTGGACAATTCCACTCTACACCACTTCACTCTACTCTGAAACAATTTACTCTACACCACTGCACTCTACTCCACTTCCTCTACACCACTCCACTCTGTGCCACTCCATTCTAACTACTGCAATCTTTGTCACTCTACTCTATGTCACTGCACTCCATGCCAATGCATCCTGAAGCACTTTACTCAAAACCAATGCACTCTGCACCACTGTGCTCTATGCCAATCTGCTCTGCACCACTGTACTGTATGACACACCACTCTAATCCAATCTACGACACTCCACTCTACGACACTCCACTCTACAACACTCCACTCCACGACACTCCACTCTATTATGATCTACTCCATTAAACTCTACTCCACTGTGACACACTACTCTCCTGCACAAAACTGTACCCCACTCTTTGCCATTCTATGACACTACTCCACTCTACGCCACTTTAGTTAACTCCCTCTATGCCAATCAATGCCACTTTAATCTATTCTATGACACACTACTCCACCCTACTCCACTCCAGTGTACCACTCTATGCCACTCCATGCCACTCCACTCTACTACACTAGACCACTCCACTTTGTGCCACTCCATGACACTCTTCTCCGCTCTATGTCACTCAACGACACTCAACTGCTTGGCACTCTACGATACTCCACGACGCTGTATGCCACTTCACTCTACGCCACTCAACTCTAAGACACTGTACTCCACTCTATGCCATTCTACACCTTCCACAACACTCCATGCCACTGCATGCTACTCCATGCCACTCAACTTCACTACATTCAACGCCACTACTCTACTCTCTACGCCAGTCCAAAAGACTCTGCGGGTCGTCATTTTACAACACTCCACATCACTCTCATTTATGACACTAACTTTCAGCCATGCTGAACAGTAGCCACACTAGTGTATAACATGGCTAACACATATTGGCAAGCCAATAGATCTTGTGTAGGTGGGACCTATTGGCTTTGCCAATGTTTGTCTAATGTGTAAATGTATCCTGACTCAACCACTCACCTCATCTTCGACAACACAAACAGCTGTGCACGCACCAGACCATTTCATTCCCAAACTTCATTGCAACCCATATCATATAATTCATCATTATTCCCAAAGCTCTCCCTACACCCTCAACAACCAACCAAGGCATTTGTTGGGCTTTATCTTTCTGAGTAGCAAATATAAATGTCTCCCAGGAGGGCATGTGGTGCGACATAGTAAGCCACAAACCCCCTGTATCTTCCTTCCTCCCAGTTTCTCCCACCACCAAGCACAAATGATATACAATCCTTCAAGGTGTATTTGACACTTCTATATGTCAATTTACCTCTTTGTGGCATAGAGTATAGCATAGAGTAGACTTCCTGTGTGTGTGATGCGGATACATCTCAATAATGGAGGCCAATTACAGACCATTGTCAGTGTTATTGGGATCCTCCTCCCTACTAAACTTTCTTCCAAAAATAAAATTACATTACCTGTATCATCTCAGACACACAGTCACCTCCGGCTACCAGGAGTATTCTTGCAGAGGACTAACATAATCTTTGGTTGGGTTCCCAAAACCTCAACAGGCCTTAGAATGCTCACAACCACTTTCTCCCAAGACAGTCCTTTACAGAAAAATGTTTTATTTAAATTACATTTTATTTTGCTGTAGATGGATTCCTTAGGAAGCCGTTAGTGTGAACAACAAGATCTGAATTCAGGTATTCACTGGAATGACATCTCATCAGCAGTGGTTAACCACTGTTGTGACATCACTCGGGGAAGCACTTGCTTGCTTTTCCTTCAGCCACCTCACTTTGGTCATCAGAGACCCAATTGCACTAATAGAAATATGGTTGGTGGTCTCACCCACCTTCTCTCACCTCTTCCAGGTCTTCACAGACCAGAGAGACGGGAGAATGTGGGAGGTGCTGTGCAATCACAAACTGAATAGTGAAATGTTCCTGTATAGGATTAATGATCCTAATTACTATAAGAGAGTTCTTTAAAGACTATTAGGGATATGGTTCGCATATGGCATGAAATCCTCGGCTATTCCTCGCTCACTCTCGAAGAGAGCATGAATATTTTAAATTATGGAACCATCCAATCCTCCCGAGCATATTTCATGATCACACTGCTTGTAGCTGGGCAAAACGTGGAATTGAAAGATTGGGCCAGCTGTACGATCATAGAGGTTTTTCCACTTTCTCATCCTTGCAGCTTTCCTATGATCTTTCACATCAGTCATTCTATAAATACTTACAAATTAGAGACTACTTTTTAAAACGACAACTGTTGCAAATTCCACACTCCCATGAATTATTAAAATACCTACTCAATCTTTCGCTTAAAGCTAGAATTAGTACAATATACTTACAGCTCCGTCACTTTAGAAGTGCTGATACCAGCCATTTAGCTGGTAAATGGAGTCAGACACTATGTACACCTACTGATACATCTGAGATAGTCTCGGCTCTGGATACATTAAATAATTCTACTCATTCTATCAATCTCAAGCTGCAACAATTTCACACTATATGTATGTTATATTACACTCCTGAGAGAATCTGTAAATGGCAACAACCACTACAGGGATCTGGTCGTGCTGGGGTGGATAGAACATGCTGTCCCAAGTGTGGCTAATGGGCAGCAGATAGCCTTCATATGTTCTACACTTGCTCAATGCTATCTGACTATTGGGAGAAAGTTATCAAAAATGCTGGTCAATGCCTAGGACTTAATTTATTTTTCACTACTAAAGAGATTATGTTGGGGTTTAAGGCATGTGATAATTCTGGTACTAGGAGCTTTATATCTATTGTATTAGTAGCTGCCCGTCTTTGCATTGCGAGAGAATGGATCTCGCCAAACCCTCCTATTTTTTTTGAATGGTTGGCTCTCATGAAAGACATTTATGAAAGGAAACGAGCACTAGCTAAAACTATAAGCTCAATGCAGAGATTTTTTCGCATATGGAAATGTTTTGAGTGAACTAGGGGGATCCTTGGACACAGAATTGTGTATAGGTATATCTGTTTACTTATTTATTGAGTATGATTATTCACTAATAATGTATGTACTTCAGTATGCTTTTTTTTTTTATCCTTTCTCAAAAATAAAAACATTATAAAAAAATTTTAAAAAGCATTCACAAACTGCCTACTCCCCTGTCAGTGCTGGACTCTGCAGACCTGCGATGAGAGACGATATTTACCCCTGCTTACAAACGGCTCCCACAGAGTATCTGTCAGTGCTGTTCTGACTCTTTGCTCAAAGTGAGAATGGAAAGTGCAGTTTTGGCTTGAAGGAAATTGTGGTATGCAAAGGGTAGCACGGGTGGGCGGCAGGAGGCCAAGTAATTATTTTTTAGTTTGGGTGGTTGGGGGCCAGATGGGTAAGTGACCGTAGTCCAGCTAATAATTGCTTTTGATTTAATGAAGGGGGAGGGTTTTGCAATTTGGCTGGGGAACAGTTTTTTCTTTACTTTTTTTAATACATTTTCTATATGGTGCCACCATTACTCCTGTGACTCAGCATATGCGTTGAAAGCAGGGCAAGTGATTTGGGGGCTACATACAACAACAATTACAGTTATCACATACGGTAGTGGTGGATATATCGTCGCACATTCAAACAAATATTTAACAGATAATAGAGTATTCGTATCAACTAAATATGGTCATATAAGGGTCAAACGTATAGCAGGTGCCAACTCGGGGCGAGATACCCCACTACCAAGAGTATTGATCACACAAGCCACCAAATGACTTGTAAGGAATATACAAACACGGAAACCCCGGCACTCTGGTTGTGTATATATACAATTCTAGATATGGATCTCTTGCGGCAGAAAAACGAAATGATGTGAGGAAATAGCCCCTGACATAGAGAACGTCCAGGAACGCACATGTGTATCATTCAAACACTGATTTATTCATTAAAGAAATGATCAAGAGCATAAATCAAGACATTACATCCCATATCAAAAAATGCTCATAAAAATAATTAGTTTTATGAAATTCTTGGGAGTCCAGTTCTTGACATGTAGAGCATCAGAAACAGCCAACGCGCGTTTCGTCACCACCGTGACTTCCTCAAGGCTGTAAAAGTAATCATAAATACATACAATTGGTATGTACATACATAAAAGGACATCTATCGTTGTTTTATATTCTAAAACCACAGAATTTCTCCTTAAATTCAAGCAAAGAGTTAAAGTGGAAAAGACACCGAAAAATAGCGTGACCACAATTAACCGAAACCAGAACTACAAAAAGTGAAAAGAAAGAAGTAAAACATAAATGAAAAAATGAAAAAATAGAAAATATCCAGAGAAAGACCAGTGAACAGTATTTACATCTTGGAAACTTCAAGTGCGTGAACATAAACCAAGCACACAGATCCAAAAATAAATCCAAAAATATCGTGGTCTGAAAATCAGACTCAACAAACCCTACATTCCAGTGAGTATAAGAAAAGAGGAGACTTATTGGAAAGTGAAAGAATTTTAGGAAAGAAAGGAGAAACTTATTTGGAAAGGAAAACCTTTGGGAACAAACCGGTCCCCGTTCGGACCTAAAATATACCCCAAACGTCATAAGTTGTCAATTATGAAATTAAAATCAAGATTAGTAACCTCTGTTGTGGGGCTCACATAGGGGAAGCTTCAGTATACCTAGTCCCCTATTGACTCAGATATCCTGGATAACTGTGGAATCCCAGGTTACAGTTCCAAAATTCGAACCAACTAAGAATGAAGAAGAGTAAAGAGGAGTGTTAAAACAACAAAAAAGGAGTCGGTTTCATAAGACATTGGTATATGAAAGTCCAAGATTTCTTAAAAAGATAAGTACCTAATAAAGAACCTCTGATGGTTGCTTTTAATCCTTGTCTTTAGTTGTGAGGAGTTAAAGTAAGACTTAAGTATTGTGGAAAAAAATATTTTGAACGTTTCGATGTACTGCATTTAATATTTGTTATTTAGACAAAAAAATCGAATAATACGGACGATTACCAAATGAAGTTTGATAGTTTATATCTCTGTAAATATTTACGATTCTAAAAATAGATGGCAAGCAGCATTTATGTAAACCACACTTACTTCCAAAATATTACTCTTTTTGTGTTTTAGTTTCACACAGTCCAGAGTCAGAATTAGATGGAGATCAACTCTAGTGTCCCCAAATACTGCGAAGTATTCCTAAGTGCCAAAAACATATTAAAAGGGCTGAGCATTACTGCAATGAACTAATATTTCCCTAATCAGAAAAAAATGCAGAGGATACTAAACTCCTCAAAAACTAACTCAGTTGTTCCCCAATTTATAAGCGACACTTACATTTAGAAGTGTGTGTTCATAGTCGTCTTTGTCATCAAGACACAATGTATCCACAAATTAGGGAACCATGATAAGGCCCTATTCCTCAATGACAAAAAAGGGATGCAACATAAGGAAGATAAAATACAGGAAAAACACTTTAGATACCAATAAGTTTTAACACTCATCTTATATTTCACTAATAAAGTCTGTTGATATATTAAAAGTTATCTTATAAAAATTCATAATATTCAATGCCCCAGACTCATGATAAGACGATAAGGTGCTAGAGAGCAATGAGATGCTGAAGTTAGAGAAAACGAAAGAGAACCAAAATATTTAAATTTCTTAGAGTTTCTACAAGATGCATCTGACTAACCGCTTGTCTAGCCCTTGCATATACCAAAAGCAAGCAGTAAGTTGGGATAAACCCGGTACAGCAACCAACATTCAAAGCGTGAGAGCATTTAATACTCTCATATTTCCATATTAGTTTAGATTAATACTTTTATCTAGAAACTGGCGGTTTTTCAACACCACACCAGTTTTACATCATAAAGCTCACAACAAAATCCCCATTTAGACATACAATGCCTGTGCTCATTATGCACATTCTGTCAGGCTACAGCGTTTATTATAAGTGGTGTTAAAGCCTAGTATCCCAGATGGTAATAGGGCAAGTTAAATTTACAAGCATTTCCTATCGGCAAACAACAATTACAGATGGGTAAAATGTGAATAACAGGGATGTTATTCTTCTCGGGCTTCATTCTCATTGTCTATTTGATGTCACTCAACCCATCAGTGAATTACATCACTGTTATTCAGTTACCCATCTATAATTCTATATAAAAATGCTGACACAGTGTGGGCAGACTCTGATCACCCTCTTTATTACCGTATTCAAAATGGGCAAGCTCTTATTTAGACTCTTGTATCGATTACACCTAAAGGACCATCACGGCATAACTCAACCAACCAACTCTGTAGAATCTCAGTAAGAATCAATTGTCTACTTGTCATCAGAAGCCCTGAATATAAACCTAACTCATGAGTCTACAGTGATGTTATAGCTTTTGTGGAACATTTTTTTTTTCTGGTCAAGCTTTCTCACATTTCTTCTTACTTTGGACAAAACATAGTACTTGCTGCTTCTTTCAATTCATTTTCTATTGCCACTTCTCTAGTAGTCATAAATACACTTTCTTATTCTACCTCATGTTCTCCTTCAACAAATACATACCTTGCAGGTAAGCAAAACAGACAAGCGTGGTCATAGTTCACATTCCTAGAACACATTTCATGCTGAAGGGTTCTTGAAGTTTTTCCACCTATCCTTAAGTTCTGTATCCTTATTAAAAAACTTTAAATAATGGTTTGTCCTTATTGACCATATTACTAAGGGTGGGCGTAGTTCGCGAAGTAGCACTTCGCGAAGCTACGCAAAGTGAAGTTCGCACTACGCGAGCTACGCGTAGCACTTCGCGAACTGCGAAGTAACATGTTCGCACTGTGCAAGATGTTGTTTTCAATGATTGCACAGTGCGGACAAGCAACCGGCACTGTGCAATCATTGAAAATGGCATCTTGCACAGTGCGAGCTGTAGTTTTCTGCTGCTCGAGTAGATTTTTACTCGAGCTGCAGCTTTCTCAACGCGAACTGGTAGTTTCTCATCGCGAGCGGTCACGAGCATACGCGACCCCTCGCAATGAGAAACCTGACCTTCTCGCGTTGGGAATCTCGCCGGGAGGTTTATTTTCCATGCTCGCGATCGCGAACAAGGAAAAAGTCTCGCCAGGATGTCATTTTGCTTGCTCGCGGTCGCCAACTTGACGTTGAGGACCGCGAGCAAGCAAAAAATTACCGCAGCACTACGCAACACTACGCTACGCGTGTTCGCACTGTGCTACGTGCAGTTCGCGTAGTGCGAAGTAGCGCGAACTTCGCAAACTACGCGAGCGTAGCGTAGTGCTTCGCCCAGGCCTACATATTACTCCCTTGATATTTTTTTATGAGTGAGTATTTTACTTTATCCCAAACAAAGCCCTTGATGCAAAACAATCGTGGCTAGTAAATGTGTCTTCCTGTGCATGAGCACATCACCTACACAATACAAACTAACTGACATCCATTGTGATCAATGATCAAAGCATTCTATATTGAGAGTGTAACTGTTGCACTCTTTTACCTTCAGTAATTCCCTTGAACATTTTGATGACTATGTGAACTGCACCTCTTTCCTTAATACACTCGTCATAGTTGCAAATAACATTTTAATAAAATGCTGATGAACATGAGATTTCTGAAACAAGTAGTTCTTTATTATATGGTTCTGATGGCCTAATAATAGTTTCATCAGGTTCTTTTTCAGCAGAATCCCACCTATTAATTTCATACCCCAAATATTCAAGTGATCTGCGCCTAAATTTGAATGTGTTCTCCTTGAAAGTCAACTCATTCTTTTGAAAAATTCTAAATAACACCTTTGGGCCTCTGTCAAGCTCCTGCAAAACCCCCTAAATCCAAAGACGGCCTTCTCTAAAGAAATCATTTGAAGGATTTCCCCAAAAGTCCAAACATCACTCTTTGAAAAGTAGCTGCAGGTAAAGCTAGGCCAAACGTCATTCCAAGAAACCGAAATGCACCTTTAGTAGTGACTAATGCCGATTAATCTCTTAACTTTCTAACTAACTTTATTATATGTTGATACCAAACCAAGAGTTGGAAAACACTATCATCTCTCAAGAAGGGCAATCATTTGTTGGTGTTAGGAAAGGCAATCTATGTACTGTCAGACATTTGTGTAGACTCCTAAGATCTAAGCAAACTATAATATTTCCATTGAGCCTACTGGCCATGAAGGTAGGATCGAGCCAACTGATATTTCCCCAGTGCTTAATTTGAGCCTTTGCGTTCCGGTGCTGAGCACCGGCACTTAATTGGTTTCCGGTGCTCGGCATTGATTTCCGGTGCTCGGCACCAGCACCTAATTGTCAACACCACAATTAAGGCAGTCTGCCTCATGTAATTTAGAGATGAGCAGTATAACAGTAGTTTAGGAAAACAATATACATACAAAAATTGCTAATACCTGCCTCCCCAGCCATTCCTTTAGCTTTGGGGACCTGGAATAATCTGAACTGTTGCACTTACATGCAAGAGAGATAGTTTGTAGTTGTTTTGGCAGCAATGGCTAGGGCGATGGGTGGTGCAAGCTGCAGTGGCCTTCTGGTCAGAGCCCTAGCACTTAATATTTTACAAATTAAGCACTGTATTTCCCTCAGTACGTAGGTTCATCTAAAACTGCCTTGTTTAATGTAGTAAGACTATTTCTTACTTTAGGCACACGCAGGGCCTTATTTATGAGCCCCTTGCAACAGTTTTACGCCGCTGGGGCTTCATTTTCTTGACGTACTCGCAGCGTAAATAATGCTCCACGTTGCACCGTATTTACAAGGTGACCCATCTAGGCAGATGCGTCTCCTTGTAAAGCCCAGCGCCATATTATACCGGCGTCAGGTATATTGTATGCAAGGTGGGCGTTTCCACGCAACAAAGCCTAGTTGGAGTGGCGCAGTGAAATCCATCAGATTTCACTTCTAGGATGTCACTGCGTCAAAACCTTATGCCTGTCTCATAGCAGGCGTATGGGCGATGCAGTGCTATTTGTATAGGCCTGCCTCATGCATTGCTGGAGTTGCGTCATGCTTGCAACACAACTCCATCAATGCATGAATTTTGTGCCGACATATACATCAGTATTCCTGTCATATCTGTCATTCCTTGAGACATGGAATGCCGTGCATTAAATATCGTGTCGCATGGAGGGCGCAGTGAAAACTGTTGAATCGCTGTTTAGTCACAGTGATGCGACAGTTTTCATAAAAGAGGCCCTCAGTGTAGATCAAGTCTTACATTTAAACACGTTAGTGTGAATTTCCATACCCCAGGAAAAAAAATGTTGTAGCCTCTTCATCATCACAGTTCAGGTTCTCTGGAAAGATTATATTATTGGAAGCTATTGCGTCGCCATAGATGTATACCTTCACTATAGTTTATCCATCTTTAGATTCGATGTTGATCTCAAAATACCATTCTATTCTAACACAACAGTTTTCCTCTGGACCCTTTAGGACTAACACCAAGCATTCCAAATTGCACCTTTAGTTTAAAATACCTGTAAAATGTATTATTGTTAGTAAAAACCCCAACATTTCCATAACTGATGAAATGATCCACAAATTCCACATGGCCATTCCCTTGACTGTACAAGACAGGACAAACTATTGTGTGAATTCTCTAATTTGTGTGCAATACTTGTTTCCACAATACCACCATTTCTGCAGCAACTGGCCACGTGTAACTGCAGTTTTTGACACATCATTGTTTCTGAGCAATCTTTTAAGCAGCCCAGAAAATTGCCACACATGCAAAATATCAAACCTTTATTCATGTTCTTGCCAAGAAATTAGGTTGTATATTTTGAGAGACACCTAAGTTCTGGAATTACATGCATCTCACTAACTTCTAACTTCATCTTTTGCTAGTTCATTTACACATCCTAGGATATACTGAATTTTTTTATCAGCTAATACAATTTTGTTTAAATTTGAATCTTGGAACTTTAAGACATATCTTTTCCCTCACTCTGGTGCTATTGGTGCTTAATATGAATGGACCCTAACACTTACCCATTTAACAAAATGACTTCTAAAAACACATTTTTTAAAATATGTCACACAGTTTTCTGCACTCTGTCATTTTAGGTTTTAACCCCAGAATGGTGTCTGTCAATAGACTTTTCATGCCCTGAACTCAACTGCCCTGGAGTTCTATGTTATGATTCATGACGTACATTGGAAACCTTGCATGGACATGTTAATGTGCTTTGCTTTTCCCCGCATATTGTGCCCGCCCTCAAGCGGGGCTTGGTTAACAACTGAGAGCCCGCAAGGGCACACAGGGCCTCATTTATGAGAAGTGACGCATCGCTGCGTGAAAGCAGCGATGCGTCACTTCTCAGTGCGCCCTCTTTGCGACACCAATGATGCGTCATATTTATAATATGACGCATCATGTCGCAAGGAAGGACAGATACGTCAGTATAACTGACGTATCTGTCGGCGCAAAAAGTGGCGCATTGCTGGAGTTGTGTCGGAAGCCTGACGCAACTCCAGCAATGTTCCTTTCACATGGGGCAAGCCCCATGTGAAAGGGCCTGCGTCACCCTTACGCCTGCCATGAGGCAGGCGTAAGGTTTTGACGCATTGGCGTCCTAGAAGTGGCGCAGCGAAATCTCATAGATTTTGCAGCGCCACTCCTACGACCCTTTCTTGCGGGGGTACGCCCACCCTGCATACATTATACCTGGCGCAGGTATAATGTAGCGCAGGGGTTTACGAAGTGACGCATCTACCTAGATGCGTCACTTCATAAATATGGCGCAACATGGTGCATGTTTTACGCCACTGGTGCGTCACAAAAAGTGACGCACCTGTGGCGCAAAAGTGACGCAGGGGCTCATAAATGAGCCCCACAGCATCTAGCCGAGCGCGAGTGGCAACCCGCTTTTGGCCTGGCGACCACCAGCTGTAAATTCAAGCACACATATTACCAGGGCTGGACGGTATGTGGTATGACCTTAACTGTACACAGAAGGCCGTCTAGAGCGAGCGTTCGCCCACTTATAGGGGCATATTAACAAGCCAGGCGATAAAATTATCGCCGCTTTAGCGTCAGAAAACTGTCGCTAAAACGGCGATAATGGGCTTGATAATATGCTCTATGGAATTCCAATTGAAGCCCATGTTAGACGTCCTTCACATCTAACATGGGTTTCAATTGGAATTCCATAGAGCATATTATCAAGCCCATTATCGCCGTTTTAGCGGCAGTTTTCTGCCGCTAAAGCGGCGATAATTTAATCGCCTGGCTTGTTAATATGCCCCTTAGTACCGAGTTAAACCCGCCCAAAAGAGCATTTAGGAAAACGTTAGCATAGCATGCACACCTGTCCTGTTAATGATTATACCAACAATTGAGGGGATTAGCTATCTGTGGAAGTAGTTCATACTTATCAAGCAATGTTATGAAGTGGGAACTAATTCACCAGCATCACCTTTGCAGTAATGGAACACCACACTCTGGTGAAGGATATGCCAGGAGTAGGCCACCTCAGACGCTGGCGTCCCATGGCAGTCGTGGCATAGTGGGCGGGAGCTGTCTTCTGGGCAACAGCGAAAGTGACAAAAATCCAGGGAATAAAGATATATATGTCCTAGCAGGAACGCAAATATCACAAAAAGCAATATAACCATGCATTTTTCTATATCAACACAATCTGCCGTTAATATGCGTACCACAGTTATTCATTAAGGTTATTTGCCATGCAATGTGCATTTTAGTCCCGCGTGTAATTTGTGTTTATTAAGGTGTATGGTTGGTTAATTAAACCACGGCACACAATTAATATACTTTAGTAATTAGAAAGTTACATCATTAGTATTTTCATGCAAAATAGAGAAGGTATACAACATTTTGTTTTACCTGCTCCACCAATCCCCCCTTTGGTGATTTTTAATAGCACCACAAATCCCCCTAAATTTCAATTTAAATTTTTATGGAAATGATGCCTCAGTTCCCTTACAACATGTTATGTTACATCACCGTTTCTCCCATCTCATCCTCTTTTGCCTTCTTATACATACTTTCTTTCCATTCTTCCAGTTCTATATCTCCCCTTTTTCTTTCCTTTCTTTCCTTTTCTCTCTTTCTGGTTACTTCTCTTTTTATTTTATTTTGTAATTTTCTTCTTTTTATACATTCACAACCTAATCTCAATATTAATACTAGTATTACCACACACGTCACTGGAATTAGAATCTTGCCTATAAATGTACTGCCTAATTTAACTAAGAAGTTCTTAATAGTAGAAACCCTTTACCAATTTTCTCCCAAACACTTTCAACCCCAAATGGAACAACATCCTGACTGCAAGTCCGTTATATTCTTAATATATGTTTTTAAATCGTGACTTTCGTCAGGAACATAAGTACAACAATGTTGCAACTTCAGCATTTCACAAACTCCTCCCTCTTTAGCCAAAATAATATCAAGGGCAAGTCAATTTTGCATCACCATGGCTCTCATGGCAACCATTTCGGTATTTACCAATAAAAACCCTCCAGTGGTGCTTGTCGATAAACGATCCACTACTGTAGATAATTTTCTGATTTTATGTGCATTCAGAGATATTCCAACGGCTGGTATCAGTGCTCCAAAAATATCCCCTCCAAGTTCTGACCAACTTTCCCTCCTTCTACGTATTAGTTGTCTACCTATCTCATGCGCACCATCTTTTCCCCTTCCCACATGAAATATCTTTGGGAAGACCAGGCCTAGGTAACATGTGCCATACCAATGGTCCGGTAACCGATAATAAGCTTTGTTCCCACAGATAAAATATAACCCAGGGAATACCGGATCGTTTCCCCCTTTAAATCCCCATCCTCCCATGATTCTATATGTATCATGGCACTCACTCGCACCTATAAAATAGTTATCATACACAGTTTCATTTCTTCGGATGCACAATTTCCCTTTCTGAGGCCAATCTAAAGCCATAGCTGAACTGGTTTCTCCCTTCAAAAGTTTTTCTCTTTCTACGTCCCAAACAGTCTTCTCTCCTTTTCCCTCAGGTATCTTTCTTTGCATCTTAATTCTCCTTTCTTCCACCATGTCCAAAAAGGTATTTTCTTCCTTCTTTAGACTACAAGTAAGATTGTTTTTAAACACTGCCTTGAAAGTCAATTCTCTAGTTTCTAAGAAATATATTCACCTAAAACTTTACCTGGTTTTATCTTATTCAATTCAGGAACGACAGGTACTTGTGAAAAAATGTTATCTACGTTGGAGAAAAAATACTCCACTTTCCCTGTCTTATAAAACAAACTTGCTAGCACACTACATGTTATTCCATAAGTCACAGGAAGGTGGTGATATGTAACACATTCTGACACTGATGCAGGTAACTGCATACAAACATAACAGTCTCTAACGTCCATAGTTTTTACATATTCATACAATAACTTCGAAAAAACGTTGTTAGAAAAATCAGTTATGGACCTATCCTTATGTAAATCAGTTCTATCTATCAATCTAGTTTTATGAGTATCATGAATCTTTTCTACATTAGTCTTATTCTCGGTATGATCCTCTATCGTTTCAAATGTTACTTTAAATGAAACTATTAAAGCTAATACACTCCATAGAAGCATTAGTAATCCTGTACAACAACAACACACTTTGCACCATCTTCGAAGGAACATACATGTAGATTTTCTACCTTCTGTGTTTGCAATTTCGGAAATGATTAGTGTCTTTTGACTTGGCCTTGTCCACTCACAACTAGTTTTTTGCTAAACCCAAGGCTCTGAGCGCCTACTTGGTTCCTTCCAGTTAATGTCTTATCTAATAATTACATTTCTCGTTAAATTTCCCTTGTCACTTCAGCCTGGCATTTGATCGTCCTTCACTTTGTTTTCGCAATCTTGGTTCAGAATTTCCTGAACATCCGTCTCTTCTCCAATATCGGACAAGATAACTCTCAGGATTTCCGAATCTTCTTCCCCCTCAACCACTTCCGGTACAGTCACTCCTAGACTTTCTTGGCTGTCTGCTTCCTCTTGTACTTCAGGAAGTGCCACGTATGTCCATTCCGGCGACTTATACCTCTGGTTGGGTTTCTTAATTCGTTTTCCCTTCTCCAGGTGTGTCTGATCAGGGTCTTTTGAGTTTTCTTGGCTAGACACCTCATTCACTTGTTCTGCTTTAGATGACTTCACTCGTGTCAATCGATACATCAGTCGTTTTACCTTATTTGGCCCAATTTCCTCCTTCGCTGGCCTTTTCAACTTATTTCCCTCTTCACCTCTTTCGGTTTTCCGAGCTCTCTTTCTTAGGACTCGCCCTTCTCGTACTTCTCCTTCACTATCCTCAGATTCGGTCTCAACTTGACTTTTACCTTCTGTAGATTCTCCTTCCACAACTTCCTGTTCTCTTTCTAATTTTGTCCCTCCTCGCAATCTTCCTGCTGACTAACTGTCCCTTCTTCTACCTGAATGTATGGTTTCCCTACACCTCCTCTGGGTTCTTCTGCAACAATCTTACCCTCACTCTCTGTATCTATTTCCTCACCTTCTGCTTCTACGATCTCAGGTGGAATTTCTCTTGTATTTGCACTTGGAGCTTCCTTCTCAAGAATTTCCTTAACAGTCTCTTCAATATTCTCCTTTACGCTTGATCCAGCGCGAGACCGGAGAGAAAAAGGGAAATTTTATATATAACTATCCTCCCTGCATCGCAAACCCAGCGTCACACTAGCTCATTCACACATGCAGTCATTGGTGGGGCCCATAACACCAACACTCACACGTTTCCACTCACGAGTCTGCACACAGGAGGGATGATGATATCGCGCTGGACATGTGGGGGGGTACCTTATGACCTATAGGGAAGAAAAAGTTATTTTACAGAATATACATTAACATTCACCACCTATAGATTCCTCATCTCAAACATCAAGGCACTCCACCCACTTGGTCGACGGACCAATTAGTTGGATTGGTTGATGGTGATTTAGAACCAGCTAAAACACATTTTAAGACTCAGAATCCTTTATTCTCTTTAACGGAAAACCACAAACTCATAATTTCTGTTAATCAATATTTGTTTATCTAAATTTTGATGCAATTAATATTAGCATTTGTTTTCATCAAAAGTTTTAGAATTTCTAGATCAATTAATTCAAATCACCGGACATTATATTTACTTATTCTTGCTATTTGTATTTTCTCTAATTCATTGGCTTTGCATAACCGAATTAGCCGTTAATTGTCCAAATAAAGCAGGCCAAAGCTCAAAGTCTGAAAGTTTTTTGCTCAGCACATTACAGTCCCAAAGATCTCCATAGGACCAGAAATCGTACAAGCATATGTCATCGCCAGCATAGGCGTCAGGAAATCGGAACAATCTGGAATAACACCAAGGAACAGCAACCACCAGCATCGAACCCCCCCCCCTATTCTACTACTCTTTTTATAATACATTTCAGGATAACATGAAAAAAATTTAGGCAGAGAAAGTCTGTGATTGGCTGATCGAACATCTGATTTTACTTATTAAAGTTCTCATGGATTTTGCTGGTTAACTTCCGTCGATGACATAGTCCTTATGTTACAATGTTTTTAGGTTTGCTTGTATGATCCAAATGTTCATTTTAAACCGGGTTTTACTGTCCGGGGGTTTGGCAGTCCACCAAAATCCTATCCTTGACCGAGGACATTGGGTGCTCGGGTCTTTAGGAAGTTCATGGAGCCATCCGAGTCTGCGCAGTAGGTATCGCACTCACGAGACGGTGGCCACTTCTGAACTCGATTTTCGACTCCATTTTGTGGTAGGTCCAAATGCTAACTTAAGCAAAACAAACACAAAAGAATAATTAATACATAGAAATGATGATTCTAATGTTATACCCTCACTAATCCCTTTATGTATTAGTATTTTTCTAGCATATAGAGACATTTAAAGCGATAATATTTACCTTTAGGATCCAATCAGGAATGCAAACATCACATAAGTAACATAAATCATGCAATATCTATTACCACATATACTACTATTAATATGCGTACGTATTTTAGTTATTTGAGTTATTTTGCCATGCAAACAGCAATTTCCCAAGTATAATTTGTGTATGCAAAAGGTTGAATTAATTACACACCACACCGTTAGTAAATTATAATCAGTAAGTTATATAGTTCGTCTTTAAATGCAAAATAGAGGGGGTATACAGCATTTTGCTCTACCTGCTCCATCAATCTCCCCTTTGGCGATTTTTTTAACATCACCACATAATCTTTACATTTGGAAAAATTTAGTAAATGGAAATGAATTCAGTTCTCTTAACATTTTATTAGATCACATTGCTGTTTCACCTGTCTCTTCTTCTCTTGTTTTTCTGTACATATTGTCTTTCCACTCTTCTAATTCTACTTCTTCAAATTCTCTTTCTTTTCTTTCTTTCTCTCTTTTCTTTACAGTTTCTCTTTTTATGTTATTTCGTAATTTTCTTCTTTTGCTACATAGACATCCTAATCTTAGAATTAATACTAAAATAATCACACGTTACAGGAAATAATATTTTACCAATAAGAGTACTACCTAGTTTTAATAACAAGTCCTTAATAGTAGAAACCTTTTTCCCAATCATTTCCCAAATACCTTCAGCCTCCAGTGGAACAATTTCCTCATGCAAATCAGTTATATTCTTAATATACGTCTTCAAATCTTGACTTTCGTCAGGAATGTAAGTACAACAATGTTGAACTTTCAGCATTCCATAGACTCCACCCTCTTTTGCCAAAATTATATCAAGGGCAAGTCGATTTTGCATTACCATGGCTCGCATGGCAACCATTTCAGTGTTTACCAATAAAAATCCTCCAGCGGTGCTTGTTGACAAGCGATCCACTACTGTTGATAATTTTCTAATTTTATGTGCATTCAGAGATATTCCCACTGCTGGTATCAACACTCCAAAAATGTCTCCTACAATTTTTGACCAAGATTCTCTTCTCCTACGTGTTAGTTGTCTACCTATCTCATGTGCACCATCTTTTCCTCTTCCCACATGAAATATCTTTGGGAAAACCAGGCCTAGATAACATGTGCCATACCAGTGATCTGGCAATCGATAATATGCTTTGTTCCCGCAGATAAAATATAATCCAGGAAAAACAGGATAATTTCCTCCTTTAAATACCAATCCACCCATGATTCTATTAAGTATCACGGCAATCACTTGTGCCTACAGAGTAATTATCATATGCAGTTTGATTCCTTTTAATACACAACTTCCCTTTCTGAGGCCAATCTAAAGCCATTGTTGGACTAGCTTCTCCTTTCAAATGTTTTTCTCTTTCAACATCCCAGACTGTCTTTTCTTCTTTTCCCTCAGGTACCTTCTTTTGCATTTTCAATCTCCTTTCTTCTACCATATCTAAGAAAGTTTTCTCCTCCTTCTTTAAACTACAAGTTAGATTGTTTCTAAATATTGACTCTAATGTTAATTCTTTGGTTTCTAAGAAAAATTCACCCAATACTTTAGCATGTTTTACTTTATTCAGCTTATTGACTACAGGTACTTGTGAAAATATGTTATCTACATCTGAAAAGTATTATTCTAGTCTCCCTATTTTGTAAAACAAACTTGCTAATACACTACAGGTTATTCCATATGTCACAGGGAGGTGATGATATGTCACTCCCTCAGATACTGATGCAGGCAACTGCATGCAGACGTAACAATCCCTCACGTCCATTGTCTTCACATATTCGTATAGTAATTTTGAAAAAACATTGTTAGAAAAATCAGTTATGGACCTATCTTTATGTAAATAATTTCTATCTATTTTAGTTGGATAAATCTTTTGAATCTTTTCTACATTAGTCTTATTTTCGCTATGTCCTTCTATTGTTTCTAATGTAACCTTAAATGAAACCATTAAAGCTAACGCACTCCACAGAAGCATTAGTAATCCTGTACAACAACAACACATTTTGAACCATCTTCTAAGGAACACACATTTAGATTTTCTACTTTCTATGTTTGCCATTTCGAAAAATGATCAGTGTCTTTTGACCTAGCCTCTTCTACTTCACAACTAGTTTTGTCTAACCCAAGGCTCTAAGCACCTACTTGGTTCTTTCAGATTGTGTCTTTTCCGGTAAATTATTGTTTCTTCATTTAGAGCACTTTTGGTCTCTTCAGTTTGGCATTTGATCGTCTTTCACTTTTCTTTCACAATCTTGATACAGAATTTCCTGAACATCCGTCTCTTCTCCGATGTCGGACAAGATAACTCTCAGGATTACCGATTCTTCGTCTTCCTCAACCACTTCTGGTACAGTCACCTCTAGATTCCCTTGACTGTCTGCCTCTTCTTTTACTTTAGGCAGTGCCACATATGACCAATCTGGTGACTTATACTTCTGGTTAGGTTTTCTCGTTCTCTTACTTTCTTCTGTTGGTGTTTGTTCCACGTCTTTGGATTTCTCTTGGCTAGACACTTCATTCACCTGTTCAGCTCTAGATGAATTTACTCGTGTCAATCTGTATCTTAATCTCTTTATCCTGTTTGGCCAAATTTCATCCCTTGCTGGCCTTTTCAACTTACTTCCTTTTTCATTTCTCTCAGTTCTCCATGCTCTTTTTCTCAGGACTCGACCTTCTGGTACTTCTTCATCACTGTCCTCCGATTCAGTTCCAACTTGACCTTTACTTTCAGTAGGCTTTCTTTCCAGCACTTCCTTTTTCTTACCTTCTTCTGTCCCTCCTCGTGGTCCTTCCACACAATCTTCCTGCTGACTTACTGTCCCTTCTTCTACCTGGATGTGTGGTTTCCCTACAACTCCTCGGGGTCTTCCGCAAAAATCTTTCCCTCACTCTTTGTATCTGGTACCTTACCATCTAATTTTGTTATTTCAGTTGGAATTTCTCTCGAATTTTCATTCGAGACTTCTTTATCAAGAATATCTTTGACAGTCTCTTCACTGTTTTTATTTTCACTCTTGTGTGCTTGTACTGGTTCAGTGTCTGATTCTGAGCTGGTGTCAGAAATATGCAATTTTCTTCTTAAAGGAAGATTCTCTGGTGCAATAACTGGACTTGGTTCTAACTCCCACCTTTCAGTAGTTTGTCTTGTTTTTATTTCTTCAGTATCTGATTCAGAACTTGTATCTGATTCTTCAAAGTATTCTCCTTCCTTGTTATCCACTGGATTTGGAATTCGTAAGGTGTGACTAGCATGAATCCAGTTCTTTACTCCTGCACATTTTACAGCTGTTGTCGTGGTCAGAACCACCTGACGTGGTTTTCCCCAACGTGGGACCAAACAGTTTCGTCTTCTGTGCACTTTTATTCTCACCCAGTCTCCTGGGCTCAAATCATGAGCTGGCTTCTTTTCAAGAGTGGTGGCATCCGATCCAACCTGATGGAACACAGAATGAACGGAATCAGCCAAACCCTTTCAATAATCCAACACCAAGTCATCAGATATAGGCAATAGCTTGTTGACTGGTATGAAAACATGTCGCATTGCTCTTCCCATGACAATTTCATGGGGACTCAAACCTGTATTCCTATCTGGAATAGATCTAATAGTCATGAGTACCAGAGGCAAGACATCAGGCCATTTCAAACCTGTGGTTAAACACATTTTTCCGAGTCTGTTTTTACTGGTGCCATTTACTTGTTCCACCACACCAGAAGCCTCTGGGCGATAGGCACAATGTAGTTTCTGTTGTACATTCAATGCTTCACAAATTAATTTCATGATTTCATTATGGAAATGTTTTCCTCTATCTGACTCAATCGTAACTGGAAAACCAAACCTAGGAATAAACTCTCTCAATAATAGCTTGGCTACTGTAATTCCATCACTTCTTCTCGTTGGGTATGCTTCCACCCATCGGGAGAACAGACAAACCATCACTAGAACATCCCTCAACCTGTTAAAGGGGGGCATTTCAATGAAGTCACTCTGCATTCTGGTGGAAGGCCCTCCTTCTCGACCTATCGTTCCCAGACTTACCTCTGTTTTTCTTCCAGGATTGAACTGCTGACATTTAAGACATCTTAGACAAAGGCTTTCAGCTACAAGTCTAAATTTTGCATTATACCATGTCTGTTTGAAAAGTCTGATCATAGCATCTCTTCCTACATGTGCTTGTCCATGATACATCCGTGCAATGGCAGAAACCATGCTATCAGGCATAACTGGTCTTCCATCCCGATAAACCCACACATGAACTGTTTCCCGTGGTGCACATCCTGATTTTACCCACTGTCTCATTTCCTCATCTCCTGCTTCTTCCTGCAACTGCCTCACTTATTCCCATGTATTCACAGTGTTAGTAAACAACAAGGGACATGAATTCATTTCTCTTTCTCTTTCCCGATTCACAGAGTTCTGATTACGAGCGCAATATTGAGCCATATCATTGGCAAACTGGTTGCCAGCTGAAATGTAGTCATTTGACTTCGAGTGGGCCGCACATTTCACAACAGCTAACTGCCTAGGCAGCTGTATCGCCTCAAGCAATTTTCCAACCACTTCGGCATTCCTTATAGGAGTTCCACTCGATGTCAAAAACCCTCTTTGGGACCATATTTGCCCAAAGTCAAGCACTACACCGAAGCCATATTGACTATCGGTTATCACAGTCACTCTCACATTCTTTCCCAACTTACATGCTCTTATTAATGCAAAAAGTTCAGCAACCTGGGCTGATTTTACTCCTTTCAGGCAAGATACTTCCAATAAAGCTGCTACCGTACATACTGCATACGCTGCACTCAGAACTCCCTCATCCATTCTCAAGCATGATCCATCCACGAACATCACGTAGTCACTTTCTGTCAAAGATACATCTTTTATATCGGGACGTGGTTTGGTACAAAAATCAAGCACTTCCAAACAGTCAAGATCCACATCGTCTCTGACTTCCACATTCTCAGCATCAGGCAGTAACGTTGAAGGATTCACATTCAGACATCTCACAAGGCTCACATTGGTTGCACCTAGGGTGACTTTCTCATATTTAGTCAGACGACTATGCGTCATGAGGTACAAACACTCTCACAGGATATCCCATCACAATTCCTTCACTCTGTTCTAGACTCTTACAAGTGGATGCTACAGCTTTCAAACAACCAGGCAATGCTACAGCTACAGGGTCTAATATAGCTGAAAAATATGCAATTGGTCTCCTCAGTTTTCCATGTTTTTGTATTAACACAGAAAGTGCACATCTATTTCTTTCGCTGCAATAGAGTTAAAATTCTTTCTCATAGCCAGGCATGCCAAGTGCTGGTGCTCAATTGTTTAAAGGCCGTCAACTCTTCTTTATTTAATTCAATGGGATCTTTTACATCACTCCTTGTCAAACGTACCAAATGTTTTGCAATCAAGGAAAAGTTACTTATCCACTGACGACAATATCCAATCATTCCAAGAAACATTCTCACTTTTCTTTGTGTCTTTGGGGCTCTCATTCCTTTTATTATCTTGATCCTGTCTGCAGTTACTTTTCTCAGCCCTTTTTCAATTTTGTGGCCTAAATATTGTACTTCTTTTTGACAGAATTGCAATTTCGATGGGGATACTTTAAGTCTCCATCTGCCAAATGATTCAGCAATGCAATGGTATCCACTACACAAGCTTCTCGAGTTCTCGATGCCACAAGCAGGTCATCTATATATTGGACCAGAACCAAATTTTCGGGCATTTTTAAATCTTCTAGAGACTTTTTCAATATCTGATTGAATATTGAGGGACTCTCTGTGTACCCCTGTGGGATTCGGCATCATGCCAAAATACGTTCGCCAAACCGGAACGCAAAAATCTGTTGGCTATCAGGGTGCAATGGAATGGAAAAGAAAGCATGACACAAATCAATCACTGTATACTATTCCGCATCGTGAGGAATCTGATACAAAATCGCAGATGGATTTGGTACAATGGGACAACATGATACAACGATTTTATTTATTTTTCTCAGGTCTTGCACTATTCTATAATCCTGCAATTATCTCTGGTGTCAATTTGTGCTGCGGAATATTTGGGTAACTTACTCCTTCCTTTACAGCAACTTTTACGGGATCTACATTTTTCATCAATCCCACATCTTCTCCTGTGAAATCCCATACCTCTGTCTTTACTGTCTTTTTCAATTCTTGAGGCAACTCTTCTGGGTCAAATACAGCAAATGCCTCGGTAATTTCAGGTTCCATATTAGCCATAGTCATTTTATACAGTACATCCTCATCTGGAGTCTCAAATGCTACACCATCTGGAGTACAAAATATTGTGCAATTCATTTTGCACAGCAAATCTCTCCCTAACAAATTTATAGGGCTTGAATCGCACACGACAAAACGGTGCATTTCAGAAAATTTCCCTATGTTAACTTTAACTGGTTCAGTGAGATACGTTTTAATCTGTCTGTTGGATACTCCAACTACTTGGATTGTTTTGTCAGAGAGAGGAAGATTTTTAACATCAGCTGACCTAACAGTTGAACGAGTAGCACCAGTATCTACTAGGAAAGTAATGTTTTCGTGATTTACCTTTCCATCCACAAAGGGGCTTGTCTGGTCTACTTCTAGAGTTTCGCCAAGTACGCACTCCTCTTCCTCCCCTCGGCACCGTCAATAACTTTCTTCTGACTCACTCTCATCGCGTTTTAGCCAATACTGCGAAACAGCACTAGCGCGCTGCAGCTTAGTTACCTGTTCTTCGTTGTAGAATCCTGTCTCATTACTGTACTTCTGAGGATTTACGCTCTGTGGAAAAGGCGGTTTTGGCGCCTGATTCTGTTGGGGAACAACCTGCTGCTGTCGCTGCCATTGACAACTCACCTCATTCTGCACCTGTGAATTCAATGATGCATTATCACCATTAGCACTTGGGGGAAATTTACACTCGGTTTTCCAATGCCCTATTCTTCCGCAATTATGACATGGCCATTTCTTTTTGGCTTCATCTATATTAATTTGTCCTTTCCCTTTTCCAATATTAAGTTTTTGTCTCATGCCCGTACCATTTGCTTGTTCAATCAATTGAGCTTCCTGTCTCTCTGCCACTTTTACTTGAGCCCACATGGCTTTTTCTTTTAATTTACGCTGCTTTGCTTCAATTTCATCACTAAAATATTTTGCATGTCTCAGTACTTCATCTATCTTTTCATTTTGCCAATCTACTGTATGCTGTTTAATCATTTCACTTACTTCAGGTCGCAACCCATGCACAAATCGATACACAAAATGACTCAAATCTTTCTCACTAAAATTTTCATCACCTCTATACTGTTTAAAGGCAAGAATCAACCTGTCGTAATATGCGTGTACAGATTCCTTCGCTTCCTGATAAGTTCTATCAATCTTTACCCAATCAGTTTCTTTAGGAGGTACTTTATTTTTCAGAAAGGTAATTACTATCATATTTTCTCATTACCTCTGGATCAGGGGCACCTGTTTTTGGATCTCTAGGGTATTCTTGTGTAGGCCAACTTATTGTGATTTTACATTCTGTCCGTAGATCTGCTGGTACAATTATGTCAAATAGACTATTCAAATCAATCCATAGAACATTTGATAATTTTACAAACCTATCTACCTGCTTATACCACTCCACTGGGTTCTCGCGCAGTCGTGGAAAATCATTGGTAAATGACAAAATATCTTGTCTGGTCCAGGGGACATGTACATAGCCTCCACCTGGAATCTCTCTCATGGGACATTCAGTTACTACCTTTTCTTTTTCTCTTACTGGGTAAGCTGCAAACTGTTTTCTCTGATGTATCATCTCGTTTTCGAAACCATCTACTTTTCCATTTATCTACATCGCCCCATTTTCTTAGCAAAATAATTAAGTCTTTAATCTGAGTTGTTCGTCCTGTAGTATTCACATTTTCAATTTCTTTTTCAGAAAAATCTACTCTATATGTTTTTTGTAATGACTTTACCTTTTCGAAGTCAATACCCATTTCATTTCCTACTTCTTCTAATCTTTCATGTACTTTTCTCACTCTCCATATTATACTTTTGCATAGAAACATCAATTCTTCATCCTGATAGGTTTTTAACTTTTCCGTAGGAATAGTCCCTACTATTAATTCTTCTAACACTATTTTTAATTTGGACACACCTAAAGGTCTAGGCTCAGCATCTTTTTGCTGTAAACTTAGCCATTCACTTAATTCATCAGAAGTAGGACCTACAGGAATCATTTCATTTTGTGTCTGTTCTAAACTTTTTGGTGATCCTGGTACTGACTCTGTCATCATTATTGCTCTATTTGCTAGACTCTGATTTACTGTCAAATTTTTAGGAGTACTTTGTTCGGAAATTCCTACCGTTTGTCTCCATGAATTTTCTCTTGTATCTCTTCTTTGTATTTCATTTTCTCTGTTACTGTTATAAGGAATCGTCAGACAATGCTCACTATCCTTTTGTTTATCAAAAATCGGCATTACAGGTCCTATTGTTACAGGAACAGTGACAGCTTCCATATTTTTAGTTAATACCCTAATCTTCCCAGTTAACTCTAAAGTAGTTCTGGCTAATTCAGTTGAATTTTCATTTGCCATTTTACTAGGTTGAGTAATTTCTGTTTCTCTGAAAGGATTATTTCTTCCTACCTCATGTGATACGGTTTCAAATTTTATATTCTGTGGTGATTCTTTAACTGGCGCACTTGATTTCAATAATGTAGAATTTGGTTGATACGGGGTGGATTTTTATAAAACATATCCTCAGGAACATCATCCTCCGACTCATGCCCACCATACTTATAACCTTCCGCTCCTGTATTATTTCTCTTTTCTGTACATTTTCTACTAATAGTCTCTTCAACATTTCTCATAGGAAACAACCCATCAATCATATTTGCACTTCGCCATCTCTTCCGTCTATCATCATGATTCTCTTGTCCATATGATCTGCCAAACATATATCTGTACCTTCCGCCACTCCATTGCCGTTCTCTGTCATACATCTCATCTTCCCATTCTGTCAATGCTTCAAACTGTCTAGGTCTCGGTTCTAGTTTCATCATTCTTTCTCTCAAATTTATCAAAACTGCTAAATTAAATGAACCATGTTCCGGAAATGCCAAAACTCCATCATCTTTTGTAGACTTTGCCCAACTGTCTAACCTAATACACGTATGATAGCCATATTTCGCAACCATAAAGGATGCAGGTGATTTCGCTGGAGGAAGCAACTGTACCTCTCTAGTCACAATGGTTTGTCCTTTTTAAATAAGTTCTTGATTTTACCGAACCAGGACTTTTTCTCTTTTTCTGGTGGATCGTAATACATGATTTTCTCTTTTGTGTATCGCTAGATTTCTTCTACGACTATTTTGTTTGCTTTATCCAATCGTAGCACGACTCACACTAACGCACCAATCTGGAGCGTCTATGTCACCTTTACAACTCTCCAATCCCAGCGCGACTCTCACTAACGCACTAATCCGGGGCATCTACGTCACCCTGTAATTCTCCACTCCTAGCACGGCGAACACTAACACACCAATCCGGAGCGTCTTTGTCCCTTACTGACCAACCAATCCTAGCGCGGTCTTTCTGACGTCAACTTTTCTCGCTACTCCTGCTTCTGCTGACCCCTCCTTTACAAACAAATTTCTGCAACCTTTTTACATTCACTTTTTACTAAAATTCTGTTAGTAACGACATAAAAATGCCACCATTATCTATTTCACTAACAAAAGGATAGTCTTGACCTTTTTCACAAGAATTCCGTCTTTCCCGAGAGCAGCAAACAGTCTGCCCTACTACGGAACCATTACATCCGTCGATAAAGTAGCACTTCCCTCTACTTTACCCTTCTAGCGAGCATTAGTTAACCGTTTCTCTAGAAATAAAACACATATTGGAGACCCAATGCTCCTGAGAATTAAGACCAGAGTTTCACAATTAACCTGAATGCTATTTCATTTACACACATTCACACGGAAAATGTAGTTAATTCACACAGAATCCTGTCTTTCCCGAGAGCAGCGAACAGTCTGCCCTACTACAGAATTATTACACTTGTTAATAAAGTAGCACTTCCTTCTACTTTATCCTTCTAAAAAGCTTAGGGAACACCTTTGACCTTTCCAGTGATAAGCATAATCAGAGTGCCTTTTGGACTCCTGGTACTTAAGACCAAATTTCACAGGTGGCCTTCGCTACCCATACACTTCTTTCACACAGAAAATATCCCTAATGGCAACACACGACGATGTTACCAAATCGATCCCAGACAATGCGTCGTGCAACTCCAATCGTTACACGTTTTCCCCCGTGTACCTACAGGGCACAACTATTTAGTCTTTCCCGAGAGCAGCGAACAATCTGCCCTACTACGGAATCATTACAAACTTCCGACTTCCTACATCCCAGAAGTCATCAAATAACATAGAACGCAACGTGACTCAACATAGAGTGTTAATACATAAACCAATACTTATCCAACATCCACAATCAATAATCAATAGGAAAATCAAAAAACAATAATCAAATCAATAAGCAATAATCACCAAACCAATGCAATAAAACCATCATCCTGCTACCAGAAAAACTGATCCAGTGCGAGACCGGAGAGAAAAAGGGACATTTTATATATAACTATCCTCCCTGCGTAGCATACCCAACGTCACACTAGCTCATTCACACATGCAGTCATTGGTGGGGCCCATAACACCAACACTCACACGTTTCCACTCACGAGTCTGCACACAGGAGGGATGATGATATCGCGCTGGACATGTGGGGGAGTACCTCTTGACCTATAGGGAAGAAAAAGTTATTTTACAGAATATACATTAACATTCGCCACCTATAGATTTCTCATCTCAAACATCAAGGCACTCCACCCACTTGGTCGACGGACCAATTAGTTGGATTGGTTGATGGTGATTTAGAACCGGCTAAAACACTTTTTAAGACTCAGAATCCTTTATTATCTTTAACGGAAAACCACAAACTCATAATTTCTGTTAATCAATATTTGTTTATCTAAATTTTGATGCAATTAATATTAGCATTTGTTTTCATCAAAAACTTTAGAATTTCTAGATCAATTAATTCAAATCACCGGACATTATATTTACCTATTCTTGCTATCAGGATTTTCTCTAATTCATTAGCTCTGCATAACCAAATTAGCCGTTAATTGTCCAAATAAAGCAGGCCAAAGCTCAAAGTCCGGAAGTTCTTTGCTCAGCAATTTACAGTCCCAAAGACCTCCATAGGACCAGAAATCGTACAAGCATCTGTCATCGCCAGCATAGGCGTCAGGAAATCGGAACAATCCGGAACAACACCAAGGAACAGCAACCACCAGCATTGAACCCCCCCCTATTCTGCTACTCTTTTTATAATAAATTTCGGGATAACATGAAACATTTTTAGGCGGAGAAAGTCTGTGATTGGCTGATCGAAAACGTCCGATTTTACTTATTAAAGTTCTCATGGATTTTGCTGGTTCACCTCCGTCAATGACATAGTCCTTATGTTGCAATGTTTTTAGATTTGCTTGTATGATCCAATTGTTCATTTTAAACCGGTTTTTACTGTCCGGGGGTTTGGCAGTCCAACAAAATTCTATCCTTGACCGAGGACATTGGGTGCTAGGGTCTTTAGGAAGTTCACGGAGCCATCCGAGTCTGTGCAGTAGGTATCGCGCTCACAAGACGGTGGCCACTTCTGAACTCGATTTTCGACTCCATTTTGTGGTAGGCCCAAATGCTAACTTAAGCGAAACAAGCACAAAAAAATAATTAATACAATGATGATTCTAATGTTATACCCTCACTAATCCCTTTATGTATTAGTATTTTCCTAGCATATAGCGACATTTAAAGTGATAATATTTACCTTTAGGATCCAATCAGGAATGCAAACATCACATAAGTAACAAATCATGCGATATCTATTACCACATATACTACTATTAATATGCGTACGTATTTTAGTTATTTGAGTTATTTTGCTATGCAAACAGCAATTTCCCACGTATAATTTGTGTATGCAAAAGGTTGAAATAATTACACACCACACCGTTAGTAAATAATAATCAGTAAGTTATATAGTTAGTCTTTACATGCAAAATACAGGGGGGAAAACAAAATTTTGCTCTACCTGCTCCAGCACGCTTTTTGATATTTTCTCTTGTTCAGGATCTGACTCTGAACTGTATCAGAAATCTCCAATCGCCTTCTTAATGGTAAATTCTCTGCACTTGGTTCCAAATCTTCCCTTCTTGGGGTTTGTCTTGCTCTGGTTTCTTCTGAGTCCGACTCAGAACTGGTATCGGATTCTCCAAAATATTCGTATTCAGGTCTATTCACTGGACTAGGAATTCGCAGAGTATGACTCGCATGAATCCAATTCTTTTCTCTGGCACATTTCACAGCTGTTGTCGTGGTCAAAATTACTTGACGCAGTTTCCCCAACGTGGGACCAGACAATTTCTTCTTCTATGTACTTTAATACTTACCCAGTCTCCTGGACTTAAATCATGAGCTGGCTTCTTTTCAAGGGTGGTGGCATCCGATCCAACCTGATGGAACACAGAATGAACGGAATCAGCCAACCCCTTGCAATAATCCAACACGAAGTCATCAGTTATAGGCAGTAGTTTGTTGACAGGAATTAAAACATGTCTCATCGCCCTACCCATAATAATTTCATGAGGACTCAGTCCCGTGTTCCTATCAGGGATAGATCTAATAGTCAAGAGCACTAGAGGAAAGACATCAGGCCATTTCAATCCTGTGGCCAAACACATTTTTCCCAATCTGTTTTTAATGGTGCCATTCACTTGTTCCACCACTCCAGAAGCCTCTGGACGGTAAGCACAATGCAGTTTCTGTTGTACATTCAATGCTTCACAAATCAATTTTATGATTTGATTCTTAAAATGCTTTCCTCTATCTGACTCGATCGTAACTGGGAAACCGAATCTAGGAATGAACTCTCTCAATAGGAGTTTAGCTACTGTAACCCCATCACTCCTTCTGGTTGGGTACGCTTCTACCCATCGTGAAAACAGACAAACCACTACTAAGACATATCGTAGTCTATTACATGGGGGCATTTCAATGAAATCAATCTGCATTCTGGTGAAAGGACCTCCTTCCCGTCCTATTGTTCCCAAACTCACCACTGTCTTTCTTCCTGGATTGTATTGTTGACATGTGAGACATCTTTGACAAAGCCGAAACTTAGCATTGTACCATGTCTGTTTGAAAAGTCTGATCATAGCATCTCTTCCTACATGTGCTTGCCCATGGTACATCCATGCCATGGTAGAGACCATGCTATCAGGCATGACTGGTCTTCCATCCCGATAAACCCATACTCTGTCTGACTCTCTCGGTGCGCATCCTGATTTTATCCACTGTTTCTTTTCCTCATCTCCTGCCTCATCCTGTAATTGTCTTACTTCATCCCACGTATTTACGGTGTTAGTAAAAAGTAAGGGACATGAGTTCATTTCCTTTTCCCGGTTTCTGTTTATCGAATTCTGATTGCGCGCACAATATTGCGTTATGTTGTTTGCGAACTCGTTTCCCGCCGACACATAGTCAGCGGTCTCCGAGTGGCCAGCACACTTTACCACTGCTAATTGCTTAGGCAGCTGTATCGCCTCAAGCAACTTTCCGACCACTTCAGCATGTCTTATAGGGGTCCCACTTGATGTCAAGAACCCCCTTTGGGACCATATTTGCCCAACTCGTGCACCACTCCGAAGCCGTACTGGCTATCGGTAATCACAGTGACTCTCAGATTCTTTCCCAACTTGCACGCTCTTGTTAACGCAAACAGTTCAGCAACTTGAGCTGATCGCACTCCTTTCAAACAAGAAGCTTCCAATACATCTGCTACAGTACACACTGCATATGCTGCAATCCCTTCATCTGTTTGCAAACATGACTCATCCACAAACATCACATAGTCACTTTCTTTCAGAGGCACATCCTTTATGTCCAGACGAGGCTTGGTGCAATAGTCAAGCACTTGCAAACAGTCATGATCCACAGCATCTTTTACTTCCACATTTTCAGCATCGGGCAACAACGTTGAGGGGTTTACATTGAGACACATCACAAGGCTCACATTTGTTGTTCCCAAAATGACTTTCTCATATTTAGTTAGACGACTATGCGTCATAAATTGGGCGCGCCTCTCGGTTAAAAGGATTGCCACATCATGTGGTACAAACACTCTTACAGGATTTCCCATCACAATTCCTTCACTGTGTTCCAAGCTCTTACAGGTAGCAGCCACTGCTTTCAAACAACCAGGTAATGCCACAGCTACAGGATCCAACACAGTCGAAAAATATGCAATAGGTCATCTTAATTTTCCATGTTTCTGTACTAACACAGAAAGTGCACATCCATCTCTCTCACTGCAATAGAGCTCAAACTCCTTTTCATAGTCAGGCATTCCAAGAGCTGTGGCTTCACACAAACTGTCTCTTAATTGTTTAAAAGCCTTTGTTCAGTTCAAGACGGTCTTTCACATCACTTTTCGTTAATCGCACTAAGGGTTTTGCAATCAGTGAAAAGTTGCTGATTCACTGACGACAATATCCGACCATTCCAAGGAACAGTCTCACTTCTCTTTGAGTCATCGGTGCTCTCATTCCTTTTATTATTCTGATCCTGTCTGTAGTCACTTTCCTCAAACCCTTCTCAATTTTATGGCCTAAGTATTGTACTTCCTTTTTACAAAACTGTAATTTTGATGGGGATACTTTAAGTCCTCCGTCTGCCAAATGATTTAACAATGCAACTGTATCTACTACAGAGGCTTCTCGGGATTTCGATGCCACTAGCAGGTCATCGATGTACTGAACTAGCACTGAGCTTTCAGGCATTTTTAGATCTTCCAGGGATTTCTTCAGAATCTGATTAAATATCGATGGACTTTCTGTATACCCCTATGTGATTCGGCAACATGCCAAGGTACGTTCGCCGAACCGGAACGCAAAAATCTGTTGGCTGTCAGGGTGCAATGGGATGGAAAAGAAAGCATGACATAGGTCGATGACCGTGTACCATTCTGCATCGTGTGGAATCTGGTATAGGATCACTGAAGGATTTGGTACTATGGGACAACATGGTACAACAATATTATTCACTTTTCTCAGGTCTTGCACTATTCTGAAGGTTCCGTTAGGTTTCTTCAGACCCATGATTGGTGAATTACTACTCATTATTTCTCTCAAAATACCCTGTTCGATCATTTTGTCTATTATAGGAGTGACGCCTGCAATTATTTCGGGTGTCAATTTATACAGTAATCTTTACAGGGTCTACATTTCTCATTAACCCCATATCTTCTCCTGTGAAATCCCATACCTCGGGTTTCACAGTTTTCTTCAATTCCTGAGGCAATTCTTCTGGATCAAATACCGCAAAGGCTTCAGTAACCTCGGGTTCCAGATTGGCCATGGTCATTTTGTACAGTACATCCTCATCAGGAGTCTCAAAAGCTATGCCATCAGGAGTACAGAAAATCGTGCAATTCATTTTACACAACAAATCTCTCCTAACAAATTTACAGGACTGGTATCGCACACAACAAAGCGGTGCATGTCTGAAAATCTCCCTATTTTAACTTTAACTGGTTCAGTAAGATATGTTTGTATCTGTTTGTTTGAGACTCCGACTACTTGGATTGTGTCATCCGAGAGAGGAAGATTTTTAACATCAGCTGATCTAACAGTTGAACGAGTAGCACCAGTATCTGCCAAGAAAGTAATATTTTCATCATTTATCTTTCCATCTACAAAAGGGCCTGTCTGGACTACTTCTAGAGTTGTGCCAAGTACGCACTCTTCTTCCTCTCCTCTGCACCATCAATAACTCTCTTCTGACTCACTCTCTCGCGTTGCAGCCAATACTGCGAAACAGCACAAGCACTGTAGCTTGGTTACCTGTTCTTCGGTGTAGAATCCTGTCTCATTACTGTATCTCTGAGGGTTTACGCTCTGTGGAAAAGGTGGCTTTGGCACCTGACACTGTTGGGCAACAACCTGCTGCTGTCGCTGTGGTTGACAACTCACCTCCTTCTGCACCTGAGGATTCAATGAGGCATTATCGCCATTAGCACTAGGGGGTAATTTACACTCGGATTTCCAATGCCCTACCTTTCCGCAATTATGACATGGCCACTTCTTCTTGGCTTCTTCTACACTAATCTGTCCCTTTCCTTTTCCAATATTAGGTTTTAACTTTATATAGTCCATGCCATTTGCTTGTTCAATCAGTTAGGCTTCTTGTCTTTCCGCTACCTTAACCTGAACCCACATGGCCTTCTCTTTTAACTTGCGTTGCTTTGCTTCAATTTCGTCATTAAAATATTTTGCATGTCTCAGTACTTCATCTATTTTTTTATGTTGCCAATCCACTGTATGTTGCTTAATCATCTCACTTACCTCAGGTCTTAACCCATACACAAACCGATATACAAAATGACTTAAATCCTTCTCACTTAGTTTTTCATCACCACTGTACTGCTTAAATGCCAACAGTAATCTCTCATAATAGGCATGTACAGATTCCTTTACTTCTTGATGAGTTCTATCAATCTTTACTCAATCCGTTTCTCTCGGAGACACTTTATTCTTCAAAAAGGTGATTACCTGTTCCTACTTTCTCATTACTTCTGGGTCAGGGGCACCAGTTTTAGGGCCCTTAGGATACTCCTGAGTGGGCCAACCAATTGTAATTTTACATTCTGCCCATAAATCCGTAAATTATATCGAACAGTCCATTCAAATCTATCCACAGTACCTTTGATCATTTAACAAATCTTTCTACTTGTCGGTACCACTCCATGGGTTCCTCCCGAAGATGGGGGAAATCATTTGTAAATGACAAAATGTCGTATCTAGTCCAAGGAACATGCACACACCCTCCTCCTGGGATCTCCCTCGTAGGGCATTCTGTTACCACCGTTTCCTTTTCTCTTACTGGAAATGCTGAAAAGGTCTTATCTGTAGTCTCATCTCTTTTCCGAAACCACCTTCTCTTCCACCGATCTACATCACCCCATTTCCTTAGTAAGGCAATCAGTTCTTTTATTTGAGTTAGTCTTCCTGCAGTATTTAAATTTTTGATATCCTTTTCGGAGAAATCTACTCTATATGGTTTCTGTAAGGTTCTTATTTTTTCAAAATCAATACCCATTTCGCTTGCTGTCTCTTCTAATTTCTCATGCAAACTTCTAGCTCTCCAAGTTATACTTTTACATAGAAACATTAACTCTTCGTCCTGATATGCTTTTAATTTTTCAGTTGGAATCGTCCCTCCTATCAATTCTTCCAGTGTTATTTTTAGTTTTGCCACATCTAAAGGTCGAGGTTCTGTATCTTTTCGCTGTAAAATTCTTAACCAATCACTCAATTCGTCATAAGTGGAACCTACAGGAATCGTTTCATTCCTTATTCGCTCTACACTTCTCTCTGAGGTCTCCGGGGCTGATTCTGTAGTCATTAATGTTTTCCTTGCTGGGCTTTGATTCAGTGTCAGATTTTTAGGAGTACTTAATCCTGAGGTTCCTACTAATTTTCCCCATGGATTTTCTCCCGAACTTCTTGCTTCTGTCTCAATTGGTTTATTACTATGGTATGGAAAGGTCAAACAATGCTCGCTATCTTTCTGTTTATCAAAGACAGGCATCACTGGTCCTATAGTTACAGGCACAGTTACAGCTTCCATGTTTTTAGTCAATTCCCAGTTAGTTCCAAAGTAGTCCTAGCCAATTCTGCTCAATTTTCATTTACCATCCTAATGGGTTAGGATATCTCAGACTCTCTAAAGGGATTGTTTTTCCCTACATCAGGGGGTGTTTGTTCAAAAGGTTTACTTCGTGGAACTTCTTTTACTGGCGCACTCGGCGTCAGCAACATTGGATTTGGTTGGTACAGGGGAGGATTTTTATAAAACATGTCTTCAAGCACATCATCCTCCGACTCATTCACACCGTACTTGTAGCCTTCTGACTCTGTATTGTTTCTCTTCTCTGTACATTTTCTACCACTGGTCTCTTCTGCATTTCTTAACGGAAACATCCCATCAGCCATATTCGCACTCCGCCATCTCATCATCCTATCATCATGATTTTCCTGTCCATACGGTCTACCAAACATATAACTATGCCTTCCGCCACTTCGCTGTCGTTCTCTTTCGTACATCTCATCTTCCCATTCCGTTAAAGCTTCAAACTGAGTAGGTCTAGGTCTCGGCTCTAATCTCATCATTTTTTCTCTTAAGTTCCTTAATACAGCTAAATTAAATGAACCATTTTCCGAAAAGGCTAAAACTCCATCATCTTTTGTATACTTTGCCCAATTATCTAGGCAGATATATGTGTGGTACCCGTATTTTGCAACCATGAAGGATGCGGGCGATTTCAGTGGAGGAAGAAACTGTCCCTCTCTAGTCACAATCGGCTTATCCTTTTTAAATAGATTCTTGATCTTCCTGAACCATGACTTTTTCTCCCTCTCGGGTGGATCATAGTACATCATTTTCTCTTAAATCTGTAGTCTCGACTTGCTAAAACTTCTTGAATCAGTCTATTCCAACTATTCTGTTCGCTATCCAATTGCAGCGTAACTTACACTAACGCACCAATCAGGAGCGTTCACGTCACACTGGAAATTCTCCACTCCTAGTGCGGCACACACCAGCACACCAATCCTGTGCATCTACGTCACTCCACAGCTGGCCAATCGCAGCGCGGCCTTACTGACATCAGCTTTCCCCTCGCAACTCCGGTTTCTGCTAAGCCCTCCTTTACAAAATTTATCTGCAACATTTCTCTTACGTTCTCTTCACTCAAACATCTGTTAGTAACGACATAAAAACACCACCATTGCCTGTTTCGCTAAACCAAAGGGATAGTTTTGTCCAATTACACAAGAATTCCGTATTTCTCGAGAGCAGCGCTTACCTCTGCCCTTCCACGGAATTATTCAGTTTCGACGATAAATTAGTACTTCCCTCTACCTTACCCTTCTAACAAGCAAAAAGTCTATCCGTTTCTCTGGGGATAAAACACATGTGGAGACTACACTGCTCCTGAGAATTAAGGCCAGAGTTTCACAAGAGAACCTGATGCTATTTCACCCACGCACTTACACACAGAAATGTCCCTAACGGTAACACACGACAATGTTACCAATTCGAATCCAGGCCATGCGTTGTGCGACTCCAATCGTCACACGTTTTTCCACGTGTACCTACAGGGCAACAAGACAATACACCGTGCGACTTCACTTGCCACACGTTTTCCCTGTGTACCTACAGGGCATCCAACTTCCTACATCCCGGAAGTCTTCAAAACAATATAAAACGCAACGCGACTCAACCTAGCATGTTAGAACATGAATCAACACTCAATCAACCAATCATCAATAATCAATAATCACCAAACCAATACATTAAAACCATAACTCTGCTACCAGAAAAACTGCACCAGCGGGAAAGGGCAAATTTACATATCCTCCCTCCGTCACAGACCCGTCATCACTCTTACTCATTCACGCACACATTCATTGGTGGGGCCCATAACACCAACACTCATACGTCTCACTCGAATCTGCACACAGGAGGAAGAGAAGCGCTGGACATGTGTGGGGGTACCTTATTACCTATAGGAAGAAATATTTACATTAAATTCATATTATACATCTGCGCTTGTAGAATCCTAACTTTAACATCAAGGCACTCCACCACTTGGTCGATGGACCAATTCGTTGGACTGGTTGATGGTGATTTAGAACCAGCTAAAACACATTTAAAGTCTCAGAATCCTTTAAAGAACCACAAACTCACTCTTTGTTGATAATTGTTTAGTTTATCTCATTAAATTCACCGTCATTGGCACTATCATCATTTATTATCCATCAGTATTTATATCACATTAACATAAATCAGTATGACATTTATATTTACCCAATCTCAGATTTTAGCGACCGTTCTCCCGCAACTTATTAGCCCTGCATAAATCAAAGCTCTTCCGATATAACCCTCCAATCGAATGCATGCTAAGATCCAATCACTCCAGAGAAAAGTTCCTTTGCCCGCACGACACAGTCCCAAAGATCTACGGGGACCTGACCCTTGTGCAAGCAAATCGGTCAACATGATTTGGATCACACTCCTGGAACGCAACAACCCAACACCCATCTACTAGCCCCTCTTTTATAATAAATTTCCAGGAACGCAAACTTCACAATAAGCAATATAACCATGTATTTTTCTATATCAACACAATCTACCGTTAATATGCGTACCACAGTTATTCATTAAGGTTATTTGCCATGCAATGTGCATTTTAGTCCCGCGTGTAATTTGTGTTTATTAAGGTGTAAGGTTAATTAAACCACGGCACACAATTAATATACTTTAGTAATTAGAAAGTTACATAATTAGTATTTTCATGCAAAATAGAGAAGGTATACACAATTTTGTTTTACCTGCTCCACCACCAACACCAGTCTAAATCAGATTTCCAAACTGCCACCCTCGATGGAAAGGATGCTCACCAGCCATTTGCACTGTTACACTATGCTACCACCGCGGGCAATTCCAACTACAGCCTTTTCTATCTGGGCCAAGTCTCATTACCCGCGATCAGCAGCAAGAACCATTTCTCCTCAACTGGGACTTCCAACCCCACCACCTCTGTCATAATCCTCCCAATCTCGAGCTAGTTCGTTTTTATCACTGGACATTCCCACAGTAGCTGATAGACCCCTTTGACACAGGGACTTGTCAGTGTGCCCCAACCGATGTAGGAATGGTCCAGAGTAGTATATTCTATGTAAAATCTTTAGCTGAATCAGTCGGAAGCAGGAGCATATTGCCACCTCTCTTGGGCCTTGTAGAGCTACTACCCAGTCTTAATCGTCAAGTGGGCAGAGTTCACCCTCTCATGCCGCCCTCAGTGTTCTCAGCGGGTCAGAGGAGTTTTTCCCCTCATTTTTTTTTAAATATTAGCGATATCCCTTTCTCTGCTAATGGGTCTATCAGCGGATGATCCTCGGGGGGGGAGGAGGAAGGGGGGAGGGGGGAGCGCCTCTATTAGCTCTTCTTCTTCGCAAATATGGCCCCAGAGCACATGTCTCAATTGCAGGTATAGCAGCCATTTTCCTTTTCCCATATCGTATTCCTGTTGTAAAGCGGCAAACGTGACATAAGCATGCCCTTTCCACATGTCACCCAGTCTCTCAAGGCCAGTCAGTTCCCATTTATCAAAACCACGCAGCTCCCCAACCCTACGAAGCTGATCACTGACCCAGAGAGGAGTCATCTCTGTTGATCTGCCCTCCCAACCCAGATATTTTGTCGCTGCTCGCCATGCCTTTACCACCGTTTGTGTGTGGAACGGTAAACACCCTTCCTTTTTCTTATCATACAGTAAGGAAGATATCCCCTGGCTCCCATAGGAATATGTGTTGTTACTTCGCAAACCATTAGTGCGCATACCATTAGTACGCTGTTTTTACTTCGCATATGACAGTACTACACATTTTTCTACTTCGCATGCTTTTACTTTGCATCTGCTTCTAATTCTCTTTAAATTGCAATTACTTCGCAAGAAATAACTTCGCATAACACTACATCGCTAATTAAGTAATTTAAATATTAATTTTTATCAAAAAGTAACCTAACCCCTTGAGCGGGATGCCAGGAAATCAGGGGTTTTGGGTGGGGAAGTAAAATTGGGAATAAAAGATGTGCCACGTGGGATGCTTTAATTTTTAAACTTTTCAAATGTTTCAATCTATTTATCTTACCTGTACATCCTATCTTCATTCTTCACTTCCAATGTGTGTGCTTCATTAAAATCACTTTCGTACGTTATTTTCTCTACTTTCCTGTATTTACTTAAAATAGAAAACGGACTATGATACTATTTATCATTTTCCAACCACGATAATTTGCCAACCACGAAATATGCCTGAACATGATATGCTGTCAATCTCTTTTAAAATTAAACTACTTGGTAATTTTTTAGTAGATTTCTAAGTAGAAACATGATTTCCCGGGTATTTTATACCTTTTAAATCATGTGCAATACTCTCTACTCATTTTTTCATTAAGTTTGTTCTGTTTCTGTTCTATTCTGTTTCTGATCCGTTTTACGTGCCGCCATTTTATTATCCACTATGTATCTTTTGCCAACCACGTTAATTTGCCAACCACGAACTATGCGTGAACATGATAACCACGTTACTGCTGTCTGTCGCTTCGCATTTGAAACTACTTGGTAAGACGCACTTGATTTCGAAGTAGAAATATGCAAAATAAAAGTTTTTGCGTAATAATAGCATGCGTACTAATACCATGCTAAATAATAGTTCTTGCGATGTAAAAAATGCATAGTAACGGTAGTTCGAAGAAGTTCCCGCGAAGTAATGGTAGCTTCCCCTCCCATAGCTATTCTATCCACTCTGCATGCTGGTTATGCCCAGTCCCCAATCACACAACCGTTCACCGTAACCAACTGGGCAGCCCAGTAATATTTCTTGATATTGGGGTCCGCCATTCCCCCCTCATAAAGTCCCCTCTGCAATTTGTGTAAAGCTATACGTGAAGCACTCCACAGCAAGGATCGCAGCATGGCCTCCACCTTCTAGAAAAAGGCTGGTGCATGCGTTGGTTTTTTAACCACACTGCAAGCTTGCGGTGAGAAAAACGACGCAGGAAGGGCGATGCGTGGATTTTGAGTCTTTGAAGTAGCCAAACCACCTCCAAGGGCACAGAACTGGAATTGACCCACTTGGCAGGGCAGAACGTCCATCAGAGGAGTTAAGGGGGGCTGCAGTTGAAGTCTTTGATGGAGCTGAGACTTCTTAACAGGAGGCAAGTATACACAAGGCCTTAGAGAATCTTCTCAAGAAGGATACCAAAGCAAAGTCCAGTCCTTGTCCTCTCCAAGACAGAAGCAGCAACTGCAGGCCAACCCAGCAAAGCAACACAGCAAAGGGGTAGTACTCCTCCTGAAAGCTCTTCCTCGTGGCAGAGTCTCCTCTTTCAGAAGTGTTAAAAAAATGTGGGGTTACAGGTCCAATACTTATATCTGATTTCGCCATTGAAGTAGACATACTTCAAAGGATAGTCTTTGTAGTACATCGATCCTGCCATGTCCTGTTCTGGCTCTAGAAACACTAAAGGGGGTGGAGACAGCATTGAGAGAAGCCAGGTACAGCCCTATTCAGGCGTCAGCGACAACTCCTCCCACCACTCTAGCTAAGGAAGGCCCATCAACCTGGTGATGGGGAATCAGGATATGCAGGACACACCTCAGCTCCCTTTGTGTGACTGTCTAGAGTGAAAGCACAAACAACCCAGCTATCAGTCTAAACCAGACATTGAATCCACAGGCAGGCAAGGTCACAGGATGGTAAAGGAAGAAAATGGCCACTTTCTAAAAGTTATTGCAGGAAGGGGTTTGGCCCTAGGCGGCTGGACAGGGCCATATAATTGAACAGGAAAAAGAGTTGTCCTAGCCATCATTGTCATGTGCTATTAAAACAATTAAACAGACTACAGACCATACGTTTAATTCATATAGACTTTAAGCATTTCTTTGCAAAGTAATTTGTTTGTTTTTAGAAACTTTGATCCACATTGTTTCATGGGTCAGACAAGTATGGACACGTATCAAATTGTGAAAATTATAACAAAACATGTGGCATGTGGCAACACGTAAAAAGACACTGAAATCAGCTTTGTGATATAGCAATGTGACAAAACATACAATTAATTAAGAACAATAAAGAATAACAATTGTGTACGATAAAACACCAGTCTTGATTCACAAAACAGAAGCAGCAACTGGACAATTTTTTAATGTTCAAATTGTCTACCACATTACAGTGGAAAGCCATTGTGCCTAGTAGTTAGAAATTTCAACAGCATTTCTACTAGGATGAACTTAATTAAATGCAAGAGTCCCTGCGTTGTGCATCAAATAAATGCTTAAAGTTCATATGAATTAAATGTAAGGTCGTAAGTCTTTTAAATTGTTTTAACAGCACATGAATGTGACGGCTAGGAAAACTTTTTTTCCTGTTCACTATCTAAAAGTGCAAGTTTTAAACACACAACTTAAAAAACACCTTTACTAAAAGATGTATTTTTGAATCCTGAGCTCAGGGAACGCAAACTCCAAATCTCTAGCTCTTTCCAATGGAAAGTTACACTATTAAGATGTGACAAGGCAGCTAAAATGATAACATATGGGAGAGCTAGTACTTCAATAGTGTAAAACGAAATTGGCAGTATTCCACTATCAGGACATGGAAAACACACCAGTACATTTCCTACCTTTCACATACACTGCACCCTGCCCATGGGGCTAACAAGGTCCAAACCTAAGGGTATCTTACATGTAGAAAAAGGGAAGGTTTGGGCCTGGCATGGGGGCGTACTTACCAGATCGACATGGCAGTTTAAAACTGCACTCACAGATACTGCAATGGCAAGTCAGAGACAAGTTTGCAGGGCTACTCATATGGGTGGAACAACCAGTGCTGCAGGCCCACTAGTAGCATTGGATTTGACAGGCCCTGGGCACACACAGTGCACTTTACTAGGGACTTACCAGTAAATCAAATATACCAATCATGAATAACCAATCAAAATCACAATTTACACAGGGAGCACGTGCACTTTAGAGCTGATCAGCAGTGGTAAAGTGCCCAGAGTTCAAAAACGAAGTCCAGCATACAGTCAAAAATACTGGCGGTAGAGGCAAAAAGACTGGGGAAACCATGCCAAGGATGCCAGGTCTAACAGTTATTGATTCATTCTCAGTATTCTCTGGATACCATTTACATTGGAGAAAGAGTAAAGCCATGCCTATTACTATTGTCCCTCAGCGAAAAACACTGAGGGGCCTATTTATTAAAAAGTAACGCAGTGCAGCAAGTCACCTTGCTGTGCTGAGGTGCGTTACATGGAAATGGCAGGAATGTGCCATATTTAACACAATACTGCACATTCCTGCCTTTTTCCCAGCGCAGGTGCACAATGGGCTGCCTAGCACCAACCCAGACAGACACCCTTGAATCATGGTTCAATGGTGCCTGCGCTGCATGCAGGATTATTTTTGTGCAGGAAAGGACACCTTCCCGAACAAAAACAATCACCTCAAGCATATTCATTTTCTATGTGTGCTGCATATTGCAGCTCACATTGAAAGAGGAATTAACAAGGAGAAATAAAGATATTTTCCTCATTACGCCTCCCCTGGGAAGGCATAGCATTTTGGTGGATTCCCAGGTCTAGCAATAATGGTAAATCTGGGAATGCGTCAAAAACCATAAAAATTGCTTGGGAGCACCCATGGAACACCTCCTGGGGCAGACTAACGCAAAGCAGCAATTAGCGCTGCATTGCGTCACTCCTGTTTTATCAAGCCAATCAAAGCCACGCAAAGTGCCCTTGCGTTGCTTGATAAATTGCATTTTAGGGTGTGTGTCTTACGTGCGCGGTGCAAAAGCTACACAGACCCCTTATAAATATGCCCCTGAATAATTATGGCTTCACCTGGAAATCCTCTAAGTTGAAATATTTGGGCCTCTTGATGAATAAGGGATTAACCAATGTGCTGTTGGACAATTTACAACCCATACTTAACAAGACTGCCTCTGACTTCATATGATGGTCCTTTATCCAAATTTCTTTATGGGGACAGATATGATAGAGCGTCATGTGATTCTGAAATTTGTAGGGGTGCATCATATTTACCGTTAGTCAGCACCGGCATATTATTCGATGTATGTTAAGAAGTGCCTTAGAAATGTTTTGCTGTAATCCTTTAACATAGAGGTGATTAGAAATGTAATAATGTTTTTCGTGAAGAGTAACGTTGCAGATTATCGTGAATGTATTTAGTAAATGTATAATGATTAGTTTATGAAATGCAATGTGTTAGGTTAAACGTGTGCCATGTTAGTTAAACGTGTAGGTTGCTTATTCATGTACATGAAAATAATGAACTAATGCTTAGAGTGTGATTTAGTAATGTGGTTAATAGTGTAAAGGCCTGATTGCATATATGTAAAGAGAAAGACCTGTTCATTTTCTTATGTTAGCTAAACGTTGTAGGCCGAAAATGATTCCCCTTGGTAAAGGCTTTGGGTTGCAGGGAAATGTAAAATCTTAGAGACGTGAAACGTTTTTTGTTCCCATGTTTCTGTTGCAGGTGCAAGCACATTTAGCTCGTTAGTGAGACTAGGTCTTTGTTTTAGGAGTTAGGATGCTGCGAGAAGCCGACAGGGGAGTACGTTGGAATGTGAGGATGATACTTTCAGCGGAGAAGGTGCCTGGGACCCAAGGTCAAGCTAACCGTCATTGGATGCCTTACAAGTTTGATGGAAAACTACTGGGAGAAGACCTGAATGAAGAGGTGTGCCGAAGGGCGTGTTCTTTGATTTTGGGGTTTTGTTTTAGGGACAGTTCCCTGTGGGTTGAGCAGTTGAGGTTTAGACGGGAAGCTAGAAAGAGCATCTTAGAACGAGCTCTGACTGAGTGAATGTACTTCTTAAGGAGCCTTCACTCCTGACACCTTTTTAGTTCTCTTGCCTGGGAAGGGAATGTTAAGTAGGGATGTCACCTTAGAGATAGAGTAGGGATAGACTAACGTTTTTCTTTTCCTTTAGACTGATGATTCCTAATTTGGATATTGGCTTAACCATTGCTTTCTTGATGGTCTTAGAATCAGTGATTCTTTTTGTTTTGAGTCGGATGAGAATCCTCGTAGACTTGCCCTTCTATTAGTGCCCATTTATCTTTTACACCTTGTATTGAGGTGTCTGTATGTTCAGTTATTTTTGGTTGTAATAAAATCCTATACATTTTAGATTCGGAGTCAATGGTCCTTTCCCAATGAAATCTAATTTTGGCGATTATGTGTTGATAATTGTTTTTCCTCCCCTCTACACTATTTAGCAGATAAAAAGATCCTGGCGACCTGAGAGGATTCTTGGAAAAAATCAGGTACTCAAGAATCCGGCCCCATCAGTTGGTAGCAGAGTAGGATGGTTATCTCTGATAATAAGGGGAGATCTAGATCAGGATAAGAGATTCCAGAGGCCCATAGAAGTCAAGTGATGGTGACTCATCGGATGGCGAGCAGCGGACGGCAGTGGCTGATGGAAATTGATGGAGAGTAGCAGTGCAGCGGAAAGCAGCAGTTCGTGGAGGAGTGAGTATGAATAGGGTGAGATGTTTGTAGATTGCGGTGTTGATTTGTTGTGTGATGTCTTGCAGAGCTGGAGTGAGTGTTGAGTGATTGTGAGATCAGGCTGTGAGCACGCGCAGCCCGGGAAAGTCTTAGGCTCGATAAGTAGCTTAAGCGATTGTGGTGTAGAAGACACCCAAGGTAGATTTTGTTGACCACCGAAAGGGGATCGTGAGATGTCATTGATTGCCCGGACCGAGATAGGGGGAGCGAATGTGTGAGTGCGTGAGGAACCGATGCTGGTCATGGGTTGTTGTGCGTGGAATTGAGTATTTGCAACCTATCAGAGGTGATTGTCTGGTCGTTCGCGGACAGACAGTTGCCAGCCAAGGTCGACAATTTCGAGAGACTGTGGACGGACAGTCAGAGAAGTAACTTGATTGGGACAAACGGTTATTTCAGCGTATGAATGGGATGAATGCAAGGGTGAGACGTGAATTGTGAAGGAGGGGTACTGCTGCGAGCAGAGGACGAGTGAGGTCAGAAGGTGCCGCGCTGCAATAGGTCGGTTGGTGTGAGTCGCGCTGCTATTGGTGGATTTGACATCAGGAAGTGAACGAAAACATTGTGCGCGAGCGAAAATTTGTTCATGATTAAATGTTTTAAGGTTTTCAGAGAATTATGTAGAGGTGACAAACATGTGGTTACTCGTTGTCACGTTTCGGCATAGGTAGTGGGAAAAGACACGTGTGAATGTGCGTATGAATGTTGCCCCTGTCCAAAACTACCTCTCCCAGAAGGCCAGGCGGCCGTTCCCGTGACACAAGGCATCAGAAGCGTACTTAAGCACCTCCCTTCCCTTTGCACGGTGCTTGTCAAAGAAAGCTCCCGAGCATTCCCTTGATGCACCGCTCGTCTCCGTCCCCCTGTTGACGAACGCTACTTCACGTTTGGTGCGATTGGACTTTTCCCTGCAGCGCTGGGGCGCGCTCTGTGAGTAGGCGTCACTTGACTTCAACGCCAACCATTCGAACGCACGGAACCGTGCGAAGGACCCGGACCCACTGCAGCGCAGCCCTTGCGTTTCGCACGGGAACGCGCAGTGAACACCGCCCCCTTCCCGGTCTACGGGTGTGAGTCCTCTGTGGTACTCCCCGAGAACCGGCAACATCATTTCTCTTTACGAGCGACGGCTCGTCGGCAAGCTGCTTGAAAGGCTTGGATCCCGTGACCCGTTTTTCTTTCGTTTCCTTGATTACGCAGAGTGGCTGGACACGGTGGCATTGTGCTTCGGTGAAGGCTCTCTCCAAGGATTTGCCTTTCTGAACTTCGGAGCCGTTCTTCCAGGACGCAGTGTCAGAGAACTCCGTGACAGCCATCCTTCAGCTAAGTACTTCTTTCGTTTGATGTTACCGAGATACTGACGTGCTGCAGAAGTCAGGACAAGTGTATATTGTTAGTATCTTGTGGTGTCCACGTTCATCCTCAGTTATCACACGTCTATGACCTGGGTTGATCGCAGTTACCTGTCCCGTAAGTGACCTGCCAAACGGTATACATCTGTATATGTGTCATTCCCCCTGCTTGCCAAATAAGTCCTTCTGTATGACTGTATTTCTTTCTCTGCAGGGAACACGGGGTTAGATAGCCGGGGATCCCTACGACTACTGAGGGTCGCTTCATCAGCCCCATTCCGGAGTGTGACTTCGTAGCTGCCATTTTTTCTACTTTCATTTGTCCCTTTTTTCCCTTTCCCCTGTGCGGAGCCGTTCCTTGAGGGGTGTTCGGAACCTCGGGGAAGTTTCCGTGGTGGGGGACGGGGTTAACTGGCATCATCCATCGTTCCTGCTGCATCCGGAGTGGCAGGTTAGTGGGATACCTGTCTACAGCCTGACAGATTGACAAGCCCACGAATGTTTGCAGCCTGAGCGATGGATCCGTCCACGATTCTGTCATCAGTTCTGGAAACCCTGACTGCCTTACGGCTAGAGGTAAATGCATTCAGAGGAGAGAATCAAGAATTACGGAATGAAATGGGTTCCATGAGACGGGAGGTAGCTGGGCTCACTAGAACTACTCCTACAGGGGGTAGAGGGGATGGTTCCTACATCAGAGATTGGACTTTACCACCCCCAGTGACAGACCGTTCCCAGGGCCCTCGAACCATACCTCAAGCCCAAGGAGGGGGGACGCAAGGTGCTGGAATGCCCTCGGTGCATGTGATACAGCCTATGCACCTGCCTTTGGCGCCGCCTGAACGGTTCTATGGGGACCCAAAGAAATTTGGTATTTTTCTTAGTCAGTGCAGGCTCCATTTTATGTGCAAACCTGCGGTGTTTCCCACCGACCAAGCCAAGACGGCCTTTATCATGTCATACTTAGGGGGCAATGCTGCGAATTGGGCCCTTCCCCTAATAGAAAGGGATGATCCTGTCTTGTATAATTATTCGGACTTCTGCAATGACATACGTAAGCTGTTTGACCGCAAGGCACACCATCTGTCGTTGGACAGGGAAATGCTCACCCTTAAACAGGGTTCACAAGACCTCCTCACTTACATCACCAACTTCAACCGACTCCTGGTCGAAACGAATTGGCCTGTAGAAAAAAGATCATCCATGTTCTATCAAGGGCTTAAAGGTGAACTAAAGGATAGTAGTACAGATGCCAGAGTCCTGTGAAGAACTGATTGACCTCACAGGGCAGTTGGACCACAGACTCCAGGAGCGGAAAGGAGACCGGTATCGCTCTGAAGCAAGAACCTATGTGCCCCGACCTAAGCCTGTAACGGACGAACGATCCACCACCAACGATGGCACCGAACCATGCAAATCAGCGGAGTCCGAGGTCCCTTAAGCCAGGAAGAAAGAGAACAACGATGAAAGCAGAGGTTATGTCTGTACTGCGGGAAACCCGGCCATTTCATTAAAGAATGCAAGACTCGCTCTCGCCTCACCCGGAGGACATCCCCGGCAGGCCAGAATCTCTCGGTGGTGGATTATACAGCAGAAGATCAGGAAAACTGACGCTCTCAAACGAGATTGAGACCCCTCGTTTGAGACCCTTTGAAGACAAGGTCTCTCCTTCCGTAGCTAACACTGTTCAGTATATGGTGGCCCATATGAATTTATGCGTCACCTTGAAATTACCTTCAGGAACACTCCTAGTGGTCCACGCCCTGTTAGATTCAGGGGCTACGGGCAATTTCATCGATCAGCAGTACGCCAACGAAATCTGTGTCCCTTGCATAAAAAAGGAACATCCCGAACCCGTGAAGGCAGTGGATGGGTCAGCGTTGACCTCAGGATTGATACGCTTCCATACGCAACCCATACTGATGCAAATAGGGGAACATCACTTTGAATACATCCAATTTGACTTGATTGATGCCCCCCAATTCAAGTTAATCCTGGGGATGCCATGGTTGACGTACCATGACCCCTTGATACAATGGGCAGCACGTTCTGTCTCCATGAATTCGACATTCTGCAAAGAGCACTGCACAAGACAAAAAGTCATGAGCACCAAAGACCCAGAAAGCCCCGCCAGGCTACTTGCTTTAGGAAGCAACACCCAGGAGGTATGTTGTGCCTCCAGTCTACCGCCTGAGTATCTTCAGTTCCAGGCTGTGTTCAGCAAACAAGAGGCAGGGAAATTGCCTCCACACAGGAACTATGACTGTGTAATTGAGCTAGAACCAGGAGCCCTCATACCATGCAGTCGGGTATATGCACTCACGGAAGCTGAAACAACTTATTTGCAGCAGTATCTTGCCGAAATGTTGTCTAACGGATTCATCCGTCCTTCATCCTCTCCAGCCTCTTCCCCCCTCTTTTTTATACCTAGGAAAGAGGGAGGCTTACGGGCGTGCATCGACTACAGAGCCATCAACAAGGTGACTATAAAGAATAGATACCCCTTACCCTTGATACCCGTCTTACTAGACCAACTTAAAAGAGCCACTATATTCACCAAGTTGGACTTAAGGGGAGCCTACCATCTGGTGCGGGTGCGACGCGGAGACAAATGGAAGACCGCCTTTAGAACGAAGTTTGGGCTTTTCGAATATCAAGTCATGCCCTTCGGATTCTGTAACACACCTGCAGCCTTTCAATATTTCATGGATGAGGTGTTGCGAGGACTCCTGGACATTTCATGCATAGTCTACATCGACGACATCCTTGTCTACTCTTCCTCCAGGAAAGAATATGTACGTCATGTGGCTGAAGTACTGGAACGACTGCAGAAGTATGCCCTGTACGCCAAGCTGGAAAAATGTCTTTTTCACGCCAATGAAGTTGAATTTCTAGGGTACATCATAGGACCCCATGGTCTGTGTATGGACAGTAAAAAGACCCAAGCCATAGTGCAGTGGGAATCCCCTACTACCGTCAAGGCACTTCAAAGTTTCCTGGGGTTTGCGAATTTCTATCGCAGAGTCATCAAGGAATTCTCTTGTATAATTCAACCCCTGACGCTACTGCTCCGGAAAGGAGCCAAATTTCTGTGGACAGAAGCAGCAGAACAAGCCTTCCAGGAACTCAAACTATGTTTCATCCAAGCCCCAGTATTAAGACACCCGGACACAGCGCTTCCTTTTGTGGTAGAAACAGACGCCTCCCATTACGCCATAGGAAGCATACTCTCTCAACGACATCCCAGTACCAGTCAACTCCACCCCGTGGCCTTTTATTCCAAGAAACTCACTCCTTGCGAGGTCAACTATAGTATCACCGACAAGGAGCTGCTAGCAATAAAAGAGCCTGCGAAGAGTGGAGACACTACCTGTTAGGAGCCAAGCACATCGTGGAGATCTTTACGGACCATCGCAACTTGTTTTTCCTAAAGACTGCCAGAGCACTGACGCCAAGGCAGCTCCGTTGGTCCTTGTTCTTTGCAGACTACAACTTCGTGATCAAGTACCGACCTGGACCACAGAATGGCAAGGCTGATGCCCTATCACGACAATCTCCACCAGAAGCGAGCCTAGTGCCACAAGAAGAACCCCCGGTAATACTACACAACGCTTCCTTTCCAGACACGACCCTGGCTTCCACGACCCACCACGTCTTTCTGGAGGAAGTAAAGAATCACGTCCAGAAACTCAATGTTCAAGCATGGATCGACGAAGCACCCGGAAGACGGACATGTAGGAATGGACTGCTGTACCATGATGACAACTTATTCGTGCCAGACGGGCCCTTACAACAACAAGCGATGCGATGGATACACGACTCACCGTTGGGAGGACACTTGGGTATACACAAAACCTTGCAAGCTATGAAGAGACGATTTTGGTGGTCAACCTTATCAGCTGATACCACTTCCTATGTCTCTGAATGTGTGGTTTGTGCTCAAGGAAAAGCCCAACATCAAAGACCCAGTGGGTTGCTGAGGCCCATCCCCATACCTCCCACACCGTGGCACACGTTGTCAATGGACTTCATCGTCGACATGCCACCCAGTAAGGCGCAAACCACCATCTTGGTTGTAGTCGATCATCTGACCAAGATGGGTCACTTCATCGCCCTCCCCAAGTTGCCCTCTGCAGCGGAATTAGCTCAGGTGTTTCTTCAACATATCGTGCGTCTCCACGGAATCCCAGCGGTCCTCATCACAGATAGAGGAACTCAGTTCACGTCCAGATTCTGGAAGGCCTTTTGTGAATCCTTGAAAATCGACGCTCGATTATCAACGAGTTACCATCCGCAAACGGATGGCAAGACCGAAAGACTGAACCAAACACTGGAACAGTACCTCAGGTGCTTCACCCTACAACACGAAGACGAATGGAGCACACTTCTCTGGACTGCGGAATTCGCAAACAACAATGCCAACCATTCCTCCTTAGGGTGTGCACCGTTCTTCTGCTTACAAGGTCACCATCCGAACATGTTACCCTTCGAGTGGCCTGCACAGTCAAAACACCCCACCATTCAGGACCATCATGCACACCTCCGTAAGGTCCTACACTCAGCTAGGACACAACTAAGCACAGCTCAATCCCGTGACAAGGCCAATGCAGACAAGAAACGTTCCGCAGAACCATCGTATGGGGTGGGGGATAGGGTATGGCTGGCTACCAAACATTTAAAACTAAAAGGAAACAACAGGCTAAAACCAAAATACGTGGGTCCCTATATCGTGGATAAAATTATCAACCCTGTAGCCATGAGATTAAAACTCCCCCATTCTTGGCATATACATCCTGTCTTCCACGTTTCCCTGTTACAGCCCTGCCTTCCCCGAACACGACTACCTCCTAGACCACGGCCTCTCGAGATAGATGGGGAAGAAGAATACGAAGTTAAACGCCATTCTCGATTCCAAGTTGCAGCAAGGGAGGGTCTATTATCTTATTGACTGGAAAGGGTACGGTCCGGAGGACCGCTCCTGGGAACCCAAGAGCAATCTACATTGTCCCGTACTACTCCGACGCTTCCAAGCGCGCTTCCCTTCCAAACCTGGTGGACCGGCGGGTCGCCGGTCATTGAGAGGGGGTACTGTCACGTTTCGGCATAGGTAGTGGGAAAAGACACGTGTGAATGTGCGTATGAATGTTGCCCCTGTCCAAAACTACCTCTCCCAGAAGGCCAGGCGGCCGTTCCCGTGACACAAGGAATCAGAAGCGTACTTAAGCACCTCCCTTCCCTTTGCACGGTGCTTGTCAATCAAAGCTCCCGAGCATTCCCTTGATGCACCGCTCGTCTCCGTCCCCCTGTTGACGAACGCTACTTCCCGTTTGGTGCGGCTGGACTTTTCCCTGCAGTGCTGGGGCACGCTCTGTGAGTAGGCGTCACTTGACTTCACCGCCAACCATTCGAACGCACGGAACCGTGCGAAGGACCCGGACCCACTGCTGCGCAGCCCTCGCGTTTCGCGCGGGAGCGCGCAGTGAACACCGCCCCCTTCCCGGTCTACGGGTGTGAGTCCTCTGTGGTACTCCCCGAGAACCGGCAACATCATTTCTCTTTACGAGCGACGGCTCGTCGGCAAGCTGCTTGAAAGGCTTGGATCCCGTGACCCGTTTTTCTTTCGTTTCCTTGATTACGCAGAGTGGCTGGACACGGTGGCATTGTGCTTCGGTGAAGGCTCTCTCCAAGGATTTGCCTTTCTGAACTTCGGAGCCGTTCTTCCAGGACGCAGTGTCAGAGAACTCCGTGACAGCCATCCTTCAGCTAAGTACTTCTTTCGTTTGATGTTACCGAGATACTGACGTGCTGCAGAAGTCAGGACAAGTGTCTATTGTTAGTATCTTGTGGTGTCTACGTTCATCCTCAGTTATCACACGTCTATGACCTGGGTTGATCGCAGTTACCTGTCCCGTAAGTGACCTGCCAAACGGTATACATCTGTATATGTGTCATTCCCCCTGCTTGCCAAATAAGTCCTTCTGTATGACTGTATTTCTTTCTATGCAGGGAACACGGGGTTAGATAGCCGGGGATCCCGACAACTACTGAGGGTCGCTTCATCAGCCCCATTCCGGAGTGTGACTTTGTAGCTGCCATTTTTTCTACTTTCGTTTGTCCCTTTTTTCCCTTTCCCCTGTGTGGAGCCGTTCCTTGAGGGGTGTTCGGAACCTCGGGGACGTTTCCGTGGTGGGGGACGGGGTTAACTGGCATCATCCATCATTCCTGCTGCATCCGGAGTGGCAGGTTAGTGGGATACCTGTCTACAGCCTGACACTCGTGGGGGAGAGGAAGCCAATTTCCGAGTCGCATTACATCGGAAGAAATGTAGGGCTGCATACCATAATTTGGCTTGAAAATTGGCATAAAATGACACAGAGTGAGGGTGAATTGGTTTTCCCACGATATGGCTCCTTCAGGTTGCAAGTGCTGTACCAGTTGAAATCTGTGACGGCGGCACTACGACCTTTGCTGAGACCAACTCAGTTTGAGGCGTTGCATTCAGAGCAGCGCATGACAGGAAAAGAGATCGAAGTCAGGAAAGGGTGAAAAGGTCGATTAAGGCATTTCAGGATGCGAGGTGGGACGCAGAAGAGAAAAGGTGGAGAGTGCAAACAATAGAGGGAGATAGGTTGTGTCCATTACTGGTAAAGACTGATGGCACGAAGGTAAAGAGTGCGGATGATGATGATGACAGTGATACAGATGACAGCCTACTAGAGAGGTTGTTGTCCGAGAGACCACCTCCATACAATCCAGATCCCTACGAAGGGAAGTCGGTTCAAGTAGAAGGGACTAGTGGATTACCAACTCAGTCAGAGGTGAGAGTAGAAGGGAACATTTTGACAGGGACTGAGGGTGTCAAAAATCAGCCCGTAATAAACACTGAGGTTGGGAGAGGTGTGAGGTTACCGGACGCTTTAAAGGTACCGGTTACCATTGGACCCATTGTTTCTGTTTATGACCCAGATCAAGAGAAGGCTGGGAGTTCAGTGCAGTCAGCTGTAGGAGCGAGGAGAGTGATCGAGGGAAATGGATCGGTGAGTGGATTGGAACATACTCCTAAACTTATAGAATGGAGTACGCCATTGCCAGCTACAGTAGACTCCTCTAGGGGACAGACAGAGGCGAGACCAGTGAGGCCGAGGTCTTTGGCCGAGTCAAGATCAGATTTGCGGATGTGGGCACCGCCAGTGAGAAATCAGAATCAGAGTGAGAAGACGGTAGAAAGCGAACGAGGCACAATAGTAAATCGTTCTGTTCCTATGAGCATGTCAGAAGAAAGTAGGTCTCAGGAACGGGAATGTGATTATGATGAACGAGATGGAGCAGCTTGTCGAGAAATATTGAAAGGAGCTTTGAAAGGAAGAATGTTGGATGTTGTGAGGTTGAAAGCAGAAGTAGATGAGATAATAAGCGGAAACTTACCTCTTGAGAGAACATACATGTACGAGCAAGATGAGTTACTTTTTGTGGCAAAAGATGTGACTCGCAAGGCAAGAACTGCACATGAGAAGTTGTCAGATTTAGCTAAGAAGTATGATGTGGACCTGTCTAAAACAAAATCATTGCAGGGAAGCCATAGATTGCAGTATAGCGATCAGGAATTGGAAGAGAAGAGGGTCATGAGATTGAGAACCCATATCAAGGATTTGATTATAGCAATGCGTGCATGGCTCATGCTTGATAAGTGAGAAGAAAGGTGGTCCAAGAAGAAGAGTTCTAGAAGAACGATAGGAGAGACACCACCTCCAGGTGGAGGGATGACGGAGGTAGGGAATTTCCCTTTACGAGAGGTACAGAATGGAGGATACGTGCATGTGCCTTGGAGTAGGGGTGACTTGGCCGCATTTACGAATGACTTTCCCCGTCTAAGGGAAAAGCGTGTGGAGTGGTATAAGCAGGTCGATCGGTTTGTCAAGATTTCGAAGGTGTTGTGGGTCGACTTGAATACATTGTTTGACATTGTGGTTCCGAGTGACTTATGGTCGGCATGTAAAATCGCTGTTGAGTGGCCAACCTCAGAGCCTGACAGGGATCCAGTCTCAAATGGTCCATCACCCATAGTCATGAAGAAGTTCGAACAGGTGATCACATGGTTGAAGTCGAAAATTTCACCGCAGGACATTGATTGGGTGAAGATAGATCAGACAGTGCAAGAGCCAAAGGAGACAGTGCATGAGTTTTATGAGAGACTTTTGCAGGCTTTTAAGCAGTACAGTGGACTGGATGTGTTAGATACAAAAGACATGGGACAGTTTGTTTCGAAGTTTGTGTTGGGATTGAGGCCAGAGGTTAGTCTCATGATACAACAGCATTTGATTTGTTGGCAGAACAAGCCTGTGGATGAGATCTTATGGTATGCTAGGTACCGTAGTGATGAGATAGAATCAAAACACAGGAAGTTGAAAGACAAATTGATGCTCGTTGAGATGCAAACGGCTCAGGGACAGCCTAATGGAGGAACGTTAGGAAGGAAGCAGGGAAATAACCAAGGAGGAAACCAGAATGTCCAAGGCCCGGGAAGACCAAAGTCAATTGATCCTAAGACAGAAATGGATGTGGCGACATTGAAGAAGACCACGTGTGTCATCTTTGTCATCAGATTGGACACTGGAAATGCCTTTGAACCCGATGAATCAAGTGCAGCAGGAAGGAGAGATAGTTCAGGTACCTGTATCTGAAATGGTTCCCACTGTGACTAGACCTAGGATGGTCAAAGGGGGACTAATAGCCCGCAAGTCCCTCAACCACCTAGGGTTCAGAACATGCAACAAGGAGTCTGAACTTACATGCAGATGCCCATGTTCGAGGGAAGTGAGGAGTTCGGCCTGGATCCGTTGGCATGATGGTGCCTGAGAGGGGAGGAAGACTGCACACTTGGAGCAGTCTTAAAGGTAGACCAGAGGGGACCATTTGTGGAAGCAGACATTGATGGTCATCCTACCACCTTTTTGGTTGATACGGGTGCTACCCGTCTACTGTAAAATCAGCAGTAGTTCCCAACCTACCCCTCTCGGGACAATCGATCCAAGTTGTAGGTGTAGCAAATAAGAAACTGACCAGCCCACTGACTGAGCCAATTCCAGTGAGAATAGGAACCTTCAAGGATCGTCACCAGTTCGTGGTGTGCGATTCGAGTCCAGTTTGCCTGTTAGGAAGAGGTTTGTTGTGCAAGTTGAATTGCACCATCTATTGCACACCAAAGGGAGTGGAAGTACAGGCAAAGGATGATGATGCGACCTTTAAGGTTGTAAATCAGCGTGTGTGTATAGAAATGTATCCAGTGCTGACAGTGGAAGAACTTCCACTTGATCTGAGGGATTCTGTGTCAATTGATGTGTGGGACCTTAGTGGAGAAGAGATCAGATTGGTCAAAGGCGTAGATCCAGTGAAGATACAGGTCAAGCCGAATGTAGAATTCCCTAGGAGGCCCCAGTCTAATCTGTCGCCTGAGACAATTGCAGGGATCAAGCCTGTAATTGAATCTATGATTAAGCAGGGAATTCTGAAAGAGATCATGGGTAGCCCATGCAATTCCCCTATCATGAGACTACAGAAACCGAGTGGGAAATTCAGGATTGTGCAAGACCTGCGAAAAATCAATTATATAATTGTCCCATGTTGACGGTGGTACCGAATCCATCTGTAATCCTGTTTCAGATCCCATGTGAAGCTGAGTGGTTTATAGTGATCGATTTGTGTCAAGCATTCTTTTCGATCCCACTCCATGAGGAAAGCCAATTTCTTTTTGCTTTCCGGCTGGAGAACCGTGTGTTAACGTGGTGTCGTATTCCACAGGGGTACACAAAGAGTCCATTGATCTTTAACCAGTTTTGAAGAAGAATCTTGAAGGTCTTGTGTTGCCTCAAAACTCCGTTCTGGTGCAATACATTGGTGATTTACTCGTAGCGTCAGAAACTGAAGATGCTTACAGGATCGATACCGTTGCCTTACTGAATCATTTGGCAGAGAACGGACACAAGGTGTCTCCGAGCAAATTGCAGTGCTGTTTGAGTGAAGTGCAGTATTTGGGTCACAGAATTGAGAAAGGCAAGAGAAAGGTGTCACCAGATCGTATTGAGGCTATTATGAATATGCCTGTGCCTACCAGAGAAGTCAGAATGTTCTTGGGGATGGTTGGCTATTGTCGCCAATGGATTACCAATTTCTCCTTTGAAGCGAAGCCCTTGCAACGGCTGATGCACAAAGATGTGAGTGATCCGGTACCATGGGACGAAGACTGCTTGAGATCATTTTTGAGGTTGAGAGAAGCCCTGTGTTGCGCTCCAGCTTTGGGGATGCCTGACTACAACAAGGCATTTGCATTGTTCTGTTGTGAGAGAGAAGGTTGCGCATTGGCAGTTTTGACTCAGAGTCATGGAGGTGTCCGTAGACCAGTTGCCTACTTTTCAACTACTTTAGATCCAGTAGCTTCTGCATTGCCCGGATGTCTTAAATCCGTTGCTGCAACAGGTGTCAGTATTGAAAGGTGTGAGAGCATTGTAATGGGACATCCACTTACAGTCTATGTGCCACACTCTGTTGAACTGTTGATGACAAGGTCTAAAACACAGCACCTCACAAACAACCGATTGAGACGTTACGAGCAAGTTATACTTGCTGCAGAAAATGTGACTTTGAAGAGGTGTTCTGTTTTAAATCCTGCGACATTGATGCCTATTCCAAATGTAGATGATGAAGATTGTGAGGACCACGACTGTCTCAATGTGACTGAACTGTGCACCAAACCGAGACAAGACATTGTTGGTGAACCGCTCCTTGACCCTGATGAAATTTTCTTTGTGGACGGTTCATGTCTAAGAGACAATGTCGGTCGATTGAGAGCAGCGTTTGCTGTGTGTACCATCACAGGGGTGGTGGAAGCTGCTTGTTTAGAGGGAGTACACTCCGCAAAGGTAGCTGAAATCATTGCCTTGACCCGTGCCTGCTTGGCTGCTGATCAGATTCGGATAACGATTTATACCGATAGTCAGTATGGGTTTGGTGTCGTTCATGACTTCAGACAGTTATGGTCACAGAGAGGGTTCCTGACATCTTCTGGTTCGCCCATTAGAAATGGGGAATATGTGAGACAACTGTTGGAAGCATTACAATGTCCAAAAGAGATTGCTGTTGTCAAATGTTCATCCCATTCTAAGGGAAGCGACTTTGTATCTATGGGGAATAACTATGCCGACGAAGTTGCCCGGTTTTGTGCAGAACAAGGATGCATATTTACTGGAGGGTATACTGGAGAAAGCCAAGAAAGAACCGATCTCAGCATGATGTTGGCCATGGCTGATACATGAGAGGAGCTGAAACGACTGCAGGATGAGGTTTCTGATCAAGAAACGGATGGCTGGATAAAATTGGGATGTGAGAAAGGAGATGTGGATGTGTGGGTTTTGAGCGATGGACGAGCTGTGCTACCTGAATGTCTGTTGATTCCGATGGCAAGATTGATACATGGTGCAGTATATCTTGGTAGAGATGCAATGGTGCGAGTGTTCAGACAGACATGGTACAATCCGAAGTTTCGTGCAGTAGCTGAAGCTGTGTGTCAGAGGTGTGTTACATGTCGGCAGATGAATGCAGGAAAGAGAACTGCTGTGACATTAAGCCACATTGGGAGGTCAGGAGGGCCTTTCAATAGGATGCAATTGGACTTTATTGAGATGCCGATGTGCAATGGGTTGAGGTACATCTTAGTTGTGGTATGTGTCTTTTCAAGATGGGTGGAGGCTTACCCAACACGCAGATGTGACACACTCACTGTAGCTAAACTGTTGTTGAGAGAGTTGATTCCGAGGTTGGGTTTCCCGACCTCTTTGGAGTCAGGTAGAGGGACACATTTCCATAGTGAAATCATGAAATTGCTCTGTGCTACCTTGAATGTGGACCAGATACTACATTGCAGTTATCGACCAGAGGCTTCTGGGATTGTGGAACAAGTTAATGGGACTTTGAAAGCACGGATGGCAAAAGTGTGTTCTTCGACATCCCTGAAATGGCTTGTCGCACTGCCCTTGGTTCTCATGAGCCTTCGTAGTGTTCCTGATAGGAGGACTGGGTTGTCGCCGCACGAAATATTGATGGGGAGGGAAATGCGAATACCAGTGATACCTGCCACTGCTTTGATTAACATCACTGATAACTTGATTCTCGACTACTGTAAGGGACTGGCTGACGTAGTCCGTTCTGTGTCCCAGCAGGTGCAAGCAGCAACTGTTCCAGCCGCAAGTGACCTGTGCCACGACTTGTACCCGGGAGATTGGGTGCTTGTACGTAAACACGTGAGGAAGAGTTGCCTGGATATTCGTGGGCGTGGTCCGTACCAGGTAATACTGGTCATGAACACGGCAGTGAAGTGTGGGGGACTGCCGAACTGGGTGCATGCCTCCCATACCCGCAAAGTTCCAGCATCCTTGGAATATACAGCCCCTCTCGTAAATGAAAATCCAGCTGAGGTGGCAGGGCCATCTGAGAGGGCAAGCCAAGCTGTGAGGGTTGCTAATGCAGTTGGTTGTGCACTAGATCGAGCAGAAAGGGGTTGTGCAAATCGAAGCCCCGAATTTGACTCAGACGAAGAAAGTATTGCTGTTGGTGGAGTAGAGTCAAATTCTGTTGAAGAAGGAAGTAGTGCACAGGGTATTCGAAGGGAGAGCAGAAGTGCCACAGAAGCAGAAAGAGTTTGGCCCGTGAGTCAGAGGCGGCTGAACTTGAGGTTGGTACCTGAAAGAGACCTTGCCCCAGTTTCTGAAACGTCTGAATCTGAGCAAAGTGATGAAGAGCAAGCTTGAGTCAATTTGAGAAGGTCCAGGAGAACAAGAGTGCTGTGTCAAAAGGACGCCTCACCTGAGTGTACTTACGTTGTGACTGACTGATGCCAGGCGTATTGAGCAAGGGGAGACTGAGGTCTTTAACGCTGATCAGCAATTCCCCGAACCTGAAAATAGTGTGTTATTACTGGGTCCAGGGGTGGAAATCGAAGAAATACTGACTCTCAATATTCCGAATCCACCACTTCTGAGTAAGGTTCGTGAACTGATCTTCGAGACGCTGGTTTTTCCAACTTTTCGTATTGTACCATTACATCACTGTATTTAGACACTTATTTACCCATGTCTTCTTCCATTAATCTTTAGCTATACATATATTACAAATATTTATTTTTCATAAAGACACATATGTCATCAGTGATGTAATATCTGACGTCATCAGCAGAGGATTGCGGTTGCGTGAGTTATAGTTGCCTGCACTAACTATAACGGGGGAAGTTCATTGGTTTTTTACGAGTGAAATGTCCAGCTAACTATAACATGTGTGAAACCTATGGTTTTTTAAGTGAATTTGCAAGGTTTTTTAAATGCTAATTCGTAACTATAACGTGTGTGAAACCTATGGTTTTTTCAGTGAATTTGTACGGTTTTTTAAATGCTAAGTTATGTATTTATAAAAAAAAAAAATTCTCAGGTTTTTCACCGTGGCGCTCGGTGCTCTTCGCGCACGGAGTACCCACGGATCGCAGTGCGTGCCGCGCGATTTAAAAAAAAAAATGTTTTTTTCTCCCTTGGGGGTCCTTCTGTGACCCCCTGACCAAGGCTAGGGGGTCAGGAACTGTCCACTCTGCCCCCTTTTCACGTTCTCCACCTTTTTTTTTCACCCCCTCAGACTGCGAGAGACAAAATGGTGGCCGACACTTCCTGGTTTCGACCGATTCGAATGTTTACCGACATCTAACAACCAATCAGAATTGCGCTCGCGCACGGCAGGGTGCACGCACAGTGCGCGCACGGTGCGCGCGTATAGATATTGATATGCTTTTAAATGCTATTTTCTCAGGAAATACTGAACAGATTTACACCAGACCTGCAAAAGGCACTTCCTTGACCTTATGGCTACCTCTCTGCCAAATTTCACGTAATTCTGTTCAGCCGTTCGGGCTGTAGCTGCGACTAAAGGTCCTATGGAAAAATGCATGGGGAAAACGCGTTTTGGGACCCCCCCTTTTTCTCGGCCCCCACTTCCAAATCACCCCGAGACTTTCAGGGTAGGAGCTGAATGGAGCGCCCCATTTGTTTTGAAAATTTCGCGAGGATTCGTCAACCGGCGCCAAAGTTATTCAAAATAGAATTTTGAGATTTCCTATGGAAACTAGGTTGTAACTATGACTATCTACTGGCGACCCCCAGTAGATAATATATATATATATATATATATATATATATATATATCCCATGTTTGCAGTCTCCAAACAATCCGTGTCCACGGAAAACAGAAACCACGCAGATCCAAAGTCAGGCACAATAGTTGTTAATTTATTTTAAAGCCGAGTCTTCACAAATATCTGACGCGTTTCGGGCATCCGCCCTTGCTCACAGACAATCAGTTCAATAAAATGAGCCCATTTTATACAACAAGACTTTCAATTGGCTGCATTTTTTTTCACCGTTTTTTTGCACCATGTGACATTTAGAAAGTGAAGACACACTACTCCAACCTCGAAAGTCTGTTTTCCAAACAATACATTTTGGACCACATTGAATATGCTGTGCAATTGAGTAACAGGTTAAAATCCAAACAAACTCAGGATCATTATTTAGTATGAAATACATAAAACTCCATATTCATTGATTCAGTGATATCCAAACTTGATTGACTGTGCAAATTACGCAATAAAGTGCAAATATTTTCGATTAAAATTCAATATATATACAAATAGTGTGCAAATTACGCAATAATGTAAACACAAAAAATTGTGCAAATAATGCAAAAATTGTCAATGATTAAATTTGTTTTTTGGATACAAGTACCAAACCATGGAGATAAAAATACAAAAAATATCTAAGCGCATATAATGCAATTAGCATAATCAAAATGATGATCATATTGTATTGTTAAGCACCCCAGAGTTGAGATATGATAAGATGTTGTAAAGCATTGCAAGTGAATTCACTATTATTAATTGTATGGTCCAAACAGACATATCTAGGAGTCTATGTCTAATTAATGAAGTGAAAAAATACATTTATCTATTCCTAAATCAAGTAGTTAAACACATTAGGAAAAATAGAATTGTAAGTGTAAAAAGAAAATGGGATCAAAAACTGGAAATTCATAATCTATATGCGCGGAAGCAGGCAGGGCAATACACTCCATAGAAATATAACCTAATACAATACAAAATGCAAAGTTAAAGAAATACATGTAGATCCTCAGTTGCATTAAGCCCATTAGGGAATCTGCTGTCTAGTTTTAAAATGTATTCAGATTCTAATCTTCTAAGCATTTTATCACGGTCACCCCCTCTCTTGATTTTAGGAACTGAGGCAATAACAAAGTAATTAAGGCATTGTAGATTGTTATTATGACAAGCCTTAAAATGCCTCGCCACCGGATACGCTGCATCATTGTTTACAATGGCACGTAAATGCTGAAGAATCCTAACGTGTACTGGTTGCCGGGTACTCCCGACATATCTAAGATCACAGGTACACGTTAGTACATAGACAGCAAATTCAGTTTTGCATGTAAAAGATCCACGTATATTAAATGGATCTGGGCTGAAAGGTGTGCAATATTGGTTGGTGTTTTTACCAAATTTGCACGCTCTACATGTAGAGCAGCGCTTAAATCCCGGCCGGGATTTCAACCACTCTTCTTGTTTTCTGAGCTCGGGAAACTCATGGCAAACTTGGGTCCTTAAAGAGGGTCCCCTCCTGTATGTAATTGTGGGCCCATCAGATAACCTGGGTTTTAAGACCAAATCAGTTTTTAATATCGGCCATCGTTCTTGAACAATGGACCTGATTTGTCTCGCCTGTTTGCTATAGGCTATGATGAGCCTGGGGGTCTGGCTACTGTTAGTAGAGTCACTGTCAACAGAAGAGTTAGATGTTGTTAAAAATAATGACTCACGGGTTCTAGCTTCCATTTTGAGAACTGCATCCCTCAAAATGGACTCCCTATAGCCTCTTTGCCTGAATCTTTCCAGAGCTTCAGTTGTACATATTTTAAGATCATCCGCTTCACTACAAATCCGTTTGAGCCTCAACAATTCTCCAAACGGAATATTATCGATAACATGTTTAGGATGCGCACTGCTGGCATGGAGAGTATTATTTCCAGCAGTGCTTTTTCGATAAAGTTTAGTGGCCAAATGATTCTGATGTACAAATACTTTAACATCCAAAAAAACAGCTTCACACTTGCTGATAGAAGAGGTGAATCTAAGATTTTGCTGATTGGTATTAAGTGCAGTGACAAAATTTGTCGCACTGGCTATATCACCACACCATAAGATAAAAACATCATCAATAAATCGCACCCAAAGTGCCACATGTTCTTTGTAAATATCATGGTGTGTTAGTCTGAGGACATGCTCCTCCCACCAGCCTACATGTAAACATGCATAGCTGGGAGAGAAGCATGCCCCCATCGCCACACCACGCTTCTGAATGTAAATGTCATTTCCAAACAGAAAGAAGTTGTTATTAAGACACCAACTGGTAAGTTCCATCAGTAGTTTGTTGTGGTTGTAACAATTAATCGGCCTTTTGCCCAGGAAAAATTCCAGGGCCTTTAGCCCAGATGCATGGTCAATGCTTGTGTAAAGCGATTCGATGTCTAAGGTGATAAATAGCATATCGTCGCTCCAACCAGCATCTTTGATCTTGCCAATGAAATCCCCAGTGTCTCTGATATAAGTGGGAAGACCCTTTACCAAGTCCTGCAGGAAGTAGTCGATATATTCAGTCACATGTTCCGCTACTCCCGCAATGGCAGAGATAATTGGTCTCCCAGGCACTGGAACAACTTGTTTGTGGACCTTGGGTAAAAGATATAATTTTGGTAGTAAAGGATGCTCAACATGAAGAAACTCAAATTCCTGTTTGGAAATCATGCCTTCTCTTTTCCATCTCATCAAAAGTTTTTTTAGGACTTCTCTAGCTTCATTGAAGTCCTTGATGGTACTTCTAGAGTAGCATGATGGATTGTTGAGCTGATTCATTGCTTCCCTGATGTAGGCTTCCTGCGGCCAGATAACCACGTTACCTCCTTTGTCAGCAGTGGCCACAATAATCCTATAATCATCACTCAATTTTTTGGTTAAAAATGTATAGTCCTTTTCATGCTGGCTTTTATATCTTTTTTTGTGCTTGATCCTATGGTGCAGCTTTTTAAGATCATCTACAATTATATCTTGAAAAACATCAATAGAATCCCTAGGCATTACCGGGATAAATTTTGATTTAGGTTTAAACGGACTCAGGTTGGCTCCTAATTGTTCAACCGAGGCCATTCTAAGCTCCTCCTGAGTGGAAGACATTTCAAGATTAATCGTATCATTTGTCGCCAGTTGATGCATTGTCAAAAAGGTTTTGGTGTCTCTCGCATGTAAATTCAAGGGGTTCTTTGCAACAGCAGTGTCAATGGTTGGATTATTTTCATTGTCATTTTGACCCTCCTTGACACAAAAGAACTTTTTTAATTTAAGTTTTCTGATGTAAAGATAGATATCAACTCTTGTTCTTGTATAGTTGAAGTCTGAAACAGGACAGTATGTTAATCCAAGACTTAGTAGTTGTTTCTCGGCTTCAGAAAGGGTGACTGTGGATAAATTAATAATTTCATTGTTTGTTAATACTTTTTTCGCCAATATTGCTTTTTTTGTTTTTTGGGCGACTTTATGTTTTTTCCGACGTTCACTCCTCCTTTTATTACATCTTGTTCTTTTTGCTGTTGAGTCCTCGGTGGTGGTTTGGTTCGTGGTCGAAGTGTTTGGAGCCTGTCCGACACTAAAAAATCCACCTCTTCCCCTAAGTCTAAAACAATAGCATTAGGGTCCCATGTGCTGCAGCCTTCCTCATCCGACGAAGGTCCGCTTGTTAAAGATTCAACATCACTTGGCTCCTGATTTATATTTATTGCTTCATTGAGCACAGCAGAGCTAGACGTTGTTGCACGATCTGTGGGCCTAACAGATTTAAGTTGTTGTGCCTGTTGCGCGAATTTGGATCTTTTCGCATTATCGAATTTCTTAGCGAAGGTGTAAATGCGACCCTGGGCATAATCATCCTTATCACGGGCGAATTTATACACCTTACGCGCCTTAATCTTGTCTTCCTGTTTTACGAGCCTCTCATTAATTGATTTGCGTGTTTCAGTAATTAAAACATTAGGCTCAAACTTTGCCAGTAGGTCATTGATCTCTTGAATCTCCACCATCAATGCCTCTCTATCGATAATAGCGTACTTGACCAATATTTGCAGCAATTTAGTCGAGGATTCCAAATTAGCATGGCCCCATTCTTTAAGCATATTTGGATTAGGTCTCTCATAACTTGGCGCCAACAGTATTCGAAGCCCACGAGGCACACGGTTTTCTTCCAAATACATGGTTAAAGACTTATGTTCCCACCACTTTGACATTTCCTGATACATGCATTTTTCCAATCTTTTTAGCGCCGCTTTAATTTGATTTTCATCAGAATTATCACCCCCACTCTGTTCAGCAGTGTTCTTATTGCTGGAGTTACTCGTGATTTTAGGTAAACTAGAATAGAGTGCAGCCGCCGCCGCTTCTCTCCCACGAAGAATTTCCTCTGACATGGTGAAAACACTCGAATTGCTTAAAAGTTATTAACGTTTTTTTAACCCGAGCTGAAACTTGCCTCCAGGCTTATAACGCCATGTGCCTGACAACCTCCCAACCGTGTCGATAGTTATGGTTCACTCACCACAGAGGATACTTTGTTGCAGTTAGTTGTTTGATGTTGGAAACAAACGCTGCTCGTAAATCTCCTCAGCCTGGCTTCTCCGAACCAAATGATCACGGGGGCTGCTGTTGAAGAAATCCCTTTCAAGGAAAATAAAGCGAGTTGATTGAACACAGCAGCCAGCTTCTGGGGAGTGGAAATGCCTCGGACACAATCACATTCCGACATTAAATCCCATGTTTGCAGTCTCCAAACAATCCGTGTCCACGGAAAACAGAAACCACGCAGATCCAAAGTCAGGCACAATAGTTGTTAATTTATTTTAAAGCCGAGTCTTCACAAATATCTGACGCGTTTCGGGCATCCGCCCTTGCTCACAGACAATCAGTTCAATAAAATGAGCCCATTTTATACAACAAGACTTTCAATTGGCTGCATTTTTTTTCACCGTTTTTTTGCACCATGTGACATTTAGAAAGTGAAGACACACTACTCCAACCTCGAAAGTCTGTTTTCCAAACAATACATTTTGGACCACATTGAATATGCTGTGCAATTGAGTAACATATATATATATATATTTTTATGACAAGAGACGCCGCACTCTGGAACCAGTTATTTTCAAAGCTTTATTTGTACAAAGCCCAGTCTGTCATACCAACGCGTTTCGGCCATGGCGGCCTTACTCACGGTAGGTGACATTACTATCAGCTGACATTATATGTCATTTCCTGTTGGACAATTGCTCCCATTGAATTCTGGGAGTTGAAGTTCAATAATTACAACAATCACCTTTTGACAGAAAAAACAGAAAGAAGTTTGTTTCTTGTTAACGCAATTCACAAATATACCAGTGCAAACATCATTATTATGTTGTTGCTGAAAATTGATTGTATGCGGAAAAAGAGAGCAATGCACAACAAAACCGCTATGAAAAGTAATGATATTCATTGTATAGTACTGCGTTATTGAAAAACGGATATTACTAATGCCTATAAAGTTAGTTGGCAATGTTATCGTATAGTACATGTATATCTTGACTAAATGAGATAATGCCACAGTGGCTGAGTATTGTTGTGCATGTTATACGTGTGTAGCTCAATTCCTATATATCGCATATTGATACGGAAGATCTGGTAGCGGTCTAGTACCATTGAGGCTATACCAGGAAATGAATGCATATGACAGTCAAACCTTGTGGTTCATATCTATAAATGTACATAATATTCCTCATCCAAGTTCATCCTTTAGGATTTTTGGTACGCAGCCTAATGATGTACTTGGATTCAAGCTGGTGGAGCGTCTTCTTGCGGTCTCCCAATCGTTCATTTTCTTCTACTGCGTCTATAGCAAAAAAGTTCATATTTTGCCACTCTCCGTTCTGGCATGTGAGAAGATGTTTTGCGGTTGCATACGTTGAGTCTCGATTTTTTACAGCTCTTATATGTTCGAGAATTCTCTTTTTCAACATGCAGACCGTGCTGCCAATGTATCTCATTCCGCAATTGCATTCAATGCAGTACACTACAAATTTGGTAGTACAAGTGATTCTTTTTGTGATATCGATCTTTCTACCATGTGGGTCTCTGATGTCTTTCTTGTTGGTTTCAATTTTGCATGCTTTGCAGTTATTGCATTTCCTGAATCCGATTTGTTGTTGAGTAAGCCAATTAGTGGTAATGTTTTTTGTTTGGAAATGACTCTGGACTATTGTGTCCTTAATTGACGGTGCTTTGCGGAAGGTAATGAGAGGTGTGGGTCCAATGATTTGGGCCAAATCTCGATCTTGTTGAAGTAGTGGCCAGTATTTTTGAACACTCTGTCTAATTTTGTGCGCTTCCTTGCTGTAGGTCAAAATTAGTCGCGGACTGGATTGTGTCTCCTTAGTAGTATCTTGCGATTTGTTTATCAAGATTTGAGTGCGTGATAGTTTGTTAATCTTGTTTTTACTTTTATTTAGATCTCGTTCTTTATATCCTCTCTTGCTAAGTCTGTGTGCACTTTTTTCGATTTCTTTGGACGCATCCTCATCTTTTGAGCAGTTCCTCTTCATTCTTACAAACTCCCCAAAGGGGATGCTTCTTATGAGTGCTTTTGGATGGAAACTGTCAGCATGGAGAATGCTGTTGGTTGCTGTTTTCTTTCTATATAGAGTGGTTTGCAATTGGCCTTCATCTATATAGACTGTAATGTCCAGAAAATCGATTGGGTGTCGATTGCTGTTACAAGTAAAGGATAGACCAATGTCATTGTTGTTCAAAGTTCTAAAGTATTCCATGAATTCCTTTTTGGTTCCATTCCATATTAAGAAAAGATCATCGATATACCGTGACCACAGGATGATCTTTTCCAAAGCATGTTGATTCTGAGGACCCCAAGCTATCTCTTTCTCCCACCACCCCATAGTGAGGTTGGCGTAGTTGGGTGAAAAAGAGATGCCCATGGCACAGCCGCAAAGTTGATGATATATTTGGTGGTTGAAGAGAAAGATATTGTTGTTGAGACACATCTGTATCATGGTAAGTAACATTGCAGAATGTTCAAGTTCACCTATATTTCTTTGTTTGAGAAAATATGAGCATGCGTTCAGTCCTACTAGATGTTGGATAGAGGTGTACAGGGAGACAATGTCAATTGTGACCATAAGGTATGCTGGGTCCCAAGTGGTATTGGATAGAATGCGCAGGAAATCTCCTGTATCTTGAATATAGGAGTTAATTGAACTTGGCCTGGGTTTGGCCCTACGCTCGCACCCGCTGCTGTGCGATCCGGCACTAAACCCCATTGCTACAAAAAAAAACACATATATATATATATACACATGTATATATATATATTCACAGAAAATATCATAGGTTACAGGGGCGTTATAGTAAGCTGGACTTTTCACTCTTACAAAATCATTGAAATTCCCCCGTTATAGTTAGTTCAGCTAACTATAACTCGCGCGCCCGCAATGCACTGCTGATGACGTCACAAATTACATCACTCATGACATAGTCAGTGACATCACTCATGACATCACTGAGGACATCTCAAATGACATCACTGATGACATCATCCTTGTGATAGAGTGGCAGACCTCCTCTCACCCTAATATAACCTTTGATACACACATTCAAAAATAGAAACTAATATTTTCAAAACAATGGACATACCAATACCAGTTACAACAATCTATTCAGTAATTCTAAGATCCACATACACATCCACTCATTCACCATCAGTCCTATACAGTCACTCATACATGTACTCACGCATCATATGTACTCATACACCTATACATCCTTTTACACAACGCCACTCATCCATAGAGTTACTCACACACAGTCACTCATGCTAATAAAGAATCAAACATCCATTTACTTGCATATACAGTTAACACACACCACCACACTTACTTCTACAGAAACGTACACATACTTAGTCTTTTAAACAATCACTTATAGAAACACATTCTTATTCATACAGGAACTCTTCCAATCTCTCACTCTCACATATACTCACTTATATACACCAATAGTCACATATACTAGTTTAAAACATATGTAGTTACTCATAAAGACACTATTGAGACAGTCATTCACTCACTAACACACCCATACACACACTCGTCCACCCATACAGTCCTGCACACATGCTGTCTTCAACATATACAAACAGTGAGTCACTCATTCATGCACCTATGCACTACGTAATACCCCCCACCGAACCATACAGACACTCAGACACTCATACTGATACTCAAAAAACCAACTAATAACCTATATAGACACTCATGTAGCTACTCACCAACCCATGCAACCACTTATACACAAAGTGAGAGACTGATACAGATATTTACATATTCAAACATTACTCACTAAGCCATGTATTCACTAAGATACACTTAATCAGTCAGTTATACAATCAATTTTTCAAAAACAAATCATCCATTTAGACACTTATATACCCATTTATTCTTCCATCGACCTTGAGATATACATATATAAAACATATTTAATTTTCAGAAAAACACACATTCACTGGATGATGTCATCAGTGATGTCATGAGTGATGTCATTTGAGATGTCATCAGTGATGTAATGAGTGATGTCACTGACAATGTCATGAGTGATGTAATATGTGATGTCATCAGCAGTGCATTGTGGGCGCGTGAGTTATAGTTAGCTGAACTAACGATAACGGGGAAATTTCAATGGTTTTGTACGAGTGAAAAGTCCAGCTAACTATAACGCCCCTGAAACCTATGTTTTTTTCAGTGAATTTCTAAGGTTTTTTAAATGCTAATTCCTAACTATAACGTGCCTGAAACCTATGTTTTTTTCAGTGAATATATATATATATATATATATATATATATATTCACTGAAAAAACCATAGGTTTCAGGGGTGTTATAGTTAGCTGGACTTTTCACTTGTACAAAACCATTGAAATTCCCCCGTTATAGTTAGTTCAGCTAACTATAACTCGCGCGCCCGCAATGCACTGCTGATGACGTCACATATTACATCACTCATGACATGGTCAGTGACATCACTCATGACATCACTGATGACATTTTAAATGCTAATTCCTAACTATGACGTGCCTGAAACCTATGGTTTTTTCTGTGAAAACATCCCCCTGAAGCTGTCGATATACAGTAGGCTGCATCCTGGACTGGTACTTGCTTCCTGGGCAGGTTTCCCGCTTTTAAGGAAGTGGCAACCGCAGAGCGTCAAGTTAGGAGAACTGAGAAGATTTTATACATGAATATATTGAATTCCCGTACAATACCCATTATTTTCTGCTTGCTCTATGGAACTTACGATAAGCGATTGGCCTGAGAGACTGACCTTTTCACCCAGTCCATTGTCAGCATTAAGTGGGTAAATGACGAAATGTCTGGTAAAATCTGCAGACGAAGCTTTTGGGTAGCATACGTAGGTAGATGTAGCGTGCAAAGGAGCCCACAAAATGATATAAAAAGGGAGCACCCACAGATATCGAGGGACTACCTCGCCGTCTGTATGTAGGTTAACAGGCTGTGCAGGTTTTCCCCAAGAGCTGGGAGCTCTTGTCTTCCTCTGCTTAAAATGTCTTTCTCTGCTTTGCTTGAAGTATCTTATTCTATTTTACCTATACGAAATGTCATGTTATGTTTAACCATTGTTCTCTTTACTTTTGCATTTAAAAGATTTTGTATTGTAATTGCAGGAATGCTTGCTCTAAGAGTAAACGTGAGTGTTCCTAGGTAACATTTTCCTTGGTATAACTTGTTTCTCATGATGCATTTATAGATGTGTTTTCTCTCTCTCTCTGTCAGTACATTAATTGAGATACAGAGAATATCATGACAGCTGTATGATTATCTGGATTCTGTATTTTGTACTTTATGTCTCTATTCTGCGGTTTCTTTGAAGTTGCATCTTCTCATTAAACTGCCATTGTATTCTGCCTCCAATTCCATGTCTCATATGTCTGTTTTCTTCATTTTTGGAGCAAGCGTTCCTAGGCACCCCGGCTCAAATTAAGGTGCCCCTTTTGTCCCTGACTCACTCTCCTGCTCAGTTCTGTGGTGGCTCCCGGGGCTCTGGGGACCGCCCCTAGCTTCCTTGACCCGTAATAGATCTTCCCTCCAACAGCCTCTCTTGCAAGTCCTGTATTGTTGGTTTGTTGCCCCTGCCCCCCTTTCCACTGCCCTCCATAGTCTGTTGTGCTTCCACGGCCCTTCCTGCCTGCTCAGTGTGGTTAAATTGTTGCCTTTGCACCCTCCTACCTGCCTTCAATTTTCAGAGTCCGTGCCTCTGGCCTCTGCCTCTCAACAGTATCCTAATGAACAACTGGATTGCTAACATTCTATATTTATTACAAAAGTGTGGAACGCCTGACATCATCTTGATGTAATCAAAACTGTAATACCTAGAGCATTTCCTTTAGAAATTACATATATGAGAAGGTCTTATTGGCATCAAAATTATGGTTAGTGCTCTAAAAGACTAAAATAAGGACATATTTTCTGAGTTTTCAAATAGCGACAAAGCACTTTTAAATTATTTGTTATCTTTATGTTTTTTTATCCAGTTGACCACTTGATTAAATGTTGCACTTAGGGGAGAGGATGTGGTGTTACTTCCAGAACTGCAGACTTTGCAACTGGGGAACCAGGTTGATGTTTCCCCATGTCTACAACCAAAATGAATTTGTTCTTGTGTGATGTAACCAATGCTCATGTAAAGCACTCCAATACCTGACAAGTCTGCACTATATAACACTGCAAAAACACAAAATAATAAGTGTTTTGCACACTTCTGTCATTGGGCTATATTTGGGCTACATCTGGGTGATTTTGGGCTACATTTGGGCTCTTTTGTCTCCGGTGGCCATCTTGGGAGATTTATTTGTTATGAAGTTTCCTAATTTCCTCATGTACTGCAGTCTCCTCAGTAGGAAATGCTTTCAGTTTTTTACTTTGATTCCATCATGAAGGTATTCAGATATGTCACACATTTGCCATACATTCTGAATGTTAGCACTCTAGTTGCTCATTAGATCACTGTAGTAAAACTACTGTTCACCATGGAAGACTGCTCCTGGTATTAAATGTGCATGTTTCAGTCTGCATGTCAGAATTTTTTAATGAAATAGAAGAGGATTTGAGAAGTCACTCAAAATGTGCCCTCATTTTCTTTCTTCAGCATTAATCATAATTTCTATGGCAAAATGAACCCCCTCATTGTGTTCCTTTTTAAATTAAATGTTTTAAGTGTTACCAGTTTATTCCAATCAAGATGGCTTCAGGTGTGCCATACTTTTGTCATAAGTAGGGCTGTTAGCGCTCTAGTAGTTCTTTGGAACACTCTGGGAAGCTGCAGTAGAACACAAAGGAATCAACTGACAGTCTCTGCCCTTGTTGGATGTACATGTTTTACTGAGAATGTCAGACTTCATTCTCACATGACTGAGAAAGATAATGTGAATTTACAGAAAATAAGCTCTCAGTTTAGCTTATAGATCACCTTCCAAACCTCTGTGGTAAAAGCATGAGTAAATATTTTTCTCTCAATCATGATATCCCAGCAGAAGGCTTTTTCACATGGTGAAATCACCTTAGAACATACCACAATTCCTAAAATGAGTATGGTACCATCAACAAATGATTTATAATGTAACTAAAGTCTTAAAACCTTCTATTAACTGCAATGCTTTTTATTGAGGTGCTATCATGTATATTGGTCCCAAGATGGCTGCCAACACTTCTTGGATGAAGTGCTGACAGCCAATCAGATCTCAGGACGAGATGTGTGGTTAGGCTCCGCCCACATATATATATGCTTTTAAATGCTATTTTCTCAGGAAATACTGAACAGATTTACACCAGACCTGCAAAAGGCACTTCCTTGACCTTATGGCTACCTCTCTGCCAAATTTCAAGGAATTCTGTTCAGCCGTTCGGGCTGTAGCTGTGTCTAAAGGTCCTATGGAAAAATGCATGGGAAAAACGCGTTTTGGGACCCCCCTTTTATCTCAGCCCCCGCTTGACGAATCCCCCCGAGACTTTCAGGGTAGGAGCGGAGCGTAGCGCCCCACCTATTTTGACAAATTCGCGAGGATTCGTCGACCGGCGCCAAAGTTATTCAAAATAGAATGTTGCGGATTTCCTATGGAAAAGGGGTCCTAACTATAACTACCTACTGGCGACCGCCAGTAGGTAATATAAACATATATATATAATCTGCATATCTATATAAATATAAATGCATGCATACATATACATATACATATACATATCATTAAATCTGCTCCGTCTTATGACTTCCTTTCCATTGGAAACAAGAACGGGCACAGACCCCAACGTTGTGCTTAGATGTTTATTGTTGCTCTCGGACCTTTGCAGCCATCACGCATTTCAGCCCTCCTTGGGCCTTGATCACATGACACGCTCTGTCAGGTGAGTGCTTTTTTTATACCAATTTTATACCCAATAGTCTTTGTAACAGCCAGTGTTTAAAGTGACAGGTGCACCATTACTTGTAATATTGCAATGTAACTAAATAACAGAATAACTTTGTCAGAGGTTTTAGAGGGAAATACATATTGAAATCGTTATATTTCTGTCATTGTTGTGGAATTGACACTGTAACAACATTTCCTAAAAATGCATAATTTCAAGGGGGAACATGATTATACAATCGTCAAAAAACATGAATAAAAACGAATTTTGGTATAAATACCATAAGATTGGTTATATCCCAAGTCATTGTGCAAATTTCGCTATTACAGTACCTAACTTCTAGAGTTCACGTAAACATTGAATATTGTAAAGTGCAAATGCTGTGAAAAATTGCTTAATATTGTTACTAATAACCTAAAAGAAACCCTACTTGAAACCTTGCTAAAAAGATTTTTTATGCTAACTCACCCTATGTGTAAAAATATGTGCAAAATGTGGCAGATGAAGTGTTCTAATTAGTATATAAATGAAAGTTTACAATTATAGAACACCAAAATTAGAAAATTCTTATTTAAAAAATATGTATTTTTTTTCTCTCTTTTTGATGACTGAGTGGGCATAACAATTTCAGAATCCATTGCTCTTGCAGTTGGCCTATATTAGAGACAAGTGAAAAGTTCCTCAGTGGCATTAAGACCCTTAGGATGTTTAGTATCGAGGTTAAGGATATATTTGGCCTTGAGTAGTCTGAGCACTTTTTCTCTGTCTCCCCCTCTTTTGTTGGGGGTGACCGTGTTGCAGCGTGGAATTTTAAATCCTCCCTTCGTCACAGATCAAATATCACCCTAGCTCATTCACTCAATACATTGATTGGTGGGGCCCATAACACCAACACTCATACTTCATTGATTCGTTCTCACGGTAGAGATAAATTGTCCAAACGCTGACATGAAAGGAATAGCTTTTCAACTAAAGAACCTAATTTACCCGAACATACATTAAGTACCTTTATAAAACTCAGAACCTCGAGATATTCCCCTCATTTAGTCGATAGATCAGTTAGTTGAATTTGGATATTTGGTGACTCAGTTGTTTAATCTACATTTAATCTGATTCTAGTCTCTTCAAATAAATCACCCAACATATTTGTTTGTTAAAATAATACTTTCGTTTATCTAATCAATTTCAATTTCAATAAGTCATAAACCAAATCACTGAACATCATATTTACCTAATCTGGCTATTAGACGTCCTCTAAGTCAATCAAGTCGTGGAAAAGTCTTTAATTCATCAAAGTCAGGCAGCAATTCAGTCTGTCAAAGATACAGGAAAACAGCTGTCCAGCAGTGTCACCGTCCTCTCCGTCAGCATAACGTCAGGAAAAAGGAAAAGTTCGCTCAAAGAGTAAGAGATGAACAAGGGATTTTAATTTGCTTTGTCTACCAACTTTTATAATGAAACTAACGTCAAAATGGAACAAAAATCAGTTTTAGGCAGTCCTCATTGGCTGGTTTGGGGTCATTCGGTAAAGTTCTCACATAGTCTGTTAGGTTAAGTCATCGCACTTGCTGGTTCCGGTTTTAAAGACAGTCCTTTGTTTCGTGATCTTGGCGATTCTCCCAGTGTGACCTTGATGGGTACATCTTGCATGGGTCAGGACGAGGCCACTTGTTGCTGGCGGTGGCGCAGGCGCACTTCACCCAAAACCTTGTGAAACCGTAGTAGTCACGTCGTGTGTCTCGGTCAGCCATCTTCCTTAGGCCCAAATGGTCAACGTAAGCAAATCAAACACAAAACGTAATTAAAACATTGAAATGACTAATAAAATGTTAAACCCTCACTAATTCCCCTATGTGTAAGTAATTATCTAGCATGATAGCAACATTTAAAGCATTGATATTCACCCAACGATGTCATCTGGTGCAATTTACAATTACGTCACAAAAGCAACATATATCATGCAATATTTTAATTTTCTACCATTAGTATGCGTACATATATTAGTTTACAGTTAGTTTAGTCATGCAAATGCAAATCCCACGTGTAATTCTTTCATTAATATAATTGGTGAGTTATCACTTCAAACAGATTAATAATATTACAATTAATAGATTATTCGAATTAATATAAACATGCAGAAATGGGGGAGTATACAAAATGTTGTACTACCCACTCCAGCAATCCCCCCTTTGGTGATTATATCACCACACCATCAAATTTTGTATCCCCTTTACGGAATTTTCAAAGTGATTTCTTGTTTTTATTCATAATTCAGTTTCCCCTGTCTGTTCTCTTTTTGCTGATTTGTACATACTCTCCTTAATTTCCTCCAATTCTATCTCATCAAATTCTCTCTCTTGTTTTACGTCTTTTCTCCTTAAATTTTCTCTTTTTGACTTTTTCTGGTTTTTATTCTTTTTACAACAAATACACCCTAATCTTATCATCAATACTATAAAAATCACACATGTTAATGGAACTAATATCTTACCTAAAAAGGTACTACCTAAATTTACTAAGAAATTTTTAATAGCTGATATCTTCCTTCCAATCTTTTCTCATACACCTTGAACCTCCAGTGGTGCAATTTCGTCATGCAATTCTGTAATATTTTTTATATAAATTTTCAAATCTTTACTTTCGTCAGGAATGTAAGTACAACAATGTTGAACTTTCAGCATTTCACAGACTCCACCCTCTTTTGCCAATAATATATCAAGGGCAAGTCGATTTTGCATTACCATAGCACGCATGGCAACCATTTTAGTGTTTACCAATAAAAATCCTCCAGCGGTGCTTGTTGACAAGCGATCCATTACTATTGAAAGTCTTCTAATTTTGTTTGCATTCAGAGATATTCCCACTGCCGGTATCAATGCTCCATAAATATCACCTACAATTTCTGCCCAAGATTCTCTCTTACTACGTACTAAATTACTACCTAAGTTATGTACACCAACTTCTCCTCTATCCATGTGAAAATTCTTTGGAAAAACCAGGCCTATATAACATGTGCCATACCAATGGTCTGGCAAACGATGATATGCCCTGTTCCCACAAATGAAATATAGTCCAGGAAAAATTGGATCTTTTCCATCTTTAAATCCCCATCCACCCATGATTCGGTATGTATCATGGCACTCGCTATTTCCTACAAAATAATTATCATATGCAGTTTGATTCCTTCTAATACACAATTTTCCTTTCTGAGGCCAATCTAAAGCCATAGCTGGACTTGTTTCTCCTTTCAAGTGTTTTTCCATCTCTACATCCCGTACTGTTTTCTCCACCTTTCCTTCTGAAGCCTTTCTTTGCAATTTCAGTCTCCTTTCTTCAAACATATCCAAACATTTATTTTCCTCTTTCTTTAAACTGCAAGTCAAATTGTTTTTAAATATGTATTCTAATGTTAGTTCTTTAGTCTCTAGAAAAAATTCACCTAACACCTTTGCAGGTTTTACCTTATTTAACTTGTTAATTTTCCAAAATATTGTGAAAATATAGTATCTACATCTGAAAAATAATATTCTAATGTTCCTGTCTGATAAAATAAACTAGCTATTATACTACATGTTATTCCATAAGTCACTGGAAGGTGGTGATAAGTCACTCCCTCCGATACAGAAGCAGGTAACTGCATACAGACATAGCAGTCCCTTACATCCATTGTTTTTACATATTCATACAACAATTTTGAAAACACATTATTAGAAAAATTAGTTATAGACCTGTCTCTATGTAAATAGTTTTTATCTATTCTAATCGGAACTACCTTTTGAATCTTCCCTATATTAGTTATGCTTTCACTATGTCCTTCTAATGTATCTATAGTAACTTTAAATGAGATCAGGAGAGCAAGTACACTCCATAGAAGCATTAATAATCCTGTACAACAACAACACATTTTACACCATCTTTTCAAAAATTTACATCTACCTTTTTTACCATCTATGTTTGCCATCTTTGATAAAATGGACTGTGTCTTTTGACTTAGCCTCTTCTACTTCACAACTAGTTTTCTAACCCAAGGCTCTAAGCACCTACTTGGTTCTACCAGTTTTTGTCCTTGTCGGTATTTTATTGTCTTTCAATCAGTTGTTTTCTTGTCTCATTCAGTTTGGCATTTCATCATTCTTCACTTTTCCTTCCTGATCGGTATACAGAATGTCCTGAACATCCGCTTCTTCTCCAATATCGGACAAGATAACTCTCAGGATTTCCGATTCTTCGTCTTCCTCAACCACTTCTGGTACAACCACCTCTGGATTTCCTTGGCTATCTGCCTCTTCTTTTACTTCAGGCAGGGCCACATACGTCCATTCTGGTGATTTATACTTCTGGTTAGGTTTTCTGGTTCTTTTGCTCTCTTTAATTTCAGTGGTTTCTTCGTCTTTTGATTTCACCTGACTTGTCACTTCATTCACCTGCTCCGCTCTTGGTGAAGTTACTCGTGTCAGTCGGTATCTCAACCTTTTTATTTTATTCGGCCAAACATCATCTTTTGCTGCTCTTTTCAATCTACTTCCTTTATCATTATTTTCAGTTCTCCAAGCTCTCTTTCTTAGAACTCGACCTTCAGGTATTTCATCTTCGCTTTCTTCTGACTCTGTTTCAACTTGCTTTTTACTCTCAACAGTTTCTTTTTCCACCACTTCCTTAGTTTTCCCTACTTCTGTTCCTCCTCGAATCTCCGTTACGCAATCTTCCTGCTGACTACTTGTCCCTGTTTCTAACTGGATGTTGGAGTTCCCTACACCTCCTCGGGGGTCTTCCACAATAATCTTTCTCTCTCTCTCTGTATCTGGCACCTGCCCATCTAAACGTGTTGTTTCAGGTGGAATTTCTCTCAATCTTTCATCTGGCACTTCCTTCTCATGAATCTCTTTTATTGTCTCTTCACTGTTTTTTTCTTTGGTTTTCTCTCGCTTTTCCTTTGAACACTTCGCTCCTTGTTCAGTCTCTGAGTCTGAACTGGTATCAGAAATCTGTAACCTTCTTCTCAGGGAAATACTTCTTGGAACATAGGTTAGACTTTGTTCTGCTTCCCCCCTTTCAGGGTTTTCTTTTGTTTTTGGCTCTTCGTCATCTGACTCAGTACTGGATTCTGATTCATCAAAATACTCCTTCTCCTTGCCGTCTACTGGATTTGGAATTCTCAATGTATGGCTTGCATGGATCCAGTTTTTTAATCCCGCACACTTTACAGCTGTTGTTGTGGTCAAGATGACTTGTCTTGGTTTTCCCCACCTTGGGACCAAACAGTTTCTTCTTCTGTGTACTTTTATTCTCACCCAGTCCCCTGGGATCATGGGCTGGCTTCTTTTCAAGGGTGGTAGCATCCGCGCCAACCTGATGAAACACAGAATGAACTGCGTCAGCCAGGCTTTTACAGTATTCCAACACCATGTCATCAGTTATAGTCATCAGCTTGTTGACCGGTATAAACACGTGCCGCATGGCTCATCCCATGATGATTTCATGGGGGCTTAACCCTGTAGTTCTATCTGGAATTGATCTAATAGTCATGAGTACCAGAGGCAAGACATCAGACCATTTCATACCTGTGGCTAAACACATTTTCCCTATCCTGTTTTTGATAGTACCATTCATCTGTTCCACCACACCAGAAGCCTCTGGTCGGTAGGCACAATGTAGTTTTTGTTGTACATTCAATGCTTCACAAATCAGTTTTATGATCTCATTATGAAAATGTCCTCCTCGGTCTGATTCAATTGTCACTGGGAACCCAAATCTAGGGATGAATTCCCTCATAAGTAATTTTGCCACTGTCATCCCATCATTTCTTCTTGTTGGGAATGCCTCTACCCATCTGGAAAACAGACAAACCATAACCAAAACATACCTCAGTCTGTTACAGGGAGGCATCTCAATGAAATCCACTTGTATTCTGGTTAAAGGCCCTCCTTCTCGGCCTATTGTTCCTAGACTCACTACTGTCTTTCTTCCTGGATTGTTTTGCTGACATATTAGGCATCTCTGACAAAGACTTTCTGAGACAAGTCTGAATTTTGCATTATACCAGGTTTGTTTAAATGACCTGACCATCGCATCTCTCCCTATGTGTCCCTGACCATGATACATCCGTGCCATGGCAGACATCATGCTATCAGGCATGATGGTCTTCCATCTCGATAGACCTACACATGATCCTTCTCTCTTGGAGCGCAGCTTGCTTTTACCCACTGCTTCATTTCCTAATTTCCTGCTTCTTCCTGTAATTGTCTCACTTCTTCCCATGTTCCCACAATGTTAGTAAACATCAAAGAGCAAGAAATCACCTCTCTTTCCTTAGCCCGATTAATGGAATTCTGATTTCGGGCACAGTATTGTGCCATGTCATTTGCATATTTGTTGCCAGTGGCGATATAATCACCACCTTGACTATGGGCGGCACACTTCACAACAGCCAATTGCCTCGGCAACTGTATCACCTCAAGCAATTTTCCAACCACTTCAGCCTTCTTAATGGGAGTTCCACTTGATGTCAAAAAGCCTCTCTGCAGCCCTATTTGACTGAAGTCATGTACGACTCCGAATCCATACTGGCTGTCAGTCATCACAGTCACTCTCACACTCTTTCCAATCTTACATACTCTAGTCAAAGCGACAAGTTCAGCTACTTGTGCCGATTTTACTCCTTTCAGATATGATGCTTCCATTACTGCTGCAACCGTACATACCGCATAGGCTGCACTTAACACTTAACACTCCATCATCTGTTCTCAAACAAGACCCATCCACAAACAGAACAAAATCACTTTCTGGTAAGGGTACATCTTTTATGTCAGGTCGAGGTTTTGTACAAAAATCAAGTACATCCAGACAGTCATGATCTGCTTCATCTCTGACTTCCACATTCTCAGCATCAGGCAATAATGTTGAAGGATTCACATTCAAACATCTCACAAGACTTACATTTGTGGCACCTAGTATAACTTTCTCATACTTAGTCAGCCGACTATGTGTCATATACTGAGTGCGTCTACTTGTTAAAAGGATTGCCACATCATGAGGTACGAACACTTTCACAGGATATCCCATCACAATTCCATCACTCTGTTCCAAACTTCGGCATGTAGCAGCTACTGCTTTCAAACACCCAGGTAAGGCTACAGCTACTAGGTCCAACATTGATGAAAAATATGCAATTGGTCTCCTCAGTTTTCCATGCTTCTGTATTAGCACAGAGAGCGCACATCCATTTCTCTCACTGCAATACAACTCAAACTCCTTTTCATAGTCAGGCATACCTAATGCAGGTGCTTCAGACAACCCATCTCTCAATCTTTTGAATGCTGCTAATTCTTCTTTGGTCAAACCAATGGGATCTTTCACATCACTTCTTGTCAGTCATACCAAAGGTTTTGCTATCAACGAAAAATTGCTAATCCATTGACGACAATATCCTACCATTCCCAGAAACATTCTCACCTCTCTTTGGGTCATGGGTGCACTCATTCTTTTTATGATCCTGATTCTATCTATCGTTATTTTTCTCAGTCCTTTTTCAATGTGGTGTCCTAAATATTGTACTTCTTTCTTGCAAAATTGTAATTTTGATGGTGACACTTTTAAGTCCTCCATCCGCCAAATGATTCAGCAAGGCTATCGTGTCAAGCTCACAAGCCTCACGGGTTTTTGACGCAACAAGAAGGTCGTCGATGTACTGGACTAATACTGAATTTTCGGGCATTTCTAGACTTTCCAAAGACTTCTTCAATAGCTGATTAAATAACAAGGGGCTTTCTGTATACCCCTGCGGAATTCGGCACCAAGCCAAAATACGCTTGCCGAAACGAAATGCAAAAATTTGCTGACTGTCATGGTGCAATGGGATGGAAAAGAAAGCATGGCATAGATCAATTGCTGTATACCATTCTGCGTCATGTGGGATCTGATATAAAATCACAGATGGATTTGGTACAATAGGACAACATGACACAACAATTTTGTTTATCTTTCTCAGATCTTGTACTATCCTGAACTTCCCACTAGGCTTTTCAGTCCCATTATTGGTGAATTACATGGACTACTCATTATTTCTCTCAAAATACCTTGTTTTATCATTTTTTCAATCACAGGAGTCACTCCTTTAATTATTTCATGTGTCAATTTATATTGAGGGACATTTGGATAACTTACTCCTTCTTTTACTGTTATTTTTACTGGATCTACATTTCTCATTAATCCCACGTCTTCTCCTGTGAAATCCCAAACTTCTGCCTTAACAGATTGTTTTAATTCTTTAGGTAATTCATCAGGGTTAAATACAGCAAAGGTTTCAATAACCTCATTTTCCCTGTTTGTCATTGTCATTTTATACAGCACATCTTCATCTGGGGTTTCAAATGCTATCCCATGCGGGGTACAAAATATAGTCCAGTTCATTTTGCACAACAAATCTCTACCTAACAAATTCACAGGACTGGTATCCCACACGACAAAGCGGTGCATTTCAGAAAATTTCCCTATGCTAACTTTCACTGGGTCTGTAAGGTAAGTTTTAATCTGCCTGTTGGATACACCAACTACTTGGATCGTTTCATCCGAGAACATTCTTAACATCAGCTGATCTGACAGTTGATCAAGTAGCACCAGTATCAACTAGGAAAGTAATGCTTTCATCATTAATCTTTCCATCCACAAATGGGCCTGACTGGTCTACTTCTAGAGTTGCGCCAAGTACGCACTCTTCTTCCTCCCTTCGGCACCGTCAATAACTTTCTTCTGAATCACTCTCATCTCGTTGCAGCCAATACTGTGAAGCAGCGCTAGCGCGCAGCGGTTTATTTACCTGTTCTCTGTTGTAGAATCCCGTTTCACTACTATACCTCTGGGAATTTTTGCTCTGTGCAAAAGGCGGTTTTGGCACCTGATTCTGTTGGGTAACAACCTGCTGCTGTCGCTGCGGTTGACCACTCACCTCATTCTGCACCTGTGGATTCAATGATGCATTTTCATCGTTAGTACTTGGGGGAAATTTACACTCGGATTTCCAATGCCCTATCCTACCGCAATTATGACACGGGAATTTCTTCTAAGCTTCCTCTATATTTCCTTTACCTTTCCCAGGACTAAATTTTTGTCTTGATCCTGTATTATTCACTTGTTCTGCTAATTGTGCTTCCTGTCTCTCTGCTACCTTCACTTGTGCCCACATAGCTTTTTCTTTCAATTTTCGCTGTTTAGCTTCAATTTCATCACTGAAATATTTAGCATGTCTCAATACTTCATCTATTTTCTTATTCTGCCAGTCTACAGTATGCTGTTTGATCATCTCACTAATTTCTGGACGAAGACCATATACGAACCTGTATACAAAATGACTTAGATCTTTTTCACTCAGATTTTCATCTCCACTAAACTGTTTAAAGGCCAAGATCAACCTGTCATAATATGCATGTACTGACTCTTTGCTTTCCCGATGCGTTCTGTCAATTTTTACCCAATCTGTCTCTTTAGGTGGAACCTTATTCTTCAGAAAGGCAATAACCTGTTCATATTTCTTCATTACCTCGGGGTCTGGAGCCCCTGTTTTTGGATCTCTTGGGTATTCTTGTGTTGGCCAATCTATCATTATTTTACACTCTGTCCATAGGTCTGCTGGTACTATTATGTCAAAGAGACTGTTTAGATCAATCCATAATACTTTGGACAATTTCACAAATCTGTCTACCTGTCTATACCACTCGACGGGTTTCTCACGTAGTCGAGAGAAGTCATTTGTGAATGACAAAATATTTTGCCTAGTCCACGGGACATGTACAGATCCTCCTCCTGGAATTTCTCTCATAGGGCATTCTGTTACTACCTTCTCTTTTTCTCTAACAGGGAAAGCTGAAAAGGTTTTATCTGAAGCATCATCTCGTTTTCGATACCATCTACTTTTCCATTTGTCCACATCTCCCCATTTTCTCAACAAAACAATTATTTCCTTAATCTGACTCATTCATCCTGTGGTATTCATATTTTCAATGTCCTTTTCAGTGAAATCTATTCAATATGGTTTCTGTAGGGCTTTTACCTTTTCAATATCTATACCCATTTCATTTGCCACTTCTTCTAATCTTAATGGAGACTTTTTGCTCTCCAAGTTATGCTTTTACACAGAAATAACAACTCCTCATCCTGGTAGGTTTTTAACTTCTCCGTAGGGATAGTTCATACTATTAACTCTTCCAGTACCATTCGTAGTTTGGCTACATCTATTGACTGAGATTCTTTGTCTTTCTTCTGCAAGCTTCTCAACCATTCACTTAATTCCTCTGTAGATGGTCCTACTGACTTCTCTACAATACCTTGTCCAGAATCCTTTTGTGTTTCTGATATTGACTCCACTGTTGTTATACGTCTTTCTGCACACTTCTGGCCTACAAACTGATTATTTGAAACATTTGGTTCAATCATACTTATTGTCTGTCTCCATGGATTGTCATTTTGACTCCGTTTTGGCTGTTCAACCTGTTTATTGCTTTTATAAGGGACCGTTAAACAATGTTTGCCATCTTTTTTTTATCGAAAATAGGCATTACTGGACCTATCGTTACTGGAACTGTTACAGCATCCAGATTTTTGGTTAATTCTCTTATTTTCTCTGTAAATTCTATGGTTGTCTTTGCTAGTTCCGCTGAATTTTCACCATTTATTCTTCTTACGGACTTCCTTTCTACCTCTCTAATGGAATTGTTTTTTCCCAAATCTTGGAACTCTGGTTCAGTTTTTATGATTCGTAAAGTTTCTTTCATTGGGGCACTAGGTGTTAATATTTCTGGTTCTGCCCGATATGGGGGTGGATTTTTTTAGAACATGTCATCAAGAACATCATCCTCTGATTCATTCACTCCATACCCTCTCGATTCCACATTCTGTCTCTTTTCTGCGCATTTTCTTCCTTCATTTTGTCCTGCAGTTCTTACGGGAAACAAACTCTCAGTCATACTCGCATTCCGCCACCTTCTCATTCGATCATCATGATTCTCATGTCCGTATGACCTACCAAACATGTACCTATACCTTCCGCCACTTCTCTGTCTTTCTCGGTCATGCATTTCATCTTCCCATTCTGTCAATGTTTCAAATTTTGTTGGTCTAGGTCTTGGTTCTAAATTCATCATTTTCTCTCTTAAATTTCTCAAAACTGCCAAATTCAATGAAGCATGTTCTGGAAAAGCCAAAACTCTGTCATTCTCAATATGCTTGACCCAATTGTCTAACCAAATACAGGTGTGATATCCATATTTTGCAACCATAAAGGATGCGGGGGTTTTCGGTGGAGGAAGTAATTGTCCTTCCCTCGGTTTGTCCTTTTTAAACCACTTTTTAATTTTAGCGAACCAGGACTTCTTCTCCTTTTGGGGGGTCGTAATACATCTTTCTGCCTTTTCGTGTATCTCTAGTTTCTCCTCTTGATCGTACCGCTTTTCTGTCCAATTGTAACGCGACTCACACTAACGCACCAATCCGGAACGTCTACGTCACTCTGTAATTTTCCAATCCCAGCGCGACTCACACTAACGCACCAATCCTGAGCGTCTACATCACTCTGTAATTTTCCAATCCCAGCACGACTCACACTAACGCACCAATCCAGAGCATCTACGTCACCCTGTGATTCTCAACTCCTAGCGCGGCATACACTAACACACCAATCCGGAGCGTTCTACGTTTCCGACTGACTGGCCAATCCCAGCGCGGTCGTTCTGACGTCGGCAGCCGCTGCCGCAGCTCCTGCTCCTGTCTATCCCTCCTTTACAAAATTCACTCGGTAAGTTTGTTTCAAATTTACAATTCTGTTAGTAACAACACAAAAACACCACCATTGTCCGCTTCACTCACCAAGGAATAGCAATAGACCTTTCTCACGAGAATTCCGTCTTTCCCGAGTGCAGCGCTTACCTCTTCCCTACTACAGAATCGTTACTTCCGTTGATAAAGTAGAACATCCCTCTACCTTACCCTACTAACAAGCATTAGCTAACCGTTTCTCCAGATTTAAGACACTTGGTTGGAGACCCAATGCTCCTGAGAAATAAAACTAGAGTTTCACAATTAACACGAATGCCTTCACATTCACGCACTTTCACACGAGAAAATGTAGTACATTCACACAGAATCCTGTCTTTCCCGAGAACAGTGAACTGTCTGTCCTACTAAAGAATTATGACATACGTTGATAAAGTAGCACTTCCCTCTACTTTTATCCTTCTAACAAGCTTAGGGAGCACCTATTACCTTTCTAGTGATAAGCGTTATCGGAGTGCCATTTGGACTCCTGGTACCTAAGACCAAAACTTCACAGGTGACCTTCGCTACCATACACTTCTTTCATACAGGAGTTATTTCTAATGGCAACTCGCGATGATGTCACCGGATCGAACCCAGACAATGCGTCGTGCAACTTCAATCGTTACACGTTTTTCCCAGTGTACCTACAGGGCAACAACAATTCCGTCTTTCCCGAGAGCAGCGCTTACCTCTGCCCTACTACAGAACCGTTACAAACTTCCGACTTCCTACATCCCAGAAGCCGTGCAAACAACATAGAACTCGACGCGACTCACTCAACATAGAGTGTTAATACATAAACCAATAGTAATCAATAATCAATAATCGATAAGCAAATGTACAAGCAATAATCACCAAACCAATACAATAACAACCATCATTCTGCTACCAGAAAAACTGATGCAGCGTGGGATTTTAAATCCTCCCTTCGTCACAGATCAAATATCACACTAGCTCAGTCACTCAATACATTCATTGGTGGGGCCCATAACACCAACACTCATACTTCATTGATCCATTCTCACGTGAGAGCTAAATTGTCCAAACGCTGACATGAAAGGAATATCTTTTCAACTAAAGAACCTAATTTACCTGAACATACATTAAGTACCTTTATAAAACTCAGAACCTCGAGATATTCCCCTCATTTAGTCGATAGATCAGTTAGTTGAATTTGGATATTTGGTGACTCAATTCTTTAACCTACATTTCATCTGATTCTAGTCTCTTCTAATAAATCACCCAACACATTTGTTAGTTAAAATAATACTTTCGTTTATCTAATCAATTTCAATTTCAATAAGTCATAAAGCAAATCACCGAACATCATATTGACCTAATCTGGCTATTAGATGTCCTCTAAGTCAATCAAGTCGTGAAAAAGTCTTTAATTCATCAAAGTCAGGCAGCAATTCAGTCTGTCAAAGATTCAGGAAAACAGCTGTCCAGCAGTGTCACCGTCCTCTCCGTCAGCATAACGTCAGGAAAAAGGGAAAGTTCGCTCAAAGAGTAAAAGATGAAAAAGGGATTTTAATTTGCTTTGTCTACCAACTTTTATAATGAAACTAACGTCAAAATGGAACAAAAATCAGTTTTAGGCAGTCCTGATTGGCTGGTTTGGGGTCATTCGGTAAAGTTCTCACATAGTCTGTTAGGTTAAGTCAACACACTTGCTGGTTCCGGTTTTAAAGACAGTCCTTTATTTCGTGAACTTGGCGATTCTCCCAGTGTGACCTTGATGGGTATATCTTGCATGGGTAAGGACGAGGCCACTTGTTGCTGGCGGTGGCGCAGGCGCACTTCACCCAAAACCTTGTGAAACGGTAGTAGTCGCGTCGTGTGTCTTGGTCAGCCATCTTTTCTTAGGCCCAAATGGTCAACTTAAGCAAATCAAACACAAAACGTAATTAAAACATTGAAATGGCTAATAAAATGTTAAACCCTCACTAATTCCCCTATGTGTAAGTAATTATCTAGCATGATAGCAACATTTAAAGCATTTATATTCACCCAACGATGTCATCTGGAGCAACTTACAATTACGTCACAAAAGCAACATATATCATACAATATTTTAATTTTCTACTATTAGTATGCGTACATATATTAATATACAGTTAGTTTAGCCATGCAAATGCAAATCCCGCGTGTAATTCTTTCTTTAATATAATTGGTGAGTTATCACTTCAAACAGATTAATAATATTACAATTAATAGATTATTCAAATTAATATAAACATGCAGAAATGGGGGAGTATACAAAATTTTGTACTACCCGCTCCAGCAACCGCATCTATTAAAAAGTATCTCAGACAACTGGGGTCAGAATCATGTAATTCGCTAAAATGCCTGGCAACCGGATATGACTGATCTTGATTTTTTATTGCCCTTAGGTGCTGGAGTACCCTCTTGTGTGCTGGTAAGATCGTGCTACCAATGTAGCGAAGTCCACAAGGGCAATCCAGCACATATACGGCATAGTCAGTTTTGCAATTGAGAGATTTTGTTATCACATATTCCTTTTCCCTGAACGGGGTTTTGTATGTAGTCTGATTACAGCCATTTTGGCATGCCTTGCATACTCAACATTTTCTTCGCGATAACCACGTACTTTTGCCAGGTACTATAGGGTCATTTTGGATCAAAATATCTTTCATTGACCTCGCTCTGCTATATGTATTAGCTGGTTTCCTGGGCAGCAAGTGCCCAATAGTGGGGTCACGAAGGACTAAAGGCCAGTTTCTTGATAAAAGTTTCCTAATATGTCCTTCTTGTTCACTGAACTGTATGATGAATCTAAACATATTGTCAATATTTTGTTTGGTACTGTGTTGTGTTGTAAGGGCAAATTTCTCACTGTCTTTTTTCAAGAGTGATTCCCTTGGTAACATCATACTTTTATGGATGGCAACGTCTATACTATGTTTAGTATATCCTCGCTGCTCAAAGCGATGTTTGCTATTATTCTGCTCTATCGCCAAATCTTCATCGCAGCTGCAAATGCGTCTAAGCCTCAGCATCTCTCCGTAAGGAATGCTTCGGATGAGATGCTTGGGATGTGAGCTGCCAGCATGTAGCACTGAATTGCCTGCTGTTGGCTTTCTGTGTAATTTGTTTATTAATTTGCCTTCCGTCACACATACCTGTACATCAAGAAGTTGATAGTGGTGGCACTGATGGAAGCAGCAAAATGTAGGTTGAGTGAATTCACATTTAGTGCCTGTACAAATTTCTCTGCTTCAATGACTGATCCATCCCAAATTAAAAACAGATTGTCTATGTATCTCCACCAGGCTTTAAGGTTGGTTGTTACAGTTGTGGTAAATAAAAATACCGGACTGAATTTCATACGGAATCTTAAAATAAAGTAAATAGCTCAAAATAACAAGAGGCAGAATCCGTGGTATAAGAGGTTTTCTAATGGGCTTTATTCCATTCAAAATGGCCGACTCGAGTCGCGGCCTTCAGGTTCCGTCACCACGAGGGTTCAGGAAGTGAAGTACAATAATTTATTAACAGACATGTATTTTTATAATAAGTACATTACAATGAAACGAATGTAGAAGGCGTAACATTTGATAAGAAAAGTGACAAAACAGTGACATAATCGAAACTAGGCGTAATAAGGAATAAAAGAAACATGATTGGTTAGAATTATCAGACATAGGTGGATCTATAAGATAATACTTGGCATAGATGCGCGCGCGGCAGCATGACGTGTAATTGACGTGCAACTAGGGGGTGAAGGGGACTTGACATTTAGCTCTACATGTGGAGACGAGAAGTCTGGGGGTCAAGTCAACCTAATCCCAAATCATATCTAACATCCTATGTTTAAAGAACTATGTTATCCACAAGGAAGAGACTCTCGGACAGAATCTATTCTATACTGACTGTGTACGTGTACAAGCGTCTAAGTGTCTATATGAGATGCGAGGGATAGAAAACTTTCCATGGCAACAGGGCTATGAATCACTTGCAGGAGGACGGAAAGGCTGAGTCCTTTGCTTGTGAGCTAAAGGAAATGTTTACCTAAATCACTGGACAGGAATGCATCGGCTGGAGAGCAAAATAGATAATTCGAAGGTGAAATACAACTTCTTGGCAGACAGGCGAAAACTGGCCGAGGCAGGCACCGTTAGCTGCACAGGGAGTAGGACAAAGTTCATGGATACAGATGCGAGCTCAAGCTGAAGCTGTCAGAGACAGAGAGCAGGGAAAGGCTTGAGGACAGAATCGGGCCTACTTGCCTGAACTGTAAAAATGAAGTAACTTAGCCATATAAAGTCGGTGGCCTTTCATACTTAGGAATCGAATATCCAACCCTGTGATGGCGGATCTGACAGAGAACATGTCGACGGTAGACACACATATGTTTGCGTCTTAGAAACTGGAACTGGAGGGAACATACATGTACTTGTAACATGCATATAAAACCGTTGGGGTCCAAGATAGGGGACATAACTGATCAGGAAAATCCACATTTCCACATTCCCTCCTTGTCCCCTTCTTGCCCTTCACGAGACATCAATCTTCATCATTCCATTGATTTGCTCATGGAGCATCATTTCTTCTTCCTTCCGGCATTCTGAACGGGACCTGTGATGTGGAATGCATGATGTGGCACACAGACCACAAATCGCTGGTCCACCTTGCAGGCATAAACAACAACTGAAGAGCATAAGAAGGCCAATACCTAGGAAGGATAAAACTCTCCATCCCCAGGCTGATATCACACTCCAAAACCACCCGGACCACGTCCAAGTGCCTGGATTTTCGTGTATCTGGCTTACAATCTTATGAAGGTGTGTTATAGCTTTATATACAGATGGCGAATTTTCTGGTATGAATATGCAGCAGCTGGATCCGATGACCCTGCAAGCTCCGCCCCTATCGGCCAGGATGACGTCAAGGACAAGACGATTCTGGAGAACAACAATTCTCATCACTGATTGTTCCTCTGTCAGATTGCCTAGGGCGGCTATAGTCTCGTTTACTACAGCTTCAAGAGTCTTGGTGAGTCTGCGTATCAGCTTACTATTTGATATTGTACCTATATAGGGAAAGATACCTTTATTGAAATCTACATACTTGTCCCATGCTGTCTCAGTATAATCGACAACTGGGAGATCTCTTTGCTCTCTATTGTGTACTAAATGAACATTTCGATAATAATCAGGGGGAGCTAGGAAAACAGGTGGCAAAAGGAATGCTATGTAACAGGTACCATCCCAATCTAGAGGCAGACGCATATATGCCGTCTGACCACATATGAAGTAAGAATGGCGAGAAGCTCTAAATGAAGATTTACCTTGATCACTATATTCTACTGTAGTAACGCATTGGCTATGGCCCATATGTATGGAACCAACTTTTCTTACACATAATTCACCCTTAACTGGAAATACTGACATAGTGGGCAGAATTAGTTCAACTTCGGATTTGACATTCAGAATCATAAGATTAGGCGTAAAATTACCTAATTTATACACTTCATTTTCTAAATCAGTTCCTGTTCTACTGGGGTGACCCTCCTTATTAGGGTGACAGACTTTGAATAAAACTAGATTCAGATTTCCCCATATCCAATGTTGTTGATAAACTGCTGTGTCTGGGTCTATGGAATTTAATAAACTAAACCATGCTCCACAGGAGCCATTGTGTGTGAATGGATGTGGAAAGAAAGGCAGAACTCCTTTGTTATTCTGATAGGGAGGAAGTCGGCCACACACCCAACAATTGGTCGCATTACTAGTCTGATGGGAATGATGTAACATACTAATGAAGGTGTTATTGCGCAGCGCAAGTCTATAAGATAATTCATGTGGCGGTAGGTCACTAAAAGAATGTTCTGCAGCAACATTATAAACATGTCTAGAGATAGGATGATATATGTGCAAAATCACACTCGTAATAATTACTAAAATACTCAATAAAAACAAAATTAATAATGTCCTCATACAGTAGCTACGCAGTGATTTACAATACGCCTGTCGTTTCAACATTTCTCGGGTATTTTCTCTACTCAGGTCCAAGGGATACATGTCGAAGACAATTCAACCGCTTCACCTTGGAGAGGACTTAAACAATCAAATTGCTCGACTGTTTGGGCCTAAGCTTTAATTTATAGTACTGAGAGTCATTCTGTTCAACAAAAGGAAGTTTTGAATCAGTCTGTGAGGGAGTGCAGGGCACAGTGTCTATATCTGAAGGTAGTCCATGAAATTTTTTGACGTGACTTGAATGAATCCACCCTTTGCGTCCCTCGATCTTCACGGCTGTTCTTGTGGTCAACAGGACCAACTTGGGTGCTTTCCACCTGGGCTCCAGTTGACTTTTCCTGTCGAAATTTCTCACAAAGACAAGATTACCCGGAACAACGTCATGGGGTTTCGCCTCAGTGTTGTCGGGAAAGGCTGCAGCTACCTGTGAACGAGAAGATTGTAGTGCAGACATCAAGGAAGCCAAGTAATCTGTCAGCATGTTACAGTCAATGTCAGTTATTTTGCGTGGTATAGGCGTCCCCCACATATTCGGTGGTCTACCAAAGATCACCTCATACGGGGATAGCCCTGTTCTAGAGTGTGCTACCATTCTCATGTAAAAGAGTGCAACTGGTAATGCTACTATCCAGTCGACACCTTTCTCTCTACATATTTTGGACAGTCTGATTTTCAGTGTCTGGTTATGTCTTTCTACGAGACCTGCTGCCTCGGGGTGTCGGACACAGTGGAATTTCCACTGATATCCCAACAAGAGTGAGACATGTTTCATTAATTCGGATGAGAAAGGCTGACCGTTATCTGAATATACAACACGTGGTAAACCGTACCGTGGGAAGAATTCTCGAACTAGCTGCTTGGCAGTAGTCGGGGCAGTGTAATCTGATACGGGATACGCCTCTGTCCAACGGGAGAGAGCGCAGACAACTACGAGGACATATTTGAATCCTCGACAACGTTCCATCTGAATATAATCCATCTGGAGGACTTCAAAAGGATGGTCAGGAGGCTGAAATCCACCCTGCTCTACGGGAACACTCTTTCCTGGATTAAACTGACAACATATCATACAGGTACGAACTTTTTGTTTAGCTGCTGCTCGTAAATGTTTGTTGAACCAAATGTGCTGAATGCTGTCTAGCATAGCCTTCTCTCCTAAATGTGCTGGACTGTGAACTGTAGCTATAATGGCTTGAACCATGGAATCAGGGAGAAACCATACAGATTTCTCCTTCGTCATCCACCCTTGATCTGTCTGGATCCCTCCTAGTTCAGTCCACTTCTTTATTTCTTCTGCTGTGGCATGTGTCTGTATGTCAATTACGTCAAGTGCGGGATCCTTAATTGTCATACACTGTGTTGGTGTCTGAACTATTGGCTTTGTCATGTCTAATGTGCGATTCTGAGCAGTCTGTTTAGCTGTTTTGTCAGCTAAATCATTGCCTTGAGAAATGGTATCAGTAACCTTCGTGTGTGCTTTACATTTCATAATCGATATAGCAGTGGGTAGATGTATTGCATCTAACAAAGCATGAATGAGGGGCCCGTGCTGAATGTGGGCACCATGGGACGTTAAATAACCTCTCTCTCGCCACAGCACGCCGAAGTCGTGTACAACTCCGAATGCATAACGTGAGTCAGTGTATACATTAACTTTCTTATTTGTGGCTTGAATACAGGCTTGCGTTAGAGCAATAAGTTCTGCTGCTTGGGCTGACAGAGTATCTATACAATGTGTCTCAATAACTTCAGTGTCTGTTGTGACTGCATACGCGGCCACTAAATCTCCTGTACTTGCTCTCATGCATGATCCGTCTACATACAACGTCAGGTCTGGATCTAACAATGGAACGTCTGTCAAGTCTTGTCTAGGTTTCGTCTTTATTTCAATGATTTCAACACAATCATGAGCTAGTGGGTCTGTTCCAATTACAGGTAATAGTGTAGCAGGATTCAATGTATTACACCGTCGGATCTCTATGTGTGGTTGAAACAATGTCAGTTCATAACCGGTAAGTCTTGCTATGGTCAAGTGTTGTGTTTGTGTTCGGTTCACAAGAACCTCTACTGCATGTGGTACTTGAACTGTCAATGGGTGTCCTAATACTATGGCATCGCTTTGTCTGATTGCTAAAGCTGTCGCTGCCACTGATTTCAGGCATGCAGGCAAAGCCTGAGCTACGGGATCTAATGTACTGGAAAAATAAGCACATGGCTTGCATGATCCTGCTTGATCCTGAGTGAGTACTGACAAGGCAGTACCTTCGCGTTCTGTAACAAAGAGTGTAAAAGGTTTGCTATAACATGGTGTTGCTAAAACAGGTGCTTGACATAAAGCTTCCTTTAGGCTTTCAAAAGCTTGTGTATGTTCCTGAGTCCAAGGGAGAACAGTCGATGTGGCTGCCTCCTGTGTGGTTAACTGAATGAGTGGTTTTGCTAGAAATGCGTACTGAGGGATCCACTGCCTACAATATGAAGTGAGGCCTATGAAAGCTCGCACCTCCTTTTGTGTCCGGGGTATTGACATGTTAGCAATTAACTGGATGCGATCTGGTGTAAGCTGCCTTCCCTCCTTGGACAGCGAGTGACCAAGATAAATAACTCGCTGAACACAGAATTGCAGCTTAGAAGGGGACACCTTGTGCCCCTTGTCGGCTAGGAAATGTAAAACTGTCAGAGAAGCTTTTTCACATTCTGACTCGCTTCTCGCGGTGATCAGCAGATCATCGACATATTGAAGCAGTGCAGTATTGACTGGCATGTGGATACTGTCAAGTTCTCGTTTCAATGCTTGGCTGTAGATGCTGGGGCTTTCTGTGAATCCTTGGGGAGCGCGTGAGAATTTAAAACTGCGCCCATTTAAACTGAATCCGAACAAGTATTGGCTTTCCGGATCTATTGGGACGCTGAAAAAGGCATTCTTGAGATCAATTACAGTAAAGAATGTTGCTTCGGAATCAATTGCTGTCAACAATGATGATATATCAGGGACCACAGGGAATTGTGGTACAATACACTTGTTTAGTTCACGCAAATCAATAACCAATCGGTATACTGGCGGAGCAGTAGGATCAGTTCGTTTAAGAATCGGAATTATCGGTGAATTACATACATTGGAGTCTGTTTCTACAACTACTCCCTGGGCAATCAGCTCATCAATGATTTTCAACAAAGCCACTACAGCATCATGCGGTAACTTGTATTGTCGCATTCGTGGTAGTACCACTCCTGCTTTCAATGTAACTCGATAGGGTGTAATGTTCATGCAGCCAACATCCGTAGGGCCTTGTGCCCATAGATGTACTGGTAAAGTCTGTAGTCGGGGATCCATGTCTCTGGACACATAGTGACCTTTAAAATCACGTAAAAACAACCTTACTCCTTCCGGAGAACAACATATTATGGCTCCTAGTGCTTTCAGAGTCTTAATTCCTAACAGATTTTCTGGGCATGATTTAGTAAGCAATAAATCTGTAGTTCGTGTCAAAGGTCCTATCGTAAGTGGTAGAGGCTGTGATACTTCATTAACAATAGGTTTTCCCGAAAAACCAAGGGAAACATTTTGAGAGCCTGAGAGGGGTGCCCCTGGAACTTCACTACGTTTTATGGTTGTTCGACTTGCCCCTGTATCGAGTAAGAATTTTCTATCTTGACCTAATAATTCACTATGTACATAAGGTCCTTCTTGATCTACAGGAATCTCGATAAGCGGTAAGTCAACTTCCCTCTCTAGGCTGGTTCATGCGTAACGCTGATACTCAGGGTATTCATACTGTGCAGTCTGATACATTTGTCGTGTTGTGGTTTGTGTGGCAGTAGCAGGCAACGGTGGTGCAGCTGGCACAAACTGTATGGGTTGCTGTGAGGCTGGCATGGACTGTTGCTGAACTGGCATGGACTGTCCATGCTGCATAGCTCCTTGTTCATTCTGATCTTGTCTAACTAATCGTGGTCTCTCTTTTGCAATACCTGTAGCTATATTACGTTTCAGGACTGGACAATCGTGTACATAATGGCCTAGTTGTTTACAGTAATTGCAGGTTCCTTTTACAGGAACTGCAGAATCACCAGAATGTGTCACACCCTTTTTGTGACCATCTGCTGGTACTGTCTGAGAAACTAGCATTTTCATTTTTGTATCCTTCATGCGTCTATGCTCGTGTTCTTGTTCATCCCTAATTCTATTGTGATGATACTGTAACATTTGTAGCATTTGCGACGGAGTGTTACTTTGCCAGGTACTCTCGAATTTCAATATTCTATTCTTTACTGGAGGTAATGCATTTTCCACTAATTTTGTCACAAATAAATGTGGATATGAATCACTACTTGCTTTTATACCACTATTTATACCAAAACATTTTTCAAATCGAGCATAATAATCGCTTGTGTCTTCATCTTGCTTTTGTTTACAGGCTGTGATTGCACCCCAATCTTCCTTTTTTGTAGTTAATAAACGTGGCAGTACCTGTACTAGTAAACCTGGTAATAGTTTAACTTTATCCCCGAGCCCTGAACCTGCAGCTCGGCCCCTTTCTTCCTCTGCTAATGCTGTCCAGTCTATCTTTTGGTCTCCCACTTCCCACTCTTTTTCTTTCAGTTTTTCATATATGCCAGCAGGCAAAAGCACCTTTAATATCGTCATAATATCAGGAAAGGTGTACTCTCCCATCAGTAACATGTCTTTAATTTCTCGGTGGAAACCCGCTGGGTCTTTGTCATGACTAGGTACTACTTTTTTCATTTCTAATAATTCCATTTTTGATATGGGTGTGTAAACAAATACACGGTGAAACTCATTGTCTTCGCCTTTTATTGGGTGCACTTCTCGTAGGGGATTTTGTCTATCCATATAGTACGGCGCTCTTTCTCTGTGGGGCAGCGAGAGAGAATCCGGACTTACAAAAAGGACATACTGCTTACGTGACACTAATATCTCTTTAATTAGCTTGTTACTAGAACCTCTCCATCTGTTCGTGAGTAGTTCCGTTAATATATCAGGTAAAGGACCAGGGTCAGCATGTTGGCTCTTATATAATATGAGGAGTTGCTGAATCATATATATTCCAGCTAAACGTTGTTCATCTGTACTGAGGTTAAAAAACGTGTGTGCTACGGTCTCATCACCGTATTTTTCAGGACTGTCAATCCAGTGAACGGCTGATCTGGCTAATTCTTGCTCATCCATGGAATCGAGGAGGTGGTAACCTCTTCGTTCTCGTAGTATTTTATCTGCGGCTTGAAACGAATGTTCAGGAGATTTCAGAGTTATTACAGGCGTCGGATACGTTCTGCTATTATTTGGACATACAGAGTGTATGGGATCAGAAAAACATCTAGTATTTTCACAGTATCTTCCTCTGCCTACATAGGCTATGGTCTCTGACTGTCTTGCGGAATTCCCTGATTCGGACACTTCATCTTGCTCAAACTCGTCTGTTCCCAATCTCTCTTCATGAATACGCTCTATTTCTTTACGTATTTTTCGGCACATGGCTATTATACAATTTTGCTTATCGTGTCTCCCTTCTGATATATTCTGACTCCATCTTGTAAGAATAAGCATTGCATTCGGGTCTACCCCCGGACGATCTTGATTTCTGATTACACAGTTTATGAGGAAACGTAACAGTTCCCCCTGTATCTCTACTTTCTGGAATTCCATAGCTCTGTTAATACATCCTGGATCTCGTCCTGTTTGAACAAAATGATATATGTTATCTAGATGCGTAGTCATCCCTGGTAACCTTGCTAAATACTCTGCGGCTCGCCTGATACGTAATGATGCCAGGACCATTTCGTCCTCTTTACCAACCACTGGGTCATATCTACAATTTACAAGGAGTTCCTTAAGCGTACGTTCACTTACGAATTTAGGTGTACGTGAATGCGCTGACTCTTGAAAAACAAGTTTATTTATTCTGGGTGGTGTAAAGGTACTGCTAGCACCTCCCGTGGCCCCATCTGGGGCGTCGGGTGTGAATGGATTCGTTGAACGTGACACAGCAACTACGGGTGTCGATACCCCTATAGGATCGACTGTGGAGACAGATGCGGAAACAGATGTGCTTGCCGAAGCTTGTATCGGGACTTGCTGTTGCACGGGGACAGATACCTGATCCTGACGTTGAACCCCTCCGCCAGACGGTCTATGTGGTGTGGCGTTAGCATACTCGGGAGCTGCATCGTCTAGATATGAGGAAAGAAAAACATCTTCTGCGGTTCTGGGATGCCCCTTTGGATGTACCTTAATTGGAAATAATGGGGGTGGCAAGTCTTTTGGCATCTCTGTAACAGCCTTAGGTAGTCCTTCGGCTAGAAGGGGATACATACCATTCATAAGAGCATTTCTTTGTCTATTCACTTGTTCTGATTTCACTCGGATACCTTCCTCAATTAATAGATTTTCTTGAACTTTATTTGAACTTTCTTTACTCCTCTCTTCTTGTCTACGTGCTTTTTCTGTTCGTCTATGAGATTCTTTACGCCATAACTCAACAGCGTCTTTCTGTGACTGTCTGACCTTTCTTTTCCATAACTCTTCCTCCACTTTCATGATGCACTCTGCATCCCAGGTTCCCGCTATGGGCCACCTTTGACTTTCCGGTAATCCTTTGGTATAATCTACCCATAGATCAAGAAACAATATGGCATCTAAGCCATGTTTATGGTACATAAAATGCCCTGGGGTGTCCCTAGGAGGAATAGGAACTGCTTCTTCAAGCACCCCTTTTCTGGTAGTAATCTGTCTTAACTTCGAGAAGAGCGGCATATTGACAACTGATCTGATACTTACTCTTGAATTTTCTTAATACGAAAAACACCATAAATGAACAGTGAACAATGAACAGTCATTCATACCACAATATGCAAGACATTTCTGAATACTTTAAACATTAAACATTAAACATTATAACAATGATCGACAATGATGACAGTCTGCCTAACTAATCACCACGCTGAATTCTTGACAATAACTGAATACTTCGGAATACTTGATATACTGCTAAACAGTACATATACACTGCTAAACAGTGCAGACCGGATTTGTGTACCCAAATCCGTCTTGACCGGCACAACCTATGTGCGCGTCAACACGCCTCCCCGGCGATGGTACTCACCGAGTAGCTCCTTGAAACGGAAGGCCTCAGAGAATGGACAGGACTCGATAACTGCGGACATCGGACCCTCTGGACGTCGGGATTTCGGAAAACCCGGTGGGCCTCTGTATACCTCGGATCTTGCTCTCTCAGCTAGGCTCTGGTCGGGATACTTCGCACTTCTCACCGCCTCGTCTGGGTTGATCGCAGCCTCAGTCGCCCCCGCTTGACCGGAGGGAGCTTACAGGAAATCCTGCTGGTACGCGTTTATGGTCCGTCCAGCTGTGGCAGGAGACCGGGCCTGCAACGCACCGCCGGCGCGTGAGATGAGAAAGTGTCCCTGTTCGGGCGCCATTATGTGGTAAATAAAAATACCGGACTGAATTTCATACGGAATCTTAAAATAAAGTAAATAGCTCAAAATAACAAGAGGCAGAATCCGTGGTATAAGAGGTTTTCTAATGGGCTTTATTCCATTCAAAATGGCCGACTCGAGTCGCGGCCTTCAGGTTCCGTCACCACGAGGGTTCAGGAAGTGAAGTACAATAATTTATTAACAGACATGTATTTTTATAATAAGTACATTACAATGAAACGAATGTAGAAGGCGTAACATTTGATAAGAAAAGTGACAAAACAGTGACATAATCGAAACTAGGCGTAATAAGGAATAAAAGAAACATGATTGGTTAGAATTATCAGACATAGGTGGATCTATAAGATAATACTTGGCATAGATGCGCGCGCGGCAGCATGACGTGTAATTGACGTGCAACTAGGGGGTGAAGGGGACTTGACATTTAGCTCTACATGTGGAGACGAGAAGTCTGGGGGTCAAGTCAACCTAATCCCAAATCATATCTAACATCCTATGTTTAAAGAACTATGTTATCCACAAGGAAGAGACTCTCGGACAGAATCTATTCTATACTGACTGTGTACGTGTACAAGCGTCTAAGTGTCTATATGAGATGCGAGGGATAGAAAACTTTCCATGGCAACAGGGCTATGAATCACTTGCAGGAGGACGGAAAGGCTGAGTCCTTTGCTTGTGAGCTAAAGGAAATGTTTACCTAAATCACTGGACAGGAATGCATCGGCTGGAGAGCAAAATAGATAATTCGAAGGTGAAATACAACTTCTTGGCAGACAGGCGAAAACTGGCCGAGGCAGGCACCGTTAGCTGCACAGGGAGTAGGACAAAGTTCATGGATACAGATGCGAGCTCAAGCTGAAGCTGTCAGAGACAGAGAGCAGGGAAAGGCTTGAGGACAGAATCGGGCCTACTTGCCTGAACTGTAAAAATGAAGTAACTTAGCCATATAAAGTCGGTGGCCTTTCATACTTAGGAATCGAATATCCAACCCTGTGATGGCGGATCTGACAGAGAACATGTCGACGGTAGACACACATATGTTTGCGTCTTAGAAACTGGAACTGGAGGGAACATACATGTACTTGTAACATGCATATAGAACCGTTGGGGTCCAAGATAGGGGACATAACTGATCAGGAAAATCCACATTTCCACACAGTAATTGCATGTTCCCTCGATAGGACCAGCTCCTCCCACCAGCCCATATGCAAACAAGCATAGCTGGGGAAGAAGCTGGCTCCCATTGCTACTCCTCGCATTTGTTGATATAGGGAGTTTTGAAACATAAAATAATTGTTGCGTAAACAAAACTCTACCATGTTTAGAATCATCAAACTGTGTTGTGTAAATTCTGGACCTCTCCTAGACAGATACAATTCTAGGGCCCTTAGATCATCCCTATGGTTAATAGAAGTGTATAGGGATGTTACATCTAGCGTGATTAAAAGATATTCATCTCGCCATGGGTAATCAATTAATTTGGCTAAAAAGTCACTGGTGTCACGAATATAGGACGCTAAATTCTGGACATGCTCTTGTTAATAAAAATCTATATATCTGGAGGTATTTTCAAGCAAACTATTGCGAGCAGATATGATAGGTCTGCCCGAAGGTATGAGGGCAATCTTAAGAATCTTCGGAATGAAATACAAAATAGGTATCACTGGTTTGTCCTTTTTCATATATTTAAATTTATCCGAAGAAAATTGTCCAGAGTTTTTCCATCCAATTAATTTCAAATAAAATTCATTATTCACTTTCCGCCAAGAGGAACAATCACTACGTCGATAGCATTGTGTATCATTGAATTGTGTCATAACCTCACTGACATAATCGTCTTTTTTCCACAGGACTACATTTCCCCCTTTGTCTGCATTGCGGACACCAATATTTGGGTTTTTCTTGAGTTTAGACATCAATGCATTGAATTGTATATGTTGTCTGTTTCTTTTGCGTTTAGTGGGGTTCAACATTTTATAGTTTAGATCCTTGAGTCCGCCAATCACATTTTCATGGAAACTATCAATGGAATCCTTTATCACCAATGGATTGAATGTCGAATGCGGCTTGAAAGGGGTCTTAGGTTTTATTTGTAATATTTTGTTGTCCTCATTTCCAGCCCTTGGTGTGTTCATATTGGGGGTCTGATTTGCCAACATAAGTTCCTGTATGTCAGTGAGTAATCCCAAGTCTGATGGAGTGAGAATGCTTGGATTGTCTTATTGTTCATTTGTTGTACCTTGCTGGGTTGTTGCTACTGTCTTAGTAGGATCCTGTTGTTTGTTTTGTAAAAAGTACTTTTTTAACTTCAACTTGCGTATCCCTTTGTAAATGTCAAACCTAGTGGTAGCATAACTAAAGGAACTGACCGGACAATGAGATAGTCCTAGAGAGAGGAGTTGTTGTTCTGCTTTATTAAGGACAACATCAGTAAGATTCAAGACAGTAAGATTGTGATTAGCTTCACCCCTTGTTACCGTCTCCAGTTTCTTTTCTGTTGTTTCTTTTGTTGAGGTTTGTTGCCTGTGGTTTCGCCTCCTTGCCTGCCTTCTTTCACGGCGTTTTGTTGATCGACTTTTGACTTGTTTGAATATGGTCTTGGGGGCAGGGTCTGCCTGCGCTCTTCTACTAAAAAATCTACTTCATCGGCCAGTGACAGGGAGGTTGGGATCTGTTTGAACATTTGATTGCGGGTCTCCATTTCTGTTTCGCTTTCTGGGGCTGAACTTAAATCTGAGTATGATGTGGCAGCTGTCATATTAGATTTTGTGGCAGGTACCTATTTCTCTGTTTGCCCTCCTCCATATTTGGAGACCTTAAGGGAATCGTACTTTCTGGCAAATGTGAAAATACGTCCGCTTTCGTAATCATTACGATCCCTGTGAAATTTAAAAGCTTTCCTCTCCCTAATAATTTCCTCCTCTTTTTTTAACCTCTTAATCATTTCTTCCCTCAATTTTGTATTTTCATCTTTTTGTTCCATGTTGGCGATCTCCTCATTTAGTGTGTTAATCTGCTCCAGGAGCTTTGTCCGGTCTTTTTCTGCATATTTCACAAGTATAAGTAGGAGCCTGGGAGACAAATCCAAGTTGGCCTCTGCCCACTCCTTCATCATTTCCCGGTCAGGGTCTTCGTAGCTGGGCGCTAGGAGGATACGTAACCCTCGTGGTACCCTGCCAACATCCACATAGCGTTGAAGAGATTTTGCCTCCCACCACTTTTTTGTTCTGCCCTCATGAGCTTTTCTAGTTGTCTAAACTTGTCTCTAATATTGATACTGCGAGTGCCCACAGGTGCATTGTGGGATGTGTAGTCCTCATCCGGTCGTTTGGCATCATCAAACATATCTGCTGCCACCGCTTCTCTTTCACGGAGCACGTCAGCTGTCATGGTCGCGTTGAACACAAAAATCGTAGGTCAGCAATGTAAGTGAAGTTGCAAAACTTTCCTCGCTCCACTGTACAGTCAACCAAAATGCCAAACACCCCGCACCCGACTGTTTGCAAATATGCAGCGTTTGTACCCTTTTGCCCTCAGCTCGCCGGCAGGAAGTAAACAACATGTCAGCAGACCCGTAGTCGCTTGCCTGCTCCGCGGCTTCGGGGTTACCGGGTTACCGTATTGCTGGAATCAGTTAGTCGGGGGTGGCGCCTTTGGTAATACTCACGGATTAAAACTGTTTCTCGGCTTGAAGAACAAGCGGTGGCTTCTTTGTAGGCGACACCTATGCTTGTTATGTACATAAAAGTTTGAAAAACACTAATACAAGCAAAGCTAAAAAGCCACCTAGTTACAAACAGAATTGCTTTAACTTAAACGAGGGTGAGACCTATTGCATTTTCAATACTTGTTTACTTTGGTTCCATCAAGAAGGCATTCAGATGTGTCACACATTTGCCATAAATTCTGAATAGTAGCACTCTAGTTGCTCATTAGATCACTGTAGTAAAGCTACTGCTCACCAGGGAGGTCTGCTGCTGGTATTCAAAGTGCATGTTTCAGTCTGCATGTCAGAATTTTTTAATGAAATAGAAGCGGATTTTGAGAAGTCAAAATGTGCCCCAATTTTTCTTTCTCAGCACTAATCATAATTTCTATGGCAATATGAACCCCTTCATTTTGTTCCTTTGCAAATTAAATGTTTTAAGTGTTACCACTTTATTCCAATCAAGATGGCTTCAGGTGTGCCATACTTTTGTCATAAGTAAGACTGTTAGCGCTCTAGTTGTTCTTTAGAACACTCTGGGACATTCTGTCATTGGGCTATACTTGGGCTACAGCTGGGTGATATTTGTGCTACATTTGGGCTCTTTTGTCTCTGGTGGCCAACTTGGGAGACTTATTTGTTATGAAGTTTCCTAATTTCCTCTTTTACTACAGTCTCCTCAGTAGGAATACTTTCAGTTTTTTACTTTGATTCCATCAAGAAGGCATTCAGATGTGTCACACATTTGCCGTGAATTCAGAATGTTAGCACTCTATTTGCTCATTAGATCACTGTAGTAAAGCTACTGCTCACCAGGGAAGTCTGCTGCTGGTATTGAAAGTGTATGTTTCTGTCTGCATGTCAGAATTTTTTTATGAAATAGAAGAGGATTTGAGAAGTCACTCAAAATGTGCTCTAATTTTGCTTTCTGCAGCACTAATCATACTTTCTATGGCAAAATGAACCCCCTCATTTTGTTCCTTTTTAAATTAAATGTTTTAAGAGTTACCACTTTATTCCAATCAAGATGGCTTCAGGTGTGCCATACGTTCATCATAAGGAGGACTGTTAGCGCTCTAGTTGTTCTTTGGAACACTCTGGGAAGCTGCAGTAGAAAACAAAGGAATCAACTGACAGTCTCTGCCATTGTTGGATGTACATGTTTTACTGAGAATGTCAGACTTCATTCTCACATGACTGAGAAAGATAATGTGAATTTACAGAAAATATGCTCTCGGTTTAGCTTATAGATCACCTTCCAAACCTCTGTGGGAAAAGCATGAGAAAATTGTTTTCTCTCAAACATGATTCATGATATCCCAGCAGAAGGCTTTTTCACATGGTAAAATCACCTTAGAACATACCATTATTCCTAAAATGAGTATGGTACCATCAACAAATGATTTATAATGTAACTAAAGTCTTAAAACCTTCTATTAACTGCAATGATTTTTAATGAGGTGCTATCATGTATATTGGTCCCAAGATGGCTGCCAACACTTCTTGGATGAAATGCTGACAGCCAATCAGATCTCACGATGAGATGTGTGGTTAGGCTCCGCCCAGATATATATGTGATTTTACTTTTGATTTTCTCAGGAACTACTTAACGGATTTACACCATTTAAGCAAAAGGCATGACTCTGAACCAAGGTCGACCTTTCTGCCAAATTTGGTGTAATTCCATTCAGCAGTTCGGGCTGTAGCTGCGGCTTAAGGTCCTATGGGAAATTGCATGGGGAAAACACATTTTGGGACCCCCCTTTTTTCTCAGCCCCCACTACACGAATCATCCCGAGACTTTCAGGATAGGAGCGGACCGGAGTTGGCCAAAAGTTTTTAAAATTTCGTGAAGATTTGTCAACGGGCGCCAAAGGTATTCCAAATAGAATGCTGTGGATTTCCTATGGAAAATAGGTCCTAACTATAACTACCTACTGGTGACTGCCAGTAGGTAATATATATATATATATTCACTTAAAAAACCATAGGTTTCACACATGTTATAGTTAGGTGGATATTTCACTCGTAAAAAACCAATGAAATTCTCCCGTTATAGTTAGTTCAGATAACTATAACTCGCGCGCCCGCAAAGCACTGCTGATGACGTCGCATATTACATCACTCATGACATGGTCAGTCAACCAAAATGCCAAACACCCCGCACCCGACTGTTTGCAAATATGCAGCGTTTGTACCCTTTTGCCCTCAGCTCGCCGGCAGGAAGTAAACAACATGTCAGCAGAAAGTGAAAAAAACAAAGGTTACGGGGACAGTATAGTAAGGAAATAGAATTTAAAAACAAACATAGAAATTCACTGAAAATACAAAGGTTACATGGACATTGTAGTTAGCAAATAGAATTAAAAAACCTTAGAAATTCACTGAAAAAACTAAAGGTTAGAGGGACATTATGGTTAGGCTCAGATTTCACTCATACAAAACCAGTGAAATTCAGCAGTTATAGTTACCTGAGCTAACTATAACTTACGCCCCCGCAGTGCACCACTCATGACCTCACATTACATCACTCATGACATGGTCAATGACATCACTGGTGACATTATTGATGACATCATTGATGATATCACTAATGGCATTCTCCAGTGAGATGCACTCTCTATTATTTTGCGCTTTATATAAGTCAGTGAGAACTAGATTTATGCTTCCATTATTGCTCAACATTCGTCCATGTTCATATAGCGATTGTTTTAACTATTTGTACTTATTGGCCTCTACTGACATCTGTATCGCGGTAGGAAACTGTATAAGGGGCTCTATTGTGATTAGAAAGAGATATGAGTGAAATTTGCATAATATTGCCAGGGAATGATATTGTTAATCTTGCTGTCTTTTATAAGGGGGTAATGTTGTTTTTAATTTTTCTTTGCTGAAATTTTATGAATTGTAAAAAAAAATACTGTGAAACTTTTATGGTTCTTTGAACCAAAATAAAGTTGTTTTGATGATGAATATGAGTGCAAGTGTTTCGTAAAATTTTCTGAGAGTTAAAGATATATACAAAGCTACAGCATAAGTTAAATTACTATTTTTTTATACTACTAATGAGTGATACTGGTTCTAATATATGTAATCTAAGTGGCACTGTATCAGTGTGGGAGTGGGTGTCTGAGTGGCTATATGGATTTATGAGTGAGTGTGTGAGTGGCTGTATGTGTGAATAAGGCAGTTGAAGTTACCTGAGCTAACTATATGTCACCGACCATGTCATGAATTATGTAATATGTGAGGTCATAAGCAGTGCATTGAGGGGGCGTAAGTTAAAGTTAGCTCAGGTAACTATAACTGCTGAATTTCTATGATTTTGTATGAGTGAAAGTTCAGCCTAACTATAACATTCATGTACCCTTTAATTTTTGGGTGAATTTCTAAGATTATTTGTAATTTCATTTCCTAACTATAAAGTCTCTGTAACCTTTTTTTTCCAGTGAATTTTGGAAAAAAAATCTATTTCGTAACTATAACGTCCAGTAACCTTTGTTTTTTTTAGTGAAGTTGTAAGGTCTTTCAAATTGTATCTCTAAAATATTATGTCCTTTTAATGTTTACTTTTTTAGTTAATTTGTAGGGTTGTTTTTAATACTAAGTATAATACAATGTTTTTAAAATTTAATTAATAATTACGTTTTTTAATACTGTAGATATTTTCTTTTTTTACTAATAAACTTTTTAAACATTTAAAAATATAAACATCACATATATACTTAATGTTAAGTAAAAGAAGATGCTTGTAATGTAATTAAAAATAAAAAAACATATATATATTTTAGAGGTACCACTGTACCTTAGCAGGTCCAGAAATATAGACTGGATGCTACTCTATGCTTTAAGACAATAGCTGAAGCTCCATTGTCCATCCAAGATGAGGATAAGAATGAAGAAGAAGACACACCACCTCACAGAAAAGTAATTGATGTGTGGGAGCACTTAACTATACCTTCTGGGGAAAAGAAGGTATCAGCAAAATATGTCAAGTACACAATTTGTGGCAAGCACTTATACAGAAGCACTGCAGAGAAATATTTGCATGGGAAAAGTTCTATGTGGAAGCACCTAAAAACAATTAATGAGACGGTGCACAACCAGATGATGCAAGAGAAAGCAAGTGCAACTGGACAGACAACCTCTATAGCCTTGGGAGAACAATCTTCACCTGCTCTCCTTACAAACCTAGCTGCCTGTGAGAACTTAACTGATATGGTTACTCACTGTGCGTAATGCCACATGCTTGTCACTGTAAAAATGTCTTCTGTTGGGCATTCTTGCATACAGTGAAAAAGCATCGCTGCTGGGTTTACATTTTTTTTTTTTACATCCGCTGACTTCATAACGTTTTCTGAAGAGTGAAGCCAGTTGATTCTCTGAATTTGCTCATCCTTGACCTATTTATCATCTTATTCACTTTTTGTTGAAAAAAGAACGAAACATTAAAAAACTGTTGAAAACCCCTTCTAGAGGGAAGATGGCCGCTGTCAGCTTGTAGGGAGTAGTCGCTCTCTCCCCCCCTTCTCAGAAGAAATGCTATTGCTTCTACAGAGACGCTTGCTATGATGGAGGAGGTTTTTTTCTCAGAAAATGGTTCCTTGGGATACTTATGAAACTAACTGAGAGATGACCACGTTCGTGAAACTCCAGCTGTATGCATCACAGAGGAGATACCTAAAACCTTTACAGGCAATTATCCTAACTACCCTGACTGTTAGGAAACGCTGGGTTGGCCTGATACGAACCAAGGCTCCGAAAATGCAGAAGACTGAAAGGGGAAAAGCTCCATCTAAGGAGCTGGATGTGCCGAGTTTAAAAACAAAAGCTTTAACAAAGGCACAATTCAGGAGAGCAGCCGAGAAGATTGAAGAACGTCAGAAAAATGAAAATACTGAGGGGACAGATAGAAAGGGCCGAGAAAAAGAAAAGAACAAGGAAATCGGTTTTCCTGCAAGAAAGGCGAGCCAAGTGCAACAGGTAGATGGCTGCTCGGAGAAGGAGAAGGAGACAGCTCTACGCCAGCCTACACTGCTGGAATCCTTTGCTATCTCTTCAGGGGCTGCCGCAATACTGACACCGGAGTTACAGAAGCCACTCTCAGCCGCTTCAGATGTAGCTGAGCGTAATGGAACGCAGTCAGGGATGCCGGCTGAGAACCCCGAGCAACCGGAGGCGCGGTCGGCGCAGGGCAGTAAGCAGAACTCCGATGCGCAGACATCTGGCCCAGAGCAGGGATCTCTCACAGCCTCGATAGCTGTGCACTCTGCAGCGGACCCACCGGAGGTAAAGGACTCAGCTTTACAGGAGGGACTGCAGCTAAACTCACGCTGTAAGGTAGGAGTAATAGATGGTGAACAGGAGGGAGGGCAGATACATGCAAAGGATAAAACAAGTGCTGTGGGCAAGGACATTAGGGACATTAGGGCTACGGATAGCAGTGATAAATTAACGACAACATTGCTGGATGGCACGCTCGGGGCTCAAAAAACTCAATTAAAGAGTAAAAGTGATGTGATGTCAGAACAGAGCACAGTAAGAGCACCCCAAGACAAGGAAAAGCTGGAGCTAATCTGTAATTTGGCAGCACCTGCCCCTAACCCTGTTTCACCGGGGGATGAAGTTTTTTTCTCGGTCAATGATGATGAAGATGATGTGGAAGACGACGAAGATAACCTAGTCTCAATCCCTGGGTCTGATACAGGGCTTTGCTCACCGTCTTCAGGGAGTTACACAGAAGACTCGGAGCTCGGATCTGACACTTCAGAACCAGAGGAGAATATAGTAAATAGGGCTTCCTCCCAAAGAAAGTTAAAAAGCGTTAAGGAGAGGGCTCGTAGTAGGTTAAAGCAATTGCAAGATCCTCAACAGTCAGAGGTGGCAAGGAAACTGGACTGGGACTATTCCGCTACTTCCCAGACATACCATGAGGGGGAAGAAGAAAATTTGCAATGCCCACCGCAATCATATCTGACCCAATCACAAGACCAAAATCAAGCATCAGCGCAGGCTCAGGCACAGAATCCTAGCCTCGAACTCTTATTTTCAACTCTGAAACAGATGCAGGGTGAGGCGAGGATTGAAAGTCGAAGGGCCAGACAGGCTAACAAAAAAATACAGGGATCACTTCGAAAAGTGAATAAAATCTATGCAGATATGGTGGACAGGGTTGCGGAGGTAGAGGAAAGGACTGGGAAATTGGAAGATGAGGTCGCCAAGTGGAGAGATAGTAGGCTCGAGCAGGAAAAAAATGCAACGGACTTTTCGTGGAAACTTGAAGAGTTTGAAAACAGGCAACAGCGCAATAACATTAGACTGCTGGGTGTGGAGGAAGGGAAAGAAGGACAAGACATTCGATCATTTGTTATAGATCTGCTCAGAGAAGGTCTCCCTGAGATAACTAATTGGGACTGGGAAAAGGAGATTCAGCGTGTTCATCGTTTCCCCATATTTCAGAAAAAGGGAAAATCCCCAGTCAAACCTAGAGCAATCTTGTTATACGTGGGGAACTTTTTATTAAGGGAGGAGATCATGAGCAAAGCGAAACCTGTGGCTAAACGCACATATCGCGATATAACTTTCTTTGCTCAGCCTCATTTTTGCCACACCACTGTGGAAAGGAGGTGGAGGTTGAGACAGCTTATTACACCTTTTCAAACTATAGGGTATGAAGCTTACCTGATGTTTCCATCTCGTTTGAAAGTAGGATTTGGTGGCCAATTTAAGGTATTTTACTCTGAAATACAAGCCCAGGAATACCTTAAAGAAGTAAAATTGTCTAAGTGCCAAGCAGGCAACAAGACGAAGTAAGATTAGACTAATTAAGTGTATAGCTGGACAAACTCAAGAGCCTAAGAAGAGACTAAAATCTCCTATGGATATAAATATTGAACTGTTAGGTAAATTCAAAGCTAGCAATATAATACCAGGTTAGTCATGGGAATTTGAGGTAGGGGGAGACAATGAAGAAAGTAGGGGGGGGAGCGGCGAACTGCGAGCGCACGGACATGCATAGGTCAGGATTGACCTATTTGCCAGTAAGGGGGGGTGGGTTCACAGGGTGGGGGTCTCCGGGGGAGGTATGGGGGGCTGGGGGAGCACGGGTACAGGGCAGGACACATTGGGAGAATGTACAGACACAATATCTAGGGAAAAAGAAATGGTAGAGATGGATGGGTTGAAGAGGATTTATTGGTTGAGACAAGCAACAGAAATAATTTAATGAGTATCCGATTTGTTACATGGAATGTATGTGGATTAAATGATTATCGAAGAGACAGGCAATTGCACAAGTATTGAAGAGGATGAACGTGGATTTTGTTTTCTTACAAGAAACGCATATAATGGGATCACAAGGGCATCTTTTGGGACAGTTGGGCTATCATGTACTAGTATATTCTAAACAAGGGGCAAAAAATAGAGGCGTGGCTATTCTAACCAGGAAAAAAGATATAATTACAAGGAGAAAGCTAGAGGATCAATGGGGTAGGTGGGCAATGATTGAATGTATTTTTCATTAGTGGAAAATGGATGACGTTGGGGTCGATTTATGGGTCAACTGATGATGACCCAGAGATATTTGAATACTTGGATGTGGAATTAGCTACATGGGCACCGTGTGTTGTCCTGGCCGGGGATTTCAATATTAATTGGGGTAGATGGAGTGGGGCCTGGGGCTTATAAGGGTAGGAAAAAAAGAGTATCTCAGGCCTTATCCAGTCTTGCACAAAACAATGCCTTAACAGATGTATGGGCGAGTTTAAGATCAGATGATGCGGGACATACATACTACTCAGCTCCGCACAGGATACATGTAAGGCTGGATTACTACTTCGTAACCAACTCACTGATCCCTAGCTTAGAGATCGAAAGATCTCCTAGACTATTCTCGGAACATAGCCCCTTGATTTTAAGTTTTGTTATGAAAGCTGTAACCCGGAAGGAGAGGGTATGGACATTTGAAAGAGGTTTACTAACTGATGAACGGTATATACAGCATATGAAACAATGGATAAACAAATTTTTTGAGATTAATAGGGGGACAGCGGCAACAGGGATGGTGTGGGATGCTTTTAAGGCTGGTGCCCGGGGAGAGACTCTTAGCTACAGTACGTATAAAAGAAAGAAAGAGCGCCAGAATAATTCAGAGGTGACTAAACTGCTTCTGGATGCCGAGAAGGAGCTAGAGCAGTGTATTTTACTGGGGGAAGCACCTGAACAAGCTCTTATTAAGGTTGCCAGAGCACAATTGCGAGCAGAAGAAAATGTAGCAGACAAATAAAGAGAGATGTCATGAGTTTAGCGAGAGGGTGGGACGTACACTTGCCATTCGTACTAGGCAGAAGTTGGCTACAGGGGAAGTTAGGGAAATTAGAGACGATATAGGTAGGTTACATACAGATACTGATGAGATTCGTGAAGTATTTAGGCAGGTCTATGCGAATCTATATGATGAGCAGTCTGGTAAAGAGGATCAGGCAATTGATAAATATTTATCGGAGATACCAGCACCAACATTGATTGAAGGTGATGCTGAGACCTTAGAGATACCCATTGATAAACTAGAAGCTATAACAGCTATTCAGAACTTACCCTCTGGCAAAGCAGCAGGCCCGGACCAAATCCCGATTGAATTTTATAAGGTATTCTGGAACGAAATAATAAGGGATTTTTTGACCACAGTGCAGTTGGCGCAAGCAGGAATTTCTATACCGGCTTCATGGGGAGGAGCGGATATTGTGATAATCCTTAAGAAAGGGAAACCTCCTACCGAACCAGGCTCGTACAGACCGATAACCTTAATGAACGCGGACACTAAGATATACTCAAAGGTACTAGCTACGAGATTCGCTAGTATCATACATACCCTTGTCAGTGATAACCAGCATGGTTTTATACCCGGTAGGGGTACTACTCATCATACGCGGAAAGTTGTCACATTATTTGATATTGGAGAAGCTACAGGAGAACCGGTCGCGGCTATGCTCTTAGATGCAGAGAAAGCCTTCGACCGTGACACCTGGAACTATTTGTGGCATACCTTAAAGAAAGCAGGGCTTAGGGAAGGATTTGTTAGGGCACTACAGCTTTGTATATAAATCCCGTAGCATCGATCAGAGTAAATACTGGCACTACTACTCCGGTAAAGATAAAACGGGGAACACGGCAGGGGTGTCCCTGCTCACCGTTGCTTTTTGCGATGTATATGGACCCGTTAATACGCAGGCTTGAGCTAAATGAAAGAATAGCCCCAGTTATTACATGCTTGGGACAGTGCAAGGTACTAGCATATGCCGATGATGTTGCGGTTATAACACCAAACCCAACAGAGGAAATAGAACAGATAGAGATTGAGGCTAAAAAGTTTGGACGCTTATCGGGCTATGCGTTGAATAGTTCTAAAACACAAATAATTAAGAATCAGTTTGCGCATTGCCTGGATCATAGAGTGGTGGATTCTGGTGTTTACCTGGGTGTAACTATCACCTCTGCCCTAGAGAGTCTTGTGGAAAAGAATATCGCTCCAATAATCTTGAAGGTGAGAAAAGATCTGGATAGGCTACATAACCTACATCTTTCTATTATGGGCCGTACAAACATCATTAAAATGTTGATCCTCCCGAAATTTTTATACATATTTAGGGCGATTCCTTTAATATTTGAGGATAAGTGGTTTAAAGTTTTAGAGAATCTGGTAAATAGATTTATCTGGGCTAAGGGTAAGACGAGGAGGGCACTGAGATTTATGGCGCTTCCACGATATAGAGGGGGATGGGCGTTACCAGATCTAAAACTTTATTATTGGGCAGCTGCCCTGCAATATATGTCAGGTCTCATTGGGGGGGCAGAAGCTGAGGGAAAAGGACCCCTCAGTACAACCGCTATATATGGCCTAGCATTAGGAGCTGTATAAGAAAATGTGTTTTTGAAGCAGATGGACTCAACTTATTTTAAAAGAACAAGATTTAAGACAGTCAAGGCAGCATTCTGTATTTGGAAAGCGTTTACAAAAAAATTCGGTCTTAGGAGATATAATCGATATACAAGAATGGGACAGAATCCCTCCTTTCCTCAAGATATTTTCTCTGATCTTGTGTTTAAAGATTGGGAAAGGAAGGGTATAAATAAGATTGGTGATATTCTGGACGGGCAGGGGATAATGCAGTTTCTCGAGTTACAACGAAAATTTGGATTGGATCTAAGAGATTTTTTTAAATATTTCCAGGTTAGAAGTTATATGGTAACAAAGAAGGGAGGGCCGGTAGGTTTTAAGAAAAACTCGATTATGGAGATTATTCAGGGAGGAACTGACTGTACAATTAAAAGAATCTATTTGGAATTGATAGAATCTAAACAGGATGACCTAGAAAAATGGGCGGAAAACTGGGCAAATAAGTTGGATGTAGGGAAAGAATTTTTTTTTGATTCATTAGAAATAGGACAGAATATATTATGCTCCGCGGCCCTCCAGGCACAACATTACAAAACCCTATATAGACTATATTATACCCCAGCTAGAATAGCGCAATGGGGAGGGACAACAGGTATTAATTGCCCGAGATGCGGTAGTTTGGAGGCTGATATCGTCCATATCTTTGCTACGTGCCCGCATATGCAAAAAATACAGAGAGATATTGAGATTTTTTTTTCTAGGTCATTAGGATTTGAGTGTAGCTTAACACCAGTGATTATACTGTTAGGAGTCAACGATAGTGGTAGGCAACCTGTATATGATTGTTTTATATTTATTGCTATGGCAACTCTGAGACTATGTATCGCTACGGAATGGCTTACACCCCTGCCCCCGACTTTTCATCAATGGTTAGCTAGATTAATACAGATTTATAATTTGGAGATGGCAATTTATGCAAGGAAGGGAAAAAAGGGAAGGAGATTAGGTAGACAAATTTGGGAGCCCATAACTAAGTGGAAAGAATGTTGTGCAAATTAGTATATTTGGATAGAATATAATTAATACATATTGTGTTATGTATATAATATATGATTATGTATGTATTGTTTAAAGATTCATGGAAGTAATAATGAACAATGTTTAAAAATGTGGATCAGTATGTAATGTGTCTTGCCCTGTGGAATTCACACGGGGTAAAAAAGTCTTAAATAAACTTAAAAAAAAAAAAAGAAAACCCCTTCTAGAAAACAAACTTGTTAGAACCACCATCTACTCAAACAAAGAGCTAACTCTGTGTGTTTAATGTATCAGTGTGAGAGTGGGTGTTCAGTATGTGCATGAGTGTATGCCTAGGTGTGTTAGTGTATGCATAAATGAGTGCCTGGGTGTGTTAGTGTATGCATCAGTATGTACCTCAGTTTGTTAGCATATACATTATTGAGTGCCTGAGTGTGGCTGTGTTAATGTTTGGCTGACTCTGCCAGTGTCTGCATTGCTATATGTATAGGTGTGTCAGTGTCTGCACTGAGTCCCTGGATGTGTCAGTGTGCGCATCAGTGTGTGCCTGGGATATTTCATTGGATGCATTACTGTTTCACTGGGTGTGTCAGTGTCTGCCTTGGTAAGTCTCTGGGTGTGTCAGTGTATGCATGAGGGTATATCTGGGTGTCTTATTGGCTGCATTAGTGTTTGGATGGGTGTGTCGGTATGTGCATTGTTGTATGCATGGGTGTGACAGTGCCTGCATTGATAAGTCTCTGGGGGTGTCAGTGTGTGCATTGGAGTGTGCCTGGGTGTGGTATTATATACATCACTGTTTGATTGGGTGTGTCAGAGTCTGCTTTGTTGTATGCCTGTGTGTGTTAGTGTCTGCCTTGAAAAGTCCCTGGGTGTGTCAGTGTATGCATCAGTATATGGGTGGGTGTGTTATTGGATGCACTACTGAGTGAATGTGTGTGTTAGTGTATGCATTAGTATGTGTCTCAGTGTGTTAGCATATGCATCAGTGCATGCCTGAGTGTGTCATTGGATGCATTAATGTTTGGCTGACTCTGTCAGTGTCTGCACTGCTGTATGCCGGGGTCTGTCAGTGTCTGCATTGGTAAGTCTCTGGGTGTGCTAGTGCATGTGTGAATGTATGACCTCTTCGAAATGTCTTCCAGTTCCTTGTACAGAAGCCCCTTGTTTTTTGCCAACTGAGTGTGTTCGACCCCTAGAAAAAGAGCCCATTGCACTGCAGACCCCCGGGTGTCCCCTGTTTCACAGCATCATGGTACAGCATCTCCACTGAGGGTCCCCTTTATCACAGCCTCATTACTCTACTGCTCTATTGAAACATCCCCATAATAGAGCCCACTGGAGTACAGCTCTTCTGTGATGTCCCCTGTAACAAACCCCCATCACACTACTGGTTTGCTGAAGTGGTCTCATAAGAGACCCCCCTGCACTGAAGCTCTCACATGGTTTCCCCTGGAACAGAACCTCATTACACTACTGCTCTGCTGAAGTGGCCCAATGACAGACCACAGCTCTTCCAGATTGCTGCTCTCTTGGGTGCTGTTTGTCACAGTGCCAGTACCCTGTAGTTCCCTGTATTGGGTCCCTTAGAAGAGTCCCAGGACCCTGCACCACTTCTGGCTATTTCCTGCAAAAGGCACCAGGACATCGCTGCTCTCACTCGGTTGCCCTGCTAGAGGAGCCGCAGTGCATTGTGGCTCCCCTAGTGTAGCCCCTTCAACAGCCCTAATACCTGAACCTCTGAACATAGCCCAAGTACACTGCATCTGTCCATTGGTGGCTCCTACAAGAGAGTGCCTGTAGCCAGCAGTTCTTTTAGGTTTCCCCCTGTAATAAAGCCACAATGCAATGAGGCTTTCCTGGGTGGTCCCTGTAACCGAGCCACAGTATACTACAGCTTTCACTGAGGTGCTCAGTGTAGCACAGCCAATGTGCACTACAGCTTTTCCTATACGATCCCTATCAAAGAGTCTTGGACCCTACTGTTTTCCATGTCTTACTCCTGTAAACACCTCCCACCCATCAGTCTCCTGGGCAGTGACCCTTGTAACAGTGCCCTAGTGTCAAACATTTCCATTAGTTTACCAATAACACAGAAACAGTACACTACAGATTTCTCTTATGATCCTTTGAGAGAGACCCAAACCTGACAGTCTCTCAGATGCAGCAGCTGCAACAGTGCCCCAGTGACATTCAGCTTCCCTGACTTTACATCTAACATAGCTGCAGTACGTTGTAGCTTTCTGGGTGTTCCCTGTCACAGTAACTCATACTAGCTGTTATCTGCACGTGATGCTTGTAAACCAGCCCTTGCATCTAGCAGTCTTGTGAAGAGTGACCCCTAATAAAGTGTCCAAGTGTCATGCACCTTTCATGGATTTTACCTGTAAGAGCATTGCAACTTTCTCTTCTGGTTGTTCTCAGTGCATGGCGCCTGTATAACAGCCCTTGCATCAAGCAGCCTCGCCCAATGGCTTTAGTAACAGAGCCACGATAATTTTCAGCTTTCCTGGGGTGACCCTTGAGTCTGGACCAAATTACCCTACTGTTCTCTGTCTATAGCACCTGTCAAGAGTTCCTGTACCCAACAGTTCTCTGGGAGCAGCCCTGCGGCTGTTCCCCATTGTCCCGAAGTTTAACTGAAGTGAAGCCACAGTGCACTGCAGCTCTCATGGGAGCCCCTCCTGTCCCACAACAGATCCTGTGCCAAGTGCAGTGTCAGCTCGGACAGACCTTCACCTGGTAAAAGTAGATAGTCATGGTTTCCCTTGCTTACCTCGGAGGACTCATGGTTCATGCTTTGGATGCCCGAAAAGGCCACCATGGCACTGCCGGATTGCACAGAGATCCCCAGAGAGGACGTGACAGCGCCATCAGATGACAGGCTCAAGTTGCAGACCACCACGCATTTGCCCTCCTAGACGATGGGCTCCATGTCATTTTGAGCTAGAAGGGCGGTGAGAGCATCAAGAAGGAGCAGTAGTACCAGAAGCAGGTGGGGCAGGACACCCTGCAGCAACAACAGCAGTTTTGAGCCTGTGCAGCCTCAACCCTGTCACTGTCCAGCACCGGCTTCCTTTCCTCGGCCGCACTCTGCCAAACCCAAGTTTCTTGGACCAGGAGTGAGTCTCTCCCCGGGAACAGCACTCCTTCTAGTGGGTAATCCTCAGACTGAGAGCCTGTGGGAAGAGACAGATTGCTGCTGTCAAAAATGGTCTAACAATTTCAGCACTGATTTGGAATATCCCCACTTCTGTCAACCAAAGGTTACAGGGACGTTACAGTTAGGCTCAGATTTTACTCATACAAACCAGAGACATTCAGCAGTTATAGTAACCTGAGCTAACAATAAGTTATGCCCCACAATGCACTGCTTATGAGCTCGCATATTACCTCACTCGTGACATGGTCAGTGACTTTACTGATGACATTTCAATTGGCAACACTGATGACATCTCAAATGACATCACTGATGACATCATCCAGTGAATGTGTTTGGTAAACATTTCTGAGACTTAAAGATATATATGAAGCTACAGCATAAGTTAAATTACTATTCTTTCTGTACTAGTAATTTGCCATGCTATTTCTAACATATTTCATCTGAGCGGCTGTGTGGACTGTCTGTATTAGTGTATGAGTGAATGTCTGAGTAGCTGTAGGGGTGAATTAGTGGGTGTATTGAAGAGTGAGTGGGTGTGTGAGTACCTGCATAGGTGTGTAAGTGGGTTGGTGAGTGGCTGTATTGGTGTCAGAGTGGCTGTATGGATGAGAGAGTAGCTGTATGGGTGATTGAGCAGCTGTTTGAGTGTGTGTATAGGTAAGTGAGTGGGTATGTGTGGTTGTGTTGCAGAGTAAATGTCTATGTGAGTGGCTGTAAGGGTGAGTGAGTGAGTGGGTGTGTGAGCTGTTATATGAATGTATAAATGGGTATGTAAGTGGTTCTGTGGGTGTGTTAGTGGCTGTGTGAGTGGTTCTATGGGTAAGTGAGTAGCTATATCAGTGGCCGTATGGGTAAGTGCATGGGAGTATGAGTAGCTGTATTGGTGGGTGAGTGGCAGTGTGAGTGCCTGTATGGATGGGTGTGTGTATGAGTACCTGTAAGGGTGAGTTAGTGGTTGTGTGAGTTTCTGTATGGATGATTGAGTGGCTGTGTGAGTGGTTATAAGAGGGTACGAGTGGGTGTCTAAGTTTCTGTATATCACTATGGCTAGATGTGTGAGTGGATGTCTTGGTGAGGAAATGGGTATATTAGTGGCTGTATGGGTGAGTTAGAGGGTGTGTGAGTGGCGCAATGAGTGAGTGGTTGTATGAATCATTAGTAATGTCATCAGTGCTGTCACTGACCATGTCATGAGTGATGTAATATGTGACATCATCAGCAGTGCATTGCAGGGGCGCGAGTTATAGTTAGCTCAACCTCAGTCCAGGCCAGCACTCTCCCCAGCAGCTCGGCTTCCACCGCTGCATCGCCCAAGCCCAGAGCGCCTCCCCAGAGCAGGGTTCACGCCCGCAGCCCGCTCCCTTGCAGAGGTGAGCAGAAGTGCTCCCTCCCTAGCCCGCTACTTGTTGTTTCTCTTCTGCCTTCTTTTTCGTTTTCCTCCTGCTGCCCACAGGTAATATTCCCCTGGTGTTAATTTAATTTGTATTCTTCCTGCGACCCGCCGGTTACCCGCTGCTGCCGCCCCTGCGGCCCCTCCCTCTGACACAGCCCCCGTCTCCCGCCTCCCAACCTCCAGTCCCGCCCCCCCTACTTAATGGCGGCCACTGCATTGTCGCACAGCAGACACACGCAGCGGGCGCACCACTGGCGCGCCTAAGGCAAATCCGTCTGTGCCCATCCGTGACCCGACCGCGGCCAGCGCCAGGAACCCCGGATCTCCGGAACCACACCGATACATCTCCGCCGCCCTCCACGCACTCAACCACGGAAGACACAATGACTGCCAAAGAGCAACACAGAACACCACCCAAGAACAATACTCCTGCAGACACAGACGATGATTCTTCACCATCAACAGTGCCCCATGACCGCCCAAAGACTCGCGGGATGCCCGCATCACCGGAGCCCTGACATGCATCCTCCTCAACGTACACTCCCTACACAGACACGCCATAGAGATCTGGGACCTGCTCCACACCCTCTCGCCCGACGTCGCCTTCCTCACTGAAACCTGTACAAACGCCACCTCTGGCCCTGACATCACCACCACCATCAGAGACGGATACAAGATCAAAAGAAGGGACCGCCCCCACCGCCCAGGAGGAGGACTCGCCATCACTCACAAGACCTCCCTTTGACTTTCTACCTCTAACACGAGCAACCCCCACCAACATCTCCACCTCCACTTCCAGATCCAAACCAACCCCAGGACCATGCTACGGGGCACCCTCGCCTACTGACGCCCCGGACCACGCACCCAGTCCGCAACCACCATCGCTGACCTCATCGCACCCCATGCCATCACATCCACGGACTACATTCTACTCGGAGACCTCAATTTCCACCTCAACAACCGCAGCGACCCCGACTCCATCACCCTCCTCGACAACCTCTCCAACCTCGGACTGAAGCAGCTCGTCATCACCCCCACGCACAGAGCAGGACACACCCTCGATCCCATCTTCTCCAGAGGGATGGACATCCATTTCAGCCATACCTCGCTGCCCCCCTGGACAGACCACCAATGCGTACACTTCATCTTCAACACTTCCACCGGACCCAAACCCCCCCATGCCCACCTCGAAGAACTGCAACAAGATTACAGAGGAGCACCTTAACACCACCATCCTCCTAGACCCACCCAGCGCAATGAACGGCGCCAACTCTGCAGCCAAGGAATTTCACCGCTGAATCTCAAGCTGCGACGGCAAGCTCGCACCCCTCCGCCACCCCTGCAAACAACGCCCCCTGAAAGCTGCCTGGTTCACCACCACACTCCAAGTAGCCAGACGCCTCGAGAAAACCTGGCGAAACCGGAAAACCACGGAAGACCTGAACAGCTACCAGAACGCCCTGAAGGAATACCACCAGCTCTTAAGAGACACTAAGCGGACTTTCATCAAGAACAAAATCCACATCAACACAACCAACACTAAACAACTCTTCAACGTCAAACAGCAATTCACCAAACCCCCCAGCAAAGCCACGGACATCACACTATCCCAGGAACTCTGCAACAAGCTCAGCTCCTATTTCCATCTGAAAATCTATACCCTCTATGAAAGCTTCAGCGAACAGATGCCGGACACCACCTCACTCGCCACCACCACCGACAAAAAGCCGATCATCACAACCTGGAATCCTGCCACCCTCAAACACACCACCGTGACCATGAAGAACACACACTCAGGAGCTCCCACGGACCCCTGCTCACCGCACATCTACCACAGGGCCGCCACCATCGCAGCCGAACTAGGACCATCAACGCCTCTTTCGAATCCAGCATCTTCCCCGATGACTGGAAGCGGGCGGAGGTCAAACCCCTCCTCAAGAAGCCCACGGCCGACCCAACAGATCTGAAAAACTACCGGCCCATCTCTCTCCTCCCCTTCACTGCCAAAGTCACCGAGAGACTCGTAAACACCCAGCTGACTGCCTTCATCGAAGAGAACTCTATCCTAGACGCTTCCCAGTCTAAATTCTGCAGCAACCACAGCACTGAGACTGCCCTTCTCGCTGCCACCGACGACATCCGCATGCTACTTGACCAGGGACACACCACAGCCCTCATCCTACTAGACCTCTCCGCAGCTTTTGACACCTTCTCACATCGCACTCTCGCAGCCAGACTCTACGACACTGGGATACAAGGAACCTCTCCTGGATCCGATCCTTTCTGTCTGGCGAAACCCAGAGGATCAGACTCCCTCCATTCCTCTCCGAACCCACACAGATCAACTGCGGAGTACCCCAAGGATCATCGCTCAGCCCCACACTCTTCAACATCTACATGGCCCCTCTCGCCGCCACCGTCAGACAACATGGGCTCAGCTCCTCCTCTTCCTCACAAAGAACCCTGAAGACACCAGACTCTGCTTCCAGGAAGGAATGAGGGACGTAGCCACCTGGATGAAAAGCAGCTGCCTAAAGCTCAACTCGGAGAAGACTGCGGTCCTCATCCTCGGACACTCCACCTCTGCTTGGGACAACACCTGGTGGCCCACCGCCCTCGGGAGTCCGCCCACCCCGACAGACCATGCACAGAACCTTGGCATCATCCTCGACTCCTCTCTCACCATGACCCGAGCAGATCAACTCCATCGCCCCCACCAGCTTCAACTGCCTTCGGATCCTCCGCAAGACCTTCAAATGGATACCCCCAAAATGCAGAAAACCATCACCCATGCTCTCATGAACTGCAGACTGCATTACGGTAATGCCCTCTACGCCAGAATCAACAGAACTCTTCTCCACAAGCTCCAAACCATCCAGAACGCCACAGCCAGACTCATCCTTGGAACCACAGGGCACGAACACATGAATCAACACCTACGAGACCTCCAATGGCTCCCCGTTGAGAAGAGAGTAACCTTCAAACTGCTCAGCCACGCTTATAAATCCCTCCACAACATCGGACCCAAATACCTCAACGAGAGAGTCTCCTTCCACGTACCCAAGAGGAACCTTCGCTCTGCAGACCTCACCCTTGCAGAGAACCCCCGCATTCGCAGAACCAGAGCAGGCGGAAGAGCTTTCTCCTATGTCGCAGCCAAAGCCTGGAACGAGCTCCCTGTCAACATCAGACGCTCCCCCACCATCCACACCTTCAGGAAGAACCTCAAGACCTGGCTCTTTGACTGAACCGGAGCAGCACCCCCCCCCCCCCGCACCTGGAGACCCTCACGGGTGAGTAGTTCACTCTATAAATCCCTGATTGATTGAATTATAATGGCCAAATGTATCTGTTTTTGAACAAGTAACTATAACGTCCCTGAGACCTGTGTTTGCTTTAGTGAATATCAAAGGTTTTTTTAATGCTAATTTGAAACTAGAACGTCCCTGAAACCTATGTTTTTTTCAGTGAATTTCTAAGGTTTTTTAAATGCGAATTACTAACTATAACGTCCCTGAAACCTATGGTTTTTTCAATGAATTTCAAAGGTTTTTTAAATGCTAATTTTTAACTACAGTGTAGTATTCGCATTTGCAGAGTGGTACAGAAAGGGGCCTGGGCTTCCGACCAGTGCTCAGGAATTCTGCTGCGTAGGACTTACAGGAGGTACCAGGAGGGCTACTTGGCCGCCAAAGTCCCTCAGGAGTAAAGTTGACTTCATCCAGTACTGTGCCAGGAGGCGTGTTTGCAGAGTGGTGGAGAAAGGTGAGCGTAGCCTCTGAAGACCTTTTAGCAATCCCGCTGTGTGGGACTTACTGGAAGTAACAGGAGGAGGTCAACCTTGGGGGCCAACTACCCCTCCTATTACCTCCAGTAAGTCCCACAAAGCAGGATTGCTAAGTTCTCATAGCAGGCCACGCCCCCTTTCCCCACCACTCTGCAGGCACACTTCCTGGTGTGCTCCTGGATGGGGTTTAAAGTCCCCTTCGCTGCTGGGGGTCCTCTGGGGAGAGCTAGCCTACCTTATACCTCCAGTATGCCCCAGATAGTGGGATTGCAGACAGGTGTACACAGGCCATGCCCCCTTTCTCCACCACTCTGCAAACGTGCCTCCTGGTGAATTCTGGGATGGGTATTAAATCCCGTTGAATCCTAAGCCCAACTAGCCGACCAGGTACCTCCAGTAATCCCCACAAACCTGGATTGCTGAGAGTGGTCCGAGGCCACGCCCACTTTTTACACCACTCTGCAAACACGCCTCCTGGCACACTGATGCCCGGGGGATGAAGTCCACTTTAGTCCTGTGGTCCTCAGAACACAAGAGGACCTTATAACCCCACCAGCAATGCGCCAAGAGGTGTGTTTGCAGAGTGGTGTACAAAGGGGCATGGCCTCGGACCACCTCTCAGCAATCCCACTGTTTGGGGCTTACTGGAGGGGCTAGTTGGCCCCCAAGGACCCTCAGGATTCAAGGGGGCTTAATCCCCCAACTTAGAATGCTCCAGGGAGGGGGCGAGGCATCCAGCGACATGCCGGCTTTTCTATTCTTTTTGTTTTGTTTTCTTTTTGTTAGAAGGGGGGCTGTGTGGCCCCCTTCTCTTAATTTTTTGTGGGCCCTTGGGACCCCATCCCCCAGGTCCTGACCCATTTTTTCAAAACAAGTGTAAAAAAAACGGGGCATGGCCTCTTTTTTATATTGGAGGGGGCCGCATGGCCCCCTCTTCCCAGGGCCACTTCTGGCCACGCGGACCCCATCCCCCGAGGCCGGCCTTCCATTTTTAAAAATACATAAATAAATGAATTAAAATGGGGCCCATGCAGCGCCCTTAAATATTAATAACGTTGCCCCAGGACCTGTCCCACCCGGGGGCTTCTACAAAACAAAGATCTGGAGTCTGCACTTTGTTTCTTGTTTTTTTTCTGGCATGATTCGTGAATCCCAACAAACTATTTTTTTTTTAATGCTTTTTTGGCCCTCGGGGTCCCCGTGGGACCCCTTGAGCAGCCCTAGGGGTCAGAGTGTTTCTACCCTGCCCCTTTATCTTCTATTTAATAATTTTTTGACCCTTTTCCTTGCGACTCGGTTCAACCAAGTCACAAGCTGGCTGCCAACACTTCTTGGTTTGGAGTGTTGACAGCCAATTAGAATGAAGCTCATGGTCAGGAGGGTTCACAAATTCACCGTGGTCACCTGATATCGATATTCTTTATTTTTAAGGAACTACTGAATGGATTTACACCATTTAAAGCAAAGAATGCACTCTGAACCAAGAGCTACTTCTCTACCTATTTTGGTGTAATTCCGTTCAGCAGTTCAGGCTGTAGGCGCGACGAAACTTCCTATGGAAATTAACATGAAGAAAATGCGTTTTGGAACTCCCCTTTTATCTCGGCCCCCATTTGATGATTCACCCCAAAACTTTCAAGACAGGAGTTGACCGGAGAGGGCCATTAGTTTTGAAAATTTCTAGAAGATTCGTCAAACGGCGTCAAAGATGTTGGCAAATCAAAAAATGCTTTTCCTATGGAAACTAGGTCCTAACTATAACTACCTACTGGTGACCGCCAGTACGTAATATAAATATTATCTACTAGCAGTTGCCAGTAGGTATTTATAGTTAGGACCTAGTTTCCATAGGAAAAGCATTTTTTACTTGCCTATAACGTAAGTGTTGTTTGTCCTATCTGCATGAAATGTTCCCAAAAAAGTGTCAAAGTAGGTTCTGTGTGTCTTGGAAAGTTTGGGGTTTTCCATGCCGTGGGGACCGCGAAATAGGGGCGCGAAATGAGGGTGAGTTTGTAATGTTGATTTCTATGGGAACGTGTTGTCGAATTTACAGCACAAACAGCTGGACAGAATTACACCAAATTTGGCAGAAAGGTAGATGTTGTTACGCAGATTGTGCTTTTTGTTATTTTGTGCAAATCCATTCGGTACTTTTTGTGAAATTTAAGCCAAGAATTATACTGATATCTCTGGCAGTGGATATTTTGCAAAGGTTTTGCAATTAATCGCGAATGCACGCGCCAACAGGAATGCTCTGATTGGCTAGATGCAACCTGAACAGAAAGTTGCGGCTGCCAATTTATTGATCGAGAATGTCCCGGGGCTTAAAATGTCTGCAAAATTTAACATAAGGGGTCAGGGTGGTGGTACTTTGACCCCATGTTTGAGAATTGGGAGTATTAGTGATACAAATTATTTGTCCAAAATTGATTTTATTAATCTAGCACAATATTTGTGACAATAACGTGATCGCCAGCGCGTCCCCCATGTACCTTCACAGGGACATCGCGAATATCACAACAATATCATGAATATTGGTCAAAATATAAAATGTATATATATATATATTTGTGTACACTCGCCGGTCACTGTCACACATGCATGTATGTACTCAGAAACTCACTCAGACCCTTATATATCTATTTACATACCGACTCACACACTTATACATTCAGTCACATACCCACTCAGATACTCCTGCACCCTCTAACATACCCATTCAGGTACTCATGCACCTACTTACAGACTCACTTGGAAAGTGATGCACCCATGTACAGACCCACTCATGCACCTACTTAAAATACCCATACATAGACTCATGCATGCAGCCTGATACCCACTTAGAGACTTTTACACCAACTCACAGATCCATGTGGGCACTCATGCACCCACTCGCAGACCCACTCAGATACTCATGAACCCCACTTACAGACTCACTCAGAGAGTCATGCACCCATGTACAGACCCACTCAGAGACTCATGCAACCACTTACATACCCCTCATACACACATGTATGTACTCACAGACCCACTGAGACACTCATACATCAACTTACAGATCTACTCAGACACTCATACACCCACTCACACACCCATACAGTCACTCCCATGGTCAGTCACTGATCCTCTCAGAGACTTATGGACTCAGTCACTCACTCATACACTCAGAACTTCACAAACCCACTCACAAACTCACTTGGATATACACGCACCCACTCAAGGCTCATGCATCCACTCACAGACCCACCCAGACACTCACCCTCCAAATCACAGACCCACCCAAACACTCATCCATGCACCCATTTACTCACCCACTCAGAGAATTATCCTCTCACTCACAGACCCATTGAGACTCTCAAACATCAACTCACAGATCCACTCAAACACTCATACAACCACTCACAGACCTACTCAGACACTCACACACCCATACAGTCACGCAGCCACCCTCTCCTAGACCCAGTCAGAGAATTATGCACCCAGTCAGGTATACAATGAGAGACTCATGCACCCACTCACAGTTGCACTCAGAGACCCACACAACCAATCACAGACCCATTGCAACACTGATGCACACACTTATAGATGTACTGAGGCAGTTTGTTACAGAAGCATTGATAGACTGATGCACCATCTTACAGATTCACTCAAGTACATATTCAGTGAATGAGAGACTTACTGATACAGTGATGCATGCAGTTATAGATTACATTGAAAAAGATATGCACTGTGTTATAGAGATATTAAGGGAGTTGTACATGCTATTATACAGTCATTTAGATAGTAATGTGTTTAGTCTGTTGGTTATAATCCATTTTGCAGTTATACATTTTGAATGTGGTCGTGGCTATTAAATCCCTGCTTTTGCTTTGTGCTTTTGCTGCGTCTTAGCGGTGAACGCGGCTACCGATATCATCACGTTGCCCGGCATCATTCTGAAAATGGAAAATAAGTTTAAATGATTGATTTATACAAACTCCCTACAAAAATATGTCTTTAAACAGTGCAGTCATAAACCCATAGTGTCTAAAATACTGTAAAATGTGTGCATATATGTTTTTTAAACCTCTTCAAAAAGGCGCAATTGTCACGGTTACCGAAGTCATCGCAACTCTCAGTGTCATTGCTAAAACAGGAAGTAGGTTTCAAACACAGATTTTTAAAATGTTACTACAAATATATGTGTACAAACATGTTCTTTATGTTAGAAATATGTGTATTGTAATGGTAAGAATGAATTATTGAAGTTATAATTTTTTATGTGGTGGTGGTCGTTGAATGTTTGCATTTGTTTTGTGATTTCGCGACGTGATCGCGATCATCAACTTATATTAAACCCCAAATATGGATCATTTAATGTAATATGTATAAATATGTGTTATACACTTTACCAAAAACACGCCTTCATCGCGGTTACCGACTTCATCCTAACTTCCAGCATCACCGCGATCACGCAAAACACCAAGTAAAAGGCTTTTAATTGAAAAATTCTTCCAACAGTTAGGTTTAAAGAGTACATCAATTAACAACTTGTGTCAAATATTAATTAAAATATGTGTATGTGTTCCTGAGTTTTAAATAAACACGTGCTGTTTGGGACCACCGACGACTCTGTGGTCTACAGAGTCACAGCGAATATATAAAATACCACATTGACGAGGTTTTTTCACAAAACCATCACACAAACTCGAATATAAACTCTACATTACTAAACAGCTAGTGTATGCTATTAAAAGAAAACTATCTGTATATAAGTTTAAGACTTAATAAAAAACATGAGCCTTTCGTGACTACACCGTGGGTATCGCGACGTCATTGCAAATAAAAAAAAGATAATGAAAAAAAAACTACGCTTATTAATCCACTGAAGAAAATACAAGGTTATAAAAATACATGCTATAGAGCTATTTCAGATAGAAAATACAATTTAAAAACCTTAAAATTCAATAAAAAAATCATAGGTTACAACAACCTTATAGTTGGGAAATAGAATTTGAAAAACCTTAGAAGTTCTCTGAAAAAAACAAAGGTTACCGGGACGTCATAGTTAGAAATCAGCATTTAAAAAACCTTAGAAATTCACTGAAAAAAACAAAGGTTACAGGGATGTCATAGTTAGAAATCAGCATTTAGAAAACCCTAGAAATTCACTGAAAAAAACAAAGGTTACAAATATGTTATAGTTAGGAAATTGAATTTAAAAAACTTAGAAATTCACTGAAAAAACAAAGGTTACAGAGATGTTATAGTTAGGCTCAGGTTTCACTCATTTAAAACCTGTGAAATTCAGCAGTTATAGGTAGCTGTTCTAACTATAACTTGCACCCCTGCATTGCACTGCTTATGACCTCACATATTCCATCACTTATGACATGGTCAGTGACATCACTGATGACATCACTCATGACATCTCAAATGACATCAGTGATGACACCATCTACAGAATCACTGACGTACGCACTCACACCCCATATAACCTTCTATACGCCCACTCGAACTTCCACACTAACATTCTCAAAAAAATGGCACACCCATATCAGAACTTACACAGCTACTCACTGATTCATAGGTCTATACACACATCCACTGATTTAACCACATAGCCACTCATATACCAACTCACTTACTAATAGAGCCATTGATATATCCACTCATATACCCATACAGACACTCACACACTGTCAGTCACTCATAGAGCTACTCACACACCCTCTCACTCACCTATATAGTCAATCACACAGCCATTTACTCACCTTTACAGTTATACACACACCCACTAACTTATTCATATAGATACTAACACATACTCACTCACCTATACAGTTACTCATGCAAGCACACACTCACCCATACAGCCACTATCACAATCCCTCACTCACATATACAGTCACTCATATACTCCAACACTCACCTATATTGCCTTTCACATAACTAGTTACTCACCCATATTCCACCGACACATCCATTCACTCACTGACACAGCCACACACACACTCACTCACCCATACAGCCCCTTACACACACACACTCATTAACCCATAGAGCCACTGACTTACCCACTGATTCACTCATCCATACAGGCAGTTACACACACCCTCACCCACCCACACAGACATTGAGATACCAATACATGTACTGAGCCAACCAATCACTCACCCATACAGAAACTCATGTACCCACTCACACACCTATACAACCAATTAGACACCATACAGACATGCACACAAGTCACTCACCCATATATTCATGAAGACACCTAATCACTCCCTTATACAGTCAGTCACACATCCACTGAATCATCCATAGAGCCACTCATACCCACACTGATTCACCAATACACCTTGGTATATATATTTAACACTCAAACATTTTAAAAACACTCAATGTCACTGGATGATGTCACCCATGATGTCATTGGAGGTGTCATCAGAGATGCCATCAGTGATGTCACTGACCATATCATGAGTGATGTAATATGTGAGGTCATAAGCAGTGCATCGCAGGGGCGTGAGTTATAGTTAGCTCAGCTAACTTTAACAGCTGAACTACTCTGGTTTTGTACAAGTGAAATGTCACCCTAATTATAACGTCTCTGTAACCTCTGTTTTTTTGTGGTGAATGTATTTATGTATGTTCACACACTTACATGCATGCCTTGATTTTGCACTCTATTTGTTAAAATATGTTTTGAGAAAAGAAAAACAAAAGCTGACTTACTATACTGTAAGAAAGACTCTGGTATATTTCTTAAGTTTCCAGTGCTCGGCAAATCACCAAAAGGAATGACTGTATTTATTCAACAAATACGATGTACATATTATATCAAGGGGTAGGCTACAGTTTGGGGTAGTGCTAATATTTTGTGTTTCCTGATTGCCTTCACCATATTACTATGTGGTCAACTGCTATTAAATTCCAGCTGTAGGCAACACTACAAAGACAGGCATGAGGTCACTTCTTCGGCTCCTAAAACACTTTCTACTGCCACACCAAGTCAGCCAGTTATGCAAAATATATATGTGGGTTTACAGTTAGCTAAATGGCTAAGCTCTCAGTGATACCTCCCTTCCCTCCCTAAGAAACACATTTTGAGGGAAGTGCACTGAATGAATTGGTTTTAAATTCAAATAAAATCCCAGGGTGGTATATGTTGAGGTGTAGGAACTTGTAAGTTGCTAGGAGAGTTTACATAAGCCTCACTATTCACCCACCCCCACCACATAGTTACTTCAAATGCTCCATCACCCCCATCTTATTTTCTTAATCCAACTAGCTTTGAGGCATGGATTGAAAGGTGAAACAATTTTGCATCACACCAGTACTTCATATCATGAGGGGAAATTATCTCATAGTACCAAGATAAGCCTATATTTGTGTGACGTACTATATCAGTCAGTGTCTGCCACTCATAACCATACTTAGAGAAGGGTAAAACTGCATATTAAAAAATAACATTTTGGAGGTGCAGACATCGACATATATTGGTAGTGGCTGATGGATAAATGATCGCCATGCATTTTGAAAGGACGTGGAATAGAGTCTACAGACCAGCCACTACACCCTGAGAAATCTCTTCCCTGCACTATTTTAACTTGTATCTACATTTTGTTATGGACAACCCTCTTGGAGAGTGCCTGCATCTGACTTTGCAGGCACTGTCACCCTCTACCAAAACAGTCTCACATGGGGTTGTTTTGGGAGGGAGGTGCGACTGGCCAGTCTGTTTCCTACTGTGCGATCATTTGTGAACGTTAAGTCCTAGCTCTGCTCCTTTTTAGGTTGAGGCCTGCCAGACAGCACAGCTGTCTGATTTACAAAAGACTTATTGGGGTCATGTCAATAGCTGACCTAGAAAGCAGCTCCTCCCATTTATTTCTATTGGCTATTTAGTTTGGCACGTATTTGCTTCTTATCTATTCAATGGTTTTATTTGTTTTAGCCAGTCAGTCTAGACTTTATCCCTCCCATGAAGGATAGCATGTTTATCATCTCTCTGATGTGGCCCCATTATTACTTCCACATGGGTCTGCTTTTCGGGAACCTTTTTATTTATTTTTGCAAAAGCACTCCATGAGAGTGCATGTGTTTCCCTCATTCTCTGTGTTTTCCAACTTTTTCCAGAACATTTATTTTCATAACATTATGAAAGTTCTAGTTTCAGCACCTTTTTCCTGTGAGACACTCTTCGCATTTTCATTTTTATGCAGATTCACCTTCCACTTTCTCTGTAGTGCAATTAAGTTTTAAACCATTTCATCTAGGGTCTTTCCTCTGAGCTACTCTCGTTCTTTAAATCCACTTTGTGCTGTCTCTTGTTTGTTCACTTCCACCACCCTCCATGTTGCTCTGATTCCATTTGTTTCTATCCCCGTGCCCTCCGTGTTGCTTCCCCAACCCGCGCACTCTGTGTTTCTTCCACCGCATACCCTTGTGGGGCTTCCACCCGCCCCCCGTAATTCCACACTCTGTATTGCTCATGTCACATCCATGCTGTGGGATAAGGATCTTCTAGGTCCTGAAGAAACACCAAGGATCAGGTGGAACTGATGAGCATGAAATATGTTGACCAGACCACATATAAACATAAGGCTGTCTTGGTCCATTGAGCCCTTATGATAGCCCCTTCTCGTTGTTTTTAACTCTACCAAGTGAACCATCACATTAAAACAGTTTGGTATCCTTTAGACAGTTTCAGTTCATTTTACACCTTATTTTGCACCGGCTCCACCCTACATTTTTCACGTCCTCAAACGTACCTGCATCATTATGGCTAAAAACTAAAAAGACCTCCGATAAAGAGCCCTATCGCGGCTGGTAGGGCATTGCTGTGCCGGCCCAACAAGAAGCACGCCCTATGATGACGCATTACATCCATTTTGATGTGCCAGGGCACTAAGAAATAATCACTAGGATCCCCGGGAAGTCTCCAACCTAGCCTCTTTCCTTCTCCTACAAGAACTGTACCCTCTTGATTTAGTAATAGTAAAGGGCGCCTTTACAGATCTATCACACAGTGAAGATGAGTTGTGGATTGCCACCATTGACGAGGCCTTAGTCTATTTTGAATGAAAGCCACCAGGGCTGGCTTTAGGGCAGTGCAACTGGTGCAGCCGCTCTGGGTGCTGTCCTGTGGAGGGGGCACCAAACTCAGGGGGGCTCTATGTTTAGCAATAACTTATGATTGGGGAGATGAGAGGAACTTATGCCCGGTGGTATTGAGAGAATCGGAGGAGGCGGTCATGGGGTGTGAAGGCACCAAAAAGGATTCTTGCACCGGGCGCCACCAGCGCTAAAGCCAGCCCTGAAAGCCATTATGTAGCTAAGAGGTCTCTGTCTCTAAACCCCAGTCAATATGCTCATATCCTCTACTTGTGGTTCTGGTGGGACAGCTTTCAGTGCTCACAAGTGTAGGGCTGTGTGAGGCAAAGTCCTTGAAAGAGTGAAGATACCTGTGCCCAGTTGCCAATATTGGGACTGTTGAGTATTTCTTACTTTATTGTCTCATGGTAGGCAGGCTTAGGAAAGGTTGTTTACATAATATGTAACCAACAGTAGACTGTTGATTGCAGTGTCACTGCTCTTATGCAATTGTAGTGTTTGTAGTTTTTATATTGTGTTTGGTGTTTCTAATGTTTATCATAGTTGTATTCTATTGTATTTTGACCACTCTAATTATGTACTATAAACTGGAAATAGAGCCTGTCCTATCCATAATATCCTTTGCTTCTTCTGTCCTATGTCATTGACATAAACTGATGAGGAGATTCTGAACCTTCTTGAAGAGGTAATCTGGCTAGGATCTTGTAGATGTTACCTGAACCCTAATGGGTGAACAGCACAGTCCTCTGTTAAATCTGAGCCCAGGCCATTAATTGGACTTGGGCAAATCGAAGCACCTCTTAGCCCTGAGAGAGAAGGACTTAGACTTTCACAGGATTAATTCCTTGGAGATCTGAACTTTTCAGGGAACAACATGTTCCACTGGTCAGCTTTGTGTCCTGAAGGACGATGAGGCAAAGGAAATGAGATTTTCTAGGAAGATGGTCATAAAGAGGGCAGGTGTAGTTATACTGTACTGAAAATATGCATCCTAGCCTCACTTCCTTCCTAGTGCTCAATGTGCTTCTCAATTATTCTGCTATCAAGCTTTTCACTTAGAAAATGAAATGCAGTACAAGCTGGAAGAAGTCCCTAGCGACTCACAGACCTGGGGGCATATGTATCAACCGAATTTTTATTCGCAAACGCTGCGATTCGCAAAAAACAGCGTTTGCGATTAAAAATTTGCAAAACGGGATGTATGAGGCAAAATATCATCGCAAATTTAAGGAATCGCTAATTTAGCGATTTCTTAAATTTGCGTAAGCATTTAAGAAATCGCAAATTGCGATTTCTTAAATGATATGTAACACGCACCAAAGTATTGCGAATTATCCTTAAGAAATCGCAAATTACCACCAACTTCTAGTTGGTGGTAATTTGCGATTTCTTTTAAAAATGCACTTTTTGTAATTTTACAAAGTGCCATGTGGTGCACATACATGCCCTTAGGGCATGTATGTGCGCCAAATGACCACACATGCTCATTTCAGGGGTGCATCAGGGTGTCATCTTGACACCCTTGCACCTTTGAAATTATTCTCAAATTGCGATTAGCAAATTGCGAATCGCTATTTGAGAATTACTTCCCATTCATTGCTATGGGCCTCCTGGCCCATAGGAATGAATGGGAAGGTATTCCTTAATTGCGATTTCGCAATTTGCTAATCGCAATTAAGGAATTTTAAGAAATCGCAAAAGTTTTCCAATTTTTTAAATACATCCCGTTTTGCAATTCTCAAATAGCGATTCTCAAAAAATCGCTATTTGAGAATCGCAAATGGTGATGTTGATACATATGCCCCCAGGTCACAAACATGTAAACTCAAACAGGGCAAGTGCTTTCTCATCCATTGATGGGTTCAAGTAAAACAGGACCCATGCTCCAGTGTACAGGCCCTCTCTTCATTCTCGTCTTGATGTTTAGGTTTGCCATTAGCCAAGACCTTTTGATTTTAGAAAAATTATATTTGTAATATACTTATTTTAACTTTCAGAAATCCCTCTTCATCCACTGGTTTGTTATGGCATTGTGGGAGGGATGGGGGAAATAGAAACTAGCAGGCTTAAGTGGCTTGGCAATGGTTGGTTTTTATTGTAGTAGTTGTGAAACCACTATAAGTTTTCCAGGCGTAGACTTGATAGGTAGCACCGTCTCCTTGTTTCGTCTTGTTTCGTCTCTTCCGGGGTGTTGATAAGGATTATCCGACACGTCCGTCGACCCCAAGGATGCTCGAAGAAAGAGACAAAAGAGGATGGTAAGCACTCTGTGTTATTTGGAATATCTGTATGAATCGAGCGTTATACTACAGGCCATCACCACACCCGGTGCATGTGAAGAAAAGATGGTCAGGAAAATGGCAGGATGGATATTCAGTATCCTGTCTCCCTTTGAACTAGAGTAGATACTTCCCTCTTTTATCCTGAGACCACACGTACTATTCACATGAAGGGAGATGAAATGATACTTAGAGAGTATGAGAAAAATGGGGGGTGGGCCTAAGCGGGATGGTGCTAGAATTCTACTTCTATTTACGGTGCCCAAGTGATTCTCTGCCCTGTACCTTCCCGCCCGTTCTCCCTCCTCCCTCTAATTCCCTCCCGCTTCCCATCCCTCTTAGCCTACGGCTCGTGTGCGGAGTGACACACCGTCCAAGCCGTAACTCTCCTGAGTTACGGCGGCGTTTGCTCCCTCCTAGGGGGAGTCCACCACTCCTCACACCACTCGTCGACTTCCCCAACTTCTTCCGTGTATTTCCCAGGCTCCTCGTCTCGTCTCCTCGTCTTCTCCAGCTCTGACTCTCCGGCTCATTGTGACTCCTCTCTCTTCCTCGTTCTAGACTCCGTGACGTCACCGCGTTCTCCATCCTGCTCCGCCTTTTCCTCTTGCTGCTCCCGGCCTGATTGGTTGATGTCCTCTAACCTGCCTTCGAGTTCCTGTAACGAAGAGGTCCCGGACCAAGAGTTACCCGGGTGGCCGATTGGTGGATCCCTGACCCAGGTGATCTCATCTGTAGTTAGAGGGAAGGGGTCGGCTCTTGAGATATCGGTAACGGGTCCCTTCCAACATCCCCTTTCTCTGACTTTCTTATTTACATGAAAAGGTTCGATTGGGTATCTAGAGAGAAGGCCAGCATTGGTTTGTGCCTGTCCCTTACAATGTAAAGTGGTGAATCTGAATCGTTATAAAGCAAGGAACCACCTTAAGATCCGGTCATTGTGCCCTTTGTTACGTGAAAGCCACTCTAGGCGTGCATGGTCTGTAAACAAAGTGAATTCACAACCATCCAGGTAATATCTTAATGATTTGACCGTCCATTTGATGGCTAATGCCTCTTTCTCAATCACCACCCCCTTTTGTACCGCTTCTTTCTCAATCACGGCATAGTTTCTTTCTCTGGGGTACAGTTCACTGCTTATATACATGACTGGGCTCTCCTGTCCCTGTGCATCCTTTTCAGACAACACAGCTCCCAAGCCGTACTCTGATGCATCTGTTTGCAATATGATGGGTTTGGTGTAGTCTGGACTGAGTAGCACAGGTTTGGTTATCAAAGCCCTTTTTAAACTGTGGAACGCTTTTTGTACAGCGGCTGAGGGGTTTTTGAGCTCTGTTTCTGGTTTTTTATCCTTTCAAAGGATATCGGTGAGGGGAGCTGCCGTTTGGGAAAAGGAGGGTATGAATCTTCTGTAATACCCTAAAATTCCTAGGAATGCGAGCAGATCCTTTTTTGTAAGGGGAAAAGCCAACTGTGCTATGATGGCTGCCTTCTCTTCCTGTGGTCTAATGTATCCTTCTCCTAGCAGATACCCCAGGTATTTGACTGACCTACCGGCTATATGGCTCTTGGCGGGGTTTATGGTTAACCCTCCCTCCTTTAGGGCCTGGATTACTTTGCACAGATGCACCACGTGTTGTTCCCAGGAGTCACTGTATATGATGATGTCATCAAGGAATGCAGATGCGAAGTCTTCGCAAGGTCTAAGTACGTGGTTCATTAGGCTCTGAAAAGTGGCAGGGATCCATGCAAGCCAAAATGTAGTACCAGGAAGTGGTATAAACCCCCACGAGTGGAAAAAGCCGTTTGTTCCCTGACTTGTTCCCGTAGAGCTGTTAAACGGTAGCGGCAGTTTCAGTCGATAACCCTTCAAGTATTGCCTGGCGGTAATCGCCTCTCATACCATTCGATAATTTACCAATGAAAGAGGCAGGCGCCGGAGACTGGAAGGCAGGAAACAAAGTTTTTATTCCATCGGAGCAGAACACATCAGATCAGACAGCAAGGTATCGTCACGAGGTGCTCTAACTGCATCTCTGAGGCCTGGCCTCTTATACACAGGTTTATGACTTTATTGCAGAGTTATCATACATGGCACATTCTTGAGATTGTCTTGGAACATGAAAGAACATCCTCGGAATCCCCACTTCGAGCTCGTTCCCACACATATCTACAGTGGAAGTCCCCACCCCATCCACAGTAGGAGATGGCTATCACACAGCTGGACATTCCGCCAATTCCCGGGGGTGTGTGCGACCGGCCGGGTCTCAGGGGGTAGGGGCTTTTGATCTACTGTAATCCCTTTGATGTGGGGTGTTTCCCTTACAGTAGGGGCAATAAACTGCATCCGCAGGGCTAGGTGATGGCCTGGGATCGATTCGGACAATGGGGCGCAGAGGAAGGGGGTTATCAAAAGAGATGCATGACCATGTATGGGATGTCGGTCAGGCGTAGGATGTGGTTCCATGGCAGGGTCGCGCAGAAGGAGAGGGTTTATGGCCCGTGTATGAGAGAGCGGGGGTGGCCGGCGCGCGGGGGATGCTTGCAGCGCCAGGGGAACGCGCTGGCGATCGACAATGAGCGGGGGAGAGAGTGGGGTGCCTAAAATGGCGGCCGTGCGTTCGCTGTGCGTGGCGCTGGGGAGAGGCAAGATGGCGCAGATAATGTTCAGTAACAAGCTAAATTTCCACAGTCCTCCCTTTTAACATATCTCGCCAGCTTGCCTGGCCAACATTCACCTTCGTTAACCCTTCAGCTATAATATCGTTAATGTTTTTCATACATTTCTTAAAGATACAGAGTTTTTAGGGCAGGCAGGAGTAATCTGACACATTTGTACATAGTTACATACAGTTGATAAAGTAGGCGAGGAGGTAGTACATACAAAATTACATCAGCTGTGCCGCATGTCAGGCCCAGGGATAGGAGGAGGGGAGCTTGTTTGAGCACAAATAGGATACTGTAAAGCAAAAAAAATGTTTCTGGCAAAACAAGGGATATTTCGTACATTACTTAAGGCCCAGACTTCGTGTAGATCAAAAATAGTCAGTATAGTCGTGTGCATGGCTGGTGTTGTATGAATGTCATTATACAAAGTTAGATTTTCTTAACTTCTCAGTGTACAGTCGGAAGTGATTGATGCAACATCATGAAAACTCGATTGGAAGATAGTTAATATAAAAAGGTGGTTGGGAGAGGATTTTCAACTTAACATGGGTTCTTCTTTCCAGTGTCCTATTATAAAGAGCTATCACTGGTAAGCTCTTATTGTTGTTCTTCTTTCGTTGGCACTGTTGAGCACCGGCGGTGGAGCTAAGGTCCAGCTCAAATCCAATTTCTCACGTGGCGGGGTGTGACCATTCGCTGTTCTCCGATCACAGTCCTGTTCCCTAACACAGTTCATCATAGGTACTTTGAGACAGGGTACCCGCTTTTTGTTCTTCTGTAGTTAGGTCAAATTCATAATCCATATAAAAGAGGGAGAGAGAGAGAAGGGTGTGACGTGCTTCGGGATGCCGAGGGAAGAGGGGGTGGAGTGGGATCGGATCAAAAATGCGGACCAAGGAGAGCAGAATCTTCCAGCACTGGGCCCATCAATCGGGCCCAACGGGTTGGGACTTCAGGCACGCTGGTCAGTGAGCAGGGGGCCTCGATGTAGCCCTTCGTTCTATCGCTTATCATCCTGATAATGGTGCCTCGTCTCACGCCCTTTTTGCTTCGTTGCTTCCCCCTTGGTCGATGCCATAGATGTTCCATGGTCTGCAGCCAGGCTGTGCGTCACGTCCGACCCCTCTCTTCCAATGGCAGCACGTTATCTTTAAATGAGTACAAGAAACAAAATCTTAGAGAGTTGGCAGGGAAGATATTTACATACTTCATCCTCTCTCCCAACCACTGAGTAGTTGCGGACATGCTTTTATCGGTTGCTGTATGATTGATGTCTATTAACTCTGATGTTAGTGTGCGTGTTACTAATCTATTAATCATTGCTGTGGTGCAAGTTTCTGTGGGTGTCCCTGTCCATCGTCTGGTCTTCTAGGTGTCGATTCCTGCGCCCTATAATCGTTGCAGGAAGCCTGACATCTGTCAACCTTCTGGTCTATTAAAAATTCGAACCGGCTTCTCCGGTAGAGACTCGTTCATCTCAACACAAGTTTTGTTTAATACACATTTTCCTCCGAGGACTGCTAAGTTTATGAAAAAGTGCGAGGTGCTACTGTCATGGGTTCACGAGTATCCATTTCGGGGAGGAACATAAGCTAAACATTATTCTTGCTGGAGACAATAGGTAACCCTTATCAGTTTAGGCGATGTATTTTTTTTTTTTAGAGAATAAGGTCATCAGCTGTTTCGTTCGAAATACTCTGAGACGGCTAGTATAGGGCTGGGGTTATTTTGGGAGAACGGGATGCTTTAGACATTCTATTTCGGGGTAATTGGGCGGGGGCAATTCTGGGCGGTGGAGATGGTGTTGTTAGAGCTCTAAAAACGAAAACCACTGACATATAGTCCCCGTGATGAGGGCAGATTGGGAGACATCAGTCGTCTTACCTGTCCTTTCTTTCTCAGCCAATTAAGCTCAACATTTGCAGAAAGGAGAGGTAGTAACGTGGTATAGTATGGTCGTTTTGTTTCTGTCAATTTGTTCGAACACCACCGTGTTTCAGGCCAATTATACGCTTACCGAAGAGGTATGTGTCGTTAATTTATTTCAAAAAGAAAGAGGGTAAGAAAGCCTTTAGAGAGGGAGGGAGGGAGAGAGAGAGAGTGAGAGAGAGAGAGAGAGAGAGAGAGAGAGAGAGAGAGAGAGAGAGAGAGAGAGAGAGAGAGTGAGAGTGAGACGTGTGCATCAAGTAGGCTATTTGGCATATGTACGACACAAAACGAGAGAGAGAGAGAGAGACATGGGTACGATAATAGGCCACTTGGTGCACACACAACATGGAGTAGCATGGGTCTGTTCTATGTAAGAAAACACAAGCGGGGAAAAGACATAAATTTGGTGATCACGTACACACAAATACCGGATAGGGTGTGACAGTACATGCATGAAGCGCAGAAACTTAAGACGGAGACTCAGGGCTACGTTGAGTATGGGGACCTCTCCTTTCCTGTCCTCTTTCCTATGCATGCTGCGTATTTTCAGTATTTTGTAGTTTATCTTGGGGGGGTGTCGGACCTTTTACTCTCCTCCCTTTGATCGATGGACGAGCACTTGAATCATACGGTGACGCTCTCTTCAAGTGACCCAAGCATGAAATGCATACACATACATACCGTATAATCATAGCACACACGCACAATCATACCATACAGTTTCTCATGTTCCCAATGGTGGTCTGCACTTTACGCACTATCCCACAACGTTTGTCTAAGTTTTTCCTGATATTGAACTCGGTGCGGTCCATGTCCACTCCATTCTTCAGTCGGAACTTCGTCGTGACCTATAGAGGGGAAAAAGAGGGGAGGGGATGTGCAGTATTCAAAGTACCTTAGCGCGCGTAGACACGAAAAAGTTCTACTTACCACGTACCAGGCTAGCCGCAGGAGTGGGTAATACCACAGACCTATTATTCTTTTTGTCCGAGACAAAGATGCTCTATTTCATTCATCTCCTAAATTCGGGTTCCCTGGTCGTACATGCATTTCTCAATCGGTCGTGTATTATGGTGCAAGATACCATACCCTGCGTTCGGCATATACCTTAAGCTATAGTTGACCATCGATTTGACAACTCTTGGAAAAGGACAGGTGTGATGGGTACAAATTCCGTTAATCAAAAAGATTCAGGCAAATGGGGTCTGCATTATCTGTCTTCTTTTGCTTGGGAGTAACAATCATTTATTCAAAAGAAAAACCTTTACCAACCTAGATGATTTGTCATGACACTGATTCCGTAATTCCTTTTAAGAAGCCCTTTATTTAAAACAATGTCAGTATACAAATACGGGCCTACAACCGCTATAGGCCGGCCACGGCGTGAGAGGCGTCGAGTATCACGAGCAACACTAATTTAGCAAAAATCGGTTCCCTCCCCGCCCCCCCCGACCATCATGTGTGGAAGCATCGCATACATATCTCTTTTTAACACAAATGCCACGTGACTGGAACGCCACAAGGAGTTGTAGGCCTCTCCTACATCGGCGCCATTTTGGGACGAGGTCGGGCCAGTGTACAGTCTAAGTCTTTCCATGAATTAGCTGTTGGACCAGAATTCCTTTTGGTAGTTCGAGAACTTTCGTTAGCGTCAGCTTGCGTCAGCATGGCGTCACCGCGATCTTGTAGCAATGCCGTGGTCCGTTCTTGGGGCGGGGCAGCAGGCGGGTTCTTCCGCCGACGTCTTGAATCAGTCTTTCTCACTACACCAAGCGGAGGCAAGGTGGCTGCCGCCCGGGGCAAAGAACAATGGCGGCGGTTTGTCCTTACCGGAAGTCCGTGGGAGTCGAGTGCCAATGACTCCCGCAGAATCTGCAAAGCTGAGGGGGTGTTTTGTCAAGGGTGGGGCCCACGCCCAAGCAGACAAGCTTCCGAGTCCAGAACCGTCTCACGGTGGGCTAGGCCTGGATCCGAAGAACCGACCGCCGGAGTCCAAAGGCAGCAGCAGCAGCAGCTCTTCGGTACAGCCACCGGGGTGGGTCCAGTAGCAGCGACAGCAGCAGTTCGGATGGTATCGCCGCCGGGGCGGGTCCAGTAGTAGCAACAGCAGCAGTTCGGATGGTATCGCCACCGGGGCGGGTCCCCGATTACTTGGCTGCGGGGGCCCACTCCTCGCGTCGGGCGCTAGTGGCAATCCTGGTGAACCCGTGCTTGGGTGGTTGTCCGGCGGTCGAGTGCAGGGGCGCCAACTCAGCCGAACGGCGAATGAAGTGGCAGGGCGCAACTCGGCTGGCCGGCGAAAGAGACGGTTGGGGTGCCCTCATCTGCTGGCGAGCCTCCACCTGGGGAGGTGGGGGAGGCCCGTCCGCGTCGCTTCCCCCCGCCAGGGCACCCTCCGTTATTGAAGGAAGAAGAGAATGGGAAGATCCGCACAGCGTGGCAGACTCCGTCTTGGGACTGCCAGAGCTTCGGCGCTTCGTGCAGCCTCCGGCCTATTCGCACAGTCGTCCGCCACTGATGTCAATGGATTTTTGCATGGCTTTTATAGCCCAAAACCGACTAAAAGGACCGCCCAAAACAGGCCAATGTTGCAACTTCGAGGAAGGAGAGGCGAGGACGGTGTCACGTGGACGTAAATGCTTTGGGATGCAGGTCGCAGCAGACTGTCATGTAAATAGTTGTTTAAAACGTGTTTTAACCTGTTCATCTTGTCGGAATGTTGTTATACCTATAAGTTATTAAAAATGTTTAACCATACTACTTTGTTGGAGTGTTGTACATATTTGCAATCTAGTTAGTGTAATCGGAAAATGGCATTGTCCAATTGCGCGTGATCCTAGTCAAGTTCGGTGACGTTGATGGTGGGTATCAACAGACTTCCGGTTGTGTCTACTGGGCGGGGTGGGTGGTAGGAGAGACATGTTTAGGCAGCGAGAGCGATGGAGCCGGGCTACCTCGTGGCCGTCTTGACCGTGAGCTTGGTTCCTTCCCCTAGTTCCATATATCCCACAAAGGGCTATTTCCTAGCGTTTCTTTAGTTTTGTAGGGTCAAAAAGGATCCCACCAGTGGCCACTGACTCTCGGGGTCCCCCTTTGTATATTTTATGCCATAGCTTTCTATAAACTACGGCGATTAGTTCATATTTAGTGAACATGTCCTTATTAGGGGTGCCTTCCAGTGGAGCCGGATGGTTCACCTCTAATAAGCGGTCTGGGCAGAACCAACTACCAATCAATGGGGAGAAGATAGGCATGACGGGTTTCAACGGGGACAAAAGTCAGCACTACCTATCTTTTCACTGCTTGCAAAGACTAGACAGAATATCTCTATTCCTCGTTATTTGTAAGCAGAGAATACCTCCAAAGAACCAATATCGAACAACTAGTGTTCGGACAATCAATCAATCAATCAATCAATGGGGAGATAAAGATAGGCACGACGGGTTACAACGGGGACAAAAGTCTGCGTTACCTACCCTTCACTATTTGCAAAGACTAGACAGAATATTTCTATTCTACGTTATTTGCAAACAGAGAATATCTCAAAGAGCACTATTCTTCAAAACAATCAATGTTCGGACAATCAATCAGTGGGGAGATAAAGATAGGCACGACGGGTTACAACGGGGACAAAAGTCTGCGTTACCTACCCTTCACTATCTGCAAAGGGAGAGAGAGAGAGTATTTCTACTCCTCCCCGTTTGTAGACAGCGAATATCTCAAAGAGAACAATCAATGAGCAATACTAGTATTTCAAATAATCAATCAATTATTTCGCAATTTGTCGTGTTTCACGACCTTACCCGGACCGCGTGGACAGTTTCTCGTCTTCCGCCTCCAGCGCCCGATCGTCCTCTACTTTCCGTATTTGCCGCGGCACTCCTGATGGTTCCCAGTCAGGACCGTAGATCACTCGAGAGAGGTCTGCTCGGAACCAGTGAAGTTCGGATGATCTGCTGCCAGACGAGGGTCTATCGGGCAGGAGCTCTCCCGATCGTTGCAGTTGTTCACTCTGTCGTCAGGACCTCTCCCACTGGATCCACGTGTCGCTGATGGGCCCCACGCTTGGGACGCCAATTGTTAAACGGTAGCGGCAGTTTCAGTCGATAACCCTTCAAGTATTGCCCGGCGGTAATCGCCTCTCATACCATTCGATAATTTACCAATGAAAGAGGCAGGCGCCGGAGACTGGAAGGCAGGAAACAAAGTTTTTATTCCATCGGAGCAGAACACATCAGATCAGACAGCAAGGTATCGTCACGAGGTGCTCTAACTGCATCTCTGAGGCCTGGCCTCTTATACACAGGTTTATGACTTTATTGCAGAGTTATCATACATGGCACATTCTTGAGATTGTCTTGGAACATGAAAGAACATCCTCGGAATCCCCACTTCGAGCTCGTTCCCACACATATCTACAGTGGAAGTCCCCACCCCATCCACAGTAGGAGATGGCTATCACACAGCTGGACATTCCGCCAATTCCCGGGGGTGTGTGCGACCGGCCGGGTCTCAGGGGGTAGGGGCTTTTGATCTACTGTAATCCCTTTGATGTGGGGTGTTTCCCTTACAGTAGGGGCAATAAACTGCATCCGCAGGGCTAGGTGATGGCCTGGGATCGATTCGGACAATGGGGCGCAGAGGAAGGGGGTTATCAAAAGAGATGCATGACCATGTATGGGATGTCGGTCAGGCGTAGGATGTGGTTCCATGGCAGGGTCGCGCAGAAGGAGAGGGTTTATGGCCCGTGTATGAGAGAGCGGGGGTGGCCGGCGCGCGGGGGATGCTTGCAGCGCCAGGGGAACGCGCTGGCGATCGACAATGAGCGGGGGAGAGAGTGGGGTGCCTAAAATGGCGGCCGTGCGTTCGCTGTGCGTGGCGCTGGGGAGAGGCAAGATGGCGCAGATAATGTTCAGTTACAAGCTAAATTTCCACAGAGCGACCTGCCAGTAACCTTTGCATAGGTCTACGGTACTGATATACTGGGCTTTGCATAATTTTTCAACCATTTCATCAACCCGGAGCAAGGGATAGGCGTCAAATTGGGATATCTTATTGATCTCTCGGAAATCGATGCAAAAGCGGATCGATCCATCAGGTTTGGGTACTATCACTATAGGGGAGTTCCACTCACTGTGCGAGGGTTCGATGATCCCCATGCATAGCATCTGTTGTACCTCTTGCTCTATGGCACCTCTTCGGGACTCAGGCAGTCGGTAGGGACACAGCCTTACCTTCTTCGCTGGTACTGTGTGTATTTCGTGTTGTACCAGGGTAGTCTTCCCTGGGTTTGTGGAAAACACCTCTTGTAGGGGTGATAACCTGGTACAGAGATCTCATCTGAGGACCAACGGTAGGTCACCGTCAATGCTCTGATGGAACAGGGGGGTTGGTTTCTCCGCTATGCCTACCAATGCTGGCATAGGGCCTTGCCACTTCTTGAGCAGATTTACATGATAAATCTGTTTGTTCTTTTTGTTGTGGGGGTCCAGTTCTAGGCGATATGTGACAGGGGTTATCTTCTCTATTATCTTGAAGGGTCCTTGCCATTGCCCTATTAACTTGTGGTCCGAGCTCGGCATCATTAACAGGACCATGTCTCCTACACTCAGGGTTCTTTCAGCGGCCTTTTTATCGTACTGTTTCTTCTGGGCTTCCTGTGCTTGTTCAAAATGGGTCTTTACTATGCTTCTGATTTGGGTTAGATGGGTTTTTAGACTCCATACATACTCAGGGAGTGGTTTGGCTCCATTCCCTTCTTCCTCCCATTCCTCTCTAGCCATATCTAGCAAGGTACGTGGTTGTCTCCATTAAAGGAGTTCGAAAGGAGAGTACCCCGTACTTTTCTGCTGTTTACATCTGATGGCAAAAAATGGCTAGGGCAACATGTCTTCCCATTTACGGGATTCTAAGTCTAGTAAAAAATGTTAAGGTTGTTTTAAGGGTGGCGTTATACCTCTCTACGAGCCCATCTGTTTGGGGATAGTAGGCCACTGTACGGATCTGTTTTATCCTTAGCTGTTGGCATACCTGTTTGATTAACCAGGAGAAGAAAGGCGTCCCCTGGTCTGTGATGATTTCTTTGGGGAACCCCACCCTGGAGAAAAAAGAAATCATTGCTTTTGCTATTTGGGTGGTGTTGGGTTGCCATAAGGCAATGGCTTCTGGAAACCGTGTTGCATAATCGACGATAACCAGAACATATCGGTACCCACTGCAAGAGGGCAACAGGGGACCGATCAGATCAATCCCAACTCGGGAGAAGGGTTCTTCAATAACGGGAAGAGGCCGTAGGGATGCTGGGGGGGGTTATATCTGCTGTTCTTCTGGCAGGTGGGGCACTCTTGACAGTGCTTTCTCACTTGATGGTATATGCCGGGCCAATAAAACTGGGCAAGATTAGTGCTCTCTGTTTATCCCCTCCAAAGTGGCCCCCTAGGAGATGACTATGGGCGGGAAACAGAACCTTCTCCCTGAATACCTGAGGGACCAATAGCTGTGGTTTCTGGTCCTTCCCCCCTTTTCGATATAGCAACCCCTTTATCTTTAAGAATTGGGGACCTACGTTTTGGGCGTCTTCAATTTCCACTGCCTTGTTCCATGCTTCCCGTAGCGTGGGGTCTTCTCTCTGAGCAGTATGGAACTGCTGATCGTGTTCCCAGAGAACAGGTGTCTGCAGTCCTGGTTAGTGCTATTTGTGTCCATTCTCGTTTTTCTTTCCTTTTCTGTCCTTTGCTTTTCCTCTGTTTGGTAGGAGGCCACTCTTGATCTGTGAGGAAGGCAAACGGGGCAGTTTCTCTCCATTCATCTTCACTAGTCCGGGTCTCTTTCAGTAGGTCTTCTATAAAGGGTAGTCCTGTCCAAGGACCAAGGTTTCGGGCAACTTAGGGATAAGCCCTACATTGAGTGTTACTGGTTCAACCTCGGGGTCATGTTGCACTGCTACTCTTGTTGTGGGATATGGTTTCTGGTCCTCATGCACACACAGAATATTCACAATCCCCTTGGTATCTTGTACTCCCCCGGGGATGGTTTTGGGTTGTATAACGCTCTGTAGACATCCTGTGTCTATTAAGGCCTCCCTGGGTTCTCCGTTGACAGACACCTGGCGATGATAAGGGAGGGTCCTTCTTTCTTCTGGTCTACAGAGATATGAGCGGGTTAGCCCTATCTCCATTGGTTCTTCATTTTGGGGACACAGTCGGGCTATGTGGCCATATGTTCCGCAATGGAAACACTGGGATCCCTGTTGTACAGGAGGCCTTGGTACAACAGGTAGGGGTCCCGGCGAGAGCGTCACGGTTTCTGGTTTTCTGGCAGGTGGGGGTCTAACTGTCCAGGCAGAGGTTCCTTGGTCTTGGTGTCTCCACAGGAGGTCTTCTCTACCTTTCTGACTTTCTTGTGCCCGGCTAAAGGCGCTGGCTATTTCTACTGCTCTTTCTAGCGTGAGCTGCGTGTGTTGCCGAACCCATTTCCGGATGGGAGGGTGTAAGGACGATAAGTACTGCTCTAAGTACACTTTTTCCATTATCTCGTCCTTGGTGGCACTTCACGGTTGTAACCAGCGTTCCGCTAAGTCTCGTACCCTATAGTACAATGTCCTCGGTGTTTCCTGGGGTCCTTCTCGGTTCTGCCGCTAGCGGAGTCAATATGTCTCAGAGTCAATCCCCATACGCTCCAGAATGCTCCTTTTTACATCTTTGTACGGGGTGAGACCCAAAGGATTGGCTACTTGGTATGCTGCTTGCAAATCTCCTGATAGCAACGGCCCCAAGTATTGTCCCCATTTGTCCTGTGGCCAAGCTGCCGCCCTGGCCATTTGTTCAAAATTGGAGAAGTAGAAATCCGGGTCTTCACCGGCCTCATACTTTTGCATTACAACTGAGGGAAGGGTAGTATGGGCCCTTGGTTGGCCAAGTGTCTCTGCTAGTTTGCCTATGACTGTTTCCTGGGCGTTGCTTTGCTCTGTGAGTGTTCAGTGTAGTTTCTCTCGGTCTTCCTCTGCAACAGCCAGGAACTTCTCCATGATCTTCCCTAACTGCTCCTGGTTGTCTGCCATCTTCTTCATAACAGCCTCCATTTCCCTCGATCCCTCTTCTGACACCACCTGTGGGAGGGATGGGCGGAAATAGAAACTAGGAGGCTTAAGTGGTTTGGCAATGGTTGTTTTTTTATTGTAGTAGTTGTGAAAACACTATAAGTTTTCCAGGCGTAGACTTGATAGGTAAGCACCATCTCCTTGTTTCTTCTCTTCCGGGGTGTTGATAAAGATTATCCGACATGTCCGTCGACCCCCAGGATGCTCGAAGAAAGAGACAAAAGAGGACGGTAAGCACTCTGTGTTATTTGGAATATCTGTATGAATCGAGCGTTATACTACAGGCCGTCACCACACCCGGTGCATGGGAAGAAAAGATGGTCAGGAAAATGGCAGGAAGGATATTCAGTATCCTGTCTCCCTTTGAAATAGAGCGGATACTTCCCTCTTTTTTCCTGAGACCATACGTACTATTCATGTGAAGGAAGATGAAATGATACTTAGAGAGTGTGAGAAAAATGGGGGGGGAAACCTTAGCGGGATGGTGCTAGAATTCTACTTCTATTTACAGTGCCCAAGTGTTTCACTGCCCCGTACCTTCCCGCCTGTTCTCCCTCCTCCCTTGAATTGCCACGTCCGCCCGACATTGTAATTAGGCCCTCAGTATCAGCTTGAGCAGGAAGCCAGATAGGTGGCAGAGTTTCTTCTGAACTAAAGGCTGCCTTTGATTTTGGGAGTTTAGCTAACCGCTGGGAACATGCAGTGCAAGTATTATTTCTTATTCACTATAGACAATATAGGCTTTAATTCTAGGCCCAGGTGGAATTTTGTTTATGCTCATCTTACGTATTTTCCAGCATTACACTTGCTACACAAAATTTCCATGATTACGCCATCTCGTGTAAATGAGATTTTGTTTGATTACAAAAACCTACGGCGGGAGCATGGGAACGTGGACAAACTGAACACTTGTGATGCTGCACTACTTTTTTAGTGTGAAGTGCTTCCCTACATTTTAAAAGAATGCAAGGATGCCTTTCACGCTTAAAAAAAATAAAAATCTCAAAATGTGGCATCTGCATGCCACATAATTTTGTGAAAATTTTTGGGGGATTTCACGAATTTCCACAAAGGAAATTGCACAAGTTTGCCCCATGCCTATCAAATGTACTTACCCGTGTTCATGTGCACTGGCTGGTGGCTTGGACCCATGAATAAACAAGCATTGGCATAGCCAATAGGTCTCGCCTTTGGGACCTTATAAGTGTTTAGCCATGCAACAGTTGCATAACTAAATACTTATAAGGTCCCAAAAGCGAGACCTATTGGCTATGCTAAGTGGCCGTGCGGCCGCGAAAGTTATCGTGATCAAACATCAAAGCGGCCGTGCGGCCGCGAAAGTGAAAGTAATCGCTGTAAAAGCGGCGCGCGCGCCCGCACACATGCACTGTAGCTCTAGGCTGGCCTGGTAGCACTTTTTGGAGCCCTCTCAATAAGTCTCGCAAGACCAGCGCATGCGCTGGGTCAGGCGAGACCTAAAAAGAAGACAATTCTCAGCGGTTATTGCCAGCACCTTCAGTCGGATTCCATCAGCCCAACACTTGTGGTCTTCACCATACCTCACATGTTTCAACCTCAATACAATTAAATGGCAACACTGTTATTTGCCCTTATCCTCTTGGCCGACTCTGCACCCACAAAGGACATTAAAGAATACTGTGTGATGTGGCCAGACTGGCAAGTACCCGTTTTTCCGGGTCACAAAGGCTTCATTCATGGGGGAAAGAAAAATCACCTGCTTTGGATTGGCAGAACCCACAGTTACGTCATCGGACCCTTATCGTGCCCATAGGTTACTCATTTGTTTACACCTGCCTGCAAAGTTTAGGATTTCGGATCTGCTACAGAAAGACTGATGCACCACCGCTGTACCAAACTGGTTAGGCGTGTTCAGCTTTACTAGCAGGTTATCAATCCTCGATCTTGAACAAATAGTCTAGACGCGTTAAATTACACACACGCGTTGTTATTGCGAGCTTTAGAAAATGCGCAAATAATAAAGTGTTATGGGCGTGACAGTGTTGCACTGAGGCCCAGCAAGAATTTGCTTCATCCTTGTGTGTGCTGTAAAATAATTTTTGGACAAGATGTAATATGGTAATTATATTTACTTGCCTAACAAAATTGGCTTGGCTTGTTTTAAGAGGGTTGTTCCACGTGCTATGGTAAATGGCCCTGATGCGTGTGCTGACAGCACGCTGTCATTAGTTGCTTAGATGTCTCAGACGTCTCGCGCTTCATGTTTTTTCACAAATGCCATGGACAAAATTATGACGAGAAAAACCCATTAGGGCTGACAGCAAACGTGCGGGACTACTTTAGGCTGCGCAGCGCCTGGGCCTGCCCAAGGTGAAATGAGTTGTGCTGGAATTTCGTCACGTGTGTTCTGTGGGAGGGGGGGGGGGGGCAAAGTGACGAAATTGCCGGTTTGTCATAGACAAATGATAACTAGTCATGGGCTGTGCGTTAAAGCTACCGCCGTTTTTTTTCGAAAAATAGTAATCAACATTTTTGTGGACACAAGCTAACCTTTGTTCTTCAACCCTTGTACTCCAAGCTATAATTTCACATTCTTAAAAAAAAAGATAGGAACACATCTTGAACAAGTAGAGGGATTTAAAATGTAGAAAAAAAAGTGGATTTTCCGAAGTGGGAGAATCACTTCTTGCAACACAATTGCTGCTAACAACATTGAATTCATTCAGCGCATTCCTATCTTTTTCTGCGCTGGCGCACAATATGTTGCCTAGCGCCAACTCAGGCAACGTTGCACCAAGGTGCAAGGGTGCCTGCTTTGTAAGCAGGATTGTTTTTTGTGCAGCAAGGGACACCCTCCTGCACAAAAACAAATCCTGAAAGCATTTTCCTCTTTCTATGAGTGCTGCAGATGGTCTCACCTGGGGAGGTGTAGCATTTTGACGCATTCCCAGGTCTACTAGTAATGGTAAATCTAGGAATGGGCCAAAATCCATGGGTGGATGCGTGAGAACACTCACACTCCACCCTTGAGTCGCCTCCCTGGGGTAGAATAATGCAACACAGCGATCTGTGTGGCGTTACTCTAGATTTATCAAGCCACGCAAGGTGGCCTGATAAATCTAACGTAAGAGTTGCGTCGCTCTTGCACCCCATTACGTTGCACAAGGGCGATGCAAGTCTTTGATAAACTTGGCCCTTAGGGCTCATATACGGGATTTTGGCATAGGGCAGCGCAGCAAGGCACCTAGCTGCGCTGCCCTATGGCAAAGTGAATGGGCAGGAATGCACCATATTTAAGCAATACGGTGCATTCCTGTCCTTTCTCCCTGCGCTGGCGCTGTTTCGTCAGCCTAGCGCCAATGTAAAAGACACACAATTGATGGACGGAATGCAGAACAAATCAAAACATTCACCCCCAGTCAAGAGATCTGGGTTAAATCCATCATTCTTTTGCTCACCATGCCACCCCAGTTTAGACCTGGCCATATGCAAACAGTCTTGACCCTGTGCCTCATGGGAACAGTCCAGCCCGAACTGCCAAGCCAGGTCCTCCCTGGACCAGAAACAAGCATCCTAGGACTGGTTTCGGGGTTTCACCCTTCATCAGCCAGGATAGCTTGATTCCAGTGGCACAGTGAGCCCAGGACCCACGTCTGGGCATACCTGGCGCACTTAGGGCAAGAAAGCAAAAGACACACAATTGATGGACAGAATGCAGAACAAATCAAAACATTCACCCGCAGTCAAGAGATCTGGGTTAAATCCATAATTATTTTGCTCACCATACCACCCCAGTTTAGACCTGGCCATTTGCAAATCAGTCTTGACCCTGTGCCTCATGGGAACAGTCCAGCCCGAACTGCCAACCCAGGTCCTCCCTGGACTGGAAACAAGCATCCTAGGACCGGTTTAGGGGTTTCACCCCTCTTCAGCCAGGATAGCTTGATTCCAGTGGCACAGTGAGCCTAGGACCCACGTCTGAGCATACCTTGCGCACTTAGGGCAAGAAAGCAAAAGACACACAATTGATGGACAGAATGCAGAACAAATCAAAAACATTCACACCCAGTCAAGAGATGTGGGTTAAATCCATCATTCTTTTGCTCACCATGCCACCAAAGTTTAGGCCTGGCCATATGCAAATCAGTCTTGACCCTGTGCCTCATGGGAACAGTCCAGCCCGAACTGCCAAGCCAGGTCCTCCCTGGACCGGAAACAATCATCCTAGGACCGGTTTCGGGGTTTCACCCCTCTTCAGCCAGGATAGCTTGATTCCAGTGGCACAGTGAGCCCAGGACCCACGTCTGGGCATACTTGGCGCACTTAGGGCAAGAAAGCAAAAGACACACAATTGATGGACAGAATGCAGAACAAATCAAAAACATTCACACCCAGTCAAGAGATGTGGGTTAAATCCATCATTCTTTTGCTCACCATGCCACCAAAGTTTAGGCCTGGCCATATGCAAATCAGTCTTGACCCTGTGCCTCATGGGAACAGTCCAGCCCGAACTGCCAAGCCAGGTCCTCCCTGGACCGGAAACAATCATCCTAGGACCGGTTTCGGGGTTTCACCCCTCTTCAGCCAGGATAGCTTGATTCCAGTGGCACAGTGAGCCCAGGACCCACGTCTGGGCATACTTGGCGCACTTAGGGCAAGAAAGCAAAAGACACACAATTGATGGACGGAATGCAGAACAAATCAAAACATTCACACCCAGTCAAGAGATGTGGGTTAAATCCATCATTCTTTTGCTCAACATGCCACCCCAGTTTAGGCACCCTTAAACCATGGAGCAAGGGTGCCTCAGTTGCACGCAGGATTGTTTTTGTACAGGAATGTGTGCAGAAAGGGGCATCTTCCTGCACAAAAAAGCCCAGAAGAGGCATTCCCTCTTTCTATATTCACACACAGAAAGAGAAAAAACCCAAAAAGAAATAAACATATTTCTCCTCGTTATGCTTCTTTTCAGAAGGAATATGGACTTGGTGCTTCCCCAGGTTTTCATGATTTTGTAAATCTGGGGCAGCGCCAAATTCCATGGGTGTTACATGGGAAAACCCACTACAGTGCCCATGGAATGCCTCTCAAGCGCATAGTAAGGCGGTGCATCGATTTGCGCTGCGTTACTTTACTCATGATTTATGTGGCCACTCAAAGCCACGCAGTGTGGCTTTTCGTGGCCTCATACATCAAATTGAGAGCCCTGCATCATGCATGTACCACTTTATGTGCTGCAAAAGTGACACAGGACTCTCCTAAATAAGCCCCTTAGGGGCTTGTTTATGGGATTTTGGCGTAGGGCAGCATAGTAAGGCACCTTGCTGCGCTGCCCTACTCCAAAGTGTAAGAACAGGAATGCTCTGTATTTAAGCAATACAGTGCATTCCTGTCCTTTTTTCCTGCGATGGTGCAGTTTCTGCAGCCTATCGACAACATAGGCACCCTTGCACCATAGTGCAAAGGGGCCTCCGTTGCATGCAGGATTTGTTTTGTGCAGTATGGGGCAGCTTCTTGAACAAATACAAACCTAGGAGGCGTTTTCCTCTTTCTATGTGTGCTGCAGAAGGCAGCACACATAGAAAGAGGACAAAAATGTGGGGAAATTAACATATTCTCTTCGATACAGCTCACCTCGAGAGGCTTGCGGATATGGCACTTCTCCAGGTTTACATTATTTTTTAAATCTTAGGCAGCGTCTAATTCCATGGGTGTTGCATGGGAAAACCCACTGCAACACCCATGGAACCCAGGGTGGCTTTGCATGGCTTCATAAATCGAATTGAGAGCCCTGCGTCACTCATGTACCACTACGTGGTGTAAAAGTGACACAGAGATCTCATAAATGAGCCCCTTATTTTATTGGTAATAAAATGAAGTTTCAGAAAACCTACTGAAAAGGAGAGTTCCAGGATTTACTGCTGCATCAGTAATATTTTCATAAGTAAACCACTTGTTTTGCTTTACCTACAGGGCTGGCTTTAGGGTAGTGCCACTGGTGCGGCTGCACTGGGGGCTGACCTGGAAGTGGGGGGGGGGCGCTGCCCACAGGTTGGGCTGCTTTGTTTAAGAATAACTTACAATTTAAAAGCAGCAGATGCTGAGTTCCTTATGCATCCAGATTTCAGGCAGCAATAGAAATGTCAAGATAACTCGTGTGGTTAATGTTCTTGCTACAGAGAGAGATCAGAGTTTTGTTTAGTGGCAGTTTTGACTCGCCATAAAGTAGTGCAGAGGGTTAATATGCCTGCTGCAAAGAACAGATCTGTATTTAAAGCGGATAGCTGAGTGGAGTAGTAAAGCCAGCTCTTACCAGAGCTTTAAAACAAATTAAATGTATGCAATTGAGGGGCTATGGAGAGATGTAGGGCACTTTTGCTGGGTGGTAGTGTGGGAATCTGAGGAGGAAGTCAATGGGGGGAGGGTAGGCGCCAAAAAGGATTGTTGCACCAGGTGCCACCAGCACTAAAGCTGGCCCTGTTTTCCTATGTGTGCCTGCAGTAAAATGAATTCATTGATGATTAAGGGCCAGGGTCAGCTTTAGCACATGTGGCTCCTGGAGTGACAGTCTTACTTTGCGCCCTATCCCCATTGCCTCCTTCTCTCCTGAACCGCTCACTACCACCCTCTAACATTGCCCCTCATGTCTCCATAGCTCCTCTCTCATGTTCATTTCCATTGTTTTGTAGCTCTGCTCATAGCACTGTAGGGTGTCAGACCACTTTACATCGTTCACACATTATACAGAGACAATGAATTATACATGTGTAAATCAGTCTACAGGAAATGCTACATAAGACAATGAGGATTGCAAAGTATAGGAGTCACATGTCTTCCATACCAGTAGGCTGTATATTTTGAATGTTTGGTCTGGAGACATACAAACTCAGGATTTAAAACGTACCTCAGTGGTTAGGGTTGTCTTTACTAATAAGAATATATTTCTACCCAAACAAACACTTCTTAGCAATATTAGGATCTTAGGATAATAAAAGGCTGGAAAAAACATGGGGTCTAACCTATAACGTGCAGTTTGCATGCAGATCTTTGATGACAGTTCATAATTCACTGTGCTATATTCGGGTTGTAACTTATGAACTGCAAGTAACAGAAGGGTCTCTGTGACAAGAGCAGTAACCCCCTGAGCTATTCACATAAAATACAGTTCAGTGATCTGCATGGTACACAATTCTTTGCAGCAGGCATATTAACCCTTTGCGGTGTTTTATAATGAGTCAAAACTGCCAGTAGACAAAACTCTAATCTCTCTGCAGCAGGAAAATTAAACATTGGAATTATCTTAATTTTTTTTATTGCAGCCTGAAAACTGCTAGATACCCAAGGAACTCTGCAACAGGTGCTTTTAAAGCCATAAGTTATTTATAAACACAGCCTCCACCAAGCTCAGCGTCAGGTGCGGCTGCACGAGTCACACTGCCCTAAAGCTGGCCCTGTTAAGGGCCCTTGTATGTAACAGATCAATGTTGTGAACTGATTCCAGAAAAGAAACAATCCCATCATGAACACATCACCCAAACATTAATAAAGGGATCCCAGAATCTAGGCCTAAGAATAAACAAACGTCAGGGGTCAAATGGGAGCTAAAAGCAGGCCAGGAAAATGTGCTTATACCAGTCCTGTAGTGTAGTAAGTGAGTATATCGAGAGAGTCCAACCACCTGCAGAGGAATTTGGAGGGAGTGGAGGCAAATTATATAAAGGTGTACAATAAAGGTTGATGTGTTCCCTCATATGTGTTTGCCAGGCTCCACAGCTGTTAATATCTCCATCTATCTATCAGTAAAAGTACCCCCTCATTTTCAGCCTAACAAGCGTTTTTCACTACCCCACACCAGGCCAGTCCAGCCCTGTGTCTTCGGTATTTGCATCAGTGGACCTTGTTCTCTCGATTTCTACCATGTTCTCTTAGAGGTTTTGAATTTATGTCAATTTTCAGGTGGGATGTCACTTTCACTCTTCATGATAATATTGGAAAGATGTCAATGGAATGCTTATCACAAATCAGTTTGAAACGAGGAAATCAATGAACATTTATTTCTTTAAATACGAAGATTTGGCACAAAAATGAAATAAATCAAAATGGAGCGCATATTCACTTTATGAGGTAAACTGGACGTAAACATGTATCAAGAAAAAGAGCATATCGCTAGCTGTTTTCTGAAACCCCACCCACCCCTTCCTGGCACAACTACAACCCTCGGCGAAAATTTCTTTGAGTTCACAGCACAGATTTTCTGATGGCCTAGGTGTAGCCCTGACTATGGCAAATTTTTTTTTTACAAATTCTGCAGAAATGGGTGTATATTAGTTTGTACGGTGTTGGATATCCAGGGGCAGAATTACAAGAAACTAATGCAGCGCGGTGCCGCAAGCCATTTTGCTGCGCCGCACTGCATTAGTTTCGAAGCACAGGGATGCAACATATTTACAACAATATGTCGCATCTCTGTGCTTCCCCCTGCACTGCCACACAAAATGCTGCCATGTGCTGGCACAGACACCCTTGCACCATGGTGCAAGGATGCCTTCATCGTGGGGAGATTGTTTTTGTGCAGGAAGGGGCACCTTCCTGCATAAAAACAATTAATTGAGGTGATTTTCTCTTCCAATGTGTGCTGGAGAATGCAGCACGCATTGAACAAGGTAAAAAAAAAGGAGAAATGGGAATAATTCTCCTTGTTGCACCTCGCTACGCCACCCCTAGGGGGCGTAGCATTCTGACGCATTTCCAGATTTACTTTTTCTCATAAATCTGGAAATGCATCAGTGGATATGGGTGTTGCATGGGAACACCCACAGCAACACTCATGTCACAACCCTAACACGCAAAGTGTTGCGTAAACAGGGGCAATATTTACAAGCACAGCTTAAGTCACTCAGGGTGACTTTACCTGTTCTTGTAAATATCACTTAGCAGGCTGTGCCACCGGTGCGTCATGCAACCTGATGGACCAGCGGTGCAAGGGGCTTGTAAATCTGCCCCTCAGTATGCAAGAAAGCTGATTTATTATATGGCAAGAATGTGGATGCTCGGTTTTTAGGAATCTTGATTGTAATTGTAATTACATTTATATAGTGTTTACTACCCCTGACAAGGTGTTGACGTGCTTTTTCGGTGAGTAGCACGCTAATCCGGAACCCAAAGAGGATTAATGGTGAATTAGTATAGTGAAATATGAAATTAATTTGAGCAGTGGACATGTGAGTTTGTTATTCAAATTGGAAAAGGATAGCTAAGGGATAGAAGAGGGAATGGATTTTGAATTATATAGCGCTTGCTACCCCTGATGAGATGTTAAAGTGTTTTTCAGGAGGTAGCATGCTACTCCGGAACCCAAACAGGATTAGTAGGGAATTGTTATAGGGAAATATGAAATTAATTTGGGCGGTGGACATGCTAGTCTGAGAAGGATAGTGAAGGGATAGAAGAGGGAAGGATCTTTTTTTGCATTGAAGAATTCTCAATATTTCTAGGCGCTGTAATCTGGGTCATTTTTAAAAATAGTTTTGAAAAATTATTGAAAATACAGGAAATTCACTCTTGTCATCTATTTATGTCACTCAGAAAAACATCCCGTAACAGGGGATAGCTAAACTCCCCCAAAAAAGGCAGTCCTTGGTTAAGGAGGAGCTCTTCCACCACACTAGCTTGCTCCTGCTTTCTGACTCCATGTTCACAGGGCCCCTGCCAGCTGCATTATCCACTCCCATCGCACTTCTTTTTTCATGAATACCTTATCAGGAGCATTAAAAAAAATCAAGTTGTGGTAGGCCACAGGGTGAGCAGTGGGAATTGAGGCACTCTAACAGAGTTGCATTTCCCAGCGACAGCAGTGGATTGCAAGCCTGCCATGCACACAGACTTGTGCAGTCTGAAATCTTGACCTGGTTCAAGGCCAGCACTCCCCCCTGCAGCCTCGCCGGTCAGCCGGACCTCCAGCCTCCAGCTCCGTACCAGAGTTCGAGCCAGCAGCCCATCCCAGCACCGCTGCTCAAACCCCTGCAGTTCGTCCGTTGTAGGTGCTCCCCCATGTCCCTCCTGTTGCCTCGTGTGCCCTGATTGTGCTCCTGTTCCTTTTCATCCTCATTCCTTATTAATTTTCACTATTTGTATTTTACTGGGCATTTCACTGTTATTGTTCCTGTATTGTGCCTTGATTTTCCCGCCGCTGCTGCCCCTGCTGCCCCACCCCCATTCCAGCCCGCTCCCGCCCCTAACTCTGCTCCCGCCCCCCCACCCATCTTATAGCGACCGATGTGCGGTCGCGCGCAGCAGGTGCACCAGGCGCGCCTAAGGCAAGCCCGTCTGTGTCCGTCCGTGCCTGGACCGCACCCAGTGCCAGACCCCCTGGCCCCCGTGACCACCACAAGACCTGACGTCACTACGATGCTAACACCCTCCACGCACTCAACCTCGGCCAAAATTCCACCTGCTTCCAGGCCACCCCGAAGATCACCCATGGACCCTTCACCTGCCGAAACTACAGCTACACCAGCCAGCGCACACCTGCACGTCCTGCCCACCCCAACACTGCAGGCCACAACTATCTCAGCTGCATACTACTCAACCCACAAGCATGCCGTAGAACTCTGGGACCTGCTCGACTCCTCCGCCCCGGACGTCTCCTTCCTCACAGAGACCTGGATGAACACCTCCTCGGCGCCTGACATAGCCATAGCCATCCCGGACAGCTACAAGATCACGCGCAGGAACCGAAACAACAAACCAGGAGGAGGAATCGCCATTGTCCACAGGAACACCATCAGAATCGCAGCCAACACCGAAGACTCCCTCAGCATGGCCGAACACCTACACTTCCAGATCCATGTCGATCACAACACCACCCTCCGAGGAACCCTCGTCTACAGAGCCCCGGGACCCCGACCACAGTTCAGAAAATCCATCGCCGACCTCATCAGCACGCACGCCCTCGCCTCTACAGACTACATCCTCCTCGGAGACCTGAACTTCCACCTCGAGAACGCCATAGACAGCAACTCCCCAACGCTGATCGCCAACCTCGGACTGAAACAGCTCGTCACGAAACCCACCCACTCCGCCGGACACATGCTCGACCCCATCTTCTCCGCCAGGGACCACGTCACCTTCAACCACACCACCGAACTCCACTGGACCGACCACCACTGCATCCACTTCTCCTTCGAGAAACACACCGTGCACTACCGACTGCAACGTATCCCACACAGCAACTGGAAAAAAGTCACCGAAGGCCAGCTCATCACCACACTCATCCGAGACCCTCCACCCGAGCCCTCCAAGAGCAACACAGCAGCCCGCAACTTCAGACAATGGATCGACGACTGCGCCAACACCCTCGCCCCGATCAGGAAACCCTTTAACAGGCGCACTGACACGAGAGCCATCTGGTTCAACGCCGACCTCCAGAACTCTAAGCACACCTGCCGAAAACTTGAGAAGCAGTGGCGCAATGACCAGACACTAGACAACCATGCAGCCCTTATAAACGCTAGACGCAAACACCACCAACTCATACGATCCGCCAAAAGAACCTCCTTCAACGAACGCGTCGACAACAACACACACAACAGAAAGGAGCTCTTCAACATCATGAAAGAACTCGCCACCCCTAGCTCCAGCTCCAATTACGTCCCACCGTCACAAGAAGTCTGCTGCTCCCTGGCTACCTTCTTCCACCACAAGACCGCAGACATCCACAACAGCTTCGACACCCAGACGCTGACGACAGACGCCGACACCCCCGACTCAACACCCACCAAACACACCGACCTTCTGCTCTCCTGGCACAACGTTAACGGCGAAAACACCATCAAAATCATGAACACCATCCACTCCGGCTCACCTTCTGCCCCCTGCCCCCACCACATCTTCAACAAGGCAAGCTCCATCATCGCACCTCAACTCCGAAAGATCATCAACAGCTCCTTCGAGACTGCCACCTTCCCGGAGAGCTGGAAACACGCCAAGATCAACGCCCTTCTCAAGAAACCCAAGGCGGACCCAAAAAAACTCAAGACTTTCGACCCATCTTCCTGTTCCAGGCGAAAGTCATTGAGAAGACCGCCAACAGACAACTGACCCACTTCCTGGAGGAGAACAAAGTCCTGGACTCCTCCCAATCCGGCTTCCGCAGCAATCACAGTACCGAAACCGCCTTTATCGCCGCCACTGACGACATCAGGACCCTACTGGACAACGGCGAAACCGCAGCCCTCATCCTCCTGGACCTCTCGGCCACCTTCAACACTGTCTGCCACCACACCCTGTGCACACGCCTCCACGACGCAGGAATCCGAGACAAAACCCTGGACTGGATCACCTCCTTCCTCCGGCAGAATCCAGAGGCCTCCGCCAAATCCAACCTCCACGAGGAAATGAAGGCCGTCGCAGACTAGATGAAGACTAGCCAGCTGAAACGGAACTCGGACAAGACGGAGGTCCTCATCCTCGGCTCCACCCCCTCCGTATGGGATGACTCCTGGTGGCCAGCCACTCTGGGACCTGCCCCGACACCCACCAACCACGCACGCCACCTAGGGTTCATTCTGAACTCAGCATTCTTTTTGACCCAGCAAGTTTCCTCCTCCTGCTTCAACACCCTCCGCATGCTCCGCAAGATCTACAGATGGATCCCCACTGGAACCAGAAGGACGGTCACCCAAGCACTTGTCAGCAGAAGGCTGGACTACAGCAATGCCCTCTACGCAGGAACCACGGCTACACTCCAGAAGAGACTCCAATGCATACAAAATGCCTCCGCACGCCTCATCCTCAGACTCCCTCGCCACAGCCACATCACCACCCACCTGAGAGACCTGCACTGGCTCCCGGTCAACAAGAGGATCACCTTCAAGCTCCTCACCCATGCTCACAAAGCACTCCACAACGCCGGACCAGCATACCTCAACGAGCGACTATCCTTCTACACCCCGAACCGCCAGCTTCGCTCCACCGAACTCGCCCTCGCCACCGTCCCACGCATCCACCGAACGACCACCAGTGGCAGATCATTCTCCCACCTCGCCGCTAAGACATGGAACACCCTCCCTGCCCACCTGCGTCAGAACCAGGACCTGCTCACCTAAAGGAGACTTCTCAAGACCTGGCTGTTCGACCAGTAGCTGCCTCCCCCACCCCCTTAGCGCTTTGAGACCCTCACGGGTGAGTAGCGCGCTTTATAAATGATTGATTGATTCATTGATTTAGGACCGCTCACACGCCTTCCATATGTGGGAAAAGAGAAGGATATCCGAACATTTTGAGTACGCCATCTTACCCTCGACGACCCGTAGAAGCTACTGCCATTAACAGCACTCAAACTCAAACCCAAACCCTCTTCAAAGGTGCTTTTAAAACTTGTTGAAATGCAGTGATGGGACATGCAATATGCAATGCGATGCAGATCACACTTGGAGGTATTGCACCGCTTTGCCAAGGGTCAGTATGGATTCTGTCCCCTGCTGATACGATCAAGGTATGCATAAGAAATACAGGAGCTACACTCATGCTGTGCTTACATGATCAAACATCTGTAGAGGAGAACTGTTGCAAAAAAGGGGTTGTGATGCTTTATGTCTCAGAGTAGGGTTGCTGGGTCCAATAAGGATGACGAAGACTCAACAAGGAGAGGCTAATATGCGGTCAAGTGCTTACTAAAGCTAATGATGGGACAAAGAGTCTATCAAGGATGCCTAAGACAGCCTATCTCAGCAAGGGTAGGCATTTTAAAATGTGGTTTAAATTGTAGGTACATTTTACTCAGGGTAGGTGATCAAAAATGGGTCTGAATAGTATAATTGTTTATACGAGGTATAAAATAAAATAAAAAAAACAAAAACCATGCATTCGTAATAAAGCCGCCTTTACTCGGTACTGTCTGTGTCACACTCACTCGTCATCCCATCACACCTTATCCATTTACACTCTCCTTCCTCTAGAAATAGCAATATCTAGCGTGCAGCTGGGAGAGAGTAGTACCTTGCAGATTCCTACCCTTTCTCCTTTTATTAGGCATTTGCTTATCGCCATACAATAAATTGGATTATAAAAGAGGTACAGCGTTCGCTGGTTGCCTTTCTCTGAGGAGGTACAAAAACACGTCATTATTGAAGATATTTTACTTAGACCTACCCATGCCTGGCTGTGGTCACCAAGTTAAATATTGAAGTGGGATAATGGCAACTCAGGTTACAAACAAACGCGGAACACATCACTTCCTTCGACACTCAAGTTTGCCTCTGATGATACAAAGGTTACCGTTTCAGACTCTCATTAGCTGCAGAGTTGTTTTTTCACACTATTTTCTACAGAGATGTCCTCAAAGAACAGTAATCACATGTTGACAAACACCAGCTGAGTTACAGCTGACGTGAAGCAGACAGATTTCATTCACAAAGTGAAAATAAATATTTATTTGGTGGGATAGTGAACGTTTGAGAACGGCGGGGCCGGCATCAGCCACGCCAAAAGTATGGCGGTCGTACCGGCCCCCTTTCGACCACGGAGGCAAGCCTGTCGCGCACCTTGGTGATGCGACAGGCGCGCCTCACAAGCGATGGGTCCCGGGTCCTGGGCGTGACCCGGAAGTGATTAATCACTTCCGAGTCACACGATGGGCTAACGCCAGGCCAGTCAGAACCGGCCTGGCATGGAACTCCTTTAAAAGGCTGGGGAGCACAGGAGTCTGTCTCTTCGCTCCTCGCTCTCCAGCCTGCCACACCAGCCTCACTAGGAGGCTGTAATTTGATTTTCCCACCCACCATCCCCTAAAGCAAAATATTGGTGTTTGGGATTTATGTATGATACTTTAAAGGTTTTTATATTTATTGGTTGTATTGTGGAAATATGGATTTTTATGGTCGGTCATGTCCCCTATCTTGGACCCCAACGGTTTCGTGTATAAATCACAAGTACATGTATGTTCCCTCCAGTTCCAGTTATGAAGACGCAAACACATGTGCGTCCACCGTCAACATGTCCTCTTTCAGATCCGCCATGAATGGGCCGGATATTCTATTCCTAAGTATGAAAGGCCACCGGTTTTATATGGTTCATTTATCCCATTTTACAGTCCAGGCGAGTAGGCCCTGATTCTGCCACTAAGCCTTTTTCTGCCTTCTGCCTCTGAAAGCTCCAGTCTGAGCTCGCATCTGTATCCATGAACTTTGTCCTACTCCCTGCGCGGCTAACGGTGCCTGACTCGGCCTGTCGGCCTATCTGCCTGCCAAAAACTGTATTTCACCTTCAAGATTATCTGCTCTGCTCCGCTCCTCATCCGATGCATTCCTGTCTAGTAGTTTAGGTAAACATTCCTCCAGCTACCGTGCAAAGGACCAGGCCTCGCTGCCCTCATGCAAGTAATTCATAGCCCTGTTACCATGGAATATTCCTACCCCCTCGCATCTAGTGTAGACACTTAGACGCTTGTACACGCACTAACAGTCAGTATAGTCAGTATAGAATAAGATTCTATCCTAAGAGACCTCTCTTTTTGGATAACACAGTTCTTTAAACATAGGATATTAGATATGATTTGGGATTAGGTTGACATAACCCCAGACTTTTGTCTCCACATGTAGAGCTAAATGTCAAGTCCCTTTCACCCTCTAGTTACACGTCAATCACACGTCATGCTGCTACGCGCGCATCTCTGCCAAGTATTTTTGCTGACATTGCGAAATTCTTTCATGGAACCACCCATTTATGACATCACATCTAATGACGTTCTTTAGTTACGCCTAGTTACACCCATTTTAGTTACGTATGTATGCTTTTATCTCTGTTTTCAACTGTTACGCCTCCTGCATCTGTTTCACTGTAATGCCTTTTCTATAAAAATGATTACCTGTCAATAATGTATTGCTCCTTCCTTCCTGAACTCTCGTGGTGATGGAATAGAAGGCCCATAATTCGAATTATGTTCCTTTGTATAGGAATAAAGCCCGTTCTGAACCTCTAATACCACGGATTCTGCCTCTTATTTTACTGAGCTATTATTATAGATTTTCTGCATCAAATTAAGTCCCGGTAATTAAATTATTTACCACATAAATGGCGCCCGAACAGGGACACTTTCTCATCTCACGCGCCGGAGGTGCGTTGCAGGCCCGGTCTCCTGTCACAGCTGGACGGACAACAACGCGTACCCACAGGATTTCCTGTATCTCCCTCCTGCCGAGCGGGGGTAACTGAGGCTGCGATCAACACCCAGACGAGGCGGTGAGAAGTGCGAAGTATCCCGACCAGAGCCTAGCTGAGAGAGCAAGATCCGAGGTATACAGAGGCCCACCAGGTTCCGAAGTTCCGAAGTTTCGAGTCGAGTCCAGTCCGGTCCGAGTCCAGTTCAGTTCAGTTCCGAGGCCTTCCGTTCCGAGCTACCCGGTGAGTACCATTATCGGGGAGGCGTTCTGACGTGCACATAGGTTGTGCCGGTCAAGACGGGTTTGGGTACACAAATCCGGTCTGCACTGTTTCAGCAGGGTATCTGTACTGTTCAGCAGTATATCAAGTATGTCTAGTATATAATTCAGAACTACCTAGCTAGTGTCGAGTATTATGCTTAGTGACTAGATCCCTAAATGGCCATCATTGTTGTTCATTAAATATTAAATGTTAAATGTTTTAAATACGTTCTGCATATTGTGGTGTGAATGACTGTTCATTATTGTGTTTTGTTGTATTAAACGTGTTCAAAATTAGGTATCAGATCAGTTCTCAATATGCCGCTCTTTTCGAAATTAAGACAGATCAAAACTAGAAAAGGGGTACTCGAAGAAGCTGTTCCCATTCCTCCTAGGGACACTCCAGGGTACTTCATGTATCATAAACATGGCCTAGACGCCATATTATTTCTTGATTTATGGGTAGACTACACCAAGGAATTACCAGAAAGTCAGAGGTGGCCCGCAACTGGGACCTGGGATGCAGATTGCATCATGAAAGTAGAGGAAGAATTATGGAAAAAGAAAGCTAGGCAATCACAGAAAGATGCCATTGAATTATGGCGTAAAGAATCGTATAGACGTACAGAAAAAGCACGTAGACAGGAAGAGAAGAGTAAGGAGAATTCAGATAAAATGCGAGAGAATCTATTAATTGAAGAAGGTACCCGAGCAAAAGCCGAACAAGTAGACAGACAAAGAAATGCCCTTATGAATGGTATGTATCCTCTTCTGCCCGAAGGGTTACCTAAGGCTACTCTGGAGATACCCAAAGACTTGCCACCCCCATTGTTTCCGATAAAAGCACATCCCAAAGGGCATCCCAGAACCGCAGAAGATGTTTTCCTTTCCTCTTATTTAGACGACGCAGCTCCCGAGTATGCTAATACTGCACCACATAGACCGCCTGCCGAGGGGGTTCAACGCCAAGACCCTCCGTCTGTACCTCCGCAACAACAAATTCCGACACAAGTTCCGGCAAGCACATCTGTTTCTACAGCTGTACCCACACCTATGGTTGCTATATCACGTTCAAACGAATCCTTTCACACCCAGCACCCCAGGCGGTGCTACAGGAGGTACAACAAACATTTTTTCCACGCCACCCAGAGTAAATAAACTTTCCTTTCAAGAATTACCTCACCAACGTACGCCCAAACTAGTAACTCCAGACACGCTTAAGGAACTTCTAATAGATTGTAGATATGATCCTGTGCCCGGCAAAAAGGATGAAATGCTGCTGGCATCATTACGTATCCGACGAGCTGCAATATATTTAGGGAGGCTACCAGGAATGACTACACATTTAGAAAATATATATCATTTTGTCCAGTCAGGGCGAGATTCTGAAAGTATTAATAGAGCCATGGAGTACCAGAAAGTGGAGATACAGGGAGAACTGTTACGTTTCCTCATAAATTGTGTGGTCAGAAATCAAGACCGACCAGGGGTAAATCCGGAAGAAATGCAAATTCTTACCACATGGAGTCGGAATATATCAGAAGGGAGACATGATAAACGATTAAGTATAATAGCTATGTGCCGAAAAATCCACAAAGAAGTAGAACGAATACACGAAGAAAGATTAGCAGTAGACCAGCATGAACAAACCGAAGAGGAGGAAGAATTAGAACTGCCCACAGGACAGTTAGAAACAATGGCCTATGTAGGTAGAGGAAGATCTTGCAATAATACTAGATGCTTTACTGATCCGATACGTCCGATACGTCCAGATAATAACAGAAATTTCCAAACACCTATAATAAATATAAGGTCCCCCGAACATTCGTTCCAAGCCGCTGACAAATTACTCCGAGAACGAAGGGGTTATCATATACTCGATTCTATGGACGAACAAGAATTAGCCAGGTCAGCCGTTCACTGGGTTGACAGTCCCGGAAAATATAGTGATGATACACTAGCACACACGTTTTTGAACCTCAACCCAGATGAACAGCGTTTAGCTGGTATCTACATGATTCAACAACTCCTTACATTATATAAAAGCCAACACTCCGATCCTGGTCCCTTACCTGATATATTGACTGAAATACTCACGAATAAATGGAGAGGTTCAGGTACTGAGTTAATTAGAGAAATACTAGAATCCAGAAAGCAGTATATTCTTTTTGTATGCCCCGAACATGTCTCACTGCCCATCAAGGAAAGAACGACGTATTATATGGATAGACAGAATCCCTTACGCGAAGTGCACCCGATAAAAGGTGATGACAACCAGTTTAAACGTGTGTTTGTATACACACCCATATCTAAAATGGAACTATTAGAAATGAAGAAAGTGGTACCCAGTCATGACAAAGACCCAGCGGGTTTCCACCGTGAAATTAAAGACATGTTGCTCATGGGAGAGTATACCTATCCCGACATTATGAAAATATTAAAGGTATTAATGCCTGCGGGCATTTATGAAAAACTGAAAGAAAAGGATTGGGAGGTGGGAGACCAAAAGATAGATTGGACAGCATTAGAAAACGAAGAAACAGCTCGAGGTCCAGGTCTAGGGCTTGGGGAGAAGACCAAAATACTACCAGGTTTACTAGTACAGGTACTACCACGTTTATTAACTACGAAAAAGGAAGACTGGGGTGCAATCTCAGCCTGTAAACAAAAGCAAGATGAAGACACTAGTGATTTTTATGCCCGATTCGAAAAATGTTTTGGTATAAATAGTGGAATAAAAGCAAGTAGCGAATCGTATCCACATCTGTTTGTGACAAAATTAGTTGAAAATGCCCTGCCCCAAGTTAAGAATAGAGTATTGAAATTCGAGAGTACCTGGCAAGGTAACACTCCGTCACAAATGTTACAAATGCTACAGTACCATCACAATAGAATTAGAGAGGAACAAGAACATGAACAAAGACGCATGAAAGACACGAAAATGAAAATGCTAGTTTCCCAGACAGTTCCAGCTGACGGTCATAAAAAGGGTATGACACAGTCCAGTGTTTCAGCAGGTTCTGTAAAGGGGACATGCAACTATTGTAAACAGCCAGGTCATTATGTACACGATTGTCCAGTTTTAAAACATAATATCGCCATAGGTAATACAAAAGAAAGACCACGACCACTTAGACAGGATCAGAACCAACAAGGAGCTCCGCAGCATGCACAGGCCATGCCAGCTCCGCAACAGTCTATGCCAGCTCCACCACCGCAGCCTATTGCTGCTACACCAACAACGACACGACAGATGTACCAGACTGCACAGTATGACTATCCTGATTATCAACGATACTCATGAAACAGCCTAGAGAGGGAAGTTGGCTTACCCCTTATCGAGGTCCCTGTAGATCAAGAAGGACCTTATGTATACAGTGAACTATTAGGCCAGGATAGAAAATTTTTACTTGATACAGGGGCAAGCCGAACAACCATAAAACGTAGTGAAGTTCCAGGGGCACCCCTCTCAGGCTCACAGAATATTTCCCTTGGTTTTTCAGGAAAACCTATCATTAACGAAGTGTCACAGCCTCTTCCCCTTACGATTGGTCCTTTGACACGAACTACAGATTTATTGCTTACTAAATCATGTCCAGAAAACTTGTTAGGTATAAAAACATTGAAAGCTCTAGGAGCTATAATATGTTGTTCTCCGGAAGGAGTAATATTGTTTTTACGTGATTTCAAAGGGCACTATGTGTCCCGAGACATGGATCACCGACTGCAGACTTTACCCACACATTTATGGGCACAAGGCCCTACAGATGTTGGTTGCATGAACATTACACCATATCGAGTCACACTAAAGACAGGAGTGGTACTACCACGAATGCGACAATACAAGTTACCCCCAGATGCTGTAGTGGCTTTACTGCAAATCATTGACGAGCTTATTACCCAAGGAGTGGTTGTGGAAACCGACTCCAATGTATGTAATTCCCCGATAATTCCGATTCTTAAACGAACTGATCCAAAAGCCCCGCCAGTATATCGATTGGTTATTGATCTGCGCGAATTAAATAAATGTATTGTACCACAATACCCCGTAGTTCCAGACATTTCTTCATTACTGACAGCCATTGATTCCGAAGCAACATTCTTTACTGTAATTGATCTCAAGAATGCCTTTTTTAGCGTCCCAATAGATCCGGAAAGCCAATACTTGTTCGGATTTAGTTTAAATGGACGAAGCTTTAAATTCACACGCGCACCTCAAGGATTCACAGAAAGCCCCAGCATCTATAGCCAAGCACTGAAACGAGAACTTGACAGTATCCACATGCCAGTCAACACTGCCCTGCTTCAATATGTCGATGATCTGCTGATCACCGCTAGAAGCGAACCTGAATGTGAAAAAGCCTCACTGACGGTTTTACATTTTTTGGCCGAAAAGGGGCACAAGGTGTCCCCTTCTAAGCTGCAATTCTGTGTCCAGCGAGTTGTTTACCTTGGACACTCGCTGTCCAAGGAGGGAAGGCAGCTTACACCCGACCGCATACAGTTAATTGATAACATGTCAGTACCCAAGACACAAAAGGAGGTGCGGGCTTTTATAGGCCTCACTTCATATTGTAGGCAGTGGATCCCTCAGTATGCATTTCTAGCAAAACCACTCATTCAGTTGACAACACAGGAGGCAGCCACATCGACTGTCCTCCCTTGGACTCAAGAACATACACACGCCTTTGAAAGTTTAAAGAAAGCATTATGTCAAGCACCTGTCCTAGCAACACCATGTTACAGTAAACAGTTTACACTCTTTGTTACAGAACGCGAAGGTACTGCTTTGTCAGTACTCACACAGGAACAAGCAGGATCACACAAACCATGTGCTTATTTTTCTAGTACACTAGATCCCGTAGCTCAGGCTCTGCCTGCGTGCCTGAAGTCAGTGGCAGCGACAGCTTTAGCAATCAGACAAAGCGATGCCATAGTGTTAGGACATCCATTGACAGTACAAGTACCACACGCAGTAGAGGTTCTCTTGAACCGCACGCAAACACAACACTTGACTATAGCAAGACTCACCGGTTACGAACTAACATTGTTTCAGCCACACATAGAAATCAGACGTTGTAGTACATTGAATCCTGCCACACTTTTGCCAGTAAACGGAACAGACCCACTAGCACATGATTGTATTGAAGTTATTACTGTCACGACGAAACCCAGACAAGACTTGACAGACGTCCCATTGACAGATCCAGACCTGACGTTGTATGTAGATGGTTCATGTATGAGAACAAGTACAGGAGAGCTAGTGGCCGCGTATGCAGTCACAACAGACACTGAAATTATTGAAACAAATTGTATTGATACCTTGTCAGCTCAAGCAGCAGAGCTCATCGCTCTGACACAAGCCTGTATTCAAGCCACAAATAAGAAAGTCAACATATACACAGATTCACGTTATGCATTCGGAGTCGTCCATGACTTCGGCGTGCTGTGGCGAGAGAGAGGTTATTTAACTTCTCACGGTGCCCACATTCAGCACGGACCCCTCATTCATGCCTTATTAGATGCAATACATCTACCCACTGCAATATCAATTATGAAATGTAAAGCTCATACGAAAGTTACTGATATCATTTCCCAAGGCAATGACCTAGCTGACAGAACAGCTAAACAGACTGCTCAGAATAAAACTCACACATCTGACATGACAAAGACAACAGTTCCTACACCAACACACTGCATGATGGTTAAGGATCCCGCTCTTGACGTAATTGACATACAGACACATGCTACACCAGAAGAAATAAAGAAATGGACTGAATTAGGAGGGATCCAAACTGATCAGGGATGGATGACGAAGGAAAAATCTATATGGTTTCTTCCCGACTCAATGGTCCAAGTTATCATTAATACAATACATAGTCCAGCCCACCTAGGAGAAAAAGCTATGCTAGACAGCATTCAACACATTTGGTTCAACAAACATTTACGAGCAGCAGCTAAACAAAAAGTTCGTACCTGTATGATCTGTTGTCAGTTTAACCCAGGTAAAAGCATTCCCGTAGAACAGGGTGGATTTCAGCCTCCTGATCACCCTTTTGAAGTCCTCCAGATGGATTATATCCAGATGGAACGATGTCGAGGATTCAAATATGTTCTTGTAGTTGTTTGTGCTCTTTCCCGTTGGACAGAGGCATACCCGGTTTCAGATTACACTGCCCCGACTACTGCCAAACAGTTGGTTCGAGAATTCTTCCCACGGTACGGTTTACCACGTGCTGTCTACTCAGATAACGGCCAGCCGTTCTCATCCGAACTAATGAAACACGTTTCACTTTTGTTAGGTTATCAATGGAGATTTCACTGTGTCCGACACCCCGAGGCAGCAGGTCTCGTGGAACGACATAATCAAACTCTGAAAATTAGATTGTCCAAAATATGTAGACAGAAAGGTGTCGATTGGGTAGTAGCCTTACCAGTCGCACTCTTTTACATGAGAATGGTAGCACATTCTCGAACAGGGCTATCCCCGTATGAGGTGATCTTCGGTAGACCACCAAATATGTGGGGGACGCCTATACCTCGTAAAATAACTGACGTTGACTGTAATATGCTGACAGATTACCTGGCTTCCTTGATGTCTGCACTACAATCTTGTCGTTCACAGGTAGCTGCAGCCTTTCCCGACAACACCGAGGTGAAACCCCATGACGTAGTTCCCGGGGACTTGGTGTTAGTGCGTAATTTTGACCGGAAGACTCAGCTGGATCCGAGGTGGAAATCGCCTCAACTTGTTCTGCTCACCACGAGGACAGCCGTGAAGATCGAAGGTCGCAAAGGCTGGATACATTCGAGTCATATCAAGAAATTTCATGGACTACCATCCGATATAGAGACTAAACCCTGTATTTCCTCAAAGACAGACTCAAAGCTCCCTTTGGTTGAGCAAACAAACTCAGAACTATACAGACTAAAATTGAGGTCCAGTCAGTCAGACAATTTGATTGTTTAAGTCCTCTCCAAGGTGAATCGGTTGAATTTGTCTCTGACATGTATCCTCTGGACCGGAATAGAGAAAGAAATAATCAAATGAAGTTGAAAAAACATGCGTACTGTAAATCACTGCGTAGTCATTGCACAGTGACGTTATTAATTTTATTTTTCTTATGTCTTTTAATAATCGCTGCAAGTATATTGTTGCACATATATTATCCTATTTCTAAACATGTTTATAATGTTACTGCTGAACATTCTTTTAGTGAATTACCCCCGCATGAGTTGTCATATAGATTTGCGCTGCGCAACAACACTTTTATTAGTATGTTACATCATTCCCATCAGACTAGCAATGCTACAAATTGTTGGATATGTGGCCGACTCCCTCCCTATCAGAACAGAAGGGAATTTTGCCCCTCTTTCCATATCCGTTCACACACAATGGCTCCTGTGGAGCATGGTTTAGTTTAAATAATTCCTTAGATTCAAACTTAGCAGTTTATCAAGATAACTGGGTATGGGGAAACCTGAACTTAGTTTTGCTTAAAGTATGCTACCCTAACAAGGAGGGACTTCCCAAAAGAACAGGAACTGATCTAGAAAATGAGGTATATGGATTAGGTAATTTTACACTTAACCTCATGATCCTGAACGTTGAATCTGAAGCTACACCAATCCTGTCCGCCATGTCCGTATTCCCAGTTAAAGGGGAACTATGCATAAGAAAGAATGGCTCCATACACATGGGCCATAGTAAATGCACCACTGTGATAAAATTCAGTGATCAAGGCAAGTCTACATTTAGAGCTTCTCGTCATTCCTACTTTATATGTGGCCAGACCGCATATATATGCCTACCTTTAGATTGGGATGGTACCTGTTACATAGCATTCCTTCTACCACCTGTTTTCCTAGCTCCTCCTGATTATCATAGAAATACTCATTTAGTACACAATAGACAGCAGAGAGATCTCCCAATAGTCGATTACACTGAAACAGCATGGGAGAAATACACAGATTTCAATAAAGGCTTCTTTCCTTATATAGGTACAGTCACTAATAGTAAGTTGATACGTAGATTAACCAGAACCCTTGAAGCAGTAGTGAACGAAACTATTTCCGCCTTAGGCAATTTAACAGAAGAGCAGTCTGCTATGCGGATTGTTGTGCTTCAAAATCGTCTTGTCCTTGACGTCATCCTGGCCGATAGGGGCGGAGCTTGTAGGGTCATCGGATCAAGTTGTTGCATTTTCATACCAGAAAATTCGCCGTCAGTATATAAAGCCATAACCCGCCTTCATAAGATTGTAAGCCAGATACACCAGAATCCAGGCACCTGGACTTGGTCCGGTTGGTTCTGGGGCGTGTTGTCAGCCTGGGGATGGAGAATACTATCCTTCCTAGGTATTGGCTTTCTCATACTATTCAGTTGCTGCTTATGTCTACAATGTGGGCCAGCGATTTGTGGTCTATGTGCCACCTCGTGTATCCCACATCCAAGTTTTCGTTCAAGATCCCGGAAGAAGAAAGAAGAACAAATGATGTTATATGAACAGATCGATGGATTGATGAAGATTGATATCTCCTAAGGGCAAGTAGGGGACAAGGAGGGAATGTGGAAATATGGATTTTTATGGTCGGTCATGTCCCCTATCTTGGACCCCAACGGTTTCGTGTATAAATCACAAGTACATGTATGTTCCCTCCAGTTCCAGTTATGAAGACGCAAACACATGTGCGTCCACCGTCAACATGTCCTCTTTCAGATCCGCCATGAATGGGCCGGATATTCTATTCCTAAGTATGAAAGGCCACCGGTTTTATATGGTTCATTTATCCCATTTTACAGTCCAGGCGAGTAGGCCCTGATTCTGCCACTAAGCCTTTTTCTGCCTTCTGCCTCTGAAAGCTCCAGTCTGAGCTCGCATCTGTATCCATGAACTTTGTCCTACTCCCTGCGCGGCTAACGGTGCCTGACTCGGCCTGTCGGCCTATCTGCCTGCCAAAAACTGTATTTCACCTTCAAGATTATCTGCTCTGCTCCGCTCCTCATCCGATGCATTCCTGTCTAGTAGTTTAGGTAAACATTCCTCCAGCTACCGTGCAAAGGACCAGGCCTCGCTGCCCTCATGCAAGTAATTCATAGCCCTGTTACCATGGAATATTCCTACCCCCTCGCATCTAGTGTAGACACTTAGACGCTTGTACACGCACTAACAGTCAGTATAGTCAGTATAGAATAAGATTCTATCCTAAGAGACCTCTCTTTTTGGATAACACAGTTCTTTAAACATAGGATATTAGATATGATTTGGGATTAGGTTGACATAACCCCAGACTTTTGTCTCCACATGTAGAGCTAAATGTCAAGTCCCTTTCACCCTCTAGTTACACGTCAATCACACGTCATGCTGCTACGCGCGCATCTCTGCCAAGTATTTTTGCTGACATTGCGAAATTCTTTCATGGAACCACCCATTTATGACATCACATCTAATGACGTTCTTTAGTTACGCCTAGTTACACCCATTTTAGTTACGTATGTATGCTTTTATCTCTGTTTTCAACTGTTACGCCTCCTGCATCTGTTTCACTGTAATGCCTTTTCTATAAAAATGATTACCTGTCAATAATGTATTGCTCCTTCCTTCCTGAACTCTCGTGGTGATGGAATAGAAGGCCCATAATTCGAATTATGTTCCTTTGTATAGGAATAAAGCCCGTTCTGAACCTCTAATACCACGGATTCTGCCTCTTATTTTACTGAGCTATTATTATAGATTTTCCGCATCAAATTAAGTCCCGGTAATTAAATTATTTACCACAGAATGGTGTTCATCATAATTGTGTTTTCTCTATCAACTGATTCCGTTTACAGTTCATCAATCGTTGTATTTAGTTCTATTCCTTGGTCAGGCGGTAAGGTCATGATTGGTGAGCAGTAAATTTAAGGTCCTTAGAGGGCGGCGCCATTCTTGAATGGGGTCGCCAAGTGGGAGGGACAAGTAGTCTCTCCTAGAACTCCAGGGGCAGTTACAGCCGGTTGGCTGGATGGGTGCGGGGGAGGGGGGAGTCACGCTTTCTCTAGGCTGGTTGGCCACCCCGCACGTGCTCAATGGCGTCAGTAAATGGCACAGAACTGCAAGGGCCGCTTTATGGAGATAATATACAGAGCATACGGGGGTAACCGGGGGGGGGGGGAGTACCCTCACGGTAAACGGGCCCTCTGCGCATGTGCACTCTGGCTGGAGGGCGTGGTTAAATTTATAAGGATCTGACACCAGTTAGTGACCTTGCTGTAGGCCCAAATAGGATACGCAGAAAAGTAAATGCTGTGATGATTATTAAAGATATGTTAGATTCGGATAGGAAACCTTTGTTTGATTGATTGATTGAGTAATGTTAAGGTTAGCCATCTGACATCTGTACTTATCAATTGTAATCAATGTAATGCATAATTTACTGCGTAATTTTGTAAATATTGTATATATTAATAATGTTTATTAATTTTGTTTAATAAATACAGCCGGGAGTTTTACGACCCCCCACATCCAAAATTCTTCTCATGTCATGATCTGGGTCTGGTTATGGGAGGAGGGGGTGTAGGTAGTACCTGGCCATATAAGCTTGTGCACCGATTTATGGACCAATAAATCCACCAACTACTTCAGGTCGCTTCATAATAATGTAATAAAGATAGTTAGCTCTCAAAGTGAGGCAGCCAATGTTCTTTCAAACCAGAAAGTCACTGAAAGGCCCCAGGCACAATACAACACCATGTCCAAATGTACTTAAAAGATTAATCTTTTCTCTCTGGCATTTGGATAAGTCCATCACCCTCAAGACAATCTTATTCACATGTTGCTTTTCGTCATGGTTAGTCAGATGCATAAGGCCAGAAAGCCCCGTTGACCCTTGGCTCTCAGGACTCTTGTCCATTTCTAAGGCATTATAATCTTTGGAGTCATATTGGAAGCAGGTTTCCTCTGCACACCCAGGCTAATTGTAATTAATTGGGTGTTTGAGGGGAGTGAAAACCCTGCTCAAGCAACGACGACACTCCTGGTCAGGGTGAACACAAATGAACCTGTGCTTAACCCTGTAGTAGCTTAGCACAAAGCACTTAGCCTAACTTAGAGGCACTGTGGAAAGTATGATGAACACAAATAGTATTAAATTAGAACACAACACAAGAACAGTTCCAAACCAATTTAAAAAATAGGATACATTTTAATAAATAAAATGAGACCAAAATGACAAAAATTAAATTAATAGAACCAGAGCTCAGTTTTAAGGGTCTAGGTAGACCAAGAACCACTCACAGTCATCTGGTCGTGGTAGGCCGGGGGAAAGTCACAAGTTCAGGCTGACAGCGATGGAACACAGTTTGGATATCGGAACCAGGTTAGTCCTGCTGAAAAACATACCTTCTCAAAGTCCGATGCGAAGAGTCCAAAACGTCAGGCTTCCTCCTTTTCTTGTGGAGGAGTGCACTCTGATGCCAGCCAAGGGTCCCAGACCTGGTAAAGCACCTATTGGGAATCAGGAACTCTCTAGCAGAGGCCAGCAGAGCTCAGACAGGTCCAGTTTCATATGGTCAGCTGGACAGTTGTAGGGAGGCCTCTGGAGCTTGTGTCCCTGTAGCCAGGGCTTTAAGTGGGATGAAAAAACTGTGGGGTCTCTCAAAGGGGCGTGGTCAATGTATTTAAGGGCGCGGTTTAAAAACACCTAAGCTAAAAATCTGTGTTTAGCACAGTGCGCCGCCCGACTTGCATTTTGCTGTTCCTGTCATCGCGTCCAGGTATACGATACAACAAGTTACATCATACCTACAACAAGTCAGGACTATTGGCTTTGTCAAAGGTTGCTAGTTTTGTATTTTTTTTTTACATATTTTATTGCCTTTTGTATTCAGCAGTGTATTTGCAATTCCAGCAATACATTTGTCAAAGGTTGCTACTCGCATAAGATGAATAAGCAGCAACTATGGCTTGTATATAATATTGAAAAAACTTCCACTTAAAGTCCTGATGACACCACGACAATATTGCTGCTCCTGAGTTTCAAAAAGAGAAGGGAAATCCAGAGAGAAAATGACTCTCTTTAAAGGATTTCCCTTCCTCTACAACTCTCACCACGCTCACATTGATGTGCCTGCTGTTACAGCAATCTGGGAATAAAAAATGGACCGCCTGTGCCAGGGCATAAAACAGAGCCCAATAGAGACCTGTTTCAAGGCCCCCTTAAAAAAACTGCAGGTGCTCAGATCCGGTGAGACCCGGCCCACTTAAAGCCCTGCCTGTAGCTCAGAACAGAATTTCAGCCGACAGACTCTTGGAGCCACTCAGGTAGCCTGGGATTATGAGAACAAGGTCCAGTTTTCATTCTCAGAGAGCAGGCAGGCCTCAAGCAGTGGGGCAGTCCTGTGGAGAAAATAGCAAGCCTCAAACAGCAGGGAAGGTCTCTAGGGGATGAGGCAGGCGTCAAGCAGCAGCAAAGTCTTCTGGGAACCAAATCAGTCCTTCTTCTATAATGTCCGCAGGTCCAGGAGGGTACTAAAGAGTAGTCCAAGAGGGTCCAAAATGTATATCTGGTGCCAGCCTTTGAAGTGGAGGAATCTAGGCTACCCCCTCATGTTGGGTTCCTTTGCGCATGCTGGAGGCAAGCACATTAAAATGTAAGTGGAGCAGCAAATAGCTCTGCCCCCAACCATCCTAGCAGGATTGTTCATCCTGCACATTCTGCTCACCATCTGGGCTCACTATGCATTCTTAATTGGGAAGCCATGAACAGGCCCAGGAGCTGTAAACACCTAGAATGCCTTAGAAGCTTATGGGCAGGAAAATGCCAACTTTCTATGTGTGGCATTTTCAAACTTGTAATCTAAAATCCGAGTTTACCATTAAAGAGTATTTTAGGTTACAATTCATTTGAGTGTAAACATGACATTTCTACCTGCTCCCAATCAACAGTTAGCACTTATTGCTTATTGTTATCCAATGGGAGAGATATGCCTTACAGTAGTGAAAAACAATTTTAGTAGTTTTTCACTTGGAGGGCATGTAAAATTTAAAAACACATGCCCTACTCTTAAAATATAATGCACCCAGTTCTATGAGCTGTTTCGAGCTTACCTTAGGTATGACATTTGTACAAAAAATGAAGGTTTGGCCTGGCAAAAAGTTTATTTTGCAGGTTGAATTGGCAGATTAAACCTGCACAACAGGCTGCATTGGCAGGCCTGATAAATGTTTTAAAGTGTTACTCTAGTGGGTGGCACAATGTGTGGTGCATGCCTACTAGTAGAATTTAGTTTACAGGCCATGAGTACATGTAGTCAAAAGGTTTTGTGGTAAGCTATCAGAGAGGGCCAAGTCCAATAATAGTCAAAAAGACTACTCGTTCTCCATCCGCAGGCATTTGCAAAAGGCTCATGCCAAAATGCATGTCTTACATGTACCTTCACTGCAAAGTGCTCTAAAGCCACCAAAGTGGGGTTAGCATTTGTCAGAGCCTGTTTGGAGGACAACAAGGCAGACCATAGCTACTGGGCTTTAACTATGGGTGTTGAAGCTGTTTGCCATTACTGTCCTGGGGCCCGTTCTAATGTGGCTCTGCAAACTAGGGCTAGAACAACTGCATATACACTTAATTATCAAGGTAGCCAGGGCAAGTGATCACAGGCTTTCCAAGCAGGTAGTGTGGGTTGCACAAGCTCAATCAACCAATAGACACATTAATTTCAATGTCTAGTCCAGTGCTGAGCTTTCAGTAAAGAAAGTACATTTATTCACACATCTATAATAAACTCTGCACAGTTGAACATAGGACACAATCTCATGACGCAGGTGGCAATCCCCCCTTGTGGTGCTACACCAGTTGTGCCAAATTATATTAAACCCTCGATGGGTAACTATTAGATGACCATGAAACCACCAAAAAACTATGGAAAAAGCATAAATCAGGCACAGGCTCAGTCTCAAATGTCTCCCATAATATAAATGTGCACTCACTTCAACTCTTACCCATAGTGACAAAGCAGTAGCTCGTGCTGCTCCCCCCAGAGTGTATCCGCAGCCTCATATTCCTTCCTGTAGGGTCAGTGAGTGGGTGTGTGAGTGCTTTTGGGGGGGTGTGAGTGGCTGTGTGAGTTGCTGTGGGCGTCTGGGAGTGGATGTGAGGGCGAGAGTGGCTGAATGGGTGTGTGAGTGGGTGTGTAAGTGTCTCTGTGGGTATGTCAGTATCTGTGTGACTGACTGGACCAGAACTGAGCCTCACCTGCCACCTTATCCAACCAGAGACCACAGTTTTGTAAAAAATATCTACCCAACTGGAGTACCTTCTACTGGTTAATTAGTAAATGCTAACACGTTGGGTGAATATCTAGTGCATATTCTACACTATAGCTGCATAATGGACCAGGAGGAAATGTCTCCAGTTATCTTCTGTGCATTTAATTTTGACAATGTGATTGTTCTACGTGCATCTTCATCTAGAAATCTGTATTAACATGAATTCTCTTATAGAGAAGATGGCAAGACTACAAAGAGATGAATCTCCTCCAAACAAGGGTACTGCCTCTTAACTATATAAAGTAAGTAAATGCTTCTTTGGTTGGTGGAGAAGTCCTCATATTCATTGCATCAAGGAGGCTTCACCAAAATCATCAGGAAAAGCACTGGGAGACCTTTCGGTAAGCTGTCCATCTTACTGACAAAGGCAGGAAGACCTGTGCATACTGCTTAGGTGGACAGGGTGGGTCCAAAGGGGCAAGGCGTTCCAGGTGATTTTGCAAATTTGGATTCTCGTAGTAATTTAAAGGGAGAATTATGGACTCTGCTCTCAACAAGAAAGGACAAGAACCCCCCCCTCATCACACTCACTACAGATTGCGCTCCGATACATCAGGGCCAATTTTGGCTGCAGGGAACTCATCCCTGGGGCATGGCCACTTGATGAAGGGTGCCCTGGAGCCCACCCAGGGGACCCCGTTTACACTGTTGGGGACTGCAGGAGCTGACATTGCTCCCCCACACAGGGAGCAGCCAAAACTGCTGCTCCCTGCATGCAGGAGCAATTCTTTTAGCTGTTTTAAAACAGATGAAAGATCCGCTCCCAGTGGGTGAGAGCAGTTTTCCTGCTCCCATCCTTTGGGAACAGAATTACTGTTTTCTCTCACTTGGCGGGAGCTGTCTTAGGTCCTGCCAAGTGACAGCAAACTACTATGTCAGGAGGGTGGGCATCTTGGAACATAGGGAGCCGACCTCAGGGGCTGGCGGTCCCCAGGACCATTAATGACACCAGGACGGGGGCCACATGGGCCCTCTCCTTTAATATTGCAGGTCCTGCCGAGGTAAGGTGGTGGTCCCTGGGGTGAAAATGGCCCCTCCCATTTTTGGTAATTGAGGCTGGCACCATGGAGGTGGTGGTCCCCAGGGCCATAATAAGGTACAGAGGGGGTGCATGTGGCCCCCTCCTCAATATTGTTATGGACTTGCCCCAGAGAGGTAGGTGGCGGTCCGGATGGGTAAATGACCTATAAAGGGTGGCTGTAAGGCACCCCTCCTCAAGATTTCATATTGGCCTGGCCCCAGGGAGGTGGCAGTTCCCAGGGCCAATATCAGCCATTGGGAGGAGGGCTGCATGAGCCATCCTCCCCAAAATACATATTTACATATGCCATTGGGACCTGGCCCACCTAGGGGCACAACTAGGAACAAGCACGGGAGACAGAACTTGTTTTTTTTTCAATTTGCAGATACACCTTGATTTCAGAGCAAAATTGGAAAACATAATGCCTTTTGGCCCTGGCAGGGCCACGGGGGGCCCCACCACCAGGCCTAGTGGTCAGGGTATTCCTACCATGCCCCGTTCTCTGTTTTTTAAACTTTTATTTGGGACTCAGATAAGTCCAAGTCCCAAAACGGCTGCCAACACTTCTTGGTTGAAGCCAATTAAATCTCACCATGAGATCTCTCAGATTCGCACATCCCTAAATATACATCTTTACTTTTCCTTGAATAACTTAGGAACTACTCAATGGATTTACACCAAATACAAAAAAGTGCTCTTTCTGGACCAAGAGGTAACTCTCTGCCAAATTTGATGTAATTCCATCCAGTAGTTCGGACTGTAGCTGTGTTCAAAATCCCTATGGGAAATTGCATTGGAAATGCACATTTCTTTACCCTCTCCTTTTTCTCAACCCCCACTTGGCGGACCACTCCAAAACTTTACATGCTGAATGAGACAAACCTTTACATGCAGAACATACCACCTTTTGGGAAAATGTAATGAAGATTCGTCAAACAGCGTCAAAGTTATAAGCAAGTCAAAAAAGCTTTTCTATGGAAACTAGGACCTAACTATAACTACCCACTGGTGACTGCCACTTGATAATATATATATTTATGTATATATATACATTTATTTAAACATAACATTTTAAAGAACAACAAAAAACACTGGCATTCTCCAGTTATAGTTATCTGAAGGAACTATATCTCGTGTCCCTGCCATGCACAGTAATGTCATCAATGATGCAATTTCAGATGTCATCAGTGATATCACAGAACATTTTATGAATGATGTAATATGTGAGGTCATGAGCAGTATATGGCAAAGGCGTCAGTTCTAGTTACTTTAGGTAACTTTAACTTGTGAATTTCAATGGTTATTTTTGTAGTTTAAAATGTTATGTTTAAACTGACATTTTCACCTAACTATAAGATCACTTTACCCTTTGTTTTTTTAAGTGAATTTATGGGGGTTTCTTTTTATGTAAAGTAAGATTTGTTTACCAAACCTAACTATGCCAACCTCCTGCCACACGTAGCCCCCTGCAGGAATCCAACCCCTCTGCCTACCCACAGTGCAGGACGCCAACCACCCTCCTACACCCTGCATGAAAGTGATCATCACAATATAAAGGGGTGTCATTTTAAATAATGCAAGTCTACTGACTTTCTCAAGGGGTCACCACATCAATATATAAATGAAAAGCCTATTCGCTTTGTCAAAAGCTGACCCTATTAATATACAAGACACGCCTATTGACTTTGTAAAGGGGTCCACACATAATTATATAAAAATAAGCTTCTTGGCTTTGTCAAGAGATCAACATATCATTATATATAGACAAGCCGATTGGCTTTGTCAAGAAACCATAACATCATTATACAAAACAAGCCTATTGGTTGTACAATACAAATTGCAGCATCACATATTTTTCACATTTTGTCAGCCAGTCCGATGTGACTCCAGCAGGACAACACACCAAAACCATAGCCAACTACAGCCATCTGTGAGATTTCATGTAAAAGAAATACCGGTCTATACCTAGCTAACACATTCAGATAACATCCGCTGTTAAAATAGTATTGGCTTTAGCAAATAGCCTCTTATCATTATCATTTTTCAGATCTGCCGTTCCCAATCTGAAATTGCAGATTAAAAAACATTTTTTGAAAAAAAGGAAAATCCTGAGTATTCCATCCATCCCTCCTAGACTAAATACTCTAAAGCCAGGTCCAGTGGTTTAAGGCCACACTTGTCTCAGATTAGGGCCAAACCAAAGCTAGACACTGAGCCCACAGTCTTGGGCCTGGTCAAAGGCGAAGATTGAAAAGTTGAAGGTCATGCACATTGGGTTCTGTCCACACAGGGGATTGGCTAAGCAAAACTACCTAGGTAGTGTTCCCTCAAGACCTCTATTTCTTTAAAAACGGCTTCCCACAGCTCAAACACGGGGCATAATGAACATAATTCTCCACACAGACTCATTGCTTATTACCACATGTTTTGTTCAGTGAGGTCTCTCCTCAATGCTGCCATAGAACGCTCTATCTGCGTGAGAGATCTAGAGTGCTTTTGCATGGTATCCTCTGCGCCACTAATCCGTGCTTCTGTACCTGAGACACGAAGGGAAAGGGCCTTGAAATCATTCCTGATGGCTAACACCTCCACTTGCAGTAAATCTGTATTGGTCTTAGTAGACTGCGCAATCTCATAAACCTCATTAAGGCGCGCCAGAATGGACTCAAGAGTCGAATTAGTGTCTTTAGGAGCAGACTCAGGTGTTGGGGATACCTGTTTGGACCTCTTAAGAGATGCTTTAGATTCCTTAACGTCTTTGGAATTCGGTGAAGGGGCCATATCTTCAGCCATAGGGCAGACCACCTCAGCAGAAACAAAATACACCTCCTCAGATAGAGTGAGACAAGGAATGCCAGGGGTTGTAAAACCCTCAATGTGTGAGAGGAAAAATGGGCAGGAAGGAATCATGCACTTGCAACAGAAAGAGCCGGGCATAAAATATCGCAGGCGATCCCAGTCAGAAAGAACACCTCACGAAAAGAACTACAGGCGCCAGTAGTCAAGCACCGACTCCGAAAACCACCAGGATCAAGCCAAGAGCCAAAAAAGCCTCACATAAGGAAGTGGCAGTGCGTTTGACGACGAGGAAAAAACCAGAAACCTCAAAAAGTTCACACAGAGGGTCTCTCAGCAATAGGCGATAGAAAAAAAGAACAAAATAAGCTCAAGAAAAGTGAAATAACGTCACCAGCTCCTGAATGCCTCCATTCCTGACTGGATAGACCAGTAGCGTCGTCTTGTAGAAGCGAGAGAAAAACTCCCTCACAGCAGAAACAAAATGGCGGCCGCTCGTGAAAGCCTGAAGCGACACTTAAAAATGCCGATAAATGAACTCTGGCCGCTCTTCACCACCAGAGACCTCCCTCGTAGCATGCACGGCAGTTTCCCATGTAAGATAACATCCTCTGCGCAGAGCGGGGTAATATTCAGCGTCAGCAATGCCTCCGTCGGCCCTCTCTCTTTACGGAGCTCAAGCGCGATCCGCCATCTCGCAGCGGCGCGCAAGCCACGCCCCCCTTATTACCACATGTTTTATTTCATTTTTTTGGGTTTTGGTATTTCACATCTTTAAAAAAAAAAATTTGATATATATTTATATGTTTTTACAATTACAATACAGTAACTGTGATCATTCTTCTGCCAGACTATCTCCTCATTAAAGCCCTCTTTAACTGAATTTAGGGTATAGATCCAATAAGTTTCACGGTATTTACTCACTACATCAATGCTTTTTCCAGGGATGCCTTTGATTTTTTTCCAAAATGATCCAACGTAGTTCATTTTCATTGTGATTGTGTTCGATGCAATGTTGGACCATGGGGGACAGAAGTTTTCGTCTTCTGATTGCTGATCTGTGTTCACTGTATCGTGTTCTGAACTCGCAACTCGTTTCTCCCACATACCCTTTGTCGCATGGGCAGAGGATGAGGTAGACTAAGTTATGGCTTCTACAATTAGTGAAGTCTTTTAGTTTTCCATTTTTTCCCTGGTACTCCCAAAATTGTGTGACAATTTCAGTGTCACATGCCACGCAGGTACCACATCTATGGTTTCCCAAAATTAGAGGGCCTGTGATGGTAGTTTGTTTCTCTTGTAGAGTTACTCTTTCCCTTGTATGTACCAGATTGTCCTTCAAATTTCTGTTTCTCCGGTATGCTACTATTGGTTTTTGTATAGTGTTTTAGTCTTCATTAGTATTAAGGATATGCCAGTTTTTATCCAACACCTTTTTGATTTTAAAATTCAAAGGTGAATGGTTGATGACACAAACCAGGATTTAATTTTTAGGGCGGATGCTACCTGTCAAGAGAGCATCACGATTATAGTAGCATGCTCTTTTGTAGGCTGTCCTAATGAGACGTTTAGGATATCCCCTCTGTAATAGTCTTTGTCTCAACTCTTCTCCATTTTTGTCGTAGTCTTCAATCGTCGAGCAATTGCGTCTAATCCTTAGAAATTCTCCAAACGGAATTGTGTCTTTTTGACAGTTTGGGTGATAGCTATCATGTGTCAGAATTGTGTTCTTGGCTGTAGGCTTGCGGAAAAAATTCACCTTAATTTCTCCAGCTTCACCACGGATTATTATATCCAGAAATTCCACTGACCTAGAACTGTGATGACCAGTAAATCTCAGATTATCATCACTAGCATTGAACCAATCGATGAACAGGCGAAGAGTGGGTTCATCTCCTCGCCAAATGAAAAAGATGTCATCAATGAACCTGTGCACATTTTCATAGAATGGGGCTAGTTCGTTGAAGACATGTTTACGTTCACATTTTTTAAAATGTTGTCAGCCAGTCCGATGTGACTCCAGCAGGACAACACACCAAAACCATCGCCAACTACAGCCATCTGTGAGATTTCATGTAAAAGAAATACCGGTCTACACCTAGCTAACACATTCAGATAACATCTGCTGTTAAAATAGTATTGGCTTTAGCAAATAGCCTCTTATCATAATCATTTTTGGATCTGCTGCTCCCAATCTGAAATTGCAGATTAAAAAACATTTTTTGGAAAAAGGAAAATCCTGAGTACTCCGTCCATCCCTCCTAGACTAAATCCTCTAAAGCCAGGTCCAGTGGTTTAAGGCCACACTTGTCTCAGGTTAGGGCCAAGACAAAGCTAGACACTGAGCCCACAGTTTTGGGCCTGGTCAAAGGCTTGATTGAAAAGCTGAAGGTCACGCACATTAGATTCTGTCCACACAGGGGATTGGCACACACACTTGCTAAAGGCTGGGACCTGGACCCACATCCCAAAAACACAGTATTGGGTGCAGCACCAGGCTAATAGCCAGGTTCTCCACACTGGAGCTGCTATACATGGCCGAAGGTTTGGGTAAGAGATGTGCTGAGCACACAGCCAGGCCACAGGCTAGCTTCTGCATTTAAAGGCAACTGTGCATGGCCTTAGCATGGGCTTCGCTGTAATATAGTATACAAACTAAGAAGTGACTGAATAAAATGTGTTTGACGTTAGTTATATTTCCCGTTGCACATTACAAAAAATGTATAGCTATGGTGATGTTATTGAACTTTTTCGATTCATTTTTTAGCACCATTGCTGGAAGGCTAATAAATTGTGATTATTGTAGTTGATTGACATCGGCATATATTTTAACCTCATGGGTAATCTTGATTGAGACCCACGAAGGGAATTAAACCAGCACAGAGACAAAAACGTCGAAAGGTACAATTAACTGTGGTGCTGTGCAAGTGTCAAAAGCAATTCAAATTACATGCGTGGGTAAACACACAAGGGACTAGATAGATTCAGGTCCTGGTACAAACTGAAACATTTCTTAGAATAATATATAAACTTGAAAGCAAACACTGGTAAGCAGTCGACGTTTTAACTTTTGATCCACATGCAAAAGTCAGGGGGCATCATTATGACGAGAGCGTTGGATTTATTGCATTTATAGTGACAATTATCTGGGGAAAACCAAATTAAAAGACGTAAGTGCCAGATAGAAGTGTTCAGATTAAAGCAAAGGGGCAGCTTGGGTATTTAAACATAGCAAGGTACCTAACCACTGACAATTTCTCGGGGTCGTATTACAGTCCATTGTTCTTTTGCCCACCATGCCATCTCAGCTTAGACCCCCCCCTCTTGGTTTAGACTCAGCCACATGCAAATCAGTCAAAGGGGGCAGAGGGACGTTTGAGGGGTCTAGTGGCACGTAAGAGAGAACAAGATCACCTACACGCAAGAGAGAGAGAAATCAACAGAGATAAAGAGAGAGAGCCCTTGAGGTTCTGGGACAGACTGCCCTGGTGATTCAATGGTGACGGAGAGAGAGGTGGGGGGGGGGCACTGGAGACAAGAGGGATAAGCACTCGAGTTATTCAATATGTGTTCAGATTCTGGAATAATGTTTTCAACAAAAATGAATTCTTAACTGAGAACACATTTTCCCTAGCAGAAACTGTCATTTAAAATTATATATTTTTCCCATTACACCAATTACAAAGCCAGTAATACCACAATTTGCCTCAGGGTAGGGAGACTTCCCCTGTGACATCATCTAGTCAAAGTTTCAGAGTTTAAGAAGTAGGCTGCTAAATTTCGTCAATGTAAGAAAATCCTCAAAATCTTTTAATCACTAAATTTGTGAAATAAGAGGTGGGAGGGTCTGAGCGCTGTATCCAGTGGTGTGGTCCATGAACAACTCATGGTTTTTGCAAAATATTCCAAGAAACTGAACACAATTTTCCCAAGGAGCGAAATTAATCCAACTTGAAAAGCTTTTTTATTTTTTTTTAATTTATATAGCGCGAACTCGACCCGAAGGTATTGGAGCGCTTTACATAGCAGCGTATTTACATTACACATTCAGGCACGGGGAGATTAAGTGATTTGCCCAGAATCACAGGATGTGGACGCAGCCCCGAGGCTCGAATTCTGGTTTCCAACACCAAAGTCGGCAGCGTAGCCGACGGACCACATCTATTGCAAATTGAGTCACTTATACAAAACAAATCATCTGCTGGCATTCAAAACACAACAGCTTACTAGTATTTCCTGGGCAAAAGAGTAACCGTGGCACGATAGGAGCAGTTTTTTGGTAGCAATCCTGAAAATCATTTGCTAGCTGAAACTGTAAAACGAGAGAGAGGAGTCTGAGCTTTCTATATCGTTGCGTGTTCTGCGAACGATTTGTAGGGATTTTTTTTAGTGTTTACTTATTTATTAATTGTCCTTTTTTTACAATTAGCTTCCATGTCACGAAATGATTTCAAATCGAAAATCTTACTTGATAAAAATGACCAAGTTACTTACACGAACCACCTCTGCTGGGATTCAAACATATGATGACGTCAGGTTGCTATTTCCAAGGCATAGAAATGACTGCCACACTATAGGTGTTGCTGGCTCATAAGTGTCACAACAGTAACAATAGCGCGAAGAGACAGCTGGCCTGCTACCTAGTGGACAAATGAGAGAATGGAAATTATCTGAGGCAAGCAGCAAGTGAGAGTATGCAGGGGCTGCTGGTCCTCGTACAAAAAGTCTACATTGGCAAAGCCTAAAAAAACATTGGCAAAGTCAACAAATAAAAAACAAAAAGGAAATAAAAACACCAATGAAAGGAGGCATTGGCAAAAAGAGCTCTGGCATTCAAATGCACAACTTTGCTGAAAGATATGCACCTGTGCAGAGGGAAATTGCTGTCACTCCTATGAGCAGAGTCAAGGCTGAAGTGTGCTGATCCATTGTCCTATGTTGTGCTGTGTTGTGGGAGGAAGCCAAATGTGAATGACAGCTGAACAGACCAATTGATCAACACCACTAACTGAAATGCCCTTTATGTATGTATATACTAATGATTATTTATTTAAATTTGTTTAAAGATAAACATAAATCTGATGAAATAGATCAAGCAGTCTCTAAACTAGACCAAAAAAGAGACTCATAAACTTGTAGTTGTCAGGAATGTATCTTGGTATTCACATTTGATGGGTGCACTTGCTTACTGATGCCTTACGGGTTTAAAAATAGGGAAGTGAATTGACGTCACAGATTGACAGATTGGATTGGACAAATTATTGGAGAGAGCGGTAGCAACATTGATGTAAACTCACAACATTCTAGTACATGGGTTCTAGCAAACATTTTCACAGGGGTCTAAAAGTTTGGTCTGTGATGTGACCGAGGACCACATCGTTTTCAGCGGGTGATGGTCGGGTCATGGGTTTGGGGCTGTTCGTGTAGGCAAAGGGGGTATGTTTGCTAGGTGATTATATGGGAAGTGAAGCATATACATCTAGTTGCTGAACTGCACAATGTGAAACTAGAGAACCAGGGATTATTCCCAGCTTCCCCACTTTACTAAATTGTGGGATCCTAGCAATTGTTTTACTTCACTTTCGCTCCTTTATCTTCACTATCACTTGTAAGAGGACCTCGAAATGCATGACTTCTGTATTTAATTTTATAAATTAAAATGTTGTTCACATATATTAGGAACCCAGGCCACCCAAAGAGTGCACATAGCAACTGACTTGCATCAAATATATTTTTAAAAATAAAGATGTTCCTAAAGTTAAGTGGTGCATAACAAGTAACTTCCTTTCTTTAATGTGAATTAACCTTTATATAATTACTTGCAGTTTATTGAACATCTTTTTAATGTTTGTGCTGAGTTGAGTAAACAGCAGCCTAGTGCTGCTATGAACCAGGGAGCCGCATGTAAGTGACTGGACCTTATCACTGTTCTAGTAGAACACTGCATGTGGACAGGCCAAATTGTGTCCAAGCTGAGCTTCAGTGATTGGAAGGGTCCTCAAGAGTCAAGAGTTCCTAAAAAACTAAATAAAAATAACAAAATGCCAATGGGTCATCAATCCATCATAAAGAATGGTCAGAAGGTGAGAATACTAACCAGTGGAAAGGCTAATGAAATTAACTTAAGCACCCCTCAGCAATGTTTGGTTCAGAACAGCAGATGTGCACCACAACCATTCATGCCTGTGCTGTACGATTAATGAGAAAACAGTTACGAGTGGTGAGTCTTTTGAGAGAGCTGCATTTGTTTGCCAAATGGAGAAAAAAACACTGCTGTTACAGTGGGCTTGTAGTTAAGATCTGGAAAACAATGCCATAATACATATGGAAGGATTGGATGTCAAATTAAAATGATATGTAAAGTGTATTTACACAAAAATATGACTATGACTTTGGAAGGCTGCTGTATTCAGTCGGATAAAAAGGAATGTAATTCAACTAGACTGTGCGGTGCATTCACATTAACGACTATTACAAATTCAAATTCAAATTCAAATAGCTTTATTTCGACAGTTTGTCATAAAAGCACAACCAAACAACACATAACACACATATAAATAACACATAGTACATTACAGTTACAGATTAAAAAAGATATTAAATTCCATATACTGTCGGATATCTAAAAACTTTAAGAACAATTAAAAAGAGAAGGAGAAGAGGCAGCAGAATAAACAAGTCCTATTTAAAAGATACATCTCATGATAAAATAGCAGCAACATTTTTGTTTAAAGTGCGAGTGCGAATAATCCAAGTCCAGCCCAGAAATTTGGCCATTGCTATAGCTATACTAGGGCTACAATCAGACCCTAAAATTCTCAACGCAACGGCACATCTCCGGACACCCAACAGGTTACAGATCGGCCTCAGCCATCTCCTCCGTGGGGCAGCATATAATGGACAAACAAAGAAAATATGGGGAATGGTCTCTGCCATTGTCACACAATAGTGGCATTTGTCATCAGATCTAGAGGCCCATTTACACGTAAAAGTCTTTATAGGCAAACTACCTGCCCTAAACTGAAAATAAAGTTTTCGATCAAAGGGCCTCTCGATCAAATCCCAGTAAGCCTCACATACAGGCCATGATTTAAAATCCAAAAAACGACCTGTTAGGCTAGTTGGAGTACTGGAGTGACCTATAGATGTATAAACCATTTCCCAGTATTTCTGTTTCAATTGTACCTTAGACGGGAAGACTGCCGTCTCTGGATTATTCCAGAGTATCTCTAGATCCAGTTTAATGAGTAAGGACCTAACCTCCTTTAACCAACCTACTCTGTGGAAACAGTCCCGCAAGATCACATCCTTGAAACCCATAGCGTATTGCACATGTTCTGGGGTGATCCAAAGACGCCTCCAATAAAGGAGTGGCCGTAGCTTTGCTGTGTCCACTATGTTTTTCTTCCCTAGATCTAGATGGAGCGGGATCGTGGGAGTACTTTGCGGGACACTTGCAAGGTTACGTAGAAATTTATTTTCTAATCTTGCTAGATGTTTTAAGTCGTTAAATCCCCAGAGCTCAGCTCCATAAAGGACCGAGCTCACTGCTTTGGCGTTATAGATTTCTAGGGCAGGAGTAACTGGTTTGGTGAAGGAGGATTTATATTTCTTGGTCAAACACCCTATGTGTTGATGTAGTTTTAGAGCTGTTATGTCCAAATGGTGTTTCCAACCCAAATCCTTTTGTAGGGAGATACCAAGGTACGTAAATGCACTCACCTGTTCTAAGGGCTCATTATTTAATAAAATACTGCCTCTAAAAGATTTGTGCTGATTAAAAGCCATAAACTTGGTTTTCGAGATATTTATTTCTAACCCTCTCAAGGAACAAAAATCTACAAATGCATTAATGGCCTTCTGGAGGCCACTCGGAGTCCTGGAGATGAGCAAGGTATCGTCCGCAAACATGAGGACAGGAACATGGTTGCCAGCCAGAAGGGGAGCATCGGTGGGCACTGCTGAAAGATACTCAACTACCCCGTTGATGTACAGAGAAAACAGGGTAGGAGCCAACACACACCCCTGTCGGACACCTCGCCCAACTGGGAAAGAGTCGGTAACCTCCGCCTGTGCCCCCCATCTGACTTTTGCAAAATTGCCCTCATGTAAGCGGACGAGAAGTGTTAATAACTCTGGAGCCATCCCCAGGTCACCGAGGACACCCCATAATTTCCTCCGAGGGACCAAATCAAACGCTGATTTGAGATCTACAAAGACAGCGTATATTGACCCCTCGTTCAGGAGCACGTTCCTCCAGTAGATAGTTATAAACCGAAAGATTTGGTCTATGGTGCTGGTACAGGAACGAAATCCCGCTTGAAATGGGGACAAGATATTAGCATCCTCTACCCAAGTCTGTACTTTTCCTAGCACTAAACGACCCATAACCTTTTGAATTGAATCAATAAGACTTATGGGCCTGTAATTACTGGGGAGGGATTTGTCTCCTTTCTTAAAAACAGGGATTATCTCAGCACCTTTCCATGATGGGGGTACTGAAGCTCCATTAGCCACTGCATTAGCAAGAAGGGCTATATACTGGCACCAAGTTGGCTTGTCACTTAAAAATATATCGGCAGGGATTCCATCCATACCTGGAGCTCTTCCCTTTGCCACACAGTCAAGTGCTGCCTCGACATCCTTAATAGAAAACACTGGACCGGAATAAAAATTTTCAGAGAGAGATGGTGAAGTCTGTTCGCTAGTTACGCTACAAGCGTACTGGGGGCCAAATAATTCAATCCATTTTACCTGGGGAACATTATTCTGTGGGGGCTCTGGGCGCCCGCCCCTATCCCAGTTGACAATGCTCCAAAAGGTTCTCGAGTCCTTCGCAGCACAGGCACTTCTTAAATCCTGCCACCATAGTTGATCCCAGTTTTTTTTGGCTTTTTTTTGCACCTCCCTATAATGATCTCTTGCATCCCTAACCCCCCTGTGATCTCTTAACCTTAGGGCTTCACTCAGCCTTTGTCGAGCAATTCTACATGAAGTATCAAACCAGCTAACACCATTGGTTTTCGAAACCTGTCTCCCTGGCTTCGCATCCCTTAGAAAGTAGGATTTCAGGTTACCAAATAGGCTAGTATGGGCTTCTATTACAATTTGTGGGAAATCTTCCCTCAAGACTCTTGACATAAGGTAGTTGGTACTCTTGGTTACTTCAGCTTTAAGAGCTTCCAACTTCTCAGGATGTTCAGTTAGTTTATTCCATTTTACACGGCGTTTGTCATTTGTGATCACTACATCCGAGGTAACAGTTCCCTCAGCAAGGGTCACGTCTCCCTCTCTAGTAATGGCCCAAAAATCCATACATAGAGGGTTGTGGTCGCTTTCGAGCCGCCATGTTACCTTCATGTCGTCAAGTCTATGCCATATCCTAAGATCAATCAGTATATAATCGATACGGCTGGTGGAACGCCCATTATCAAAAGTAATTTCACCTTTCAGATCAGATCTTGTGCGCCCATTTGCAGCCCTAAGGCCTCTTTCCAAACACAACGCCTTAAGCTGAATTGCAGCGATAGACCATTTTTTAACAGGCGGTAGGTCGAGCCCAGGGATTCCCCATCTAAGATCTTGTTCTATTGATAGCTCTTGTACCTCATTACCCAATTGTTCGAATGTAGTGTTGAAATCCCCTGTTACAATAGGAGTAATGTGAATGGGAAGATTTTCTAACTGTAAGTCCAGAGACGATATGGTCTCTGAGCTAAGACCTCCCCTCTGCCCCCTAGCATACACATTGAAAATGGCAAGGGTACTCTCGTTAACCCTACTAAGTTTGAACGCTAGGATATCTATGTCAGAGGATTTTAACAATACCACATTATAGTCTAGTTTTTGACGAACCCAGGCCACAAGGCCTCCTACAGGGCGCCCTTTAGGATTTTTTTTTGCAGGAGTGTAAAAATTAAGATATCCGGCCCTAAAAACAGGATCAACAGCCCAGGACTCCTGAAATAGGCAGATATCATGTTTATCAATAAAGTTGCCCCATTCAGGAGACAACAATTTCTGGGAAATACCTGCAATATTCCATGATACCAGAGATATTTTACTACCACCAATAGGGATTTTATGTAGCGAACTACACCTATCGCTTGTCAAAGGATTATTTACGATATAACCGGGCAAAATCATTTGTTCAGATGGATTATTGCAAGCAGATACCACTGTTTGATAGTTACTCTTAGGGGTGTACGGTGAGATTAGGGTACTAATACAAGGAATTATTTCAACCTGGGTTTTGTTTCTGATCAACTTATTTTCATGAGGGAACTTATGAACAGGGTAGATATCACTTTCCCTATGTCAATCGCATTCCTCTAAATTGGACAAGGCATTATATCTATTTTCTAGCCTAAGATCAGTAGAGAAACTTAAAAGTGCCCTCCTCCCTGTAACTACATTTAGGCCGTTAGATAGTATTGGCATCATATTCCGTCTCAAGGGCCTGGAATTACCAATAAAAAATTCCAATGTGAGAGGAATTATATCAGAATCCCTTTTCTGAGGTGGTAATAAGTTAGCAAGAACATTGGGTAGTACATGCGTAGTAGCGAAATTAATAACAACACAATCTCCCCCAAACTTTTTCGTATTGTTTCCAAGCCATGGGACCCGTCTGGCCATTATAATTTCTCTTGCCAGTTGTTGTTGCCCACCCATTCCTCCAAAATACATATTCCTACTAAGCCAGTATAGGGCTTTGTCCATTAATGCAGTTGTAGACTCTACTTGGCCTGGTCTTAAGTGGGGAACATTGGCAAGGACAAGAGCCAAAGGGATAGCCTCTCTAACAAATGGGAGTCCTTTCCCTAGATAAGTTTTATTGACATCCATAGTGTTGGTAGAGTCAGTAGTAGGAGGTGTATTGTGATAAACATTATCAGTCTGAGAGGTTTGGGTAGGCAAAATTGATGTCGGAATCAGGATATGCGAAGAAGAGCCTGCCACCGCTAAAGGAGGCAGAAGATCAACATTCGAGGGGGCTTCCTTGGTTAATACTGGCACCAAACACTGGGTATGATCATGAATACTTGATCCTGGCAACTCCAGAGTAGAAGGTTGCACAGTTGTAGTCATGGCATTGAGCTTAACTTCCAATGACGAAAATCTATCCTCAATAGATGTCAGTCTTTTGTTGATAGGGGCCAGTATAACATCCAGTTTCTTCTTGATTGCTGCCCAAAGTTTGTTAGGTAAAACCTCCACCTGGGGCAGATGACCCGAACCCGCTTTGGCAGATCGTCCCACAGGCAGTTTCTTTGGTCGTCCAGCTGGAGCCAAACCCCCTGCTCTTGTACGTCTTGTCTGGATTTGAATCGGGGGGGAGGGGGAGATCTCTACTACCGGGGGCACTTGGGTAGGTGTTGGGGAGATAGACACACAATATTCAGTAATATGTGGTGGAGATGGCATATGTTCTAGTTGGTCTACTAAATCCCTAGGAATGCCAGGTGATTGCTGCGATGTGTTTAACACTGAGGTATCAGGATTCTCGTGGATGAGGGCTGATGTCTTAATCCCTATCCCCATTGACAGACGCCTTTCCGTTCTTTCTATTTCCTCCGTTAAAACATTAGCAGCTCTAACCAAATATGAATCCAGGGTTGCTCCTGCCATCCCATTTGGTTTAGTGCCTGAGGGCTTCTTTTTCACCATAATCACGTTTTCCAAGCACCACTACTCACAGTACCTTATCTGTGTGAAGATCGCAGAGGGTATGCCCAGCCCGGCCTCTTCTGGCCCCTGACGGCCACAGACGGCCCGCCCTCTGCCCGGGCTCAGCCCGGCGACGTCCGCGCGCGTCCCGCAACGCGGGGAAAGGGTCTGCTGAAGTAGCGCCACCGGGCGCGATTTCCGCCGGAAATGGGCGGTTCTCAGGTGGAATGCTGGGGGCTGTAGTCCCCCCCCAACAGCGGCCTCGATGGAAGGAGAGGCGGCGGGGGAGGCTAGAGGCAGAGTAGCGAGGTGGCGGTGAAAACTCTGTCCCCGTGCCCAGGAGCCAGGTTGGTGCTGCTGCGTGGCTGTGTTTAGGCTGCTGTATCAAACGCGGTCCCCCCGCTCCACCGGGAAAGGGTCTGCTGAAGTAGCGCCACCGGGCGCGATTTCCGCCGGAAATGGGCGGTTCTCAGGTGGAATGCTGGGGGCTGTAGTCCCCCCCCAACAGCGGCCTCGATGGAAGGAGAGGCGGCGGGGGAGGCTAGAGGCAGAGTAGCGAGGTGGCGGTGAAAACTCTGTCCCCGTGCCCAGGAGCCAGATTGGTGCTGCTGCGTGGCTGTGTTTAGGCTGCTGTATCAAACGCGGTCCCCCTGCTCCACCGGGAAAGGGTCTGCTGAAGTAGCGCCACCGGGCGTGATTTCCGCCGGAAATGGACGGTTCTCAGGTGGAATGCTGGGGGCTGTAGTCCCCCCCAACAGCGGCCTCGATGGAAGGAGAGGCGGCGGGGGAGGCTAGAGGCAGAGTAGCGAGGTGGCGGTGAAAACTCTGTCCCCGTGTCCAGGAGCCAGGTTGGTGCTGCTGCGTGGCTGTGTTTAGGCTGCTGTATCAAACGCGGTCCCCTCGCTCCACCGGGAAAGGGTCTGCTGAAGTAGCGCCACCGGGCGCGATTTCCGCCGGAAATGGGCGGTTCTCAGGCGGAATGCTGGGGGCTGTAGTCCCCCCCCAACAGCGGCCTCGATGGAAGGAGAGGCGGCGGGGGAGGCTAGAGGCAGAGTAGCGAGGTGGCGGTGAAAACTCTGTCCCCGTGCCCAGGAGCCAGGTTGGTGCTGCTGCGTGGCTGTGTTTAGGCTGCTGTATCAAACGCGAAGTTGGAAATAGGAGCTTAAAAAAAAAACCTGAATAGAGACTAAAGGGAGGAATTAATTCCTGTACAGGATAGCACACAATACTAATACTGAATACATATTTATATGACAAGCTTAAATATACATTGTCAGTGATGTCAGTAAATTAATCAAAAACAACTTATGCATAATTGGATAATCAAAAAGTGAAAGAGCGGATATATACGGAACAAAGGGGTTGTTACAAGAAGATGATACTGTTCCATCTCTCCATACTGTTAAGGCATGGCGAATAGATTCTAACGTATCAATCCCAACATATTCTTTTCTGCATAGTCACTGGGTGATGTGCCCGCCTCTCGTCGGAGCGTGGAGCTTGTCAATAATTTACTGTTGTAGCTGGATTTTAACATGGTTGGCTTCCAGGAAATGGTGCTCTGTTTCCAAAGTTCCATTTCCTATTCCGGTTCTTGCAGAGGGTCTTACTTTCGGGCAGGGAGGGTTGGCTCTTAATTGTTTGTGTTGTTTGACCAATGTAGCTCAATTGTCAAAGGTACATATACAATAAAAGACATTGCAAGAATTACAGTTTGAGTGAAAGCTCGAGGTACATGATTTGCCGTCATGTGTGAACCATTTAGAATTGCAGATAAATTGGCTCACACTGCAATGCCCACACTTAAAATGGACATTTATTGGGTGGCGATAGTTTTTGATGTGTTGAAGAGTTTGCGCGCTCAAACCAGGTAGTGACTCAAGTTTGGCGCTCTCTTGAAAGGGAATGAGGGTGGAAACTGCAGTACTGTAAAATATATTTTTTTTAATTCAGTTTGCTGTAGAGACTCGTCAGAAATGTACCAGAGTGAGGACAGAAAAGGCACTTAAAAAACACAGTGGGGACTGTTGCCATGCTATCAAAGCATGACAATAAGAAACTGATTTATTACAATGTAAAGTGATCTAGTATCTTCTCTAAGATACCTTTTGAATAGGCATCTGGGAGTACTGAAAACTGATTAGGAGTCGGGTCACAGAGAGGATACATATGTTGAAATTTGATTACAATTCAAAACTGAGACCAATATCAAGTCAGTCTAGAGGCACTAAATAACTTACATTCTTTACAATGCAAGATACATTTATTTTATAGCTGAAGTAAATGTGGCATCTGCCAGGTAACATTAAAACTAAATAACAGGGTACAAACATTAACTGGCACAAAAGTGACTGTAAAATCATTTAATAACAAGTGAGATCGATCATCTTTATTAGTAACAACTTGGGAGTATTTGTTAAGTATAGTGAGGCCTAGCAGAAAGAGGATACCATCCTGTTAATATAATAAAATCTCAAGCAACAGATGAGTCCTGACATCCTGATAAAGCACAGAAGAGTGAAAACACTAGGGACCTCATTACCAGTGCACTGGTAATTCAAATGGGTGTGGTAATACCTGAATCCCTAATAAGCAACAAATGTAATTCTGAGGGCAGGTACATAATGGGGATTATTTCAGGACACTGATAATGAGGCCCTTCATCTTTTTTGGAAGCTATTTCACCTTTATTTTTAAAATGAATTAATATATTTTACCTTAAATGTGCTCCCAGTTTAAATATTTGTAATGTGAAAGGATGCATGTGGTTCTACTACTTGGATGAAATAATTTTCTTTGCAAACTATTTTCTAACTAAAACTTATTTTCCAACATGATATTGTACTTTTTTTCAAAATAGGTTTTTAATGAATACATTGCTCTTAAACACTGCCCCCTAATCATGACCTATAACCAATATAACAACCATACCCAGATCTGAATGCTGAACTATCTCAACAAAACACAAACTTTATTCCTCATCTTAACTCTTAGCTCAATCCTAATCTAAACTGTGGCCTTAAAACTAATGTTGACTGTAAATGTTACCCCAGAATTCCACCATGACCCCAATCCTAGCTGTTAGAAATTGGGTGTATGGTTGGCAAAGGTATGCACCCTGTCCAAGCAGGAACCACAATCACAGCACACCCTTAATTATCACGTGCTCTCCCTCTGGTAGCTGGGCACAGAGCAGTCAGGCTTAATTTAGGAGGAAATGTGTAAAGTATTCTTGCAACACTTCAAATAGTAAGGCAGTGAAAAAGACTCCACATCTGGTTAGAAAATTATATAATAATTTTATAAATACAACAAGATTAAAATGACAAAAATCCAGACCTTGGCCAAGGCGTTGGCTACCCGCCTACGCTCCCATATCACCTCGCTGGTCCATTTGGAGCAGGCGGGCTTCATGACTCAGCGGGCAACACAACACAATATTCGGCGGGCGCATATTGCCATTGTCATGATTCGGAGGCTGGATCAGGGGCGCAGCCCCCATGATGTGGGGGGGCCCAAGCTCCAGGGGGCCCCCTTAGCACAGCACGCTTGCCGGATAGCTCTTGATTGAGCCCGGAGGGGGCCCCTTCCCGTTCCTTGCAGGAAGGCCCCCTCAATTTTCGTTACGCCAGTGGACTGGATCTGCAAGCGGCTCTCCTTTTGGCGGATATGGATAGGGCCTTTGATTCCCTTAGTTGGTCGTATCTTTTTGTGCTCCTGGATAATTTGAATTTGGGCACACGCTTCTTGGCCTACTTAAAACTTCTTTATACACATATCACGGCGTTGGTCCGGGTTGCGGGAGCTGCCTCCTTCACCTTTCCTATTGGGCAGGGTACCCGGCAGGGTTGCCCGCTGTCGCCATTTCTTTTCGCAATCGCGATAGAGCCATTGGCAGCTTGGGTGTGGATGGACGCACAAGTAGCGGGCTTCGAGTGGGCGTCAGGAATATCGGACCGTATTGCGCTCTAAGCGTACGATGTTCTTTTCTTTTTGACCGACGTCAACAGGACGGGCCCCAGATTGCTGCGTATCATGGAAATATTCGGGGAGACTTCCGGTCTATTTATGAACGCGGTTAAGTCCGTGTTGTGGACACTAGGGCGACAGGTGGACTTGGATACCTGGGCCTCCGTGGTGCAGGTCACCACGGTCACTTTGAAATATTTGGGTGTTTTTCTATCTGATTCAGCGAGCGAGTCTTGGGACCGCAATGTTGCACCGGTCTGGGCACGGGTGCGCAACGAATTACGAACCTGGTCTCGTATGCCCCTTTCTCTTCCAGGTCGGTCGGCCATCTTTAAAATGGTCTCGTTGCCGTAGTTGCTTTATCAGCTGCAGAATTATCCATTCCCTGTTAGGCCCTCTTGGTTCCCCCGGGTTAATTCGGTCCCGGGACAGTTCCTTTGGGCAGGGAAAACACCCAGGGTGGCGCTACGAACGTGTTTTCAGTCCACGTATTGTGGCGGGCTGGCCACTTCGGATGTCCAATCCTACTATGTGGCCTCGCAACTTCAGATATTGAACGAACGGTGGTATGGGGACCGCTCTGATCCAGCATACGCGGTGGAGCTTTACTGGATGGGATCCTATTCCTTACACATGGTCCTATACTCGGCTCCTATTCGCAGGACACTGCCGTCCGCCACGAGTGTAGTCTTCCAGTTGTGGAGGCAGGCCCAGCGCAGGATGGCGTGGTGGGGCAGGCTGACACGGGAGATTCCCCTTTGGTCTAATGGTAGGTTGCCACAATTGGCGGGTTTGGGGGATTTCCGCGACTGGGATAACATTGGGATCTCTACCCTAGGGGACGTTATGCGGGGCACGGTTCTAAAATCTTTTCAGGATCTCCAGAATGAATATCAGATGCCAAAAACACAATTTTTCAAATACTTGCAGTTCAGACATGCCATTCTCCCAGTGTTGAGGAGTTGGAGTCTCTTCCCGAGTTTAGTCCAGTTGAAGCAAAAGTATTTATGGGAGACCTGCAAGACCATAACATTTCTAAGATATATCAAACCCTGGTGACAAATAGTCCCACTATGCTGGATAAACTTAGAGTGAGGTGGGAGGATGACCTGGGTCCGCTGGATGAGGAGGACTGGACGGAAGCGCTTGCGTCCCCTCGAGGAGCGGCGATAGCCATGCGCCTTCGGTTGATCCAATTTAACTATCTCCACTGTGTGTATTATACTCACGTCCGGCTGTGGAGGGCGGGCTTGATAGAGACCCCGGTGTGCCTGCGGAGCGGCTCGGAGGATGGTACCCTGTTTCACACAATTTGGCAGTGCGCAGCACTCGAAAGGTTCTGGCGAGGAGTTTGGCCTGCCTTGCTGAGGTCTTGGGGTGAGAGCTCCATTACTCCCCCAAATTGGCGCTGTTACATATAATGGCGGGGTGGGGGGGAATATTTATAAGGGCCATTTGATGATACTGGGCTTTACGTTTGCTAAACGGGACATTGCACGCAAGTGGAAGGCTGGGACTCCACCTCTGCTCTCGGCGTGGAAAAATGGTTTGGATTTTAACATGGGTTTGGATGCTCCCATTTTTCAGGCACGTGGGTGTCAGTTGAAGCATTTTAAGATCTGGAAGAGGTGGGCAGTATATCGTGGTTTGGACCTGGAGCCCCCTGTTGTGAGGGATGTGGCACTTGAAGGATAAGCTGGGCAGGAGTTGTGGTTTTGGATCTGTAGGGTCCTGGGTATAATGCTCTTTATGTGCGGGCGACTGTGTGTTAATATTGGTGTGGCGCAAAGACAGCGCGGAGGGGTTTGTTTCTTTATTATTTCAGTTTCTGCATAAGGTATATGCTGAAAGTCAACGCAATATGTTTTGTGTAATATGTGGCAGGCTGTCTCTGGATTACAGGGCTCTGCATTGTTTGTGACAATTGACATAATAAAAATTGCTGTTAAAAAAAAGTATGACAAAAATCCAACAAGTCAAGATATGAATTTTCAAAGAATAAATGTAAAATAGCTCTTAGAAGCAATACGCGCTTAGATGGGTTATCTGGTCACATTAGACGGGGCAAAGTCAAAACTTCAGGCTGACCATTATGGAGTGCTGACCGGATATAGTAACCCACTTGGCCCGCTGAACCAAAGTATCTTGATCCGGGATGTTGCATCGTCGACAAAAATGCAAGGTGCAGCCTAAGCGATGCAATGATGTTGAGCCATGCAGTGGACAAGATGAGTCAATTTTTTCCATGCAACTGTGGCAATACATTTGTTCCGAGTGCAAGGCACTGGTTCTGAATGCAATATGTGTCTCCTGCTCCTGCAGTAGGTGATGTGCTGATTCTGAAGGTTATGCACTGGTTCTGGAGGAGATGCGCCAGGTCCACTCCAAGCAATGACGAGGATGCGCTGATTCTAACTCACGCAAAGGCGATGATGCACGGAAATTGATGAGGATGGGTTCTGGTAGAAGCAGCACTTTATATCCACTTCCAAGGGCACCACTTGCAGCGCAAGAGTTGCAGTAAGCAAAGTTCAGGTGTTGTAGCAGGATGAGTTGAAGTCTTTGATGTCCCTGAGACTTAAAACAGGAGGCAAGTCAGCAAGTCCTTGAAGTCACTCTGGGTACAAGTGAAGAAGGACTAGTCCTTCTCACCCAGGAGGAGAACAGCAGGCAGCAGGGCAACTCAGCAGGGCAAGAGCACAGCAAGTCAAGAGTCAAGCAATGCAGCTATCCAACAGAATGGCAATACTTCTAGCAGCACAGCAGTTCTTCTTTTTGGCAGAGTGGTCACAGGTACAGAAGTGTACTGATGCGGCGAGCGCCAAGTAATTGGTTTTATTTATCTAATATCACTTATCCCATCGTCTGTCGGCTTCCACCACGTCCCACCCCGCCCTGCATCCACCCCACCCCACAACTCTTACCTGTGTGAGCCGGCACTGAGTGAACGATTGGCAAACCTCTGAATATAATAAAGTCAATGAGAGAGCATTGCTTCAGGGCTTCAACTAAAGACTGAACCTGATGAAGTATTTATGGCAATTTAGCAGTAGCACTTCCTGTCACTTTCTACTAACTGTGAGGAGAAGGATTAGAGAAAGGCAACGTGTGTGACATGCACAGACAAACAGAATCATGTAGAAATGCTAACGGCCTCTAGAACTCCCTGGCTGTTGAAGTTCACTATATATGTTGTCTTTTGTTTTAGCTATTTTCACCCCTATTTTATTTCCTTTCAACCTCCAGCTAATGGTTTCCCGGCCTTTTATGACAAGTTTTATTTTGAATCAATCTTTTATTTAGTTATCTTTTATTTTTCCTGTACGTGAGGTTGCCTGTCTTTATTCATTTTAATTTCCTTCTGACCTCCAACAGGTGCTGTGGGCAGGACCAGAAATCTGTGCCTGCTCACCCCTCCCAAAGCACCATCTTTCCTGCACCCACAGAACGGGCGCGCCACTTATGTATCGAAGGCACGCGAAAGGCAAACCCATCTGGGCCTGTCTGTGCTTCCGCTGGGCCCAGTGCCAGAATACCAGCAGCGGTTCCTCTGTGATGGCTCAGAAGCATTGGCTGCCCTCCTGGCGCATGTTAAATCATTAGTATTTGTGCCACTGCTGCTGACTGGGTTGGGTGCACACAGGCCTTTAATAATGAGTGTGCACAGTGTTGTGCTATGCGGGCAGGGGTAGGGCTTAATTATTGGCAGCACGGCAGAAACAGGTTCCTGGGGTTAACACTCAGTGAGCAAGTCGGCTAGACAGGGTCTTCCTATGGCCAACCCGACATGCGCACTTGAGGCCTTTTCTATCTCCGCACTGTTAGTGAGCTGGGGATTTCAGCCGCAATCTCACTGTCTCCTAAGGAGCGCTGGTTTTGTCTGCTCCTGCCAACCATGGCACTGCTTTTATGCTGTTTTTAAGCAGTGATAGAGCGCCATCTTATTCTGAATTTGTAGGGGTGCATTATAATCATTGGTAGTCAGCACCCATATATTTAGTGGTATTTTATTAACGTGTGGCTTAGAAATGTAGTACAAAAAGCAGCATATATTAGTGTGAATAGAAATGTAACCAAGTCATTTATGAAGTCTAATATAACATTTAGTTGAAAATGTATGTTAGATGATGCAGAACGAATTAGTTTACGTATAATGTGATGTGTTAGGATTTAAACGTGCACCATATTAAAGTCTGCACGAGTAGGTTTGCTTATTCATGTATGCAATTTAATGAATATCAATGCTTATAGTAAGATTCTAGAAAAGAGTGTTTAAAATGTGTGAAGGCCTGATCGCATACACGTTTAAGAGAAAGGCCTATTTGTTTCTTATGTTAGCTGCATATTGTAGGCCGAAAAATTTTCCCTTGGAAAGGTTCTGGGTTTCAGAGATGTTAGAAAATCTCAGTGAAGTGGAAAGTTTCTCGTTACCATGTTTCTGTTGCAGGTGCAAGGACACCTAGCTTGTTAGGGAGACTAACCCTTTTGTTTTAGGAGTTAGGATGCCAACACGGGAGTATAATGGAATGCAGGGATGATATTTTCGGCGGAGAAGGTGCCTGGGGCCCAAGGTCAAGTTAACCGTCTTTGGATGATGTACAAGTTTCAGTGGAAAAGTACCGGAGGAAGACCTGAATGGAGAGGTGTTACGGAGGGCGTGTTCTACGATTTTGGGATTTTGAATTAGGGACAGTGCCCCGTGGGTTGAGCAGTTGAGGATTAGATGGGAAGCTAGAAAGAGCATCTTAGAACGAGCTCTGTACTGAGCTAAGTGAGTGTACTTCTAAGGAAGTCTTCACTACTGACACCTTTTTACTCTCTTGCCTGGGGAAAATGCTAAGTAGGGATGTCACCTTAGAGATAGAGTAGAGATAGACTAACAGATTTTTCCTTGTAGGTTGATGACTTCTGATATAGAGATTGGAGCAGTTATTGGTTGCCTAATGCTTCTGGAGCTAACTGTTCTTCTTATTCTGAGTTGGATGAGACTCCTGCGTAGGATCTTTTTTGTATTAGTGCCCATTTATTTCCTTAACCTTGTGATGAGGTGCTTGTATGTGCAATTATTTTTGGCTTTGTAATTAACCCCTAAAAGTTGAATCTCAGAGTCAGCAATCTTTTGGAGTCCAAATTTGATTTGTTTGATTATGTGCTAAAATTGGATTTCTCCCCTTTACACTATTCAGCAGATAGAAAGATCCTGGTGACCTGAGAGGATTCTTGGTGATGGTAAGAAAGATAAGAATCTGGCTTTACCAGTTGGTAGCAGAGTAGGATGGTTATCTCTGATAGTAAGGGGAGATCTAGATCAAGAGGAGAGGAGGGGGAGAGGAGTTGGCCTAACGGCTAGGGCGCTTGACCTCGGACCTGGGGAACTGGGTTTGAGTCTTGGTAATGACGCTGAACATCCTGTGATTCTGGGCAAATCACTTAATCTCCCCGTGCCTAACAAAAAATGAATGTCCTCATGTAACGTAACTGGTGCTATGTAAAGTGCTCTGATACCTGATTGGATTTGGGTCAAGTTTGCGCTATATAAAACTCTGTAAAAAAAAAAAGATACAAGATCACAAGGCCCATAGAATCCGAGCGATGGTGACCTATTGGATTGTAAGCGGCAGACGACGGCAGCTGATGGAAACCGACGGTGAGTAGCAGTGCAGCAAAAGCAGCAGTTCGTAGTAGAGTGAGTATGAACAGGGCGAAGTCTTTTGTAGATTGCGGTGTTGATTTGATTGTGTGATGTCTTGCGGAGTTGGAATGACACTTGAGTGATTATGAGATCAGGCTGTGAGCGCGCGCAGCCCAGGGATTCTTCGGCTCGACGAGTAGTCTGAGAAGTTGTGGTGTAGAAGACACCCAGGGTAGAATTGGTTGACCATTGAGAGGGGAGTCGTGAGACGTCATCGATAACCCAGACCGATATAGGGGGAGCGAATGTGTGAGTAATCGACGCTGGTCGTGGGTTGTTGTATGTGGAACATCGAGCGGTTGAAACCTATCAGTTAAGGTGATTGTCCGGTCGTTTCGTGGACAGACAGTTGCCAGATTTGAGGTCAACAATTTCGAGAGACTGTCACGGACGATCAGAGAAGTGATTGTCCGGTCGTTTCATGGACAGATAATCACTTCACAGTGTGAAAGGGACGAATGCAAGAGTGAGAAGTGAATTGTGAAGGAGGGGAACTGCTGCGAGTGGAGGAAGAGTGACGTCAGAAGATGACGCTCTGCGATAGGTTGGTTGGTGTGAGTCGCTCTGGTATTGATGAATTGACACAGGAAGTGAACGAAAATATTGCGCGCAAACAAAAATTAGTTCATTATGAAATGTTTTAAAGTTTTACGAGAATTGTGTAGAGGTGACAGACATGTGGTTACTCGGGGAGGAGAAGAAGCCCCTCCCGAGGATACTTCAGCACATTATATGGCAAAGAATGTGGGATTGCATACTATAATTTGGCTTGAGAATTGACATAAAATGACTCAAGGAGAGGGAGAACTTATTTTCCCACGGTATGGTACTTTTAGGTTGGATGTGTTGTACCAATTGAAATCTGTGATGTCCTCTTTGCGACATCTGCCTAGACCAACACAGTTTGAGGCACTACATGCATGAATCAGAGCAGCGTATGACAAGAAAAGGGACAGAAGTCAAGAAAGAGTGAAGAAGTCAATTAGGGCATTCCAAGATGTGAGGTGGGATGCATTAGAGAAAAGGTAGAGAGTGGAAACGATTGAGGGGGATAGATTGTACCCGCTATTACAAAAAACAGAAGGGGTGCAGACAAAGAGTATAGAAGAGGATGATAGTGATAAGGATGACAGCTTGGTAGAGAGGTTGTTGTCAGAGAGACCACTTCCGTTTAATCCAGATTCTTATGAGGGAAAGTCGACCCCAGCAGAAGGGACTAGTGGACTACAGACTCAGTCAAATGTGAGAGTAGTAGGGAAAATCTCGACATGAACAGAGGACATGAGAATGCAGTCTCCAGCAGGTACAGAAGCAGCGGGAGGTGTGAGGTTAGCGGATGCTCTAACAGTACTGGTCACCATTGGACCCATAGTATCGGTCTATGACCCAGACCAAGCGAAAACTGGCAGTCTAGCACAGTCAACTGCAGGAGAAAGCATCATTACCGAAGGGAATGGCACAGTGAGTGAAATGGAACAGGCTCCAAGACCTATAGAATGGAGTACGCCATTGCCAGCCTTCGCAGACTCCTCTAGAGGACAGGTGGATGTGAGACCGGCGAGACCAAAGTCTTTGGCCGAGTCGAGATCAGATCTGAGAATGTGCGTACCAGCTGCGAGGAACCAGAATGGTAGAATAACAGGGAATGGTGAACTAGATGAGTCAGGAAACAGACCAGTTTCTGGTAACATGACAGAAGAGAGTAGGTCTCGAGATGGGAGCTGCGAGAATGAAGAGCGCAATGGAGTAGCTTGTGGGGAACCATTGAGGGGTGCCGTAAGTGCAAGGATGTTAGATGTAGTGAGGTTGAAAGCAGAAGTTGATTAAATAATTAATGGAAATTTGCCGTTGGACAGGATAGAAATTTATGAACAAGATGAGTTGCTTTTTGTAGCAAAGGAAGTGACTCGCAAGGCAAGGACTGCGCCTGAGAAACTGACCAATTTGGCCAAGAAGTACAAGGTAGATCTGTCTAAAACGAAGTCATTGCAAGGGAGCTATAGGTTGCAGTATAGTGATCAAGAACTGGAAGAAAAGAGGGTCATAGGACTGAGGACACACATCAGAGACTTGATTGTAGGGATGCACGCATGGATCATGCTTGACAAATGGGAGGAAAGGTGGTCTAAGAAGAAGAGCTCCAAAAGGACTATAGGAGAGACGCCGCCTCCAGGTGGAGGGGTGCTAGGCATAGAGAATTACCCTTTACGAGAGGTACAAAATGGAGGGTATGTGCATGTTCCTTGGAGTAGGGGTGATTTGGCTGCATTTGCGAATCATTTTCCTCGGCTGAAGGAAAAGCCTTTAGAATGGTACAAGCAGGTTGACCGCTTTGTCAAAATCTCGAAAGTGTTGTGGATTGATTTGAATAAATTGTTTGACATCGTAGTTCCAGGGGATTTGTGGTCCGCATGTAAAGTTGCTGTTGAATGGCCGACTTCTGAGCCAGAAAGGGATCCTGTCACGAACGGTCCATCACCCATAGTTACGAAAAAGTTTGAGCAAGTGATTACATGGCTAAAGTTGAAGATCTCGCCTCAGGATATTGATTGGGTTAAGATAGACCGAACAGTTCAAGAACCAAAAGAGAAGGTGCATGAGTATTACAAACGTATTTTGCAAGCTTTCAAACAGTACATTGGGTTAGACACCTTAGATTCTAAGGACATGGGACAGTTCATTTCAAAGTTTGTTTTGGGGTTGATGCCAGAGCTTAGTCTTATGATACAGCAACATTTGATTTGTTGGCAGAACAAGCTGGTGGATAAAATCTTGCGGTATGCCAGATACTGCAGTGATGAGATAGATTCGAAACACAGGAAGGTGAAGGACAAACTATGCTTGTTCAAATGCAAACGGCTCAAGCTCAGCCTAGTGGAGGGACATTAGGAAGGCGACAGGGAAATAGCCAAGGAGGAAATCAGAACGTGCAAGGTCAGGGAAGGGTGAAATCCGTGGATCCCAAGACAGGAATCTTTGTCACCAGATTGGACACTGGAAACGCGAATGTCCCTTGATCCCAGCAAACGGTGCAGCAGGAGGTAGAGATAGGTTAGGCACCTGTACCTGAAGCGGTCACTATGGTGACAAGGCCAAGGTCGATGAAAGTGGGGACATTCAGTCTGCAGGTACAAGTTCCCCAGCCACCGAGGGTTCAGCAGGGAACTCAGACTTACCAACAGATGCCTCTTTTTGAAGGGTATGATGAGTACAGCCCAGACCCGTTGGCATGACGGTGCCTGAGGGGGGAGGAAGACTGCACACTTGGAGCCAGAGGGGGCCGTTTGTGGAAGCAGATGTTGACGGTCACCCTACCACCTTTTTGGTTGACATTGGTGCTACCCGTTCTACTGTAAGATCAGCAGTAGTTCCAAATCTACCCCTCTCGGGACAATCGATCCAAGTAGTTGGAGTAGCGAACAAGAAAATGACTAGCTCTTTGAAGAAGCCGATTCCTGTGAGAATAGGAACTTTCTGAGACCAACATCAGTTTGTGGTGTGTGACTCGAGTCCAGTTTGCTTGTTAGGAAGAGATCTACAGTGCAAGTTAAACTGTACCATCTATTGCACACCTAAGGGAGTTGAAGTACAGACGAAAGACGACGATGTGACCTTTAAGGTTACCAATCAGCATTTGTGTATAGAAATGTACCCAGCGCTGACAGTGGAAGACCTTCCACTTGACCTGAGAGATTCTGTGTCACACGAAGTGTGGGACTTTACCGGAGAGGAGATTGGGTTGATCAAAGGGGTAGAACCAGTGAAGATTCAGGTCAAACAGAATGTAGAGTTCCCTAGGACGCCTCAGTACAATTTGTCACCAAAGACTATTGGAGGGATCAAACCTGTAACCGAGTCTATGATCAAGCAGGGAATTCTGAAGGAGATCATGGGCAGCCCATGTAATTCACCTATCATGGGACTACAGAAACCGAGTGGGAAATTCAGGATCGTGCAAGACCTGCGAAAGGTCAACACGATAGTTGTTCAATGTTGCCCAGTGGTACCGGATCCTTCTGTGATACTGTTTCAGATTCCATGTGAAGCCGAGTGGTTTACAGTGATTGACTCATGCCAAGCATTCTTCTCGATACCACTCCATGAGGAAAGCCAATTTCTTTTCGCTTTCCGACTGGAACATCGTGTGTTAACTTGATGTCGTATCCCTCAGGCGTATACAGAGAGTCCATCAATCTTTAATCAGATCTTGAAGAAGAATCTTGAGAGTCTCGTGTTGCCGCAGAACTCAGTTCTCGTGCAATACATCGACGACTTGCTCATTGCCTCAGAGACGGAATACGCTTGCAGGATTGATACTATTGCTCTACTGAATCATTTGGCAGAGAACGGACACAAGGTGCCTCCGAACAAATTGCAGTACTGTTTGAGCGAAGTACAGTATTTGGGTCACAGCATTGGGAAGGGCAAGAGGAAGGTGTCACCAGATCAGATCGAATTAAGGCAATAATGAACATGCCTGTGCCTACCACACAGAGGGAGGTCAGAATGTTCTTGGGGATGGTTGGCTACTGTCGTCAATGGATTCCCAACTTCTCTATCGAGGCAAATCCCTTACAGTGGCTGACGCACAAGGATGTGAGTGATCCGGTACCATGGGACAACGACTGTTTGATATAGTTCTTAAAGTTGAGAGAGGCCATGTGTCATGCCCCGGCTTTGGGAATGCCTGATTACAATAAGGCTTTCTCGTTGTTCTGTTGTGAGAGAGAAGGTTGGGCATTGTCAGACTTCTTTCGATCCAGTAGCTTCTGCGTTGCCCGGATGTCTCAAATCCGTTGCTGCAACAGGTGTCAGCATTGAAAGGTGTGAGAGCATTGTGGTGGGGCACCCTCTGACGGTCGATGTACCACATTCTGTTGAATTGCTAATGACAAGGACCACAACACCTAACAAACAACAGATTAACACGCTATGAGCAAGTTATACTTGCTGCAGAGAATGTGACTTTGAAAAGGTGTTCTGTCTTGAATCCTGCTACATTGATGCCTATTCCAAATGCAGATGATGAAGATTGTGAGGACCATGATTGTCTCAATGTGACTGAACTATGCACCAAACCAAGACCTGACATTGTCGATGAACCACTTACTGACCCTGATTACATTTTCTTTGTGGATGGTTCATGCTTAAGAGACAGTGCTGGTCGATTGAGAGCAGCGTTTGCTGTATGTACCATCACAGGAGTTGTTGAAGCTGCTTGTCTAGAGGGAGTACACTCCGCACAGGTAGCTGAAATTATTGCTTTGACTCGTGCCTGTTTGGATAACGATCTACACTGACAGTCAGTATGGGTTTGGTGTGGTTCATGATTTTGGACAGTTATGGTCACAGAGGAGATTCATGACATTATCGGGTTCGCCAATCAGGAATGGAGAATATGTGAGACAACTGTTAGATGCATTACAATGTCCCAAGGAAATTGCTGTTGTCAAGTGTGCAGCTCATGGGAGGCGGACTGATTTTGTCTCTTCGGGCAAAAACTATGCAGATGAAGTTGCTCGCTTCTGTGCAGAACAAGGATGTATATTTACAGGGGATTACACAGGAGAGAGCCAAGAAAGAACCGAGCTCAGCATGATGTTAGCCATGGCAGACACTTGGGAGGAACTAAAACGATTGCAGGATGAGGTTACAGAGCAGGAATGGGATGGCTGGATAAGGTCAGAATGTGAGAAAGGAGATGTGGGCGTTTGGGTCTCAAGTGATGGTCGAACTGTGTTACCAGAACACTTATTGAACCCAATGGCAAGGCTGATACATGGTGCAGTATATCTTGGCAGAGATGCAATGGTGCGAGTGTTTAGACAGACATGGTACAATCCGAAGTTTCGTGCAGTTGCTGAAGCAGCGTGCCAGAGATGTGTTACTTGTCAACAGATGAATGCTGGGAAAAAGACTGTGGTTACCTTGAGTCACATTGGGAGGTCAGGAGGACCTTTCAATAGGATGCAGTTGGATTTCATCGAGATGTCAAAGTGTAATGGGTTGAGGTACATTCTAGTTGTGGTGTGTGGTTTCTCACGATGGGTGGAGGCTTATCCAACACGCAGATGTGAGACTCTAACTGTAGCTAAGCTGTTGTTGAGGGAACTTATCCCGAAGTTCGGTTTTCCGACCTCTTTGGAATCAGATAGGGGACGCACTTCCACAGTGAAATCATGAAGTTGCTTTGTGCTGCATTGAATGTGGAGCAGCAGTTACATTGCAGCTATCGACCAGAGGCTTCTGGGATTGTGGAGCAGGTTAATGGAACTTTGAAAGCACGGATGGCAAAAGTGTGCACATCAACGTCCCTGAAGTGGCCTGATGCATTGCCTCTAGTTCTCATGAGTCTTCGCAGTGTTCCAGACAGGAGAACTGGGTTGTCCCCGCATGGGATTCTGATGGGGAGGGCGATGTGATTGCCAGCAGTACCAGCTACCGCTTTAATTAGCATCACTGATGACTTGATTCTAGATTACTGCAAAGGAATAGCTGATGTGGTCCATTCTGTGTCTCAGCAGGTGCAAGCAGCAACTGTTCCAGCCTCGAGTGACCTGTGCCACGACCTGTGTCCAGGGCACTGGGTGCTTGTTCATAAGCACGTGAGGAAGAGTTGTCTGGATGTTCGGTGGCGAGGCCCGTACCAGGCGATACTGGTCACGAACACAGCAGTGAAATGTGTAGGGTTGCCAAACTAGATGCATGCCTCCCATACCCGCAGAGTTCCAGCACCCTTGGAAGAAACAGCCCCTCTTGTGAATGAAAATCCAGCTGATGTGGCAGGGCCACCTGAGAGGGAAAGTCAGGCTGCGAGGTTTGCCGACACAGCTGGTTGTGCACTAGAGCAGGCTGAAGGGGGTTGCGTCAATCAGAACCCCGACTTTGACTCAGACGGAGAAAGTGTTGCTGTGGGTGGAGTAGAGTCAAATTCAGCCGAAGAAGGAAGTAGAGCAGAAGAGGTTTGGCCTGCGAGTCAGAGGATACTGAACCTGAGATTGGCACCTGAGAGAGACCTTGCTCCAGTTTCTGAAACAGAACCAAGCGACGGAGAACAGGCTCAAGGAGGCTTGAGAAGGTCCAGGAGATCAAGAGTGCCGTGTTAGAGATACACCACATCGGAGTGGACGTACGTTGTGACTGATGCCAGGAGTGGTGAGTTCGGGGAGGTTGAGGTTCGTGACTGTGGTCAGTAAGATTCCGAATGTGAAAATCGATGTGGGATTGGTGGTCCCAGGACTTGAAATCAAAGGAGTGCTGACTTTAACAGTTCTGAATCCCCCACTTCTGAGTAAAGTCCGTGAACTGATATTGCAAAGATTGACCTTTCCAACGTTTGGGTTTGAGGCACCGACTCATGAAGTGATAATTCTTCGTCTTGAACTCTTGCAACATGTTTTAGAGATTCTTGGAGCTGATCTGATTTTGGACTAAAAGTGAATTTGTTGTAAATAAAAGTCTATAAAGAAGATAACCTAGGCTCGAGTGGAAGAAGAATACATTTAGGGACTTTCCGCAGAAGAGACGAGAGAGGGCTAGGGAAGTCTTTTTGTGGACTGTGTAAATAAGGAGCTGAAATTGCAAAGGGGATTTCCAGCTTCTCGGAGTGTTGTTCGAACTGGTTAGCAAGCGACATTTGGAGGAGAAAAGAGACTCTTAATTGGTTGCTGCTGAAACCAAAAACTTTTGAGAACTTTGTGAGATCATTGATGCTGGAGATACCCATCGTAGATCTAAATTAGAAGTAGGTACACTTGTAGGTGGAGTGATAGTTTCTATAATCATAGTAGTTGTGATTTCATATATTGTCCCACATGAGCAGGCAGCGGAGGTACAGGCAACACCTACACCTACCACTCCTAGCCAAAAGGAGGTCACCATAGGAGCTGAAAGAGCTTTACTAATCGAAGAGAGTCGTAGGTTTCACATAGATTTGTCTAAAGGTGATTTTAAGCTTAATGCGTACGCCAGGCTTCTACATGAGTATGTGGATGTGATGGATGCGAAGGACTGCTATGTGTGTATGCAGTTACCAGCTTCAGTGGATGAGGGTATTATATATCACCACCTTCCACTGATGTATGGGATTTCATGTAGTCTGTTGCTTAGTACATTTTATGAAAGAGGTCAGTTCGAGTATGTGACAAATCAGAAGATAGGCTTAGGAAGTATTTCATACCATCTTTGGAATTAGATACAGCATATGCTCACCGACATAACGAAAACTAACACAGACACGAGACACAGGAGGTAGTCCAGTAGATTGGACCGAAGAAGAAAGATCTCACAGAGCAAGAGGGAGTTATGGTCCTATAGCATTATACAAGGAGCAGAGGGGAAAGTTGTGTGTGAGACGTTATCAGACCTATTATGAAAAGGTACCAGTGTACGTGTGATCATGTTTTCAAAATGGAAGATTCTGCTAAGAACGTTTTGCAGGGCTTTGTACAAGTGATTCCAACTGTTTATTATGTGTGTGGAAGAATGCCTATGTCAGGTTGCCTGTGAATTGGTATGGTACGTGTTATTTGGGGATTATTTTTCAGAAGATTTACCATACAGAGGATTTGGAGCTTCTAGAGGGTGGACAGCATTCGAGAGTGAAAAAAGCAGAGAGTCCAGGAGCGGTTATTGGAGATGTTTTTGGAGCGATAATACCCAGTTTGGGAGTAGTTCTGAATCATGTGAAGAGCAGATGATTGGCTACTGTGGTTGATGAGTTGTCAATGAATACAGCAAAGTCATTGTTACTGGTGGATGAAGAGATGTTGTCGATAAGGACAATGGTTTTACAGAACCTCCTTGCTTTAGATGTTTTATTGGCAAAAGAGGGCGGAGTCTGTAAATTATTGAAGGTTCAGGAACGTTGCTCGTATATTCCAGATAACAGCAAGGATCTGGAGAAATATATAAGTAACATTACTACGACCCATCATGAGATAGAGGATTTGACTGAAGAGGGTGTTTGGGAAAAGGTTGGTAGAGGATTTAGCCAGGTAGGAAGTTGGTTCGCCAATCTGGGGAAAGGGTTCCTTGCCTTTGTGTTGAGACCCCCTCATCATTGCTGTGGTTTGTGTGGTTTGATGTTTCCTTTATACCACTTATAGGGATTTATCAGAGCCTATAAGTGGTATAAAGGAAACAGAGTTGACAGAGCTCTTAGAGCAAGTGAAATGAGAATGGCCAGACTGCTGGACAGTCAATATCAGAATTTTAAGAATATGGAGAGACTCCGACGGGGGAGAATGCCAACAATTTCTGTTTAGGTCGGTTCTTTCTAAAAGGGAATTCTGAAATGGCGTGCTGACACTAGTCATCAAAGGGGGGAACTGATAAAGCGCCATGTTATTCTGAATTTGTTGGGGTGCATTATAATCATTGGTAGTCCGCACCAATATATTTAGTGGGATTTTATTAACATGTGGCTTAGAAATGTAGTACTAAAAGCAGCATATATTAGTGCGAATAGAAATGTATAATGCAAATAGAAATGTAACCAAGTCATTTATGAAGTCTAATGTAACGTTTAGTCAAAAATGTATGTTAGATGATGCATAACAAATTAGTTTACGAATAATGTGATGTGTTAGGATTTAAACGTGCACCATATTAAAGTCTGCACGAGTAGATTTGCTTATTCATGTATGCAATTTAATGAATATCAATGCTTATAGTAAGATTCTAGAAAAGAGTGTTTAAAATGTGTCAAGGCCTGATCGCATACACGTTTAAGAGAAAGGCCTATTTGTTTCTTCTGTTAGCTGAATATTGTAGGCCGAAAATTGTTTCCCATGGAAAGGCTCTGGGTTTCAGAGATGTTAGAAAATCTCAGTGAATTGGAAAGTTTCTCGTTCCCATGTTTCTGTTGCAGGTGCAAGGACACCTAGCTTGTTAGGGAGACTAACCGTTTTGTTTTAGGAGTTAGGATGGCATGAGAAGCCAACACAGGAGCATACTGGAATGCAGGGATGATACTTTCGGTGGAGAAGGTGCCTGGGACCCAAGGTCAAGTTAACCGTCTTTGGATGAAGTGCAAGTTTCAGTGGAAAAGTACCGAAGGAAGACCTGGCTGGAGAGGTATGACAGAGGGCGTGTTCTACGATTTTGAGATTTTGAATTAGGGACAGTGCCCCGTGGGTTGAGCAGTTGAGGATTAGATGGGAAGCTAAAAGGAGCATCTTAGAACGAGCTCTGTACTGAGCCAAGTGAGTGTACTTCTAAGGAAGTCTTCACTACTGACACCTTTTTAATCTCTTGCCTGGGGAAAATACTAAGTAGGGAGGTCACCTTAGAGATAGAGTAGGGATAGACTAACTGATTTTTCCTTGTAGGTTGATGACTTCTAATATAGAGAATGGAGCAGTTATTGGTTGCCTAATGCTTCTGGAGCTAACTATTCTTCTTATTCTGAGTCGGATGAGACTCCTGCATAGGATCTTTTTTGTATTAGTGCCCATTTATTTCCTTAACCTCGTGATGAGGTGCTTGTATGTGCAATTATTTTTGGCTTTGTAATAAACCCCTAAAAGTTTGAACTCGGAGTCAGCAATCTTTTGGAGTCCAAATTTGATTTGTTTGATTATGTGCTAAAATTAGATTTCTCCCCTTTACACTATTCAGCAGATAGAAAGATCCTGGCGACCTGAGAGGATTCTTGGTGATGGTAAGAAAGATAAGAATCCGGCTTTACCAGCAGCATGGAAGTAGCGTCCAGATTGCTCAAGACATAGGAGGAGGGCAGATCATGCAGGAGTGGGCATGCTCAGTGCACAGCAGCACAAGTGGGGAGGCCGAGGCTGAAAATTGGGAGACATGGGAAGGACGGGAGAAGCGGGCTTCACCAGCAATCAGGCCGGTAAGAGGTGCAGCGCACCTAGGAGGGAGCAGATTACCACATGGAGGGGTTATTTGCTACAGGTCTCTCCTTTCAGGAATAGGCACGCTTCATGTTTGGTGTTTTCCTAGCAGGAGCAAGCTGGCCATTCTCTGCATGTTGAAGTGAATATCAATCTTTCAGCCGGAGTGTAATCTCTAAAACAAGCATGGGTGACATTTGGTGAGAGGAAGTGTCACACGCACTTTACTCCTTTGAGGTGAGTTTGATTGAGAGTGTCCCCACAGTCCCGCTGTCATGTTTGCCTCAGACTTGGAGACCATTTGCCTAAAGCAACTGGTGGATTAGTGGGAGGATGAGCTGGTTTCTATTTGTCAGACCGGAGGATGCAGTCTCCATGGGACAAGAACGCGGGTCCAGCCTCAGGCATCACTTCACTCTCAGGCCGCAGCCACTGAACTTCGGGCTGCCTTTGCTTGATGTTCAGCCAATAAGCACAGCTCTAACTTCTGCCAAACTTTGACAAGTCCCACGCTGTACACTTTACTTGTCCAAGAGCCAGAGGCGAGGCTCCGGTTAGAGCAGGGATGGTTTCCAGTCAGACCTCCCTGGGTGCTGCTCTGCCCTTTCTGCTGCTGCTCCTTTCTCTGGTCGCCTCTCTGTCCCACACATACACGACGTTTATGCCCCACCACTTTCAAATGTTGCCTGCCACCACTGAGTAATCCCTGACCCTACACTGAGGGACTCTAGCCCCAACTGAACATGCTTGCCATCCATGCTACACTTCCTCAACAAAACAGGTAACCTTTCTAACCCTATACACAATAAACACAAGCCAGTCACCTGTAGCTCTCGCATTTTTTATTTGATTAAAAATAGTACTCCTCCTCATCAAAGTCTTGACCTTTGGGACTTTAATAAAGAGCACAGCCCTGATGCACTCTTTTGGACTGAAACTTGGCCCAACCAGTCCTCTGGCCCAGGCATTGTGATTGCAATTCCCAATGACTTTTGAATCACATATAGCAAACATCCTAAGAAGCCTGGTAGGAGGCTTGCTATAGTTTACAGAGACCACTATGAATGTATCATTCCCCCTTTCTTGCTTTACCTGGGGCAGAGTGTCTGATGTTTTCCTTACATTTCAACAGTACTTCTGCCATCTCAGGCACGCTAATATACCTGTCCCTTGGTCCCAGAACCAACTTTACTTCGGAGTAACTGATTCTCTAACACCTTGCATATTGAACTATTACAATTTCTCAATCTTGAGCAAGTTTAACTTTCATCTGGAGGACCGCAAAGATTATTTTACCCTATTCGAAGCCTTAGCAGCGCTTGGACTATATCTCAAAGTTGAGTTCCCTAATCACCAAGCTGGCCATACACATGACACTATTTTCACAACTAACAATACCAGAGTTAACCTTCCTGTTCCCCTGCTATGGTCAGATCACTTTGCAGTGCTGTTTTTGTGTGTTCCATAGTACCAGCAGAAAGCTTCTCCTACACTCTCCCTTTCACAAAATCCTGGTCTACAAACCAATCTGCACACACAAAAAATGTGCTAACAGCCCCTCCCCACCACCTCCAAGGGCCCACCCCTCTGGTGCTACAAAACTCTTGCATGCATCGTTTAGCACATATTTGGAAGATATGGCCACTTTTAAAGCTTGGTCACGCAGAAAACATCCAGCCACCTCCTGGTATAATGACTGGCTTTGCACCTTCAAAGGGCAATGTGAAGAGCTTGAACATAAGTGGAGATTTACCTATGAAGCAGGTGCCAGATCCACATACAAAGCTGCCATCTGATCCAGCAGAAAAAGGGGAAAAAAACAAGTTTACAGATCCTCCCTGCATCACATATCCATTACCACACTTTTTCATTCACACAAGCATTCATTGGTGGGGCCCATAACACCAACATTCACACTAACGCATTTGTATCTGCACACAGGAGGATGAGGAATCCTCTGGACATGTGGGGGGGGGGGTACCTTATAACCTATAGGGAAGAAAAAGTTATTTTACAGAATATACATTAACATTCACCACCCATAGATTCCTAATCCCAAACATCAAGGCTCTCCATCCACTTGGTCTACGAACCAATTAGTTGGATTGGTTGATGGTGATTTAGAACCAGCTAAAACACATTTTAAGATTCAGAATCCTTTATTCTCTTCAACGAAAAACCACAAACTCGTAATTTTTGTTAATCCAATATTTGTTTATCTAAATTTTGTTTGCAATTAATATTAGCATTTGTTTCATCAAAAGTTTTAGAATTTCTAGATCAATTAATTCAAATCACAGGTCATAATATTTACCTATTATTGCTATCTGGATTTTCTCTAATTCAGTTGGCTCTGCATAACCGAATTAGCCGTTAGATTGTCCAAATCAAGCAGGCCAAAGCTTAAAGTCCGAAAGTTCTTTGCTCAGCACGTTACAGCCCCAAAGATCTCCAAAGGACCAGTAATCGTGCGAGCATCTGTCATCGCCTGTGGGGTCAAAGAGGGTGTGCAGTCATAGTAACCGCTGAATACTAGCATGCCATCGGGAAAATGAGAAATGGAGAATGCCCCTCCCTATTCTACTACTCTTTTTATAATACATTTCGGGATAACATGAAACATTTTTAGGCGGTGAAAGTCTGTGATTGGTTGATCGAAAACATCCGATTTTATTCAGTTAGGTTTCCCATGGATTTTGCTGGTTCACTTCCGTAGCGTTTATTTGTCCTTATGTTACAATGTTTTAGGTTAGCTTGTATGATCCAATTATTCATTTAAACCAGTTTTTACTGACTGTAGTTTGGCAGTCCACCAAGATCCTATCCTTGACCGAGGACATTGCTGCTTAGGTCGTTAGGAAGTTCACGGAGCCATCCGAGTCTGCGCAGTAGGTATCGCGCTCACAAGACGGTGGCCACTTCTGAACTCGATTTTCGACTCCATTTTAGGGTAGGCCCAAATGTCAACTCAAGTGAAACAAACATAAAAGAATAATTAATACAAAGAAATGATGATTCTAATGTTATACCTTCACTAATCCCTTTATGTATTAGTATTTTCCTAGCATATAGCGACATTTGAAGCGATAATGTTTACCTTTAGGATCCAATCAGGAATGCAAACATCACATAAGCTACATAAATCATGCGATATCTAATTACCACATATACTACTATTAATATGCGTACGTATTTTAGTTATTTTAGTTATTCTGCCATGCAAATAGCAATTTCCCACGTGTAATTGGTGTATGCAAAGGGATGAATTAATATCACACCGCAAACCATTAGTAATATTATAATCAGTAGGTTATATACTTTGTCTTTTCATGCAAAATAGAGGAGGTACACAAAAAGTTTGTTCTACCTGCTCCATCACATCGTTTAGCACATATTTAGAAGATATGGCCACTTTTAAAGCTTGGTCACGCAGAAAACATCCAGCCACCTCCTGGTATAATGACTGGCTTAGCACCTTCAAAGGGCAATGTGAAGAGCTTGAACATAAGTGGGGATTTACCTATGAAGCAGGTGCCAGATCCACATACAAAGCTGCCATCAAATCTTTTCAACATGATGGTCGGGCTGGTTGTTTAACTGCTGAGATTGATGCTGCCTCAAATTGTCCTAGGGAGAATTTTCTCCATAGTTAGCGCATACCTACAGTGCAAAGTCATCAATCCTACAACCTCTCCTTCTCCTGAAATCAGTAACATGCAATTTAACATAATGATTCCAAGTTTTCTTCTACCACAAGCTCATCTCTGTCAGAACTTTTATATTTTAAATCTAAATTACTTTCTCCATCTAGTCTGAGTTAATAGTAACCTTGTTGCCCTACAATAGAAGCTTACGGAGCCTAGTAGCACTGTAGCCCAACCTTCATCTTATCAACCAGGACAGCATCATCTGCTTTATGTAAACAAGCTATTGGAAGCAGTCCTAATTCATGGGGAAATGATCTCACCGCTTCCAGATGTTTTTGTCACAATCACAGAGAGAACTGCTCTCTTGCCTACTATCAAAATTCAACTCTCCTTTTGATACTTGCTGAACTCACCAGATCTTCAAACAGTTTGCTCCTGCAATTAGCCCATATATAACTAATATCAGCAATCTTTCTTTTGAGACCCACACAGTCTCCACCTCCTGGAAGAAGGCTATGGTTATCCTGCTCCCAAGAAACCTTCCCCAGACCTCAATATTTCAACCAAATGTGGTCTTGCATCCTTATTCTCTTTCCCTGCTAAAATCATTGTAATTTGTCAACTTCCAGCTATCAGACTTTTGGAATGCAACACACTTCTTAATCTATTCAAGTTTGCATGTTGTTCCTCTCATAGCATCAAAACAGCCCTGCAGTGACTGACAATATCAGAGCCCTCTTGGACACAGAAAGCATGGTTGCCTTAATCCTTTTGGATCTCTCTACAGCCTTTGGCATGATTTGTCACTCTAGTCTTGTCAAACGAGTTGGAACATGCCATTTTTCAGCGTGCCCTTAAATGGTTCATATTCTTCCTTTCAATCCCTGCCAATCCATATCTCTGACTGTTCTTCTCTGAATTTGCTCTTCTCTTTCAAGGGGTGCCACCCCAATTGCTCTTCCTTGAGCTCTACTCTCTTTAGTATTTCCATGGACCCCATTGCCGCCCTTGTACCCCTTCTTGATATCAACATTTATTGCTGTGCAGACAATTTTAAACGTATTGCATCAATCTGTAATAATAAGCCAGAGGTTCAAAATATATTCCTGGACTTTTGGATCAAACATCTGTCTCATGCAAAACAGTGAGAAAACGGAGGTCCTCCTTTATGGCCAATCACCTCTTGCTTAGGCACAAGCCTGGTAGCCGGACATCCTCGGGAAAAGCCTGGCACATTCCTCTATAGTAAATAACTTAAGTAATTGGCTCAACAACAAACTCTCCTTCTGTACCCAAACCTTGTAGGTTGATGACTTCTAATATAGAGAATGGAGCAGTTATTGGTTGCCTAATGCTTCTGGAGCTAACTATTCTTCTTATTCTGAGTCGGATGAGACTCCTGCATAGGATCTTTTTTGTATTGGTGCCCATTTATTTCCTTAACCTCGTGATGAGGTGCTTGTATGTGCAATTATTCTTGGCTTTGTAATAAACCCCTAAAAGTTTGAACTCGGAGTCAGCAATCTTTTGGAGTCCAAATTTGATTTGTTTGATTATGTGCTAAAATTCGATTTCTCCCCTTTACACTATTCAGCAGATAGAAAGATCCTGGCGACCTGAGAGGATTCTTGGTGATGGTAAGAAAGATAAGAATCCGGCTTTACCAGCAGCATGGAAGTAGCGTCCAGATTGCTTAAGACACAGGAGGAGGGCAGTGCATGCAGGAGTGGACATGCTCAGTGCACAGCAGCACAAGTGGGGAGGCCGAGGCTGAAAAGTGGGAGACATGGAAAGGACGGGAGAAGCGGACTTCACCAGCAATCAGGCCAGTAAGAGGTGCAGCGCACCTAAGAGGGAGCAGATTACCACATGGAGGGGTTATTTGCTACAGGTATCTCCTTTCAGGAATAGGCACGCTTCATGTTTGGTGTTTTCCTAGCAGGAGCAAGCTGGCCATTCTCTGCATGTTGAAGTGAATATCAGTCTTTCAGCCGGAGTGTAATCTCTAAAACAAGCATGGGTGACATTTGGTGAGAGGAAGTGTCACACGCACTTTACTCCTTTGAGGTGAGTTTGATTGAGAGTGTCCCCACAGTCCCGCTGTCATGTTTGCCTCAGACTTGGAGACCATTTGCCTGAAGCAACTGGTGGATTAGTGGGAGTATGAGCTGGTTTCTATTTGTCAGACCGGAGGATGCAGTCTCCATGGGACAAGAACGTGGGTCCAGCCTCAGGCATCACTTCACTCTCAGGCCGCAGCCACTGAACTTCGGGCTGCATTTGCTTGATGTTCAGCCAATAAGCGCAGCTCTAACTTCTGCCAAACTTTGACAAGTCCCACGCTGTACACTTTACTTGTCCAAGAGCCAGAGGCGAGGCTCCGGTTAGAGCAGGGATGGTTTCCAGTCAGACCTCCCTGGGTGCTGCTCTGCCCTTTCTGCTGCTGCTCCTTTCTCTGGTCGCCTCTCTGTCCCACACATACACGACGTTTATGCCCCACCACTTTCAAATGTTGCCTGCCACCACTGAGTAATCCCTGACCCTACACTGAGGGACTCTAGCCCCAAATGAACATGTTTGCCATCCATGCTACACTTCCTCAACAAAACAGGTAACCTTTCTAACCCTATACTCAATAAACACAAGCCAGTCACCTGTAGCTCCCACATTTTTTACTTGATTAAAAATAGTACTCCTCCTCATCAAAGTTTTGACCTTTGGGACTTTAATAAAGAGCACAGCCCTGATGCACTCTTTTGGACTGAAACTTGACCCAACCAGTCCTCTGGCCCAGGCATTGTGATTGCAATTCCCAATGACTTTTGAATCACATATAGCAAACATCCTAAGAAGCCTGGTAGGAGGCTTGCTATAGTTTACAGAGACCACTATGAATGTATCATTCCCCCTTTCTTGCTTTACCTGGGGCAGAGTGTCTGATGTTTTCCTTACATTTCAACAGCACTTCTGCCATCTCAGGCACGCTAATATACCTGTCCCTTGGTCCCAGAACCAACTTTACTCCGGAGTAACTGATTCTCTAACACCTTGCATATTGAACTATTACAATTTCTCAATCTTGAGCAAGTTTAACTTTCATCTGGAGGACCGCAAAGATTATTTTACCCTATTCGAAGCCTTAGCAGCGCTTGGACTATATCTCAAAGTTGAGTTCCCTAATCACCAAGCTGGCCATACACATGACACTATTTTCACAACTAACAATACCAGAGTTAACCTTCCTGTTCCCCTGCTATGGTCAGATCACTTTGCAGTGCTGTTTTTGTGTGTTCCATAGTACCAGCAGAAAGCTTCTCCTACACTCTCCCTTTCACAAAATCCTGGTCTACAAACCAATCTGCACACACAAAAAATGTGCTAACAGCCCCTCCCCACCACCTCCAAGGGCCCACCCCTCTGGTGCTACAAAACTCTTGCATGCATCGTTTAGCACATATTTGGAAGATATGGCAACTTTTAAAGCTTGGTCACGCAGAAAACATCCAGCCACCTCCTGGTATAATGACTGGCTTTGCACCTTCAAAGGGCAATGTGAAGAGCTTGAACATAAGTGGAGATTTACCTATTCTACTACTCTTTTTATAATAAATTTCGGGATAACATGAAACATTTTTAGGCGGTGAAAGTCTGTCATTGGTTGATCGAAAACATCCGATTTTATTCAGTTAGGTTTCCCATGGATTTTGCTGGTTCACTTCCGTAGCGTTTATTTGTCCTTATGTTACAATGTTTTAGGTTAGCTTGTATGATCCAATTGTTCATTTAAACCAGTTTTTACTGACTATAGTTTGGCAGTCCACCAAGATCCTATCCTTGACCGAGGACATTGGTGCTTAGGTCGTTAGGAAGTTCACGGAGCCATCCGAGTCTGCGCAGTAGGTATCGCGCTCACAAGACGGTGGCCACTTCTGAACTCGATTTTCGACTCCATTTTAGGGTAGGCCCAAATGTCAACTTAAGTGAAACAAACATAAAAGAATAATTAATACAAAGAAATGATGATTCTAATGTTATACCTTCACTAATCCCTTTATGTATTAGTATTTTCCTAGCATATAGCGACATTTGATGCGATAATGTTTACCTTTAGGATCCAATCAGGAATGCAAACATCACATAAGCTACATAAATCATGCAATATCTAATTACCACATATACTACTATTAATATGTGTACGCATTTTAGTTATTTTAGTTATTCTGCCATGCAAATAGCAATTTCCCACATGTAATTGGTGTATGCAAAGGGATGAATTAATATCACACCGCAAACCATTAGTAATATTATAATCAGTAGGTTATATACTTTGTCTTTTCATGCAAAATAGAGGAGGTACACAAAATTTTGTTCTACCTGCTCCATCACATCGTTTAGCACATATTTGGAAGATATGGCCACTTTTAAAGCTTGGTCACGCAGAAAACATCCAGCCACCTCCTGGTATAATGACTGGCTTAGCACCTTCAAAGGGCAATGTGAAGAGCTTGAACATAAGTGGGGATTTACCTATGAAGCAGGTGCCAGATCCACATACAAAGCTGGCATCAAATCTTTTCAACATGATGGTCGGGCTGGTTGTTTAACTGCTGAGATTGATGCTGCCTCAAATTGTCCTAGGGAGAATTTTCTCCCTAGTTAGCGCATACCTACAGTGCAAAGTCATCAATCCTACAACCTCTCCTTCTCCTGAATTTTGTAACATGCAATTTAACATAATGATTCCAAGTTTTCTTCTACCACAAGCTCATCTCTGTCAGAACTTTTATATTTTAAATCTAAATTACTTTCTCCATCTAGTCTGAGTTAATAGTAACCTTGTTGCCCTACAATAGAAGCTTACGGAGCCTAGTAGCACTGTAGCCCAACCTTCATCTTATCAACCAGGACAGCATCATCTGCATTATGTAAACAAGCTATTGGAAGCAGTCCTAATTCATGGGGAAATTATCTCACCTCTTCCAGATGTTTTTGTCACAATCACAGAGAGAACTGCTCTCTTGCCTACTATTTAAATTCAACTCTCCTTTTGATACGTGCTTAACTCACCAGATCTTCATAGAGTTTGCTCCTGCAATTAGCCCATATAAAACTAATATCAGCAATCTTTCTTTTGAGACCCACACAGTCTCCACCTCCTGGAAGAAGGCTATGGTTATCCTGCTCCCAAGAAACCTTCCCCAGACCTCAATATTTCAACCAAATGTGGTCTTGCATCCTTATTCTCTTTCCCTACTAAAATCATTGTCATTTGTCAACTTCCAGCTATCAGACTTTTGGAATGCAACACACTTCTTAATCTATTCAAGTTTGCATGTTGTTCCTCTCATAGCATCAAAACAGCCCTGCAGTGACTGACAATATCAGAGCCCTCTTGGACACAGAAAGCATAGTTGCCTTAATCCTTTTGGATCTCTCTACAGCCTTTGGCATGATTTGTCACTCTAGTCTTGTCAAACGAGATTTAACATGCCATTTTTCAGCGTGCTCTTAAATGGTTCATATTCTTCCTTTCAATCCCTGCCAATCCATATCTCTGACTGTTCTTCTCTGAATTTGCTCTTCTCTTTCAAGGGGTGCCACCCCAATTGCTCTTCCTTGAGCTCTACTCTCTTTAGTATTTCCATGGACCCCATTGCCGCCATTGTACCCCTTCTTGATATCAACATTTATTGCTGTGCAGACAATTTTAAACGTATCGTATCAATCTGTAATAATAAGCCAGAGGTTCAAAATATATTCCTGGACTTTTGGATCAAACATCTGTCTCATGCAAAACAGTGAGAAAACGGAGGTCCTCCTTTATGGCCAATCACCTCTTGCTTATGCACAAGCCTGGTAGCCGGACATCCTCGGGAAAAGCCTGGCACATTCCTCTATAGTAAATAACTTAAGTAATTGGCTCAACAACAAACTCTCCTTCTGTAACCAAACCTCTAAAGTAACCGTCACCTACTTTTTCCTGCTCAGGGCACTCAGAAGGTTTTTACCTTTTCTACCGGTCCCTGTCCACAGGGTTGTATGACGTTACAACGCATTCCGTTGCAACGCATGCCTTTACCATGCATGTGTTACAACGCGAATGCTATTACCACGCATAACCTTTACCACGAATATTCCTTTACCACGCATACCTTTACAACAATTCATGCATGGTAAGGGCATACTCTTGGTAAAGGTTATCTCAGAGCCCTTGCCCATTTCCTATAAGTGCTCCCTTGCCCCCTCCCTTCTCTAGTTCCCAAATATTTTTTTATAAATACCCCTCCCCTGTACCCCTGCGCGACCCCCAGCCCCCAATCCGTCTTAGAATTACCCCTGCCCAGAGCCCTTAAAATGTTTCCCTTCGCGATTCCCCCACCCCTAAACCCTTCTTAAAAATACCCCTCCCCTGCCCTTAACCCTAAAATCGGACCCCTGCGTAACACATCCCACTCAATCCTTATATATATACATTTTTTAAACTAAAATTCCCCTTACGTCTCCACATCGTCTCCTCTCCATGATCTTCCGAGGTGACGTTGCATGTCGTAAAGAGGAAGCGGAAGTGTCTTTCCGTTTCCTCTAACGACGCCGATTGCCTCCACTTCGCCACAGAAACAGGTGCGTTTTTTGGGGGGGCATGTGTGGTTAAGGTATTGCGTGGAAACGGCTGTGTTGTAGTGGCCGTTTCCCATCCACAAAACAGATGTGCAAGTACCGATAATTTCCAGCTTAGATTACTTAGAGTGTCCTGTATCTTGGCCTGCAAAAATATATTTTTAATCTGCTTTATATAACCTAGTATGCTGCTGCCAGACTTCTCCTGAAAGTCCCACACCAGCATTTCATCTCTGTCCACTGCGCCAGTCTTCACTGGTTACCTATTGCTAAGCGCTCAGAATTTGAAACCCTCTGTCTGCAGCACCGAGCACTCCATTACAAAGGCCCAGAATATTTCTGCATCCTAGCAGTACATTACAACCCTGTTAGAAATCTCTGCTCTGCCCATAAACAACTAATTTTGACAGCCCGGATCAGGAAAGTCAGACAGGTCAGCCACACCTCCAACTTTCTGGCTCCCACTCTCTGTAACACTCTTTAGATGGAGCTGCACAGTCTAGTGTCTTTGCTTTTCATCAGAATCATTCCTCAGACTCCCTAAGCAGTTCGGGTCATTCTAGTGTCAGGGATGCCACATAGTGTGCAACAGTGTGCTTTACAAATCCCCCAAAAACATAACATGTGGCTAGAATATTTGTGCTGTCCTTATGAAAGGCCTGAGGGAAAACCCAATACTGTGGAAAAATGGCAAAATAAAAAAGAAATGGTGGGTGCATATAAGAGATGATGGGAAAAAGAGGATTAAGAACTGAAGTTCACCATCCCTGATTAAAAAAAGCACATTAGGAGCAAGATAAATACAGTTAAAAATAGTATCTTATGAACTCTGCAAAAAGGCACAACCAAGTTCTAAAATGTGTGTAAGGACCTGATGTAGCATAAGCATGCTTACGAAATTGTATTTTTATTTTTTCTGCTTTCTTAATCTACTCTTATATTGCTCCTCTAACTGTACTGGGCCCTTTACGATTAGACAATCAAATCAAATTCATTTACCACACAGGCAATGATCCTCTGATGAATCTTTCTCCGCCGATAGGAGGGGTGGAAATTAGGATGACTAAAACTCTCAGTTAGCTGTCCAATGAGGACCATTAATTGACATCCACCTCACAAAGTTAGAAATCAGATTTAGATACTCCACTCTCAAGACCATACTGTAGATATAAAGAATAGCAACAGGAAGTCCTAACCTCCTAAAGAAGTTAAGACGAGTAAGGATTATACAAACCAATAATTTTGTAGTTGTTATACAGAATAAGAGAAGCAACACCTGGTGTTCTGCCAGAGCTTGCTGATTCTTCCTACAATACATTTACGCCATTAATCACAGTCAAATGAACAAATAAACAGGACTCAATAATAGACTCAGATAAAAATTGAATACTTTAGTTATTGTAGTAGAGAGAAAAATTCATTATAAGTAGCATTTGCTTAAGAAGTTCAGTGAACATTATAACAGCTTTAATAAAAGGGCCAAGCATTTAGGCAGGCTTTCAAATTAGTAAATAGCCACAGAGTTAGAGTCCAACCACCAAATAGGCAGAAGGATAGTTCATACACTAACAGCTCAGATTCTAAGGAGATGGAACGGTTCAATTAGAATCCAATAAGGCTGAGTCCATTAGCATAACCAGAAGTAAAGAGATGAGAAAAGTTCAGCATAGGGGCTCAGTCCATATGTTGTTGACTGTAGCATAGACCAAACAGTCCAAAGTTAGTAAAGAGTTAAAAAATCGAACAGCATCCAAGTCCACAATGCAGTGCGATGAGCTTCCAAAAAAATAATAATCTCCGAGTGTGAGATTGCACGTGCGTGGCTGTCTCCTGCGGTGCCTGTGTGCATTGAGAGAGCTGAGAGATAGGTGGGTTGTCATTGCCCCTCCTTTGGGGTTTCTTCTTTTATAAGTTCTTTGGTAAAGTCCTAGGGGTGTGGCATCGAGCTGGTTTCTCATGCTTGTCATGAGAAACAAAACGTTGAGAGTCCACACAGGCCTAACATTACTAAAAAGGAAATACAAAGTTGCAGCTTATGGCCATAGCTAAAATTCTATTCCCCCAGGAATATTTCACTGTGAAAATTTGAAAAAGAAATGAAAATATGTCAAGGGACTGTAGTGTACAGAACAAACAAGTTACATTACTCTTTGCAAAGGACAATTAATTGTATTAAATCAGGGAAAAGGTCAACACCAGAGAAAAGAGCATCTCAAAAAGAAGGCCTTTAGGTTAGCATTGCACAGTTAAATGAAATAGAAGTTCCACCTTACACCTCAAATATAATTAAATGAAATCCATTGAGATAAAAATGTATAAACTTTCACGAAATATTATTACCCATACATGACTAATGTAAGGAATATCCTACTACTACAAATGTTAACGTTATTTATATAAAAGCATGTTTTCCCCCAAAAAAATTCTAATATCGTTTGAAGGTTTTCATAAACTATAATGACTTTAATATCATTATAAGATAATATAAAATGTATACTTCATTGCTTATATATTTTTGCATCATCTTTTCTAACTGGTGCATATTAGGAAAAAGCCTCAAAACACTAGGCTACTTCATTTAGCATAAAACTCCATTAATACAGATTATTAAGCATAGTAAATCCTTAGTGCAACGTTGTTTATGTGTACTGATATTACCTTATCTGTTTTCTTCAACTCACATTTTAACGCACACTTTTACGGTGCTCCTACTACACTTGTCTCTGCTTCATGGATCTCTGTTTCTATCATGTGCAACGTATACTTTCAACTTTCCGTGTTCTCTATTTATTAATGTGTCTATTTATTAATGTGTCGTGTTTTATGATTTCAAAATCTCACTGGATCAGACTCTTATAAAGACCTAACACATCAAGTGAATGCAAACACAAGGAGAACATGCCCAAATTGATACTGGCTGGCTCAGGCGCTAACATTTCTGAGAGTGACAGCAAAAGTAAACCCAACCATAATGCCATAAATCAGATTGAGCGGCTAAATTCTCAAAACTACAAAACAGATTAGAATGTGAATGGCGCTAACATTAGGACTCTATAAAAATGATGTACTTGATTAAATATTTCAGGGCTCATAGATCCCTCATCAGAAAATAGGAAAAGCATATAATGATAGTTGCTTAAATAGCTCCACTAACTTCAAAAGAAGATTTAGAAGATCATCAATAATCTGTGGACATTGGATGTGGAGAAAAAAATATTCCGCCGACCCAAATGCTTTATGATAAAATTGCATATTTTGTTGTTTCAGAAACAGAATTTTTTTATCACAAATTAGACCAAAGTCACTCCAACTCTGGAAATGGTTTCCGTGTTATCAAATATGAGTTTATTAATAATTTTACTGAGATTTCTCTTATGAAACTATGATGGAGGTCAAAGACGACAGATCTGCAGGTACTGTTGTGGGTGTATAACCCTCAAATATTTTTCAGCAAATCGTTCTTTTATCTACATTCATTCCTATCTTTACCACACCTTAAATGACTCTCTAATTTCAGACACAGTTCCACTCGACTAAAAAAAAAAAAAAAAACTGCCATAAAACCTCTGCTAAAAAAGGCACAGGCACACCCAACAAAGCTGAGCAATTTTAGAACTTTAGAAGATTCAAACTTCTAGATAAGTAGCCAGGAAACAACAGCAATCATTTATAAATTCATAAGACAAGATGACAATCAACAGGCAGATTTTTGTTGAATTTATGTGTGGCCTTCGACATGGTCATCCACAAGATCTTGCTTTAAAGACTTGAGAATGTGATATTACAGGTGAGCATTGGCATGGTACGAATCCTTTCTTTAGGGAAAATTCCAGGCAGGAAATCATCGAGCCTCTATCTCTACCTAGAAACAGTTAAAGTGGCTTTTTCACATGTAATATTAAATCTAAATCTACTCCAGTTGATGAAATCGTTAAAGTCCCAGAACATCATGTATTATAATTACGCTGAGTCAACGATAATCTTCAATCACTCATTTGCTGTTTAGTTCATTAAAATCATAAAAAGCTCTAAAAAGTTGAACACAAAATGAATAAATACTAGTCCATAAAACTACAGTTACACAAGACAAATTAAAAGATTTAAATTAATTATAAAACATAATTCATTCTGAATAATGAATTTCAAATTACCATTTGTTAGTATTTTAGCTAAAAAGAATGCATTTCAGTATGGTAATGCCTGATTCTTATAACTTGTCCATAGTTCTGTCATATCTTTATCCCTTCCAAACATAATCCTAAAACATGTTAGTCGCAGGGATGAAGCAATCAATTTAGCGTCCATGCATGTTTCAAAATCTGGCCAAAAGTAGGGAATTTCTATCTTCCGTAATGAATCCAGTTGCTTGTACAAAGATGTGGTAGGGGTAACCATTTCCTTTGTGTGCTTCCCGTGAAAACAGGGTATACACACAAATTATAGATCAGCGGCTCCAACTAATATTTAAAATTACTCTAGAGGGTAATCTGGGTTTCCATTATGGGCAAAATTCCCACAGGACAATAAACTAAACCATAGCTTAATACACTTAATACAGTTTTATGCTAGCTAATGACAATAACTCATACAGAAAATTAAGCATGCAATTAAAAATATATGTATTTATCACCATCCTGGCGTGTTTCTTGTTTTTTAAATCTCTGAAGTCTCCCTGCTTGGAAATACATTTCAGTCAATGATTTATACTACTTTTAAATGTAGAAAAGCTAAAAGTTTTATCCGAGAGATCATTAGCTTTTAATGAGCATAAAGCTTCACTTGGAAACACTCCCCAGGACTGGCAAAGAAAGCTGCTTTTATTGAGTCTCTGTTTGGCAGCTGGTAGCTTTCAGGGATCGGGGCAGTGCAGTAAAGCCCTCTAGAAAGGACTTTGAAGGTTTGCAGCAACTTCTTGCGTTTCCCGCTTTGCGGGAAACACTCGCTCATACTTGCATCAGAGCAAAAACCTGAGAACGCACTACAGCGCCCACAAGGCAGTGGGGACCTAAGCCACGCCCAGCACACCCGGACCAGGTGAATAAAATCACCACAGGACCCGCGCACAGCGGGAGAACTCTCTGTTTGGCAGCTGGTAGCTTTCAGGGATTGGGGCAGTGCAGTAAAGCCCTCTACAAAGGACTTTGAAGGTTTGCAGCAACTTCTTGTGTTTCCCGCTTCGCGGGAAACACTCGCTCATACTTGCATCAGAGCGAAAACCTGAGAACGCACTACAGCGCCCACAAGGCACTGAGACCTAAGCCACGCCCAGCACACCCGGACCAGGTGAATAAAATCACCACAGGACCCGCGCACAGCGGGACGCGCGCGGGACGAAGCCCGGACAAAGGGCGGACAGTCTGAGACAGTCAGAGACTGAAGGAGACTGGACTGGGCCATTCCCTTTGGTTGACGGATACGGACATCTCGCAGGTGGAGGGAAGAAGAAACCTATGTCAAGTACTGTATTGTTATCCCCATTTGTAGAGCGGTATTACAGCATTTGTTAAGTATAGAGTTTAGCTTGTGAGGGAGGAAGTATGGCATCAAAAACGTTGAAAGGCCAGAAACTGAGTACCAAGGGAGGGGCAGGGGGGATTATAGGTCCCATAGACGCTTTTATCACCATGGCGCTTCGGTTCTGGATAAGGAGATCGACCAAACGGTGCGACGTCTATCTCTCGATCCTGCTCTTCAAAAAAGATCGTCACTTGGGAATTTTGCCCTTGCAGCGTCACCAACGTCCGCTCAGATTCAGAGTGTCCCTTTAATCCATACTAATATGGAGCAGTCTGTTATTTCTGACATAAGTGGGGTGGACGCTAGCCTAGTTTCTTTTATGGCTTATCCGAGTACTGATACTGGGGCTAGGAAAAGCATTGAGTCAGCACTAGAACATCGAGCGGCCCATAAATCCCTAGAAGGTACGCCAGCGCTGGCCTTGAAGCGCAAACGCTGCGGCATAGCACTGAAGGGGGGGATCCTGAAGAGGTCTAAAGTCACATTACCTGGTCAAAAAGGGGGCACTTTGAGAGGCAACAAAAACGATGTCCCCCCCCAAGTCATTTCCATTCTTGACAAAATAGATGCTGCCCCAGGTGGAGCTGGAGATACTGTTTGTTTATTAGAAAAGCTTGAACATTTGTTAAAATCACTAATCTCCCCAATAGTCGAACGACTTAGAAGGATAGGCATGCAGTTAAATGCCCTTCAAAATGTCACCCTCGCAAACTCAAATATGCATAAAAATTTGGGGGAAGAACAACAGACACAAAATAGTGTATCTACTTTAGTTAATCCTCCGAAAACCAGTCAGAGGTCCTCTCTCAAGGAAAAACTGGTTAAAGGGAGTAGTGCACATTTTAAATCTGGGGGGGGGGGGGAAACCAAAGGAATGCCACTTCAGGTAGTAAATGATATACAGACAGGTAACACAGCTGAAAACCACCGCCAGATATCTCCAAAGTAAACAGACGATCGATTATACTCAAGTTAAAGTGGCACCTATGGTATCCAATGGTGTGAGTAGTTATAAGGGAATTGATCTCCCTGAGGAGCCCTATCCATTTGTTATTGTCCTGGTGGGGGTTCCAGAGAACAATAGGGCAGAGTCTTACCATGAACTAAAAAATAAGGTGATGTTTTGGTTAGGGAAAAACCAGCCACTAAGACGAGACCTATATGGGGAAATAATAAATGTGAGACGGGTCTGCTGAGTAGGCCAGAAGGCCAGAAGGCAAAGGATATTGAGGGAGACTGCATTATAGTGAACTTCAGAAATCCACGTGTAGTTCAGTTCATCAGCGGTTTCCCGAATCACAATAATGGGGGTGGAATTATGACCTTTGATCTGAGCTATTTCTACTCATGGCCCCCACAAATGGCTGGTATGGATAATTTTCTTGTGCAATGCCCTGGGAGAAATTGTGCCCAAAGGAGGCACTTCGCTAAGACACTATCCGCTCCCTTACTGTACAGAGATTATTCTCAACATAACCCTCATCACACCTTGGGAACAGACAATCTTTTTAATGTCCCGGTCTTCAATCAGTACGATGCTCTGTCCAACTTAGGTTGGATAGATTGACTCTGGCATAGCTCTGGGAATCGAGTTATACACGGTCCCCAGGAGGTTGGTGAGACCCAGGCTCTAAATGCCATGACGCCAAATGATGATGTAAACACCCCAGTGGGGACGATGGGAGTATTAGATAGGTCAGCTTATTCTCCGACTACCACTGATATAAAATTTGTAACCTGGAATATTGCTGGCCTGCGTAACAAATTGGACGATCCTATTTGGAGAGAGTTTGTGGGGACAGCGGATATCATTGGGCTACAAGAAACTTGGGATTTGGAAAATAACTTAAGTTTAGACGGATATTCTACTTATTTCCTCCCGGCAATAGCCTCGGTCATGGGGAGGGCAAAGGGGGGGTTAGTGACGTTAATCGTGGCTACCATCCCAGGGATACATACACAGATAGAAACTGGTCTCCCTTATTGTTTAGCTGTACAAATTGCTTGTGATGGGGCATGTAATATTTTAATTGTGAATTTTTATAATTCTGTCGATAGATCAGGCCTGACTGACCAACTGGTTTCTCTCGACTATTTTCTGGATAAATATAGGGAGGCAAATCAGTACCATTGCTCAATTATTCTTCTGGGTGATTTTAATATTCATGGGTGCCTAGCAGAAAATTGCTCATTTCTGGACCAGCTGGGACCCATAGAACAAGGGAAAGTTCATTTTGAGCACTCAGCACAGGGGGCATTTCTTGAAAAAATGTTGGCTGATCATGGTTTGATGCTCCCACAAAGGGAAGATGGTAACATACCTATATTCAAAGGTAGAGGAAATGGTTCAAATATTGATTATATTTTTATCAGTCTTTCATTAGGGAATATTATCAAGAGTTATAGTGCGGAGTGATCTCATTTTAGCGATCATAACCCAGTAACTCTTAGAGTTGCAGATTTTATCAGTGTCCCTGAGAAAGGTCAGAATAGGGCTGGTAAGAAAGATTTAGCCCCAACGGATCAGGGGAGAAGATTAAGATGGGGCAAGGTTGTCCCTGAAGAATTTTTCACTAATCTCATGGCTAATGTAGGTAGGGAGTTGGACATATGTAGGGATTTGGAAGCAGGGGATCAGGAGGTTCTAGATGCGTACCAAATTGTCTGTTTTCAAATAGGGGCTGGTCTTAAAAGTCCAGGTCAAGCTAAGGACCCGGAGGGGGTCGGTTGGTTTGACCATAAATGTTCACTTGCTAATCAAAAACTACGTATGGCACTGAGGTGTAATCCAGTAGATAGGCCACTTGTGGCCTCCCTAAGAAAATCATATAAAAGGGCCGTTGAGACTAGAAAGCGTGAGAGTAGGGAAACAGCTTGGGATGATCTGACCTCTATTGATGTGCTGAAGAATAGTGCTAAATTCTGGTCCACTGTTAACAAACCCTTTTTTAATGTTTGTAATCATGTGTTAGATTGCAACATACAGGAACAGTCATGGCTCTTGCACTTCAAATCAGTTTATGAGTTGACAAATTCGGGTGAGGAGGGCTTACCCGCTGTCACTTTGCATCCATATACTTTTTCGGTTACGGCGGAAGAGGTGGCAGACGCCATAGGGAAAATGACTAGAAATAAGGCCCCGGGCCCAGACGGCGTCCCCGCTGACCTCTTCAAATCAGATGTCAAGTTATGGTCCAAAGTTTTAGCTAATGTTTTAAATAGAGTTTGTAAATCCGGTATTCCAACCACCTGGGCGGAATCAGTTATTGTGCCGATATTTAAAAAGGGTAATAGAGGGAATCCTAGCAACTATCGCCCAATCTCGCTCATTGACTCTGCAGTAAAGGTCTTAGGACGGGTGGTCCTGAGTAAACTCTGTGACAAATTGGAAGAGACAAACACCCTCTCGGTTCTCCAATTTGGATTTAGGAAGGGGCGTGGTACTATGGACCAATGTCTTAATCTCCAACTTTTCATTGGGAAGTACACAATTGCTAAAAAGGGTTCACTACACATAGCATTCATGGACCTCTCATCGGCCTTTGATCGAGTAAACAGATCAAAGTTGTGGGTTATACTCTTCAAACTAGGAATCAATGAAAATATTGTGTACTTCCTGGCAGATCTCCACAGGGACCTTACTGCTACAGTTAGGTATGATCGCCAGGGTAACTGCACGGGCAAGATTGAGATTTTGAGTGGGGTCAGACAAGGCTGTATTTTAGCCCCCCTTCTTTTTACCCTTTATGTTAACGACCTTGGTGTGGTCCTAGGGAGAGCATGTAAGGACATACCGAGGGCGGGTAAGTTTACGATACCGGCATTACTTTATGCAGATGATGCCGCTCCTTTGGCACGTACCATGGTAGGATTACAGTTGCTTTTAAACTCATTTTATGATTTTATGAAAGTTTTAGATTTAAGTGTTAATTATTCCAAATCCCATGTAATGACTGTGGGACCGAAGGGCAAACAAATGAAGAACTTGTATTGTAACGGAAATGTCCTGTCTAAAGTCTCTAGATTTCCATACTTAGGGGTCATCTTCGATGACAGTTCTTCATGGCTGCCTCAATTGGCAGCCAAGCGTAATGTTCTGTCTAGGGCAATCCTGTCAGTATTAGGTTTTGCGCGGAAATTAGGCGTGAAACCACTGCAGGCTGTTTTAAAGGTGTATGACGCTAAATGTGTCTCTTTGGCCTTGTATGGAGCAGACTTATGGGGTTTTAAAGATGTAAAATCGCTGCAGTGTGTAGGAGACAAGTTCCTAAAGAGTATTTTATCTGTACCCCAATCCACACCGGGGTTCATTGTCCACCAAGAATGTGGGTTGGAATACCTGGTGGACCGAATCGCAATTGCACCACTCTTAAAATGGATCACAGTGTGGTTGAATGCAGATCTAGAATTAAATCATGAGGTATTAAGGGACTGCCTAGCCCTTGAGCGATGCAACTCCATTCCCTGGCTGAACTATATCAAAAAGATAGCGGACAATCTAGGTCGTCCTGAATTGTATAGTCAGCCATCCATATTAGTTAAGGGGGATGTGAAATGGGTAAAACATACATATAGGCTCATCACGGGACTAGAAAGGGAAGATAAAGAATTGTCTAAACCCACTGTAAGAGCGCATCAGTTGTTAACTAATTCTGGGGAGATGGAACTGTATTTGAGAGTGGTTAACAATTCCAACCATAGATTTTTGTTGACCAGATTTAGGTTAAACAAAATGCATCTTCTCATTACAGGTTGTCCGGGCTGGACAAATGTGAAAGATTTAGAAATTTGTCCCTGTGATGGATACTCCATTATGGACACCACACACGTTTTGTTCTTTTGCACATATTTTACCCCATCAAGGAAAAAGTTCATATTACCCCTAATTAAAGACAAAGGATTCAGACAGGTAAAACCGGCCCTTCTGTACCTGCAATTGTTGTCAAACACTTGGGAAATTTTTAATATTGCGAGTTTTCTGACCATAGTTATGAGATTGAGTAAAAGAATAAATTGGAAGAGAGTAGTCAGATAAATTTTAGAATGTTATTTATAATGTCTGTATTTATATTTTCTTTTTAAGAAAAATAACGTATTTTTGGGATACCTATTCTTGATGTGTGTACACTTTTATGGTTTTAGTAAATGAACCGAATAAAGTACTTTTTGACTTTGACTAACTGCATCTTTGTCAATTTTAAACCATGCATTTAAAAAAGACATCCCATTTCCTCTGCATTGTTTCACAGGTGCAATTTCTAACCATTCTTGTGCTCAAGAGATGCACCCCTCCTGATCCGAACTGTACAGTGTGCCATATTCAGTCTTCTTGATATTTTCCAAGACATGCTTCTGCTTTATAACTTAATGCTGATATAAATGGTGCTTCTGTGACATCTACCATTCAGCCTTACTAGGGTGTTGAGATGTTACATGAGAAACAACAAAGGAAGCATGTATTTGCAATGCAATAGGTCTTGCATTAGCGAAAGTTAGAGCTATTGCCGTAGTAAATGATAATGTCTTTTACCTTTGTGTTTTGGTTTGGGGTCTAGTGGGTGTCTGTGGTGTGGAGTGGAATTGTGTGTGTTGTATTGGAATTATTAGCTGTGGAATTGTGTTGGATTGAATTTTGTGGTGTGGTGTATAGTTCTGTAGAGAATTATGTAGCATGGTGAATGGACAGGGGCAACAGCTGCACATAATAGATAGAAAGGAAGATAGAGAGGGATAGGTAGTTTGTGCAGGAACTGGTAAATGAGCTAGAGACAGAGGAGCAGTAAGAGTGTGTGAGAAAGATAGAAAGAAGGTGAGAGCAGGCTACAAGCGCATAAAGAGGAGGACCTGTGTATGCAGAAGTCACCCTAAGAAGAGCAGGAGAGCGTGGGTTTGAGGGACGGAAACCTTGAAAGATTTTGCAACATGATTCTGCACATTTTATGGTGTTAATATTTCTTTATTTATTTTTTTGCCTCAAATCAATACTGTCTGGGCAAAGGCTTTACCTCGTCAGTGCAAGTCTTCCAGCACCTAAAAGGAAACCAGTTATCCTTTGCAAAATGGTCTACTATTTTACAGCACTACTTATGGCAACATTTTAGTAACTTTTGACCTGTTTGAGCTAGATTTTTTTTTTGTTTACATCTAAAATGATGCAGCATATGGTGAATTGTGTGGTAAAAGCAGTAAATCCATAATTAAATGGAAAATCTGTGCACAGAATCGCATAATTTCAGTGGCCTCAAACATCTTAAAACAGTGTGACAAATTAAAAATAGAGACAGCCACTGATAGGGAGCTTTTTTCCTGTTCAGTATGGAAAATAAATAAGGTAAAGAAGGCAAATACCAAAAACTGTTAAAAGACAGCATCGCTTCTCTCTGTATATCACAATAAGACCAATAAACAGAAAAGATAAAAAGCACTATTTGGTTTGATTTAGCCGTGGAGTGTTTGACTCAGTGGGTTTGGAGTGACCCAGTTTTCCATGAATTCGAATGGTCCCAGGCGAGATCAGAACGTATTCCGATATATGTGGACGATGTCCTCTTCTTTGTAACGGACCCATGGCTTACAGGACCACGTCGTTTGCAAATCCTTAGAGTTTTCGGGGAAACTACGGGCCTCCACACTAATCCTACTAAATCCGTATTATTCCCAGTGTGTGGCAATCAGGGACGGAACGCCTGGGCGACACAGCTGTCACACGCGACTGGGGGCTTCAAATATTTAGGTATCTTTATGTCACCCTGTCCAAAGATTTCCAGGGAACATAATATTAACCCGCTCCTTACAAATCTGCATAACGAAACGGCAATCTGGTCCTCTCTCCCCTTATTGTTATACTGGCGGTCGGCCATTTTTAAGATGGTGTCTCTGCCACGGATTCTGTACCGATTACAACATTTCCCTTAAAGCATCCCGAAGTTCTGGTTTGCCCAAGTTAATGCCGTGCACAATAAGTTCCTATGGAATGGGGGCGCAATCCGGGTGGCACCCCCAACATGTGCACAATCCACTTACTGTGGGGGGATTGCAGCAGTGGACGTCTATGCCTACTACGCCGCCTCCCATCTCCTCATAATCAATGAATGGTGGTATAATTCCCAAACAGACCCGGCTTTTGCGCTAGAACATGCAGCAATGGACGTGGTTCCCCTCCTTCAGTTCCTATACAGCTCTAGAAGACTCAATGCACTACCCCCTGCAAGTAGAACCGTGATTCAGCTCTGGCGGTGCAAGGTGTGGCAAATGGTGCGGCGTGGGACTCTGACTCAAACAACCCCCTTGTGGCAGGGCACATATCTACGCCCAGTGATGGCCTTGCAGGGTTTCTGACGATGGGATTTGGTGGGAATATCAACGTTAGGAGATGTGATGCAGGGCACTACACTGAAATCCTTTCAGCAGTTGCAAGCTGACTTTCACCTACACAAGACACAATTCTATAAATACCTTTAACTACGTCATGCACTAGACCCCCTAATACGTACTCTAGACACCCTACCAGAATTTCATCCACTTGAGGGCCATTTACTGATGGGAGATCTGGGGCTCCATAAAATTAGGCAAACATATCAAACATTGACTACGCACACATGAGCTACATTAGATAGAACTAGGAGAGCATAGCAAGACGATATCCCTGATTTGATGGATGATGATTGGTCTGAAGCCATAGCCAGGCCCCGATATGCTGCGGTATCTACACGCTACCACCTCATACAATTTAAGTACATACACCGGGCCTATTATACCCGATCTCAACTCTGGAAAATGGGGGTTATTCAGTCCCCTACCTGCTTGAGATGTGAGAGAGAACAAGGGTCATTTTTACACACGGTCTGGAGCTGGTCTGTGTTGCAACCGCTCTAGAGGAGGGTGGCTTCATGCCTTGGTGACATACTTTCCTGGGAACTCCCGCTAGATCCAAAGCTTTTCCTTTTACATAGCACCAATGGGATTCGGGTAACAAATACAAGCAACACCTTCTCTTTGTGCGTGTACCATTCCTAAAAGCGACATTGCTCAATTGTGGAAGGGGGTTTCCCCTCCGACTATAGGTAAATGGAAAGCTGAGCTGGACAGGTGTATGGATGTGGAACGTTGCTGTGTTTCAGGCTTGTGGATGCCCACAGAAGCATAGAAAGATATGGACTCGTTGGGCGACATACCGAGGGATCGATCTTCCCCCTCTCCAGAACCCTGATGGAACTTACCACTTATACAAATGTTTGATATGTGTTACAACTTGCATCATGTGACTGTCTGCCTTAACCCATGTGTAACTTTCATACGATCACGGGGATCTGGGAATGTCTGCACTCTGTTTGTATTGATTTATCTGCAATCTCTGCAGGAGAAATATCGGTATAATTATCAAGGGTTGCCTGATTTTTCTTGTTTCTTACAGGTACATGTAGGGCTATGGCCCATTTTGCATCAGGGAAACCAAATAAAATTTGTTATTAAAAGAAAAAGCACTACTTGACAGAAAATAGCTAGTTGCCACAGTGTATTGTAAGTAGGTTTTTGTAGCAAGCTATAACCCTTATGAAGTGTAAAGCAAATGTGTGGATTAGAAACGCAGTACTCTGTGGGAGTACTACAGATGAAGGTGTGTTCTTGTTAAGTGTCCCCAAGCTTGAACATTATGTAATATTTGCATACTGATTTGGCTTGCTATCCAAATGAAGCATTTTTGGGGGGTAATCGCCTCACGATAGAAGGTGGGGGTGATGAGTTAGCAAATAAAATAACATTAAAACAGATAAGATGAAAATAGGACTCAAAAAGGGCATACTCCTATGAAAGGTAAAAATTCTGTAACACAGGTTCAGTGTGTGCATCGAGAGGTGTCTAGAATGGGTTGACCTGTTTTTAATGCTGGTGTACATGACCTACAGCCAGGGTAATTGCTCCAAGCTATCCGCGAGATTAACTCCACACAAATAAAATGCAAAATGTAAGTTTTTTAAATCAAATGCTTGAGTTCACTCTCGCCTACCAATAATACAAGAAAACACATTTGCATACGTTCGTGGTCATGACGAACCACAGAATTAACGTACATCGACATAACCATGTTTTCTATTGCTTGATATAATGTGAGCACTGATGATAATGTAATGCACTGTGTGTGGTTCTATTACTAGTGTAGTAAATATTGCTGTAGAAGAAGTATGAGAAGTATGGTTAAAAGTTTATTTATTACGAACCAGTGTGCACAAACTGAGTGGCGTTTGATCTCAGTTACGCTAACAATAACAAGCAGTGACAGGCAAAAACAACAATGCCAAAAAAAGAGATCTAAAAATAAAACCGATAAAGTAGGAAACCGCAAGGAGACTGTACTTGGCTGTTGCTCCTCTGCTTTGAATGAAAGTGAGGTATTGGCAGCCAGAACAAGTTAGGAGGCGGCAAATAAGAGCAACACTGGAGTGAACCCATTGCAAGCAGCAGGCAAGAATAATATTGTATCAGTTAAATACAGCAGGTCTTGCATACAGCGCATGCGCTCTGGCTAGACTCGACCTAATAAACAAGAGAGTTTGCCTTGCTTTATACGGTTGTCATGCACAGTCTATGGCCTCCTCTCATGCATAGCCAAGCACCAAAAATGTATAACTCCTTACTCGCTCTTACCAATTATTTTCTAAAAACCATGTAACATGCTTTCTATATTTTGAATATAGATCATTTTTTTCGTCATGTCTGTGTCAATGGTAACTTTGTGTGCATTGCAATAGAGATGTAAAGAGCCCCTCAGTGCTGTAGTACGATCTTTGTTTTTTCAACCAAGAGAGTATCATCTGCATAGTGTAAACAAGCTGTTGGGAGCTATCTTAATTTAGGGGGAAATTATCTCACTTCTTCCAAATGTGTCTGTAGGTCAGCCAAGTACAAATTCAAGCTCCTAGTTGAAAAAATATTTCCCTACTCTAATAATTTGCCCTTAACTTGACCCTCGCCCCTATATTATTTGTAAAAAACAAAGAAGGGTTAAGGGGATTTACCAATCATTAAGCTTCCACCACTGGTTTCCTGAGTTCATATAATTAAATGCAGCTTAAAAAACAACTAAACAAGAATATAAATGTTGTTGAGAAGAAATAGATCATTAAATTAATAGCTGGTGCGACAATGCTATCAGTAGTGCCGTTATGTGCAACACAAACAAGAACAGAACAGTTTAGAAATAAAGAAACTAATACTTTCAATCTAATTTATAAAGAAAAAAACAAAATCTGTAAAATTACACAGTTAAGAACATCAATCGAGTTATTACAAAAACAAAAAATCATCAATTAAAAAACATTAGGTAAATGAGATTAAATCTTCCTCTGTGTGGTGTGCTACAAAGCTACATAGATCCCATTTCTGCCCAAGCCATGATGTAGCACAGTAGGGTACATTTTGAAGTTATCTTGGTGTTCTGGCATTTGGAAGTCAACAATGTTAAGCAGGTCGAGGTTGGAGACTGTAACAGAAAAGGGCTATTGCTCTTTCTGATGGATACAACAGCACCTTAAGGATCTCCACGTGAACCCCTTCCCTGGAACCAGGCTGGCTCTGATTTATTTTTTTACTGGAACGTGGAGTCAGCAGTGTCAGTTGGCTAAGTACAGCTTTAAGAACGGAATTACACAGCTTTATCAGAAATTATGATGCAATTCCATAAAAGACAACAATATGCCAGAGAGCTTAGTTCAACCGACTTTTTCATACCCCCACAGAGGCTTTGGATAGAGACAGCGGAGCCAATAATAACACAAAAACAAATCTTATTCAAAGTTTCATCCTCAAGTTGGGAGAAAGAAGGGTAATATGGAATCTACATTGCCTTTCATACCGATGAGGTAAAACGTTACTGAATTACCCAACTTGCTCTTCTACAGGACAGCTCCTCCCACATATTCCTTATAGAAACCGTCTGAAAGCATCAATGATGATGGTTCAGGTTGAGGGGACTCATTTGAATTAACCCAGTAGGGTGAGGAGGATCGCCATGCCAAAATAAAATTACACTCAGTTATCCACATCAATGCAATAATGCTGTGAGAAACAGCGGAGGAAGGACCATGTAGTAACCTTACAGATGGTCTGATTCCAAATCAGTACAATTTTGAGTTGGGTGACAATAAACATCTGTTATTCAGCGCCAAGATACCTACGGGTGAATGTGCGCTTTACAAATACACACACATGTTGTGTTATGTTATTCCTAACTGCTCAGAGAAGGGGTCAAGTAGCTGCCACACCTCTCCTTGAATGTGCATGAAATGTCTAGCCACCCATCTCCCTGGAAAAGTCTGCTTGTCTGCTTTGCAAATCCTATTCACTTAAAAATTTACAAAAATGCTGCATTTGTTTGGAAACCTTTAGTACTTTGGATGCAAAAACTGAGACCAACTCATGTCCTAGTTGCACAATTTCTCTATCATTGGAATGATGGAATGTAAGACACAGGGAGTTAAGGAACTCAGCTGACCCACATGGAACTCAATGGCCACCTTTAGAAGGAAAGACTGTTTAACTCAAATAGTATTCCTCATCACTTAATGGCACTGAAAGAGGCAGAAAGAGCTTATTCCTGGCTTACTCATACAAATGCGAGTAATGGCCACCAGAAAAGTACCTTCCTTGAACAGCACATCAAAAGTCCAGATCCCTAGAAAAATCTTAAAAAGGAGACACAGGGAGTACGTTCTGCAATCCCTTTGGAAATTGTGACACCACTGCCAATTTTAATAAGGAACCCTGATTTTGCAAATAAAAGGAAGAGCAAATAGATGCCAGGTATCCCTTCAACGTTCCAAAGCAAAGACCATTCTTCATCAGGGAGACTTAAAGATATAGTACTCTGCTTCATGACAGTGTATAGAATTATTCAGCACCAGGCAAAAAAAGGAGACTATCTCCTTGAGCATGACTCATATGGGTAATGAGATGACAGTGGCCCTGCGCTAACCTACAAGGACAATAATCCAACTGACTGATACATTTTCTAAAAACCGATACAAATTTGTAGGGAGCTTACTACACATCAATATTTAAATACTCTCTGTATATCATTCCTATAATTATAATGTTATTTAAAAAAATATAAATACATAGCAATCATCTTTTCAGTCTAAAACCACTTTCTCATTTGTAAAAATATGACATCACATAACCAGATGGTTAGGGGCTGTTATAGTCCATCATGTTCTGAACTCAAAGTGAAAACTGAAACATCTTCACTACGGTATCCACACTGGGAAACTCAACAACCGCTTCTTCAGGGCTGATAGGAAAATCATAATCACAATAAACAACTGGATTGAATTGATCCTAAACAGTCCATCGTATACAGTAACTCATCATTGGCACATATAACTTACAATATGTGCATACCATATTGAGATATATCTCATTAACAGTAACAATCTATTCACATCTAAACATGTTATCATTCCTATACTGCTCTAAATTGTAAATATACCTGTATAGTCCATCATCACTGCAGCAGATGTTAAACTATTATAATTCTTTTACATACTTATAACCAATTCCTGCCTGCCCAAATAGATATCACATTGTGAGTAGAAAAGCTGATAAATCTCAGATCCATAATCAATCATATATTTTGCTTGATCAATATACAACATAATACAGACTTAAAAATTTAAAGTTCCACGATTGGACTAATATACCTTAGTTCAGAGATCAATACAAACTCATTTGGAAACAAAGTGGGCACATAATTATGTGAAATGTTCATACAATCATACATCGACACAATCAACTATGCATGTAACCCTTTTTTTCAGTTTCTATCTGAAATGCAGAAAAAAGTTTAAAAAAATCTAATTTTACATGAAGGTCTGTATAATTATCAAAATGCATATACATTTCTAATAGATATGGACGGCATCGAGGTTAGTTATGTCTTAGCTAAATATTTTTCTAATGTAATAAGAATAAGGAAAAGACTGCAGGACAACTGGAAGCTCTTTAATATTAATATGTGTAGTTCATCTCCTTCTAGTACTGTGCACTTTAGATTTTAAAATACAAAATTAACTGTTAAGACTGAAACCCCTGTTTTCTTATTGTTTGCATTTTAACTATAAACTAAATTTGGGAAAGTGCTAATTTATTTTATGCCTGGGGTTGATTTTATTCTTAATATTCACATTTTATGCAGAAAATATTTATATAAAGGTGATGGTTTTAGAGTCTTAGTATTTATTTCCTATGGAGCAATTACTAAGTGGGGATGGAGATTTGATGCTTTTTATTCTACCTACCTGTATTACAATGGCTTGTTTTACAACATTTTACTTTTAAGGTTCATCAATGCTAGGAATATAATAAAGGTTATTTGATTGATTGACAGGCTTACTTCATGAAGCTTTTATTGTTTCAATCACTTCATCATCAGTTTAAGTACACTGATAAATAAGAGTACATTGCCCGTTTTCCCTCTACCACCTCATGCGCATTGCCAGAAATATTTAGACCTATTTATCACCTCATCTTGGAGCATTTTGCTGTCTCTATTCTGATATCAACATTGATTGTAACTCAGAACAACAATCTCCTGCACACGCTAACAGTGTATCAATTATATCAAGAACAGTGTGACAAAAGCTTGAGTCTTTGCTGGAACATGCTCTTCAGTTTATTCACAACAGCCTTAGCCAACACGTGTTTCGTCGCGCTTACGGTTGGGCGCAGCGACATCTTCAGGGCTAAGAAACAAATAATATTACAGAATTGGGAATGAAAGGTATGCAACAATAGCATCCAATGTCAGTTTACCATTGTGAAAGACTAACTTTGAAGGATCGGCTCATGTTGTCTACTCGAGCCTGTGGAAACCCATGCTGTCTTAAATGTGTCACCTCAGTTATTTAGTGACAAACTAGTGTATTTTAAGAAAAACTATAATAACACTCTTAGATAAAATAAACTTGTCCGGAGTTAAGGCATGCTTGTTCCTTGTGAGTCCAGTTGTGACATATGAACCTGAACAGTCAACAGTGACTTTGCTAAAGTGAATTTAACATAACGACCCCCCTTTAATGTTGCCTGGTACCCGAAGGTATGTAATAAAAAACAAAATACCTATACTCAATGCGTGAAGATCCTATGGGAAAAAAGACGGGTAAAAAAGAAAGAAAAAATGATGCTAAGTATACAAGACCTGTAAAAGCAAGTTTATTGTCCTACGGTGACAAAATCTGACTGCGAAACCAAACTTAAATCCGGTTGTATTTCCGTCCCGAATGGGATTCAATAGGGTCCAATGTTAGACACACAGTTAAGGCTGCAAATATCTTGTGTCCAGAAATAATCCCTCCTATTCACAGTATATGTATCCTGGATGTGTTTCCCAATTAGGAGTCCCTGAGGATGGGTAAATAAAGGGAAACGGCGTAATTACATATAAGAATACAACAAACTTTGGATGGTCCTAAAAGACCTTGGGATGCCACTAGATTTACTGTCTTTAGTCATGAGGCTTCATGAAGAAAATTTTGCGCTGGGACACACAGGGCAAGATTACAAGTTGATGTCCGGTCTCTAAAGGGGTCCGCCAAGGGTGTGTCATGGCCCCTACACTATTTTCATTGTTTTTAAAAGGGGTTGTACATTTTTTACTTTGTATCCAAATGACTCACCAACACTCGCAGGCACTAACGTACCTATACTCAGGTTCGCAGATGACACACTTGTCATCTAGAAAACACAGAGCGGCCTGCAACGGGCACTAACACTTTTTGAGGACTTCAGTAAGGCCTGTGGCCTTGTGATAAACACAAACAAAACCAAATGTATGGTTCTTCACAAGGGCCAGTCAATTAAGGGTAGTATTCACCTAAGCAATGAGACTCTTGACCAGATTGATGTGTTCAATTACTTAGGGATTACCCCGGGAAAAAAAACTTGCGTGGAAGCCCCAGATTGAAACTATGGCCCTGAAGCACTGGCAACTGGCGTGTGTGCTGTTGAAAGAACATAGGGCTTAACACTCTAAGCTCATAAGTCCAGCCCTGAAGATATACACCAGAAAAGTCACAGCCTCTGCACTCTATGGTGCAGAACTCTGGGGCTTTGACAATCTGGTACCAATAGTATTAGCCCAATACAAATTTCCGAGCCTTTATATTATTATTTTTTTTTTTGTCCTCATATATGCAACCAAGGTTCTTTATACGCAATCGATCGGCTCACAAGCAATATGCTGACACAGTTCATACCAACTGGGAGGGATAGTCATGGAACCGAGCCTCGTCCCACAGCAATAGAGCTTGATAAGCCAGCGAACGCCATACCGTAACCTCAGAAATTCAGCCAGGGTGGTACCCAATGCCGAAAAGGGATCAGAACACCGCTTATACCAAGCAGTGGGATAGATGGCTTAATCATTGGACCTGGGGGAGAAAAAAAAAGAAAAAAAAAAAACCCCCAGAGTCTCACTGATCCCATTTAAGAAGGTGCCAAAATGACCTTTTGTCTAAGTTCCCGGCTCTTGCCAAATCAAGCTTTGAAACATGCAGGGCAGAGGCGTGCCAATCATTGATAGAGGGAGGTAAAGGATCCTTCCACTTTCTGCATATCTCCCTTCTAGCCAGTAGTATAGCGTAGAATACTAGCTTCTTCGCCGAGCTGGAGACCCCCTCTAAGATTCCGAAAATCACCAACTGGGGATGAGCAGTTATTTTCGAGTCTATTGAAAACGACAGGATCTTACAGATGGCTTCCCAAAACTGAGACAGAAGGGGGCATTCATAAAACATGTGGATGTCAGAGGCTGCTAGGAAACCACATCTAGCACACGCAACCATATTCCCCTGAGTAAATTTAGAAAGGCGCAGGGGGGAATAATATGCTCTGTGGATAGTAAAGATGTGGTTCCTACGCAACCACGCCGGTTTCACCACATTCCACAGCAGTCTACAAGATGTTCTCCACACCTCATGCAAATCAGTGTTGCTTATGTCTGCCCCCCAGAGTTCATGTGTAAGCTTAAATACTCCGTCCATCTCATCCAAAATCAAATTGTACCAGGACGAGATCTCCTTCTTAGCAGGGGGTCTATCAATTAACAGAGTAATAAGGGTACTGTAACCACCTACTGGAAATTTGTTTTTTCCAACGGGCTGTGCAGAATAGGAACGAGACCAACTGGACATCTGCAGATATTTTAGCCTAGCAAGGCCAGGGCCAATCTTTCTACTCAAACACTCCCAGGAGAGCAGATCCCCCTCAACAAATAGGTCACCCCAGACCTCCAAACCCGCCTCTCTGATAGGTGCCGCAAGTGAGTCTCCCAACCAGGATGGATAATCGGGGAGATCCCATAAGGAAGTTCTACTGCTATAGTACCCTATTTTAATGGATTTTGAAACCTGGGCCCAAGTCCTTGCCATTCCCAATAGAATTTTCAATTTAATTTTTTTAAAGAACTTGGGATCTCCGAATTTCAGTAGAAACCCAAACTGGCTAACCCCCTCTCCCCTAAGCAGAGTGGTGTATAGAGTTCCCACCCCATACTCCAATGGTTTTTTTAGCAACACCCTAGCATGAGACAACTGGAACGCCCAGGCATAGACCTGGATGTCCGGGGTGGCCAACCCCCCCTTTTCCCTGCGCCTCCTTAACTTTTTCCACGAGATTCTTGGAAGGTGTTTATTCCAGATGAAGGTGTTAATCTCGACCTGAAAAGTTTTAATAAGGTTTGCATCGAAGTACAGAGGGATAGTATTGAAAAGAAAGGAAATCTTTGGCAAGACAGCCATCTTAACCAAGTTAGCCCTTCCTAATAACGACAAAGGAAGATGGGACCAAGACTGAAGCAATTTACGGCAGTCCTTGGCTACTTTGGAAAAATTGATATTTACAATCTGATCTATATTTTCCACAATATCGAGGCCCAGGTATCTCAATTTATTTCCTGGCTGAATACCCGAGATACAAAAGCTCTTATCCATACCCCAGGTCATCATCTCAGTTTTTGAAGCGTTGATCTCATACCCGGACACTACCCCAAATTCCGAGGCTAACTTAATTATTTCCGGGAGAGCAGTACGAGCATCAGAAGTGAAAATAAGGATATCGTCAGCGTACAGGGCCATTTTCCTCTCCCAACCTCAATACGCGAACGCCTTGATGTCGACATTGTCTCTTAAATTTTGAGCGAATGGTTCAACGTAGAGATCGAAAAGAAGTGGGGAGAGTGGGCAGCCCTGTCGCGTACCCCTCGAGATGTTAAAGGGGTCAGACAAGATGCCATTAATCAGTACACATGCACATGGGTTCTGATACAATAGACTAATTGTCCGGCGAAACCCTGCTCCCACATTGAACTTAGCCAAGGCCTCCGACAGATACATCCAATTGACTCTGTTGAAGGCCTTGCCGGCGTCCAAGGTAAGAACCGCCAGGGGGAGGGACTCCAGAACTGCCAAATCGATAGCCCCCATTAAGTCAAAAGTTAGTTCATATAACTGTCGCCCCCTGACAAACCCTTTCTGATCCGGGTGTAAAATATTGGGGGCAACAAGAGCTAGTCTATTGGCCAGAATTGAGGCAAACATTTTGTAGTCGACATTTAATATGGAGATTGGCCTATAGGAGCCACATGCAGTAGCCGGTTTCCCTGGTTTTAAGATTACAGTGATAGACGCGCTGTCCCATGATGTCGGGGGCCGACCTCCATCGAGTAAAATATCATTGAACAGTAGTACCAAGAAGGAGACTAGTTCCTGCTCCAGGGCTTTATAATTTCAGCTGGTAGGCCGTCTGTTCCTGACGCCTTCCCCTTTTTAGCATTATGTATAGCCTTGATGACTTCCTCCTCCGAGATTACACTATCCAACCTCTCACTTTGCTCATCGGAGAGTGCTGGGAGTGTGATCTTACTAAGCCAATCTTTAATTCTAGCCGGACTGATGTTCTTATCCTCACAGTAGATATTTTGAAAAAAATCTCTGAAGGCTGATCTAATATCTTCATCTCGGGAGAGTGGGGAGCCATTGACACTAATCGCCTCAATATTATTACGAACTTGGTCTGTTTTGGATTTCCATGCCAATAGCTTCCCTGCTCCTTCTCCATACTGAAAATGTGCGAGCTTACTGGCCTCCCATGTTTCTTGTATGCGCTGGTTTAAGACCGAAGTGAGGTGGCCTTTTAAAGAAGTTAATCTTTCAGACAAAAGAGAGCGATCCTCTGATGTAATGGAATCAGCGTCTAGGTCTAACTGAGTCTTAGCGATGTCTGCTTCCACTGATGTCACTGCCTCTTTGTATTGCCTCCTCCTGTAAGCCATTTTGTTTGTAATAAGGCCTCTCATAAACGCTTTAAGGGAGTCCCACACCACTCCAATGCTTGCCGATCCTACATTTGTTGTTAAAAAGTGACTCACCTCAGACTTAATAAAAAGAACATCCTCTGGGTGAGAAAGTAAGGAGCGATCAAAGGACCAACTTCTAGCTGACAAATTTAGCATTGAAGTAAGCTCCATAATTACTGCCGAGTGGTCTGATAGATGTAACGGGAGGTATTTAACATCTTTAACAGAATCTACTAATGTATGGCTGACTAGTACAAAGTCTATTCTGGATTGGTGGTGATATTTTTGATTCCTATAAGAAAAACCCAGCTGTACACCTACCCTCAACCTCCAAATATCCACATAGCCATATTGCTTCATCTCACTAAGCAAAAAGGATCTAGATTTTGATGGAATTCGAGATCGACTATTATGCGATTTATCAAGAGTGGGGTCTAAAACTATATTAAAGTCACCTGCAAAAATAACAGGCTCTGGGAAGGACAAAAGGTGAGAAAAACTTACCTCCAAAGATGACGGATCGTCCTGATTAGGACCATAATATCCCACAATAGTAAACTGACTGCCCAAAATAGACAGGGATGCAATAACCCATCTACCCGCTGGGTCAACCTTAAAATCTAACACTTTAGCCATAAGTTGTTTTTTGAAGATAAGTGAAACCCCTCTACAAGTCAAAGACTGAGAGGTAGAAATTGAAAAATCGATCCACTTATTCTCCTTAACTAAGGTATCCATTTCGTCTTGGACCAGATGCGTCTCTTGCAGGATAATGACCTGTGCTTCAGAATCCCGAAGATATTGAAGTACTTTCCTGGCCCTAGGTTTAGTACGCAGGCCATTTACGTTCCAAGATATTATCTTTAAATTAGCCATCTGACTTCAATGCCTCTCAACCCAACCCAGAGACTTGGGACATCACCCGTATGACCTAGCCTAATGTCTGATAATTGCATCTCTAAAACTGTCCTACCCCCATCAGAATGCAATAGTACACAAGATTGGCACATGAGGAATTTTATAATATATTTAACCCCGTGACCCCTATACCCCCCCACACCTCCCTCCCACCCATGGAGAACCCTTGGTGTATCTAACCGGAACAAATCCAGTAGATAGCACCCCCATCTCAAGCTCCTGTGACCCTCTCTGACGCTAAACCAATTTCCCCTCAAAAGGTGAGCTAGTTGCGCACATATTCTAACAGAATCTGTGAATGCTGGAATTAGAGAATGGGAGTTTATGGACACAACAACAAGGATAGAACAAGGAAAGGGGGAAACAAACTAAGTTTTCTTTCCCACACAATATGTATATATATATATATATTTTTTTTTCCCCTTTTCGCGATTCTCCTTTTTTTTTTCTCAAATCTCCCCCATTCCCCCCTCCCCACCATGATAGTTGTGTGATAGCCAAACCACCTCTACTAATGCCGGGAAAAAAAAAGAAAACTAAATTCAATACCTACATATCTGCTAATATATTTTAACACTCAGAAGCCCTTTTTTTGATCTGAAATTATTACAAAAAGTACATATCAGCCAGCTGCCTTATTGCCCAACTCCAGAAGGAGCTCGTCTGCGGCTTGCACTGACCTGATGTTAAACATCTTATTATTGAACATCACCTTCAGGGCAGCAGGGAACACCAACTGAGCCGTTGCCCCCAATTTTCTAAATGCCTCAAGCCGCCTACCAAACTCCCACTGCTTCTCTAACGTAACCCTAGAAAGGTCAGATCTAATGAGGAAAGTAAATCCCTTTCCAAGGAGGGATTTTTGTTTCAGGGCTAAGTTAAGGATCTGTTCTTTGAGTGCGTAGGTATGGAAGTTAACCAAGATTTTACGAGGTTTAGATCTTCGTTGATTTCTCCTGAACGGATCTCTATGGACCCTTTGTATATCGATGGTCAGATCCTCTAGAGACTTATCAAGAGATAACGACTCCTTTAGCAATTGCACCACAAATTTTTTTAATGTCCGAACCCTCGGAACCTTCGGGCACATTAAGTATACGTATATTGGCTCTCCTGGCATTATTTTCCAGTAATTCCATCCTATCAAGTAGGGCCTGATCCTCCTTTCGTAGATTAACAATGTCTTCCTTGGCTTTGTCCAAATGGATAGACATCACAGCAACAGTTTCTTCTAGCTCCCCCGTCCTAGATGTAAACCCTTCGATCTTCTTATCTAAGGACTCACAATAGTTCCGAGCCTTTATATTATGATCTAGGCTGAAATCGATTGGACGAAACAGCAAGATTTCACCCGATAGCATTTGGCAGAGACTATGGACCACCCCTGAGCTATCACACTATGCAAGTGCACTTAAAGATGTTTGGAGAGCCGACACCTCACATAAGGCCATTTGGCTGCAAAAGGTGAAAACCACACTTGTCAACATCGGCCTGAGACACTTATGGGAAGACCCAGAGGGCCAACGTTTCCCATCGAAAAAAATAATGAAGGAACTCTATTGGTCCATGCTTGCAACAAATTCAACACAAACCATTGTGAGCACAACATTGACAGGCAAATGTATTGAGTTTAAGCCTAGTCTCCAGAATGAATCATATTGGGAAGTTATATCGAAGCCAAGAGACAGAAGACTCTTTTTTCAATTTCGCGCGGGCTTATGACCTATAAAGTAATTTACACATAAATGGCACAATACAAACGACAAAGGATGCCATGTATGTGAGAACATGCAGAGACCTATCCTCATATCTTGTTTATTTTCCAGCCTACAAAGCTCCCGGGAAAACTGGTCAAAACCATTATGCAGAAATGTGGGTCCCCGGTCTAGTGCTACTGCATTAAGAATACAGCAAACAAACACTAACTAACTTGATTGTTTTTATGTAAAACAAAAAAAAAAGAAATTTCATTGTGATCTAGCTGTCATTTTATAATAATTTTATATAGATGTACACATGTTGAGTAATATTGTTAAGTGGGTGCACTTTTTCATAACAAAAATGTTGTGCACACAATGTGAATGTCTTTCATGATCGTGATGAGCGAAATAAAGATTATGAACTGATATAAGAATACACCCAAAGGAAAAATGGCAGGGGCATAATCTATATACTTTGAGAATATGGTAATGTAATAGTGCAAGTTTATTCAGGCATGAATAAATAAAATCCGTGGTGCATTGCACCCACACAATGCAGATTGTGTTAAAGAAAATAACCAGCAGCCATACCCTTGTTTGTATTAATACGGGACCTTTGCCTAATAAAAAGGATCAAAGGAAAGTGTGTCAGAACAAGCGAGTAGACAGACCCAGCGGTGTGTATTTAAAAGATGCCCCCAAAGGCAGATGCTTGTATCTAGCCTAATTGGCGCTGTACCACTAATTGCAGGAAAACATTCAGTTAGTTATGGGTGTTTACCTCTGTGATGAACAGACCTCCTTCCGGCGTATATGCAGGAGATCTAATGGCCCGCAGGCGAACACACATTTATATAGGCCTGGGAGTGGAAACAGTTGTAGGGCTGTACCTGCTCCAAAGACGTCGGCCATCTTGGAACTATAAATTCAGTACCCCACTTATCAATAGAGGTCCAAAGTCGGCAATTCATCAGCCCTCGAGGTGTGTTGATGTAGAGCTCAAGAGTCGTGAAGTATTGATCATCATTATGCTCAATGGGCTAATGCATAGTAATAAAACAAATACCGTCGGCTATCTTGGAGTGTCTAACCTCCGCATCGGCTTAATAACAGAGATAGGGTTTGGCATAGAAAGAATATGCCTCGTTATCCGGCAGACTTTTTCCGCGCAGGGAATTACAACGCAGTCATTACAACGACCGCGTTGTTAATCCGCAGACCATTACCCCGCAAGTCGTAACAAAAACTTGCGGAGGGGGGGCGCTGGATGTTGGAATAGTCTAATTTACTATTCCAACTCCAGGCTGCGCGGACATTAGGGAAGGTGTTGGATTTTAAATCCAACACCTTCTCCCCCCTCCGCAAGTCGTTGTTCCGACTTGCAGAGTAATGGTATGCGGAATTAAAACGCGGTCGTTGTAACGACCGCGTTGTAATTCCCTGCGGGGAAAAAGTTTTGTGGTAAACGTTGTTTACCACATAGAAACTGTTTCAACTTGGTAACATTACGTCTCATGTGGAGACCGTGAACGCTAGTCCCCCAAAAAGTAGTGTAATTCGTGGTCTGTATTTAGGCCCATTTCCACACTTCTTAATTGATACTTGGATCATGCGATTAAGAAGTGTGGAAATGAGCCTAAACATAGACCACGAATTACACAACTTTTTGGGGGACTATCATTCACGGTCCCCACATGAGACGTAATGTTACCAAGTTGAAACAGTTTCCATTTACTCAGAACCACAATCTCCATGTGGTCTTCTGACTTGTGATCTCTGTCTTACTGCTACTGTTGAGTTCGAACTGAAGTTTTGAAGTCTGCTTCCATAAACTTACATGCAAGCTTACCTAGGTCTACACGTCCTAATATGGTATTGATTTCCTCAGTACTATAGGCTGTCACTTGGGGAGCTCATGTGTTCACTAACCATCTATCATGCTCCTTATACCTTTTCTCCTATCCCCTCTGATTTAGGATTCTACTGTCACAACCTCTCTTCTTTACTGTGGAACCAATATGCTTACTCTGGCACCGATGTACTTACTGTGTATGTTTAACTATCTTAAGGTGACCCATAGGATTGTGTATGTAGATCCTGTGGGCATACATTATGTGTTATTTAGATTTAAGATAACTGCTATTCTCTACCGTTCTACTTAGACGGCTGCAGCACACACTGAACCTGGGAATCCCTTTCCCTTGACTCTCCTTTAATGTTGCCTTAGAACTCTACTGCTAGAGATCCCCTTTTTTCTGAGATTCAAATATTAAATCACTTATTGTTTCAGGTAATTTATATCCAGATGGATTTGTTACCCTAGAGATGGTTTACCCACGTTCCGTTCATTACATTTTTCTCCTTTGCATTCCTAAACTTGCTGTGGACACACCATTACATGGGGACATCAGCATTATTTTCTACACCAAACTTTTTTTCTGTATGCACACAGCGATAATCAAAATTATATTTTCAGATCCTTATTGGATGCACACAGCTACAATCGCTTTAATTTGATATGTTCTTCACTCCTCCTCTGGCTGTTATTTGCCCATCACTATCTCTGTTATTAAGCCGAATGCGGAGATTAGACACTCCAAGATGGCCGACAGTATTTGTTTTATTACTATGCATAAGCCCATTGATCATAATGCTGATCAATACCTCACGACCCTTGAGCTCTACATCAACACACCTCTGGGGCTCATGAATTGCCCACTTTTAACCTTTATTGATAAGCAGGGTACTGAATTTACAGTTCCAAGATGGGCGACGTCTTTGGAGCGGGTACAGTCCTACAACTGTTTCCCCTCCCAGGCCTATATAAACGTGTGTTCTCCTGCGGGCCATTAGGTCTCCAGCGTACACGCCGGAAGGAGCTCTGTTCATCCCAGAGGTAAGCGCCCATAACTAACTGAATGTTTTCATGAAATTAGCAAGCAGTACAGTGCCAATTACGCTAGATACAAGCATCTGGGCTTGGGGACATCTTTTAAACACTCACCGCGGGGTCTGTCTACTCGCTTGTTTTGACACACTTTCCTTTGATCCTTTTTATTAGCCAAAGGCCCCGTATTAAAACCGAAAAGGATATGGCTGTCTTTAACACAACTTGCATCGAGTGGGTGCAATGCACCAAGGATTTTATTTATTCATGCCTGAAAAAACTTGCACTATTACTAAATCCTCGTTTAAGGTACACAGGACCACATTACCGTATTCTCAAAGTATATAGATTATGCCCCTGCCATTTTTCCTTTGGGTGTATCCTTTCATATAATTAAGCTGTGTCTGTTTATTTACCCATCCTCAGGGACTCCTCATTGGGAAACACATCCAGGATACATATACTGTGAATAGGAGGTATTATTTATGGACACAAGATATGTGCATTCTTAACTGTGTGTCTAACATCGGACCCTATTGAATCCCATTAGGGATGGAAATACAACAAGATTTAAGGTTGGTTTCCCGGACAGATTTGGTCACCGTAGCACGATAAACTTGCTTTTACAGGGCTTGTACACTTAGCATAATTTTTCTTTCTTTTTTACCCGTCTCTTTTTCCCTAGGATCTTCACGCATTGAGTATAGGTATTTTGTTTTTTATTACATACCTTCGGGTACCAGTCAACATTAAGGGGGTGTCATTATTTTCAATTCACCTTCGCAAAGTCACTGTTGACTGTTTTGGTTCATACGTCACAACTGGACTCACAAGGCTGTTGCAACTTATTGTGCCTATACCTTTATGGATTGACTTTTTGTCTTGGTCGACCCATGATGTATCCATCGATGTCGTTTTTTTCCCCATTTTTTCATGTTTTTTTTTTTACACCTGACAACATCTTTTTCTGTTTTGAATTTTTTTTCTTCCCTTTCGGACTTTACACTTACCTTGTATGGACTTATAGTTCATGCCCTTGGTTCCGTTCTTTCTAACTTGAACTCTGCGTTCATGATAAGTGTGCCCCTAGTGGTTAGTAGTCCGATCAAAGGGGGGTGTAGTATGGGTTAACCACTCCCTATGTACAACGCTAAGTTAGCATAACCTAGATGGCTGTTAGAAAGCCAGCTTGCCGCTTCTGCTGCTTTTGCACGCGACACTGTTGTTACATGTTATTCATTCGAGAACTGCTGACTCGACTTTGCTTCACATGAGAACCGTCTGTTGTTTAACATCCTTAACAGCGAGCTGTGACCTTGGTCTGTACACCATGTAAAGAACGAGTCTGGGTCACTAGACGGTGCAGGTTGTTGTGTTCAGGTTGACCGTACCACTTCTTAGCCATAACATACATACAGCTGCCAATACCTGAAAGACGAGCCCTTTAATATTACAGAGCAGCATGTTTTCTGTGGCATTCGAAACGAAGAGCTGTTGCAGGAGAGAGCCTAGCTGATCCTGTGATGTGATTCCACTAAGCTGATCCATAAGGTATGGGGTCCCCCATGCAAGCCTAAGAGACCTTCTATTAGTCTAATAATACCTTATTAGTTGCTAGAGAAAGGAGGGTGGTTGCTTTCCACTGTCATTATTATTATGATTGCTCCTTTCATTTTCTATGGTATTGTAACAATGCTGATGGTGCTGATCCTAACCATTTGTCTGCTTGTGTTAGCCAAAGTACTGCATCTTAGGACGCGAGGTTTATAAAATAAACTCTTTAAACTTTACCGTGTCTTTGTTATTCTGTTGTGGACTGATATATAGCTACCAACGGGTATTTTGGATTCCCACCACTCCTGAGAGTATCTAAGTCGCTTGTTCTGGGTTGTCTATACATTGGGACCGCCGAGCTAAATCTCGGATAACGAATGTGACACTAAGCTAGTCGGATAGGGGTTCTTGGTTCTGAGGGGAGTTTCTGGTACACCGCAATTCTCTGAGGTCCTGGTTTCCTGCGCATAGTTCTGTGCATAAGCAGAATCCTTGCAACAGAACAAGCATGCCTTAACTCCGGATAAGTTTATTTTATCTAAGAGTGTTATTATAATTTTTCTTAAAATACACTAGTTTGTCATTAAACAACCGAGGTGACACATTTAAGACAGCATGGGTTTCCACAGGCTCGAGTAGGCAACAAGAGCCGATCCTTCAAAGTTAGTCAGTCACAATGGGAAACTGACTTTGGAGGCTATTGTTGCATGTACAAAAGGGGCTGGTGATGGACGGAGCATCAGAACCAATCAAACACTCACACCCAGTCAACAGATCTGGGTATGATCCATCACCGTTCTTTAGCCCACTCTGCCACCCCAGTTCAGACATAGCCATATGCAAATCAGTCTGACCCTGTGCCTCATGGGAACAGTCCAGCCCGAACTGCCAAGCCATGCCTTCCCTGGACCGGAAACAAGCTTCCTAGGACCGGTTACTGGCATTTCAGCCGTCCTCAGCCAGGCTTGCTTGAATCCAGTGGCAAAGTGAGCAAGGGACTCACGTCTGAGCATACCCTGCCAACTTATGGCGAACAAAGAGGTACAAAAGGGGGTGATGATGGACGGAGCATCAGAACCAATCAACCACTCACACCCAGTCAACAGATCTGGGTTTGATCCATCACCGTTCTTTAGCCCACTCTGCCACCCCAGTTCAGACATGGCCATATGCAAATCAGTCTGACCATGTGCCTCATGGGAACAGTCCAGCCGGAACTGCCAAGCCATGCCTTCCCTGGACCGGAAACAAGCTTCCTAGGACCGGTTTCTGGCATTTCAGCCGTCCTCAGCCAGGCTTGCTTGAATCCAGTGGCAAAGTGAGCAAGGGACTCACGTCTGAGCATACCCTGCCAACTTATGGCGAACAAAGCGGTACAAAAGTGGGTGGTGATGTACGGAGCATCAGAACCAATCAAACACTCACACCCAGTCAACAGATCTGGGTATGATCCATCACCGTTCTTTAGCCCACTCTGCCACCCCAGTTCAGACATGGCCATATGCAAATCAGTCTGACCCTGTGCCTCATAGGAACAGTCCAGCCCGAACTGCCAAGGCATGCCTTCCCTGGACCGGAAACAAGCTTCCTAGGACCGGTTTCTGGCATTTAAGCCGTCCTCAGCCAGGCTTGCTTGAATCCAGTGGCAAAGTGAGCAAGGGACTCACGTCTGAGCATACCCTGCCAATTTATGGTGAACAAAGCGGTACAAAAGGAGGTGGTGATGGACGGAGCATTGTTGCATACCTTTCGTTCCCAATTCTGTACTATTGTTTGTTTCTTAGCCCTGAAGAAGTCGCTGCGCACAACCGTAAGCACGACGAAAAACGTGTTTGCAAAGGCTGTTGTGAATAAACTGAAGCGCATGTTCCAGCAAAGACTCAAGCTTTTGTCACACTGTTATTGATATAAGTGATACACTGTTAGCGTGTGCAGGGGACTGTTGCTCTGTTTTGCCTGTGGATATCCACACGTTGGGGAGGAGGGTGGCTCTCCCTACCCTTATGCACCGCAATCCTCACTCAGTACTAGAGTATACTTACCTGCATATTGCCCATGAGCCCCAATACCCTATGGAACCACCTACCAAGCAGTTTCAATTAATTGTAACTCAGCTATATCCCTTTCTGTGATTTGCTGAGAGATTTAAAGTATAAGCTCTATCCCAATGCTGTGAGTAGCATACAGATCCATCTGGCATCACTCCCTATGGGTTAAAAACAAGACCATATACCAATATATCAGTTTGCACATATATATCTTTCAAATCGCTGAATTTGAATCACCACCCATCTTAGCTCATTCTCTGTATCAGGCTTACTCATTCTTTTATCCACTCCTATTCATTATCCTTTCCTACAAATGTATTGAGGGACAAAGTCCCCATCAGGCAACAAACTCTGTTATAAAGGCCCAAATTAAACTGATATTAATTTTTAAGTTTCTAAATCTATCCATACAATAGCATTGCTTGTATAATATTATCATCCAGTCCAATCATCCTGGACATAGAAAGTAACATTAGCATTAATCGAGAATCTCTCCACACACTTACCCAACCATTCAAAGTCCATCCGAACTGCAAGTCTTCTAAAGTGGTTTCATTGCCAAAGGAACCACTTAAATACACTCAAGTTGGATCTGGTGTCTGTCGTCATTTTCTGTAGGATTCAGTACCAAATGACCAGTAGTACTATCTCCAGCAGCAAACTAACCAAAGGCCCAAAATAGATTTTGATCATCGGTGCTCAAGTCACCGAGATATATAAATCACCTGATAGCATTCTTTAGTCAAATTTTGTCAAACTGTACATGTCAACTTTTGTCTAACATGCACCTCTTTGTATATCTCTTTAATCATCAAAAAAGTTTGTCCCCAAAACGTATTGCCATGTGGGTCTTGAGTCCCTATCCATACCAAATCTGTCTCTTGTTCTCTTTATAATTACCCATTGTTAGAAATGGGGGTCTCTAGTTGGGAATGGTTTGCACCTTGTCCAAGTAGGGACCCTTCCTTCTAGTCAGGATAAGGGAGTTACACTCCTAAAATAACCCCTGCTCATCCCCTTGGTAGCTTGGCATGAGCAGTCAGGCTTATCTTAGAGGCAGTGTGTAAAGCATTTGCACATAACCAACAGTAATACAGTTTAAGCACTACAAAAGGACACCACACCAGTTTAGAAAAATATCCAATATTTTTATATACTTAAGACAAGACCAAAAATGATAAAAATCCACAATACAATATTCAGAAATCTTCAGTTATCAAAATAACCTTGAAAAACAGTTCCTTGATGTTGATAGCTTCCTCTGGGGCTATCACGGCGTCGTTAACAAACACATCCAAACAGTTCTGGCTGACCGTGTCCTCGCAGGCCAGCTACGGTGTCGGGAAGACTCGCAAAACAGTACCTTTAGAATTGCAAGGCATCGGCAACCTCTCGAGTTTCCGAAAGCACGGCATCCGCAGGCGTCGGTTCCAGAGGTCGGTGCAGGAGTCGTCGGGCCCTTGAAGTCACACGTGTTGCAGATTGAACTCCTCGCGGTTGAAGTCAGGAGCACTGGCGTTGGCAGGAGTCGAGTGCTGCAGTGCGAAGTGCAGCGGTGTGGCATGCAATGCCCTCAGGTCGCAGTGCGAGCTACGGCTCTGTGGCGGCATCAGAAGTCATCATCGGTGAGACCAGGGTTGCGGTGCAAAGTGATGCGGTGCTCGTCACGGTGCTGGCAGGTCACGGTGCAAGCAGGGGCGTCGTCATTGGTGAAGCACTGTCGTCGGCTGACTGGAGTCGATGGCTTCGGCGGGCTAAGTCTGCGGTGCAGGATGAGGGTGGTGTTTTGTGGAATCTTCTGAGCGGTGCCCTCGAACCACAGTGCAAGCAGCGGCGTCGATTTCAGTGTGGAGCAGCGTCATTGGCGATACCACGGCGGTGTCGTGAAGAGAGGAGATGCGGAGTGCGGTGCCCTCAGGTCGCGGTGCTAGTAGTGGCTCGGTGGCGTCGTCAGCAGGTGTTGTCGGTGAGACCAGGGTCGCGTTGCGGTGGTGCCCTCTGTGGTGCCTTCAGTACACGGAGTCGGCAGCGACGTCGTAGACGGCGTCGGGTTGCTTTTTCTTCTGCTGCAGCACAAAACACACAGATCCCAATGCTGAGGGCAGAAGAGCTTGCAGTCTTTGCTGTTCCTGAGACTTCTTGAACAGGGGGCAAGCTCTACCCCACACTCTTGGAGAAACTCACCAAAAAAGATTTCAGAAAGTTCAGTCCAGTCCAGTCCTTTCATTGCCCAAGACAGAAGCAGCCACTGTAGGCCAACACAGCAAAGCACTCAGAAAAGTGGTAGTTCCTCCTCACAGCTTCTCCAGCTCTTCTTCTTGGCAGTCTTCTAGGTCCAAAAGAGTTCTAAAGTTCAGGGGTTGGGGCCCCAATATTTATACCACAAAATCCTTTGTCCTCTCAGGCAAAGAGTGTTTGTGCCGAGCCAGAACCAGTTCTGCCCTCCTTGGTGTGGCTTCCTGGCAGGAGGTGGAGATGGCATTGTCAGAGGCAGACCAGGCCCATTTAGGTACAAGGAAATATCCTCCCCCTACTCTAAATGCAGCCCAGGTCTATTCAGCCCTTCCTGACCCACCTAGACTATCTGAAGCCTCTGCTGCTCCCTAGCCCCTGTCATCCAAAATTCAGACAGTCAATCCACAAACCCAGCAGAGGCTGGCTGGATGGCTGATCAAGAAACTACCTACTTTCTAAAAGTGGTATTTTCAAACACAGAATGTAAAAATCACCTTCACTTAAAGATGCATCTTTAAATTCTGAGTTCAGGCATACTAAGATTTATTTTCCTACCTAGTTCCCAGGGCCAGTTATGTTTATAAGATATTATAAACAAACTCCCTATTCTGTCCTATGGGGAACACGTAGTCTTTCAATAGTGAAAAACTAATTTGTCTGTAATTCACTATCAAGACATGCCACACACACACCAGGGTATGTCCTACCTTTCGCATACACTGCACCCTGCCCACAGGGGTACCCTGGGCCAACCTTAGGGGTGACTGACATGTAAGAAAAGGGAAGGTTAGGGCCTGGCAAGTGGGTACACTTGCCGAGTCGACATGGCAGTCCCAGACTGCACACAGGCTCTGCAATGGCAGGCCAAAGTTACATTTACAGGCTGTTTGTGTGGGTGGCACAATCCAGTGCTGAAGCCCACTAACAGCATTTGATTTACAGGCCCTGGCACACTCAGTGCACTTTACTAGGGACTGACACATAAATCAAATAGGCCAATCATGGAAACGCCAATCCATAACACATTTTACCACAGGAGCACTTGCGCTTTACCACTCATCAGCAGTGAGAAAAGTGCGCAGAAACACTAAGCCAGCAAAGACAGAGTCAAAATCGGGAGGTCAGAAAGCAAAAACTCAGGGGAAACACGCCAAAAGATGCCAAGTCTAACACATGTCTCCTCCAGCTGAAAGTAGGGAGAACTACCCAACCTCCTGGGAGTTCTCTTCACTAAAGCGGAAGAACCTAGACAGACCATTTGCATTGGCGTGTTCTGTGCCAGGACAGTGTTCCACCGTAAAGTCCATTTCCTCTAGGGAATTGGACCACCTCAGCAGTTTTGGATTCTCACCCCTCATTTGCATTAACCATCTGAGGGGCCTGTGGTCTGTCTGAACCCGGAAGTGAGTCCCAAACAGGTAGGGCCTCAGCTTCTTCAGTGCCCAGACCACAGCAAAAGCTTCCCTTTCTATGGCACTCCACCTCTGTTCCCTGGGGAGTAGTCTCCTGCTAAGGAATACTACCGGCTGGTCTAGGCTCTCTTTGTTCAGTTGTGAGAGTAGCGCTGCCACACCATGGTCTGAAGCGTCAGTCTGCACGACGAATTCCTTGGAGACATTGGGTGCCTTGAGCATGGGCACCGTGTACATGGCGGCCTTCAGGGCATCAAAAGCCTTCTGTCAGGACTCAGTCCAGATCACCTTCTTAGGCTCCTGGAAGTCAGATCTGTTAAGGGGGCAACAATGGTGCCACAGCCCTTAACAAACCTTCTGTAGTTACCGATGAGGCCGAAAAAGGCTCTCACCTCTGTCTCTGTCTTGGGGGGTTCCCAAGCCAAATGGTGTCAATCTTGGGTTGTAGGGGCACCACCTGGCTGCTTCCTACCTGGTGTCCCAAGTACACCATAGAACCCTGCCCGATCTGGCACTTGCTGGCCTTGATCGTGAGGCCTGCCCTCTGCAGCACCCTCAACACTTCCCCGAGGTGATGCAAGTGTTCTTCCCAGCTGTAACTGAACACTGTAATGTCATCCAGGTAGGCGGCACTGAAATCCTCCAGTCCAGCCAATACCTGCTTGACAAACCTCTGAAAGGTGCAGGGGCATTCTTCAATCCAAAGGGCATCACCCGGAACTGGTAATGTCCTTCTGGAGTTGAGAATGCTGACCTCTCCTTGGCCCCATTGGTCAAGGCAATCTGCCAGTACCCGGACGTTAAATCAAACGTGCTGAGGAACTTGGTAGCACCCAACCGATCAATGAGCTCAACAGCTTTGGGGATGGGGTGCGCGTCAGTCCTGGTGAGGGCATTGAGCCCACGGTAGTCCACACAAAACCGCAGTTCTGGAGTGGCCCCAGGTGCAGCAGCCTTTGGGACCAAGACCACTGGACTGGCCCAAGGACTGTTGGAGGGCTCAATCACCCCTAACGCCATCATCTTAGAGACCTCCTCTTTGATGCTGGCCGTGACCCGGTCAGTGAACCTGTAAATCTTGTGCTTCACAGGAGGGCTGTCACCGGTGTCTACGTCATGGGTACACCAGTGAGTAACACCTGGGGTCAGAAAGAACAGTGGGTCAAACTGTCCCAACACCTGGTGACAGTTGCTCTGCTCCTTTGGGGTCAGTGTAGGGGAGAGGATCACACCTTCCACTGACCCATCATGCTCCTTGGTAGACAAGAGGTCTGGGAGAGGTTCACTCTCCTCTTCCACCTCTATCATTTGTCACCAAGAGCATGCTCACTTCGGACCTCTCGAAGTGGGGCTTGAGGCGGTTCACATGCAAGACCCTCAAAGGGTTCCTTGGAGTCCCCAAATCCACCAGGTAGATGACATCACTTTTGCGCTCCACCACCTCAAATGGCCCAGTCCACTTGTCCTGTAAGACACAAGGTTCCACTGGGGCCATGACCCACACTTTTGGCCCAGGTTGAAATTCGACCAGAGTAGCATTCTGGTCATACCACTTCTTCATTTCTTCCTGGCTTACTTCTAGGTTCGCCTGAGCGAGTCTCCTGAAGCAGGCAGTTTGGTTTCTGAAGACCAGCATGTAACTAAACACATCCTGGGGAGTTTTCCTGGGAACTGCCTCGCAGCCTTCCTTCACCAAACTCAGAGGTCCTCTCACAGAGTGACCATACAGAAGCTCAAAGGGACTGAAACCAAAAGACTTCTGCGGCAACTCCCTGCACGCAAAGAGAAGGCATGGCAAGAGGACATCCCACTTACGCCTCATGGGTTCTGTTCGACCCTTAATCATGCCTTTCACGGTTTGGTCGAATCTCTCCACCAGACCGTTACCTTGTGGATGGTAAGGAGTGGTGAATTTGTAGGTTAGACCACACTCCTTCCACAGGGACGTTATATACTTGGATATGAAAGTGGTCCCCCTGGCAGAAACCAACTCTCTGGGGAAACCCACGCGGGAGAAGATCCCCATTAACACCCGGCCAACCACTGGCACCTTCGTTGTCCTGAGAAGGATTGTCTCTGGGTACCGGGTGGCATTGTCCACCAAGACCAGGATGTACCTGTTGCCCATGGCTATCTTGGGATCCAGTGGCCCCACAATGTCCATCCCTTCCCTTTCAAAGGGTGTTCCAACAACTGGAAAAGGTTGGAGAGGAGCTTTGACCTTCCTCCCACTCTTACCACTTGCCTGACAAGTTTGGCAAGACCTGCAATGTCCATCTGACTGCCTTCGCATTTGGGGCCAGAAGAAGTGGGTGACAAGCCTGTCAAAGGTCTTGTGCCAACCCAAATGTCCTGCCAAAGGCACGTCATGAGCCAGACCCAGTAGGAAGGTCCTGAAGCGCTGGGATACCACCCGCACACGGGCTGACCCAGGCTCAGCGACCTTAGGCTCACTATACAGGAGACAATTCTCCCAGTAGAACCAGTGTGATCCAGACTGATCACCAGCTGCCTGGTCTGCAGCCTGCCGCCACAGACCCTCCAGAGAAGGGCACTCTTTCTGCTCCCTGCAGAATTCCTCCCTGGTAGGACCCCCTTCTTGCTGCCAATGGGCAGCTCAGAGATGTCCCCCAATTCAGCTACCTGCTCCCATGTAGGCACCAGGGTGTCCCCCTCAAGGTCCACCTCCTCCCGGTCTGTGGGAGCCTCAGGGGCCGGTTTCCCGCACCCCTTGCCCTTTCTCTTGGCAGGGACTTGGGCCACTGTTTCAGACTCCAAGTCCTTCTGATCACCCTTTCTGGCCGCCATTGACCAAGTGGACATGCATACACACTCTGGCAACCCAAGCATCTCCAAGTGAGACCTGAGCTCAACATCCTTCCACAAGGACTGCTCCAGGTCATTACCTATCAGACAATCTGCAGGCATGTTAGGGCTCACAGCCACCCTCAAGGCACCTGAGACCCGCCCATTCAAAAGGATTCGGTGCCACCATACACTGGCACTCAGAGTTGTCTACAGCAACTCATTGGTGGAATTCCCCGGGGACTACCTGCTCCTCAGAGACCAGATGACACCGGATGGAGGTCACACTGGCTCCAGTATCTCTGAGAGCCTCTAACCTTTTCCCATCGATGGTCACCCAGGTGCTGTATTTCTTTGTGTTAGGGGGCACCTGGTTTCCTGGGACCATCTCACTGTTCCCTAGTGAGGCGAGGGTCATTTCAGCGGGATCCCCACCCTCCTGTGGGTACCCCTCCTCCCCGAGCGCTACACTAGCCAACACCTTGGACTGCCCACCGGTGGGTGGCTGTGCCCCCTTGGGGCACTTGGGGTCCCCCTTCATGTGACCCACCTGGTCACATGCAAAACACTTGCGGGGGCCGGTCTCTTCAGGCTTTCCTGAAGAGACCACAGCTTGCTTGTCTTCCGGGGATGGGAATCTTTACCCTGGTTATTAGTTTGGGGCCCTTTAGAGAACTCCTGTGCTTTACCCTTGTTCCCCCCCCTCTTCTACTGGGGACCCTGCCCACCTTTGGCTGAGTCTCCCTCAAATGCTATCTTGTGGACCCAGGTACTCACCCAGCGGTCCACCTCCATAGCAAGTTTCCTGGGGTCAGTCAGCTTACTATCAACTAGGTGCTGGCGAAGCTCTGTAAATCATAGACTAGACAAGTGCTCCCACGCAATCAAATTGTAGAGCCCCTGAAAATCTGTTACATTACTGCCCTTCACCCAGCCATCCAGATACCTGCAGGAAGAATCTACACATTCTAACCAAATGTCGGCATCAGTTTTCTTACTGGACCTAAACTGATCCCTGTACTTTTCAGGAATAAGTCCATACCTGGTGAGGAGAGCGTCTTTCATGTCAGCATATGTGAGGTTCTGACCCTTACTCAAAGCTATGGGAGTATCCCTAGCTTCTTCTGGAAAGAGAGGTCACAACCCTGCCCCCGAATTCTCAGGGACCCCATTCATATGAATAGATGCCTCATATCCCTGGAATCACCTCTGTATGTCATCACCCTTCTTGTACTCCTTGTCTACATTCTTGGGGATGTGCACAATTCTGTCTGACTGCCCTGACAAATTGTTGCCACCATCTGAGCTGGTTCTACTCCTCTGGTCCAGCTCCTTTATCCTGATCTCATGGTCTAGCATCATACTTTTCTTCTCCATGGCTAACTGAAGCTTCTCTAGTTCCATAGCAACTCTCCTTGCTTCCCGCCTGTCCTCCAGCTCCTCTGGGGTCAAGCGACTGCTGCCTGGTTTAGAGGGTGGCCCCCCTCCCAAAAGCACATCCACCCTTGGAATAGGCTCCTCTGCCTCCATGCAAAGATCCCCAGAAAGCTCACTAGCATATCTGGCTGCTACCCAGGCCCTCAGCACCTTTTGTAGCTCCTCTTTTCTGGTGAGGCACCTGATTTGGAATTTGAGGTTTTTGCAGATCGCTTTCAATTCCTTAACATTGTAGGTTTCTAACCTCTCCTCCTCAAAGGCCACTTCTAAGGATGCAGCAGATGATGCAATTGATTCAGGCATGTTGAACTGGAAAGCTCAAGTTCAAGACCAATGGAAAGGCAAAAATAGACCAAAAAGTCAGTATGTGGTACGTAATGGTCTGCTATATGGTAGTAGTGCACACTAATCACTGTAAGTCAAGTGCAAACGCAAGTCCTATCCTCCCCGCTGCCAAATAATGTTAGAAATTGGGTCTCTAGTTGGCAATGGTTTGGACTTTGTCCAAGTAGGGACCCTTCCTACTAGTCAGGATAAGGGAGTTACACTCCTAAAAGAACCCCTGCTCACCCCCTTGGTAGCTTGGCACGAGCAGTCAGGCTTATCTTAGAGGCAGTGTGTAAAGCATTTGCAAATCACCAACAGCAATATAGTGTAAGCAAAAAAAAAACACACCAGTTTAGAAAAATATCCACTATTTTTATACACTTAAGACAAGACCAAAAACAATAAAAATCCTCAATACAATATTCAGAAATCTTCAGTTATCAAAATAACCTTGAAAAACCGTTCCTTGATGCCGATAGCTGCCTCTGGGGCTATCACGGCGTTGTGAACAAACAAAAACAAACAGTTCTGGCTGACCGCGGCGTCGCGGGCCACCTACGGTGTCGGGAAGACCCGCAAAACAGTACCTTTAAGAAATGCAGGGCATCGGCAACCTCTCATTGAGTTTCCACATGCATGGCGTCCGCAGGCGTCGGTTCCGGAGGTCGGTGCAGGAGTCGTCGTGCCCTTGAAGTCACATGCTTGCAGATCGAACTCCTCGCAGTTGAAGTCAGGAGTGCTGGCATCGGCAGGCGTTGGGCGCTTCGGTGCGAAGTGCAGCAGTGTGGCGTGCGATGCCCTCAGGTTGCGGTGCAAGCAGCGGCTCAGTGGCGGCGTCAGGTGGCGTTGTCTGTGAGACCAGGGTCGCGGTGCGATTTGATGCGGTACTCGTCGCAGTGCTGGCAGGTCACGGTGCAAGCAGCAGCGTCGTCTCCGGCATGGAGCGTCGTCGTCAGGGAAACCAAAGAGGCATCGTGAAGTGAGGCAATGCGAAGTGCAGTGCCCACAGGTCGCGTTGCAAGCAGCGGCTCGGTGGGGTCGTCAGCAGGCGTCGTTGGTGAGACCAGGGTCACGTTGCAGCAGTGCACTCTGCAGTGCCTTCAGGACACGGAGTTGGCAGCAGCGTCGTAGACGGCATCAGGTTGCTTTTTCTTCTGTTGCAGCACAAAACACACAGTTCCCAGTGCTGAGGGCAGAAGAGCTTGAAGTCTTTGCTGTTCCTCAGACTTCTTGAACAGGGGGGCAAGCTCTACCTCAAGCCCTTGGAGAAACTCACAAAAATAGATTGCAGAGAGTTCAATCCAGTCCTTTTACTGCCCAAAACAGAAGCAGCCACTGCAGGCCAACACAGCAAAGCACTCAAGTGGTAGTTCCTCCTCACAGCTTCTCCAGCTCTTCTTCTTGGCAGTCTTCTAGGTCCAAAAGAGTTCTAAAGTTCAGGGGTTTGGGCCCCAATATTTATACCACAAAATCCTTTGTCCTCTCAGGCAAAGAGTGTCTGTGCCCAGCCTAGTTCTGCCCTCCCTGGTGTGTCTTCCTGGCAGGAGGTGGAGATGGCATTGTCAGAGGCAGACCAGGCCCATTCAGGTGCAAGGAAATCTCCTCCCCCTACTGTAGATACAGCCCAGGTCTATTCAGCCCTTTCCTGACCCACTTAGACTATCTGGAGCCTCTGCTGCTCCCCAGCCCCAGTCATCCAAAACCCAGATAGTCAATTCACAAACCCAGCAGAGGCCTGCTGGATGGCTGAGCAAGAAAATACCTACTTTCTAAAAGTGGTATTTTCAAACATAGAATGTAAAACTCACCTTCACTAAAAGATGCATCTTTAAATTCTGAGTTCAGGCATACTAAACTTTATTTCCTACCTAGCCCCCAGGGCCAGTTATGTATATAAGATGTTATAAACCAACTTCCCATTCTGTCCTATAGGGAACGAAATTAGTAGTAATTCACTATCAGGACATGCCACACACACCAGGGCATGTCCTACCTTTCACATACACTGAACCCTGCCCACAAGTGTACCTTGTGCCTACCTTAGGGGTGACTGACATGTAACAAAAGGGAAGGTTAGGGCCTGGCAAGTGGGTACACTTGCCAAGTCGACATGGAAGTTCCAGACTGCACACAGGCTCTGCAATGGCAGGCCAGAGTTACATTTACAGGCTGTTTGTGTGGGTGGTCACAATCCAGTGCTGCAGCCAACTAACAGCATTTGATTTACAGGCCCTGGCACACACAGTGCACTTAACTAGTGACTGACACATAAATCAAATAGGCCAATCATGGAAACACCAATCCATAACGCATTTTACCACAGGAGCACTTGCACTTTACCACTGATCAGCAGTGAGAAAAGTGCGCAGAAACACTAAGTCAGCACAAACAGTCAAAACCAGAAGTTCAGAAAGCAAAAACTCAGGGGAAACACACCAAAAGATGCCAAGTCTAACACCCATTGTACTACATAGGGATTGGCACAGCAATGGCCTTGCTCTAATATACTTTTCATCTATCAGTCACTAGAACTAAGACATATTCTTCTTCATAAATATCCTGGATTGTCCTGGGTTGTTGGCCGTTCACTCCATATGTAATTGACTGATTGACCTTTATTGCTACAAAAGCAAAGATGTTTTACACTCCCTAATAGGACATCCTGAGTATATTAAATAGTTAATTTAGTTCCTATGAACAACTTATATAAGTATATCGGAATCACAGAAAACTCAAGCCCCCAATGAGGCGGAGCAAGTTGGTTGGTAAGCGGCCATGACTGGCTCTGCTCCTTCCCAGTTGATTGAGCTGTCGGAGCTGGACAGAGGAGGCGGCATCACGGCATGAGCGAGTGCCAAAGTGGTCTTGCGAAGACGTGGCTCCAGCTATGCTGTCTGCTCGAGGTTCATGTGGCGGCAGTAATGGCAGTAGCAGCCGCGAGCTGAACTCGCTTAATAAAGAACTTTCCTTAATAAAGAAACCCAGTCTGAATCCAACAGACCCCACCCAACAATTATTGTTGAAAAAATACTGAACATACATCCATCTCAATTCATTCATGAGAACCGGCTCCTGGACCCACCTCAGTTTGGGTTCAGGGCATAGCACAGAAACAGCCCTCATCAAAGTTATAAGAATCACCATAGACAAGGGTACTTCCAGGAGTGCATAAAAGCAGTCACTTCGTGGATAAACAGGCACTGTTTAAAGCTCAACTCGGGGAAAACTGACGTGGTATTATTTGGAAACGAATCTCCAGCCAGGTCTCCTTTTTGGTGGCTAAATGAGATTGACTCCTTTCCCTCCCCTGTATTAAAAGCAAATAATCTCGTTTTTTTGTGGACAATAAGTTAAACTATGATGCACTGATTTTGGCAGGAGATTCATCTGCCTCGTTCACTCTTGGGATGATTAAAGTTTTTTTTACCATACATCCCTATCAACTCCTTAATTAAGATAGTAACTGTGTTAGTTCAATCAAAACTCGACCATTGTAATGGCCACTACTTGAATCTTCAGGAACAACACATCAACAGGCTCCAAAGATTACAAAATGCTAGCGCTAGATTTGTGTTAGGCCTGCTTAAATTCCATGCTATGTCTCCTGGAATCTGGAAGCTTCACTGGCTTCCTGTGCGAAGTAGTGTAAGAGTTAAAGCTCAGTGTGTTGCTCATAAAGCTCTACACAACACAGGTCCTGAATTTATGAGACACATTTTCCAGTTCTACATTCCCAACAGACCCCTTCACTCTCTGTGATCTAATACTTTTATAATCCCCAGAGTTAGGAAGTCAAACTGGATTGGAAGCAGTTTTGTAATTGGTAGTACAAAACTCTGTAACAGTCTCCCACCTCACATCAAGGCCATCCCTTCTTAGCTTGAGATCATGAAAGAACTTAAAACATGGCTTTTTAATATCTAGGATCTTTGTTCAATAATTAGAGCATACTGGTTTTAAGGTGTGGTTCAGCTAGTGCCAAGACACCCAAGGGTATTTGTGCACAGTATAAATTGCAATAACATAACTGTTTGGCACGCTACATTTGAGCTAAGCCATGGCAGTCACTGAACTCCACCTTGCTAATCAGGAAGCGGTTATACTTCGAGCCAGGCATGCCGCCTAAAAGTCTACGCTCAACCCGTGCCTGGGTTGGGGAGAGTCTCCCAGCTGCATTGCGTATTTCTGGACCATCTCGCCCCAAACCGGATTGCAGCGGCATTGGAATGGCGAGGAAGTTGGGCCCTAAAAGGAGCCAGCCCTTGTAACCAGGATAAGAAACAGATAAGTTGTCTCCAGCGAGTGGTGCACCGGTCCGCGGATTTTGGCCTACCATAGGGGATCCACTAGGGGCTGCTGTCAGACTCAAGAGGCCCTTTGGAGTACAGGCCCCGCATGGGGGCCACAATCAAATGAAAACGTCAGATCTACGCACTCCGACATTGTCAGTAGAGATGGGACAACCGATAAAGAGACCTCGATGGATGTCGGGGGGGCCAACTCTTCATCATGGGCGACAGCTGTTCCCACTGTGCTGCCTTTATTTGGTGGACTGATGATCAGCCAAAGAGAGTTATCGGCATTGCAACTTGATGTTCTATCTGCAGAGTCCCAGCCCCAGGTCAGGGACATTTCTTTTGGTACTGTAGAGGGCGGTAACCTACCTTTAGTCAACAAGCCGCTGATAGCCTGGGAGCCAGGAGGCTAACATTGCGATGCTCACAGCTCCCACATCTCACCAGATGGAAGGGATGCCCGCTGCATTTACTGACTCTAACCAGACACTGAGGCTGCCCTATCCAGACCTTGATAATCACACAGATATCTTAGAGGACATTAGTGCACAGCCGTGTGGTTTGGCAGAAGGTTTAACGGGTAGTGACCCTGTCGTCCCTGCAGTGCCTACATCTTGAAGCAGCAGAGAGAGCAAATGGGAGGTGGAGGGGGGGGGGCAGATACATCCCCTCAGTGGTGAAATTGTGCGTGAACAATATCAGGACAACAGTGGGTCACAAGGATATCCAGTTTGCTGGACGATCTCCCGGAGTCAGTAGACAGATTCTTTTTATTAACGGAAGGCTCGGACACTTCTAGTGCGAGCTTGGGGAGGAGGTGGATGGCTCTTCAGCTCCAAACAGTACCTTAAGTGACTTGTCAGAGGAAATGAGCCCCACAGCATCATCTAAACGGGAAAGTGCCATTGGAGGTCTAAAACACAAAAGACAGCTGGGATAAGGAGGAAGGATGCTTCGCCCTCCGGACTGAAATGGAACTATTCAGTGGCCTAGTATGTGTACTAGGACCCACCTAACCAGTCACAGGTCGCTCCATTAACCACAAATTTGATGACCCCATTGGGGGAGTCTGGGGAGCCGACTCTCTGGCTGATATACTCTTCCATCAAGCAACATCAGAAGAGACTAGTGCTGATGGCCCAAGGCAAGGATGGCAATAACAAAACTGCAGGGAGCAGTGAGGAAGATCTCTAAGGCCTGTACAGAAACAGTCAAAAGGATCTCTGTGGTTGACTATCATGCTTCAGTACTTGAAACTGATGGGATGGGGCTGAAAAGTTAATCAGAGGCCCAGGACTCTCAGAATCTGGATACACAATGGAAACTCGAGCACTTCTCAGAACAGGCAATGGCGGAAGAACCTGCAGATTCTGGGCCTCGAGGAGGGGGTCGAAGGTAACAATATTGTGGTCAAGTTATTTAAAGGAGCCATTCTGAAGTTAACATCTTGGAACTGGGATCAAAAAATCCAGGAAGCGCATTGGTTCCCTCTTACGCTAAAGAGACAAAATCATCAGCGGGGCGGGGGTGTACCTCCAGGCCTAGGGCCATTATTGTCTACTTCGGCAACTTTCAACTCAGGCAGGTGGTCTTTGAAAAAGCACGTCCGAATGCTAGGTGAAGTTTTGAGGGACATACCTTCTTCACAAGACCAGACTTCTGGCATGCAACTGTGGAAAGATGATGGAGATTGACACAAATTATCAAGCCTTATCAAGGAGAGAGGATGTGGTCCGTCGGCTACGCTAACGACTTTGGTGCTGGAAACCAGGGTTCGAGCCTCGAGGTCGCGTCCACATCCTGTGATTCTGGGCAAATCACTTAATCTCCCCGTGCCTGAATGTGTAATGTAAATACGGTGCTATGTAAAGCGCTTCAATACCTTCGGGTCGAGTTCGCGCTATATAAATATGCACACAAAAAAAAAAGCCTCTCCAGGAGAAAAGAGATGAGGCTTACCTGATAAATCTGACACGCCTCAAGGTTATTTACAAGGACAAGATGAGTGTGTGTATTTACCTCAGAAGTCAAAGCCAAAGAGTATCTAGATAAACTCACAGTCCTAGTAGGGGTGATTGAGCCATTACGGTTTGGCTCATACAGCTAGACAAATGTTTCTCCTGATTTGGTATTCTGTATTTAGTGGATTCTCTGTCCTGTTTTCTGCTCTTTTCTGTCTTTGCAGGGATGAGGTACATCGGTGAACAGGTATGTGGATTTGCCGCTGGAGGGTTATATTCATGCCACTGACCTACCCACAATCGTATTCACTTTTTCCATTCATGGGTAGTCTGGGGTATCATGTTTGATGTGCACATCAGCTGGGAAGGGGAGAGAATTGAGGACATTCACTCAGACCTGGGGATGTCTGATTGCTTTCATAGGTAGGATGGGGGAGGGGCTGATGGGCTTCCTAGGGCAGGGTCCATTCTTTAGGGGAGATCGTGTGGGGCCTTGGGGGCGTGGGATGCAGATAACACAAGAGGAGAGGAAGAGGTCAAACTTTTTCTAAAGCTCAAGCAGTTGTTAGGCTCCAGCCTAAGTATAGATATTTTAACTACTGTTGGTGGTATGCCAGGTATGCTTGGATTGGAACTTGGGATTTGGCTATGGTGCAGGTAAATGATTTATTAAAATGTATACCCACTATCAATGTCTGAGGTTTGAATGATAGAGTGAAAAGAATGAATGTGGAAGAAGGATTGAAAATAGTACGAGCAGACATTCTTTGTATCGAAGAAACCTAAATAGAGGGTTCAAGGAAAAAACTTCTGGAGTCTCTGGGCCTCTCACTGCTGGGTTACACTACACAAAGTACATATACACGGGGGAGACAAATTTGGCATGCAGGAATGTTTGTGGTCTCAGACCTAGTATCTCGGATAAATATGGGAGGTGGGTTATGGCTGAATGCCAGTTTGCCAGCGGAATAGCCATGCTTTATTCTTTTTATGGGCCTAATTTTCAGCAAAATCGCCTAGATCAATTTTCAGAAGGCAGATGCATGAGTTTATGGAGAGCGAGCTGTGGTGATTGCTGAGGAGAATGTGTTGATCAGTGGTGCATGTGTTGTTGGGGTGACCCATGTTGGTAGCTCAGTCCCCCATAGGAATCACCTGGATACATCAGTCTGCCACCCAGTACTTGAAGAAGGCGAATGCTAAGCACAAAATACTTTTAGGTCTGTGGTTAATGAAGAATCCACCAGAGATGTATTAAAATAGCAATAGCTTCACTATGTGCATAGCCAACAAAAACAATATTAGTAGCACTCTAGCAGATCATTTAGGAAAGCCATCACTGGTGACAAGTAGGTTTAAAACAAAGCAGTTCAGCTAAGGATTCCAGAAACCATGCTCCCTCCTGAATGGGTGTAATTTCAAGTTTGGGAATCTATTTAAAGGGCTGGGCCAAACTGAGGCTCTCCAGGCGGAGTGTGGCAGAAGAGTAGGCCAGTGGCATCTACAAACATCGACATAGCCATGTCAAGACCAATTAACCTGATAATAAGCAATCCCAGACTCACTCAACAAAGATCATGGGTGTTCCAGTTTGCTGAGACAATCAATTAGGTTTTGCAGAAGAAAAAAAAAATTCAAAGCAACTCTTGCATCTAGGGGTGAAAAGTTCTATTCAAAAGAAGTTTGGAGAAAATTGATTGGTAGCAAAGGTAGGCAAAGTTGTCAACAGGTTGTAACCTTTAAATACTTTTGCTAGTGAAATAAAAAGTTGCCCACCACTACTATTAAACCATTATTCCAGAAAAGCCATGTTATGGCATTTTCCTGGATATCTGTGCAGAGCAGTGTGTGCCAACCACAATTCCAAACTCAAGTCTTTGCACTTTGTGTAGATTTCAGTGTGGTTTATGGTACTTCCCAGCAGAGGTTCTCCAGAGAAAGGAATTCATTCCTGGTCCATTTTTGGCACTGGTGAGTAATTTGGAGCAGTGGCGGTTGGTGTCCCTCAACAGTGGAGAGCACGGACCAACAGTTACATGCATTATAATAAATCACAATGTGTTAAGGCTCAAATGCCAAAGCTCTCAATCATGGCTCGTTAACAGATTTCTGGTAATAACGGGCCCTGACTGAGAGCTCTGGAGTTGAGACTCAAGGAAATGCAAGTTTCTCACAGTGCTTGTCAGTGGACAAAAAAGACAATAGATAAATTAAAAATTGTGTGGAAACTGAGTGACCCCCTAACAGAGACTGTAAGTGGCCTGTCCACACCATCCTCGTGGGCCCTGAACTGGGAGTGGAGCGGCATATACTGGGCTCTGGCCTACTCCGCGAACTACGGGAAGGCGCCAGGGGGACCGGGCAAACAACGGTTTCCTGCTCACTCAGTACTAAGGCCCAAAATCCTCAAAATCAATCCTGCTGTCTGATAATGATTTTCTTAGAATTTCTGTAACCAAGGCACAATGCTATTTACTCTATTTGGGGCAGTGTGGAAGCTTCTTCGAAAAAGGAAAGAAATAGCTTGATTACTTCATTGCCAATGTCAGGATTCCCACACCGAACATCTCAGAAACAATTATCCATCTGTGGGCTTGATCATGGCCTGTCGAACCTACCTACTCCGAATAGAGGTAGAGACTTTCTGCCACTTGTTGGCAGATTCATGAGTAACAAAACAAACAAGGAGTTTGAACAATGGTACTCATTGGTTTTATCCAAGTACAACATTAAAGTTCTTTTGACATCAGGGCTGAATCAGTAGCATCATCAGAAGAACATTGAAAAAACACTAAAATGATCTCCTCAGATATATAAACTTCGAAAGTTGCATTAGAGGTCAATTTCTGTTCCAAATGAAGTATTCTGTCTGGAAAACCCCTGGGGTAAGAATAAAATATTACTAAAGCACTCACCTTACTCAGGGGGATATGTGCAAGGAAGTGGCGGAGCGCGGCTTTAGCCTCTTTGGCTTAACACTGCGCTCCACCACAAACAACGGTTTCCTGCTCACTCAAGACCTGCCGAACTCGGGCGGAGGGAAGAGGGGTCCCAGCCATGGGGAAGCTGCGGGGACAGCAGATCGGTCCCCCCCCCAGATCTGGAGGACGGCAAGATGGACTCTGCTGCAAAGGACACTGGGGATGAGTAAGCGAAGGTACCGGTTCACCAACAACTGGCCAAAATTCTCGAGGCTATAACGGATACCAAGGTGACCCTACATCAAGACATTAGCACTGTGGCGGTTGGCCTTGGTTTATTGCGCACCCAACATACTAAACTCTCTGAGAGGGCGAATCAGACGGAATCATCCCTAGAGGTGCTAGTGCCAGCACAGCAGGCTCTGTCAGCCCAGGTGGGCGAGCTGACCAACAGGGTCGGTCAACTGAAGAAACGGGCAGAGGATGCAGAAGGGCGCAATCGCTGCAACAACGTGCGAGTGGTGGGCCTTCCGGAAGGAGTGAAAGGATGAGACATGGTCTGTTATCTGGAAACATGGCTGAGGGATGTTGTAGCGCCTCAGGGCCTTTCCCCATTCTACACCCTGGAGAGGGCCCACTGTGTGCCTGCCTGACCAGCAGTGCCTGGCCTACCGCCCCGTGCCGTGGTGGCCCGGCTGCTCCATTTCCGGGACAGAGATTTGCTACTCAGGAGGGCTCGGGAGGCTGGTCCTTTTCTCGTCGAGAACAGTAGAGTCACGCTGTTCCCAGATTACACGTTGGAGGTCCAGCGGCGCCGCTCCTCCTTCCTAGAAGTTAAAAAAGCCCTGCGGGAAGATGAGGTGTAATACTCGCTGATGTTCCTGCCCGGCTCAAAAGCAGCCTGGGACGGGGTTGAGGCCTACCACGCAGGGGCCCTTTACAGCCTCGACTGGAGCGGCAGCCGTCTGGGATGGAACGCCTGGTGAGACGATTGCGGAAACGCCGAAAGAAAACGGAACTCAAGAAGCTGAATCCATCCCAGACGGCGATGGAGAGAGCTGCGGCGCTGGAAGCTATCTCCCTCATGGTGCGATCTGGTGCCTCCTCTGCAGGGACGGATTCGGAAACAAAATATGGTGAGGACGACACTGATTCAGATGCCTCCCGGACCACCGCGGCACCATGCCCATAGTGACTCCGCAGCTTTCAAATGACATGTAAGACTGGAAGTTCTGGAGAATGAGGGACGGTTTTCTCCTTGTTTCCTTTCTCCTGCCTGTGTGTGTTGTCGCTTTATATCCTTTACGATTTACCTGGGCGGGATCACATTTTGAGAACACTCCTATTATTCACAACTTTATGACCTGGGTTCCGTCAGGATCTTTCAGATGCCCTAACTGACTATTTCTCCATCAAACAAAGAACCGCCAGCTCTCCGATGGTGGAATGGGGGGCGTTTAAAGTGGAGACACGGGGGCACTGTCTGGGCAAGACTGTTGGGACTCGACAATTAGTCACCCAGGAACTGACAGACTTAGAGGCCCAAATCCTGACACTGGATAGGGGAACCGCGGAGACAGTCCAGAACCTGGAGAAATTAGCAGAAGTAAAGAGCCTTCACAGGGCTACCTGGGACAGATTGAGAGCCCTTGATTTTAAACAGTATCAGGCCGCACAGAACACAGAGGGGGGCAGGGCTGGGAGACTACTGGCTTGGTTAGTCAGACCCGAGAGTAGGGGTTCACCCATAGTGAGTGTCACGAATTTCCGGGGTCAAGTTCTTTCCTCCCTGAGGTTAATCATTGACGCATTCAAGGAATACTATGAGACCCTGTATGGTCCTCCAGGGCCGTCCCATGGGGAAGAGTTACAAGCCTATCTAGGCAAGCAACGACTGGTACACTTGGACCAAGATGCCCGCGATCAGTTGGCCTCCCCTATCAAGGCGGGCGAGATCAGGACAGCTATTAGACAATGGCCAGAGGGAAAACACCTGGGCCGGATGGCATCACAGCCACATTTTATAGTACCTACGTGGATATTCTCGCCCTGCAGTTTGAACATATGTATGCCACCGCACTTCGCGAGGTGAGTCTACTGCCTTCACTCCGGGAGGCGCTAGTGATCCCATTGCCCAAATCTAAATTGGTTCATCCTAGGTTATCGGAATTTAGGCCGCTCTCCATGTTAAATACTGATCTACAATTTTTAAGTAAAGCATTGGCCCTGAGACTCCTACCCCACATGTGCCGTCTGGTGCATGCGGACCAGAGTGGTTTTATCCCCTCATGTTCCACGTCCAGTAATCTGAGAAGATTGTATCATGTTATGTTTCATCCTGCCGAGCAAGATTATCCTAATGCAGTGGCGATTGATCTGGAAAAGGCCTTCGACACCCTACGGTGGGACTTTTTAGTTTCGGTAATGGGTGTTTTGCATCTGGGAGATGGGTGGTTGCATTGGATTTGACTGCTCTATGGCAACCCCACAGCACGGGTGCGAACGGGGACCACGATTTCGGCGTCCTACCCCATTTATAGTTGGACCCCCGGCAGGGGTGCCCCTTGTCGCCGCTGATTTTCGCTCTTGCCATGGAGCCTATGGCGGCGAGAATGTAGAGGAAATGTGAGGGGTTAGGGGTGACGCTTGATGGGATTTCCCATATCATTTCGCTCTACGCGGATGATGTGCTGATCTATTTGTGGGACGGGACTTCGGGAGTCCATCAAGTACTAGACATCCTGGATGAGTTTACCACTCTATCTGGCCTCCGGGTAAACGGGAAAAAACATTTGTGTTCCCGCTGCACCACACTATGCCTCGGCCATTGAGCCTCCCGGCTACCCTGACATGGGCACCTGTATCTGTTAAATATCTGGGGATACAGAGCTACCATACGCAGACAGACTTGTTCGATGGAAACCTTGGAGGCACCCTGAGGGCTTTGCGACCGCATGTGGCCTTCATGGGGCACCCTCAAATTGCCACTCATGGCTCGGCTGGCGTTATCGAAAATGATTGTTCTCCCCGTCTCTTGTATTATTTTGTTAATCTTACAGTATTAATACCGAAATCGTGGTTTAGTACGTTGGATGGGCTTCTTAGAGATCTCATATGGGATGGCGGCCGTAATAAAGTGTAATTGCAGACCCTGCGCCTCCCGCTTGCGGACAGGAGATTAGGGGCCCCGGATTTCGAGGTGTACTATTTGGTGGCCCAACTCCAATGGTTGGCAAGATGGTTAGATGGCCGAGATTTAACTACGCTCTCCCTTCCCACCGGGGCATTGCATATAAGGTTACTTCCTAGGCTTCTTAACCATCGCCAGAAGATATTAAGTATAGGAACGCTGCTTTCGGTGACAGTGAAGTGCTGGGACAGGTGAGTGGCCCGCTTCCGGGAGAGACAGCTTTACGCCCCGGGCCTTCCGCTTGTGGGCATTCCTCAGGCAGGGCTGGGTCCCCCCCTTACGCAGCGACACTTGCAGGGTTGGGAGGAGGCGGGAGTACGCACGGTGGGCGACTGCTACATCATGAACTCCCACCGGGCCAATTCCTAAACTATCATAAGCTCCGAGGGGCGGTGTCAGAACTTTGGGGTGCTGCCACTGGCGAGCCGGATACACACCCGGCCCTGGAAGCGTTGGTGACTCTGGGTTCCGCGGGACACCTGATACGCTGGCTTTACCTAGCCATAAGAGAATTGGCGCCTAGGATGTTGCCGGGTCTACGGGAGAGATGGGAAGGACTGTTGTCACGACCATTGACAGATAAGGAATGGCGGAGAGTTCTAGCGAGCCCGAAAAAGGTCTCTAGAAATACGGCCTTAAAGGCCCTCCAGTTCAACGCCCTCCACAGAACATACCTCACACCGCATCGGTTGAACGTGGTTTACAATAGGGACGATCAGGCCTGCGCTAGGTGGTTATTGGGAAACGCGGACTTTGACCATATGATTTGGTCCTGTCCGATGCTCTCTAACTATTGGAACAAGATTGCAGATCTGGTTAATAAAGTGCTGAATCGCACTTTGCATGCAACCTGGAGGTCTGTCTTTTGGGCCTCTTTCCAAGACCTAAGTCTCATAAGTTAGGGCACAGGTTCGTAGATCTGGCCCTCCTCCTGGCCAAGAGGAGAATTGCGATCCACTGGAAAGCTAAGACTCCGCCTCTGGTTACTTCATGGGAAGTAGATGTTACTTGCTGGGTCCATGTGGAGGAACGGGTGCTAGTTTCTGAGGATAAGATTACTAAGCAGCGTAAGCCGTACGCGGAGCCATGGGGGGATAGCGCCAGGTCGTGGGAAGCACGATATGGATTGGACCAGGACCCCCAGGGAAGAGGGATGGAGACTGCAGAGTAGGTACACGCATGGAAGATGCCCTGAATGCTCTGCGCTACTTGCTCTGAATGGTGGACAGGACTGACCCCCTCTCCGGCCCCCCCCCCGCCCGACCACCAGTATATTGTCGACACTTAACTCCTTTCATGTGGGTGAACCACGTAGACTCCTGACAGTTATTGGTTTCTTTTTTAGTAATTTTAGTTAAGTTTACTTTCATGTTAGCGTGCAGAAGGATTCTTTTGGTTTGGAGTATGGTGATAAATGATTATATATATTGTTGATTGAAATGGACGAAGATTGCACGAACATTGAAAGATATTCACTGAGTCATTTGATACGGTGACACCCTGTCCCTTGGGTGCAAACAATTCCTGTGCACTGTGTTATGTTTATTTGTACATGGATATAGTGACAACTTCTTACAGACGGAAATGAATCTGTGTAACTGGTGTTCGCTGACATGCTTTTCAACAAAAATGTAATAAATAAATTTTCACCAAAAAAAAGACACTGCTCCTTAAGATCACAGCGTACTGAGATTACCACATTTATTTGCAACAGTGACTGAACAATTTAGAGGAATGCTTCCCTTTTTTCAACTCCTCCACTGTGGTAGGAGTTGTTTGAAAGAAAGGATCTGACTGATGTTGTTTAATTCCTAAAAAATATTCTTATTTTATTATTGAGCAGACCCATTTATCGTGAACCCTTTGTGAACATTGAAGGAAAGTAATTACTTAGTCTTGCCCACACAGCCATATAGCCAGGACTTAGACTACTAATCCTGTGGTTGAATACTAAAAAGTGCAGAACTCTAGCTTCAGCCCCAGACACAAGAGAGATGTTTATTTTCTGGCTGAAAAGAATGTCCCTATCAAAAAGTCTTTTTACCTGGAAAAACATAAAGGGCTGTACGGTCATACAGTTCATGCTATATCAGTAGGACTACATAAATGTCAAAACTGTGCAAGACTGAATCTACACACACCATCAGGATATGTTGACCCTAGTTCGGGCTGGCTCACAGTGCACCATCTTTTTCTCTGACCTTACAAGGTACCGTATGGTGTGTGCAACCTCAGAACATGACAACCCTGACTCCCCAAGGAAATCGTGGAAACAGATCAGTCCCTTTCGTTAGTAACTCATGCATGCCCAAAGGGAGACACAAGAAATACTCAGATTGGTATTTCAAACACATTATTGAAATAATATAATTCTTGTGTAAAATATGTGCACCGCAATGAATAATAGATGGGAATAGAACAGAGTAATTTGCATTAGTAGAATGGTAAAGAAGATTAACAATTCAACCTTTGTGCAGTTGCATTGATACATATATAATCATATGTATACTCCTACCTAGCGCTTCCTAACCTAGTGGGTTTAGGGGATGCAAAATCTGTCAGGATACGCTAAGGTGATCTAACTCCCCAGTTAACTGTGGGTATGTTTAATCTGGGAGCCTGTTCTTGTGCAGAGCAGGCCATCCATCTTCTCTGGAAGGTAAACAGGATTCAGTATGGCAGGAATTCCGGCATTGGGTGACCTCGTCAGTGACAGCGAAATGCTCCTCTGTGTAAATAAAGTATTGGTGTAGTTTATATGATAAACTTCACCCAAGTTACCCTGCCGGAGCTCCTGTACGGCCGTCATTATTGATTCTACCCTTGCAGGGCTGTTGCTGTGCAAACAAAAAATCAACATTTTGCAGAGTGAACTTAAGCCTTGTACAGAATGTTCAAGGCCCTCATAACATGCTTATAAAGAAGTGTAAATTCAAACAAAACCATTTCAGAGAATAATATCCCATATGGGCAGCATAAAAATGAGTGTCAGAAAGTCGGCATTTAAGAAAGATGTCAGCTTTAAACGTGAACTTGTAAAATGATGGTGTTCCATATCTGAAGTCATGTGACCACATGACAGTGTTATCCTATTATCTTCAAATGATTGTGCACAATCTCATTCAGCTGTGGGCCAAAAAGCTTAGGATCAAGAAATGGTAGGAGGTGGCTATGAGCCCTCTGACCGGCATCCAATTTCTATGGCTTCATCCACAGGGTATGTCTCCTTGTCACCACTGCCAATGCAAAAGTGGCTGCAGACCACAACATTTGACACATATGACAAAAAAACGTGCCAGAAGCTCCATTATTACTCAGAATGGTAGTAGTCTCAGCATTCAAAGTTTGGAAGACTTCATTGGCATAGGCAGTATATGTACTCGCCCTCATGGCAAAATGGAGGTAGAGAAAGACCTGTAAAGTTGTCTCTACCTCTTTGTCCACTACATCCAAAAGTGTAGATTATTCTGATGCTGAGAATGCCATGGTGACAAGTATAGAATTCACTTCATGAATTTGAGGAAATTCCTCATCAAACTTGTCAAGCAAGAATCTTTTTTGCTAAAATTATAGGATTGCCCATCTTTCTTTTTTTTTTTCTTCATTTTTTTATTTCAGTTCATGGTATACACGTTGTCTTATACAAAATAATACATTTAGAATCAATAGATAAGTTATCAGTATTTGAAATTTAACAAAGTCGAGTATAAACGGATGCAAATATGTTAACGAGTTAGCAGCAAAGAGCAGAATAAAGCAGTGTAGTGTCATATATAAAAAAAAAAACTAAGGAGATCATACAGCTAAACCAAATTACATAGGGAGAGTAAAGTTCTCAGTCTCCCATATAATCAATTACTAATCCCCAGATTTCCTTACCAAGCTTTTGTTTAGTCAAGCCTTTCACAGCATATAAATTATATTCTAAATAAAAAATATTAAAGAATCTTGCCCGCCATTGTTCGAACATTGGAGCCTCTTTTTGAAGCCACATAGAGGCAATACATAGCCTGGTGATAGCTGTAGTTAAGAAAATTAAGTAACGCATTTTATATCGGGGATGTGTAGGTATAACTTCTGTGTCCATCCCTAATAGCATATCCATCACAGATAGTTTGATGGTTACCCCTGATATTTCCAGTAAAAACTGTTCAATATGAAAAAAAAAAGTGTCTAATTCGCTGCAGGTGTAAAAGATGTGCACAATGTCAGCAGCTTCACTACCACACCGAAAACATTTTCCATCATTTAAGCTTCCCCACTTGGCAATTCTAGCAGGTGTATAGTAGAGGTTAAACATTGTTTTATAATATTGTGTTCTAAGATTGGCTGACACAAAAACCTTGGCCGCAACGTTAATATATTCTTCAAGGTTAGTGCCTATTCTCCCTAACCTAATATCCCAGAGCAGATTGTGCTTGGTAAGATCATCCACTTGGGTCTGTTGAAGAATATTATATAACACCCCAATGCGAGCCCGCTGCCTTATCCCTTCTACTAAGGGGATAGATTCGATTATCCCTCCTCTTTTAGATAGAAAGTCTCGCAATTGCAGATATTTGAAGAAGTCATTTCTGGGTATACCATATTTCCCGGAGAGATCGGTAAATGATGATATAGCCCCATCCAAATATAAATCCCCAATGCAGGCTATGCCAAGTTCCCTCCACTTCTTAGCAATCATGTCCCAAAAAACAGGCGGAAGTAGTAGAGATGCTGTTGTTGGTGTATAATGCGAGATTTTTGTGATCTTATACCATTTCCTTATAGTTCTCCATATTTTAAAGGCTGCGATTAAAACTTTAAATCTGGTCCGCTTGTAATAGTTAAATTCGAGAGATATAAAGAAACGTTTATTGGCATCAGTGCCTAACAGAATTTGAAATATTGATGGATATTCTGCAATGTTTGCCACCTCTTCCCCAGATAATAATATACGCATATGTTGAAGCATACAGGCGTAATAATATAATGTGAAATCTGGGACCGCCCATCCTCCTCTTTCTCGAGGGAGTGTCATGTAGCGCATAGCTCTGCGGGCTTTTCCTTGTGCCCATAGAAATCTGGCACATATTGACTGTAATTTTTGAAGTTGTGTACGAGTAATCTCAAGTGGGACAGATCGAAAAAAATAAAGAACTTTTGGTAGAATCACCATTTTTAAAACGTTACAACGACCAACTAGAGAGAGATGAAGACACTCACATCGATCTAGTTGTGTTTTAGTCGCCCTCTTGATGCCAGCCCAATTAACCTCGACCATTGATTTTAAGCAAGTGCGAAGCTTAATCCCCAGGTATGTTACTTCGGTCATATTTCTTGGGTCGTTAGTAATTGGTTGATTTAAGCTCAAGATTTGAGTTTTGGCCGTATTTAACTTGTAACCAGACGCGGTACCATAGTTATTGGCCAAGTTTTCAATTACCTGTATTGCGGCCATAGGGTTAGGTGTAACAACTGCTATGTCATCGGCATAGGCGAGTACTCGGCAAGATTCCAGCCCACAGACCATAGAGTCTATTCTTGGGGAGCGCTCCAGCATATTTAAAAATGTGTCTATATATAAAGAAAATAGTAGGGGTGAACAGGGACAACCCTGTCGAGTACCTCTAGAAATCAAAATCGGCTCTGACTCATTCCCCGCGATGCAGATCTTTGCCGTTGGGGCTTGATATAGTACACGAATGGCCCTGATAAAATCCGGGTTCAAGCCCACATGTGAAAGGGCTGCCCAGAGAAAGTCCCATGCCACCCGGTCGAATGCTTTCTCTGCGTCGAGAAGGATGAGTCCAAATTCAGCATGTTTTACATTGGCCCAGTCGATCATTGTTAATACACGGTTAATGTGGTTAGTGGTCCCCCGTCCTGGTATGAATCCGTGTTGTCTAGGGGATACCAAAGATATTATGACCTTTGCTAAAATTATAGGATTGCCCATCTTAATAATAATGTTTTTCCATTATTTTATAAGGAGATATTTAAGAACATCCTACAGAGTTAAGTTGCCTACTGTTCTGGGCATATAACTCATCGTCTATTGAGGCATCTGTTCAAATCCCAACACCTCTCTTAGGTGCACCAGCAGCTTTTGCAACTGGGCTTCCTGGGTATATTTGCCCTTAGGTAGGGCATCTGCTCCTCATCTGTGTCTTGAGCCAAACTCTGTCTTTTAGACAGTGGCTCATTAAGAGGAGAATCCAAAGGCTCTTTTAATTAAGACTTTGTCAGCTCTTCAAAGGGTGAGAACGCCTTCAACCACTAGATCAGGCTCAGTGTGGAGGGACTTCTAGAAGCATTTCTTGCCCCACTATAGAAACCTTCACATGGTTGCACTAAGAGCAGCAATTTTCTGTTATATAGGCTGCTATGCAACCAAAATCTCATCTCTTGGGACGTGAAATGGCCACATAGCACACCTGGGAATGCCATCCTCAAGAGCGCACCCTACTGTAATTCCAGCCATGCGGCGTCCTCACAGTGCGCTCCATGTCAGCGAGCAGGTCCCAGTAGCAGCCCAGCTCAGGAGGCAGCAGAAGAACTTGGGGAGCTGCCTCTTTACCTCGTCCACCAAGGGAAATGAAAATAAATTTTGAGCATAGTCTAAAAATGTACAATAGAGCATCTTTCCTGTTGGAGACATACACTCTGGAGGCATTGTTGGGAGGAAAGAGAGTATTTATACCTAATCAGGGCATATTTAGAAGAAAGACTACTTTAAATGTAGCAATTCTTCCTTAAGAGCATGAGCAAACGTGTCTAGGGGGGAGGCTAACCTCAAGCAGTGAGGACTGAGAGGAGGGGTGAATAAAGGGGTAATGTGCTCCATACCGCACCCCCACAGCCCGCATTTGTTTGCTACACTATTCACACTGTGTTGCTCTCGTTGAGCACTTCTATTGGTAGATCCTTAATTTATAAAAAAAAAAAAAAAAAGTGTGTACGGTCTAATATGCAACAAGAAAATTCGCTTGTGAGGGAGGAAATCTTTTCCTATAAGGATAAATGATTGGCATAAAACATGAGTAACACACTAAAACAGCACTGTGAGGCAGCGTGAGGGGAGTTTTACTTTCTTTGGGATAATTTTACCACTGTAGCTACACTCGGGAATGTGGAGAAAGATTACAATGTGCACAGAAACGTGTATTTTGGGCCACTCAGAGTCAATGAATGCTTTTCGATAGGTCATGGGAACACGAGGTTTCCATCTGACATACGGTAGGGTTGTTGGGCACAATATGGTAGAGCTTTCCCGATTTGAATTCCCATGAAATGCATTTGTATAACTTGTATACTGCAAGGTACATGGTTGCTTCTAATTTGTAATAGTTACCGAACACGGGTTTGGTGTCCTCAACCTGTTTTTTACCCTTCATTTTTATGTTGAAGAGGAGCGTGACAGTTACAGTAAGTTGTTAGTTTCGTGCTGTTTATTTCTGCATTTGAAGCGCTTGGTGTGGCTTTGTGAGGGCTGTTCTTTGGTTGCTCTGGCACTGGTCACTTGCGGGTGGAGACCCAGGGCCTTACATCATCCTGCACAGCTGCCTAAGAGTAGTGAAGTCAACCACAAAACCGCTTTAGTGACAGAGCACTTTATATAGAACCTGATTATAAATAACAGATGACATGAGAGTTTGCTAAATATAAATTAGATATACAGGGCAGAAACGAGTTAGCATACTATTTCCAAATGTGTGCAAGTTGCATGTTCCAAGAGAGCAGAACCTTCTGTAAGGAAAACCAAATCGGATTATATGAAATATCACACAAAATATATACATAGATGGGAGATGTTAGCAGTGTGAGACACACGGTTGAATAAACAATGTATGATCATAAAGTACCTATTGACAGGCTTATAGGTAATAGGTTTAGAGAGCAACTTCTGTAACAGGCAGTACTTTGCACTGACGCTCTTCATTCATAGTTTGAGGAGGTATTGAGGCTACAGACATTTCATGGGAATAGGTTGCCCGGATGGCTGATGGTTTGAGTTCCAGACTCTGCTGGCAACTCTCTGCGAAGCATTGCTTTAATGTTCTTTTCTTATTCAGCTTTCGGGTTACAAGAAGAAGGGCGCCCGTGCTCGGAAGTGATAGATGGCCAGCTGGGATATCAGTTTCTCCACTAGATAGTTTGTGGCTGTTGGATCCGCTTTATGGGCAAGTTTATGGATGTTTCGTCTTGCAATGTAAGTAGTTTCAGTTAACTTACTCAGTCCAGTGGTTAAACTGGACCCGGCATGTATGGGGCCAATTTGGGAGGAAGGGAAGGGTTAGGTGCCATTTTGCAGTTCCTACAAGTGAGGAATTTCAACCTACATTGCACATGGTTTGAATCATTTGTTTGAAATCATCTTCCGGGTTTTAGATGCAATACTTCATCCTGAGCTCTTACTGTGCCTCTTTGACCAAGAAGATGCCATGAATTTGCAGGTTTAGATTCATGCTCATAGCAACTTACACTGATAATAATACTTCCAGAACCACTGGCGTACCCATAGAGAGACAAGAATATAATAGATACCAATAAATAATTATAATAAAACAAAGATGTTAAAATACTAGTAGCAGATATAGATACAAAAAGTCACTGAACAGCCCCAAAAGCCCCAAAAGCCCCAGAACCTCACATGTCTCTTATTTTAAACCTAAATGGAAATCCTCCATTTCATTGCATGCACTGCCAAGATTAACTGTAGCTACAGGAGAGTTGCTTCCTTCCCAACAAACACAAAAATTGATCTTGCTTGGACAAGCTACCTTTTTGGGGGTTAAGTTGATTCAAAGTATCTGCACCTTACTATTGCCATAACAAAAGAAACATCTCACATAGAAAGGAATTTTAGTTTCTAAGTTATCAACATACCCATTATATAGAGAAGTTAAGCCCTCAAGGCTTTATCTAGGTTGTGAAAGCTGGTTCAACACGGAGACGCACTTTCCCACTGGAAACGCTGCGTCGAGTGAGTGTTACTACTTTTATTGAAAATGAATCTTTAATAACTGGTACCTTAAACAGGGAATTTCAGTTTCAGTGCACCGAAATCAACAGAAAGTGCAGGCTCCCTGTTTGTGGGTGCCTTGGGTAGTCTTCTGTTTACACCCACTCAAGCAACGTCACAGATTGCAGACATAATGAAATCGTTTATAAAGGGTTACTACCATACATCTGCCCGATGTTCCAGTTTCTTTGCCACCATAGCTGCAAGACAAGGCACCTCTGTCGTTTGGAGCCTCTGTGACTGGATTGTATACAATACATCTTTAAAAAGGAGCATGCTGAAAAAAAACCTTAGCCAAACTAGGATGAGTTCCTACCTAAATCCCTAAATTTAATTAAGGGTTTCAAAGACCATTCGACTCAGTCTCTGTGTTCATTCAATGGGCGTGCAGGTGAATACGATGCTGGAGACAGTCAATTGAAGGATAGAAAAGTCAGGGGCTCAATCTGTCTCAGGTCCCTGAAAGGAAAGAGGTCTGTAGCAGGCAGGGTATGAAGCAGGCTCGCCACACTTATTCCTTGAATAAGGTTCTGCAGATTTCTGATCTCATGCATTGAGGTTGCCCCTTGGGCAAGTCTGGTGAAGTGGGCTAGAAGGTCCTCGTAAATCCTCTACACGGGCAAGTCTGGTGAAGTGGGCTAGAAGGTCCTCGTAAATCCTCTACATAGTATCGGTCCTAAGGGCCAGTGTCTGTCTAAAGTTCTTAGCAAAAACCAAAGGAAATGGTGGACGGAGTGTTGAACATTGCAAGCACTCACCCCCAGTCAACTGATCTGGGTTTATTCCATCACCGTTCTTTAGCCCACTCTGCCACCCCAGTTCAGACATGGCCATATGCAAATCAGTCTGACCCTGTGCCTCATGGGAACAGTCCAGCCCGAACTGGCACGCCATGTCTTCCCTGGACCGGAAACAAGCTTCCTAGGACCGGTTTCTGGCATTTCAGCCGTCTTCAGCCAGGCTTGCTTGAATCCAGTGGCAAAGTGAGCAAGGGACTCACGTCTGGGCATACCCTGCCAACTTATGGCGAACAAAGCAAAAACCAAAGGAAATGATGGACGGAGTGTTGAACATTGCAAGCACTCACCCCCAGTCAACTGATCTGGGTTTAATCCATCACCGTTCTTTAGCCCACTCTGCCACCCCAGTCCAGACATGGCCATATGCAAATCAGTCTGACCCTGTGCCTCATGGGAACAGTCCAGCTCGAACTGCCAAGCCATGCCTTCCCTGGATCGGAAACAAGCTTCCTAGGACCGGTTTCTGGCATTTCAGCCGTCTTCAGCCGGGCTTGCTTGAATCCAGTGGCAAAGTGAGCAAGGGACTCACATCTGAGCATACCCTGCCAACTTATGGTGAACAAAGCAAAAACCAAAGGAAATGATGGACGGAGAGTTGAACATTGCAAGCACTCACCCCCAGTCAACTGATCTGGGTTTAATCCATCACCGTTCTTTAGCCCACTCTGCCACCCCAGTTCAGACATGGCCATATGCAAATCAGTCTGACCTTGTGCCTCATGGGAACAGTCCAGCCTGAACTGCCAAGCCATGTCTTCCCTGGACCGGAAACAAGCTTCCTAGGACCGGTTTCTGGCATTTCAGCCGTCTTCAGCCAGGCTTGCTTGAATCCAGTGGCAAAGTGAGCAAGGGACTCACGTCTGAGCATACCCTGCCAACTTATGGCGAACAAAGCAAAAACCAAAGGAAATGATGGACGGAGTGTTGATCATTGCAAGCACTCACCCCCAGTCAACTGATCTGGGTTTAATCCATCACCGTTCTTTAGCCCACTCTGCCACCCCAGTTCAGACATGGCCATATGCAAATCAGTCTGACCCTGTGCCTCATGGGAACAGTCCAACCCGAACTGCCAAGGCATGTCTTCCCTGGACAGGAAACAAGCTTCCTAGGACCGGTTTCTGGCATTTCAGCCGTATTCAGCCAGGCTTGCTTGCACAAACCGGTGTCAACCAAAAGGAGAGCTTTACTTATTTAGACAATCATTAAATCAAGAGACTGCATCTTCAAGTTTTTCCAACTTTCCTTGGCTTTTGAACTGACACACAGAGGATGGTCTGGTGCAGTCAAGGTGCTTGGAGAATGGGATCAAAAACACAAGGTCCCAAAACAACAAAAGAAAGAGAAATCTGCACCTTCAGGTATATAGCGGATCAAAAATCCCATTCCTTCAGACACCATGGTGTTTTTGGGGTTTATGGCCAGAACAAAGCTCTTGCAGATGGTCAGATAGAGAGGAAAAGAAAAACCTGCAAAGCCACCAACATTTTCCCCTTTTACCGTGTACTAAATGGGTTCACACGCAAAAACAAACACATGAAGTCCCTAGAAACCAGTAGGTTCTCTTCCTCTATTGATGTAAGACCAAACAGGTAAAGACTCTATGGCCCTGTAATTTCAATTAGCTGGCACCATCCATTAATCTCACAGTAGCCTGAAATTTGGAGACAGTAGAAACTTTAGAACATTTGAGAGGTGGGGTGGGGGGAGTAACACTTTTCTGGAGCCTCATAAGCGATAAAGTCCTTCCTACATGGTTAAACAGACCACCCCATTCAACTTACCAATATCTATACCACGAACAATGCACAGTTACACAGATTTCTTGACCATGTAAGGACTATTCTTTATATAGCTTTATTTTACATAAAACTCATTTCCAGATCAAGGATTGCATGGTTACAAATACAAGTGGGGACCCAAAGCAGGTTTCAGCAACTGCATCATTCTCTGACCAATCCAGACATAAGAGTGAGCCCAGTCTTCCGACAACAGTGCACCCCTTGTTACCACACTCATAGTAAAATCATTAAGATGTGGTATAGCAACATGTGAAGCTCTTGACCATGTCTGCTTGAAGGCGGTGGCAGCAAGTCAGGAGAATTCTTGGGTGAGCTGCTCAGTCAGAAAAGGGCCACAGGCACTGGCGTGACCAGAAAAAAGTGTTTTCTGAGACACTGCTTTCTTTATGTAAAGTCCCTGCCCGCAAAATGGGGGTGGCGAGGGCTCTAAGTGGGATGAAAAAACTGGGGGTGGTCTCTCAAAGGGGCGTGGTCGATCTAATTTAGGGCGTGGCAACAAAACATGTCAGCTAAAAGTCTGTTATAGCATAGTGTGCCGCTCGACTTGTATTTTGATGCATCTGTCATTGCATCCAGACATTACACCTACAACAAGCCAGGGATGAAATGGGCTTTGTCAATGGTTGCTAGTTGTGTAAAATAAATAGGCAACAACTATGGCTTCCTTGTACATAATATTGAAAATGCTTCGGTTTTGAAATTATGAGACTGTGAAAGAACTGTAACGAGTCTGTTCGAAGTTACACCAAAGACAGTGAAGGGTGGCACTGCTGCAGAGTTAAGATTTTGTTTTTTCACCATGAGGGTGATGACAAAAATCGAGAGCCCGATAGGGACCCGACTCACCACCTGATTATTGGAACTGCCGGTGCTAAGTACCGGCAGGACCCGGCCCACTTAAAGCCCTGTCCGGGCAGCTGTCCTATCAGCGATATAGTATTATGTCCAGACTTGTTGCTGAGAAGGCTCTGCAAATGCTGCACATGCAAAAAGTGTAGGGTTAAAACCCGGAGTAAGGCGACATGGGGGACTGTGGGGAGTAGGAAGATACTGAGTACCAAGACCATTCTGCAGCACCGAGGTAACAATCTTAAGTGATACATTTGTAATTTAGTAGAAATATTGTGGCAAATGAGTACGATGATAATAAGCCCCATCTTCGCCCCTCTCTGAGCAGAACGAACCGAGACGTTGAATTGTGTATTTTAAGTGGCGAGGCCTTGGGCAAGCACATGCCACATAGGGGGCTGGTCTTCTTTTCTTTGGCAAAAGCAAGGAGTGTGGGCCTGAAGTTGTAAAACCATGGATAGAACATAGCCTCGGCGATTCAAAATGAAAGATAAATAAAACATCCTGGAAGAAGTTACGTTTAGGAATCCAATGCAGCTATTCCTTACCAATGGAACATATTTAGGCGTGGTTTTAAAAACGCCTCAAGCTTCTGACAAGTAATATATGGCTTTCCTGATTCACAGAGTCAGTTACTCATGGTAACTATGTACGGAGGTAATTGCAATAATAAAAATATGTACCTCTTTGAAGTTATTCATGTGATTATTGTGGGGCGTTTCCATCTCCCGGAGGCTTTTTACTCCACCCCTCTATTAACCAAAATACCTGTGTTTTAGAAGAACATTCGTTACTATTTTTAACATTTTCTGACTCAAGATTTCTTTAACAGTAACGTTAGAAGAACTGTTGTTGCACTCTCGTTCCAGAGAAACAGGTTAAGCAGTCCAACTGTGGTAGCAGCCTTTTTCAATTTTCTAAGGAAAATGCACTCCGCAGATATAAACATTAACGCTTAATTTGTAACAGAAAAAACATGAGTGTCTAAGTGCTTTTCTTTTACAGAAAAAGGCTAAATGCTGGGACGCCCAATACCAAGGTTACTTAGTATTGTTCCACCTCATGCCTCTTTCCCTTACAATTCCTCTATTTTTACCTCACTCTTGAAGGATCTTTTTTTATCCCTCTTCTCTCTTTGTTAATGTGTACAATGTTTCTCGTTCTCTACATTTCTCCCTTTTCTATCTTTCTCTATTGCTCTGAATTAAAGTCGTATGATGAAAAATAAGTCTTGGTCCTTAAACAAGACGGCTGGTGTCCGCCAGGTGCACCATTGAACCTCTGAGACAGGTCATGTTACGACTGGCTACATGTAGAGTGTGACCGCAGAAGTGCTGTGCAATCACTAGTGCTGGCATGACTGAAATCCTGCAAGTGGGAGCTGTATATTTGTTCGGCCTCAATTCGCTGTATTTTTTGATGCGGTTAATCAGTATCTCAGAACCTTAATGGATGCCCAGATTCAGGAGGCGCATAGGTACCATAAAGTGATAGCAGGGGCCATACAAAAATACGTTACAAGAAATACAAATGCCCTGCGGGTCAAATTCATCCCTGATCTACCCGCCCAAGTCCATCGATCACATTGGGGTCCTAGTTTGACACAAGTATGGAAGAACCCCCCCCCCAGGTCCCGCTCCACCAACTATCCTCAATCACACGTCTTTCCCCAGTGGTTCTGACCTTTGTAAGTCTGGCATTGAGAGGGATAAGTGAACTTGAAAAACAGAAAACATTTTATACATACAACATAAGCACAGACGATTGAAAGGCCCTATCCTAAAATAAAAAGGTCTTTAGCAGTTTTCTGAAATGCTCATAAGGGGTTGCCAGCCTTATTACCATAGGGAGCGAGTTCCAAAATTGCGGGGCCAGGACCGCAAATCTGAGCCCTCCATGTTTTTTACGTTTAAATGAGGGGGTGATCAGGAAATTTGAGTTGGAGGAGCGTAAATTGCGGGAAGGAGTATAGTGCTGGATCCTCGAGGAAATGAAGTCTGGGTCACCGTGAGCCAGTGTAGACTCTTCATAAGGGGTTTGACTTGATGTTGCATAGGCTGACGGGCAATTAGCCTTGCCGACTGATTTTGCACTAACTGTAAGCGATGCAGTTGGTAAGCCGGTATACCGGCATATAGTGAGTTAGCATAGTCGATGCGTGAGATAACCAGTGCTAACACGACCAGAGTCAAGGCCTCAGTGGTCAAGAATCTACTGATCTTGCGGATTCTTCGAAGGTGGTAAAAACAAGAGGAAACCACTGCGCTGATTTGGGCCTTCATGGATAAATCGCTGCTGATCAAAACCCCAGGCTCTTGACAGCTACCGGGGAGTGGGGGACTGCCCAGCATAGAGGGCCAAAAGTTGAAAATCCATGGGTTGGCAGTTCCACCTGTAAGAATAAGCTCAGTTTTATCAGGGTTTAATTTCATGTGATTGTCATTCATCCAATCACTGATAAAACTTATGATAGACTGGAAATTAAACACCGAGGAGGCGGAAGAGTTAATGTCAAACACTAACTGTAGGTCGTCAGCGTAATTAAAAGTTTCAACCATTTTTCCACGAGAGGACCGAATCAGAGGCAAAAGATACAAGTTAAACAAAATGGCGAAAGGGAAGATCCTTGGGGAACCCCACAAGTCAATTTATTTTTGTGAGAGGAGAAACGAGCGAGGCGAACTGCTTGGAATCGGTGCTGAGGTAAGAAGAGATGCACTTTAGTGCCAGGCCTTGGATCCTGGCGTTACTGACACGGTCGATCAGGAGACCATGATCGACCGTGTCAAACGCTGCTGATAGATCCAGGAGTACCAGAGCCTGGATGAGGCCCTGTCAGCAGGTTTAGAGAAGACCATTTTGTTCTTATCCAGAAGTTTGAGGGGGCTGAATTTAATTATTCAGTGGTAGAAAAGGAAGCGTTAGGCATATTCTGGGCGATAAATAAACTTTGTAAGTTCTTGTGGGGTTGCGAATTCACGATTATTAGAACTGACCACAAACCATTGAAGGAGATTTTTGAGAAGAAAGGTCTAGACAACATATCATCTAGAATAAGGAAATGGGTTGTGGCTCTTCAAGAGTTTCAGTTCCGTGTAGTATATGTTCCCGGAGCAAAGAATAATTTAGCTGACTGTTGTTCACGTTTAATTGATGGAGATATTTTTAGAGATGAAGAAAAAGATGAGTTGTGTGATTTTTATGATTACTCTGTTTGTATTGTCAATGAAAGCACAATCAAGGAAGATGAATCGGTTAGTGAACTTATTAAAGATGTAACGCTTCAAACCGTTCTAGATGGGGTAAAAAAAGGGTTGGAACCAATGCTCCAAGGTGGATGAAACCCTCCGTGGTTTGTTTTTTAGAGTGAAGGATGAATTAGCATGCCGCAATGGTTTTATGATTTAACGGTACCAGATTGATTCCTCCAATTTATCTGACGGCACAACTAGTAGACTTTGCCCATGAAAGTCATCCGGGTATTTCTAAAACCAAAGAGAATCTGAGACAAGCATTCTGGTGGCCCGGGATGGATTTGTGTGTGGAGAGGATCGTGCATGAATGTGTAGTGTTGTAAGTGTGACAAAGCCTTGAAACCCCGAGTCCAACCTATGACGTTGAGGTGACTTCCCAAAGAAGCTTGGGAGGAGGTTGTCATCAACATTCTGGGTCCCATTAAACACACTAGTGTTGACAAATATGTGATTGTCCTTCTTGATGTATATTCCAGTTGGGCCGAAGTCAAAGTTACCAACTCTGTGGAAACCAGAGATGTCATAAAATTTCTTTACAGCATATTTGAAAAATAAGGTTTTCCAACTACTTTACTTTCAGACAATGGAGTTCAATCCACTTCAAAAGAAATGTGCACATTTTTGGAGGATAGGGGCATTAAACACAAAATATCTGCCCTTTATCATCCAGAAACTAACGGTATAGTTGAAAGGTTTAACCAGGTCTGCAAAGAAACTATTCAAATATCCTAGTCCAATAAAAAGAGTTGGGATGTTGAGGTTCAGAATAAGGTGAAGGGTTTAGACTATCTCCAGATTCCACAACTTTTAAACTATTTCGCAAAAGAAAAGCTTGTACCATGTTGGGTCCGTCTTGGATAGTTAAAAAATCACAAGGTTTAGGGTCTGAGAGGTGGACAAGAAAAGGATTGAGAAAGATGTTAAAAAAATGTGTATGAACAAAAGATGGCTTGACTTGAGGAAGGCTGTGAAGGAGACCGTTGTGAAGGTTGGGGATAATGTCAAAGTCTGTAATCCTCGCAAGGGCTCCATTACTCAAAGTTCAAAATTCTTGCAGCCCATGAGGGTCATTAAAGTGTTTAAGAATGCCATTAAGGGGAGGGGCATGGCCAGAAGCATGGCTGGCATATTTTCTGGAGCTCCGGCCGCCCGCATTGATCCTGCAAATAATCCTGACTTTCGAGCCGTCATATGCAGACCACTCGCTACCTAAAACCTCCCCTGTCGCCCTGCTCCTGTCGCGACAGTGACCTGGCTGTTGATGCTGGCTCCCAAAGGGAGGAAATCCATGCTGTAGAGGAGTTAAGCTGCAGCCGCCCAAAATAGCCGACGCGACCCGCAAGTGGCGTAACCTCAGCCAGGGGGTGCCACACGGGGACCGGCCGTGAGCAGTTAGCTGGACAGTGAGAAACGAAAGGTGCCCTAAGCTTGTGGAAGAGATTTCACCCCCTCGGAAGTTCCTGGGCCGACAGTGAGTGAAGAAGAACCCGGGGCAGGTGACGGAGCTACACCGGAGGCTGTTCTCCGCCGGCGCCACTGAGCAGAGCCGGACCGGGTGAGTCGGGTCTCCCTTTCTTACCCTTGCTGGAACACTTAGAGACTGCAGTGTACATACCGCTAGAGGCGATGGATGTAAGGGGACACTCCCGCATAGAATATGGCCAGCCTTCTGTGAGGTCGTTGCTGACTTCCCTCATGCGGCGGGACACGGGCCCGTGGCGGTGACTCGAGCTGGGCATTGGATACCAAGTGCGTTGGGTGGGGGAGGAGCACCCCTTCCCCGGTGTACGCGAACTTTGCTGCGGCCGCAACCCCGAAATTCTTGTGGGCTTCCTCTGCATTGTGTGCTACAGGGCTGCCCCCCCCCCCACATCCCCTGTCGGGCCGGGAGAAGCGTTTGAGGCTTGCGGATCCGGTATGGGGCCATGGGGGCGGCCGTGAAGACACCTGGATCGGCGAGGAGCATCGGGCCAGGGATTGCAGTGCCAAATGTGCTGGCTAGCACAGGGCTCATTAGTTTTGAGGTGCAGAAATTCACCACATCCAGACACTGTGGACCCTGTTCGGTACACTGGAGGGGATCATTTAAAACTATATAGGTGGTCGTGCAGGACCCAGGAGGGGACCCACTCACTACCCTAGTTGTCTGCCAGGAGGAGAGAGAAAAGCGCCTGTGGATGCCCAGGTCAATGGACCCTGCCCCTTAAAGAGCACTGGGATCTCGCTGCGGGCCCCAAAGTGCTGACATGCTTCATGGTGGGCGCCCATGCACCCGCTAATGAGTAAGGACTGCCGCTAAGGACAGACCTCCAGCAAGAACACCCGGAGGTGACCCCGCAGCGACGTTCCTGAGCGGGAGCTGGGAAGTGACGAGTTTGAAAGTTCAGGAGACGGTTGACAGGAAGTATAGTCCCCCGTGCAGCTCAAGTAGCGACACATACAAGGGGCCTGTGCGGTGCAGCTTGTGTGTTGACCTAGATACTTGGTCCTGCAGGCCATGTCACGGCCTAACTGGAACTAATTGGGGTGAAAATCAACAGGTCCTTCTCCACGCTTCCAGGCTGTTGAATCAGAGGGTGGCAACAAGGGAACACTGAGTGAGCAGCCTACTGACGGAGACGGCGGACCAAGTGGAGGTTGATGTGGATGCAGTACACATAGGAAACACAAGCCCATCTTAACCAGCTCTGATGTAGCAAGAGACAAAGAACCTAAGACACAGAAACAAGGAAAAATTGATACATACACGAAGGTACTTCCGCCACCAGCCAAACAGGAAAAGGAGGATATAGATCCGCCGGATAATACTGCAATTCTCCAAGTGATCCATGCCTCAAGGGAGGCCATTGAGGGCAAGATGGCTGAGATCAGATCGGAAGTGACCCTCATCCAACAGGATGTCCTTAATATCGCAGACCGAGTGACGCAGGCGGAAACACGTATCTCGGAAGTGGAGGACATGACAAATAAGTTCCAAAAAGATATTAAAGAATTACAAACCGACATGCGGGAAATGGCCTGGAGGGTGGATGATGCCGAAAATAGAGCCAGAAGGAATAACCTCCGATTTATTGGGATGCCAGAGGGGCAGGAGGGATCTGACCCGATCACCTTTCTGGTGACATGGCTGAGGGAAATTCTTCCGGGGGCACAGTTCTCCACATGTTTTATCATCGAACGGGCACACAGGATGCCAAATGTGAGCCCTTTTTCGGGGGCTCCGCCGCGCCCGTTAATAGTAAGATTCTTGAATTACCAAGATCGTGACATGATCCTTCGAGAGGCAAGGAGAGTGGGTGAACTCAAACTGGCCAACGCCAATGTCATGATCTTCCCTGACTATTCAAGGTAAGTGCAGAAAATGCGGCGCAGCTTCGATTCGGTGAAAACCAAATTCCGAGCCATGAAACTCCACTACATGCTCCTCTTTCCGGCTAAGTTGAAGGTAATCTTCCAGGGGTCTGCTCACTTCTTTCAAACACCCGCAGAAGCTTGGGCATGGATTCAAGAAAGACCTAGGCTGCGCCCAGCTATGGATGGTACGGAGGCACGGCCCAGAGAGACTCTTCACAGATGGGAACCCAGACCAGAGAGGATCCAATTGAAAAGGCAATTGACAGGGAAACTTAAGAAGCCGGTAGGAGCCGTGCCACCGACTACTCCATGCAGGAGGAGAAGGGTGACCTAGGAGGACGGACCGCGACAGACCAGAGACACGGATGGAGACTCAAACCAGGGGGACAGCGCAAAGTGGGTCCAAGCTGATCAAGATTCCCAGGTTGATACGGACAGTGACCATCCGTTACTTAAGGCCATCAACAACACGGAGGAGTCAGGAGTCGAGACACAGGGGATGGACAATGATCTCCAATTGCAACAAGATGCAGACTGCAAAAAGAATTGAACTATGGGCGCGTGGCAGGAACAGTCTGGTAAGGGACTGCTGACACGAGGTCATACCCCGCAGACGAGCCTTGGCCTAGAGAGACCGAACATATTTCTCTCTATTATCGTATATCCTTTTTGTGATTTGATTGTTTTATAGAGTGGGGGGTATGGGGTAGGATCAACAGACTTCTTGATTGCCACATACGCAGTTGTCACGTTGACATTTCAAGGGATGGGTGTACAGTGCGGGAGAAAGTGGGGTGGGAGATCCAGGGTTAGGGAAAGGGGGGTTGTTTGTTTAAAGTTTAGATTTGTTTTCGAGTTAAACAGCAGCAGGCTATCTCAGGATCAGAGGTTAAGCAAGGTGGGATGGGAGTGGGGGGGAACAAGTTCGGCTCCTATGGTGTCAACATCAAACATACACACAATGGCTGACTCACCTTACACAGTTCTGACATGGAATGTCAATAGGTTAGGCAGTAAAATTAAGAGAGGTTTAGTCAATCAGTATATTAAGAGGGTTAGGCCCGATGTGGTCCTTTTACAGGAAACTCATCTGCGTGGGACACAATGTACGTTCATAGGTAGGGGGGCATACGTCACACTGGCACATGCCAGATTTTCGCCCGGGGCAAGCAGGGTAGCTATGCTAGTTAGGAAAACTTCGCCATTTTGCATTACTAAATCCTGGATAGACCCCAATGGTACTTATGTTGCTGTCCAAGGTATGTGGGGACGGAGGGTGATTACCCTGATCAGTGTATATGCCCCGCCACGACTACAGCCTCAAACGTTAGGTGCTGTTGCTAAAATATTGCTAGATTCCGAGGCACCGACTCATGTTATTGGAGGAGATTTTAATGATGTGATAGACCCCAGCCAGGATCGGTCCAGAAAACGACGGGGCCTGTGTCCCTACCCGCTGGCTGAATTTGTGAGGTCAATGGGCCTGACAGACCTATGGCACCGTCATCATCCACTGGAACGTACTTATTCCTATTTCTCGGGGGCCCATAAAACTTTTTCTAGACTTGACTATTTGCACCAGCCGGAGAATTTCCGACCATTCACCTTTACGGTTAAAAGTGGGAGGGACAATAAGTGGAGCACGCTCGGAATGGAGGTTGAGTGCATGGGAGCTGCGAGACGAGTCAGTGATGGAGGTTATTAAACGAGAAACCGAACTGTTTCTCTGAGAGAATGACAGTATAGTATTGTCCGAGCTCACCATCTGGGAGGCCTATAAGGCAGTCCTTCGAGGTAGGCTTCAGGACACAATAGCAAGAAAGCACAGAGCAGACGTTCTACAGATAGAAACCTTGGAAGGCCAACTCCTTGACCTAGAACACAATATTACCCCTTACAATGAGGCGACCTCACTTCGACAGTTGAGGATCACATGTAGACAACTCCGAGCTCTGGTTGACAGGGGGGTCCAGACACAGATACAGGCAACGTAGCATAAACTTTACGAATCAGGAGATTGAGCAGGGAAACTAGCTTAGCTAAACTGCAAGGAGCGGCAGGCAAACTGGGTAAGCCACATAGTTGAAGTAGACACACGCCACACTACTGCAGTAGCCATAGCGGGAGTATTTGAACGCTATTACACTAATCTCTATAAGGCAAATGCAACAGTTGATGAGGTTGGTATTAGCAATTACCTCAGATGCATTAGACGCAGAGTTCACTCTGGAAGTGGTACGGGCCGCCATAACCAAACAAAAATCGGGGAAAACCCCAGGTCCTAATGGGCTACCTGGGGAATTTTTCAAACTGAATAATAGTCTGCTTGCCCCATACATACTAAGAATACTTCTGGCAGCTAAGGAGCTTACCCCCAGATCTCTTCCAAGCCACAGTGGTGGTTATATCAAAACCCAGCAAGGCCCCAGAGGACTGTGGGTCCTACCGCCCAATCTCGCTCTTGAATATTGAGACCAAGATTTTAGCTTCTATACTTGCCACACGACTGCTGACGGTAATCACATCGCTGATCCACAAGAATCAGTCGGGTTTTATGCCCAAACAATCCACACGTCTGAACTTACGTAGACTGGCTAACTGGATGGACATGGCTAAAAGGGGGGACAGATCCTGGACACTCCTGTCACTCGATGCAGAAAAGGCGTTTGATACGGTCCATTGGCCTTTCTTTCATGAGACAAGTGCTTACAAAAGTTGGGCTTGGGAGTAACCTCCGGTCATGGATAGATCTGCTGTATGCAAACCCTAGCACTAGAGTTAAAGTTAATGGAGTTAAATCAGCCATCTTTCCCATCCAGCGAGGGACCACGCACTGATACTCGAACCATTGGCATGCTTAATTAGAGCACACCCAGCACTGCAGGGATTCCAGGACGATAAGGGACAGCTGAGGGAGAAGCGTATCTCCCTCTATGCTGATGATATCCTACTGTATATTGCCAGTCCAGACACAACTCTTCCCGTTGTATTTGAAGTTGTTACAGACTATGGCAAGCGAGCTGGATATAATATTAACTGGGGGAAATCCAGCATGTATTCACTTGGCGGCCTGACTAACACACAACTCGTACCACTCCATCTGCCTGTTGCAGCCGACGGCTTCAAATACCGGGATCTGTTCATCTCCACTAATGACACGGACTGCCACACTCATAACATTCAATGTGTTATGGTAGAATTCCGGGAGGACGACGCTGGATGGCGACGCCTCCCGTTGACATTACTCTGGAGAGCAGAAATGATCACATTGCCAAAACTTTTATATATCCTTCAAAACACACCACAGGATTCCGGAGGCAACTTTTAGAGCAATAGATGATCAAGTGCGTATGCTACTGTGGGATGGAGGACACCCCTGAATAGCACTACAAACATTACAATGTGGCCAATATAATGGGGGAATAGCTTTACCGGATATCCGGGCATATTACCGGGCGTCCCACCTCATAGTACTCAATGAATGGGGACATGAACTCTGAGACCACCCTACATATGCCCTAGAGAGGCTTCAATTTTAAAAACGCTCTAACCTACATTACGTATATGGGGGTTACGGAACACAGGGCTTACGGCCAGCTACGCAGAGAGTCATAGAAGCATGGAAAGAAGCAGAACGTCAAATGAAATGGGGCAACAGACTGACAAGGGCTACCCCCCTGTAGGAGGGCAGGGGGCTACAGGAGATAGCAAAACTACGGGGTTTTAAAGGCTGGGACACCATTTGGATAACAACACTGGGGGACATTATTAGACACGGGGATTGATAACCTTCACACAATTACAAGATGAATATAACCTGTCAGATAGACAACACTACAAATATATTCAGCTTCAACATGCCTGGAGAGCACAGACACCTGACACCGCTGATCTTCCTGCAAAACGCTCTGCCGGAAGGAAGACTGCTCCAGGGGGAGATACTTGAAAGGCACTCTTGTGGACATATAAGACTTTAATAAACAACATGCCTGACAATCTGCTAGCACTTAGAACTGAATGGGAGGTTACGACAGGCAAGTTAGAGGACATAGACTAGGAAACAGCCTGATGCACCCCAGAGAGGTGGCAATAAACCTTAGGCTAAGACTGATCCAGTTCAAGATACTACATAGAGTGTACTATGAAAGGGCGAGACTTCATGCAATGGGCAGAGCCGAAACACCTGAGTGCTTACGGTGCAAAACAGAGAGGGGCTCCTACATTCATATTTTATGGGATTGCCACATAATACACAGACACTGGACACAGATAGTGACTGAACTAAACAATATACTTGAGTCACAAATCCGGATGGACCCCAAATACATCCTGCTGGGTATACACACTGATGTAGATCTGCCCAGATACAACCTTTTGCTAAGTAATCTAGGATTAATAGTAGCAAAATGTGACATAGCTAGATATTGGAGAAGAGCTGACTCGCCTACTATGAAAGAGTGGAGGTCCGGGATGGATATGTACATGGGGGCAGAAAGGGTAGTATACCACGCAAGAAGGCGTCCCAAGAAATTTTGTAAAATCTGGCAACCTTGGCTGAGACTTTATGGAGTAGAGATGGAGGATGAGGACGCAGACAATGCACACTTGATCTCATGGGATTCAGTGAGAGTGGGGCCCAGTGCCCCGGGCCACGAGTCTATGGAGGGGGGGTGTGCGATGACCATTGTGAGAGAGAGAACAGTGCAAGAGACCTAGAAATGGAGAAATGTAATATTATACATTCTATATTCCCACCAACAGCATTTTATACCTACTCCACATTTGTGGGAGACATGAGAACTGTACCTGCTGATTATTGTTCTGCTATTTTATGTTTTTTCGATATTCTAAATAAAAATAAAAACAGTTAAAAAAAGAAAAAGAATGCCATTAAGGCTGAGGATCACAGAGTGTAGAATTTAAACAGAGTCGCCAAACTGTATAATGCCTCTTCGGATGTTTGTAAAGAAAGGGATGCAATCTCTTGTCAAAATAGTCATGGTGTGGTCGTTGAGAGTAGAAATAGGAGTGTGAAGCGACCTGTTGTCAAACCAAAGTATTTAGAGGATTATGTTCTGTAGTAGTAATTAATATTTTAGGTATTCTTAAGCCTTGTTCAGCAATGTTTCTTTCGCATCTTTCCTTATTATTTCTTGTGTTGAGTTTTTAGTGGCTGTTATTATTGGAGGGGAGATGTGTGGTATTCATTACTTGTTATTTAAGCTATTGTAAAGTGTTATACTGTGGGCATGTGTAAGTTTCCCTGTCTATGTAATCTTTGCATTAGAATGTTGTGGCTCTTAGGCTCTATCTTAGAATCTATTCATTCAACGGAGAGGGCTGTTACATGAGAGCCAAGACTGAAACTGGGACCAGCAGGTTGGGGTGTGAAGATCAACTTGAATAAAGAACCCTTTTTATATACCTTTGGTGTGAGGATCCTCTTTACAACAATCGAGTAATGAATTAAACTGTTGCAAACTACCAAGTGACCTGCTGCAAAAGATACAAAAATGCATATGAAACATCACTGATATTGAGTTTAAACATGGGATGCATTCATGAAAAAGAATATGAATTTTTGAAGACAACACATCGAGAACACTAGTGGTAGTTCTGGGGAGGTTAGATGGCTTGTGATCGGGCTACAAGACTTGACTGGAACAGTACCAGCTGGGTGGAGCTCATACACACTTTATTGAACATGTTACACACAAATGGTAAGCAATACACAAAGTTGGGGGTTGAGAGTTAGGGAGGCGGGTGGCTGTTTACTCGCTGCACGAGGCGACATGAGGGTCAGTTGACGGGACCCGCAGTCAGGGTTGTGATGTACACAGGTGGGTGGACAGGGTCTGGTGGGTGCAATCAGCCTATAGACACTGCTATATATGGGGCCGAAAATATTAGATGGGGGCACCTCACTCAGGTTCCTTTCATGGACCGTAAATGGGCTGGGGAACAAGCTGAAGAGAGGGATGGTCCTCTGCTACTTGATGTGGTACTCCCCAGATTTGATCCTGGTGCAGGAGACGCAATTGAGAGGTTCCAAGTGTGACTTTCCAGGATGGGGAAGGTACAAGACGTTGCTACATGTAGGGGACTTTGCCGAAACCCAGGCAAAGTTATGTAGATCCGTTCTCTTTCAGGTTACAAAAGCATAGATGGATCCTTTGGGTTGTTGGGTGGCTATGGGGGTGTTTGGATCAAGGGCCATCTGAATGTGGCCTCCTGGTATCTGCCTCCGGGGCCACAGGGGCCTGGCCTCGAGGGATTTGGGAACTGGATTACTGAATGTCTTGAGAAAAAACTGCTGATCGAGGGGACCTCATACTGACCCTTCATTGTGCAGGTCACGACAGAGTAGACTTTATGAGACCGGTAACAAGGCAGGGAAGATACTGGAGTGGTTTGCCAAAATAGAGGAGGGCCAAAGATGGGTCATGGCAGTTCACACACAGCACGCAGATGTGGCAGAAATGCTGGTAGCAATAGCTCGGACCTTCCCATAATATTTACAGTGGCTGTACATATCCCGCCTCCCCCAGACTGAGACAGTGGGGATGCATAAGTTTGTGCATGACCTCTCAGTGGAGCAATAAAGTAGGACAGCCAGGGGTGCAGTGAAAGTAGTAATCACATAGAAAGAGATCACAGAGGTCTAGGCCCAACTAAAATAGGGAAGTCCCGAGGTCCTAATGGATTTCCCCCAAAAGTTTTTAAATTTGTTAAGAGTAAGATGATTAAGCCCCTAGAAGCCATGTACTGTCAGGCCCTGACCCGGGGCGAGAAGCAGTAGGATTTTAGGCAGGCTCAGACAGTGCTGCTTCATAAACCGGGTAAGCTGCACCTCGTATATAGGCCTATTTCCCTCTTGACTGTAGAAACAAAGATGTGCTTACTGAGGTTTTAGCGAATTGCCTCTTGCAAGTGGTTGAAAACATGGTGGCACCAGACCAATCCAGTTGTATGCTCCCCGTAGGACCACAGAGCATAATCTCTGGAAGGACTTTGGATGTTTTGCTAGGAGGTCACAGGTGCAAGTGTCAGTGATTCTTCTGGCGCTGGAAGCCAAGAGGGCATTTGATTAATTGAAATGTCCTTACTAGATGACCCACCTGGAGCGAATGGGTTTTGGCCAAACACACCGGGCATAGATGCAACTTCTCAAATGCAAGCCAGCAGTGAGGGTATGCGTGAAGAGGATGTAGTCAGCGGAATATGAGGTTAGGAGGGGTAACCGACAGGTTTGCCGACTATTGCCGCTTTGGTTTGCCGTGGCGATGGAGCCACTTGTGAGCTGGATTCGGCAGGATGCATTGCTGCAGTGCCTACTCTGGGAAGGTAACTGGGAGGATGGGGTCTAGCTTTATGCCGTTGATGTCTTACTTTATCTTGCTGGCACGGACCAGTCCCAGTGCTGGAGATGCCAAGGATCTCTGGGTAGTTCACCAAAATAACAATTAATTGTGGGAATTATTATACTTCCGTTCTCCTTGTGGACACCACGGAGTGTGTTGCCAGAGCCACTCGTATGGACTGACGTCATCTTCACTTCCCTGGGAATCTGTGAGAGCACGGATTGCAAATTGTTCTTTGACAATAATGTTGGACGCATCCTGTGGTGCTTCCGCAGGTATGTGGAACATTCGCATCAGCTTCCCCTCTCAATGATGGGTAGAGCAGCCTTACACAAGATGATCTACCTCCCCCAGTTCCTTCATGTTCTGTAGAATTTGTTATTCGAGATTCCTGACAGATTCTTTTGGGCAGTGGTGGTGGAGGTAAGGTGACTTTTGTGGAAAGGGGCACCCTGCGAATTGCCCTCAAAACGTTGATGAGGAGGCCAATGGATTTTCCCTGCCTGACGTGACACTGTACTGTTGGGTGGCCTTCCTCCCAATTGTTAATGACTGTTTTCTTGCGGACTAGACGGAGCCGGCCTTGATGGCCGACCAGCAGTTGCCCCATGGTTTCGCAAGATGACTTTACGATACAGGGAGCTTGGTGACCCTGCCTCGGTAGTCAGGGCCTAGAAATTTGCGATGTGGAAAATGGGCTGGGTGGGTAGAACGACACTGGAGATGCCATGTGAGACTTGAGAAGGTTGGCAGAGCTTTTGGGTGCGGCAGGTTACCGTTTCTGGGATGGAATTGAGATCTCAAAGGTGGGGCATATGCAAGGGGAAATGGGGTGGCTGACGTTTGTGGAACTCCAGGGCCAAGAAGACATGTCGGTGGGACAGTTCTTGCTCTATTTTCAGGTCTGTTTCATATTACGTCAGATCCCCTGCCTTCGGGACCTGGAGGATGAGAGTCCACTAGAGTATTGGGCACTGGGAGCCCCACTCCATTGAAATGCAATATCCCAGTTGTACTCCACACTCCTCTGCAATAGTCAGGCCTCATTGCAGAAACTGAGAGAGAAGTGGGAGGGAGACCTGGGTAAATTGAAAGACAACATGTGTGGGGGCTGCCTGTAGGGACCGAGTGTTAGAATAAAAATGTCTTAGTTGTGCTGTTTATATATTGTTCTGCGTAAGTTAGCATTTGTGGCACCATTTTATATTTGCCCACCATTTTGAGCCATATCCTAGGGTAGAGCAGCTCTGACAGGTTTTTTTTTTGCTTCTCCAAGGTTGGGCCTTGCTGTACTAAAGAATACACTGTTCTTATTAGCGCATACCTTTCCCACTAGATAGAGGCTTGCTCCCACTAGTCCAGCGGTGGGTACATCCAGAACGACCTTGAGTAACAGATAGTGTGTGCCCAGGCTCAGGATCGAAACTCATCCTTCTGCACCTTCTTTGTGTAGCTGCCTCCATCTGGAAATTTCCAGTCTGGGCATGCCTTCATTGGTTCTGAATCGTACATAATGTATCATCATGTTTGCTGATGTCAGTCCCTCTGCAGCAATCCACAGAGACTGGGCAAACTGGGCTCCGCTTGAGCGTATCTGAATAAATATACTTGGTTTGTATTCTCTACTGTCTGACCGACTCTTCATTTGTATGGAAGCCTGAGAGGTGGTCGCAAGTGGCCCGGGTGACCCTAATCGGGTCACTTCCTTCAGATGGTGCCTAACAGGGACCCCATTGGGCGAGTGGCCCTTTCCGGGTGGGGAGGTCGAGGAGCCATCAGGTTGGACGGATGGACCAGGGATCCCTGCATGAGAGAGTTCCTGAACTTGCAGCTGCCCCTTCAGTCCCGCCAGACTGTGCATCGGACAGCGGTCATCCCGACTCGGGTCCTGAACGGTGAAACCCTTGGATCTGACCGTTTGGTCCGAAGAATCGGCAGTGGAGAATAAATTAGTTTGACCTTTCTGCACCAGGTGAATTTGTTTTGGTTCTTTGTGGATATGGTACCATTTTGGTTTGTATTTGGCACGGTCTAAGGACCGATTTTGGTACGAAGTGTTTGCGAACACTGCGCCAGGCAACATAATGAATTTGGCCCACTCTTGAAAATGCCTAGTTTTAGTAGGTTGTTGGTTTCTTGTTGCCGTTGTTGCTCTGCAGATGCCAGATTGGAAAAAAGTCAACCAGCGCCTCCAGAAGGCACTCCGAACTTTGATATGTATGTGAAGCATGGCCTTGGTCCTATTATGTTTAGTATGCTATGGCACAAATATACAAGGGGCAATGCCGAGTTGCAGTGGCCGTTGACGGGCATCTTTGATCAACAAAAAATTGGGGTTTTACAGAAGTTGTTTGCAAGAAGAAGTAGGCAGTCTATGTTTGATTCTCTTCGAACGTGGCAAAAGGAGGTTAAACAGAGGCAAATGAAAGCGGAAAAAAGAAGCCCGGAAGGAGAAAATGCAAACATTGCCTCAGAATGCTGTAACATACAATAGAGAGAAACAAGAGATAGGAATTGAACGTGAAGATAGGAGATTTCGATTGAATATTGATCAATCTTATGTGACCTAAGAAGAAAATGATACGCTTGTGAAACAATTATTAGATACTTGACCCCCACCCCCATATGCCCCACAGAGGATATATCCTGCTCTACCCTCACAGGCCCAGCTACCCGGTTCTTCTGTCTCTGCTGTTTCTGCTTCTGTTACTGTTGATCGGCCTGCCCTGGCCACAGCACCTCCTGTCCTTTCTTTGTCCTCGCCATCTGTGGCACTTATGACTGTTAGTACTCCTGCAACACCTATTGCTTCAGCGTCTTTTTTGACAGCTCTTACACCTGCGACGCAGCCGTCAGCGAAGTTAGTGCCTGCTCCTTCTGTTCCTACCCTCACTGTGTTCTTCCATCCTCCGACATTACAGAACAGTGGGACACCAGTACGTGGATTTGAAGATAGAGACTGGATGAAGTTTAAAGAACGAATGGATCCGTATGTGCGATCACAGATAGGAGATGCAGAGAAAAAGGTAGTGACTAGTCAGGCTGTGCAGTGGACCCATAACCCCATTTACGGTGTGAAAGACGTGTGGAGTGCGATGAAAGATTATGAGCCTTTTGTACAACAGCATGCCCTTAAGCACATGCCGGCAACTTTGATCGGTCTTTGAGATTAGTGTTTCAGCGATGCAGCACCGCAGATTCTATATGATATTAAGGATCCTGTATATGTTACTGATATGGCGCCTGGTCAAGTTTTTGGTAATGTTGCGACGTTGGTTGGTTATCGGGGTAGACTGCTCGGAAAGAGCCCTACCCCGGTTTCTCAGTTTCCAATGCGGGACGTTCATCCCATCTATTATCCTGAAATTCCAGAGCTGAGGGATCAGCATAATGTTGTTACTAGACATGGGGCAGCGGCCCATTTCCAAGAGCAATGGGTTTATACTCCAGGGAAAAGGCGTGAAGTCTTGTCTCTTAAAACTCAGTTATCTAATCCTAGGAAGAATCCAACTGCTTATTATAAAGAATTGACTGCAGCTGCCTCTTCCACATTGATGACACTTGCAGATATTGAAATGTTCTTTGGCTTACTAGTTCCGGTTGATATTTGGAGACAGGTACAAACACAATATCACGTAGCGGAATTGGGTGGTTCCTGGGACCAAATTAAAGTATGGGATCAGGAACGGAAGCCTGGTGATAAGCCTAGACCAGAGATACTTGATTTGCCCGGCAGTATCATTACATATATGCATTCTCTCATTCCTCCGAGGAAGGTTGATAGGGACAGGTTATTGGCTTGTCGTCAAACGAAAGATGAGTGTGTGTCTGATTTTTTCACTCGGTTTGAAGGTGTGTTTCTAGATTGTAGTGGGCAGGATTTGTCGATCAAAAGTGGTGTTCGATTGTTTGTTAATAGGTTTGTATCCAATGTGCTTCCTGAGATTGCGTCCAGATTGCAGGCTTCGGAGAGTACCTGGTACCCTTCTGTTATCTTAAATTTGGTGCAGTACTAGGAACACAGGGAAAATGAGGATAAGGAGAGAATGGAGAAGAAGAACAAGAATTTGAAGACAAAGGTGTTTTTGCAGCAGGCTTCTAGAGGGAATGGTAGAGGATGTGGTGGGAATGGTAGAGGATGTGGTGGTTCGGCCTGGCAGCTTCCACGCACCAGCAAGCCACCAAATACCATGCCTTTAGAGCCCAATCAGTGTGCGTATTGTAAAGAGGAGGGCCACTGGCGTAGCGAGTGTTAGATTTGGTGGTCTCTAGTTGGCAGAGGTAGGTACCTTTGAACAAATAGGGACCCTTGCGTCTAGTCAGGGTAAGGGGGTACACTCCTAAAATAACCCCTGCTCACCCCCTTAGTAGCTTGGCACGAGCAGGCAGGCTTATCTCAGAGGCAGTGTGTAAAGCATTTGTGAACACATACAGTAATCCAGTGACAACACTACAGATGGACACCACACAGGTTTTATATAAAAAATAAGTATTCTTTATATAGACTTATCACAAGACCACAAATGACAAAAATCCACAATACTGTACTTTAAAAATGGTAGAAATAGCTTAGTTCTCTTTAGATGGTAAATGCAACACTTTAAGTTCAATGTACATTTGGATGCTTAACACTATACAAAGAAAGTGTTGCAGGGAAGGTGATGCGTCGGTTCCTTACACGCAAGAACGGTGATGCGTTGGTTCCCTACTGCTGCGTAGGGGACGATGATGCGTCCGTTCTTCTCAGCGTGGGGAGGTGATGCGTCGGTTTCTTACTGCGCTTCCGTGGGGATGCGACCAGCAGCGCCGTGATGCGATGAAGGTCCGGTGCAATGAAACAAAATGGTGTCTTCTTGATGCGAAAACTAGGCGTGCACGCCCGACGGCCGTGCAGCAACTCAACGAATCTTCTGAGCCACGACAGGCCCTGCGACACGCTTCTCCGTTGATGTGACGGCATCTGCTGCGATGGCAACACTCATCACCGGTGATGCGAGGCGCTTCGGTGATGCGGTGCGGCAGCGGCAACACCCTTCTTCAGTGATGTGACGACAGAGGCTGTGGCGGCGACATGCTTCTTCTTCGTGAGTCGCGCTTCCAGCTCCCAGCGACACGCAGTCTCTCAGAAGGCCCAGCACAACAGCAGGCACTTCAAATTCCCAGCAAGGGAATTCAGGGGAGCTGGTTGGTGAAGTCTGTTGTCCCTGAGACTTCAGCAGGAGGCAAGCTCTATCTTCAACCCTTGGAGATCCTTTACAGGTTGATGAAAGTAGCACACAGTTCCTTTCTCCTTTCTTTGGCAGTCAGGCAACCACTGCAGGCCAATCCCCCAAACAGCACTCAGCTTAGGGATAGTCTCCTCCTCAGTTTCTCTCTGGGTCCTCTCCTCAGTAAAGGTTCTTCTTGTTTCCCAAAAGTGATCTAAAGTTCTGGGGTATGGGTCCCCCTTTTTATACTCATATTCTCTTTGTTCTCCGAAGGCAGAGAGAGAGGCCTTTGCCTAGTCCAAATCAGTTCTGGTCAGTCCTGCAGCACTTTGTTTAAATGACTCCTTCTTTCCTTTGACAGTGTGGGCCAGGGACATCAGACGCACCACAGGAGGTGGAGCCAGCATTGTGGAAGGCAGGCACAGCCCTGTTCAGGTCCCAGGTGCAACTCCTCCCACCACTCTCCATGTAGATCTCTCTATTCAGTCTTGTGCTGACTCATCCTGTCTCCTGGAATCCCCCAGCCCCTGTCACTCAAACTCCAGACAAGGAACACACAACCTAGCAGAGGCAGGCTTGGATAGTTAGGCAAGAAAATACCTACTTTCTAAAAGTGGCATTTTCAAACACAGAATGTTAAAACCAACTTCACTAAAAGATGCATTTTATCATTCTGAGTTCAGGCATACTAAACTCGAATTTCTACCTAGTTCCCTGAGTCAGCTAGGAGTATAAGAGGTAATAATCAAACTGCCCATTCTGGCCTATGGGGAACACGTAGCCTTGTAATAGTGAAAAACAAAAATGGCTGTAATTCACTAACAGGACATGCCACACACACCAGGGCATGTCTAACCTTATACTTACAAAGCACCCTGCCCTCGGGCCTACCTTAGGGGTGTCTGATATGAAGAAAAGGGAGGGTTTAGGGACTGGCAAGTGGGTGCACTTGGCCAGTCAACATGGCAGTACCAGACTGCACATAGGCTCTGCAATGGCAGGCCTGAGACACACTTACAGGCTGCTTCTGTGAGTGGCACAACCAGTGCTGCAAGCCCACCAGCAGCATTTGATTTACAAGCCCTGGGCACCCATTGTGCACTGTACTAGGGTCTGACAAGTAAACCAAACCAGCCAATCATGGAGTCACTAATCCATACATCTATTTACCATAGGGAGCACTTGCATTGTGGCACTGAATAGCAGTTGCACAGTACCCAAAGCATCTAAAACCAGCAAAAACACCCAGCGCAGTCGGGCTTTCGAGCCCCCTATAGTACAGAGACTGCTCTGATAGAGGTTTCGGAAGCCATCCAAGAGTGTCTGGATGCTGGCGGGAGGGCAGCTTTGATTATGCTGGACCTCTCGGCGGCATTTGACACGGTGCCTCACTCCCTTCTTCTTGCTCGACTTTCGGAGATTGGTATTGCTGGTTCCGCTTTAGACTGGCTCACTTCTTTCTTGGCCGACCGGTCGCAGCAGGTTTGGCTTCCACCTTGTGTTTCAGCATCCCAGCCAGTAGTTACAGGCGTTCCACAGGGTTCATCCCTTAGCCCCATGCTCTTTAACATCTATGTTACCCCGCTGATATATTTAGCGGAGGAGCTTGGGGCTTAGATGATTTCCTATGCGGACGACACTCAGCTGCTTTTTACCTGGGAGGGCGATGATGCAGAGGTAGGCTCCGCCCAGCACTGCCTGCTTTCGATATTTCACTGGCTGGCTCAGGCCCAGCTGAAGTGTAATGAGGAGAAATCCGAAATACTTCTTTATGGTAAATTTCCACCTAACTTTAGAGAGTTATTATGGCCGGCGGGGTTTCCGCTGCCCTGTATGTCAGACACTGCTGTAAAAAATCTGGGCATTTGGTTTGAGGAGAACCTAACCTTTGCTACCCAGATTAAGAAATTGGCGTGGTCTTGTTTTGGCATTTTAAAAACCTTGAGGAAGCTTCTACCTCTTCTCCCAAAGGATGCGAGGGAAACTGTAGTCCGGGCGCTGATTCTTTCTCACCTGGACTATGCTAATGCACTGTATGTTGGGTCCCCCGGCTATTTGGTGAAGAAGCTCCAGGTGGTGCAGAATTCTGCGACCCGCCTCATCCTAGATCTCCCCAGAAGGAGTAGTGTGCGCCTTCATTTGAGCACCCTGCATTGGCTTCCTATGGAGGTGAGGATTAAATTTAAGGTCTTGTCAATTGCCCATTCTGCCTTGTCCGGTAGGCAAGCCAGCTACTTGCAGAAGAGGTTCTCTTTTTATACGCCGTCAAGACAGTTACGTTCTGCCTCCCAATTGTTGGTTCAGATCCCTCGTTTTTTCCGCCAAAGGCTGGGCGGTTGCTACCTTGTTCGGAAGGCGGCTCTTGGTTGGAATGCACTGCCTTTGGCTATACATAGCATTCAAGGTTCCCGGACGTTCAAGAAAAAGCCGAAAACCTTCCTGTTTTAATCCTCAGAATTACGATTTATTTCAGGTTTCGCGCCGGGACACTCTCTGGAGTAGTTGCATGCGCTACAAATGCATATAACAATAAAAATAACAAAAACACATGAGGCAACAGCAAAAAATGGAAGGGAGACCCACGCCAATGGTGCTAGGTCTAACATGTGTCCCCTCCAGCTGAAATGTGGGGTGAACTACCCTACCTCCTGGGAGTTCTCATCACTAAGGCAGAAAAATCTGGACAGACCATCAGCAATGGTGTGCTCTGTACCAGGGCGGTGTTCCGCTGTGAAATCCACCCCCTGTAGGGAAATGGACCACCTCAACAGCTTTGGATTCTCACCCCTCATCTGCATCAACCATCTGAGGGGCATGTGGTCTGTCTGAACCCGGAAGTAAATCCCAAACAAGTATGGTCTCAACCTCTTCAGTGCCCAGACCACAGCAAATGCCTCAAGCTCAATCGCACTCTACCTCTGTTCCCGTGGAAGTAACCTCCCACTGATGAAGGCTACAGGTTGATCTAGGCCCTCCTCATTTATCTGTGACCAAACAGCCCCCACACCATGCTCTGAAGGGTCTGTTTGAACGATAAACTCTCTTGAGAAGTTGGGTGCCAGGAGCACATGGCAGTGTTTAGGGCATCAAAAGTTTTCTGACAGGTGTCAGTCCAAATCACTTTCTTGGGCTGCTTCCTGGAAGTCAGCTCTGTAAAGGGGGCAAGGATGCTGCCATACCCCTTGACAAACCTCCTGTAATACCCAGTGAGTCCTAAAAAGGCTCTCACCTCTGTCTGGGTCTTGGGGGGTTCCCAAGTTAGGACGGTCTCAATCTTGGGCTGTAGGGTGCCACCTGGCCGCTCCCAACCTGGTGTCCCAAGTACACCACGGAACGCTGCCCGATCTGGCACTTACTTGCCTTGATCGTGAGGCCTGCTCCCCGCAGCACCATCAACACTTCCCAGAGGTGGCGCAGATGTTCTTCCCAACTGGTGCTGAACACTGCAATGTCATCCAGGTAGGCGGCACTGAACTCTTCCAGTCCAGCCAACACCTGGTTGACCAACTTCTGAAAGGTGGCAGGGGCATTCTTCATCCTAAAGGGCATAACCCAGAACTGGTAGTGCCCATCTGGTGTGGAGAATGCTGACCTCTCTCTTGCCCCATCAGTCAAGGCGATCTGCCAGTACCCAGACGTTAAGTCAAACGTGCTGAGGTGCCGGGCAGCCCCCAACCGATCGATGAGCTCATCAGCTCCTCTGGGGATGAGGTGTGCATCAGTCCTCATGACTGAATTGAGCCCTCGGTAGTCCACACAGAACTGGAGTTCTGGCGTGGCACCCAGTGCAGCAGCCTTTGGGACCAAGACCACTGGGCTGGCCCAAGGACTGTTAGAGGACTCAATCCCCCCTAACACAAGCATCTTGGAGACCTCCTCCTTGATGCAAGCTCTCATCCTGTCAGTCAACCCTGTAAGTTTTGTGCTTAACAGGAGGACTGTCTCCAGTGTCCACATCATGGACGCACCAATCAGTGACACTAGGAATCAGGGAGAACAGATCAGAAAACTGTTCCAGCAACTGGTGACATTCATTCTGTTGCTCAGGGGTAAGGGTGGAAGAAAGGTTCACACCATCCACTGACCCATCTCGTTCTGTTGCAGACAGGAGGTCAGGAAGAGGCTCAGTCTCCTCCTCCATTCCAGAATCTGTTGCTAAGAGCATGCCCACTTCGGACCTCTCTAAGTGGGGATTCAGGCGGTTGACATGCAGGACCCGCAAAGGTTCCTGGGAGACCGCAAGTCCACCAAGTAGGTAACAGGACTTTTGCACTCCACCACCTCAAATGGTCCGGTCCAAATATCCTGGAGCGTGCAGGGGTCCACTGGGGCCATGACCCCCACTTTCTGACCAGCCTTAAGCTCCACCAGAGTGGCATTCTGGTCGTACCACCGCTTCATCTACTCCTGGCTGGCTTCCAGATTCGTCTCAGCGAGTTGCCTGAAATGCCTAGTTTGGTTCATGAAGACCAGCATGTAGCTATATACATCCTGAGGAGGTTTCCTGGGAGACTGCACCCAGCCTTCCTTGACCAGACTCAGAGGTCCTCTCACTGGGTGACCATAGAGAAGCTCAAAGGGGCTGAACCCTAGAGATTTCTGTGGCATCTCACGGTATGCAAAGAGAAGGCATGGTAAGAGGGCTTCCCACTTATGCCTCATAGGTTCCTCAAGACCCATAATCATGCCTTTTAGGGTCCGGTTGAATCTCTCAACCAACCCATTTCCTTGGGGGTGGTAAGGAGTGGTGAACTTACAATTTACCCCACACTCCTGCCACAGGGACTTCGTATACTTAGAAATGAAGTTTGTATCTCGGTCGGACACCACCTCTCTAGGGAACCCCACACAGGAGAAAATTCCCATCAGTGCCCGTCCCACCACGGGGGCCGTCACTGTCCTGAGAGGTATGGCTTCCGGGTACCGGATAGCATGGTCCACCAAGACCAGGATGAACCTGTTGCCCATGGCTGTCTTGGGGTATAGTGGCTCCACAATGTCAATACCCACCAGTTCAATGGGGGTGCTGACCACAGGGAATGGCTGGAGAGGAGCCTTTTGCTTCCTCCCACTCTTTTCACTTGCCTGGCAAGTCTGACAGATCCTGCAATGAGTGTCTGAACTCTTGCACATTTGAGGCCAATAAACGTGTGTGACAAACCTCTCAAAAGGTCTTGTCCTGCCCCAAATGTCCTGCTAAAGGTACATCATGAGCCAGCCCCAGTAGGAAGGCTCTCAAGCGCTCGGGTACCACCAGCACACGGGCTGACCCAGGCTCAGCAACCTTAGGCTCACTATACAGGAGACCATTCTCCCAGTAGATCCAATGTGATGCAGACTTATCACCTGCTGCCTGATTAGCAGCCTGCTGCCGCAAACCCACAAGAGAAGGGCACTTCTTCTGCTCCTCACAGAACTCTTCCCTGTAGAATCCTCCTTCCTGCTGCCAATGGGTCAGCTCAGGCAGGTCCCCCAGTTCAGCTACCTGTTCCCCTGTAGGGTCCAGGGCATCCCCCTCGAGGTATGCCTCCTCCTGGACCATGGGAACTTCGGGGGCCGGTTTGCCGCGCTCCCTGCCTCTTCTCTTTAAGGCAGACACCTGGGCCTCCCTCTCAGGCTCCAGGTCCTCTTGAACACCCTTACTGGCTGCCATGGACCGTATGGTCACACACGCCCACTCAGGCATGCCCAACATCTCCAAATGAGCACTTCGCTCGACCTTAGCCCAAGGGGAGCTCTCCAGATCATTACCCAACAGACAAACAGGCATGAGTGGCCTCACAGCTACTTGAAGAGTTCCTGAGACACCCCCCCCCCCCCCCCCTCGGAGGGAACCTGAGCCAACTTGCAGTGGCTCTCTGTGTTGTCAGTGGCAACAACTGGGTAAAATGCATTGGCAACCACCTGCTCTTCAGACACCAGGTGACACTTGACAGCTGTCACACTGGTTTCGGTGTTTCTCAGAGCCTCCACTCTATGGCCATTGATGGTCACCCACTGCCTGTACTTCTTAGTGTTATCAAGCAGCTGGGTCCTGGGGACCACCTCACAGTCTCATAAAGAGACAAGGGACATCTCTGAGGGCCCCACCCACCTTGGGCACCCATCTCCTCCCCCAGGGCTAACTAGCCAACTGCCGGGGCGGTGCACCAGTGGGTGCTGTCTTTCCATACTGTGGGCACTGGGGATCGCTAGACTTATGGCCCACTTCACCACACTTGAAGCACCTCAGGGGTCCCCTATGACCAGGTCTGTTGGGGCCCCGGGCTTCTTCTCAGGGGGAGGCTGGGAACCTGTCCCTTGGTTCCCTTGGGGATTACTTTGGGGCGCTCTCTGGAACTCCCTCTGTTTACCCTTGTCCCTCCCACTCTTCTGCTGGGGACCCTGCCCACGCTTGGCAGAGTCTCCCTTGTGACCCTTATGGACCCGGGTGCTCACCCAGCGGTCCGCCTCCTCAGCAAGCTTCCTAGGATTAGTCAGCCTGCTATCAATAAGGTGCTGGCGTTCCTCTGGAAAACAATTACTTGAAAAGTGCTCCCATGCAATCAAATCAAAGAGCGCCTCAAAATCATTCACTTTGCTACCCTTCACCCAACCATCTAATGCTCTGCAAAAATGTTTTACCTCTTCTTCCCAGGTACTGCCCTCTAATGTTTTGCAACTCCTAAACCTCTGCCTAGACAGTTCAGGGGTCAACCCATACCTGGACATCAATGCTTCTTTCATGTGGCTATGAGAATTATGGACTTCAGAGGGTAAGTCCAACAAGGTATCCCACCCATCACTAAGGAACCGCCCCACAACCCCGCTCCCCAATCCTTCTCAGGGACCCGGTGGGAGGACATAGCTACCTCATATTTATTTATTTAAACTTATAACGCGCAACAGCTACCAGCAATGGGTTTCCCGGCGCAAGGGATAGACTCAAGAAGAAAACAGACCTCTCAAAAACAGCACCGTGAATCATCTAAGGCGGCATGCAGATCATTGGAAAAGTAAAGTTTTCAATTTTTTTCTAAAAGTGAAAAAATTGGTTTCCGTTTTCAAGGTGGTGGGTAACGCATTCCAATATTTGGGGGCTAGATGGGAAAAGGCCCGTCCTCCCATTCTTACAGCTTGAAACGAGGAATAACAAAGTCGCAATTGGCAGAGGATCTAAGTGTGCGATTTGGCTTGTAAGGTTGGACCAGATTTTGCAAGTATTTTGGGGCCGAGCCCTGCTTGATTTTAAAAAGATAGCATATAGCTTTGAAATTGATGCGACTGGGGATCCTGAGCCAATGTAAATCGCGCAAAGCCTGAGTGGCCGATAGTCTCCTAGGGATATTACAGAGAAGACGGGCTGCTGAATTCTGAACAACCTGAAGTTTGTTTACAGTGGCCGCATCGGCGCCAAGATAGAGGACATTTCCGTAGTCCAGGCGAGAAGTTACTAACGCCTGGACAACGGTTCTCCTGGTGGCAAGAGGCAGCATCCAAAGAATTTTCTGGAGCCATCGCAGAATAGTAAAGCAAATGGCGACCACCTTTGTGGCCTGCTGTCTCATGGATAGTTTGTCGTCAATAAGAAAACCGAGGTTGCGGACCACAGAAGATGGCTGAGGAAGGGGTCCCATCTCGCTAGGCCAGTGTTGCGGGCCCCATAGATCTTTATGCTTCCCAAAGATAAGAATTTCGGTTTTGTCACCGTTTAGCTTGAGGAGATGCCTTTGCATCCACTCGGCTATACGTGACAACCCAATTTTCAGAACCGATATGTCATTGCTCTCGCTGCTGGAAAGGGAGAAAACAATTTGGGTGTCATCGGCATATGAAAAAATAGTCAGCCCGGCGTCCTCTGCAATAGAAGCCAGGGGTCTCACGTAGATGTTGAACAACAAAGGGCTGAGTATAGACCCCTGAGGAACGCCATATGCCGATGGACAGGTGGAGGAAGTGGCTTTCGTGGAAAAGACTTGGAAAGTGCGCTCACTTAAAAAGGAGGCAATCCAAGCCAAAGTCGGACCGTCCAATCCCAGGGATCGAAGAGAGTTCAAAAGAATGGAATGGGACACGGTATTGAACGCCGCGCTCAGATCCAAAAGGATGAGCGCAGATGTTTCCCCGCGGTCGAAAGCTTTCCGTCACCCCGAGAAGGGCGGTCTCAGTGGAATAGTGAGCACGGAAGCCAGACTGGGATGGATGTAAAAATCCCGAAGATTCCACTAGATGGTATAATTGAGTGTTAACATGCCTTTCCAGCACTTTGGAAAGTACAGGCAGCAAGGATATCGGTCTGAAATTGGCAAGATTGGACACATCGGCTCCAGCTTTTTTTAGGAGGGGAACAACCATTGCGTGCTTCCAATCCTGTAGCACCTGGGACTCAAGTAATGAGGCGTTTAAAAGTCTCATAAGAACCCGCCGAGGTTCAAGATCCAGCAGTTTAAGAATTTTGACGGGTACAGGATCACGAGGTGAACCGGATCTTATACTGCTTAAACAGGTGGAGAACGAGATGTCATCAAACAATTGCCAATGTGTCATCTTCACCATAGGAAGAGGCAGTTCGGTCCCTACAACCTGTCCCGAACAAAGTTCCTCTGCATTCAGGGGAGGGCTCATAGAGTCGTATATGCGCTCAACCTTAGCGATGAAAAATTTCGCAATAGAGTTACACTGGGCCTCATCTAAAACTAGAGGTGTCGGAATGGTATCCACTCCTGTCAATTTTTTAACGACAGAGAAAAGAGTACGAGGACAGTTCTGAGCTTATGTTACTGTGTCCACAGTGTAAGCAGCTCTCGCCATTTTACATTTTAGGTGGTATTCTTTTAAAGCCTCTTTATAAACAGTCTTCTGTGAGACTGAGTAAGAGGCCTTGAACCATTGTCCAATATCATAATTTTTATAACATTCTTTAACCACATTCTTGGGAATATTCACTCTTGCTTCTACAGGCACAGACGGTGTGCTGCCACCAGAAGGAGTCATCTCTAGGCTCCTAGCTTTCAACTCAAACTCCTTCAAACTTCTCTCATGCTCCATTTGCATCCTCTAGGGCCAATTTCTTACTTTCCAATTCCAACTGCCCATGCAACTTGAGCTTGGTCAGCTCCATCTCATGCATCCTACTCTTCTCCCTGTCCTCCAGCTTCTCTGGGGACATACCCTTGGCAGTAACACTGCTACCTGTTGTGGAACGTGCTCTCCTCCCCCCTGGACCCAATGGCCCTTCCAGCTGCCCCTCTGCATCTTCAGCCCCCTCCACATTCTCCCGAGTGCTCCTTGCTTCCACCCAGGCCCTCAGTGCCTTTTGGAACTCATCCTTCTTGTTGAGACCGTGCATAGCAACTTTAAATCTCCTGCAGAAGTGCTTTAGCTGTCTCACATTGTAGCTTTCTAGTTTCTCCTCTTCCCAATCAAAATCAACAGATGCGATGGATGCTGCTTTACTCATGGTGACTAAACTTGGCAGTTCTTGGCAAAAATAGGAAATCCCAGGAAAAACAACCTACCAATGGTATGTGGTTGCGTTTTGGTCTGCACTCACTAGTAGTGTCCACCAATCACTGTTTATGAGTCACAAACACAAGTCCAGAATCCTCATGGCCGACCAATGTTAGATTTGGGGGTCTCTAGTTGGCAGAGGTAGGTACCTTTGACCAAATAGGGACCCTTGCATCTAGTCAGGATAAGGGGGTACACTCCTAAAATAACCCCTGCTCACCCCCTTGGTAGCTTGACACGAGCAGGCAGGCTTATCTCAGAGGCAGTGAGTAAAGTATTTGTGAACACATACAGTAATCCAGTGACAACACTACAGATGGACACCACACAGGTTTAATATCAAAAATAAGTATTCTTCATATAGACTTATCACAAGACCACAAACAACGAAAATCCACAATACTGTCCTTTAAAAATGGTGGAAATAGCTTAGTTCTCTTTAGATGGTAAATGCAACACTTTAAGTTCAATTTAACTTTGGATGCATAACGCTATACAATGAAAGTGTTGCAGGGAAGGTGATGCGTCAGTTCCTTACACGCAAGAACGGTGATGCGTCGGTTCCCTACTGCTGCGTAGGGGACGATGATGCATCGGTTCTTCTCGGCGTGGGGAGGTGATGCGTCGGTTTTTTACTGCGCTTCTGTGGCGAGGCGACCAGCAGCGCCATGATGCGATGAAGATCCGGTGCAATGAAACAAAATGGCGTCTTCTTCTTGATGCGACAACAATGAGTGCACGCCCGACGGCCGTGCGGCGACTCAACAAATCTTCTGAGCCGCGACAGGCCCTGCGACACGCTTCTCCGGTGATGCGACGGCGTCTGCTGCCATGGCGACACTCTTCTCCGGTGATGCAAGGCGCTTCGGTGATGTGATGTGACAGCGGCAGCGGCGACACCCTTCTTCAGTGATGCGATGACAGTGGCTGCGGTGGCGACACGCTTCTCCGGTGATGCGGCGGCGTCTGCTGCGATGGAGACACTCTTCGGTGATGCGAGGCGCTTCTGCGATGCGATGCGACAGCGGCAACGGTGACACCTTTCTTCAGTGATGCGACGACAGCTGCTGCGGCAGTGACACGCTTCTTCTTCGTGAGTCGTGCTTCCAGCTCACAGCGACACGCAGTCTCTCAGAAGGCCAAGCACAACAGCAGGCACTTCAAATTCCCAGCAAGGGAATTCAGAGAAGCTAGTTGGTGAAGTCTGTTGTCCCTGAAACTTCAGCAGGAGGCAAGCTCTATCTTCAACACTTGGAGATCCTTTACAAGTTGATGAAAGTAGCACAAAGCTCCTTTCTCCTTTCTTTGGCAGTCAGGCAACCACTGCAGGCCAATCCCCCAAACAGCACTCAGCTTAGGGATAGTCTCCTCCTCAGTTTCTTTCTGGTTCCTCACCTCAGCAAAGGTTCTTCTTGGTTCCCAAAAGTGATCTAAAGTTCTGGGGTCTGGGTCCCCCTTTTTATACTCATATTATCTTTGTTCTCCGAAGGCAGAGAGGCCTTTGCCTAGTCCAAACCTGTTCTTGTCAGTCCTGGAGCACTTTGTTTACATGACTCCTTCTTTCCTTTGACAGTGTGGGCCAGTGACATCAGACGCACCACAGGAAGTGGAGTCAGCATTGTGGAAGGCAGGCACAGCCCTATTCAGGCCCCAGGTGCAACTCCTCCCACCACTCCCCATGTAGATCTCTCTATTCAGCCTTGTGCTGACTCACCCTGTCTCCCGGAATACCCCAGCCACCGTCATTCAAACTCCAGACAAGGAATACACAACCTAGCAGAGGCAGGCTTGGATAGTTAGGCAAGAAAATACCTACTTTCTAAAAGTGGTATTTTCAAATACAGAATGTTAAAACCAACTTCACTAAAAGATGTATTTTATCATTCTGAGTTCAGGCCTACTAAACTCGAATTTCTACCTAGTTCCCTGAGTCAGTTAGGACTATAAGAGGTTATAATCGAACTGCTCATTCTGGCCTATAGGGAAAAGGTAGCCTTGCAATAGTGAAAAACGTAAATGGCTGTAATTCACTATCAGGACATGCCACACACACCAGGGCATGTCCTAACTTATACTTACAATGCACCCTGCCCTTGGGCCTACCTTAGGGGTGTCTGATATGAAGAAAAGGGAAGGTTTAGGGACTGGCACTGGGTGCACTTGGCCAGTCAATATGGCAGTACCAGTCTGCACATAGGCTCTGCAATGGCAGGCCTGAGACACACTTTACAGGCTGCTTCTGTGGGTGGCACAACCAGTGCTGCAAGCCCACCAGCAGCATTTGATTTACAAGCCCTGGGCACCCATGGTGCACAGTACTAGGGTCTGACAAGTAAACCAAACCAGCCAATCACGGAGTCACTAATCCATACATCAATTTACCATAGGGAGCCCTTGCACTGTGGCACTGAATAGCAGTGGCACAGTGCCCAAAGCATCTAAAACCATCAAAAACACGAGGCAACAGCAAAAAATGGAAGGGAGACCCACGCCAATGGTGCCAGGTCTAACAGCGAGTGTCCTGTGCTTTTGCAGAAGGTGGTGGTCCATAGGGAACAAGGTTCTCGTGGATGGGGCCGTGGAGCCGCTGGCCAGCACAGAGCCCAGAATGCTGTTGCCTCGCAGGGTCGTTCTGATCAAAATTATTTTGATGACCCTCGGGGAGGACAGTATTATAATGATGTTTACCACACAGACGAGGTGGCAGGGATGTCTTACAGCTAGGACAGCCAGGGACAGAGTGAAGGACCAGTTCCAATACCTGTTGATCAACGTGGTCCGTACATAAGTGCGGATGTGCATGGTTCGACTAAGGAGTTCTTGATGGATACAGGTGAAACAAACAGTTCTATTTCTCATTCCTTGGTCCCTGGGGCATCTCTGTCTGGCCACAACAATGTTTTGGTAGGATTTTCGGGTGTTCTGGTTGTGAGCCCCATTTCATAACCCCCTGCGATAACTATTGGTCCTTTCACTGTGGATTCGCCATTCTTGTTGACGTCTAATTGTGGAGAGAATTTGATGGGTTTGGACTTGTTGAAGAAATTGCATGCTACGATTTATTGCCCCCCCGGCAGGTGTTTACATGAGCATGGGTCCGGATGTAGTGCACGCTACATAGTGTCTGTCCAAAGATGCGCCTCTTCCTGTGGAGTTTAAAGATGTGCCGCCCACTCTTTGGGGGACAGGTGATACTGATGTGGGCCTGTTACAGATACCGCCAGTTTCAATCCAAGTTAAAGACAATGCTATTTTACCTTGCATCCTCAGTATAAAATACCGCAGGCAGGTGAGCGAGCTCTATTGCAAATTGTACAGGACTTGATTGCGAAAGGAGTGGTTGAGGAGACGACTGTTAATGTTTGTAATAGCCCTATTCTTCCCATTCTTAAACGGACACCTTCGGGTTCCTCTGATGATCATACCGATGTTTATCGCTTTGGACTTGCGCGAGGTTAATAAAATAGTAATTCCCCAGTTTCCGGTAGTTCCTGACATTAACACTCTTTTAACAATGATTACTTCTTCTGCTACATTTTCTGTCATTGATTTGAAAATTGCATTCTTCAGTATACCCATACATCCTGACAGCAGGTATCTGTTGGACTCACCCTAACTGGTCGAAGTTTTAGGTTCTGTTGCGCTCCTCAAGGCTATACAGAGAGTGTGAGTATCTATAGTCAGGCATTGAAAGGTCAACTGGATTCCTTGTCGCTCCCTACAGGTAATGTATTGCTTCAGTATGTCGATGACTTGCTCATCGCCTCGGATTCAGAACAAGGTTGCAAAGACAGTACAGTTAAATTGTTGTTACATTTAGCTCAGGATGGCCATAAAGTATCCCTTTCCAAATTTCAGTCTTGTTGAAAGGAGGTCACCTACTTAGGTCACCTACTGTCGAAAGAGGGTAGGAGATTGACTCCTGAGAGCATCAGTAGCATTGCTAAAATGCCTGTGCCACAAACTCAGAAAGATGTATGCGCTTTCATAGGTTACACTTCCTATTGCAGGATACCTAGCTATTCGCTGCTAATTAAGCCCCTGCTTGCCATAACACTAGAAGATGTGCATGAACCCTTGCCCTGGATGCCTGAATGTCAGCAGTCTTTTGAGCAATTGAAAACTGCGCTTTGTTCGGCTCCTTTACTGGGCACCCCTGACTATACTAAGCAGTTTGGGTTGTACGTCCATGAGATGGCTGGTTGTGCGCTTTCTGTTCTAACCCAAAAATTTGGAGATAAGCAACGGCCATGTACTTACTTCTCTGCTGTGCTTGACCCAGGTGCAAGAGCTCTCCCGAGCTGTCTAAGAGCGGTCGCAGCTGTCTCGATAACGCAATCGGCTGGACTCGTACTTGATACTGACTTCACAGTTATGCTGCTTAGTGCCCAGGAGGGCTAGAATACTATCGGTGCCCCACTGCTGCTCGCGCTGGTCGCGTGTCATCTTTGCTCAGCCTAGATTTTAAAATACCCCGTTCTGTGGAGTTTTGTTTCTTTTATTTTTGCCTTCTCCCCTGCTTTTATAACGCGCTCCTGGCCCCTACCTTGCACCATAATCTGGCATCACCACCGCTGTTTGGCGGGTCCGGGTTACCGGGAGGTTTGTGGGTTTCACTGAGTTCAGCGCCATCTTGCATTGGGGAGAAAGCGCGAGCGCCATCTTTGAGCGTCCAGGTCACCTGGGACGCCGAGACGACGCTATTTAATGCTCGCTGGTCTCGCGCAGCGGTAACGCGCAGCGGAGCGCCTTCCCTGCGCCTGAGTCGTGCCAGAGTCCTGCCCGTCTGCGCTCGTCAGCGTCTCGGAGGCGGACGAGGTCGGACTCTGGCTTACGGCTCTGGTGTCTGCTGGATTAGAGGTGCCTACCTGTAGCTTCAGGATGATTACGTATAGCGCTGCGTCGTTGTATGCTTTGCGCCCTACACGCTCTGCTTGCCTGTCTCTCTTCCCTGGCGGTCGGCGTTTGGGTAGGGGATGCCCCGTGTGTAATTGGCTCCCCACATTATAATCTACCCATAGTCCATCTACCCCTCCGCAATACTGTCATTGCGCGCTGCTCAACACTAGGTCCCTGCCTCGCCATACTTCGGATATATGGGATCTTCTCGCGCACTCCAAGATCTCTTGTTTATTTTTAACTGAGACTTGGCTGGGAGTGGGTTCTGAACCCGACATCGCCTGTGCTGTCCCTCCTAACTATTCCATCTTACGGAGGGATAGAACTGAGGGAAGAGGCGGCGGGGTGGCTCTGGTAGTGGACAAGGTCTTTGACTGTTCCTCCTTTGTGGTGGACAATATTGCCGGATGTGAAGCATTAGGCTTTACACTCCATCTATCGGCGTCCCAGACCTGTACTGGTATTCTCCTTTATAGACCCCCTGGACCCATTGGATCCTTTTTTGAGGACCTACAGTCGGCCTTATCTGTACCTTGTATGCGTTCGGCGCACTGCTTGTTACTAGGCGACTTAAACTTGCATATGGACTGCCTTACGGATCCGGATGCTATTAAACTCCGCGAGATTACAGAGATGTTAGGGCTAGCCCCTTTTATCCACAGCCCCACTCACGAGAAAGGCCACACATTAGATGTGATCTTTGCCTCCAAACCTATTGAGGTGTCCCCTCCACTCCCGGTCCTTTGGTCAGATCATTATCTGATAAACTTTGGCTTGGTGCTTGAATCTAGGCTTAGTCAAAGGGCTCGAGAGGAAGGTCCCCGGCATTTCAGAGCCTACCATCTTGTGACAGCAGATATGCTATCCGATGCTCTCTGCCAATATCCGTGTCCGGTGACAGGGGTTCTGGAAACTGATCTCATCCTGGTCCAGAACTGGATGCAGGCAAGATTCGAGGAGTTGGCCCCTTTGAGGCTTACTAGAACAGCACCTCATCTCAACTCTGCTCCTTGGTTCTCGTCCACTTTACGTACAATGCGACAAGACTGCAAAAAGTTGGAAAGGCAGTGGCGGCGCAAGTACGATCCTGTGGAGCGAATGAATTACCGAGGTGCGATAAAATCCTACTATAAACAGATTGCCGCAGCCAAAAAGAACTATCTGGAGCAGAGAATTGATAAAGCGGATAATACGAGCCGGGAACTCTTTAGGATTGTGAAGGAGTTTGTCAACCCGGTAGTAGGGACCCCGGTCCATTCTCATTCGGAAGAATGGATCAAACAGCTCGCCGACTTTTTTGTGACTAAAATCACAAAGATTCAGGCCACTTTTCCAACGGTGGATTTCCAATCGGTTGACGTTGTGTTAGGGGACAAGATGACCTATTTAGCACCCTTGCAGGCTGAAACTGGGTCCTTATTATATGCTTTTCCCCAGTTGTCCTGTGAGACATCGCTTGAGCTGCTATCCAGGCTGCAATCTGGTTCGCCTTTGGATGTTTGTCCGGCGAAATGCTTGGGCAAGGTGGCTTCGGCGGTGAACAGTCTGCTGAACCCCCTGCTTAATCTCTCATTGAGCTCAGGGGTGGTTCCATGCCAATGGAAACACGCACTCATTCTGCCGCTGATTAAGAAGCCTCTGCTCGACCCCCTGCAATGCGCTAACTATAGACCAATCTCCCTCCTCCCTGCTCTGGCGAAGGTGTTGGAGAAACATGTTCAGCTTACTCTGACCACCTTTATTGAGAACAACAAACTGCTGCATGACTCCCAGTCCGGCTTTCGTGCGAATTATAGCACGGAGACGGCTCTGGTTGAGGTCACCGACGCCATCAGGGAGACGCTCGATCATGGGGGTAAGGCTATGTTAGTTATGCTGGACCTATCGGCGGCATTCGACACCGTCCCACACGCAGGCCTTCTCTCAAGACTTAGGGAGATTGGTCTGCGAGGGACGGTGTTGGATTGGTTTCAATCCTTTCTTGCCGACCGCCGACAGGTGATCTGGGCCCCGCCGTTCTCGGCCGAAATGCTTCCGCTGGAGGTGGGGGTGCCTCAGGGTTCTATCCTGAGCCCCACCATCTTTAACATATACATGGCCCCTCTTGCGGAGGTAGCGGAGGCGTTCGGGGCCCGGGTCATCTCATACGCTGATGACACCCAGCTCTTGTTCACTTGCAGGAAGGGAGAGGCCTTTAGCGGCGGCAGAATCAAGGTCTGCCTGAGTGCAGTCTTTGCGTGGTTTCAACGGCACAGCCTGAAATGCAACTCAGATAAATCTGAGCTGCTCTTTTTCGGCTGTGCCCCTGATCCGGGCTGGAAGACATGGTGGCCCCAGGACATGTCCCCCCCAGAGAAGCCATCATCCCAGGTAAAAAATCTCGGAGTGGTGTTTGACGATGATCTATCCTTTCGTCCACACATCCTGGGATTAGCAGGGAAATGTTTCAGCATCCTTAAGATGCTTAGGAAATTTCTTCCCCTACTCTCACTGCAGTATCGTAGGAAGGTAGTCCAGGCGCTTGTGGGCTCCCGCCTGGACTATGCAAATGCTCTTTTTGCAGGCCTACCTAAGTATCTGTTATCTAGACTGCAGATTGTCCAGAATTCGGCGGCCAGAGCTATCTATGGGTTGCCCAGGAGAGCTAGTGCCTCTGCGCTTTTGGCTAGGCTGCACTGGCTCCCAATTTCGGGGAGAATTAGATTTAAGCTCCTCACTTTGGCATTTAAAGCCCTTCATACGATTGGCCCTTACTATCTGAGGAAGCGTATTGTCTTCTATGTGCCGCGGAGGCTGCTGAGGTCGGCGGACCTGGCTAAAACGGTGGTGCCTGTGGTCAAACGTGTTCGGATGGGAGGTCGCTCCTTCCAGTACGTGACAGCCTGCTTGTGGAATGAGCTCCCACTCTCCCTTCGGAAAGCGAATAATCTCCTGGCTTTCAGGAAGGAGTTGAAAACTCTGCTTTTTACTAAGTAACCTAGTGTGACGGTAGTAGGTTTTTGTGCCTTTGGTTTCGTGTTTCTTTGGGTCACTTTGCCAAAGCGCCGGGACACCCTTCTGGGGTAGCCGTGCGCTCAAAAAGTGCGGACTAACATTAACATTAACATTAACAGTTATGGTACCCCATGCTGTGGATACACATTTGAATAAGACAAAGACACAGCACCTCACCAGTGCACGTCTGACAGGTTACGAACTAACGCTGTTTGCCAAACACATTGTGATCAAACGATGTGCCACTCTGAATCCAGCCACGCTAATACCCCTCCCTTCGGAGAACGAGGAGATTGACATACATGATTGTATCTTCCAGCCGGAAGAAGAGACAAAAGGACGGGTAGACTTAACTGATGTTCCCTTATCTTACCCCCAAGGGGAACTATAGGTCGATGGCTCTTGCTTTAAATTACCAGATGGCACTACAACTGCTGCATATGCTGTTACTACGCTGCTAACATCATGAGTTCCTCATCAGTCGGCCCAAGCGGCAGAGCTCGTTGCCCTAATACGAGCCTGCAAATTGAGTGAGGGACTGGTTGCTAATATTTATACTGACAGCCTGTACGTCTTTGGAGTCGCCCATAATTTCGGGTGACTTTGGGAAGAGAGAGGGTTCCTTACTTCCCATGGCGCAAAGATCCAGCATGTTCATCCCATATATAGGCTTCAGTCCGCTTTGACACTCCCCAAGAAATTGGCAATAGTAAAGTGTAGCGCCCATAGGAAAGTTACTGACGATGTAGGTAAAGGGAACGCTTTTGCAGCTCAGACAGCTAAGGAAACAGACCGAACTAGGATGAAAAGAATGTTCGTAGCAGGTCCCGCTAGGTGGGTGCCCAATGTCACTATGTTTGAGGATACACTTGAGAACGTGAAGGAAATACAGAGTGAGGCCACAGTGGAGGAATTGGCAGTGTGGCAAGAAAGTACATCACAATTGACGGATGAGGGATATTGGATTGACAAGTGGGGGAAACAGAGATGGATGTTGCCAAATGCGTATGTTCTCCCTGTGGTTACAATGGCTCATGGCCCAGTCCATATCAGCGCCAAGGGTATTTGCAAGTTGTTAGACCCTGTATGGCAGAATGATCATATATCGAGAACTGCTGCACATTTAGTGAAGCACTGCATGGTGTGCATGATGCACAATCCTGGGAAATGTACCCTTACACCACACGGTAATTTCACTCCGCCCACTTTCCCTTTTGAGGTCCTCCAGATGGACTACATCGAGCTAGAAAGGGTCAATAATTTGAAGTATTTGTCGGTGGTTGTTTGTGCTTTCAGTAAATGGGTTGAGGCTTACCTCACTAAAGACAATACAGCCATTGCGACACCAAAGGTACTCCTGAAGGATCTCTTTCCTCGTTTCGGTGTGCCCCGTTTGATCTGGAGTGACAACGGAAGTAATTTTTATGCCAAAGTAATTCAGCTAATCTGCGATGATTTGCACATAAAACAGAAGTTTCATGCTGCAAATCACCCACAGTCAGCAGGTTTGGTTGATAAGTACAATGGTACTCTCAAACTGAAATTGACAAAGTGGCCAGATGCTTTACCATTAAGCTCTTTTGTCGACAAGAACAGCAGCACATTCTAGAACAGGATTGTCACCTTACGAGCTCGTGTTTGGATGCCCAGCAAATGTCTGGGGCATCCCACGCCCTCGTAAGTTCTCCGATATGGAGTATCCATTGTTGACAGACTACCTTTGCCAGTTCACTGAAAATTTGCGTTTTATTCACCAACAGGTCCGCGAGTCCCTTCCACCCACACCAGAGGGGCCCCGACACGACATTAGGCCTGGCGATTTTGTATTAGTCAAGAACTTCCAGCGGAATAAGAGCTTGGAGCCCCGTAGGTAGGGACCTGAACAGGTCCTCCTGGCCACTCAAACCGCCGTGAAGGTCGCCGGCCAAAAGAACGGGATTCACGCCAGCCATTGCCACAGGATACCCTTGCCCTTGTCCTCTGATCAGTGGGTGAGGTTTACTGAGTGTGAGAAAGGTGCCTCAGTTCGTCCCCTTTACCAACGCAAAGTTAATGTGGACCCAAACGGATGCCAAGAACGATGAAGTGCTAAATGCAGCGGTCCCTCCAGAAATTCGAGCCATTAGGGAACCGCTGTTCATTGACCCCTCTGTGCCTGGACTCGGCTGAGGAATAGTGCACCAAAGGAGAAGTCAGATTAGTCAGGGTGTACTTTGCTATAGTACCAATTGTGTTAGTTCAGGGTGTTGTGAGATTGGTGCGCTGTTCTGACATTGGACAGGATAAATGGAACGTGCTCCCTAGGAAGGGGGTACCTTATCCTGAGCGACGTGGGATTCATCCTGAGCTAAGAACTGAGCAAGCTCCTCACCTGTGCTCAAGAGCGCAAACGTTGATGAAAAATAGGAGCCTGTACCAGTGAGGCTCTGATGGACACTGGGAACACTTACCTTTGCTATCAGTTTTACTGCATTCCTCTTCTTGCTTCATAATGCATCCGTTTGGTCGACCTATTGAGTAGAAGAAACAGCCGTTTGCACCACCGCGTTTAGCGTGGGGTCAGTCAACAAAGAGTAAAATAGTTTGCATATTAATTGTTGTGATTATGCTAATAATAATACTTGGAATTTCCTGCTTTCTAGATAAGTATCCTGTACACACTTTGGTTGGTACGACACCTACCCCCCTGAGCATGTTTTTGTCACTTTGGCTCCACACAGGTAAGGACATAGGTTGTCCTACAGTGATAATGTCTTTATACAAATGTTACACCAAGCTCATAATGTCTCTAATACTACTAATTTTTGGGTTTGTGAGTTGCTCCCTTCAGTCACTCATAAGAGCAACAATTTGTTGTCCCTGCCATTATCATATATCGGAAGCTGTGAGGGTTGGTTTCAATTGTTTCGGCTGGTGTACTACCAAATGAATCTCTAGGCTCTGGGTATAACATTAATGGATTCCCATACCGCCCATAAATATGCACGCTACTTCCATGGGTTTACTCCCATAGAACCAGCAGGAGCAGGGACCCTCGGTACATTGTCCTCAAAGTAATGTGTGTACACGTACCGTATAGGTGAAGGATGATGCCTGGTTCCGAATGGAAATGGCTGATTTCCAATGGTTTAACACATCTGAGTATTTCCAATCCTTCTGAAGTCGAAATCTTACTGAAGATAAGCCTATACCTGTGTCAGTGGTTAATGCCACAGCTAGTTTTTGTGTCCTGGGGACAGGGAAGATAAAGGTGGGTGAGAGTACCTGTAATTGGACCTTCAAGCTAAATACGGCAAATAGTCCGCCTTTGATTCTGCTCTATAGTGTTTATTTCGTCTGTGGGTCACAAGCCCACGGATGGCTCCTGAGAGGAGGATGGTCAGGTACATGCTATCTCTCTTTCCTCCTTCCCCCTGTATATCTTGCCCCGTCTAACTATCATCAAACTCATTGATTGCAACGTAGAAGTCTACCTCTGACCCGGGCCAAGAGGATTGTTGATACAAAAGATATACATCAGACTGACACTACTGCACAGCAATTTGGGGATGCTTTGAAGGGCCTACTATGTTATTGGGGTCCCATGGCCAATAGCCTTCAAATTCATCAGCTAACAAGAGTTGTTGAATGGGTTATTAATACGACTGTTGGGATACTAACAAATATCACTGCTGAGCTCCAGGCTACGAGATTAGTCACTTTGCAGAACAGGATGGTGTTAGACGTCATCCTTGCAGATCGGGGAGGGGCTTGTCACGTCATTGGCAGCAGCTGTTGCGTTTACATACCTGATAACACTCCCAATGTTTATTCAGCCATAAAGAAATTACATAGGCTATCAGCTGAGATACACCAAGAGACAGGTACTTGGACCCTATTGGGGTGGTTCTGGAATATGCTAATGATGTGGGGTTTGAAGATCCTCATCTTTTTGGTTTTCGCTGCTAGTATTGTTTTTACATGTTGTCTCCCGACTTGCTGCACCTATTGTGTAAATGTACTCACCCCTAAACAGAAAATATCAGTTCATGACGCTAGTACCCCGATTATGTTGCAAAAGGACATTGATGACATTATGATGATTGATGAGGGTATCTTTGAGTACTTGATTATGTAAGGACCAACATATATTGTTGTTTCTTATCTTTGCAACATGTTATACGTTTCTTGATATTAACATAAAATAGTTAGCTCCTGCTAAAAGGAGGATGTGTTAGAATACAAAGGTCTTAGTTGTGCTATTTATATATTGTTCTGCATAAGTTAGCTTTCGCGGCACAATTTTATGTTTGGCCGCCATTTTGATACATTATCAAAACTAAATCTGTCCCAGCGAAGAGCAGCTCTGATAATTTTTTTTTCATTTCTCCAAGGTTGGGCCTTGCTGTACTAATGAATACACTATTCTTATTAGCGCATACCTTTCCCACTAGATAGAGGCCTGCTCCCACTAGTCCAGCGGTGGGCATGGCCAGAACGACCTTGAGTAACAGATAGATTGTGCCCAGTCCCAGGATCAAAACTCATCCTTTTGTACCTTCTTTGTATAGCTTCCTCCATCTGGAAATTTCCGGTCTGGGCGTGCCTTCATTGGTTCTGAATCGTACATGATGTATCATCATGTTTGCTGATGTCAGTCCCTCTGCAGCATTCCGCAGAGACTGGGCTCTGCTCCAGTGTATCCGAATAAATATACTTGGTTTGTATTATCTACTGTCTGACCAACTCTTCATTTGTATGGAAGGCTGAGAGGTGGTCACGAGTGGCCCGGGTGACCCTAATCGGGTCACTTCCTTCACCAGGGGAGGTTGCCATATGGGCAGGTTTTAGGCTTCTACAACTGAATGTGCTGCACTGAGCGACTTTGCACGCAGAAGACCCCATTCCATGGGTTGTAGTGACACTGATTGTTGTCTGAAGGCCTGTGACCAAAGGGGGACACTAGTACACACATTGATGGACTGCCCAAAACTGAGGGTGTCTGGACTGGGGTGCGATGGACGATTTCCGGGGTTGTACTAAGTTCCCTTTAGGGCCTACTTTGGTTCTCTCGTATTTTAGTCTAGCTGCACATTGTAGGCCACTTTGCTTTGCACAGCACACAACTCATTTATTTTTGTGCCATGATACTATTTTAGAAATGCACTGTACATGTCATTATTATTCAGTTCTTCTTTTTGGGATTCATTCTGAACATTTCATACAAAGTCTAACAACATAGTGCCTTTTTTCCTGTGCTCTGTAAAACAACTGCTCCTAACATTTTAGACACAACACAGAGGCACAGCTGCTGTTTTCTAACACTTCAAGGATGATTCTAGCAGAGGGTTAAGATCTTGGAACTGTCGCACCAGCCTTGCGCTACCTGAGATGCAGACCACCTAACTACAAATGCCAGGTATGGGGTCTGATGCTACGCCCAGAAATCATTGATATATACCTCTGCTCATGTAGGCTTAGACAGATATATAATTCACCATGGTAGGACTTTTCATTGTATTCAGTTTGCTCGTTGGTTACTTTGCTCAGTTGTGTATGTTTTCTCATTGCAGCACAATTGCTTCATAATAGAGCACTATAATTTCAATAAATATTGTAAACTTTCCACTTGTCTTTCTTTTGTTTATTATCGGCATGCATGAGTGAGAAGAAAAGGTAATGATCTGTTTCCACGGTTCCCTTGGAGACTAGAGAGTTGTGTTCTAGATTGACATTTCACAAGTTACTCTGGAAAGATTAGGGAGACAGGTAAGGCACCATGAGCTAGTCGGATATTAATCCATAGGTACTGATGTGGTATGGTGACTCAGAACCTATATTCTGACGTCCTGTGATCCCAGGCACAGTTCTGTTTCCAAACAGAAGCCCTGCAACATGGCGCTACCAATGATGGTGTGGTACTTATTTAGCGGGTCTCCTGAGTAGTACAAGTGCATGTCCATAATAGCCCTTACACATAACACCGGAGACGTCCGTGGTGTTTGGGTTTAATCCTCAACAGTATTTTAGGAATCACCTAATTCTATTGGTTGTTCAAGCTTGAACCTATAAAAGGATAACCCATTTATGTGTTGCACATTATTTCAATTGCTGTTCTGATAATGGCTGTGCCACAGCCAATTCCCATTGCACACAATTGCAAGCAGTCCATGCTCATGTAACTTTCCATGGACTTACTAATGCGAGTGGTGACTTTATTTTCATGCTTGAAGCCCACAATACCTATTGCTTTGAAGTCTTTTATTTTTGGGTAAATTTTCCAGCTGTGGATGCTTAAATCAACACATTTCATGAATATACACAGTCATAGCAGCCGCCGCACCGCCTCACCAGCACCGGGGGACTTCAATCCCCAGATGACTTGCTCCAGGAGGTGCCAACGTTTGGGACCACGCCCGGAGGTGCATAAAGAGAGCTCGGGGCCACCGCAGCATGGGAGCCCGTCACAGCAGCCGCCGCACAGCCTCACCAGCATCGGGGGACTTCCATTCTCAGAGGCACAAGCGGTTTTCACTTTTCCCTGATCATCCACAACCTTGTTTACTACAGACCCCACCAATTTCTCTACTTTTCGTCTGGCGGAGCCTATCGACAGGGCAAAAAGTGCGATAAGCTCTGAAGGAGGTTCGATTTGCTCCAACATGTCATCCTTAAATATGGGGAAGCAAACCTGTGCTGGGAAAACGCAAATACCACCCCCGCAACCTGTAACATCTTTCCAACCAACCAGGATGCTCCAGAGGGCTATAGGTGTAGTGACTACGGAAATCAAATTGACTAAAAGGCGTTTGTCGCTAACCACGGATTTAGCCTTACCCTTTATCAACCATAATGCCTCAAGTTCACCTGCTTTGGCTTCGGATTCTCCAATGCCCCAGCCAAGGACTCGTGCAATGGGATGCAAGACATCCATTGCTGACCTGCATCCGGAGGGTGTTCATCATGGCCCTGCTAGAAAAGGGAAACCTATATCAGCTGCAAGCACGGGGACTAAACGCAAGAAGGTATAGGGAGGTTAGGAGTAAATTAAACATGTATTTGTGGACTTTAGCCGAGGTTACCCCGAAAAAAAAGTAATTTAAAACAATACAAATTATAAATACATACCTTATACTTATCATGCATGGTAAAGTCACGTGCTGTAAAGACGTACATTCATCACAAATGTTCCACTATGCTACAAGATATATTTTCTCAAAGGAAGAGCGCAATTATTTGGTTTTTTTATTTATAAATAATAGTATGTAGCAAGTGAATAAAGCCGTTCTGGGGTGCTCCAAAACTGGAGGCAATCGCTGTGTATGAGCAGCTGAGTGGCCACTTGTCTGAGGTTTACTTCAGAAGATCCAGAAATGCCTTCTGCCATACCATTCAGGGGGAGAGTGCTTAAAAAAACACATACAACTCAGTTACAGGTTTTAGAAATGCAGGGACTGAAGATGCAGCACTGGGAGTTGGACTGTTTTCTTTGAAGGATCATCTGCCTGCAGTACTTATCAAAGAGAGTCCTGCTGAAGCCCAAAGCCACAAAAGCAGCAAGATTGTTGAGTGAAGTACTTTACGTACTCATTGTTGCTACGTCTGTCCCACCAGTAAACGTGCTGCACATAGTATCAGGACATACAAAAACATTAAGTTGAGGTGGTCACACAAATGTAAAAGTTCTATGAAGGTATGAGAGCAATCGAATATACCCAGAAATAGTCCATCAAAACGAATAATTACAAGGTACCATAGCAGATGTTGAATAATTATGTAAAATGTCCTAGCTCAACAGTTATTAAGAGGACTCCAATTAAATGAGATCAGGTTTGAGAGTGATCTTGGATGCCTGTATGGAGGGTGGTTGTGTAGATCAAGAACCGACAGGCCCAGCGGCACAACACAAAATGATGGGGACTCCCTGCAAAATGCGATGGGGGCCCTAGAGCTTCCCACATCTTAGATTTCCACCAGCCTAGGGCTGAATAAGGGACTCCCTGAATGGCGGGGGAGCCCCTGCACCACAAGGGCCTGCGTTACGCCCCTGCAAAGGCCCAGGCCATGGCAATGCCCGGGAGGTCTTGAACCTTTCAATATGCAGTCATCCACCTTGTATACCAAAAATATTTTGCGCGTCAAAAGGGGTGTCATTTAATTTGGCTTTGATGCCAAAAGCAAAATCAATGGTCGGGAAATTTGAATTTCAAAATGCAAGTCTGATTGGCTGAAACAGTCATTAAACAAGCAGCTGCAATGTAATAGGTCTCGCATTTACGCGAGTTTGAGCTAGTGGCATTGTAAATTACTGCCTTTTATTTATGTTTTGGTTTTTAAAACATAAATTGCATTCCAAAGGCTTGTTTAAAAGCGTGTGTGTGTGGGGAGGGGGGGGGGGCGTTCAGGGCCAGCCTGGAAACTTAAAACAGCCCAGGCAAAAATGAACATTTCATCCTGCATAGGCAGACGTGCTAATGTGTGCTAGAACAAGAGCAACTCTTTCAAGTTGCGGCCGTGATCAGTAATGAGCACGATCATTCCTAGAGGCTGAAACCGGCCTCCAAGTGTCAATACAGGCCTCCTGGGGCTCCAGCCTCCCGGGGAATTGCTCGCTTGCCCGGCTGGCCAGTCCGGCCTTGGGGGTGTTGCAAACAGAAGGTAGCAGAAGGAACACAGACAGGGAGGATTTGGGGAAGCAAAACTGAGGGTGTGGGGGTGGGGAAGCAAAAAGGATGGCGCAGTGGGGAAAGGGGCATAGGGAAGCAAACGATAGACAGAGCCATGTAGCGGGCAGGGGGAGAAAAGCAAATGAGTGAGAGCAGCGTTAAGCTGGGGGTGAAAGCCAGCCCTTTACAGGTAATCTCAGCCGAGGAGCTAAGAGCAAAGAGCAGCAAGCTGCCACTTTGGAACGGGCGAACTGCTCAGTAAACCACTCCAATACCTTCTGGCCGGGTTCGCGCTTGCGGAAGTGTGTGTCCAAAGTGGCATTTGCAGCAAAAGAGTTTCTTTCTTTCTTTCCTGCACCCATTTCACAGAGGAACAAATTGAGAAAAGAGAGTAAGAGTCCTTTGTTGAAGTGATGGTTTTTAGCAAGTAAGTGGAGGAGCAAACCTAAAGCATATTCATGTTTAACATAACACGCCAGATCTAGCGGAATTTACATCACACACCATTGACCTCCCTAAAGGCATGGCTGAGTTACCCCCTTTTGTCTCCCATGGCCTCTGAAGAGCACCCGTTTGCTACGAATTAAACAAGCCAGTGGTCACAACTGCACATGAGAGACCCTCCAGCAGTAAGAGAAACTCATTAAAGAAAATGGTGCTTACAAACTAAAGAAGACGTACCATGTAACAACCGAAGTAAAAGTGCCAGTCCTCATGGGAGGTTACAAATGAAGACAAGGCGCTACTAAGGAGGGACTAACAAGCCTAATAACAAATCAGACGCCAGCATTTATGATGGACAATGACACAAGCCAATGACAAATATAGGCAGAGAGTGGGCAGGGCTTAAAGTACATACTCCAATACAGAAAGGCTCACAGAGCAGCGTATGCGCTGCCCAGGCTCGACCTAAAAAACACTGTGGTCTGAGCTAAATCTACAATCTATAATACGCAGACTACCATTACACAAAACACGAAGTTCTCCAACCGGAGTCATACAAAATTAAACAATTTTGGTTGGCTAAGACAGGGCACAATTGACTCTTGGGAGGGATCAGGGCACTCTGGTGTAGAAGGATGGCAAACGCTCATTCATTTTGTTTTAACCCTTTCGCTGCTAGGCTCCCCCACCGCCGCCCGTGCTAAGCCTTTTTTTGTCTATTTGGGGTAGTTTGTGCTTAGGCCCCTGTAACTTTTTGACCACATAAGGTATCCACGCCAAATTTGTGTCCTTTTTTTCCAACATCATGGAGATTCTAAAGGGTTTGTGGATTCCCCTGGAGGGGACCCAGAAATTAGCCAAAATACAGCTACATTTTTTGTTGTTGTTGGAAAAATGGGAAAAAAGGGCTCCAGATGAAAAAGTCTGTTTTTTCCCCTGCAAAGGGCATCAAAAAGGGGTTGTTGTGCTGAAATCACCATCTTCCCAGCTTTTAGGGACAAGCAGATGTTTGTCGGAAAACCAACATTTTTTACACAGTTTTAGCATTTTTCTGGGACATAGCCTATTTTTGCTATTTTTTGTGCTTTCAACCTCCTTCCAGTTAATGGTAGAAATGGGTATGAAAGCAATAATGGATCCTGGAAAGCTATACATTTTAGAAAAGTAGACAAAATTCTGAATTCATCGAGGGGTCATTTGTGTAGATCCTTCAAGGTTTCTTTATAGAAACTAACAGTTAAATATTGGAAAATTTGAAAATTAGTTGAAAATAAATCAGCTGTTTGTGTCAACGGTTTCATCTGTAACTTTTACTAATTATGACATCTGTTTGAAAGCAATATGCCGTTACATCCGTTGGACCTTTCTGGTTGTGCGGATATGTAGGACTTGTAGGTTCACTAAGAACCCGACAAACCCAGAGCCAATAACTGAGCAGCGTCTTACAATGATTTTTTATTATATACTGGTATATAGCAATTAATCTGGGAAAATGTATACATGGAAAAATCGGTATTAAAGACACCTATGTATTTCTGAAATGGGAACAAAATATAGAGTTTAGAAACAGTAGATATTTGCACATTTCCGAAATTGGGAATACCCATATTCGCATGAGAATTATAGGATATTTTTCAAAAAGACTTCTTTTTCACACATTGTCTTTCATTTGGAAGGCAGAAATGCATTGAAAGTCAATGGGTAATAACAGTTGCTCTACAATCCTGTATTACCCTAAGTCTCCCAATAAAAATGGTACCTCACTTGTGTGGGTAGGCTTAGTGCCCACGACAGGAAACTGCTCAAAATATAACGTGGACACACCACATTTTCACAAAGAAAAGTTCCCCCTTTTTTGCAAAGTGCCTAGCTGTAGATTTTGAACCCTAGCTCTGCCGGCACCTAGGGAAACCTAGCAAACCTATACATTTTTTAACACTAGACACCCAGGGGAATCCAGGATGGGGTGACTTGACTGGCTCTCACCAGGTTCTATTACTCAGAATCCCTTGCAAACCTAACAAATTGTCCAAAAAACCCCACATTTTTCTCACATTTCTGTTGTGCAAAGTTCTGGAATCTGCGTGGATCCACAAAATTCCACCCACCCCGCGTCCCCCAAAGTCCATCGAGAAAAATGGTACCTCACTTGTGTGGGTAGGCCTAGTGCCCATGACTGGCAAGGGCCCAAAACGAATTGAGGCAACATCAAAATTGCCTATCACAAAACAACCTGGTTTTGCAAGGGAGGTCACCTGGGTTTTTGGCCCCGTGCTCTGCGGCCAGCTAGGGAAACCTACCAAACCTACACATTTCTAGAAACTAGACACCTGGGGGATTCCAGGGAGGAATGGCTTGCATGGATCCCCCAACGTTTTCTTACCCAGAATAACCTGAAAACCTCAAATTTAGCTAGAAAAAAATCACTTTTTCCACACAATTTTGTGTGGGAAAGTTGTGGCATCACCGGGCTGACACAAATTTCCTACCACCCAGTGTTCCTCTGGGTCTCCCGATAAAAATGGTGCTTCACTCGTGTTTGAGGCCCAAGTAACCGCGACAGGCAAGGGACCAAAACGTATTAAGGCGAAATCAAAATTGCCTATCACAAAATGTTTTGGTCCCTTGCCTGTCGCTGGTGAACTGTTTCAAAATGAACTATGCAGGATGTAGCACGAAAGTTAAAACATAAAAATCAAACGGAATGGTTGTGCTCACATTATGCGTAACGGAAAAAGTGGAAAACAGTTATTACAAATTCAGTCAAACGGAATAGTTGTGTTCGCGTTTTAAATAGCTGTGAAGGTGGAAAACGATAGTTACATATAGAATACTTTCGATAACATGATCCTCGTACCTCACTAGGTTACGGTCATTTCACGTGCTGCTTCGCCGATCTGTATTAGTTGTGCAGCGTTTCCGATGAGGTTAAAATCTATGTGCTGAAGGTGGTGATGGAAATGGGACTAAGGTTGTGTGCAAAAATAAAGGAAGGACAGTGGGTGCAAAGTGGAGGTGGCCATCTTGTAGTATGTTTGAATAAACAATAATAAGCATAGGAAGCTATGAACATGCTGAAACGTTACGTTAAAAAATGCTACATTAAAAAATGCATAACAGTGAAATCAAATATATGTTATAAATAACATGTTAATTCGATGCGTTCATTCATCCCAAACGGATGTATGCTTTTCAGTCTTTATATCCAGTGATTCTCACGTTGAAGTAGATGCTTTCTGTGGTCTTGGCCTTCTGGTTTTGGTACCACTTCTAGGATTAAGAACTTTAGTTGACTTATGTGGTGGTTGTTGAGTAGAAAATGATTGGCCACTGTTGACTTAAGATTCTTTGTGCGAATATTCGATTTATGCTCATTAATTCTCGTTTTTATTTTCCTCTCGGTTTTTCCCACGTACACAATGCCACATGGGCATTTTAACAGGTTAACAACATTCATGGTGTCATATGTGGCTGTGACGTTGAGTTTAATGTTGTAACCTTTTCTGGGGTGTGTTATACTGGCTCCAGTGATGATGTGATTACAGGTATTGCAATTATGACACGCAATGGTTCCTTTGAATGTTTGTGTGTCTTTTGTCGTTTTTTGTTTTAGCATTTCCCCCAGATTTTTGTTCCTGGTGTACGCAAAAGTTGGTAAATTTTTTAATAGGTTTTTAAAGTCTGGTTCTAAGGTTAGTATCGGCCAGTGGCGGTTGATGATCCGGTTTACAGAAGAGCTGACAGTGGAAAATTTAGACACCATCGTGATACAATTTTCTTTAGTGACTGTTGATCTGCGTAATAAATCTGGTCTAATTTTTTGTTGGCATCTTTTTTCCGCATCTTCTAATACTTTTTTAGGGTAACCTCTTTGTTGAAATCGTTTCTTTATTTCGTTCAATCTGATGGTGGTTGTTTGTGGATCAGACACAATTTGTTTGGCTCGTAACATCTGTGAATAGGGTGTCGTTTCAGTGATTCCTGGTGGAAACTTGCGTAATGTAATGTGTTATTTCGATCCGCGGGTTTCCTGTAGATATCAGTTGTGAGGATATTGTTGGTCAAGGTTATTTGTACATCCAAAAATGTAATTTGTCTTTTTTGTACGTCGCACGTGAATTGTATTCTATTGTTAAGAAGGTTCAGATTGTTTAGGGCTTCAATTAGTATGGTCTCAGGACCATTCCATATTACGAATATGTCGTCGATGTACCTCAAAAATAGTTTACAGTATCTATTCCATGGACTCTTGATTAGGATATGTTCTTGCTCAAATTTATCCATGAACAAATTTGCGTACACCGGTGCGGCGCAATTGCCCATGGAAGTGTCTGTTGTTTGTAAAAACCATTGGTTTTTCCAGGTGAAGTAGCTTTGGAACAGGGTGAAGTGTAGCAATTCCATTAAAAAGACTTGCAATTCCAGGTTTATTTCCGAGTGTAGTAGTGCCTTTTCGACAGCTTCTATCCCCAATTTGTGCGGTATCGAAGTGTACAATGACTTCACGTCTATAGTACACATAAGTATCACTTCGTCTTCATCGATGTTAATGTTGTGAAGTTTGTTTAAGAAGTCCGTTGTATCTTTCACAAATGTTTGCATTTTGAACACCAAAGGTTGTAAATATCAGTCTATAAATTGTCCGACCGGTTCGTGCAGACTTCCTTTAGTTGATACTATTGGTCTGAATGGTGGATGTATCAAGTCTTTGTGTATCTTAGGAACCATGTAGATGGTTGGGCTTTTTGGGTGTTCTTTGATGAGGAACCTTTTGGTTCTGTCATTGATTACTCCTTTTTCAAAGGCATGATTGATAAGTGTTTTCAACGTAATCTGAACATTATCAGTGGGGCTGGTATCCCTTTTGATATAATCAGAAAGATGTTTAGTGACTTCTGTTTCATATTTATCCATGTTGAGTATAACTAAGGCTCCTCCTTTGTCTGCCTTTTGGCATATGGTGCAGGGGTTGTTTGCGATGCTTTTGATGATGCCAAGCTCTTTTTGTGGGTTTTTTTCTGTTATGTGCAAGGTTGAGCTTTGTTAGATCTTGTTTTACTAAGCTTTCAAAAGTGTCCAATGTTTTATGGCTGATGGGTGCCATATATGAACTTGGAGGTGATAGTCCTTTTAGTTGGTCTGGCTCCGTGTGGATTTGTGATGTAAGTATATTTTCGAAGTAGTTGCGTAGTCGTAATTTTCTCATAAGTTTGAAGAAACTCACTTCGAGTTCTAAGCGGTAAGTGTTGGTGGTGTAGACATATGACGTACCCTTTTGTAATGTTTGCAGTTCAACTTCACTGAATTGTTGATCCGAAATGTTAATAACAAGACTCATGTTGTTGTTTGTTTCTTGCCCTTGTCTTTCTTGCCACCCGTGGTGCTTCTTGTGTTTGGTGTTTCTTTTTCTTTGGCTCCTCCTGGGTCGCCTTTTTGTGAATGGCCGTCCTCTAAAAAAGATTGCCCTGACGTATGTGCTTGTGTCGCCATTTGTGTTGGAGTTTGTATGGGTTAGGTAGTTGATGGTATGTTGGTTCTAGATGGTATTTGCGTGATGTCACTGTCTGAGGATGATGTATCGGTATTTTGTGAATATGGTTTATTTTGTCTTCGTTTAGCATAAGTTTCAGAACAACTGTAGACTTCTCCAAGTATGTAATCTACGGTGTCACGGCGGAACTTGCATATTTTTCTTTTGTTGATTCCTTGACAGTGTTTGGTGAGTTGTTCATTTATGTCTTCAAGGACTTTTGACCACTCTTCTGTGGACATTGAGTTTGTGAGTTCGTTGGTGACGGTGACTATTTCCTTGGATAGCTCCTCAAGGATTGTGGATAATTCTTCTATCATCAGTAAGAATAAATCTAAAGAGCATTTGTTGAGAATCACATACCAACCGTCCTTAAACTCATTATTATACCGATCTTTCAATCTAGCCACATCCTCCACCACTCCAACTCTAGAAACACTTGCCTGTTCCACAACAACAAGGCTGCCTATCACAGACTCCTGAAATTGAACAAAAGTCATCTTTGATGCAGGAGAACACTCCTTGTACACAACAAAAGCATTGAAACTTGCTAAATTGAAGAGATAGATGAACAACTTCTTATACCAAATGTAAGCCTTACGAATAGCAGTATAAAGTTCCAACCTCTGATCAACTCTATTGACACCACCCACATGATTATTGTAGTCTACAATGCACACAGGTTTGCACATTTCAGCAGCCTGATCCCAAACAGTCACAGGTGAAGTACTCTCATCATGAATGGTAGTCAGCATGTACACATCCCTCCTGTCCACTAATTTCACAGCTAGCAGTTCTTCACTAAGCAAAGCACTGCACTGTCCCCTCTGAAGCTTTTGCAAACAAGTTCTTTTGGGTAACCTTTACGATTAGAGCGGATTGTGCCACAAGCAAAAGTGTCCACTTTGAACAATTCCTTAAACAATTGCACAGCAGTGTAGAAATTATCAAGGTACAAATGATGGCCTCTGTTAAACAGTCCTCTAGCAAGATCCCACACAATTTTCTCAGAAACTCCAAAAGTGGACGGACAACCAGGGGGGTCAATAGTGGAATCCCTACCAGTGTACACCCTGAAATTATAGACATATCCGGTCCTACTCTCAGACAACAAATACATCTTAATTCCATAACGTGCCCTCTTGCTAGGAATGTACCCTAAAAACCAAACGGCCCTTGAACAGGACCAAAGACTCATCAAGAGATATTTCTTTACATCAGATTGGTCGCACACTGCTACACCTACCAGTCGTGTTCCCCCAATGAAAATGGTCCCTGAAGGTCAGCGTCGGCGGATACACCTATGCTCAAGAGTGCGTGCAAGTATGCGTGGCGTGTGCCATCCCTGGACACGTGTTTCGAGGTAGTAGCCTCTCGTCAGCAGGGAGTAGGAAAATGAGAGTGGGGTTGCTGTGTAAGCTGCTAAAAACATAATCAGGTCTAGTACCTCTCTTAGCGCGCAGGTGCGTAACCATGAGTCCGTCGACTCCACCGGCTCAAGGGAGCCTGAATATAAAGTTACATCAGATTGGTCGCACACTGCTACACCTACCAGTCGTGTTCCCCCAATGAAAATGGTCCCTGAAGGTCAGCGTCGGCGGATACACCTATGCTCAAGAGTGCGTGCAAGTATGCGTGGCGTGTGCCATCCCTGGACACGTGTTTCGAGGTAGTTGCCTCTCGTCAGCAGGGAGTAGGAAAATGAGAGTGGGGTTGCTGTGTAAGCTGCTAAAAACATAATCAGGTCTAGTACCTCTCTTAGCGCGCAGGTGCGTAACCATGAGTCCGTCGACTCCACCGGCTCAAGGGAGCCTGAATATAAAGTTACATCAGATTGGTCGCACACTGCTACACCTACCAGTCGTGTTCCCCCAATGAAAATGGTCCCTGAAGGTCAGCGTCGGCGGATACACCTATGCTCAAAAGTGCGTGCAAGTATGCGTGGCGTGTGCCATCCCTGGACACGTGTTTCGAGGTAGTTGCCTCTCGTCAGCAGGGAGTAGGAAAATGAGAGTGGGGTTGCTGTGTAAGCTGCTAAAAACATAATCAGGTCTAGTACCTCTCTTAGCGCGCAGGTGCGTAACCATGAGTCCGTCGACTCCACCGGCTCAAGGGAGCCTGAATATAAAGTTACATCAGATTGGTCGCACACTGCTACACCTACCAGTCGTGTTCCCCCAATGAAAATGGTCCCTGAAGGTCAGCGTCGGCGGATACACCTATGCTCAAGAGTGCGTGCAAGTATGCGTGGCGTGTGCCATCCCTGGACACGTGTTTCGAGGTAGTTGCCTCTCGTCAGCAGGGAGTAGGAAAATGAGAGTGGGGTTGCTGTGTAAGCTGCTAAAAACATAATCAGGTCTAGTACCTCTCTTAGCGCGCAGGTGCGTAACCATGAGTCCGTCGACTCCACCGGCTCAAGGGAGCCTGAATATAAAGTTACATCAGATTGGTCGCACACTGCTACACCTACCAGTCGTGTTCCCCCAATGAAAATGGTCCCTGAAGGTCAGCGTCGGCGGATACACCTATGCTCAAGAGTGCGTGCAAGTATGCGTGGCGTGTGCCATCCCTGGACACGTGTTTCGAGGTAGTTGCCTCTCGTCAGCAGGGAGTAGGAAAATGAGAGTGGGGTTGCTGTGTAAGCTGCTAAAAACATAATCAGGTCTAGTACCTCTCTTAGCGCGCAGGTGCGTAACCATGAGTCCGTCGACTCCACCGGCTCAAGGGAGCCTGAATATAAAGTTACATCAGATTGGTCGCACACTGCTACACCTACCAGTCGTGTTCCCCCAATGAAAATGGTCCCTGAAGGTCAGCGTCGGCGGATACACCTATGCTCAAGAGTGCGTGCAAGTATGCGTGGCGTGTGCCATCCCTGGACACGTGTTTCGAGGTAGTTGCCTCTCGTCAGCAGGGAGTAGGAAAATGAGAGTGGGGTTGCTGTGTAAGCTGCTAAAAACATAATCAGGTCTAGTACCTCTCTTAGCGCGCAGGTGCGTAACCATGAGTCCGTCGACTCCACCGGCTCAAGGGAGCCTGAATATAAAGTTACATCAGATTGGTCGCACACTGCTACACCTACCAGTCGTGTTCCCCCAATGAAAATGGTCCCTGAAGGTCAGCGTCGGCGGATACACCTATGCTCAAGAGTGCGTGCAAGTATGCGTGGCGTGTGCCATCCCTGGACACGTGTTACGGCTCCCTTGAGCCAACGGGCTGACGAGCCTTGGATCTGCACCTGCGCGCCATGAGAGGTACTTGACCTATTTTAATTACATTTTGGCAGTCCACGCGGCACCCCTTTACACTGACCTGCTCCCTGCTGACGAGAGGCAACTACCTCGAAACACGTGTCCAGGGATGGCTCACGCAACACATACTGTTCTTTATACATCCTGGCATAGGCGTACCCGCCGTCGCCACTACATCTACCACAGTCCCTTGGGGCAACTTGCTGGTGTGACGGGCAGTGTGCGACCAACCTTTGCTTAATTTATTACGGCTCCCTTGAGCCAACGGGCTGACGAGCCTTGGATCTGCACCTGCGCGCCATGAGAGGTACTTGACCTATTTTAATTACATTTTGGCAGTCCACGCGGCACCCCTTTACACTGACCTGCTCCCTGCTGACGAGAGGCAACTACCTCGAAACACGTGTCCAGGGATGGCTAACGCAACACATACTGTTCTTTATACATCCTGGCATAGGCGTACCCGCCGTCGCCACTACATCTACCACAGTCCCTTGGGGCAACTTGCTGGTGTGACGAGCAGTGTGCGACCAACCTTTGCTTAATTTATTACGGCTCCCTTGAGCCAACGGGCTGACGAGCCTTGGATCTGCACCTGCGCGCCATGAGAGGTACTTGACCTATTTTAATTACATTTTGGCAGTCCACGCGGCACCCCTTTACACTGACCTGCTCCCTGCTGACGAGAGGCAACTACCTCGAAACACGTGTCCAGGGATGGCTAACGCAACACATACTGTTCTTTATACATCCTGGCATAGGCGTACCCGCCGTCGCCACTACATCTACCACAGTCCCTTGGGGCAACTTGCTGGTGTGACGAGCAGTGTGCGACCAACCTTTGCTTAATTTATTACGGCTCCCTTGAGCCAACGGGCTGACGAGCCTTGGATCTGCACCTGCGCGCCATGAGAGGTACTTGACCTATTTTAATTACATTTTGGCAGTCCACGCGGCACCCCTTTACACTGACCTGCTCCCTGCTGACGAGAGGCAACTACCTCGAAACACGTGTCCAGGGATGGCTAACGCAACACATACTGTTCTTTATACATCCTGGCATAGGCGTACCCGCCGTCGCCACTACATCTACCACAGTCCCTTGGGGCAACTTGCTGGTGTGACGAGCAGTGTGCGACCAACCTTTGCTTAATTTATTACGGCTCCCTTGAGCCAACGGGCTGACGAGCCTTGGATCTGCACCTGCGCGCCATGAGAGGTACTTGACCTATTTTAATTACATTTTGGCAGTCCACGCGGCACCCCTTTACACTGACCTGCTCCCTGCTGACGAGAGGCAACTACCTCGAAACACGTGTCCAGGGATGGCTAACGCAACACATACTGTTCTTTATACATCCTGGCATAGGCGTACCCGCCGTCGCCACTACATCTACCACAGTCCCTTGGGGCAACTTGCTGGTGTGACGAGCAGTGTGCGACCAACCTTTGCTTAATTTATTACGGCTCCCTTGAGCCAACGGGCTGACGAGCCTTGGATCTGCACCTGCGCGCCATGAGAGGTACTTGACCTATTTTAATTACATTTTGGCAGTCCACGCGGCTCCCCTTTACACTGACCTGCTCCCTGCTGACGAGAGGCAACTACCTCGAAACACGTGTCCAGGGATGGCTAACGCAACACATACTGTTCTTTATACATCCTGGCATAGGCGTACCCGCCGTCGCCACTACATCTACCACAGTCCCTTGGGGCAACTTGCTGGTGTGACGAGCAGTGTGCGACCAACCTTTGCTTAATTTATTACGGCTCCCTTGAGCCAACGGGCTGACGAGCCTTGGATCTGCACCTGCGCGCCATGAGAGGTACTTGACCTATTTTAATTACATTTTGGCAGTCCACGCGGCACCCCTTTACACTGACCTGCTCCCTGCTGACGAGAGGCAACTACCTCGAAACACGTGTCCAGGGATGGCTAACGCAACACATACTGTTCTTTATACATCCTGGCATAGGCGTACCCGCCGTCGCCACTACATCTACCACAGTCCCTTGGGGCAACTTGCTGGTGTGACGAGCAGTGTGCGACCAACCTTTGCTTAATTTATTACGGCTCCCTTGAGCCAACGGGCTGACGAGCCTTGGATCTGCACCTGCGCGCCATGAGAGGTACTTGACCTATTTTAATTACATTTTGGCAGTCCACGCGGCACCCCTTTACACTGACCTGCTCCCTGCTGACGAGAGGCAACTACCTCGAAACACGTGTCCAGGGATGGCTAACGCAACACATACTGTTCTTTATACATCCTGGCATAGGCGTACCCGCCGTCGCCACTACATCTACCACAGTCCCTTGGGGCAACTTGCTGGTGTGACGAGCAGTGTGCGACCAACCTTTGCTTAATTTATTACGGCTCCCTTGAGCCAACGGGCTGACGAGCCTTGGATCTGCACCTGCGCGCCATGAGAGGTACTTGACCTATTTTAATTACATTTTGGCAGTCCACGCGGCACCCCTTTACACTGACCTGCTCCCTGCTGACGAGAGGCAACTACCTCGAAACACGTGTCCAGGGATGGCTAACGCAACACATACTGTTCTTTATACATCCTGGCATAGGCGTACCCGCCGTCGCCACTACATCTACCACAGTCCCTTGGGGCAACTTGCTGGTGTGACGAGCAGTGTGCGACCAACCTTTGCTTAAGAGATATTTCTTTGCCTGGAGTATAGATCTCTGAAAAATCGATCTACAAAGTGATCAAGAACAGGCCGAATCTTAAAAAGACAGTCACAGTCAGGGTTATCTCGTGGCAACGCCAAAGCATTATCAACCGAATGCAGCATCCGAAGCAAATTTTAATTCCGATCATGACTCATAATTGCAGGAAATATGGCCGTTGCCATCAAGGGACTGGTAGACCAATAGGAAGCCAGGGACGGCTTCCTTATCAAGCCCATCAAAAAAGTCAAACCCAGAAACTTCTTCATCTCATCCAGATTTGTGGGAGTCCACCGGGTAGCTCTAGAGCAGGGCCTAAGTCTGGTACTGTTGTCCCTAAAAAACTATTCAGCATACAAATTAGTCTGCTCAACAATCTCACCCAAAAATACATCATCCATGAGCAACTGAAAAAACTGTAGGCAAAAAAAAAAAATAATCACAATCCACTCTACACCCTGCATCACCACTAAAGGCAGGCAGCACTGGCTGCACCATGTTTGGGTCAACCCAGAGTCCAGCACTCCCAGTAGGAAGCCTAGCAGCCTCAAGCTGCAATCGATACCTCTTGCACCATCGGCACATCAGTGTCCTCCTCTAAAACAGGCACCTCTTCCACCCTGAGAGTAGCTTCATCCGCACTGAGAGTAGCTTCATCATCCGATGATTCCACGTGGAGAGAAAACTCGCTGCATGAATCTTCCCCTTCCTCCTCTACCTCAGATGCACTGTCAGTCTCATAATCCTGCTCAGAGGAAGATTCACGAAGCATACCAACCACCTGCTGAGCAGTCATTCTACGGCTAGCCATAATGCTTACTAATAACGGGAACTTGTCAAACAAGTCAACAACAACAAACCCTTTGTAAAAAAAGAAATAAACAAAATGTAGCTTTATCACAAAGACCTATATACTCCAACACTATACCACTCACTTGCCAGAAGCAGCTAGACTCACCACCACCTACTCTGCACACACACAGTAAGGATCAAGAATATTTCCCACTAAAAAGAAAAAGAAAAGAAAATCACACAAAAGACAATGTAAAACACATTGCAAAGAATTTCATGCTCAAACCACTAACTAAATATGCTGCCATTATGACACCACTAACAAAAAAATTCATTCATGCATGACAATAATACTCATTTGGAGTAAATACAACAAAAATGTTTTTCTTACCAAATAAATGCAACTACGCAAAACTGCAGAACAACCACTGCCGAAACCGCAAACAGGAATCAAAAGCTTTACACTTGAATAAAAAGGAGAAAAAAAACATTACAATCGCATATGCAAATAATGCACCAGTCCACACACAATCCACCAGCCAAGCTGAGGGGTAGGTGGCCCTAAGAGTATAAATAAAATATTCACCCCTGTAAAAGGGGAGCAACACTTGCCCTTGAGGCCACTCCCCAACACAAAAATTTTAAAACCCCTGCTGTCTAGTGGCTTCTGCACCCCTTGGGGGCAGATGGGCCTAAAAACCATACTGCTAATGCGCCACCCAAAGGAGACAGAAAAAGCCAAAATCATCCTCCCATAAAGGGGAGCAACCCTTGTCCAAGTGGTCGCTCCCCAACATCAAAAACATAACCCTGGTGGCATAGTGGTCATACAAAAAAAGAAATCAGCCAATCTACCCTTCAGGGGGTGCAGAAACGGCCAAATTAATGCTCCTCAAAGGCGAGCGACCCTTGCCCAAGGGGCCACTTCTCACAAACAAATCCCTGGTGGTCTAGTGGACCCAAACATGGCAAGAAACAGCACTCAAATGAGAGCGACCCTTGCCAAAGGGGTCACTCTCCCAAAAATAAATCCCTGGTGGCCTAGTGGTTCTAGATTAAAAAAGGCAAGATCTGCCCCCCACCCCATGGGGGCAGACAGCCAAAAACATTGCCCCCAAAGGGAAGTGACCCTTGCCCAAGGGGCCACTCCCCACAAAATACTCCCTGGTGGTCCAGTGGGCCACTTTAAAAAAAAAAAAAAAAAAAGGCAAATTCTGCCCCACAGGGGGGCAGACAAAGCCAATATTCATACCCCCATAAGGGAAGCGACCCTTGGCTAAGGGGCCACTCCCCCCAAACACCAAAACATTCTGCCCCTTTAAAAAAAAAAAAAAAATTCCTGGGTGAAACTCACCTCCTCTATTCCAAACGCGCTGGAAGCAAATGGCTTCCACCACGCTGGGAATCCTCCAATGACGTGGAGGGGGGGTGGCGGAGAGAGGCAGGGGAAGTGCTTCCACTGCCTTCCCCGGTGGGGGCACGTAGATGGGCGGCCCACGGGGGGTGGGGGGGGGGGGGAGCGTCAGTGCTTTCCCCGTGGGTGGGTGCAAGGACGGCCAGGAGCCGTCCGACGCACACGCCACCCGTGACGTCAGACAGATCCCGGCCGTCCGACGCACGGAAAGGGTTAAATGGATAAATTTATACACTAAATTTGAGAACACCAGACCAGTTATTGTACATTTTAAAAACTGGGTTGGTAATGTTCACATAGTGTGGCCATAGGCTAAGCCCTGAGAGTGTGGCACAGGGCCAAAACCTGTGTGCAGTAAGGTCTGGAGATATATGGAGTGGACTAGGTCATAGCTGGACGATAAGGCCTCCATTCAAAGTCGATGTGCCAACCTTAAGGTGTGGAACAATGGGCTCTACAGACCAGGGAGTGTGTGAGGGCACAGCTACTGGCCACACCCTCCAACTACAGCCTTCTGCACAGTCAAAAAACATTAACAGAAGGCAAAGGGCACAGAGCTGGAGTCGGTTGTGGCCAAACACCAAGGCCTGCATTCAAGGCCAGTAAACGTAACACACAACAGACCTGTAGGCTATCTGCTATTACCAGAGCCTGCTGTACACAACCCGCAGGTGCACGCAGTAGACTCAGTGGATGCATTGGCTGGGATCAAGAATATATAATTATGACATTTTTGGTATTAAAAATAGATCAATTGAAATGTCCCTAAAAGCCTTTAACTGAAGGGGTCTTATTAGTAGGAAACAAAACATAAAACCACTGATATTGTTGTGCTGTGGTGAGCAACACAATCTTTTTTTTTTTTTTTTTGATAATCAATTTTTATTGAGTTTTGAATGCAACAAGTAAAACAGCACCATTCGGGACTACATCTTAAAAGGCAAGACCAAGGCAAAAACACTTCACATTGACATAAAAGGATAGACACACATGAGTCCAGTATCGGCATATCCACTTTCAATCTGGAGATCAAATCAATCCACATTAGTCTTCTAGCACTCCAACCCATTTGCACCACATTCTGCGAAAATTCTTAGGACATCCCCAGGCCACATAAAGCGGTTGTTCCTGCGTGGCACACCAGTCCACCCCCCTGCGCCAGCATGCCAACGTGGGCGCTGTGGTATTCAACCAGTGAGCAGCAATGTCCCTCTTAGCTACCACCAGTGCTGTATTAAGGAAGAGTTTCTCAGTCCTGTTGCCATCCAGCCCCTCGGTGATGCCCAGGAGAACATGTGTAGGATCAAGAGGATCCTCCCAGCCCAAGACCTTCCTGAGTTCTCCTGTTAAGGACTCCCAGTACCCCTGTATCGCAGGGCAAAGCCATACCATGTGATAGAAGTCTGCATGGGAGTGGGGGCAGCGGGGACAGAGGGCATCAGGTCGAAGTCCCGCATGGTGGAGACGCAGCAGTGTAAGAAAGGCAGCGTGTAGGAAGTATATTTGGACCAGCCGAAGCCTCGCTAAGACCGCAATTGTTCTAGGGGCCATCAGGGTGTCTCTCCAGTCAGCATCCTCCAGAGCCCCAAGCCAGCCCTCCCATTTGTCCCAGAGTTGAGAGAGGGAGTTAGGGGTATTGTTGGTAAGTGAACGATAAATGCGGGAGATCCCTCCTCTTCCCAAATCACCGGTCATGACCTGAGCTTCAGGTGGACTATACTCAGGCAAGGAAATGCGATCTGGGATATAGGAGCGGAGGGCATGGCACAGCTGCAAATATCGGAAAAATTGAGAGGAGTGGAGGGAGTGTCTGGCCTGCAAATCCTGAAAGGAGCGTAGATGGATACCGCTCCAGACATCACCCAGCAGGGAGATCCCGATGAGGTCCCAGGGCCCGAACCCTGACAAGGAAGCAACCTCTCAGAGTCTGGTGCCGTACCACAAGGGGGTATATTGGGTCAGCTTGCCCAACCAGCGGGTATGACTTAGTGAGACCCGCCAGGCCAGAGGCACTCCGTGTGTGACCTCAGGGAGAGCCTGGGTAACAACGGCGCCATACAGCATCCCCTGGATAGAGGAGAAGCCCAGGGTGTGCAATTCCAGGCGGTATGCCGGGTCGGACCAGCCGCCATTAAACCAATTGTGTACCGCAAGAAGTTGAGTCGCTAAATAATAGAGATAGAGGCTCATCATCCCAAGACCTCCGTCAAAAGGTGGGATTCGGCATTGGGCCACGGCCAGCCTGGGCCTCCCCCATAAAAACTTAGTGGCCAGACCGTCCATTTCACGGAACCAAGACCTAGGAAAGGAGAGATGTGTATTCTGAAGCATGTAAAGAAAGCGAGGTAAAATCATCATTTTAAATAGGGCTATCCTGCCCAGAGGGTTTAGGGGCAGCGTACGCCATTTAAGGAGATCAGCGCGGATCCACTTAACCAGTGCGGTGACGTTTAGTGACCATGCGAGGCCGGGGAAAAGGGATTCCCAGATCCCCAAGTACTTGAAGGACTGCCGTCAAAGGGGAATCGTCGACTGCCAATCAAAGCACTCATGTGACAAGTGAAGGGGGACCAGAACGGACTTGGCCGCGTTTAGCCGAAGGCAGGAGGTGCACTCGAAAAGGTCCAATGCTCGGAGGCATCTGGGCCCCGATTGGGCTGGGTCTGCCAGAAACAGCAATACATCGTCTGCATAGAGCGCGATCTTATCTTCTTCAAAGCCGAGCCACCTCCATCCAGTGAGGGAGTGGTCATATCGAATAAGGCAGGCAAGTGGCTCCATTGCCAAAGCAAATAGGATCGGTGAGAGGGGGCATCCCTGTCGCGTACCCCTTCTAATGAGGAAGGGACGGGATAAAGCTCCATTGACAAGGACCTGTGCCCGGGGCTGATGATATAGCATCTTCACCAAGTTGCGGAAAGGGATTCCAAAGCCCATCTGCTCCAATACTGCCTCCAAATAGCCCCAGTCAACCGAATCGAAAGCCTTCTCAAAATCTACAAGTAGAGGGACAGCAAATGCCGGTTCGCAAGAGCAAGATGAAGGCGTCTAAGACAGTGTCTAGTCCCTCGAAGAGGCATGAAGCGCCATTGGTCTGGATGAACCAGATTAGCTAGGTGCGGTCGTATGCGGTAGGCCAGGACAGAGGCGAAGATCTTAAGCTCAGTATTGATAAGTGAAATGGGACGGTAGTCCGAGCAGCAGCTCGAGGGTGGCTGAGACTTAGGGATCACTACAATGGTAGCTAGGTCCATCTCCAGGCGGAAAGAGCCACACTCCACCGCTTCATTGTACATCGCGATGAGAGGTGAGACCAAGGTGTCTCGGTGAATTCTTGGGGGAGCCCGTCCGTGCCCAGCGTCTTACCAGCCGCCATGCGTGATATGGCATCAGACACCTCCGGGGGGGTGATCGGAAGGTCCAGTGCCTCCGCCTCAAGTTCACTAAGGCGCGAAAGGGGGAACCGTTCCTGCCGGAGAAGCTCAGGGAGCGAAAGACCAGGCGTCTGTGCCGAATAGAGGGTAGCATAGTAAGTGGCAAAGCATTGGGCCACCGCTATCGTAGCACGATGGAGCTCGCCGCTCGCATCAGCTACCTCTGGTATTATACGGTTGGCCGTTTTATCCCCCCAACCATACACGTGGGCCAGGGACGATTGCCAAAGCAATTTGGCAGCTTCCAGGGAGGTCTGTCTGATCTCATCCCTCAGGAACGCATGTCTCCTGTCTTGGGCATCAGTTCTGTCATCAGGGGGCAGTGTCACGAGCTGGGCGGGTGATTTTAAGTTTGCCTTTGGCGTAACCCCAAATGGTGGCTTTTCCGGCCTCCCAGAGGGTACGAGAGGAGGACACCGAACCTTGATTAGTGGTGAAATAAAAGCGAAGCTCAGCACCTATGTGGTCCTTAAACGCCTCGTCCTGGAGAAACCAGGCGTTGAGTCGCCAAATTGGACGGGAGGATGGGGGGAGGGAGCCTATGTGCAGCATCACTGGGGAATGGTCCGACAAGCCCCTGGGGAGGATAGAAATGTTTGAATCGCCTGGCAATCCTGGGCCAGCAGAAAAACGTAGTCCATGCATGCGTGCGAGCGGTGAGAGGCCGAGGTATGGGTGTATTATCGCGCTGTCGGGTACCAAAGCCTCCGGGTATCCCCGAGACCTAGGCTAGCAGCCCATGTCAAAAGGAGGCCGGACTGGGCAGCCCTGGAGGCGGAAGGGGGAGACGCGGTGTTAAGGGGGGGTCCATAGCTGAGTTGAAATCACCCCCAACAACGGTCAGTCCCAGGGGCAGGGCAGCGACTTCAGAGGTAAGTCTGTGGAGTGTGGAGGCCAACAGGGTGAGAGGGGAATAAACAGCTAGCAGATTAAGAGGGCGATCTCCGCGGGTCCCTTCCAGGAGAATAAAACAGTCCTGAGGGTCGTGTGTCACTTTACGCGCCACCAGAGGAAGAGTGCGACCCACCAGGATAGCTACCCCACTTGACCCCCTACTAAATCCAGAGTGTCAGACTGCGCCATAGCCATGTCGTGCTAAGAAGGGACAGTGGTTGCCTAGCAGACGGGTCTCCTGAAGCAGAAGTACGTCCGCGGCCTGACGCTGGGCATATCGCAGGACAGCTGCGCGCTTGATCTTCTCTAACAGGCCATTAACATTTCAGGACATTATATGGAGCGACGACGCCCCGCTAGAATCGCCGGACAGGGGGAGGCCGTGTAAGGGGCCGGGCAGCCGGCCAGCATGGCAGAGGTTGCAGAAGTGAGACTATGTCTAGAGCCAGTGGATATGGTGTCATAGCAGTGTGTGACATGGGTTCACCCAGATGTAAAGGAACAAGGTTGGTGCAGAAGACAAAGAAGATAAAAAACAGAATAAACAGGGGCCGCAGCCCCAACCCCCCCAACCCCCTCCCAATCCCCCACCCTACACTTCAGGAACGGAAGCATCTGTCGCCTGAACAATAAACAGGGAAGCAAAAGAACCAAACTAAAATGCTTGGAAACAGGGAAAGTCGTGGAGGACCCCTCCTCTTAGTAGGATGTTCATATCTATAGCCATCGGTGACAAGTTAATCGTTAGGCAAGGTGCTAGCATTGGGTGATGCCAGCCAACACCTGAAAAGACAAAAGTTAACAACTCAGCGAAAAGCTCAAACCGGCCCTGGGAGGAGCGTCGGGCTGCGAGAATGATCAGTGTCTGGGAGGTCCAGCAAGGATGGGCGAGGTGAAGCAGTACCGGGGTCGGAGCGGCCTAAGTAGCTGGAGCGCCGCCTAGCAGGAGAGGTCTCTCCAGGTGGCTCGGACGTGTTCCCCCGCGAAGGGCCCACGGAAGAGTCAGAGCGTGCACAACCCTGGCCCCTGCGCATACTGGAGCGCCTGCGTCGTGGTCGGAGGATCGACATGCCCCGCCGGGTGCCCTCATTGCCGCTGGATGGTGCCGGGTTCTGGGCATTCGGCCTCAACGGATGTTCCTCTGTTGCCCATGTCCAGGCCTTCTCAGGCATGTCAAAGAAGAGAGATTTGTCTTGGAAAACCACTCGCAAATGAGCCGGGAAGAGGAGCCTATACTGGATGTTAAACAAGCGTAGCTTTTGCTTGACCTTACCAAAGGAACAACGCTGGGTTTGAACCTCTCGAGTGTAGTCAGGAAAAACCATTGTCAGGTTCTCATGTTTCAGAGGCTGCTTTTTGTGAGACTCTGCCAGGATAGCGTCTTGGTCCTTGAAGTTGAGGATCCACAGGATGGTTGGTCTGGGAGGGGCACCCGGCTGTGGGCGGGGAGCAAGCGAACGATGTGCCCTCTCGACCGTGAACCAGGGGGAGAGAGAACCCTCGGGCATCCAGGAGCGTATCCAGCGCTCCACGAAGTCCGCTGCCCGACCCTGTTCCAAGCCTTCAGAAAAACCAATCAGGCGAAGATTGTTGCGACGGGCTCGGTTTTCAGCATCCTCGGCCCGCCGATGTAGCTCCTGCGTGTGGGACTGGAGTTGGGTCACCTGGAGCTTAAGCTGATGGACGTCGTCCTCCACGGCAGACACGCGGGATTCCGCTTCTTTAATCCGGGCAGTAGCATTGCGGCGGTTCTGCCGGATCAGGGTCATGTCTACTCGGACCTCCACAATCTTACCCTCGACCGAGGACTGTGACGTTTGAATCGCCTGGAGGATGGTAGAGAGGTCTGTCACGGCAGGAGTTTTAGTCCGTGGGGCCACCAGTGGCCCCGGCATCCGTGGTGGTAAACCGATCCACCTTGGTTTGGGTGGCGGGAGTCTTGGGTACCCTGTCTCTACCCATGGCTACCCTCGAAAAAGGAGAGAATGGTGCGTGGGCTCCAGGCGGTCAGGCAAGCCAGTGGGGGGATGAGGGCGAAGGAGGGGAGAAGGGGGGCAAGGCATGTCTAGGCCAACCCGCTCCACGACCACCACCAATGTCCTCCGCAGGGGACCTCGGCGGGCAGCAGAGAGTGCCCCAGACGCACAGGTCTACAGGGGGTAAGGTTGGTGGCAGTCCAGGACCTCCAGGCCCTGAGCGGAGGGACCGAAGTCAATCGCCTGATGGCTAAATGAGGGATCAGTCAGAGTCTCGGGGGAACTGGGGCAAGCCAAGGCCACAAGGACAGCGCCACTCTATGTAGTGGCTGAGATCTACCCGGTGGGCCACAGCTGTTTGTCACAGTCCAACATCAGGTTTTCCAGGAGGGACACCCCACACAAATAGGGCCACCACTGCCAGAACCGGCAGTCACAACACGCCTCACGCCCCACTCAAGCACCAGGGGAGGAGGGGGCCCCAACCGCAGCAGGCCGGCCGCCACACCCAGGTACCGCAATTCAACAGCAGGCAGGGCGTGGGGAATCGTCTCGATCTAGGGCCTGCAGGGTCCAACCAGGCACCCTGGGGGCGGCGCCGGGATGGAGAATCAGCAGGAGGGCCGGCGCTGCAGATTCCACGTTGCTCAGTGATTGTGGCCCGCGGTATGTTCCTTGCCTTGGGTCATAGGGGCGCCGCTAAAGTTGGAGAGTCAAAACAGGCCGCCCGGCCTTAGCGGCAGAGTTCAACAGTGGTTTGCAGGATGCTGCAGGGCCGGGGAATTGGAGCTGCAGAGAGGGCCCAGGACCCCACGCCGCTCGATTGGTGCGGCCGATTTCGCATCCCAGCTGGCGGCTCCCAGAACCGGCGTATCACCCCAGCCAGGGGCACAAAGCCGGTAGTGCAGATCCAGACGGCCAGATCCCGCAGACCCAGGCCACAGTCTCAGTGGTGGGTGACAGAGGGCCCCTTCCAGGCGCAGGAAGAGGGTGGGGCTGCAGGCCCGGCCACAGTCCCAGGGGGCAGGGCCTGCCCAGGGAGCAGGGTGGGCGGGGGGTAGGGAACGGGGAGCAGGGAGGACGGGGGGTAGGGAAAGGTGCTGGATGTCCCCCCCGCACACCCCCAATTCGCTGGCAAGCAGGCACCCACCTCCAGTCTGGTCCTCCAACTTCAGCCCAAAGATCCAGCAGTGCCCCGAGGGCTGGAGTGCCGCTGCAGGCGGGGCGGCCGGCCGCAGGGCAACCCCCTCCGGGCCGGGCAGTGAAGGCTGGTCTAAGCCCGGCAATGCAGGGCCGCAGGTGATTGATTGTGGGAGGTGTGGTGGCCGAGGACCCACTGTCTGTTGTCCAGGCCCGGGGGTCCCACTCAGGACACCAGGCAGGTCCGACAGAGAGGCCCTGGCACCCCCCGCAGGGAGGCCCGGCAAGATCCGGCCACACACCGGGCCGCTGGTGGAGGACCGCTGGACACACTCCCGCAGCAAGAAGTGAGAAAGGCTCAAGAGTATGTCCGTGGCCGCAGCTCAGTTCAAGACAGGAGCCGGGGCCCAGGCTGGCTAATAGGCCGCAGCTGCAGCCGCCTCAAAGTCAGGTCCTAGGGAGTCACTTTGCGCCCCAGAGCCAGCAAATCTAGTCCCCACCCATGGTAGGAGCCGGGTGGGGGGGTCACTGTGGGCACAAGCGCTGGTCCGTCTGTGGTCTGAAGGCTGCAGGATCCAAGGCCCCGCCGCTCAAAGTAGTGGCCGAAACTTCAGCTGACGCGCACCGTGGCAGGCCTCCCCGGCTCCCGCGCCTCAGGCGAGCCGCTGCTCCAGAGGCCCGGCCAGGTGAGGGAGGAAAGGACGCACCTCAGGCACGATGCGGGACCCCCAGGCACTGGATCTTCATGGCAGCAGGGACTCAGCAAGGAAACAGGAGTGCGGCACTAGGATCACCGTCCCCGACCAAGCAAGCCCGCGCCTCCGTCGCTGAAAAGGGAAGCCTCAGGGAGCAATCACCACCATCTTAGGTGCGGGCGTACCGGCGTCCAGAGCTGGAACTGCGCCTCCCGTACAGATGAGACGGTAATGGACGTCTCTAGGTGAAGCGCTGACCGGGCCGATGCTGCGGTGATAAAGCAAGGGCTGCAGCAGGACCGATGGCAGTGGATTGTGGCACGGATGACGGAGGGGTCCAGAGCACTCTTAGAGTGCGACCGCCATCTTGACGCGCCAAGCCATGCCCCCCGAGCAACACAATCTTACTACTTCCTTGCATGTTCAGGTCTTCACATACAATGTCACAACACAAAAAAATGCATCAGTTTCATCAATGAGGTGACTAGGGAGCTGGCACTCATAGGTTTGAAATGCCCCAACCACAACACACTCTGCTTAGCCCAAGCCTATGAACATTCACCTTTGGGATACACCCACTTAATGCAAACCCTAGAAAAGACCAGGCCCTGTGCTTAAAGGGGGGCAAAAACAATTGCATTTGAAGTGCCGTGATTTTGGAATCAATGAGTAGGCTGGCATTGCTGAACGTGGATTTCCAAAGTCTGTGCATGGTAGAGGTTAGCTGCTTGTGGAGAGGTGGGTGCAGACCCCAGCCACAAGCTTATCCTGGTGTCAAACTTTTCCTACATTCGCTGAAGATTGTGTGCAGCGGAGGTTTGATGTTTGTGGAGGGTTGGGTGCAGGCCTTGGCCAGAGCCTAGGCACCGAGTCCAATTCCTGATGAGGATTTGATGTAGGGTCTGGCCAGAGGCTATGACTGAGATTGTCACGATTAAGATCATCAATAATGCCATTTAACACTTTATGAGTGACGGAATATGTGAGGTCATAAGCCCCTTTAAAAATATATTACACCTCAAATTACTAAAAAACAAAACCTCCTCTCAAATTTTTTACCTACTGGTTTCATGCCTGCAATAACATTGCAATGCCCATTTACCTTAGCTGTCTCCGCAGCAAAGACTTTAAATTTAATAGATCCAATTGCAACAAAATAGCATTGAAGAGTGCATCACTTTATTCTTGAATACAAAATGTCAGCGCTCTAAGTTCTTTATTAGACCACTATGGTAAGGTTGTGGTGAACTATTAGGGAATTAAAAAACTGCTGCTAGTGTGAAAGTGCATGTTTCTCTGCATTTTTGATAATGATGAAGAAGATATTTGAGAACTCAGGGAAAATGTGTCCTACCTTTCTAGAGCACTAACCATAATTTCTGTGACAAAAACCCTAATTTTTTTCCTTTATTGCATTCTCTGTATGACATGTTTCACGTTTAACAGCTTTGATAACCACAGGATGACTTTCAGGTGTACCACATTTTGCTCAAATACAGAATGTTAGCACTCTATTTGTTCATTAGAATTCTGTGGTGATGTTGCAGTTAATTATTAACAAGTTAACTGGCAGACTGCTGCTGTTGTTGAAAGTACATGTTTCTGTCTGCATGTTAGAATATTTTATTGACATGGATGAGAAAAGATATTTGAGAACTCACATAAAATGTGTACTCATGTTAGCATTCTAGAGCTCTAACCATAATTTCTATGACAAGACCAACCCCCTTAATTTGTTCATTTCTAAAGGAAATACTTTACAGCTTTGATACCATCAAGAGGGTGTTCATGTGTGCCATAATCTTTGCATAAACATAGAATGTTAGTGCTCTAATTATGCATTACAACACTGTGGGGAGCTGGAGTAGAACACTGTTGTATCAGCTGACTGGCTTCTGCTGTTGGCAGTTCATATTTTACTCAGAATATCAGACCTCATTGTCACATGGCTGAGGAAAATCATGTGAACCTATAGAAAAAGTGTACTCATTTTAGCTTCTGAAGCACATTCCATAACATCAATGGGCAAATCATGAGAAAAAATAGTTTTCTCTCAAACAAGGTTCTCAAATCCCCGTAATGGGTCAGCATTTCTCACAGGGTAAAATCACCCGAGACCTCACCAAAATTTCTAAAATTGTGTAGAACACCGCAAACACATGATTTATATTGTGACTAAAATCGGGGATCATGCTTTATGTGTTCCTGTTTGTTATCCTCAAAAACAGGCTTTTACTGCAATGAATTTTAACGGGGACTGAGAGAAAGGACTGCATATTTTGAAATAGACCTATTTTAGCACAAAAAATATAATTTACGTAAAGTGCATATTTTAGAAATGACTTACAAATTGTGTGACTATCTTTTATTAGAATAAGTAAATAAAACCAAAACATATTGTAGAGTGACAAACGTAGATGTGCAAGATGCTATTAGAAACACTTCATTGCAATTGCATGTATTTTAAATTTTGCACCAAGCAACTATACTTTAGCGTGTGCAGCGACTAAGCCGGAAGCTTCTTTCGACCTTGGCTCATAGTTAAGTGTTCTGTGAAACAGCCTAACATTGATGTCATCTTAGAAATGTGCCGACTTTAGTATTCTGTTCATTTAGTTACTCTCACCCCATGTTAGATCATTTTCATTAAGAATAATACACTTATTGAAACTGAATAAAATAAATGGTGATGTAAACTTGTTGCTTTTATATTAACTCAATATAGGGGGAGCCTTGCCTGTAGCCTCGCGTGCTGCGTGGACCATTACCTGAGTGCTTGTTGCTGAATCCTGAATCCTGCATTGTCTGGGGTCCTGTGGGGACACATCTTGCTGGTCTCCCCGGCCACCGCAGCCCCGTTACACCGGAGGGCGCGGCCGCTGTGAGAGGAGACTACATCCCCCAGAAGCCTTAGCGGCCGGATGCCGCATTCCGTCATCTCGCGCCTGGTGGCGCTTAAAACAGAGCGGGAACTCCGGCTGAGCGGGAACTCCGGCTGAGCGGGAGCCTTGCCTGTAGCCTCGCGTGCTGCGTGGGCCATTACCTGAGTGCTTGTTGCTGAATCCTGCATCCTGCATTGTCTGGGGTCCTGTGGGGACACATCTTGCTGGTCTCCCCCGCCGCCGCAGCCCCGTTACACCGGAGGGCGCGGCCGCTGTGAGAGGAGACTACATCCCCCAGAAGCCTTAGCGGCCGGACGCCGCATTCCGTCATCTAGCTCCTGGTGGCGCTTAAAACAGAGCGGGAACTCCCGCATCGCGGGACGCGCTGGGAGAAGCCCTGGACAAGGGCGGGCCGTCCGAGGCCAGACGAGGCCTGGCCGGGCACACCTCTTGGCTACCTCCCCCGTGACGTGAAGTAAGACTCTTGATCTGTGATTCGGACTAACAACTGATCCGATATTTGTTATTGTATTCCGACATCATTGATCCTCCGCGAGCTGCGTGGCCACAATGTCAGAAAGTTTGTCTACACGCTTAAGTAAAGGCAAGAAGTCATTGGTGGGAGGAAACCTTAGAGGGACCCTTGATCACTTCCTGACTAAGGCTGCCTTGAAATTGGATCATGAGATATGTATTACCGAACGCCGTTTGTCTTTAGATCTACATCCAAACAAACGCTCATCCCTGGGTTCTATTCAAACATCGCTTTCCCCACCCATACAACGCACTGAAAAAAATCCTATTAGTGACCCGGGCTTCCCTCTACTTTTACAAGACCGGTCGCCAACTATAGAATCTTCTAGGGGGTCTGATATTATCATTGCAAACTCAGATCCTTCTTTAGAATCTATTTTGGAGGAGGCTTTACCAATCTTGCCACCTAAATCTAAACCTAGGAACAAGAATAACTGTAACCCACACAAAATTTCAGGGCCAGGGCTCACATCAAAGAGAAAGCGGGGTGGAGAGGGAACCAAAGGCAGGCGCGCTAATACATCCAGATTACATATAAGCCCTTTACAGGCTAAAAACATCCAAGCACCCCCCGTGTCTGATCTGACACAGGGACTAGTAGAGAAAATAGAACACCTAGTAAAATCCCTACTAATGCCTCTTTTCGAGAGAGTTAAGAAACTGAGTGAACAACTGGACTACTTAGCGGAAGTATCCTCATCAAATTGTAAATTATTGAAGGAACTGGCTACTATTCAACCGCATATTATTTGTGGTCAGAAACCCTCTAATTCTACCACCACTGGGGATATCTTACCGCCACTTACAGAAAGCATATTGATTCCGGTTAACACAGTCAGTGCACCTATTACAACAGGCGCGGTGAGACCATCAGCACACTTGAATACACAAGGAAGTAAAAGCCCAACCACCACTAGGGTACCTCTCCCGGACAGGACTACGAAAGGAACGGGTCAGCATATAGACTTGCCACCCGAGGCGGCTCCATACGTTATAGTACTTACAGGAGTCCCAGAGTTGACAGCCGGGAAGAGGGAGGGGTTTAAAGAACTTAAAAACAAAGCAATTTATTGGTTAAGGAAAAATAGACCTTTGCCCCCTAACATAAATGGCGAAATTCTATTTGTGAGAAGACTGGCTTGGGTAGGGCATAGACCCAAAGATATAGAGGGGGATATTTTAATCATTAACTTCAAGGATCGAAGGGTAGTTACCCATATAGTAGACTGGTACCTGGAGAGAGGAGGGGCAGGAATATCAACCCGTGATCTGAGCTATTTTTACCCTCAATCCCTCCTGATGCCCCGTAACAATAGATCCATTCGTGAGACATTTAAGATTTCTAGACATACCCCCCTAGCCCAACCCTTTAGGTTATCTAGCCATTGGGTAGACCCCTATCCATTTCCATCACATGTAGATAGGCCCTTCCCCTACCAACATCATAGTATACAAAATGCACTTCAGTATCCACAATGGTCCATCCCTCTAGCCAACCACTTTGAGGCACTAACAGATTTAGATGACCTGGACTGACAGATGAAGAATAATCTGGAGGCCCACTTTTATGTTACTACTATTGTGACACCCAATGATCATTCTAGAAATGTATCCCTAGGCAGGGATGCCTATAAAAACTGGGACAAGGGAACCAAAACCCTAGAGGCAGTAAATGACCAGGGTCAGAACGATCTAGACAAAACATACATGGACTCTATGTCTCAACCTGATCGCCAAACAAAGTTAGCTCCTTCTCCCACTATAGCTGTCATACTCAGAGACAGTATTGACAACTCCTCCCTTAGGAGGGTAAATGCTACCCAAAACATCCTATCATGGAATGTCGCAGGTCTTACAAATAAAGTGCCCAATCAACTGTGGCTAGATATAGTCACTAATTATAGTATTATCTGTCTCCAGGAAACATGGGTTGTAGATGAACTGCATATATCTGGATATCAGACTTTTCATACACCCGCATTAGTAAGCCCACAGGGGAGAAATAAAGGGGGCCTGTGTATATATGTTTCTATTACAGAGGAAATAAAAATACTCAGATACATGACTACTGAGTATTATCAGATTTTATCAATTAGTTGGGGTCATGTTAAGTTTCTGACCCTAATAAATTTTTATAATAATGTCTCAATAAATAGTTTAGAAAGTGTAATTGATAAACTTATGCATAGTGTCAATACTATTAAGGACCAGAAAAAAGGTGAGAGAGGGCTCTGATCTGGTTGGGTGATTTAAATTGCACTGTTTGTCCTAATGGTTCCAAGGGTATTTGCGGCCTCGGTGAACATAAGGATGAAAATCCCACCCATTTCATCCACTCGAATTCAGGAAATATGTTTAATAACATGATTTTTTATTTTAACCTATCCTATATTAACGAGTTATGTACTCCAAATATTCAGTTTCAGCCAACTTTTCACAGGCGGGGGTGCAACTCAACAATTGATTTTACTTTTATATCCACAACTCATGCAGGGCTAGTATTAACATGGGAAACACTTGATGCTGTTTTCAGCGATCATATCCAATTTCTTTTAACCTAAAAATTAAAGGGTGCCAACAGACCTCAGTGGATAAATTTACATACCAACCCACCATTAACCTAGCTACTAAAAATGGTTATTCTATAAAATGGGACAGGGTAGACCCTGTAGGATTCCTATACAACTTAACAGTAACAACTCAAGAAGACATGTTTATCTGTCTGTCAGAAACTGACGAGTCACCAAAAATTATGGGCTCGTTCTTAAAAATACAATCAGAACTGAAAAAGCTGCTAACAAGGGAGTACCGACCAAATTCCAATAACACTCATGGTTGGTTTGACAACAGCTGTACAAAAGCACTTACAGCTCTAAAAAGGGCATTGCATGCATCAACAAAATGCCCTGTGGAGATTCGCCAAGCTAGAAAGCTGTATCAGTCGGCTCTTAAAATGAGGAAACTATCCCTGAGGAAAGAGGCCTGGTCGGCCCTGTATGAAGCCTCTAAATCTAAGGATAATACTGCTTTTTGGAAAGCGGTAAATGCTCCTTACCTACAGAATAAACAGACAGACATCATAGACATAGCCATCAACGGGGAAATCTGGGTCAACCATTTTAAACACCTGTATGACAAAGTTAATCACTCTGACCCTGTTAATCCCACGATTGATGAGACGGGCACCAAACATATTACAAACCCATTGAACATATTCCCGCTAGGTATTATTTTTACTTGTAAGGAGGTCATTAAGGCAATTAAAGAAAGCCCTTCAGGTAAAGCACCGGGCCCGGACGGAGTCCCAATAGATGTCTACAAAGCTGAGATAGATCTTTGGGCTCCCATGTTAACAAATGTTTTAAACCACTCAAACCAACATGGGTTTTTATCGTCCTGGTCTGAAGCTATAGTTGTTCCAATTTTTAAAAGAGGAGACAGAAATGACCCCACCTGTTACCGGCCAATATCATTATTAGATGCATTAATGAAGGTAGCTAGCCGGATAATTTTAAATAGGATACAACTCTGGGCAGAAGAGAATAACTTAGTCTCAAACTTACAGTATGGATTTAGATCGGGTAAAGGTACCATAGAGCAGGGATTAAATTTGGCTTTAGTTTTATCTAAGTATACTCAGGCCAAAAAGGGAAACCTCTTTGTTACCTTTGTGGACCTGAGTTCTGCTTTCGATTGTGTGGACCACGAGAAACTATGGTCCACATTATCTGAAATGGGTATAGATTTCAATATCCTCCAGTTCATAAAAGCACTGTATAGGGATGCAGGTGCCAGGGTACGTTATGGCAATAAGGGTGAGTGCTCTGACAAGTTTCCCATCAAGAGAGGGGTGCGACAGGGGTGCATTTTAGCACCCCTTCTCTTCACCCTATATATAAATTCCATCGGTCAACACCTAAGGGAGTCACAGTACGATTACCCAACTATCCTGGGAACATCAGCGCCACTATTCCTTTATGCTGATGATGCCGCTATCATGTCCCGAACTAGGATTGGCTTACAGAGGGCCGTCCTGAAATTTGCTAACTATATGAGAGACAGAGGGCTAAAAGTCAACACTACAAAAACATACACCATGGCATGTGGTCCCGGGACAAAGAAAGCACCCTGTCCAATCTTCCTTGATGGCAAGGGGATCGAGACCACGGATCGATTTTCTTACCTCGGAATAAATTTTGATAGGAAGGGTAACTGGCATGCAGCATTAAATGCCAGACATCTAGTTTTCACCCGGGCAATAGGCGCCCTGAAAAATTTTGCGGCCAAATTAGGTGGTAGACCTGTGAAAGAACTGATTTTAATTTATAAAGCAAAATGTATCTCTACTGCTACTTATGGGTCTGGCCTTTGGGGTATTGAAAACCCACAATTGATACAAAAAACTGAAAATCAGTTCCTTCGCTATTTATTAGGGGTCCCCAAATCATCAGCTACCTACATTGTACATATCGAGCTGGGCCTATTATAAATTTCCGATGTTATAAAAATCGCGCCTATATTATTGTGGCACAAAATATGGGTTACCCCTGAGACTTCATTAAACAGAGATTTAATCATTGACTGTCTTAAACTTGATGGAATAAGTAATATCAAATGGCTCACCTATGTAAAGAACATGCTAACTGAGCTCGGACATCCAGAGTTTTTTGTGAGGCCATCAAGTATGGAAACGAGGGGGGAGGAGCCAAGATGGCGACCGGAGCAGACGCTTGAGCGCCCGGCTCCGTCGGTCCGTGGCCTCGGACTACTATCCTGATGCCCATCCTCGCCGATTTTCGAGGTGCAACGTGTGCGAAGACGCGCTGACCGCGCTGCCGCTTTCCCGGAGTCTCAGCCCGCCCGGATGCCCGAGTTCTGGGTGCTTTTGTCCTCTGCACTGAAACCCTGCGCCATTACGGCCTTTGCTGGCCCCCTGGAAGCTCCGCAGTTGCCGGACCAGCTAGCGCTAACCTGAGCCCCGCGGTCCCGATTTCACCTCGCACCACGGATCGTTGCCGGACGAGCCCGGAGAGGGACGGCCGGACACCTTCTGCACCCTGTGCCGGACGGGCTGGAGCTGTGGGGTGGGCCCCGGTGCGGCGGGTCCCCTGCCCCGCTCTGAGGACCGCGCTGTGGGAGGCAGCTGCCCCCTTCACCTATTGCCTAGCCAGCGGCGGAGGGAACCTGCGAGAAGAGAAGCGACTGTTGGCCTTTCCCGTTGCGGCGTAGACCTGAGGGGAATTGACTCCTTGCTACGACCCCCCCCCCGGCCATTGCACCGTATAGCGGCAAAACATGGCGTTTAGTGCCTGCTTGCGGCTGGGGGGCGATACTCCGGTCTCGCCTGCTGCCCACTTCGCCCCCCCTCTTCCGGACACCAGCTCCACGGTGCCGTCCCGGATTGCTGCCGCTGTGGGGGCCCAGCCTCCGCTTACATGCGGCTCCGTTCTGGCTGCCCTGCGGGACTTCCAACTACAGATGTGCGCTGGCCTGCAGGCGCTGAGTGAGCGGTTTGACCCCATACTGTCGGCCGCGGGTCGTGAGCGCACTGTGTGCCATCTACAGGGCGTGGGTCTCCCGGTGCTTTTGTCCGCTTGCGGGGACGCAACGGCGGTGTGTGACTGTGTTACACTGGTGCCTTCACCTGGCGCTCCCGGCGCCCAGGGTACACCGCTCTACACCTCAACTGCGGATGCTTTGTCCCCCTGGTCATGGCTGCCTTCTTCATTGTTGCCTGCCTCACCGCGTCCACTGGACTATCCTGTTGAGAGATGCCTAACGGCTTCGAGGAACCGTTCGCGGTGGCCCACTGCTGCCTTTTTGTGGAACTCCTGTACCTTACTTGCCAGGTTTGGATTTTATGTGGTGCAAAGAGGGACCTTAATCGATGGGCGGCGGCCATTTCGTGATCCTACTTCACCATCCTTTCACAAGCGACCATCTTGTTTTTGTTTGTTCGGGACACGGGGCCTTCATGCAGGGGCTGGTTTAATCCCAAGCCCGCGATCGGGCCAGGGCTAGACTGATTTCTATTGTCATGGTTTATGGACGGGCTGGCCTGGGACTGGAACTGTATGTATGTTATGCGCGCACTGTTGCGACTTGTATCCCTTCGCTTACACTGTGGTGCCATGGTATCTTCGCATGCCGTTTTTTGGCGTAGTGGGCTCTCAGTGTGTGGGGGCCATGATTGGCTGATGGTTTGGGGCGCTCTGGTGTCCCGTGGGCTCCTCCCCGCCTTCTTTTCTGTTTTCTTACTTTCTTTCCTCTATTCCTACTTTCTTTCTCCTCTATATTTCGGGTTCATTGGGCGACAGGCACTATGCTGGGGGGGGGGTAGGCCGTAGCCTCCGCATTGGTGTAGGGTGGGGGGGTAATACTCCGTTCTTAATTAGTTCTATGGGCCTTTTTTCCTTTATGTCTCTGCGTTCTACTTTCTTCGATTCGGGGTCCGGGTGTGGGGTGGATCGAGTGGGGGCGGCTCCGGAGGGGTGCGTACTTGCTCATGTGACTATCCTTTTATATTTCTGCACCGCCTCACTGTTTGAGTTTTTACTTCAATTGTTGTTCTTACTGCTGTTGCTGCTCTCCCGTGTGGTGAGGCTATCTTGCGGACTCGAGTCTCCTTTCTTCCTATCCTTCATTGACTTTTTTCTTGATAAAATTATCTAAAAACCTTAAAATTAACCTTCACTTCTCCTTCCCCGGGTGTCAAAGATATCTCCAGCATGTGATCCATAACTTGTTGTTAATCCTGACTGTTGACGCACGGGGGATTTAATGTGGGTATCAGTGCTTCATTGTATCGTGGCCGGCCTGACGGTTGTAGGCCCGTATTTGTTCTTTTAAGATGCACGAATAAAGGTTTTTAAAAAAAAAAAAAAAAAAAAAAAAGTATGGAAACGATGTCCAGAAAGTCGCTAAGAGAGCTGGCCCTCAACCATCTAATTAATATTAGGTGGAATCTGGAAAAAACTAAAACCGCAGTCATTGGATACCAGCAAATCACTGTTCATGAAGGGCTCCAAGGGTGCCTTTCGATTCAGTCAAGCTGCTATGCCCGAATGTTATTGACCCGTTTTAGACTAGGCACTTTTTTTCGCCTGACCACCTTCCCAGATTGTAATAATTGGTCAAACGAAATTTTAGTATGCCCATGTGATGACATCTCTGCTCAATCAAATATCCATTGTGTTTTATTTTGTAAATTTTATCAGATTCCAAGGGGGGCTTTCCTGAAACCATTTTTAAAGGCCTGGGGTATTCGTACGTGCAGATCAGCTTTAACTAGGTTATTACAGCTAGAAAATGAATCTGTTATCTTTGCTGTATCTAGCTTTCTCAAACTGGTTATCAGGTTTCGGAACTCAATGTAATCACTATGAGTATTAACCCTATATTTTAGATCTTGTTGTTTCTCGAGGAATACTAGCTTCTTCTTAAATGAACTTTTATGATTTGTACATGACAGACATATTAATAATATTTCCAATTCAGGCGACTGTTTTAACTGTATTTAATGTTTATTGCACTTTTTAATGTATGCTTTTATGATTTTGCTCTGAAAATCGAATAAAGCTTTCTTGATTTGATTTGAGGTTTACACATTTGCCGACTAGCCTTTGTTTCTGCGCTGAAACTCCCAACGCGTCTTTAGTTTAAGGAAGAGGGTACTCATGGAAACCTTCCCTCATGTAACAATTATGCCAAAGGACTGTATGAATTCAAATGACAAGAGTACAGACTGTGGGAATTGGAAGATGCATTGTGTGACTGACAACACTACCTTACAAACTATTTTGATAGGACATCGAGGGAAGGCGTCATTACAAATTGATACATGTGTTAAAAGGTTATAATAACGAGTGTTCCTAGCTAGTTAGACGACCACCACACCACAAGTTTCCCTCTTACCCGTCAGTAGTCTTGCTGCTGGATTTTTGCCTTTGCCCAAGACCCTTCTTCATGGACAGTGGATTCCTTTAGATCCTTGAAGGTGACTTTTTTAAATTAATTTTGTGATCAATGTTACTGCAAAGATCACTAATCAGAAAGTTGCTACGGCAAGTTATGGGAATTCGACTGAGTTTCCAGAACTACTCTTCAAGAGGAGTATGTCTTTATTTACTGCTCTTTCCAGAAGAACTCATTATGGGTTATTTAGAATAGGTCCTTTAGTTAGCTTATTGGATTTTTTCCATGGAACACGTCTTGATTGCTAATCTCTGACCTTCTTTTACATTTCAGTAAATTACTAAACTGAATAAAGATACTTGAGATCCTAACTATATAGATAAATAAAGCCTTTAAGAACTAAACTTAACCTCTCATCATTGATTCAACGTAATCCTAAATGTCCATGATATTTGATGACTTTATTTTGTAGGTAGCTCTAATTTTGAGCAAAGTGGAAAAGGTCCATCGCCTCTCCGGAGCTTGGAGGATTCCCCATGGTGCTATTTGTAAGTGGGTGTATTATAAGGTCTGAACCATCGAGGAGATTCCTTTTGGGGGGGGGGGGAGGATGGTTTTACACCCAGAATAGAGCCTTAAAAATAAATAACTAAAAGTATATTCTAGTATGTTCCCAGTCCTCGAATCCGGATGAAGTGACGAGTGGTTACAGTCTCGGCGATTGCGGTTTGGAGTTGTGAATATCAACAGGGAGAAAAATGTTGTAGTTGTGGTTGTGAGAGTAGAACGAATGTGTTATATGTGGACAACTTGATATTTATAGGAACAGTACTAAAAGTTATTGTGATGAAGTCTATTTCGGGCTCCAAGAGTCGAGAGATCCCAGGATATTAATCTGGTTTGCAAAGAGATTAGTAGATGTGGAGCGTGAGGTACCATCATTCTCATCAGTAACAGTAGGGACAAGTGTTGGTGGTGGATTAACTTTGTTAATGCTTGTGAAACCTTATTGCGCAATAGGGTGAAGCCGCAATAATTGGTGTGAATTTTCGCTGATCGAAAAGTCACTCGCGATTGCGGAATCTTACTGAGTGAATAGAGATCAAAATATTTCTGTAAGAAAGGAGTTAAGCAAACAAGTGGTCAAAAGTTTTCTTGGTCTTAATAACGGAGAAAATTGTGAAGGAGGGCGGATGCTGCGACAAGAGTGAGAAGTTTACGTCACAGTGTTTACACTGGGATTGGCTGGTTGGTGTGTTTTGCACTGATATTGGTTGGTTGGTGTTTCAAGCCGCAATGCATATTGGACATAGTAAGTTTGGATCGCAGGCTTGATAAAGGGTTACTGGAATTTAAAACTGTTGTTTGATTGGTTATTAACATTTTAACGTATATGGAATTAAATCAAAACATTTGGTTTCACAAAAACAATTCGGCCAATTGAATTGCAATAATGCAATGTTCAAAGTATTTTAAGAAATTTGTTAAAGCAGATGTTATTATTCTGCTCGGAAAGGCGAGCAATTTCCTCCTGAGGGTACCCCAGCTTACATAAGGACTACTGAGCATGGTTTAAATTTGTGTTTGAGGCATTGGATGAGAATTACTGAGGATGAGGAGGCATTGCGTTTCCCTAGGTATGGAACTTTTAACACCAGAATTTAAGATCATTTAAGGGGAAAATTGTATGAAATGAAGCTACCACTTCGACCTATGCAATATGAAGCTTTACAAATTTGGAAAAAGGTTGCAAGAAAAAATATCAGAGGAGGGCAGGAAGAGCAATGAAGAATTATGCAAACGCTCGATGGGATGAGGAGCAGCGTTGGTGGAGAAAGGGAATTAATGAGGGAACCAGTTCTTACATCAGAGGATAAGGAGAAGGATAAAAATGCAGTTAAGCGAGAAGGGGAAGATTTAGATACTGATTCTGGAGATGAAATATTGGAAGAAATGCTGCCATCCCAACTACATTCTGTGACCAATACGGATCCGGGAAAGATCAGCACTAGTGTGAGTCAGTCTGTGCCTACTGTCCCAGTATAGACAGAATTGGCATCAATTGTACAACATTTACCGGTTTCGTAAATTGCCCCATCAGTAACGAGGCGACCAATAACCGTGGTCCCCATTGACAATGACCTAGCTGTGTCACAAGTAACCCCTACTACACCACCCCCAAATTGAACGAAGCCTAGAGGTAATGACGACTCCAGTTGTCGAAGTACCAACTACACAGAACACACAAGTAGTGCTGTGGAGACCTCAACAAAACTTACAAGTTTTGATAGACGGAGGAGGAACCTTGGTCTTTACAAGCCCATAAAATTCTAGTGAATTTCCTTGAAATGGAGATGGCGGATTACCAGCCTAGATTGAGGAATTGTTGAAGGAAAGAAGGGCAGAAGCTGCAGAGTTCCCGAAGGGTGCAGAAATTAAAAAGGATACCCCTTTAGACATTCCAAATCTAAAAATAGATCTAGAGAAACTGATTAGGGGAGGTTTGGATTTTGATCATCTAGACCAATATGAACTTACCTTTTTAAGCAAGATTACTTGTAGGGCAGTTCGTACACACAACTACTTGGCAGGAATAGCAAAGAAATATGATGCTGATCTCACTAATAATGTGAATCTGAATCGCAATCACAGAGTTGAATGTGATGATCAAACTATTGAGAATTTGGGAGCTCTTGGAACGCAAACCCAGATTATTGACTTAATTGAATGTATCCTCAGATGGAAAGATGTGGAGGAGCTAGAGCTTAGGTGGGCAAAGAAGCATGAAAAGAAAAAGAGGGAAACTTAAGTGAGGCAGAATGAAGTGGGAGAAGCTGCAGAGTATCCATTGCGAGAAGTAGATGGGGGTACTTATGTACCTGTTCCATGGAATAGAGGTGATCTGACTACATTTACAAACAATTTTCCAAAGCTGACAGACAAATCAGTGAAGTGGAAAGGTTTATTAAAATTTAAAAGGTGTTGTGGAAAGACTTGGATACATTCTTTGGCACCGTGGTTCCAACAGACTTGAGGTCGGAACGTAAAATTTCTGAGCAATGGCCAAAAGCTGAGCCCCCCAAGAGAAAGGAACAATTGCTCAGTCACCTTTAGTGATAGAAAATATGATGCAGTAATAACTTTCCTGAAAGGGAAGATTCCTCCTGAAGCTATTGATTGGTTAAAAATTAAAAGAACTCAGGAGTCAAAGGAAGCTGTTCATGAATACTATGTAAGGTTGTTGCAGGTTTTCAAATGGCATAGTGGAAGTGAATATCCTGACGAGAAGGACTTAGTAAATTTTGTGTCACAGTTTGTTTTGGGATTGAAACCTAAGATTAGTTCATATATCACCCAAAATGTCATTTGCTGGAAGTCAAAATCATTAGATGAAATTCTGTGATATGCAAAGTGTTGCAGTGACGAATTGGATACAAAACAGAGGAGAATTAAGGAAAAGTCTATGCTAGCACAGACAAACTGGATGGGGGTCAGGGTATGATGCAAGGAGTTGTTGCCCCACAAGCAGGTTTTGTGACAAATTCAATCAGAATGCGAGTGTCTCAGAGATTAGGTAGAGGTATTCCTACAGGTGTGTGATCATGAACTGATATTGTCGCTTTGAAGAAAGTTACTGCTTGTCACATTTGCAATAAGGTGGGCATTGACAGCGAAAATGTCAATTTAATCCTGAAAATATTAGAGGGCAAGTCGAAATTTCACAGGAAATGACAGGTCTAAGAGTGCAGATACGCCAGTTTCAAAATGCATGGTCAGAACTAAAGGACTTCTGGTATGCAAGGATACATTGGAAATCCCCGAATGAATATAAACCTGTTGCCAAAATTAAACCGAAATCAAATTCAAAATGCTATACCACAAATCCAGAATTTGAATCAAGATGTATTAGGGTAATACCTTTGTTTGAAATGGATGAGTTTGGTTCTGAAAATTCACAATGATGGTGCCCGAGTGGAAAAGGACTGTGCACTAGTTGCAGTCCTCGAGGTAGACCAAAGTGGCCCCTTGGTATATGCAAATGTCTAAGGTCAAGCTGTAGAATGCTTGATTGATACAGGAGCTATCCGATCCACAGTAAGAACAGTTGAAATTCCAGACTTCCCTCTCCTGGGAAGAACAATTCAACTAGTTGAAGTTACAAATAAACAAATGTCAAATACAATTTCAGAAGAGGTTCCCGTCAAAATAGGACTGTTTGAAGAAAAACACCAATTCGTAGATCGTGATTCCAGCCCAGTGAACTTATTAGAAAGGGACGTGTTACGCAACTTAAACTGCACAATATATTACCCACCAGATGGTGTTGCATTTCAAACCCATGAAGAGGATGTCGATTTTAAATTAATTAAACAAACCACTGAAGTAGGAATGTTTACTATGTTGACAGTTGCTGAACTACCAAAGGATCTCAGAACTACAGTGAATACTGAGGTTTGGGGTTTTACAGGAATGGATATTGGACTCATAAAAGGTGTAGAACCAGTCCATGTTCAATAAAGCCAAATTCTGTTTTCCCAAGAACACCACCATATCCATTGTCCACTGAAACAATTGCTGGGATGCAGCCTGTATCTGAAGATATGCTTCAGAAAGGCATATTGAAGGAATTAATTGGCAACCCATGCAACCCTCCTGTAATGGGAATTCAAAAACCCATCAAGAAGTATAGAATAGTCCAAGATTTAACAAACATTGATGAGATTGTAGTGCCTTGTTGCGCCAAATCCTGCTACTGTGCTTTTCCAAATTCCAGGTACTGCAGAATAGTTTACAATCATTGATTTATGTCAGGCTCCCTTTTCAGTGCCATTGAACAAAGATTGCCCGTTTTTGTTCTCATTTGTATTTCAACAGAGAACAATCACGTGGAGTTGTATCCCTCAAAGGTATACGGAGAACCCTTCCATTTTTAGTCAGTTCGTAAAGAAAAATCTTGAGTCTTTGCAAATGCCTTGTGATTCTGCACTAATACAGTACATCAATGACTTGCTAATAGCTTCAGTCTTGAGAAGCTTATATAAAACAACACAATTGCATTATTGAACCAACTGGCTGAGAATGGACACAAAGTGTCTCCAGGTAAACTGCAGTACTGTCAAAAAGAAGTTCACTGTCTAGGACACATTATTACGAAGGGAGTTAGAAAACTGTCACCAGAGAGAATAGAATTCATCTTACAGATGAATCCATCATGAACACCGAGAGCTCAAAATATTTTTGGGAATGGTTGGATACTGTGGACAATGGATACCAAATTTCTCCCGGACAGCAAAACCTCTCCTTAGGTTAACACACCGAGATGTGTCTGACCCAATCCCTTGGGATAGAGAATGTACTAAAGCCTTCCTGGAGCAGAAATAAAAATTGTGTTGTGCCCCAACTTTAGGAATGCTAGATTATACCAAAGATTTCACTCTATTTTGTAGTGAAAGAGATAGGTGCGCACTTTCAGTATTAAAACAGATTCATTGAGGAGCCCGAAGACCTGTGGCTTACTTTTCAACCACACTTGACATTGTAGCATCAGGACTTCCCGGCTGCTTAAAGGCAGTGCCGCGGTGAGCCAAAGTCTGGAAAAAAGCGAAAACATAGTGATGGGACACCCATTGATTTTGATGGCTCCTCATTCTGTTGAATTACTACTTACCAGAATGAAAATACAGTATCTGAGGCATAATAGACTCAGTAAATATGAACAGTCTACTTGCACCAGATAATGTGACCATCAGGAGGTGCAATGTGTTAAATGTTTCTACTCTTTTGCCTGTAATTGACCAAGAAGATAAAGATGATGATGATTTTGATCGTGATTGCTTAAGCGTCAATGAACTATGCACAAAGTCACGACCAGAAATTAAGGATGAGCTACTGATTGAGCAAGATTATGTCCTATTTGTTGATGGTTCATGCCTGCGAAGTAACGATGGCACACTAAGAGTAGCATATGCTGTGTGCACTATAAATGATGGGGGTTTAAGCCTCCTCGTCCCAATCTGTCTTTTCTGCATAACTTGCTGAACTGTTTGCTCTTACACGAGCCAGCGGTTTATCTGCAAAATTTAAAGTCGCCATCCTTATAGATAGCCAGTATGGCTTCAGTGTAGTTCACGACTTTGGGGAATTATATATGCAAAGAGGTTTTTTAACCTCTACACAATTGCCCATCAGAAATGGGCAACATGTGAAAAACCTATTGGAAGCATTGCAGTTACCCAAGGAGATTGTGACAGTGAAGTGTCCGGGACACCAAAAGGGCAGTGGATACGTTGCCATTGGCAATAGATACGCTGACTCAGTAGCTAGGTACTGTTTCACCCGCTGATGAAGAATGCGTTTTTGCAATGATGATGGAAAAAACTGACACTTGGGAGGAACTTCAAAGGGTAAAAGAAACTGTGACAAACTGAACAAAATAGATGGATCGAGGCAGGTCGTACCAAAAACACAAATATTAGGATGTCTGAAGATGGAAGGCCTGTTTTGCCAGGCAGCTTGTTGTTTCCAATGGCTAGGTATTACCGTGGGTTCACACATATAGCAAGAGATGCAATGATAAGACTTTTCAGACAAAGTTGATTCACTCCAAGATCCCGAATGATAGCTGAGGAATATTGTAGGAGATGAGTCACATATCAGCAATGAAATGTAGGGAAGAAGATACCAGTTAGAAACACACACTTAGTGAGATCAAGTGGTCCTTTCAACAGACTACAAATGTATTTTATCACGATGCCTATCCAAAACGGGTTGAGATATATTGTGATTATCTATTTATTCTCTTGTTGGGTAGAAGCCTACCCGACAAGGAGAAATGACAGTCTCACAGTAGCAAAACTGTTATTATGCGAAATCATCCCTAGGTTTGAAATGCCAGTCCTTCTTGAGTCAGATAAAAGAAAACACTTTAACAACAAAGTGATGAACATGCTATGTGCTGCTTTACAAATTGAACAAAATTACACAGCAGTTACAGACTAGAAGCGTCAGACATAGTCGAGCAAATGAACGGAACAATAAAATACAGATTGGCAAAAGTTTGTGCTTTGACATCTTTGTAATGGCCAGCTGCATTACCATTGGTGCTGATGACTGTCCGATGTATTCCAGATAGAAAGACTGGCTTACCCCCGCATGAAATCCTTATGGGGAGAGCCATGAGATTGACTGCTGTTCCTGCTAATGCCTTGGTGAACATCACTGATATGATTACGAACTACTGCAAAGCCCTCGCTGATGTGGTTCGTTCTGTTTCTCGTCAGGGACCAGCAGCTACACTAGATCCTCATCACGAACAGTGCCACGACTTCAATCCTGGAAATTGGGTTGTCATCAAGAAGCACGTTCAGAACACTGGTCTTAAACCCTGATGGAAAGGCCTCTACCAAAGTCTGTTAATGACTAACACCGTTGTTAAATGTGCTAGAGTTTCGAAGTGGATTCATGCTTCACACACACACACAAAGAGTGAGCAATCCGGAAGAAGGATCGTTGGTCTATGATCCCGAAAGGAGAGTACTAGTGGTTGCACCATAGGTGGAGAGACCAAACTGACCGGTAGCACCAGCAGGAGAGCAGGCAGAAGAACAAGCTGTCGAACAAGCAGAGGTGAGGGAAAGAGTAAGGGAACAAAAGACAACTGCAAGTCTCTGAAATATCGCAAGGTGGGATCAAAGTCTCCAGTGAAGAAATCAGAGAGGTTGAAAAGGAGTTAAGAGGAAAAAAAAAAGCTGCAGAAGGAACAAGATCTGAAACTAAAAGATAGAGCCGACAAGCTGAATGGCCAAAAAGTTTGAGTAAAAAGGAAATAAAAAGGAGTTCATCAATCACCTGCATTCCTGATACAGTACCTCAAGTAAGTTAAAAAGAAGATGACAATTTGCTTGATCCAAATCATCAGGTGTTGAGAAGCTCAAAGAGAACTTGAATCCTTTGCAGAAGATATTCCGTTCCTAAGTGGTCATAGTGCATGAACCCAGCATTGAATGCAATTGTGAAAGACATATGGAAGAAAAATCCTGAATTGCTAGAACCTCCAAGAGAGAAATAGAGAATATGATTGGAAATATTTACAAAATTCAGGGGGAAATAGTTCAATGATACAAGAATGAAAATCAACTGTGGGGCTGATTACGATGTGGTAGGAAAAGGCTCCCACCCTCGGTCGGAGCCTTTCAGATCGCATCGTAATATGCTGTTAAGATTCTCTTCCAACAGCCTCATTACGATGGAGGCGGTTGAAAAGGAATCCAACCGGTCATTCTGGCTGGCTTCCAACAGGCTCGGAAAGCCCACTGACCAGTCGGAATGCAGCCAGTAATCCCAAGGGCGGCTCTTTCCGCCCTAGGGATTACGATGTCAGGCTTCGGCAGCCTTCCTGTGCCAGCCTTTCGGACACAGAAAGGCTGTCGGAACTCACATTTGGGGCCCGCCAGCAGGGCCCCCTTTGGTGTAGAGCCTCTGGTTGGAGGCCGAAGGGGCACCTATGGTGCTCCCCTGTTAATCCATGCACCCCATGGCAGGCACCATGAGGTGCCTGTCACAGGATGCAGGGATGAACTGCGCCTCCCGTTTTACACTGGGAGTATACAGTCTGGCCGGTTTACGGCCAGAATGCATGCTCCCATTGTAAAATGTAGGAATGTGACCAAACAGTGTTCAGCCACATCCTAATGGGCCAGTCGGGACCGCCGACCGGGTGTCAGTCGTTATGACCGAGACGATATAAGGCAGAGGCAACTCCGCCCGACATCGTAATCAGCCCCTGTGTTTATTAGACATTTATTATTTTAGTTATTTGTTTTACCGAAGACTAACCTAGACCCAAGAAGAAAGTTGCAGAAGAAAAGGGTTACCATACTAGAACACAGAGTAGGGTTAAGGATTGTCTGTCAGAGACCTGTCCAGAAGAAAATCTTAATTGCAAACTTTTAAATTTCTGACTCAAAGGGATGTGTTGCATTAGGAGGCATTGTAAATGCATGATGTGTGTTATTTTCGCAGTAATAGTTATTATGATATCAATAGTACCTGAAACACCTAGAGTTAACATTACTAATGATTGTGCACAGAATTTCCGGGATAACCCCTTTACTGAACACTTTAAAAAATTTAAAGGAGAAGATTATTCTGCTATTGTTTATTCTAGGTTGGTGCAGGAATATGTTAGGGATTGTTATGTTTGTGCACATTTGCCATCTTCAGTTACAGAATAAGTCACCTACTATAACTTACACTTATCTTATGCAATCTCATGTAGTATTCCGCTTTCTTTTATTAATAGGCGGGAACATTTTGAAGATTTCTATTCCAATTATGATTTAGTGTTGTCACAAATACCTCTGAAGGAAAGCATGAATATACACCCACAAAGAAAAACAATGGACACAGCTTGGTATTATTTATTCTCACATTTAACAGTGAACACCGTAGAAGCTTACAAAAGAAATTTAACTTGCTTAATGCATCCCGAAGAAACAGCATATAATTATGATGTTAGAAGAAAGATACATGAACATGAAAAAGAGTGCTAATCAAAAGGGAGGTGTATTGGAAAATGTATGGAAAAAGGAGGAAAATGAATTTAGAAGAAAACTTACATATCCAAAACTAAGATTACACGCCCAACATAAAGGAAAGGTCTGCTTTTATAAAAGATGAACAAAAAAACAAACAAGACATGTAGGAATTATCAGTTGTGACCACACCTTCGAATTATTGGGGGAAGCTTGGCAAATTTTACAGGGAGCTGATAAAGTCATTACCGGGGTATACTACATTTGTGGAAAAAATGTGTACTTTTTATTACCCGCTGACTTGGAAAGACCATGCTAATTAGGTATACTAATTCCAAAGATGCGTCATGTCAATAGTATAGAAGCATTAACACTAACACCACCAAATAGACATAAGCGAAGTGCAGGGAGCGGAGGTTAATAAAAGGGAGATCTTTTTAGAGTATTGAGACCACCAGTGGGGATAATGTTAAATGATGAAAAGATCTGAAAGATAGAAACAGTAGCGGATAAAATGGCAACTAGTACACCTGGAGCTGAAGGTGGGGTTTTGTCAAATGCTGAAGCTAACTCACTGCTGTTCATATATCCCAGATGAGAGTAGGAAGATAGAGGAGTTTGCATGGAACATTTCAAATTTGAGACCTGAATTACAAGAATTGGAAACACCAAGGGGCAGATTACGATCTCATCTGGAAAGCATTCCTACCAAATTGGTCCTGGAATGCTTTCCGGTTGACTCGGATGTATCTGGATGCTTCCGGATACGATTTGGTCGGATTACCATCAACTATAATGGGAGCCTGAGTTCCGACCGAGAACACAGGCTCCCATTAAAGTAAGGGGAGGCTCCCATTGAAGTGGCTGGGGAAAATCGTGCACCCTGTGGTGGCCACCCCATGGTGCCTGCCACACTGTGCATGGTTGGAAAGGGCCATCCCTTGGGTAACCCCATGGGCCTGAATCGGAGGGTCCCGGGTAAAGGGGGACCTGCTACCGGCCCCCAAAGACAGATTCTGTCAACTGATTCGATGTGGAGAACCAGAATCGGCTGTCCGAATCAGTCATCGTAATCGCTCACTCAGAAAACAATTCCATAGAGCTGTAAAGATTCGGCTTAGAAAGACTAAAACTGTCCGAATGCCTTTTGGACCAGATTCGGACAGCCCTACCAGTTTACGGGCATCATAATAGGTCATTAAGAACTGTGTACAAGTCGGTCAGAAACAAGGGTTCCGAATCAGATTCGTCAAACCCGAGTCCGATTCGAAGTCCTTCCGGACGGCATCGTAATCGACCTCCAAGTCGGTTTCAAAATTTTGGGAAGGGTTTAAATACAATTGGCAACTGGTTCTCAACTGCTAGAAAAAGGATAATATAAGAAATATTAATGCCTGTACTAATTTTGAGTTTATGCACGACACTCCTGTAAGTCCTATATTTTTCCTATAAATATATATTACACAAGAGATATGATGCTTATCAACTAAAACGTTAAAAAAATATATGAGTTTAATGGGAATAATGAATGATGGCTACATGAAGACAATACAACACACAAGAGGGGTAAAGAGAAAGACGGGATACATTGAAAGACGAAACTGCATTCTAAATTCCGTTGGGAAGGTGAAACCAACTATTTTGATGATATAAATCATCAAAAGGGGCAGAGTTAGAGCGAAATTACTGCATATTTAGAAATAGACACTTTAGCATAATAGAAATGTAATTTGGAACATACTCTAATACAAGTAAAGTGCATATTTTAGAAATGATTTACGAAATGTGTGACTCTTTTAGTAAAATAAGTAAATAAAACCAAAACATATTGTACGACAAACGTAGATGTGAAAGATGCCATTAGAAACACTTTATTGCACCGCATGTATTTAAAATTTTGCACCAAGCAACTATACTTTAACCTCTGCAGTGACTAGGCCCGAAGCTTCCGTTTGACCTTTGCTCATAGTAAATTGTTCTGTGCAACAGTTTAACATTGAAGTCTTCTTAAAAATGTGCTGACTTTAGTATTATGTTCATTTAGTTCCTCTCACTCCATGTGAGATCATTTTCATTTAGAATAATAAACTTATTGAAACTGAATAGATTAAATGGGGATGTAAACTTATAATGTTGCTTTAATATTAACCCGACATATGTTTTCACATTTGCCGACTAGCCTTTGTTCGGCGCTGAAACTCACAATGCGTCTTTAGCTTGGGTGAGAGGCTTCTCATGGGTACCTTCCTTCATGTAACAACTATGCCAAAGGACTGTATCAATTCAGATGACGAGAGTGCAGACTGTGGGGATCAGAAGATGATGCATTGTAGGATTGACAACCCGCCCTTACGAACTGTTCTGACTGGACATCGAAGAAAGGCATCATTACGAATCGATACATGTGTTAAAAGGTTATATAATGAGTGTTCCAAGCTAGTTAGACCACCACACCTCTACATTCCCTCTTACCCGCCCGGTAGTCTGCAGCTGGAATGTTTCCTTTGCCCGAGACTCTTCTTCATGGAGAGTGGATTCTTTTAGAACCTCAAGGTGACTTTTGAATAATTCCGTGATCGATGCTGCACAGATAACTACTCTGAAAGTTGCTACTGCAGCTTATGGGAACTACTCTTGAAGAGGAGTTTGTCTTTTTATTTTCCACTCTTTCCAGCAGAACTCTTTAAGGGTTCTAACTTGGAATAGATCCTTTAGTTAGCTTATTGGGTTTCTTTAAGGAACACGTCTTGATTGTTAATTTCTGACCTTTTATATTTCTGTAAATTACTAAGCTGAATAAAGATACTTGAGGGCCTAACCATATAGATAAATAAAGCCTTTAAAAACTAAACTTATCCTCTTATCATGGACTCATCATAATCCTAAATGTCCATGATATTTGATGACTTTATTTTGTAGGTGGCTCGAATTCTGAGTAGGGTGGAGAAGGTCCATCAGCCTCTCCAGAGCTTGGATCATTCCCCATGGTGTTATTTGGAAGTGGGTGTATTTTAAGGTCTGAGCCATTGAGGAGAGTCCTTTTGGGCTCCAGCAGGACCAAGACGCAGTGTCCTTTAAAGGCTGCAATATGTTGTGACCAGCCGATCAATGGGGAGCGGGGGCACTTAGGACTCACCTCGGCCACATGTACATGTGCCTGAGGGTCAGAGTGCGCTCAGCATGATATCCATTTTCTTGGGGTTTTTTTTTTTCAGGACAGAGTCCATGTCAGAGTTCTGGAATGGCTGCCACAACATATTGTTCATTTTGTGGCCAGCCAATCAGTACTGACCAATCCCCTTTAAATTGGCCAATCAGAATATATCTGGACACTAACAGTCCATATATACCCAACTTGTTAACCCCTTCATCTCCATGAGCTGCTTTTTAAACACAAATTTCTCAAAAATGGCTATATAAATGTATGCTAAATCAGACAAAAATATGCTTTCTGAGTAAAGTTCTAACTTTTTGCGAAATTTTGAATATTCTGTTCGCCATTTTTATTGTATTAATGACCAAAATCACACTTTTAGAATGCCCCACCACCATTTTTCTTGTCCCCCGCTCGACGGATCAGCGTGAAACTTTCTATGAAGGAGCAGAGATGGAGGCTTTTTGGGGGGGGGGGGGGGGGCGATGGTACAGTTTTGTACAGATGTCATACCGTGATAAAGTTATCAGCGAAACAAAAAAAAGCCCTTGCTATGTATATATAGCCTGTTACCTCATTTGTGTGCCGCACTTCTGCCACTGCTTCTTGGCACTGCATGCACAGAACCTCTGTAGAGCAAAACCTAAATTAAGTATCCAACACTCCTTGCAAAACCACTATGTAAAACTAGATGTTTAATAGTCTAGACAATGAAAGAATAAAATGCAAGTCACATGATGACTAATTGATTATTTTTAAGCAGCAGAAATAGCCAACGAAACCTTAGTTTGCATGTGTATGTTCGTGACTTAGGCAATTTCTGCACACATTCAACTCGGCGCTGAGTTTGTGATGGCAAAGCAAGAGTACTAATTGGGGATCTAGACTTATTTTCCACGATAAGACTTTGACAAACAGCTAGTGAGAAGAAAGGCAGAAAAGTGCGAAAGAAGAGAAGCAGCATGAAAACAGCAACAAGGGTAGACAGCAGGCATAAGATAACAAATACTGCAGGACTCCGAAAAGAGATAATGGGGCGAGAAGTGGTGGGTGCAGTAAGAAAGAGGCTAGCAGCAGAATCCGAGCAGGAAGTCTTGGCATTTAACAATCCGGCATTAGCTTCCGAAAAAAATCCTCCCCCCTTTAAAACCGCCTTCTATGTTTATAAATAGTTCAAACAGCACGTTTAAAAAAAAATGGTCTTCTTTAAAGTAGATGTTTTGCTGTTTGTTAATCAAAATACGTTTGAGATGGACCTTGAGTCAACACTATTTTCCTGTAAATATAGCTGCACGCAAAACAAGTCAAACTTGTAGTGGGAAATGAAACCTAGTTTGTATAAAAGACCATAGATCTTCTATATGGTTCTGTGAAGGGCCGCTGCCGTGAACGGGTTTTCTCAATGAAAAACGTACCAAATATTCAACTAAATGAATGTACACTGCTATCCAAAAACAATGTGCTACCTAAACTTTTATTTGCGCAGCAGTTAAGTAAAATTATTTAAGTCTGGAAGTACAACGTGGCAACTTTACCTTACTTGCACAAAACAAATAGGTCATTGATTGCTGAAGTATCTTTATTTGGCCTTTCAGTGAGTGCATGGCTGACCTTGGGCTGGCAGAACAGCTGCCAGCAAGTTCAAGTCGCTTTAGTACGGCAACGAGAGCCAGCCCACCATGTGAAAGGACTCGGTGGTCTCGATACAGTTCACTTCCCAGTCGTTCTGTACAAACAAAAGCATACTGATTTTTGGACATGTGGACATTTTTGTTGTTTTAGAAGTCACTGTGTGTACCTTTTCAGACTGCGACAAAGCCACTGCCTCAATGGACGTGGATCCGGTTGAGGGGCCTAGAAACAAATGGGAATACAAGCTGAACAACCCTCCCACTCAACGAAGGTGGTCCTTCCAGAGTGAGCGATGTGAGAGTGGGTGCATGGAGAACACTTGCCTTGCTTAAATAGCAGATACACTTTTTCCTTTTCACCATAGCGTGTCGAGTTTTACAATGGAAATTCGTTGCTCTTCTGTGCCGAAATCGTAAGGACTAAAAAGAAATATCCTTTATTTTTTACCCTTTACTATTTTACTACATTATAGTAATTTGCTCTACTTGTGAACCCTGATGCTATATGTACTCCCAATGAAATAATCCACTCAAAGCATCCTATATATTAAAAAAAAATTACTAATTTGTTAGGAAGGACTTCATTCATATGAATAAAAACATAACAAAGGTTATGAAATATACCAATATATTTTATTATACAATAGAAATACAATCAGATTGATTATCAGGAAAATAAACAAGAAAGTGCTAAATGTATTTGTAATATTAAAAGAAAATTTCATGGCAATAAAAAAAAAATAGGATTTAAAAGGCTATACAATAAAAGTGAACAGAAAACAAAGGTACATTTACACATACGATAACAAAAAACTATGGTGTACAGTAAAAAAGGCAGTTTAAAACATCATTCCATCAATGTGGGCATGTTTATGCTATCATATGGGGCACTGGCTGAATACCCTTGAACTGTACATCAAAAATAATGGGCTATCATTGTTAGTGCTCTATGGTACTGCAAGTAGATAAAAACTGGGGAATGCAGCGAAAAACAACACAGAGGTCCCTTTAATAAAAAAAAAAAATCAGTCTTCACAATTCTAAACAATCGGAGAAAATATATGCAAGGTTGTACAAACTCTGGGGGGGACTCTTTCATACCCCAAGGTTACTAGCAGCTTACCCGTATCCCCTCTGGCCCAACAGAAAAACCTAGAGCACACAATCTTCCTTTGGCAACTCTACCTATGACATTCACAGCAGTGGATACACATATCCATAGTGCATAGAAGATTTACTCTATTGAACAGTTGCATTCTTTGCCTAAAACGGAATTGCTGCAGTGCTAAACATCTTGAGGTACAACTTGTTTATTCCATATGTGGCTAAAAACAGTTCATGAAGACAAAAATGCCTAGCAAACCATGAATCATGGCAAAGTTACATTCCTCTAAAGATGATTTATTTTTTCTCTGTAAACATGTTAAGTGATAACACAGTGGAGGCCAACTCTTGCCAGTAGCAGCAATTTATGGGAAGAGGTGACAAACGACCAGTCCTTTTCTTGGTCAAAATACGCAGGTGGATTACCAGCATCATTTCTGGTATAAAATACTGAGTGATTAAAGAGTCAAAGAGTTTGCACAAGGAGTGGCATAGCTCTTGGTCACTACTCAAAGTCTGCAGTTCAGAACACACTCAGAGCTGAAATGATTGTTCTCCACCAACAAAAAAGGGAGCAGGGTAAGTAGGGTTTTCACAAAGATGCGGAGATCAATACGACAGAACACCTGCATAAAAAACAGTCAACACAAGAAAAAGCCAGACACAATGTGACAGTCCGTCTAATTTAGATCTCAGCACAGAAATATGGCCCTGGACCACGACCCTATGAGAGGGAAAGCATTACTGCAAACATGTGAACTAAAAAAAAAAAAACAGACAATGCTCATACATGGTCTATGAGTGGGTTCAACCGTAACACATGCTTACATCACTAATGGAAAAACCTGGAGGTTCATTGAGGATATTTTGGGGTGATGCAGACAGGTTACAATCTAATTGTTCATGAAAGAATAGCAAAATACTCTGGATAGCATTGTAAAGTGCAAACCTGGTTTTCCAAATTAAAACAAGCTTGTCTTGAAACAAAAATAAGATTTTGCAGGAAACTGGAAGCATTAGCCTTCGTCTACTAAAGGCTACATTTTGTGGCACTTATACCGGTTGAGAATGCTACCAGAATTTACAATCCATGTAAAAACGTAAGGTTAGACAAAAATATTACTATACATTTTTTTACTGCACAATCTTTTCGATGTGGAAGGAGAAGCAGTGTTGAATGCTTTCAAGTTCGTATGAATACTGCTGTGGCAATTACGTGTCCATGTATTAAAAGAGTATTAACTGCTAAGTTGACACAATGATTTCACATGGCACCCATGGCAGATATCTAGTTTCACCTTGGACGATGGTTAACCTACGATGAAGGATCACAGTATTCACACAGACCACTCTAAAGGAATGAAAATAAATGTATGCTAAATGAATGCATACTGCTCTTTTGGCAGGATTTAAACATTTCTTTAAAGAGATTACGCCAATAAATAGATATATAAATGCTACAAGTGATTCAAATCCATTGGCCCCCGAAAAGCAGAAAGAAAGACAAAGGATTTGCTCGGGATTGGTTCTAAATTTAACAAAATCACAGATTTACTAAGCCCTACAAGACATTTTTTCACTGTCCTCTGAAACACTACTATTTTCAAGTAAATTATGGTTTTAAAAAACCACTAAGCTTTTTCAAAAAGCAATGTGGAAAATATTTAAATGCCAGAAAGCAAGAAAGGACAAAGTGCATAAGGGCTAAACATTATCTTCTCCCTCCCTCCTGCAGCTCCGATTCAGGGCTGCCAGGCCGCCTTGTTGATGTCTATAGAGCTAAGGACAAGGAATACGCTCAACAAAGTAGATGAATAAGTTATTTAGCTCAATACCATACTTTTTGATGGATGCGTAGTTCTTGCAGGAGTTAATTTTTTCACTAATGAAAAATACACTGTACTAGGAGCATTATGCATCTCCAGCTGTGCATCTGTGAGACTGCACACAAAACAGGACATCTACACAAAACAGCACAGAAGCCAGATCCTAAGGTCCATAATCTTTTCCACACACTACACAGATGGTGAAAGCAAGTAAAAACTCAAAGAGGTTAGGCACAAGGTTGACAAGGAAAGAGCAAGAAGCCACATAACCAGAGAAAAAGTTACCAAAGGCAAGGCCTTCGAATTAAAGATGCTCCTTCCAGCAGATTCTCTATCAAAGCAGTCTAGCAATGGAGAAAGTACTCAGATTTTAATGATAATGACTTCTAAATGACAAAGGCTATGTAGTAAAGATTTACCAAACTGTGATTCCATTTTCACCGGGAGAAGCAGTGCCTAGTGACGGAATGCATGGTGGGCCAGGTAGCACACTGGCAAATTTCTTGAATCGCAACAGCACTTGGAATAGCTGAAGTTGCAGCCTTTCTTCTTGTTTATAGGAATCAAAACCGTGCTGATCCCTTCCCAGCTAGCTCATAACCTCATAATGATAGAGAGCCCTTAAGGGGTTCAGTGTGTGTACTCCTATTTAACTTTTAAAGAATAAAGGGGAAATAATGCGGGCAGCAGTACATGTGAAAGATGAGAGCCTAAAACAGAGTTCATTTTACTCTCCGAGTAACTTTACCCATGATAAACATAATGAACAAGAATCTCTAACAAACTGGCTGTCTTAAGAGTTTCAAAGACTAAGGGTACATAGTTCGATCCAGGGTTAAAATAAGGAATATTAGTACCCTATTAGGATTACATGGAGGAACCACAAAGGCATCGGAGAAAACGCATTGTGCAAGTGCGTCAAAAACCATGGTGTTCTCAGGAAGTCCAAAAAGAGCAACCTGAACAGGGTTCATGCCTAAATGGTGCAAAGATTCTTTCAGGTCTCAGTAATCAGCCTATTTCCACTGAATGGAATTGAAAACTGAATGCTGTATAAGTCCTCTTCTTTAAAATAGTCTAGTTCACAGTGTGATACCATGTAGAAAACACATCAACCACTAGAAAAAACTGTGTTAGTCGAGGGCCGCCCTAATCCCCAGAAGGCTATTCATTAACTGTGGCATGACCAAGTACTGAGATGAAACTGAAGTCATGGTCCAGGCATATTGCTTCAGTAGGCTCAGACTGGGGAGCAGGGTCACTCCTATCTGGGTGACAGGAGATACTCCATCTGTGAAAGGGGCCTATATAGTACATAACAGAGCTATAGTTCGACTGGCCATAATCTGGGTGACTAGAACATGTGCCCTGTACTGTGCCCGGAGCTCTCTGAATCAACTTCTAGATATGTGGTAAAGCCTGATGAAAGCTGAACAACCGCTCCAGGCACAGTGCATCTTCCACTGATTCCCCTGGAAGGGAATTCCCCGGAACAAAAGAAACACTTCTTGTTGATGTGGATCGCAAAAAGATCTATGTCTGGCTACACCAATCCCCAGTTGAGAACTGTCTGGAAACAGTTGCTGTTGGTCGTTTCCTACACTCTGTATGCCCAGCCAGCACATTCTGCTAATCCGAATGGCAGCTAGATAAGCTGCTGCTAGACTAATTTTTGCTGTCTGTGGACAATAATCACAATCTATCATCACCACACAAAAGAGTGAGCCCCCGTCATCTTTTTGACTTAATACATTGTAGTCACTGTGTATTTGCACCTGCTTTCCTTGCAACAATGAAAGCAATGCCCTGTATACACCAGATCCAGAAGGTTTCCATGGAGGCTGTTCTTGAGGGATACATAATTCATCAAGTTGTGATGTAAATGTGCAACCCATCCTAGAAGAGTTGCACCTACTACTAATGTAACAGAAGCCAGCCTAACGGGTTTTCCGTACAATATTGCAAGAGACAGTCTCGAAACAGCAACTTGGTTATCAAATTCTGTGCATAAGAAACTGCCCAGAGATATCCTTCATCAGACCCAGCAGCCTTACAACTGATCTGGTTGATTTTGTTGCTTTTTCGAGAGATGAAAAATAGTCTGATGGATGCCCTTAATCTCTCCAGGGCAGAAAATGTTGGGGGCCTCACTGTTCCTAGAATCCCAACTCTGAACAGAAGCCTATCAGTAAAGATCAAAAAGGATGTGGTTAGGCACTGAAAATTCCAAACGGTGTATAGCAGGGAATATTGTATGTTAATGTTGAACAACTCGACTTCCACGAGTCAGCCTGCAGGAGAAGCCCTGTAACGAGTAAACAAACGCTACCATCACATTTGTGAAGAGACTATGTGCTGATGAAAACCCACAGGGTATAAACGAAAACTGGAAACGCTTGCTCCTACCAAAAACCTAGGAACATTGTGAAGCAAACATGAAAATATGCATCCTGCAGTTCTTATTGGACTTTCCCAGTCTGGCTCTACATTGCAAAAACATTTTTCAATTAAGAGTACAAACATTTGAGATCCAGCATATCATGACATAGTTAACAACTGCTCATGAATTATGAGGTATAGATGGATTTGGTACCAAACTAGAAACAGTAGGTATCTACTGTTTATTTTCTCGTTACACGTGCTTGGTTTTGAAGAGAACTTTGAGTGGCAAGACAAAGTCTATTTCCTGCACTATGAAACAATAGGGCTAAACTATTACCATTTCATACTACCCAGAGGTGCAAACCTTGCATGCTTAGCTGAAGCAAGTCCGCTCAGATTTAAAACCCACTCGTTGGGAGCCATGACTAAGACACTAGCATTTTGCGCGTCTATAACCAAATCTGCATCAATATTTTTTTACAAGTGTTCAAATTCATTATCATCAACCTTCTCTCTCTTTAGATGCACAGAACCCAAGATCATCTGAATCCCATCTGAAGAGTTCCTGGAATCTGGAGAAGCTATCGTTTGGTAATTGTCTTTGTCTGGCATCCTTTTCTATGAAAGACAGTCAGAACTGTGTTTCCTTGCCGATTTAAGGATCAGATCTGTCACAGTAGCTAAAGTCGTCTCAGTTAGTGGAATCTGGACCAACGCTACCACCTCAAAGTTTTGAGGCTGAAGTGATCTGCTTCCTCTTTTCCCTAGGGCCTGGAATTATTGGCACTGGAAGCGTTGGTATGGGTTGCCGAAACAGAGCATGACTGGCACAACTGGTGTTAAGGTAACCATTTGATGTCCTGAGGGTACACTAGAGGGTTTTAATCTCTGTGAATCAAACCAGCATGGTTGGTTGGAATGCAAGGACTTGCTTTGCCAATGCTCCAGGTGATGGAAAAAGCTCACCTGTGACTGAATGTTGTAAAACATGAACTAGTTCGATACCTTCTATGTTTCTCACAGGGCTCACAAAGGTACATGAAGACCTCTTTTCTTATGTTTTATATGATATGATCAACTCTCTAGTGAAAACTATACTGTTATGCTCCAGATTTGGCTTTACGTTGCTATGTGCATACTGGTACCACATGCCTGCATCAGGATCTTTATGAAGGCACCACAACTATCTTTCAGTGATATTTCTCAGGGGGCTTAAAGCCCAATGCCTTGGGGTGGATTAACATGATAGGAGAAATTAAGCCTGCTGCATAAGAAAACTCAAACAAATGTAACAGAATCACAGCAGCATCAGATCCCTCATCTGTGGTGTATGCAAAAAAAGCAACCAATGCCATCAGATCCTGTGGCGTGAATCAGAGCTGGTACTGCTCAGCTCATTTTAGTGCTGGTACACTGCCATAGCTGAAAAAGATAACTAAACAGTCAGGCATCTGAGAATGAGTTCACACAAGAAATCAGTGAAAGAATATCCAATACAGAATACTATTTCAAACATGTAAACGTCACTACAAAGGGTCATCTTCCACAGTCCTTGCATTATGGTGACAGAAACAGATATAACAGAAGAACAATCTTTGTCAATACAAAGATAGTCCCTGTATAGTCTGTTGGCATAGGGGCTACAGGAAGGATGGGGAGATATGGCTTAGCGTTTTGGAAATGTCACTTTAAGGGTGTCCTGTGGGCATCCTTGAATACTCATGTGCTAAATCTGACAAGTGAATATGCCCAGGACATCAAGAATTCCAGGGGTTTGCTCACAAATGTTTAAGGGTCAATCTTTTAAAAATTCACCCAGGCTTGAAATTCATTAACTGTCTGGAAGCAGACGATGGGTAGAGAGAGAGAGAGAGATGGAAAAGAGGACAGCTCTTGCTATCCACCATCCACTTTAGCCATATACTTTTATTTACTAAAAAATCTTTTTTACATAAGCATCAGCAAACACTTAGATGTGCAAAACAGATCAATGATGCACAAGGTGCAGATTCCAAGAGATGCTTAGACATATAATTATCTGCAGAAACAGGTGCAAAATCTTAACGTCTAGCAAATGTTAATATGGAATCAAATCCAAATACTAATGCAAAGTCATTAAACTTTCAAGAAAAAAAAGCATGATTCCTTCAAAGACATATCAAACATTCACAGACTAACAATTGTATAGTGAATTATACCATTTTCTAAGGACAGTTTGTTGAATAAATACACAATTTAGAGAAAACGTGGGCCGTGATTATAGGTTGTAGAATATCCAATTAATGTCTATGCTGGGTCCACATTTATGGAGATGCCTTCAAAGGTAATGAACATTAAAGGGAGCATGAGATTTAGAGCTATGTCGTTTTATGTTGATATTCATTAGGTGGATTTTAAGCTGGAAGTGGTACTTGACTTTTCAAAGGAAAATCAAAGCAGCAAATAACCCCAAGGCTCCCAACATACTTATTGTACGGAAAATATTATATAAGCTGGTTGCCGAAAAAATACGCTGTGGATCAAATTATTTTTCATTAACAAATGTGGTTAAGGACCCTCAATGTCCTGTGACAACTACCATCGTATCCGTAAACGTTTTATATTGTCATTGCTAAAAGATAAAGGCTTCTTGCAATTAAGACCTGCATCAATATACTTACAGATGCTGAACAAGCCTTGGGAATGTTTTAATATTGCTAGTTTCTTAGTTGCGGCGGTCAGATAAAGGAAAAAACAGCTTGTCTGATTATGTGTATATTTGGTTTGTAGTAACGACTGGATATGGTTCTATCTTGATGTATTCTGATATTTTTATCTTGATTTGGAGGAAGATATTTTTATATTCATAATGTATTTATTAGATTGTATTGTTTGTACTTTTATGGTTTTAGTTAACCAAATAAAGTATTTTGACTGACTGACAATACTAAACTTAACTCTCCTGTCAAATCTAATGTCCGATTTCCCTAAAATAAATACATTTACTCTTTGTACGCTATGACTATATTTTTGAACAATGGAAAATGAATTCCTTAAATTTTCACATTGAGTGGTACTCCTGAATACAAATTGGCTCAAAGTATGTTCCTGATGTTCAAGTGTCTTCAAAAATTGAGAGAACCGATGTAAAACTCTAACCTAGAAAGAAAAGTAATCTTGCAATGGTCACAATTGAGTCTGTCTTAACACTGTATGAATAATTAATAGTCTCTGAATTTGCAACAGCCTTTAAATAGACTTCAACATGTGACTTGTAAAATATTTAATACAAATGTTTTATGAAAATAACAGCTTTTTTACAGAACCAACAAGTCATGTCAGAGGCATAGGCATTTTTGCAATACACAGTTTACCTTGTGACACAATGCTACATCCTGCGCAAAACACCTGTAGCCGGAATAGTCAGCGTCACACAGGGAGATTGTGATTACTGCTGGTTACATGGAAATCAACATCACAAATCTTCAATATTTCAAGGTCTAACACTGCCAAATTATTATTAAAGAGACCTTCTGAAGCCAGTTGCCTTTAACAACGTTACTGACAGTTCATCCTCAAGGCTGATATATTTGCTGTGAAGAACTTTACAGATAATACTGCAGTTGGATTGTCCAACAAATAATGGCCTTGGGAGATCACACATACCTGAGATAAAAAAAAAAAAGCTTCTTGCCTGGCAACATCTTCCAATTGATACATAGCTCATCATATCACCAACGATGAGCAGCAATACTGAAACATCTGTTATCACATTGTAAAGCGAACATCATTCCTCTCAGGACAAAGTAGTCCTTTTCTGTTCTGCGGTGGCTCCTTTGTTCATAAATCGGAAAATTTGTACTGAGCAAACAGTTCACAGCGACCGAGAAGGATGTCTGAAAATTCATTTAATGCATACTGCCAAATACAGCAGGACTTCTTGGCACACTAATTTTCTTGTGGCAGGAGCACTGGATCGATAAACGGGGAAATGGCAGAGCTACGGTTGCAGTAAAATAGAGTAATATTTCAGAGAAAATGCAATTTCTTAAGTTATGTCTTCCAAAGTTTCCTCTTGAGAAAGAGGCAACAGTAGCATTTAGTAATCATACAAAAGTCTGATCTTTAAAAGTAATGAGGTAGTGGTAAAAAAAAAAAAGCCTGGGCATCATCATCACACATACAACTTCAAAAATGAGACTAGTGATTCAATATGGCGTTTAAGGAAATGGCATTTTACAAGACCATTCAAGAACAAAGAAAGGAACACCCCTTTGTCAGAATTCCACATTTATAAAACAAAACGTCAATACCCATTTGCCATTGGTTGACATTTGTTATAACACCCATAAATTATAGGTAAGGTAAAAAAATGACATTAATAAAACTTGGTGATGATGTGCCCTTTCAAAAAGGAAAAAGGTATAAACATTTCTTGTGATATCAATTTTCCAAAGGGTTTGCCTTCAGTTGTTTTAACTAGCTATGCCCTTGTCTCCCAAAGAAAAGAAAAAGAAAGAAACATGCAAGTGAAAAAAGGCCAGATATGCATACAACGTAACAGTGTTTAAATAATTAGATTTGCTTTATGGCATTAGAAAAAACAATCTGAGTTTTAAAACTATATAGTTAGTGGCGATTGGCTAACAGCAACTCTCCTCACATGGCCTATCACAGCAAACAGCATCTTTCTTTAAAACTCTTCTTGCTCTTTCCACTCTTCTTGCCATTTTTGTCTTTGTTTTCAGACATCTTCTTTGATCTTACTTCCCTCATGAGATCAAAAAACACCTACAAAAATGAACAAAGACATTACTTTTGAAATAAAAGATGTGCACTGTTTTGATACAGGAGAAAGCAGATCACAAAAAAGCTAATAAAAGGTGAACAAACAGAATGATCGCAAGAAAAAGCTATGACAGGCACCTGTTTCGTGCCTTTGGAAGATACATTTATGGTAGCATTTACTATTTTCAATGTTTTATGCCAGGAGGCAGGTGGAGCTTCCTGTTGGGCCTTGGTAGTGTTTAGATAGTGTGAATCTATTAAAGATATCTCGGTTTAAAGGAAAGTAATAATCTTTTTACGTAAGAGCAGACAATAAACATAAGCCATATCAACATCCAAATTGCTATATCCATTCTCGAATGAACAGATCAGAAAATACAGACATATCACAACCGATAACTAAATCTCACTTGTAATGTTTCTATGTACTGATGGAATCTTAGGTCAAGAAGAGCAATCTCAACTTCTCATCCCAGACATGCCTACACTAAAAGCACTCCCAGTTGCCTCCCTAAATTGGTAATTGTTGTGGCATGGCATGATTTTCGTGTTAGTCCCTTAGAGCTAGTTATAGAAGACTAGTCTTATTTATATGTCCAGGAAGCTGGCTCTGTATATACTACACCAAAATGAGGTATGGTGTGCACAGAGTCAAGTGGAACCCCCAAAGGTAGGCAGAGGTAAAAGTAGATAGCACCTTACTCTCTATTTGTGGTAGTGTGGACGAACAGTAAGGCTTGATCAGAGGGTAGTGTTAAGCATTTGTTGTACACACTCAATCAGCAAATGTCATCACACACTCAAAGACTGAACTCAGACCAACTTTGGTTGCATAAGAATATTATTGTTATTTTATTTCTAGAACCAAGCCAAGCCTGGCTCAGGTAAGTAAAATAAATGGTTTGCAAAATCTTATGCAGTGTTTACAATTGAATGCAGGTTAAAATTCAGTTTGATTAAAATACAGGTGTCAAAATATCGAAATTACTGCTCAGATTACTTTTTAAGTTACTTTTGCTACTAAGTGTGTATGCCTAGATATCACACTGGGACATTTCCTAGAGAAAAAGTAAGTAAAATCAGTTTTGCATAGTTGTAGTTTTTCAGGATTCCATACAAATCAACTCCACACTTAGAAGACTTTTCAGATAAAAATAGTCAATGTATTCCTATGGAGAGAAATGAAGTTATCAGTTACCAGGTAAGTAGTCGGTCTTTGAGGATGAGTTTCTGGGGTTAAAACAAGGTTCCCCCAGGGGCAAGACTGCACTCTCAAAACCCCCTTAGATGCACTAGGGCGGCCGGGTGCAGAGTGCTCTCCAATGGGGTAGAGAGGGCCTCCGGTTGGTGGCTGCTTACGAGCAGGCCACTGGGCTGTGAGAGCAAAGCTCCTGGTGTTAGGCTCAGGGCAAAGGGAGATCCTGTTTAGCACACAAAATGCACCCGCAGCGGCAGCTGGGTGCAGGGTGCTGGTTTGCGATTGGGTGCCCTGTTGATTTCAATGGGGGATTTCTCCGGTTTCAACACAGACTGCAGGCTCGGGGGCGAAGATCTTCTGGAGGTGACCACCGTTTGGAGAGGTAAGGTGGGATGCCAGGGGATGCTGGGACACGGTCGGTTGGGTCACCCAAGGCCGTAGGACTTCGGGTGCAGGGTAGCCTTTAGGCGTCGGGTTTTCCTTACCAGCTTCGGTCTCGGTCGGGGGATCCTCCAGAAAGAGGCTACAGGCTTCGCTGGGAAATTCGAGGAAGGTCAGAGATCACCAGATCTCAGGTCAGGATCGCCGGGGAAACCTCCTTGTGGTGTTGGGCCACTCGAACTTGGGCCATGGCAACTGGTGCAGATTGGTGCAGACTCACGGATTTGGCTGGAGTAAGAGTGTGTGGGTGAACACATCCGGTGTTCACGGGAGACAAAGTCTTTTCCGTGGAAGGCAAGGAAGGTCTTCTGGGTTCTTGAGATGGCTTCGCTTCTGAAGGTTCAAGGTGGGGACAGGCCGGTAGGGCTGGGGCCAAGTCAGTGGGCGTCCTCCTCTTCTTAGCTTCAGCACGGCAGTTTGGTCCGTTGTCTTCTTTTCTTCTTGGTCATTTCTTGTCTGAGAAGGCAAGGTTCAGGGGTGCCCCTAAATACTAAATTTAGGGGCGTTACAGGTAAGTAAAAGGTTGGGACTAATGGGTCCCATCCTTGGGGTGGGTACACCCCTTATTATTCCACCCTCCAGTGGGAGCGGGGCATATGCCACTGAGAGTTGTGCTTCACCTCGCCTTCCCCCACCTGAGGGGTGGGGTTGGCAAAGGTGGGCAAACCTCCCTTCCTCACTTGGTTTTCCCGCCGATTCTCCCGCCCCATAGTCGGGGTCAGATCCGGTGGGGGCCAGTTGCTGGAAGCAGCAAAGGGCCTGGGGAAGCTCACAAAGGCGGCAAGTCTTTGATGCTTCCCCTTTGTGGACCCTGTCCATCCTGGGGGAGGAGGCTTGGCACCTCATCCCAAGATGTGCTTTGTTTCAGACCCTCGAGAGCAGCAGGCTCTCGACCCAGGATCCAGATACATGTCTATTGGTGGTAGCTGGCGAGCAGCCGCTCAGACTGGACACTAGTAATAGGTCGTTTTTCAGGGGGTATCTCGAAGATGCCCTCCGTGTGCATTTTTCATTAAATCCCACACTGGCATCATTGTGGGTTTAATGTGCTGAGAAGTTAGATACCAAACTTCCCAGTTAACAATAAAGCCATTATGGTACTGTGGAGTTCGTAATGACAAACTCCCAGCACCAAATACTCTTAATGGCATTATTGCACTTACAAAGTCTAAAAATTGGCTTACACACTCTAGGGGTAAAGGGCTCATGCACCTGTACCCTCACCACTGGTATAGTGCACCCAGCTAGAGAGGTAGCTGACCTATGCCAGGGAAGTGGGTTGTAGGCATGGCACACAGGGATGTGTGCAATGTCAACTCTTCACTTTGTTCTTCACCAAAACACGCAGCCTGCAAAGGCAGTGTGTGTTTGTGTGTAAAGTACAGGGCCTGCAAGGGTGGCACAATAAGTGCTGCAGCCCTTGGGGACCTTCCCTGGCCACAGTGCCCTTGGTACCTGTGGTAGCATTTACAAGGGACTGCCCTGTGGCCAAAGAGGGTCAATTTGGTTTTGTCTTCATTGCAGTTTAGGGAAAGAACTGGGTATCTGTTTGGCAGGAGCCCAGGGCACACTCAGTCAAAGTACATCAGCAGTTTAGAAAAAGGTGGGGGCAACGATGCAGAAAGAGGGCACTTTCTTACAATATGATTTTGAATATCTCTACAACTCCCCTTGTGCCGGTCCTTCTGCTCATGCCCTGCAGTATAAACGAAACCAAAGTACTTCTTCCGCTCAGTGTCCATTTCCACATGTCTCACCTCCATCTTTTGTCTCTTAAGTACGGGATCTCTAATCCTCACATGGATGCTACCTATACTTGTTGTTTTCTATGTGGTGACAGACTTGTATGTTATGTTATGTTAATTCTTTTTATATAGCGCACAGCTGCCTCAGCGAAGAGGCGTCCCGGCGCTAGTAGCAGTGTTAGACATGAGGATATTTTACCTTGTTCAAAGCCATCTTGAGAGCACAAACAAAGCAGCTTTGTTAATTAAAGGCCCCACAGGTTAAATCCCTCACAAATGGCTTACCTGCTAATGGAAATATCTGGTGAGGCTTTGATACCGAATTGTATGGACTGGGAGAACGCCATGGGGATCCCATAGAGCTTTGTTTCTCTTTGATAATAACTAGGAGTTCTAGGTAGACGCTATCATTAAGTAAAACATGCATGCACGATAGATCAGGTGTCCTTTTCCGCATATTCAAAATTCAACTGCGTACCAAAGAGTTTGCCTTGGACTTTGCATCACTATAAAAGGCGTGATCCTCCACTGCATCTACGCTTCTCAACTGTGAAGCTCTAGTAGGGGGGCGTGGCCAAGCCGGCTATCATGGCGGCCGCATCCTGCTAGGGCTCCGCGATCGGGCCGAACAAATGGCCACTTCCTGACGCTGCACCCCAGCAGAAAACTTCCCGCTGGGCGGTGGAGGGTCTCCGGCACCCGCTGCTCCGTTGTGGTGCGCCGCTGAGCGGGGGGAAACGGAGTAGCGGCGACGAACAGCTCCGGATCGGGACCCGGGAGCGCAAAATGGCGGCGAGCGGACTCTGAAGCCCGCGATCGAGGGACCGGCGGACCTCTGGACGGCAGACACAGTCGACGCACCTGCCCTGTGACCCCCGTGGAGCCACAACTGATGCCTGCATTCCACGGTGTGCTGGTGAAACCCCGGTGACGGGCTGCGGGTGGGGGCGTCCCCGTCCCTGCCCGGACGTGAAGAAGGAGAGCGGCCATGACACCAGCGGCCCGAGTCTCACTCAACGAACGGCTCCGCAGCTAGAGGGACGAGGCGCACCAGATGAGACTCGGCGCTTTCCCTGGAGGCGCCTGGAGACTGCGACGCCCGCGGTGAGTGCGGTGCTGCGGAGGGGAGGCCTGGTGGGTCTGGAAACTGGATCGAGGTGCCTGACCCTAAGATGGCGCCCGGCGGGACGGTGCCTCAGTGAGGCCTGGAGCGGAGGGCGCCAGTGCTGTGAAGGAGCGACCTACATCCCTCCCGGACCCTACCCGGGATACCCCGCCCTGCGGGGCGGCACGAACCCGGACGGCATCCAGACCTTGCACATCGCCGATAGGGGTGGCCAGCCTGGGAACTAACCGAAGAGCGCCGAGCGGGGGAGGGCCTTGCGAGGGCCCGCGTTGAGGGAAGACACGAGTTGGGACGGAGCCTCTCACGTGCTGTGCATAAACGATCCCTGAGAACGCCGGACGGCGGCTTCCTCAAAGCACACAAACAGGAACGGAATAACGGAGAGCCCTGGTGGGGACACCCACTATAGCACTGAGCGAAACAGGAGAGGAGACGACCCCCCTGCCTCCGTGGGGGGAGAGGGAATCGGTGCCCCCCAGCGGACGCACCTCGCTCGCAACCATGGGGAAGCCCCGGGGGACCCAACAGACGGCGGTCCCCGAGACGGCCCCGGAAAAGATGCCTAGAGCCCGGACATGGGTGGGCGCGACGGAGTCGCTGCCCGACTCCTCGGTGTCTGTCAAGTTGGACCAGGTTCTGGCCGCCATAGAACACTCCAGGATCTCCATGGAGGAGCGACTCGGGACACTAGCGACGGACATTAGCCTTATCCGGGACGACCATCGGAAACTGGTGGATAGAGTGAAGGACGGAGAGAAGAAGATCGAAGAAGTACAGCCGACGCTCGATAAACACCAGCAGACGCTCCAGGAGGTGCTGCATCGCCTAACCATCATGGAGGAGCGGGCGGACGATTTAGAAGGGCGCTCACGACGCTGCAACATACGCGTAATAGGGCTACCCGAAGGAATCGAAGGCACGGACCCCCTACAATACGTAGAGACCTGGGTGAAATCCTTCACCCCGGATAAGGACCGCTCCGCATTCTTTTCTCTGGAACGAGCCCACAGGGTCCCGGCCCGCCGACCGCCCCCAGGGGCGCCCCCGAGGCCGCTGCTAGCGAAATTCCTCCACTTCCGTGACAGGGATGCGGTGCTGCGCGCGGCACGAGTGGCGGGCGCCCTGCGAGTCGACAACCAACGTGTTATGGTGTTCCCCGACTATGCACGAGCAGTTCAACAACAACGCGCCTCCTTCCTGAATGTAAAGAGACGTTTGCGCGAGAACAATATCCACTACTCCTTGCTTTTCCCAGCCCGTCTCAGGGTGGTCTACGCTGACTCTACTGTGTTCTTCACGAACGTCACGGAAGCTCAAGATTGGGCAGATCAGCACTGTGCACGACAATCCAGGGCGGAGACCACAAGAGACCCGCATCCTAAGCCTCCACGATCCGGAAGGCGGTCGCAACGACGCCCGCGCGCAGGCGCGAGTGGCAGGGCACCTGCCCGCACCCAAGACTCTCCGGACCTTGAGCAAATCGTGAAAGAACGAAGGGAGGCCTTGCAAGCAGTGATCGACCTGCAGGCGTCTCCTCTACCGGATGACATTGATCGGCCGCCGCATATCTTTACCTCGGAGGAGGAGAATGACAGCGATGGGACGGGGGAGAACTCCGTGACACCCCCCATGGTCACTCCGCAGACGGCGGACCTCATTCTAGATGGACAATCTGGCTCCCATACGATATGAAAAGGGGACTCTTGTATTTACCATTGCGCCAAATGTACTTTCTTCCCCACCTGTTGCATTGACCCTTCTATCGTAGCCTGCTGCAACAGGTGCAACGTCCTTTTCTCCTACTACTGGCCCGATTCGTCTCTGGCCCAGCACGCATGCACCGCCGCCCCCCTTCATATATAGTCGTTTTTTCCCCTTAAGTGGGTGACCAGGTTTGGACGCACCGTCCTTGACGATGGGTCCCAGGTATTGGGGATGTTCCTCGACCCCTTTAGTTCAGTTGTATACCCCAGTTACACACCTTTCCCACCCCTCACATGGAATGAAACAGATCCAACTATCTCCCACATATGCTTATGCGGCGTCGGGGGGCGCAGACACTCTTTACCACCCGGAGCGACCGAGGTCTACGCACCTCAATAGGCGTAGTCCCTGCGCTAGGCGAACAGACACAGACCATGACGCATCACACACCACACACTGATGTCACCCTCCTTACCCTGAATGTTCGGGGGCTGCACACTCCGCGCAAACGATATGCGGTGTATTCCTATGCAAAACGTCACAATACCCCGATAGTCTTTTTGCAAGAGACACACCTCACTGCAAAAGAGGTCGGGAAACTGCAGTTGAAATGGCGGGGTCTTCTGTGCGCCACAACCTACTCTGCGTATGCGCGCGGGGCGTTGATCTGGGTGCGACCGGGGACCCCCTTCCGGGAGCTTCGGAGGGTCATCGACAAAGAAGGTAGATATGCACTACTGGAGGGTCTTTTAGACGGACAGGTAGTACTTCTCGGTAGCATTTATGCCCCTAACGTTGATCAAGACAAGTTCTGGGACCATCTCACAGGGGTCCTTGCCCCATTTGCTTCCATACCCTGGGTTCTGGGAGGAGACTATAATTGCTCACTAGACCTGCACCTTGACCGATCGCACCCGCCTCCACTGCACTCACCGGCACATAAGCAAACCACTAGATTCAGGGCATGGATCTCACACTGGTCGCTAACTGATGCTTGGCGACTGCGCCACCCCCAGGTCCGCCTGTATTCCTTTCATTCCATCCCACACAACTTGCGCGTCCGCCTTGACCGCTTCTTATGTACGGCGACTATCCTACCCCGGATCACCCACACAGACTACCTGGGCAGAATTATATCCGATCATGATGCCCACATTCTCCAGATACGCTGGCAGCCCCCACACCCACCGGTCCCCATGTGGCGTTTGCCACGGGACTGCCTATCGGACCAGGTCTTCCGTCACGATCAGGAGGGTAGCATCCAAGACTATTTCACGCGTAACTCGGGAACGGCGTCCTCTAGGTTGGTGGAATGGGATGCGTTTAAAGTGGTGGCCCGGGGAGAATGCCTGCGGCAAATAACGGGTGTTCGACGCGTGTTGGAACAAGCCCTCACCACCGCGGAGCACCGCCTGGCGACCCTCACCAAGCGGGATGCTACGTCCGAAGAGGAAACGCGGCGTATAGCAGACGCCAAAACAGCCTATCACTCAGCCTCTACGGATCTGCGAAGGTGTAACTTCCGATCCTATGCTACCCGGATGCATAGGGAGAGGGACAAGACGGGCACTCTACTGGCGTGGTTAGCCAGGCAAGACACGGAAGTCAAGCCCATTACCGAGATACTGGACCCTAGGGGGGTGTTAGTGCACTCCCAGGCGGAGATTCTGGGGGCCTTCCGCGACTACTATGCCGAGTCATATAGTGACCCCACCTCTACCCCGCAGGAAGTAGTGGATCGCTTTCTCGATCCTTTGCCGCTCCCAACAATCACGAGATCAGAACAAGAGGTCCTAGATACCATACTAGTTTCGGCGGATGTGACGCGGGCCCTACGTGCCCTGGCCCGCAATAAAGCTCCGGGGCTGGATGGGTTCCCCCTAGAATATTACACAACCTTTTCAGTACACCTGGTCCCTCGGTTAGTGGAGATGTTTACGGCGGCGCTGAAGAAAGGAGAATTGCCGAAATCTATGCGAGAATCCGTCATCATGACATTCCTGAAACCACATAGGGACCCACAACTGATGACCTCCTACCGTCCGATATCGCTATTGTCTGCCGATTGTAAACTCTTCGGGAAGACCTTAGCGGATAGATATGTCCAAATTATACGCTCTCTGGTTCACCCGGACCAGTGCGGATTTATACCTGGCAGATGTACGTCCCAGAACATACGTCGAGTCTTCCACATTCAGGATCAGGTGCAAGGGATATACCCTCGAGCGGCCTGTCTCATCTTAGACCTGGAGAAGGCCTTCGATTCCCTCACATGGCAGTTTCTGTTCTCGGTGCTGCAACGAGTAGGCATAGGACCCACCCTCCTCGCCTACACGCGCTTATTATACACCGGACTGACTTCGCGGGTGCGCCTAGGCCGATACATATCGACGGAGTTCGCGGTTCAGAGAGGCACGCGACAGGGCTGCCCGCTGTCCCCTCTGCTCTTTGCCCTGGCGGTGGAGCCCCTGGCGGTACGGCTCCGGAGGGAAGGTGAGAGCTGGGGCATCCCGATAGCGGACACGGTGCATAGTATTTCCTTATACGCAGATGACCTACTGATCTATGTACGGGACATTGCGGATGATCTGACACCCCTCTGGGAAACCTTGCAGGAATTTACCGTGGCCTCAGGACTACGAGTAAATTGGGATAAATCCGCAATTTATCCGCTACATCCGGGACTACCTCCGCAGGTGGTTCACATGGGAACCCAGCGAGTGCCCTGGAGCGCGGAGGCCCCCCGGTACCTGGGTATTCGTCTCTACCACTCCACCGCAGATATGTTCGAGGGTAATCATTGCAGGGCTTTAGCGAGCATTAGGTCTTCGATCGGCTTTTGGAAGAGCCTCCCATTGGCTCCCATTGGGAGAGTGGCATTGGCCAAAATGATCATGGTTCCGAGATTGCTGTACTTTTTTACCAACCTCCCCGTAATCCCACCCAGGACCTTTTTCCGGGACCTAAACTCCCTTCTTAGTGCGCTCATCTGGGGGTCTAACAGACACAGAATAGCCCTGACAAAACTACAACTGCCCACCACGCAGGGTGGCTTGGGAGCCCCATCCTTCGAAGCCTACTTCTTGGCAGCACAACTGCAATGGCTGTCGCATTGGACAGCAGACAGGTACACTGTGGAAACGCATACCGTCGCGGGACGAGTATCTGTTCCGGAGATCCGTCGCTTACTCCTCCCTGGCACACGCCCAAAGCCCACGTACCCCTTACAGGTGTTGGTCGCACGTAAGTGTATGCTGCGGATACACCGCATGTCCCCGGGGACCCCTTTGTACTCCCCTTTACTCACTCTAGTGGGCTGGCCCAATCGGGAACACTACTACACGAATAGCGCGCTTCGCACATGGACGGGATGTGACCTAACAGAGGCAGCGTCCCTTTTCGAGGACGGGCAACTAAGACCGTTCCTTAGTTTGGTGGAGGAATACGGGCTTCCCCCAGGGCAGTTTCTGCTCCACCGCCAACTCCTAGATAGCTATCGACCACACCAGGACCTAAGTAGCGGGGAACCACACCCACACCCAGTGCTGCACACGATCCTACATATGGGAGCAGGACGCCATCTCACTACATGGCTTTACAAAGCCATACGGGAATTGACAAATAAACCATTGGCGACCCTCCGGGCCACCTGGGAGGCAGAAATTGGGCGAGTGCTCCATGACGGGGAGTGGGAGAAGGCTTTGAGATACCCGAAGAAAGTCTCCAGAAACGCACGATTTAAAAACATCCAATACTATATCCTACACAGGGCCTATCTCACACCTGCACGCCTCCAGCGATTCTACCCTGACACTCAGTTCCTATGCCCCAGATGTCAAGAACACAACGCAGACTTTCGACATATGTTCTGGGGCTGCTCCGTCATTCAAATTTTCTGGCATCACATTCACACCGCATTGGGCACCCTCACTGGGCTAACCTGCATGAACACTTGGGAGGCCAGTGCCATAGGCATCTTTCGCATCAGTAAGCAACACAAGGTGCAGACTCGCTTCCTCTCCTTAGCGGTGCTCCTGGCCAAACGCAGCATAGCCATGTATTGGCGTTCCCCCATCGGCCCTCCGGTGGCGGCGTGGGTGGGAGCTACACTCAAATGGGCGGCGGCGGAGGAGGAGACATTACGGGAGGAGGAGGTGAAGGGGACCCGCAAGCACCCTATATCAATGGAATGGGCCATGTTACTGTACCAATTTAGGCAGCTCTCCCCGGGAGCGGACCCGCCAGACGACGCATCTACACCACTAATCCGGAACGCACAATCACAGGCTCTGCCCACCTGAACCCGTAGGCCCCCAGCTGTGCAAAGCCTTGACGGACCCTAACTTCAGGCGCGCTGTTGCGATTTTGGGTCGCAACGACCAAGATAGGCACACATAGTATCAGAGGTACCCCACCATCACGACGCTGCATTTCCCCCCTTAGTGCAATTGGATATATTCTTCCATATTCATCCCCTAGTTTGCACCACTGTTGACCCCCAGTTCCTTTGCCATGTATGGAACCCGAGATTGTAAGCTGCGAACGTCACGATGATTGTATACACTGTTTAGGCCTCTTGATAACGAATTATCGAGTAATATAATTGCTGAGTAATCTTACAGGATGCATGATCGGATATGACCACTTGACGAATATGTATGATGTACAATATAAGAAATGTGAAAATGGCAATAAAAATAAGTTTTAAAAAAAAAAAAAAAAAAAAAAAAAAAAAAAAAAAAACTGTGAAGCTCTAGTACTGAAGCTCCGCAGCAGGTTCAGCCTTCCCCTACGATGTGTAAGGGAAGCATCATACTACCAGAGAGTATGATGTGCCTGTAGAAGTGCCTTCTCTACTTCTGCTGCCTCTAGTCATTTTTCCCCGTCTGACCTGTACATTATCAATAGGCACCTGAACCTTCTGAATGCAGTTCTTGCATGTCTTGGACAAGTGTTTATAAACCTGCTTGAAGTTACTAAAAATTTACAGATTTACAATAATTTGCCTAACCTCACACTACATTTACACACTGGTTTAGCAGAGATGGACATCTGACTCCCAGTCAAAACACCTAACATAGTGTTGGTCCCTCTGTCAGGCAGAGGGCACAGCTGATAAAACAATCTGTTGACCCAACTGTAAAATCACTCATAGTAGAGGAACCATATGGAAAATGAAAAGAGAGGATGGCATGCCCAGCTCACCAAGAATACAAAGAAAGCCAAGAAGCTAAAAAAAGGGGGTGACAGTGATTTAGACAGTCATGCGGTCTGGGAATCGCTCCACTGCTTCCCCTTTATGTAAACCAATGAATTACGTAGAAGACAATGAATGCTTGCAGGAAGTATGGTAATGTGATGCAATGCACAGAATTTTATTATGGTGTTCTTCCACTGTGTGAGGTATCTAAAGGAGACAGGCCAGGAAGACGAATGCTCAAGCATCTTGACAACGGTACACCAAATTGCCAGTCAGCAGGGTACCATGTGTGGCAGTGAACCACTTGGATTGAGCTGTTCTTATGCCACACTGAGCATTAAACTCTCAGTAATCACACACAGATTGAAGCACATCTTTAAACCAAGTGCTCGATTTGGAAATCCACAAAGATAGTGGTATGGGGTGCTTAACCCACCAAGCTACACGTAAGGCAAGCAATTCAGTACCAATTACAGGTAAAAAGCTGGAAGTGGAAGGGTTGCCCAAACACACCAGTACTGGCAATGGTTACATGACAAAAGCAAGATGGATCAAAAAACACAAACCATGCCTTGAGCCTTGACAGGATTAAAGTGGAGCACAGTAAAAGCATAATGCATTTTCAGTTTTTCCTTCCACTGAGTATTTTTTATTTAAACATTTCACAAATGGCAAGTGTTTGGAGGGGGATGTCCCCTGCATGGCAAACAGATGTGCACCCATATCCTGAGTGCCTGAAAGCATGTGAAACTGCGATTGTTTTTTGCCCATGGCATCACGCTAACCTAGCACGAGCAGAGAGGAATAGGCCTGTCTCTTGTAATGCAAAGTTTTGACCATGTCCTTTGTCTTGGAAGGGTGCACCAAGTGTGTTCTCAGTGTACATAGAGCTACTGTCCATGCCGTATGCAAGTCACATTAAGTGGGTGGTGGCAGCATATCAAGTTTAAGTAAATCTAACTGTGATCCGATCTTTTGCTCTGTATGCAGGAGTTTGTGGTCTAGGCACCCACCTAATATAACGATCTGCTGGAAAGTGAAACCCAGATCCTTGCAGTACATTCCCTGTGCCTGGTAGGTTAATGAATGTGTAGCGTGTGTATGGTAGAAGGAATCTGCACTTGGCGAGAAATTGAGTACTCGGAGCAGTTGGATCCATTTTGGATGGCCCATGGTATAGCACGGTACAAGATAGTGAGTGAATGCAGCCTACCCAGACAGTGGTAGTGCACTGATTGACTACATTTCTAAGGAGGATGAAAAAGGGGTACCCTTATAAATTCAATGCGGGCTGCTTATTAGTTGTTCCTGAGCACTGTCATTTGGTAATTCGCAGGGGAGAGAGGTGGGGCTGTAGATTCTGTTTTTCAAGGTAAGGACATTTGTAGAAAGGGCTTGTCCTTTTATCTATCACCAATTGCTGCTTCAGGAAGGCTGCTGACAGCAAGGAGCACAGTTCTCACACTCCATTGTTACCTTGTTTTGTACACCCCTGCCTGGAGGCAGCACCCCTGCTACATGTTGTGACAGTCATTACCTTGCACAAATGCTGAGCTCGAGGAACAGACAAAAAATAAAACTGAAAGAGAACCATCTCAAATTGGTTCTGAAACATTAAACAATGGATCCACATCTCCTGTACGGAAGCTGCATAAAAGTAGAATCCAAACCATCCCACTGTGTATCACTTACAAGTTCCTTATGACCATGGAAGGAAGCGCTCTGCAGAGTACCCAAAATATGTCTTAGTGAGAAGCTCTTGTGTTTACATGACACCCACTCTCCTAAAGATGAGGGGAGACCATTTGAGCTCTGCATATTTTGCTGAAGGAGCTGGGGGTCTGTCTAGGGACTAGAAGCCTGCCAGCTGTGAAAGGGGAGGGATGTGACTGGCCCTGCAAGATGATACTGTCGAGGAGGAGAAGCCCAGCGTGCTCCTAGTGTACAGAACTGAAAGAGAAAGCAAGGAACCACAAAAGAGCGGTCAGGAGCTGCCCTTGTGTGGAGAGGTCCCAGTCTTCTTGCGGTTCATGCTATGAAATGCATCAAGACTTTGAAAGTGCCAAACAGCAGCCTGCCATGTGACTGAGACATGGTGCAGCCTCTGCCTACACAAGAATCCTTTGCTGCTGCCACGGTGGGAGTCCCGATTTGCGCAGAGACCAAATGCTGAAGACATCCACCTTTTCAAAATCAAAAGGTGCACCTTTCCATTCAAACCCGTCTGCTCCTGACGAGGGAGGTTGCAACTGCAGAAGGCAAGCGTTTAGTCGCTGCTCCAATCTCTCCCAGTTGTCAAATTGCAATTGAGGCCGCAGCCGCGGCTCCTGCTATCCAAGAGTGGTCCCAGGATCGGAAAAGCTGCATGCACCATGTCCCACAACACCAGAACACCAACAACCAAAAGCAGGTCACCATAGAATCTAACTGAGTTCCGCTAAACAAATTTGAAACATTAACTGGGTGAAAAAGTGGTGAAAGAAAACTGAACTGTTCTAGGCATCTGTGCTTTAGGGGAATTTTGAATAGATGTCATTAATACCTAATGAGTGGCTGGTCCCATGTTACACATCAGGGATTAGATAAGCAGACGATTTTCGACAAGAAGTTGTCTTTATCAATGCCTTGATCCTTGAATGTTCATACAGTTGTTTATATGAGTCCACCCTCCCTCTCATTGGTTGCTCCTGATCCAATGAAATCAATGATCAAGGCATTGATAAAGACAACTTCTTGTCGAAACGTGTCTGTCACAAATAAATAATGAATATAAACCTGCTGAGTGCTCCTGTTTCTTCTTGTGAGGTTCTTGGTGAATAATTTGAGGTCATGCAGGCACGTGCACAAAAGGAGGCACCCGTGTGCTGAGTTCAGCAGTGAAGTGTGGCTTTTGGTGGAAAATTGAGTTTGTACGGCTGGAAACGCCGTGTGCCGAGAAGGCGAGAAATATTCATGACACAATGTCAACATTAGGATAATGGAGAGTACAATTACAAAATGTGCATTCTTGGAATTACTGCTCTCCTGATAGGGCAAATTAGGGCAGGACAAAGGTAAATGTAACAATTATTTTAATAGTGAAATCGTTCCAGTGGATCTTCTTCATTCAATCAGCATGCATATGAATGGTATTATGGGACTTGTAGTTAATGCCTGGGTAATACTTACTCAAATACCATTGAACCATAACTGCAGTGGATTGGTGCCATTGTTTAATTTTATTGGATCAAGAGCAACCAATGAGAGTGAGGGTGGACTCACATACAACAACTGTATGAACATTCAAGGATCAAGGCATTGATAAAGACAACTTCTTGTCATAACGCTTCTGCCGCAAATAAATAATGGATACAAACCTGCTCATTGCTCCTGTTCCTTCTTGTGAGGTTGTTGGTGAGTATATAATATAATATATTCTATATATATAGTTTCCATAGGAAAAGCGTTTTTTGACTTGCCTATAATTTGGGCGCAGTTTGACGAATCTTCCAGAAATTTTTCGAAAAAGATTTCAAAGTAAGGTCTGTTCTGCATGGGAAGTTTCGGGGTGATCCATTAAGTGGGGACCGAGAAAAAGGGGTTATAAAAAAAGTGTATTTTCCCATTTTAATTCCAATAGGAACGAGTTGTCAAACCTACAGCCCGAACTGCGGGACGGAATAACACCAAATTTGGCAGAAAGGTAGGTGTTGTTACGCAGACTGTTTTCTTGTTATTTGGTGCAAATCTGTTCAGTCGTTTTTGAGAAATTTAAGTTGAAAGCTATAATGATATCTTGGCTGCGGATATTTAGCGACGATTTCACAGTCAATCGTGAATGCGCACGCCAACAGGAATGCTGTGATTGGCTGGACGAAACCTGAGCAGAAAGTTGTGCCGACCATTTTATCGATCGGGAACGCGTACCGGGGCTGACAATTTGTGTGAAAGGTTATATAAGGGGTCAGGGCGGAGGTACTCTGACCCCATGTTTGAGAAATAGGGGTGTTAGTGACAAAAGTTATGTGTGCAAATTTCTTTTTTTTTTCGTGCACAACGACATTCGCGAAAACGTCCCGAAACGCGTTTTGCTGGCTAAGTAAAGATTGATGTACGAACTTTGCCGTTTGCCAGTCTGTTAGCTATCACCATTAAAGAATTGAAAACTTCAAGCGGCTGTTGCCTATTCCTCACTGGGGCTCACCTTAGATGTTGGATTTTAGCAGCTCTGGCCCAGCCGCGAGGAACAGCCCATCGCATGGAAGCGGGCCCGTGATGGAACCATTGGGGCTCCATCCGTACGACGGGAGCGGCGTTTGAAGTGGCAGCTTGGGATTTCAGCAGACAAGTGAGCGTGCTATTGCATCACCCCACATGGGTCACAATTCACTAACGGGATAGCACACTGTAGCGGACTCACAAGAGTTTTCACAATACCACTTGCACTACCAAGACCAGAAGGCTACGAGGGTGGCCCCGCCCACTGAGGCCTCCAGGGAAATATGAGTGCAGGGTAATCTGTTTGGTGTTCAACATGAACCTGTGCCACTGAAGAAGGGAACTGGTTTTCCCGAAACACGTCTGGCTGGCTGAGTAAAGATTGATGTACGAACTTTGCCATTTGCCTGTCTGTTAGCTTTCACCATTAAAGAATCAAAAACTTCACGCGGCAGTTGGCTATTATTCACTGGGGCTCACCTTAGAGATATATAAATATATAAATATATTCACTTAAAAAACCATAGGTTTCACACATGTTATAGTTAGCTGGACATTTCACTCGTGAAAAACCATTGAAATTCCCCCGTTATAGTTAGTGCAGGCAACTATAACTCACGCGACCGCAATCCTCTGCTGATTACGTCAGATATTACATCACTGTATTTAGACACTTATTTACCCATGTCTTCTTCCATTAATTTTTAGCTATACATATATTACAAATATTTTTTTTTCAGAAAGACACACATGTCATCAGTGATGTAATATCTGACGTCATCAGCAGAGGATTGCGGTCGCGTGAGTTATAGTTGCCTGCACTAACTATAACGGGGGAATTTCAATGGTTTTTCACGAGTGAAATGTCCAGCTAATTATAACATGTGTGAAACCTATGGTTTTTTAAGTGAATTTGCAAGGTTTTTTAAATGCTAATACCTAACTATAACGTGTGAGAAACCTATGGTTTTTTCAGTGAATTTGGACGTTTTTTTAAATGCTAAGTTATGTATTTTTTTAAGGTTTTTCACCTTGCGCGTACGGTACGTGCACGGTGCGCTTCGCGTACCGTACGCTCACCGTGCGCCCACGTTGCAGTTCGCGGAATTTTTCTGTTTCTACCGTACGCGCACGCAACGTGTACTCCGCGATTTTTCGCAAAAAAATTAAAGGAAATTTTGGCCCTTGGGGGTCCTTCTGGGACCCCCTGACAAAGGCTAGGGGGTCAGGAACTGTCCACCCTGCCCCCTTTTCACGTTCTCCACCTTTGTTTTTCACCCCCTCAGACTACGAGAGACAAAATGGCGGCCAACACTTCCTGGTTTCGACCGATTCGAATGTTTACTAAGATCTAACAACCAATCAGAATCGCGCTCGCGCACGGCAGCGTGCGCGTACGGTAAGTTTTACCGTATGCGCACGGTGCGCGCTTATAGATATATATATGCTTTTAAATGCTATTTTCACAGGAAATACTGAACAGATTTACACCAGACCTGCAAAAGGCACACCCCTGACCTGAGGACTACCTCTCTGCCAAATTTCAAGTAATTCTGTTCAGCCGTTCGGGCTGTAGCTTGGACTAAAGGTCCTATGGAAAAATGCATGGGGAAAACGCGTTTTGGGACCCCCCCTTTTTCTCAGCCCCCGCTTGACGAATCCCCCCCCGAGACTTTCAGGGAAGGAGCGGAGCGCCCCACCTATTTTGAAAATTTCGCGACGATTCGTCAATCGGCGACAAAGTTATTCCAAATAGAATGTTGCGGATTTGCTATGGAAACACGATCCTAACTATAACTATCTACTGGCGACCGCCAGTAGATAATATAATATATATATATATATAATTTGTACACACTCACCGATCACTGTCTGGTACACACTCACAAACTCAGACACTTATACAACCAGTCACATACCCACTCAAATACTCATGCTCTGACTCACATACCCATTCAGGTACTCATGCACCCTTTTAGACTGACCCACCCAAGTACAGACCCACTCAGAGACTCATGCACCTACTTAGAGACCTACAGACTCATGGGCAGTCTCATACCCACTTAGAGACTGTTACACCCACTCACAGATCCACCTGGGCACTCATGCATCCACTTACAGACCCACTTACACACTCATGTATGTACTGACAGACCCACTGAGACATAATACACCCACTCACAAATTCATAGTCATTCACACACTCGGTCACAGACCCTCTCAGAGACTTATGCGCTCCCACTCATACATCCAGAGACTCACACTCATTCCTTTTCACTCAGATATACATGCACCCATTCACTCACCCACTTGGACACTTATCCTCTCACTCATAGACCAATTGAGACACTCATACACCCACTCACAGATCCACTCAGACACTCATATACCAACTCACAGACCCAGACACTAACACGCCCACAGTCGCTCACAAACCTACTCACAAACCCACTCAGAGACTTTTGCACCCAGTCACTCATGAACTCAGACTCACACAACCACTCACAGTCCCACTCAGACACTAATGCGCCCAGTCATACATCCACAGAGACTCATGCACTCCCTCACAGATTCACTCAGACACTCATGCACCCATTCACACACTTAGACACTCATGTATCGTCACAGATCCAGTCAGTCATACACTTACATATGCACAAAGGCACTAATGCACCTACTCACAGATCTACTGAGAGACTCATGCAACCAATCACAGACCCAATGAGACACTCATGCACCCACTCATAGATGCACTGAGACAGTCACGCAGTTCGTTACAGAACCACTGATTCACCATCTCACAGATCCACTCAAATATTTATACAGTGAATGAGAGACTCACTGACAGTGATACATGCAGTCACAGATTCCATTGAAAGAGTTAATGAGATATTAAGGGAGTTATGCTTGCAATTACAGAGCAATTTAGCTAGTAATGCGTTTAGTGTGTTGGTTATAATCCATTTTGCACTAATACGTTTTGAATGTGGTGGTGGCTATTGAATGTCTACATTTGTGTTGTCATTTTGCGACATATTTGTGGTGAACGCGGGTATTGACATTATCGAGACGCCCGGCGGCCCCACGAAAACTGGTTTTAAAGATACATTTTATACAAACTACCTAGTAAAATATGATCGTAAACAGTGCACTAATAAACCCTTAGTGTCTAAAATACTGTAAAATGTGTGCATATATGGGTTTTACACTTTATTTTAAAAAAGGCGCAATCGAGGTTACCGACGTCATCGCGACTGAGTAATCGTGAAAATAGGTTTAAAAGATTTATTTTCTATAAACGCTCTATAAAAATATGACTTTAAACAGTGCTGTAATAATTCCCTAGTGTCTAAAAAAAATACTGTAAAATGTGTGCATATATGTGTTTTACACCACCTAATGATTACCAAAGTCATCATGACTAGCGGTGGCATCGCAAACACAAAAGTAGGGTTCAAATGCAGTTTTCTTTTTTAAACTTACTAGAAAACATTGTGTACAAACATGTTTTTAAAGCAGTGATGTAGTTAGTAATGTGTGAATAAGAAACAAGTTACTTACCTGTACACTGTGGTTCTCCAGTATTGACATCTTTCATAGATTCACATGCTTGAATCTTCCCCGTCGTCATGGTGGGAGTCTCATGATATTTAAAATATAGCAGTATAAAAGAAAAATTCATGTAAAACCAATGCAAAGAAGGTCCAACTATCAGCCAATTAGATGCCAGCCCTGAGACCACAATCCCCTGCAGAGCCACCATACCTCAGATTTCATGTACAAGTGTAGTGTAAGCTTCCCATCATGAGGTTAGAGTGGTTTGCTTTAAAACGGGGAGGTGGGCAGGCCGCATGTGAATCCATGAAAGATATCAATACTGGGGAACCACAGTATACAGGTAAGTAACTTGTTTTTTCTCCAGCATTAAATCTTTCATAGATTCACATGCTTGAATCAGAATAGTAAGCAGTACATAATTTCCAGAAAAGCTTTTTCAGGGCAAGGCCCTTTCTCCTTATGAACCAAAAATACACCTTTACAACCTACTAATGGAAGAAAAAGACAGCAGTTGGTCTGTCTCAAAAGTCAAAACATCAAAGACTAAATATATATATAACTATATACGTATGGAAATCATAACATTTACGTATATACAGTCATACCATACTGAAAAAAGTACCTTAATGAAACAGTCGATGGAGCACAGCCTGTCCCCACCACCGAATCCCCTTTCCATGCTGTATCCAAATAGTAGTGTCTGGTAAATGGTTTCGACTAAGCCTGGGCAAAGCACTACGCTACGCTTGCGTAGTTTGCGAAGTTTGCGCTACTTTGCACTACACGAATTGCACGTAGCACAGTGCGAACACGCGTAGCGTAGTGCAGCGGTAATTTTTTGCTTGCTCGCGGTCCTCAACGTCAAGTTGGCGACCGCGAGCAAGCAAAATTACATCCCGGCGAGACTTTTTCCTCGTTCGCGATCAGCAACATCAAGTTGGCGATCGCGAGCATGGAAAATAAACCTCCCGGAGAGATTCTCAACACGAGGAGGTGAGGTTTCTCATTGCGAGTGGTCGCGTATGCTCGCGACCGCTCGCGATGAGAAACTACCAGTTCGCGTTGAGAAAGCTGCCGCTCGAGTAAAAATCTACTTGAGCAGCAGAAAACTACAGCTCGCACTGTGCAAGATGCAGTTTTCAATGATTGCACAGTGCCGGTTGCTTGTCCACACTGTGCAATCATTGAAAACGACATCTTGCACAGTGCGAACAGGGTACTACGCAGTTCGCGAAGTGCGAAGTGCACTTTGCGTAGCTTCGCGTAGTGCTACTTCGCGAACTACGCCCAGGGCTGGTTTTGACATTCAACCATGTCGCCGCCCTACAGATGTCCGGGAGCGGCACTTCCACGAACAATGCAGCAGAAGTAGCTATCTTCTTTGTCGAATGGGCCGACACTTTCAAAGTCAGTGGTCTTCCTGCCTTCTCATGACAAAAGGCAATTGCTCTAGAGATCCACCGGGATATACTGTTTCTAGACAAAGCATACCCCTTCCTGGGAGGAGCAAAAGCAATAAGTAATTGATTTGATTTTCAAAATGTCTTTGTCCTATCAATGTAAAATCTCAAGCAACTTCTGACATCTAGCGTGTGAAGGGATCTTTCCTCTTGAGACGTTGGCTCCTGAAAGTATGTAGGTAGAACAGGTTCATTCAGATGGAATGAACTCGGGACCTTCGGAATGAATGTTGGATTCATTCTCAGTACCAACTTATCCCTCTTGAATTGCATAAAGGGTTCAGAAATGGAAAAAGCTTGTATTTCACTGACTCTCCTGGCTGATGTTAGAACTAGTAATAGTGCCGTTTTCCAGAACACAAACTTTGTCAGCCGCATGAATAGGCTCGAAAGATGCATTCATCGGCTGTGCAAGAACCGTGTTGAGTTGCCAGGGAATCGCTGGACGCTTTATTGGTGGAAATACTCTGAAGAGTCCTTTCATAAACTCCTTCATTACTCTGGCAGACCAAAGAGAAACCTGTCCCGGTTTTCTCCGGTACCTCCATACTGCAGCCTGGTGCACCTTAAAAGATGAATGGGCTAAGCCTGTTTTGGCTAAATGCTGCAAATACGGCAGTATTTGATCGGGCGTTGACTATGAAGGATGTAAAGAGTGATCCAAACACCACTGGCAGAACCTCTTCCATTTTGCAGCATATGTTTTATTGGTGATAATTGCTCTTGAGTGATTGAGAATATCTCGGCAGTCTTGATGATATTCAGGGATTGAAATTCCTGGTCATGAGGTTCCAAGCCAACAAATTCAGAGAGCCTATCTGTGGATGAACCACTTGTCCCTTGCTCATGGATATCAGATCGTGTACAGGCGAAAATCGAATATGAGGGGATACAGACATTTGCAGAAGTTCCGTGAACCAAAACTGTCTCTGCCCTGCCGGTGCTATGAGGATCAGATGAGACGGTTCAGATTTCATCTTGCGTATTATTTTCGGAATAAGAGAGAACGGCGGAAATGCGTAGGCCAACATTTCCGTCCATCGTAGTTGAAGAGCATTCCCCTGCAAGCCCTTCTCAGGAAATCGGCAAGCAAACCTTTGCATTTCTTGTTTCCTCATGTTGCAAATAGGTCTAGCCCTGGAGTTCCCTATTGATCGAATAGTTGTAGAATCCGATGACGATCCAACTCCCATTCGTGGCAGAGGTTTGAGGATCTGCTTAGGGAGTCTGCTCACGTGTTGTGGATTCCTGGAACATGTTGAATCTGTTGAGTGATATTGTGTTTAGGAAGCCACTGCCAAATTTCTTGAGCCTGAGAGGATAAGGTTTGTGATTTTGTTCCACCCTGCTTGAGTAGGTAAAACATAGTGTTAGTATTATCCATTCTCACTAGAACTGGGGAATCGTGGATTCCAGGGAGGAATGCTTGTAGACCTAAAAACACAGCTTTTAGTTCCAGCAAACTGATGTGCATCAGTGCTTCCTGAGAGTTCCAATGACCCTGAATTTCCAGGCCCTGTAGAAGTGCTCCCCACCCCTGCAAAGATGCATCCGTTGTCATTATGAAACTGGGAGGTTGAGGCTTGAATAGCAGTCCTGTTGAAAGATTTGTTCTTACCCCCCACCATGACAGAGCTTTCCTTATTTGTGGAGTGATAATAACAAGATCCTCAAATGATCCTTGAGCCTATATCCATTGCAGGTCGAGTTGTTCCTGAAGTCGCCGCATGTGAAGCCGACAATTTGGAGTCAGTGGAATGCAGGATGAGAGCATCCCGAGTTTAGATTTGTACATCCTCACTGAAACAGACTCTTTTCTTTGTATTTGATACACCAACTTTAGGATTTTTTGAATGCGTTCTTCTGATGGGTATGTCTTTGCCTCTCTTGTGTTCAGCACTGCCCCTAGAAACTGTAGAGTTTGAGACGGTACCAGGGAGGATTTTTCCACATTGACTCTTAGGCCTACTGTATAGCCGACGACAAGCTCTTAAGGAGTTTTGTACTGAATGGTATGTAGGTCCTTTTACTAGCCAGTCGTCTAGATAAGGATAGACCTAGTGTCCTTGCTGCCTCAGAAACGCCACCACTGGCGGCATGCATTTTGTGAACACCCTTGGCGCTGACCAGAGACCAAAAGGGAAACACCCTGAACTGACAGTGGCACCTCGAACCTAAGATAACGTTGATGTTTGACGAGAATAGGTGCGTGAAAGTACGCATCCAAGAGATCTAATGAAGTTATAAAGTCTCCTCTGTTTAACATTAGAAGAATCTCTTGTAGCAATAGCATTTTTAAGAGTTTTTTGATATATTTGTTCAAACCCCTTAGATCCATTACCTGCCTCCATTCGGTACTTTGTTTTTTCTTTATTAGGAAAAAATGGGAGTAGAATCCTTTTCCTCGATGTTGCTGAGGAACCTCCTCTATTGCCCCTTCAGAAGAAGATCTGAGATCTCCTTCTTTAGCAAAGTCAGATGATGATGTTTCTTGGGGATGGGAGGACGTATAGGAGGTTTTTGAACAAACTCTATGGTGTGTCCCTGATGAACGATGTCTAACACCCAGTTGTCCGATGTTCTGTTACCCATTGGTAATATTGAGCGAGGTAGTGCTTCTGATGAGGTTTGCGTCGTAGCGAGGTGGGTGGTGCTCTGAAAGTGTCACTGACGTCTACCACCGTCATGTGACTTTCCTCGTGCCGCAAGTCTTCTTCTGGCCGTCTGTTGTTGGTAGGGCACATTGTGTGATCGAAATTGCTGCTGATTTGCATACTGGCGACAGCCCTGTTGCTGGTAGGGGTGGTATCTATAGGACTGAAAAGACGGGCTTTGTTGGTATTGGCCTCTTCCTCCTCCACCTCATAAGGACTGAAACCGCTGCTGTTGTAGAGTCTCTAGTGAGCATGCTGTGCCCGTATCAGCCTAAATCCCTTGAAGAGCATCATCGATATGTTTTCCAAATAGATTTTTGCCATCAAAGGGCATGTCGACAATCTTTGCTTGAATCTCCGGATGAAAAGAAGTAGCTTTAAGCGAGCCTTGCCTGCGTAAAGCGATTGCTCCTGCCATCTGTCTGAAAGCCACTGATGAGATGTCCATGGCTATATCAATGATCTCCGAGGCTGCCCCTTTTTTTTTTGTGTTGAAATTTTTTATTGAGTTTTATAAGACGAATACATCAGAGCATAAACAACAATAAATAAAGAGAAAATAAATCCATGTTGAGAGAAACAGGGTACTGATGAATAAATACGATATAAATATGCATTTAAATAAATAAATACTAGTTGAAGTAACAATTAGATCAAAACATAGAATGATACATAATAAATAAATAACCTATAAGGAAAAGAAAAAAGGGGGAAGACCTAGAAAATGAAAGTGCAGAAAATATAAATGAATAGAACGAAGAAAAAGTGATTAGATAGAGACAGAAGAACGCATCAACGAATGGAGTAAAGGATAAAGAAGGCAAGGAAAAAAGATAAACAAAGGACAAAAGAGGGTAAAAGCTGATTAATGTGCTTGGGTAAAAGTGGAAGCAGGGGATTCAGCAGCATTTGATTTAAGAAATGGAGACCAAATTCGGAGAAAAATGTCTGCTTGGTCCTGAAGGTTATAAATCGTGCGTTCATGGGAGGCTGTTTGCATCATTGCCACCAACCAGTCTTCCTGCGAGGGAGGTAAAGATGATTTCCAATGACGCAGTATACATATTTTGGCAGTAGCAAGTGAGGTATGAAAAAGGCGGAGTTGTGGTTTCGAGAGCTTTGGGGAGTGACGTAAATCATGCAAGAGAATGTTAGTTGGCGTGAGTGGCAATTTTAGGGGCATAGTGGAATTCAAAGTAGTACCAATGTAAGTCCAATAAGATTGGATACTAGGACATTCACAAATGATATGAGTAATATCACAACCTGAATTGGCACATCTCCAGCAGTTAGAATGAGAGATAAGACCAGCTTTGTGTAATTTGACTGGAGACCAATGCCAATCATGCAGTATTTTGTAAAGACAAAATTTGAGCCTTGATTCACGGGCTCCCTTGTTTAAATTCTCTAGAATCAAATCCCATTCAGTATCGGAAAAGGAAATTGAGAGGCGAGATTGCCATTTACGCTTAAGATCATGTGAAAGGGATTTAGAGAAAAGATGAGATGAGAAAATGTTGTATATACCAGAAGTAACACCTTTAAATTTCCCCCAAATGTGCAAATAGGATAATATAGGGGAGTCTTGCAGTAGCCACGGTGATGACCCCATATGGGTCTTCAAACATTGCTGAAGCTGAAGGTATTTAGAAGAATGATGTAAGGGAAGATCAAATTCTACCCTGAGCTGAGAGAATGGCTTAAAATCCCCATCATGCAGAAGTTAATCCGGATAAAGAATACCTGCAGCTCGCCACTCAGGCCAGGATAACATACGACCATTGATACGAATACCCGAGTTATTCCATAGTGGAGCCTTGATATGAATTCTCGGATTTGAGCCTAACAACCTATGACTTCTCTGCCAGGATTTATGCATGGCAGATAATATCGGGTTTTTCGGGTCGAGACGACTAGTGCCACTACCATACAAAGGAGTAAGATTCGATTCTGAGGATAGAAGATGTCGTTCTATTTGAACCCATTGTGGTAAGTCTTTGATACCAGGTAAAAAATATGAGAGTTGGGAAATATGTAGAGCCAAAGAGTAGTGTTCAATGGATGGAAGACCAATTCCGCCAGATAACTGATGAGCCTTTAACTTAGTTATAGCAAGGCGAGGCTTAGCAGTACCCCAAATGAAAGTTTTAATCTGGGCATCTACTGACCGAAGTAAGGATAAGGGAATCTGTAGGGGAAGCATACCTAAAATGTATATAAATCTCGGAAGCGTAACCATTTTAACAGCCTGGAATCTACCCCAAAGAGAAAGACCCAAAGCCTTCCATTTATCAAAGTCCCGTTGCATTTGGGAGATAAGAGGAGACAGATTATCTGCAACCATGTCTTGTAACCCTTTATTAACTAGGACACCCAAGTATTTGAGGCGTGAAGGCTGCCAGTGAAAAGGAAATCCAAAAATGGCTGCTTTTGTGGTACCGTTAGAAATGGGTAAAGCCTCACTCTTGTCCCAATTAATCTTGTAACCTGAAAAAGAAGAGAAATCATTAATAATTTGAAGAAGAGAAGGGATCGACCGAGTAAGGGTGAGTAAAATGTCATCAGCATACAGGTATATTTTGGAATGTCCAATTGGGAGGGGGATACCAGAGACCTCATCAGATTGACGAATGGTAGCAGCCAAAGGCTCCATAGCCAAAAGAAACAGAAGGGGGGGATAATGGACAGCCTTGGCGTGTCCCTCTTTTAATCGTAAAGGTGTCAGACAGAAACCCACCGCAATTCACTTGGGCAGAAGGATGATTGTAAAGTAAGCGTACCTTATCAATAAATTTCGTACCTAAACCAAATCTATCCATGACCGTGAAAAGATAATTCCATTCGATGCGATCGAACGCTTTTTCTGCGTCAAGTGAAAGGGCTAACGCATCGTCTGTAAGATGTTGAGCCGACCACAGTGCATGGGCCAGAGAACGCAAATGGTTCCGGGAAGAACGTCCCGGTACAAAGCCTACTTGGGAATGGTGTATCAAAGAAGGCAAGACTTTACGCAAACGAGACGCAAGGATACTAGCCAGGATTTTAATATCAGAGTTCAACAGAGAAATGGGACGATAACTGCTGCAAAGCTGGGGATCTTTACCTGGCTTCGGAAGCACAACAATAATAGCTTTGTTAGAAAGGGGGCCTAGTGAAGATGCATTATCCGCCTCCTGGAATGCGGCATGTAGAGTGTCAATAATATTGTGACCTGCCCATCGATAGAATTCAGGAGGAAATCCATCCTCTCCAGGGGCCTTGTGATAGGGCAGGGCAGCGACCGCACTAGAAACCTCATCCCTAGTTATTTCACCCTCGAGAATGGCTCTGCCATCCGCTGAGAGAGAAGGAAGATGCACCTTTGCAAGAAATGCTGTCATCTTATCCGAATCCATTTGATTATCAGAAGTATAAAGGGATTCGTAAAAGGAGGCGAACTCATTAACAATGTCTTGAGGCTTTGTGCACAGGTGTCCTTGCGCAGATCTAATGGCCGGAATGGCCATAGACGCCTCCCTCTGACGCAACTGCGCGGCTAATAACCTTCCCGCCTTTTCTCCTTGCTCGTAATGTCGACCTTTCATTTTCTGTAAAGCGTATTCTGCTTTAGATGTAAAAAGACTGTTTAAGGCCATTCGGGCGTGTTCGAGCGATTTACGATTTTGTAAGGACGGAGAAGTGATGTACAGGCGAGAATAGGGTTGTATGTCATGTTCGAGCTCAACTTGTCTCCTTGCATTTTGCTTATTAGCGATTGCTGCATCACGCATTAATTGTCCCCTTAAAGTAGCCTTAGCTGCAGCCCAAAGAGTCCTGCTGGAGGCCACGGACCCCTGGTTGGTAGAAAGATAATTTTGAAGGTGTGATTGCAGTTGGGATTTACCAACAGGAGTCCTGTGGCGCTGAATATTCATACGCCAGGGGTTACGTCCAGGCCTAGAAAGTCCCAGCTCAAGGGAAAGGAGAACCGGAGAGTGGTCAGACAATGCCGCTTCCAGAATGCAGGAATCTGTGACCAGCTGAACTGCGTTATGTGAGATGAGGAAATAATCAAGACGAGAAAACGTACCATGGGCCGATGAAAAGAAAGTATATTCCTTATCCGTTGGATGACTGAAACGCCAATGATCAACCAACCCAATATCTGAGATGATGTCACCTAACAAAGCTCTATCTGATGCATTGCCCCTATCTAATGGGCCAGTTTTATCTAGAATGGAGTCTTGCGTCACATTCCAGTCTCCACCGATCAAATATTGCGATGCATTAATTTCGAGCAACAAGCGGGATAATTGAAGAAAGAATGTTTTTTTAGTACCCGTGGGGGCATAAACAGACCCTACACAAATGTGAGACTCACCAATTTTAAGTTTAGCAAATACATAGCGGCCATTTACATCTGACCATGTTTTAGAGACAGTGACCGGAAGGGATTTGCGAAGGAGAATTGCAACTCCACACTTGCGGAGGGGACCTGCGTCCGTGGATTCATCTTGTTGAATGCTGCTATGTATAACCTTGCCCACCCAATCTCTACAAAGTTTATCTGATTCTAGAGCATCCAAATGGGTCTCTTGAAGCAAGGCTACGTCTACATGTTTAGTCTGAAGGTAAGAGAGTACTTTCTTCCGTTTTATGTAATGGGTGAGACCATGTACATTCCAAGTAATTGCATTAAGAGAATGTGTTTTTGCCATATTAGAATAATGCAAATATCAGAAACAGGAGAATGAAGCACAAAACAATGTGTTGAACCAAACAAAGGAAAAAGAAAAAGAAATGACAAAAAGAAGGGGAGACGGAAATAAAATAAATGGAAACGATACTCTGATTTAAGTGGGATACATGAAAGAGACAATAAGAAGAATAATGAAGAAAGGAGATGAGATTTAGAGAAGTGATACAATAATAAAGAAAACTATAAAATATTGAATAGTAGCAAGGAGAGATCAAGAAACCGTAAACTGTTACCCGCGGGTCTGGGCGCACTAGAGCGCCACCGCGGGAAAAGACCCCACAGAAAAAGAGAAAGGATTAGGAAAGTAATAATGATATAGAAGGAAAGCCCAGAAGAGCATAGTGAAAAAGAACATAAGTACGATAGAAGGCTAGAAAGAGCAAAATAGAAATTGAGAAGCAGCATTACTTAAAAAAGAGAGATCTAGGAATAATTAGATGTAAAGAAACCTAAGAGCATAAGGCATACAATGCGCATATAAAAAGCATGGACCAACATGCAAGCGTGCAAGTAGAGTAATAAAACTATAATCAAACAATTAGGCGCCAAGGCACCCAAGTAAATGCATAACCAGTAAAAAATATATGCAGTAAATTGTAACAGGGATAGCAATGAATACAGGAAAAAGAAAGAGTAATATTATAAGGCAGAGAAATAACAGAAAGCAGAGTGAAAGAGAAAGGAAATAAAGTAGAAAGCTAGTAAGAAAGAGATAAAAAAAAAGGCAAGTAGACATTATAAGAACAGCAAAACATGTCAAAAATGCGGTAATTAATTAACAATAGAAATAAGACTCACAAGGAAAAGGAGTCTACAATTTACTGCCAATAGGATTGAAGATAACAACTTCCAGGAGTAAAAGAATTATTCAGTCCTCATCTGAAGGAGTTTTAAGAGGAGAACGGGACTTGTCTCTTTGCAAATCTTGTGAGAATGTAGCAGCCGAAACCGATTGTATTGCAGATTTCCTATCTTCTTGTGAGCGATGAAGTCGTTCAAGATCCCTACCCCGAGGTCGAGGACTACTGGGAGGGCGTCTGCTGCGATCTGACAATGGAGTAGAAGACTTAGAGGGTGATTGGGACTGAACTTGCTGAGAAGATGTAGTGAGAACCTCCATCTCTTGAGGGTGAAGACAGTCCAGAAATTGCTGAAGATGTTCTGGGTCAAAAAAGTCCTTAGAGACTCCATCTTTGGTAACGCGAAAACGTGCAGGCTCAAATAGGCCATATTTGATGCCTAATTGGCGTAATTGAGGTCGCATGGAGAGAAAGGCTTTCCGCCGCTCATTAGTTTCCTTGGAGAAATCAGCTGCCATGAAAATGCGATGACCTTCAAAGGAGAAGGAGCCTTGAAGCCGAGCAGCAGACAGTATTTGTCTTGTTTATTCATGGCGAAGAAAACAGGCAATAATCGGTCGTGGGCGCGTAGCAGAATCACCACGTGGAGGACCAATTCTATGAGCCCGCCGTATCTCCAGAGGTGGATTGAAAGAAATGCCAGTCAGCTTTGGAAGTATACGACACAGAAATACACTGGAACTCTGCCCTTCAATGCGCTCTGGAAAGCCAAAAAAAGCGGATGTTGTCCCTCCTACTTCTGTCTTCCAAATCAATGAGTTTACTATGGAAAAGTAAAAGGTCCCGGTCTTGATTTGGAAGGGAGTCTAATCGATTCTCCACTGCCAGAACTCTAGAGTCAAGGGATTCAACCTTCGCATGAAAGCTGGTGATTTCTGTTTTAATTGATTTAGTCTTCTCAGCTAATGATGTAATTGTAAGGTTCATGTCATCTAATCGACGACTAACCTCTGATATTTCGTGCAGAATACGTTGCAGAGTTGCCGCCGACGCCTGCCCACCATTAGAGGCCGAAGCCTGAGGTGAAGCGGAAGGAGATGAGGCATTGCCTTTTGTTGGCATATTGGTGGACTGCTTGAGAGCTTCTGCAAAAAGAAGTGGTTTAGAAGCCTTATTTCCTTGCTTAGAAGCAGACATTTGAGGAGAGTGTTTGATAAAAACTTTGAAAATACGTAAGGACGTCTTGCTGTTAGGAAATGCTTATATGTGAGCACAAAAAATACCGTGAAGTACCAGGACATGCAAAAGTAATACAATTAATAACTGTATATGTATGATATTAATATGCTAATTACCCCAAGAGGAGCTTATATCGCATTTCTAGACACTAAAATGTAAAAGTACATCGTATAGAGGAGAAATCACTGTTTAGTAACCCCCAAAAAACCATGAGCACAATATCATTACATTTGTGGATATAGTATCAGCTGCCGCTATGTTCAAAGGCACGTAAATAGAACTGAGATAAAATGAAACAGCGTATGCACGCTTATGGCGATGGTAAACACAGTTACATTTACCGCGAAATAAACAAAACTGCAGAATGCAAGGTAGTCATGGTCCATATCAGAGCAGAGAATACACAGCCTGACTGAAAAGGTTGACGAGGGCACTATAATGGTATTGGAAGAAGGCACACTCTTATGTGAGTCACACAGACTGCGCTAAAGAAAGCCATTTCCATGAAGCACCAACTGTAACCAAAGTCAAAGGGCACGAAACTGCAACTGTAGCAGAGGTGAGACAACTCCTAAAAAGGCGGAAAGGTTCAGCTTGGAAGTTCAGTCTAGTATGACGAATCATGAATTTACTTGCCAGAGGGTCACTAACCTGATGAGGCGCACAATGACTGAATGAGGCGGGTGACATAGGCGGCACAACAAAATTGTAGAAGGAATTAATCCTACCAGTAGCAGAGCATCAGCGCGTCAAGAACCATGACTCCTGTCAGGCGATATTCCTGAAAGAAATATTGCAGCAGGCAAATTGAAGGAGGTGCGGCTTCATGAGGAGGCAGATACTCAGCAGCAGCAACGGAGGCGTGACTTCATGAGGGAGGCGCTCGACAATAGTAACGAAGGCGCGGCCTCATGAGGAGGCAGGCGCTCGTCGTCAGCAATGAAGGCGCGGCCTCATGAGGAAGCAAGCGCTCTTCAGCAGCAACAAAGGCGCGGCCTCATAGGGGGGGCAGACGCTCTTCGTGAACAACAGAGGCGCGGCTTCAGGAGGAAGAAGAGGCAGCCTAAGGAAATACGTCAGGCAGGCTGCGCCGGACACGCATCTCCACACCGCCCTGTCGAGACGGTCAGTACCAGGGAGGCTTCGCCGTCACATCGCTGAAAACACGCCCAAATCTTGCCCACCACCTTCCGGCTGCCGCAGGGCAAGAAAATAGGACTCCAAAGCCGGCGTGAGGTGAGAAATTTCCTTTAGGGGTCCATCCCGCGGCGGAGCTCACTCGTCAGGCGGCCATCTTCCTGCGTGGCCAGACCACGCCCCAGGGCTGCCCCTTCTTGTAGTATCTACGTCACCTCTTCTTTCTTATCGACCGAAAGATGATCTAAAAAGGGTGCCAAATCGGCCACATTTGCCGGTCGTACCACCCTAATATGGCGAACGTATTTGATGGCTTTATGGACGCAGCTGCCATTACTGAGAAACGCTTTTCTGTATTATCCAGTCTTCTACCATCCTTATTAGGAGGAGCAGAACATGTAGCCGTAGGATTCCTAGAGCGTCTCTGGGCCGCTTGCAAGACCACCGGTTCGAGTCTTGGATGGCCGATTAGACATATTGGAGACGATTCCGAAGCCTTATATTTTTTTACCATTCTCGGAATTGCGGCAGGTACTGAAGCCGGACTCTTCATAATCTGTATACCGTCTTACCATATGTGGTTCACCATTGGAATGGGCCGAATTGATTTCCTTCGGAATCCATAAGATCATATAGAAAACAGTCCGCCTGTTTCACGGGAAGAGGTAAGTCAAACCTCTTTGAGGCCCGCTCCAGCAGTTTGTGAAACCCTCCAATGTTCTGGCGAGAAATCGCTGGGGAAGGTGAGGGGGAAGGAGGAGATGGTGCAACGTAGTCTTCCCATTCATCGCCCACACACAGGCACCACATCCTGATTCAGCTCTCCTTCTGGCTGGTCCTACATATCACACTCTATATAGTCATCTCTGATGGCTATTACTCTTGGAGGTAGTGCCCTCTGTGTAACCGGTGGCAGCTGTGTAGTTTCGGAAGAAGGTGCACCCTGCTGCTTACTCAGGGTGGTAAGCGGTGGAACATTAGCTTCCGGGAAGTGTTTGTAATAGTCGCTAACCATGTGTTTCAGGGACGTGATCAACGAGATTGGCACTGAAATGGTATTTTCCCGTGGCGGCGGAAGATTATCTTCTTCCTCAAAATCATAACTCTCCTGAAAGGATTCATATCTATGTGATTTTGGAGCTGGACGATCTTCAAAGGAGAAATCCACCTCCAAATACTTAGACTTGTCCTGATATTCGTCTTCATTATCTGTATCCTGGCATTTTATCTTGAGCTGGGATTGACTATAAGCAGGCCCAAATGGACCTTCCTCCTCTGATTCCTGCATTTCTAATAAATTAGAGATTGTACTCCAAGATGCCAACTCTGATGACCTCCTTCCGGATTCCGGAGTCATGGAGATCTTTTTTGTCTCCGTCGAGGTCGACGGTGGCTTCCTTTTAACTGTAATCGTCGTCGAGTGATTTATCGTTGGGGATTTGAAAACCATTGTCGACGAGGTCTCACTGAAGTCGTCGACAAAGCACGTTTCATCGTCGACGGTACCTTCGTCAGCAACGGTGTTGTCGTCGACGATGTCGTCAGAGCAGCCGTTGACGAGGCCGTTGACGTGGTAAGAGTTGTGGTCGACGTCGTCGTCAGTGTTGCCATTGTTGATATCGTCAGTGAGGGACTGACTGACGTCAATTTTACTGCCCTCGTCGACAAGGTCTTTTTCCCCCACAGGTGTTTTAAGAGGAGTATGTGGCACTGAGGAAGATGATGCCTTCCTATGTGACGTGCTCACAGAGGGCAGAGAGGCTGGCAAAATGTCCTTGGTCTTACAGACTAAGCTTCTTGGTATCAGATTTAGTAGAAGCAGACTCCAGCTTTCCTTTACGTTCTGGAGTAGAATGAGCCGCTCCAACATCCAAAATAGACTCTGATCTGGATTTCTTCTTCTGTAGCCACAGAGATAACCGTGCCTCTCCGTCTTTTAATGTCTTCGCAGAGAAAGTCCTGCAATGTCTACAATCCCTGGGAACACGGTTGGGATGTAAGCAGTATAAACAGTCTTTGTGGGGCTCCTCAGAAAACAGTCTAGCCTTCCCAAAAGATCTGCAGGATCTAAATATTCTCATTTTAGAGTTCTCAGCCATTTTCACAATATGAAGAAACACAATACTTCTTCTCTGTAAAAAGTTCTGAAGTGGAAACAGTGGGGTCAAAAGTTCACCAACTGAGAAAAACTGAGCAGAGCTCAGGGAGACTCCTTCTCACACAACGTGCAATAGAAATTTGAGGTATGGTGGCTCTGCAGGGGATTGTGGTCTCAGGGCTGGCGTCTCATTGGCTGATAGTTGAACCTTATAAGGAGGACAATAGGTTAACGAAATGTGGTTCCCTTTGCATTGGTTTTTACATGAATTTTCCTTTTATATGGCTATATTGAAAATACCATGAGACTCCCACCATGACAATGGGGAAGATTCAAGCATGTGAATCTATGAAAGATTCAATGCTGGAGAATAATAGTTTGAATAAATGTTTTAAGTTAAAATTTTCAAATGTGGTGGTGGTTGTTGAATGTCTGCTTTTATTTTGAGATTTTGTGCCAATAACGACGTCATCGTGAAAACAAAACATATCTTGAAATAAAGAGGATTAATGTACTTTTGAAATAGATGACAAATACAACAAGTGGTGCACCATGCAGATGTAATGTTCAATATTTAATCATAGAAAAAAAAATAGTGACATAGCTATGAAATAAAAATAAAAAACCTTAGAAGTTCACTTAAAATACCAAAGGTTGAAGGGATGGTATAGTTAGGCTGACATTTCACTCATACAAAACCAGAAAAATTCAGCAGTTATAGTTACCTGAACTAACTATAACTGATGCCCCCACAATGCACTGCTTATGACCTCATATTACATCACTGATGACATGCAGAGAAACACTGACACACCCACCTACACCCTGTTAAAATGTCATACAGCCACTCCCACACAATCGCCAACAAATTTATTCATAGAACCCATACAAACACACACATTTTGTCACTCATCCATACAGCCAATAACAAACATATCAACTCACCAATAAAACCACTAACGGAACCACTAACTCGTATGTACAGCCACTCATGCACCTACTCACTTACCAATACAGCCAGTCACAGATCCAGTCATAGAGACATAGACACACTTACACACCCACTCATAGACACATACAGCTACTGTCACAGTAAATGAGTTAACCATACACCTACTTGCACACCAGTAGTCACTCACACAGCCACTAAGTCACCCATGCAATTATTCACACAGCTACTCAGTTACTTTTACTAATACATATACTCATTCATCTATACAGTGACTGAGTACCACATACTCTCCCATACACCTCTCTCACACTCACTTAATCACCCATACAACCACTAAAATGCCCCTCACCCGTGATCATGGCAGCAGCGCATTCTGGTAAGAAGTTGTCTGTGGTTAAATCATGTAACTCTTAGATTTTCATGTACAAAACAATGAATGAATGACAATGATTAGGATCAACACAAGGATACGGCCCACTGGAGGGCCTTATATATTGCCTAAAATCCATTATCTCTATATCTATACAATTTTGGTCTTGTCGAGTTATAATTTAAATCTCATTATCGTATGACTTTTATGTTAAATCAATTTTAACATTGGCCCACTGGAGGGTTAGATATAATAGTTACTTTGTACAATTGACAACTATTGGTGATTGACAAGTACGATCTTAATGGTCTAAAATCGACGGCCACATCGTGGATAAATGAATGTTGCGAAATGATCGAGCCAGTGTCACACCATTAGTCCTTTTGAAAACATGCATTACAGGTATTAATATGCTTATCTGCACTCTTAGAAATGATTGAGGAGAATACCAAATAACCAATGCATTGCATCAATGGCGGAGATGAGAACAGGGTGTCCGTGAATTTCTAAGCATAGTTTACATTACTTATGAATTTGCCTAATTGATAGAGTTATCGCTTTATGCACAATAACAGTAGCAACTGTCATAGTGAAAAACAATTGCAGAGTAAGGGTTGAGCAATTGGCGTTAAATACTACAAATACCAGAATGCTTAGCTGCACCCCAAAGGAAGTGATGTCATCATTTTTTTCTTAGATGTGAATTTAAAAATCCAAAAATCCTTGGGTCACTGTTAGTCTCGTGAACAAGGTCTCTGTAGAGACTGAAACGCGTAGAGTTTTGTTTGTAACTGGCACGCTGTGATTAAAGGAATTGAAATATATTTATCGGCAAAGCTGCTTTCTTTCCGTGAGTGCGTGAGGAAGCCCCCAGGGGAAAACGAAGGTGATATATATATATATATATATATATATATATATATGATATATATTCCAAACGACACTGCTCTCCCCTCCAGGGTTCAGCAAATCAAGCCACACGACCGTCCTTCGTGACCAACTTTATTCAGGCAATAACAGATACCATGCATTACGCGTTTCAACTCTGACGAGTCTTCCTCGGATGCGTTTACCAGAGTGGCAACCTCAACGTTTCTTTATAGAAGCAGATGAAAAAATATATATAGATGTTCACTGGGGAAAAAACATAGGTTACAGGGACGTAATTGTTGGGATCGAATTTCACTTGTACAAAACCAGAAAAATTCAGCAGTTGTACTTACCTGAGCGAACTATAACTTACCCCCCGCAATGCACTGCTTATTATCTCCCATATTACATCACTCATGACAAGGTCCCTGACATCACTGATGACATCATTAAGTAGGTGCAAGTATTTTCTAAGAGCTTATGGCTGTTAAAAATATATACTTATGTACTATAAAACAAAAATTGGTATACTAGGTGTTCCACTACTGAGTGTTGCTATTTCTAACATATATTGTGTGAATGGCTGCGTTAATGTGCATCCGTGTGTGAGTAGCTGTGTAGGTGAGTGAGTGGCTGTATTGGTGAGTGAATAGGTGAGTCAGTGGCTCTATAGGTGAGTGGCTGTATTGGTGAGTGGAAGTGTCAGTGGATCTATACGCAAGTGAGTAGCTATGTGAGAGGCTGTATGGGTGGGTGAGTGGATGTGTAAGTGACTGTGTGGGTGCCTGAATGGCTGTATGAGTGAATGGGTGTGTAAGTGGCTGCATGGGTGAGTCAGTGGCTGAGTGGGTGTTTGGTTAAGTGAGTTGGTGTGTGAGTGCATGTATTGGAGCGAGTGTCTGTGTGAATGGCTGTATGAGTGGGTAAATGGGAGAGTGGGCAGATGCAAGTGCCTGTATGGATGTGTGAGTGGGTATGTAAGTGGTTGTGTGGGTGAGTGAGTGAGTGGCTGTGTTGAGACACTGTATGGGTGTGTGAGTAGCTATTTGGGTGTGTGGCAGTGTAAGTGGCTGTATGGATGAATGAGTGCTTGTGTGAGTGCTTGTATGGGAATTGAGAGTGGCTGTATGGGTGTGTGAGTGGGTGTATGAGAAGTTGTATAGGGGTGTGAGTAGTTCTGTGGATGAGGGTATCAGTGTGATGTAATATGTGAGGTCAGAAGCAGTGCATTAGAGGGGCGCAAATTATAGTGAGCTCATGTAACTAGAACTGCTGAATTTCACTGGTTTTGCACAATTGAAATCTGAGCCTAACTATAATGTCCCTGTAACCTTTGTTTTTTTCAGTGATTTTCCAAGCTTTTTTGAAAATTCTATTTTCTAACTAGAACCTCCCAGTAACCTTTGTTTTTTCAGGGAATTTCTAAGGTTCTTTGAATTTTATTTCCTAACTGTAACCACAAACCTTTGACAGTGAGTGAGTGCATGAATGTCTCAGTAGGTCTGTTAGTGGGTCTGCGAGTGTCAGAGGGGGTCTGCGAGTGGCAGAGCAGGTCTGCGAGTGGCAGCGCGAGTCTGAGTGGGTCTGTGAGTGAGTGTATGAGCCTCTTTGTGGGTCTGTGAACCTGCGTGGGCCTGTGAGCCTGCATGAGAGTGTGAGTGTGTGTGAGTGTGTGTGTGAGAGATAGTTTCTAAGTGAGTGCTTGAGTGTCTAAGTGGGTCTGTTGGTGTATGCGTGAGTGGTTAAATGGGTGTATGAGCGAGTACATGATTCTCTGAGTGGGTCTGTGAGTGTGTGCATGAGTATGTGAGTGGGTGCATAAGATTACAGGGACGTTATAGTTAAGCTGATTTCACTTGCACCAAGCCATTTCGACGTCGATGTGGGTGTCGATGCCCTATGTTTGCTCAGCTCCAAAACCTTTGACGGCACCAAGTGGGTGATGGATATAGTGGCGTTGAGGGCGGTGCAGCCATCCATGGCTTTGTCAATACTGACTGATGCGAGTGCTGTGCTTCTCTTCCAAGGTGGCTGGAGCCCAACTGGAAACAAAAGAGATATCATCATGTCTCACCTCTGAGGAGCTCTCCCGGTGTTGACCCGAATCCGTAGGCTATGTTGCATTAAGGCGGAGGCGGGTAGGCGGTGGGGGTAAGTGTTTTGTATATGTGAGGGCGTGGTGACGCTAAGTACTCATGGCCCTTGGAGTGGTCTTTCTCCTGGACCCAGATCCCATGTTTGCGAGTTCCTCAAAGAGTTTCACAGTTGGAGGTGATGATTCATCCTGGCCCTTCTCCCTGCATTGATTAGAGTCAATGGATGCAACTTAGTGCTGAATGCACAGAATCAAGCCACCTTCGGCACGGTCTTCCTCGCCCTTTGAACCTGTTGTTCTTCCTCTGCAAAGAACTCCACTTCAGCTGCCATCCCCATGTTGTGAGCTAGCCGGTCAAGTTGGGAGCATAGGGTTTTCTGGTTATTTAACAGGTTTCAGGCTGTTCGTTGTGGTCCGGGGACCAGCAAATTTTTCAGACGGTGTGTTGATCCGAGGATGTGTACTTCGTACCGTGGGCGCTTTAGGAGAATTCTGTCTCTCTTACCTTCCATCACCCAGAGCCGAGCATTCTCTGCAGCACAGGGAAGGGGTACGCATGAGTCAGGGGCCTCTATAGACGTTACGGCTAAGGTCACTGGATAGCAATTTGACAGACAATGTCGTTTATGGAGAATAGTAACAAGATATCGTTTTGGAGAAACTCCTCCGAGTACATTTCACATCGTGAAGTTGCAAGGGCGCCAAAGGTGCATGGAGCCTCAGGACCATCCACCCGAACACTATGACAGAAAAAAAATCAATCTAACAATGAAGCCATTGAACATAATGTTAATGTTATTGGAACTTATATAGCGCACAGCTACCCTAGGGTGTCCCGGCGCTTCCTGAAGTTCTCCCAACACTTGCTACGAAAGAATCAAAACAACCAAGTTCTGAGCGCTTTCCTAAAGGAAAGAAGATCCTTGGAATTCCTCAACTCAAAAGGAAGCTGATTCCAGGCCCTGGCCGCTCCTGCCACAAAACGTCTCCCACCCCATCTAGCTTTCCTTATGATGGGAAGGATGATAAGCTTTGCTCCCTGAGAACGCAATGATCTTGCTGGAACATACCAGCGAAATTGCTGGCTTAGATGTAGAGAGCCTGAATCCTGCAGAGCGCGAAAAACTAAACAAAGAGCTTTGAATAAAATGCGCTTTTTTACAGGTAGCCAATGAAATTTCCTTATGGCATCAGAAATAGAGGTAGACCTTGACGTTCCCGTAAGCAGCCTTGCTGCTGAGTTCTGGAGCAACTGGAGTTTATAAAGGTTACCTTCCTGCGTATTCAGATAGAGACTATTACAATAGTCAAGGCGAGACGGAATCAACGCTGTGACTACGTTAGATTTACACTCTATAGGTAAAAGCGGAAGCCCTTTCCTCAGGTTCCTAAGAATGTACGAGGTGGAGGAGACTACCGCATTCACCTGAGCTTGCATGGAAAGGCATTCGTCCAAAACTACACCCAGATTTTTTACTTTTCTCGAGGGGACTGGAAGAGTACCCATGGATTCCGGCCACCAACTACGGGTCCAGATATTGGCATTGTTGCCAAAAAGCATCACTTCCGTCTTGCTTGCATTAAGCTTTAGACAATTTTGTGACATCCACTCACCCACCACCCCCATACATTCATGTAGTCTTTCCCCTGATGCCCTCTCCTGGCCTGGTAGCATGGAGATTACGATTTGAATGTCGTCGGCATAGGATGTCAGACAGAAGCCGAACGATTCAATCAAAGGGGCCAGAGGGGATACATAAACGTTAAAAAGGGTAGGGCTAAGGGAAGAACCTTGTGGGACCCCACAGGAGAGTGTGAAGGGGTTCGAGACGAACTCACCCAGAGCCACTGACTGACGTCTATCGGAGAGAAAGGACTCTAAAAGAGACCAGGCTTTCTTCCGTATTCCGCAAGCCGACAACCGGCCCATCAGAACTCCGTGATGGACCGTGTCGAAGGCCGCGGAAAGGTCAAGCAAGATCAGTACGGCCTTGCCACCTTGATCCAAGCCTGTCCTGATTTCATCCGTTGATTTGAGAAGCGCAGTCTCGGTACTGTGTCCTTCTCTAAAACCAAACTGGGTGGGATCCAAGGCATTAGTATCGCGCAAGAAGGTACTCAATTTGCTATTCAAGCGTTTTTCCACCAGTTTAGCCGGAAGGGGAAGACGCGAAATGGGGCAAAAAGTGTTTGGGTCATTCATATCCAAATTAGGTTTCTTCAGCAAAGGAAGCACCGAGGCGGTCTTCCAGCGTTTAGGAAACTGGCCAAGAGTAGACATAGCATTGTAGATGTTAGTCAGTATCAAGGCTATGGGTTCAGGAGCCAATTTAGTTATTGCCACAGGGCAAGGGTCATAGGGAGACCCAGATTTAGCAGTAACCAGAAGGTTGAGGGTCTCAGCGTTAGTTCTAGGAGGAAAAATGTCCAAGGTGGATTTGAGCTCTAGACAAGCCGTCGAGCCTGGGTTGGTATTAACCGGGTTTTTAAAGGTTTCAAAAAATTTAGCCACTTTATTCTGAAAAAAAAATGGCAATTTCCTCACAGAAACCTCTAGTCGGCGTTAAAGGGACAGGGGGTGGGTGCGCCAGTCTGGTTACTATCTTGTAAAGTTCCTTAGTGGAATTAATCGCAAGCTTAATCTGATGTGCGAAAAACTCTTTCTTAGTTTCCAACAGTAAAAGTTTATAGCACTGGATACTTTGTTTATAAGTATCTTTAGCAGATGGATGATAATCCTCCTTCCAAGCCCGTTCCAGCTGTTTACAAATTAGTTTTTGTGACTTCAAAGCTGAGGAATACCAGGGGGCTGTGGGTTTTAACCTTTTCGGAATGATGATTTTTTTAGGAGCCAGAGTGAGGCAGACCTCCTCTAGCCAGGATGTATATACCGAAGTGGCTTCTTCCACATCTAAGGGGAGGGGTTGCTGTGTGGAGAGTAGAAGATCCCTAGGATCATTTCCTACGACTTTATTCCAGGATCTAATTTCCTTAGGCTCCCCCCTCGTGGAGGTTCTACCCCGATCTTTTCCACCTCTCACCTCAAACCTGACTGCATAATGATCAGGCCAGGCCAGGGGAAAGATGTCGGTAACAGAAATCTGTGTGGAGTTAGAGAAGATCCCATCCAGCGTGTGTCCAGCCTGATGAGTAGGAGCCTGCACCAGTTGTTTGAACTCCAAACTACCCATAAGATCAAGCAGTTTGCAAGTATCTCTGTCCCCATCCAATTCCAGATGAAAATTAAAATCACCTAAATAGGTAAAAGACTCCCTGGACAGACCATCCTCAAGCAAGGCTCCCACCTCTGTTAAAAAAGGGCTCCTGAGACCGGGAGGTCTGTAGATTAAAACACCCCTAAAAGTATGGCCATAATGGAGGGTGAAGACGAAGGACAGGGCTTCAAAGCATGAGTGGATGGTTTTGTCAAAAGTGGCTTTGATGGAACTATCATAGAGCACAGCCAGACCTCCCCCTTTCTTAGAGGGTCTGTTTACAGTATAGCAGGAAAAACCAGGGGGTGTGGCCAACACTAAATCAGGTCCCGAAGCCTCGTCCAGCCAAGTTTCCGTGATAAAAGCTATTTTGATATTATTATCCTCAATTAGTGATGCACACTCGACACTGTGTTTGACCAAGGAGCGGGCATTGAGTAGTAGGCATTTACAAACAGCCGTAGTCTTGCCATTTGAAAGATTAGAGCCCAAAACCCGGGCTTCCTCAAGCGTATTGCCTGGACCCAGCTCTGGCAGAGTTGTGCAACAGGCTGGGCACCACCGAGGTCTACGCCCTAAACCAGAGCCAGGTGAGAAACCCACACAATCCGGTTGTCTGGTAGCCTTGTTAAGGATTCGTAGTTGTCTACTAGAGTAGCTGAGAGTAGTTCCATCACCACGGGAAAATTGGCCAGGGATTTTGGCGCATGGCGCGGCCGGTGCGCGGACAGGCGCAGACGGGCTTGCCTTAGGCGCGCCAGTGGCGCGCACGCGCCATGCGCGATAAAGTAGTGCTCAGCCTGAAGCGCTAGAGCGCGAAACACAACCCCACCCAAGATGGCAGCCCCAGCCGATCGTCACCAACTCAGCAAGGCTGTGAAGTGCTGAGACACAGGTAAGGGGGTAGTAAACACTATTACCCCAGTAGCAGCAAAATATTTAAAACGATTTTAAAATTTTTTAAGAACAGTAGCAGCAAAGCGAATGAAATAAAAGCCCAAGCTAAAATAATACCGCAATGCAGGCTCAAGCCTCAGGAGATTCCAGCGCTGCACGCACGCGCCATGCGCGATTAAGTAGTGCTGATCCTGAAGCGCTAGAGCGCGAAACACAACCCCACCCAAGATGGCAGCCCCAGCCGATCGTCACCAACTCGGCACGGCTGTGAAGTGCTGAGACACAGGTAAGGGGTAGCAGCAAAATATTTAAAACAATTTTAAAAAATTTTAAGAACAGTAGCAGCAATACATTCACACAAAGAGGAGTCTCGACGTCACATCAGCAACAAAAGACTTCTTCGAGAAAACAAGTTGTAGGGCTCGAGCCCAGCACTAAATGGCAGGAGTGTGCACAGCACGTGAATCTGCAGCCAACACATGCTATTAATAGCATGTACAGGAACAAACAAGGGTCACCCAACTCACAAGGAACCAGGGTACCTATTAGATAACAATAATAGATCCCCTGATTCATTATTTCAGGTACAACCTTCAGTCATGAAATGACCTAATTTGAAATGATCTCTGGCTGGACCACTTAGTTTTTCCATTGATTTTCTTTCAGGTGTCCCTTATTGATAGGCCCTGAAGGGACCCCTATTGCATGTGGGGTTGGAACGCCGTCGACATGCATCAAAAACGTTCTCCCTACCCCTACTATTGTGATAGAAGGCTGGTCATTAGCATTGTATAAAAATGTTATGGTTGTTTTTTTGTACAATCAAAAACCTAATTTATGTCTCAAACTGTCACCTTTTACATGTAGGTTCTATGCTCACTTGGGACACTACACTATTGATTATTTTGACTATGCAATTTAAATAAATAGTAAATAACCTTGACTTGTTTGTTGTGTATAGTTTTAATTCTCTCTTCGACACACTTTTAACCATGAGCATTGCATTGAGCTAAACTACTGTCATTCATTTAATACATTGTCCACAGGAACCGCTATTACTTGTTATATACTAGATACCCTGGTTCCTTGCGAGTAGTGTGAACCTTGTTTTTTCCTGTACCAGATTTCCAGAGAGGTGGCTGCACTGCAAGGGGGGAGGGGAGGGGGGTGGGGGGGGGGGGGGGAGTCTTGGTCCCTTACCCTGTACATTACAGGGTTTTATGCAAAGTTTCTTGGGAAAGATGTCCGATAGAGAAGCACCACTATACACAGATGTGTATAGCAAAGATTTTATGTGGTTCATCGCTTTTTACTGCACAACCCAACAGAACATTGAGTCCTAAGTAGTTAATGTTGGAAAAACTAGAAAAAGCCTAATAAAAGCATGTAAGAACAGAGTCGCATGCACTGAAGCTCACAGAGTATCTCCAAACTGGGATTATATCCCAGGGCTTACAATTAAGGAATTTACCAGGGATTTTTAGAGAAGTGTCACTAATCCACCAGGTCGCCCGATTCTATTAGGATGTGGTTCAGTTCTAGATCCCCTTGGTAGATGTACTGATCTTTTCATTAGAGATTTCGTGCCCACACATGAGACCTTTGTGAGGGATAGAATGTTCATGATAAATATCATTGACAACATGCCCTTTAATATAGAAACTGACTGGCTTGCTACATTAGACATATCACCATTATACACTAACATACCCCAGGAAGAAAGCATAATGTTAATACAGAACCTGTTGAATACTCGGACACAGCCTGTACAAGTTCCCACCAGTTTCATTGTTTCTCCACTAAGAATTGCTCTACAACTCAACTACTTTGTATCCGAGGGTGACTTCTACCAGCAATGCTCTGGAACTTCAACGGGAGCAGTTTTTGCTCCCAATTTGGTAAATATCTACATGGATCATATAGAACAAACATATGCCCTTTCTACACAAAATTTATACCGTTCCAACATTTTATGTTGGATATTGTATATTGATGATAATTTTTCTCATCTGGTCCGGTTCTGAATGTAACTTTCATGACTTTGTAACATATCTGAACAGTGCTCAAAAGCATTTAACCTTTACGTCCACGTTACATAAATCAGAGATCGCCTGTCTTGATTTAGCAATCAAACATCAGGATGGGGCACTGTACACTAGCCTCCACAGAAAACCCACACAAAGAAACACTCTTATCATACACCAGTAACAATCCCAGAGTCTTGAGGGACGGCTTACCCTTTGGCCAATTTCTACATCTTCGTAGAAATTCTTCTCACAAAGAGGACTCCTCTAAAAACCAAACTAGTGGCCAGGGGTTATCCCAATAAGTTAGTGAAGAACGCTCTCAAATGTGCTTGTTTTTGTCCTAGAGAGGAATTACTCACTAGCAGAAACAAACACACCACATTTGGCATCCATACTAACAAGATTCGCAACTTGATCAAAACGTACTGGCATCTTATTAGAAACATTGATCCCACCATAGAAGCTCCCATGTTTGCCTTTAAACGTGGTAAGAACACTCTTCCACACAATGTAGTACTAGACACAAGCCAAAGACCCTAGAAAGGGCCTTCCTCAAGTGAAGGGTCACTTCCGATGTGGTAATTGTATTGCCTGCACCTTTTCCTTTGACACCAAGGTTTTCAAACATGATAACATCAGACAAGATTAAAAAAAAATCTCAAACTGTAATACACACAATGTAGTCTATTGCATATGGTGTCCATGCCGATTACCTTACATTGGACAAACTTCACAACCGATCAAGTCACACATCTGCCAACATCGTAGCACAATAAGATGTTCTGTACTGACTGCACCCTTGGTGACTCACTTTATTGACAAAAACCACACAGCAGACGATCTAAAATCGAATCGACATACCTTCCATTCCCGAAAGAGGAGGAAACCTATCACAGATTCTACAAAGACTGGAATGCCAGTCGATAGAATGGACCAACTCTATCACCCATGGACTGATTACAGCTGAAGAATGGCTTGGTTTTGTAGCCACTCTGTTGAACTGACTATTTAACAAACCTTTGAACTGAATGGATACAAAGTAACAGAATGATATGCCAGCTTTTGAGAGTTGAAAGACACACAATTGATGGACGGAATGCTGAACAAATCAAAACATTCACCCCCAGTCAAGAGATCTGGGTTAAATCCATCATTCTTTTGCTCACCATTCCACCCCAGTTTCGACCTGGCCATATGCAAATCAGCCTTGACCCTGTGCCACCAGGGAACAGTCCAGCCCGAACTGCCAAGACAGGTCCTCCCTGGACCGGAAACAAGCATCCTAAGACCGGTTTCAGGCTTTCAGCCCTCATCAGCCAGGATAGCTCGATTCCAGTGGCACAGTGAGCCCAGGCCCCACGTCTGGGCATACCCGGCACACTTAGGGCGAGAAAGCAAAAGACACATAATTGATGGACGGAATGCTGAACAAATCGAAATATTCACCCCCAGTACAGTGATCTCTGTACTGGGGTGAATGTATGACATTGTTCTGCATTCTGTCCATCAATTGTTGTTTTTGCATTTGTCACCCCGAGTGGAAAGGGTATGCCCAGACGTGGGTCCTGTGCTCTCCATGCCACTGGAATCAAGCTATCCTGAATGAAGAGGGGCAAAACCCCGAAACCGGTCCTAGGATGCTTGTTTCCAGTCCAGGGAGGACCTGGCTTGGCACTTCGGGCTGGACTGTTGCCATGAGGCACAGGGTCAAGACTGATTTGCAAATGGCTGGGTTCAAACTGGAATGGCATGGTGAGCAAAAAAACAATGGATTTAGGCCCAGATCTCTGTACTGGGGTGAATGTATGACATTGTTCTGCATTCTGTCCATAAACTGTTATTTTTGCGTTTGTCACCCCGAGTGGGACGGGTATGCCCAGACGTGGGTCCCATGCTCTCCATGCCACTGGAATCAAGCTATCCTGGCTGAAAAGGAGTGAATCCCCGAAACCGGTCTAGGATGCTTGTTTCCAGTCCAGGGAGGACCTGGTTTGGCAGTTCGGGCTGGACTGTTCCCATGAGGCACAAGTTCAAGACTGATTTGTATATGGCTGGGTTCAAACTGGAATGGCATGGTGAGCAAAAAAACGATGGATTTAGGCCTCGGTACTGGGGTGAATGTATGACATTGTTCTGCATTCTGTCCATCAACTGTTGCTTTTGCAGCTTTTAAGAGTTATCACAATACATTGACACAATCCTTCAATTCCTTACTAATTATAACCATGAACATCTAATCATATTATTTTTCCTTGCTGTTGTATATATCACTCTTTACACATTGCATATTCCTTCAGTTTCCCGGCAACTTTTTTGTTGTTGTTATAGACATAGAAAATTTGCCACCTATTACAAAATTTATCCCGATCCAGACCCTGCATAGAAATAGAAAACATTGTCGGTGGGGCTCCCCTGTATGCATCTGATCCTGTATGGGCCTAGAGCGGCACGATGCTTGTGCGCTTTTCAGCTGTCCTCAGCAATGTCTGCCATGTTGATTGACGCGAGGCTGGGTAGGCACGGCTCCATTCTATAATTAGGTACGGGAGCCGCGCGCTGCGATCTGTGACTCGACAGAAGGAGGTTGACTCACGCGGTCCTCCGTAGATGGCGCTCATTGTTTCCTGACGGCAGACAGGATTGCAGCTTTTTAGGGTTTACTTTTTCCCTAAAATATCACACACAAGATGATTTTAATTTGGGTAAGTCAACCAGCACTTTACCATGTTTGAGTTAGCAATGAGCCCTTAAGGCATCCAGTGCTCCGCTACACAGCTCCAACTCATTTTTTCTCCCTGGTCCCTGGTAGATGAAATCCTACACTACGGATTGCTGTATGTGGATAAATGCTTTGAAGCATGGACGTATAATTACATTAAGACACAAGGACTGTCGGCCCCTTTCCCCTCACAAGGGGTGAATTTTAGATTATTACAGTCTATGCCAAGTGCCATCAAGCACGTCACATTTTACCTGAGTTTTTCTTTTCTCCCAAATAGTGCCTGGCTGTGCCCATGTGAGTACTCCCTCTCCAAATACTCGGTCTTGAGCCACTGCCCTTTGGTGTGCACCTTATCACTTGGACAGTTGATTCATTATTTCTGGTACAACCTTAAGTCATTAAAAGACCCAATTTGAGATGATCTCAGGCTGGACCACTTATTTTTACCATTGATTTTCTTTTAGGTGTCCCTTATTTATAGTTCCTGAAGAGACCCCCGATTGCATATGGGGTCGAAACGCCGTTGACACGCATCAAAAACGAACCTTTCTCCAGCCCCTACTATTGTGATAGAAGGTTGGTCATTAGCATTGTATAACTATTTTATGGTAGTTGTTTTGTACAATCAGAAACCTAATTTATGTCACAAACTGTCACATTTTACATGTAGGTTCTATGCTGACTTGGGACACTATGCACCTTGTTTTGATTAACTTGACTTTGCAATTTACATAAATAGTGAATAACCTTGTCTTTTGTGTATAGTTTTAATTCTCTCATCGACATGCTTTTACCTATGAGCATTGCCACCAAGTTAAACTATCATCATATATTTAATACATTGTCCACAGGAACCGCTGTTCCTTGTTATATAATGAATATAATGCTATCATACCAAAAAAATCTCACAATTATAGGCAACCTATTGCTGCTCAAGTTTCGGACAGCATACTACAACAAAACTGTAGGGAAGTTGACCGTGATCTGGAACTGAGAAAGCAGACTTAATGCACATGTTCTGTTCTGCCCAAAAATCAGAAGTACAGACAGAAAATTGGGGATGTGATGGGGTTTACGACTAATAAACACTACGAAAAGAGGAACTGATTCCTTCTTGTTGGTTTTACACATTCTCTAAGGCGTAATGGAAATATGCAAGAAAGGCCCTGCTGATGATCAAGAAGAGTCGCAATTAACTGTTTTTTGTCAGTCACAAGATCAGTAAAGGAATAGCTTTTCGCCTTTATAAATGAACTTGATAGATGACCACAAGAATTCGAGACATACAACATCTAAATAGGGTGTTTGAAAAGTGGTACATGAATACTTCTGATATATGGGGCCCAAGCATGGGCAAAACATTAAGCACCACAAACAAAATATGTAAGAGTCACGGTCATTAGATGAGACACATGCAGCAAAGATCAGTTATTATAGTTTGAGAAATAAAACATGATAAAGGGAAAATATGAAAAATGGTAGCATTGCATTGTTAGCTATTAGTATATGTGACAGAATCTATATAATATTCTTTTATCAAATATCATTAAACTGTTCAGAAGTGATTCAGCCCCAGAGAAATTATCCCTAGCTGAGTGCAGGTACCTTGAAAAGCGTGTGCTTTTGAGAACAGTTGCCCTCAATTGCCCGAAGGTGACATGCTTCATCTTTGGGCTGTGCTCCTCGCCAGGCCGCCGCTGAAATGCTTGGCAGTCTCCTCAAGAGAGCTCTATGTCAGAGATCTTTTAATAGATACGCCGATCAAGCACCATGGGACACAGAAAAGAGTATCCTACAATATGAGAAGCTTGGTGAATGTGTGGAAATAACATCATCTGTCAACCAGATGCCACCAATATATTTAATGTAAAATCCCCGGTTGATGTTGAGCTTAAACCTCACTTGCAGAGACATGAACAATTATATCCTAAGTTTCTCTGCCTTCTTTTTAAGCTCTACATATCCAAATCCAGACAAGGTGGTTTTCCTCAGGCTGAATATTCAAAGAGCCTAGTTTTTGGGTGCAAAAGAAAACCGCTGGTACTTAGTGAAATTTTCTCTCCTTTGGAATGGCACATCCTGGAATAAAGACTGATCAAATCACCCGATGAATAAATGATTTACCTCCAGCAGTGCTCTTTCCGGTGGATTCTCTTGCTAACTGCAGAGTCCTCACCTTTAGAATATTCCCCAGCTGTCAGACCAGATCTGAAAACTTTTATTAGCGGTGCTCGCGTGCCCAACACAACTCAGCGCTGGCCTAATTCTGCACCAGAAGTGCCAGAACAGAGTGGCATATAATTGCTACTCCTGCACGCAGATATCCATTTCTTGCATGACTTTTTACGTGTCCTCGGATGCGAAGCCCAAAACAAATGGAGGTACCATTGTACACATATCAAATTTGGGACCTTTTTAGAAATTAAGAAGAGAAGCACTCCACAGAACAGGGAAGTGGGAGGGCAGTGAGAAATCTGCATTAAGAGTTTTCACCAGAAAGAGTATTACTAAAGGTAAGTAACTTATTCTTCTGATGGATCCTTCGAACCACATATTCCTCACCTTTAGAATAAATAAAGCAGCAGCCCCGAAGGCTGAGGGCCTGTGGAGTAGGTTCAGACCAAAAAGTCCTGTAGGACTGAACGGGTGAAACGTCCTTCCCATCGGACCTGGCTGTCAAGGAAATATTGCTTTGTGAACATGTCCACTTATGCCCACATCGCAGCCCGACAGATGTCAAGGTCAAGCACTCCTCATACCCTGTGAGTGGTGGAAGCCTTAGCCCTGGTGGAATGGGCTCACTGTCCTTCTGGGGCTGGAAAGGACTATCTATTGAATGAGCAATAAAGAATTCTTAAATCTTGTTATCTTGTCACATTTCTCCACTTTCAGAGACAGAGGTCAAACGTCAGTTTGTTTTCCTACATTTAGTTTTCTTTATTTGACTGAAGTTAGAGGATTTTGTAAAGGGAACTATGCGACAATCACGATGAGACCAGTTTATGGGTTCAGTACATTACAGTTGGGTTGAGGGGTGTATTCAAGTTACCAGACCAGCAGGCAGTGCCTGACTTGTAAAAAAATTAAGTCCAGGTGCTCAAATTTTTATAGGAGGACACGTCCCCTTGCCCTGGCTCCACCCACTTCCTCCACTGGCTCCACCCACTTACTCTAATGGTGAGATATGAAAGGAGGGCGGGTGGTAGGCGAGGAAGCAGAATGTCAGTGGATGCTGTGATTGTGTGGGGGAGTTAATAATTTAGGGGCGCATAAGGGTGGAGGCATAGGTTGTTGAGAGTAGTAGTGAGGCGGGGATTGTTTTTATTGAATTTCTGAAAGCAAGCTGCATGCCTCTCCTGATAAATCAGCTTTTTTTCCTCTCTAATGGTTGTCCTGTTTTTTACTTTACCATCTTGCTGTCAGAGTCTGTATGAGCATTATGTAGGCAGTATGGCAATATTTTTACTTTATTTTGACTTCACTATTTTCCACCACAACCTGGAGCAACCATATGAAATTTTAAAGCACAATACCGTGTACGATCACTTAGCCTGCTCATGTGATGAGAATTTGTGCCCTCTCTGCTGGGGCTAGCACTAAATTAATACAGTTTTTCCTCGCAGACGTTAGTGGTTTGCCACAAAGGGATCACCACCACAACATGTGACATTCAGGCACAATGCATCTGTGATAACGTATGATATGAAGGATAGTCGAGTACTGTCCTGTGGAGCTGTTGCTTCACAGTGAAAGGTGAGCACTGTAGGGGGATGGGCAGATTCCGTGGCGTCGGGTTCACTTTCTCTGCAGATCAAAGCAGTCCAATACCAGTTAAGAAGTACAATTGTTGTTGCTCTGCAAACTGTATACATTTCTTCTCCTTATGGAGTTGGTTTGTATAGTAATTGTATTTATATTGCACATACTACACCTGCAGAGGCACTGTAGAGAATACGAGCTCGTAGCACGCTACTCCTGAACTCAAGGTTACTGGTTAGTCCAGAGATTATTGGGTTTAATCTTGCGCTCACAAGGTAAACATTCCATGCGTTTACTTCGGATTCTTACCTATGAATTCACTATATAAGTTCATACAAATGATGGGTGGGATGGACTAGAAGAGATAAGGTATTGTTAGATTGTAGGCATGTGGCTGACCGTCGAGGTTATGATTTATGTAACCAGGTATTCAAAAATCGTAGAAAAGTATAATAGAAAATAAAGCAAACTATTATGCAACTTTACAAAAGATTAGGCTCGAGGAGAGTAGGTCGTACAAAGGAACATAGCTAAGGATACCATTCATCAGTAAGAGAGGAGACAAACATGCAAAAGTTATAAATCAAGGTCATTTTTTAATGTACGATTTTAGTAATATTGTGGAGAGTGCTATCGAGATTGCATGCAATATTAAGTGTGTGGGATGCAAAAACAAGAAACAACATTTACATGGTTTCAGCAGCTGCAAACTATGAACATTCTGCAGAATCCTGCAAGTACAGGGTGGAACAAAGAGACACACAATGTGGTATATTCACACACACTCAGCGCTTTATCTGTAAAAGAATGAGTGATGGTGCCCAAAACTCTGCTCTGAAACTATTATAGTTGGTGCGCCATACAACAAGGCTGCACAGTCTTATTTCCACTTTATGGCATTCAATTCACTAACAGACACACTCTGCCCCTTTACCTTACTCTTGCAGGTACCTGTATTCTCCCTTCCTGATGGGTTGTCAGACTTTCTGTTCCTCCATCTTTCTGCTCTGTGTTTTTCTCTCTCATTTTGGTAAACGACTGATACAGACAAACCGCAGTCTGAAATTAAGCGCTACACACGCATGTGTTCACAGATGTACAAATGCTGATTCCAGCACATGTACTAGTTCGATAGCAAACTCATCTCAGAATGGTCATATTTATTTTTATTTATACATTGCAGGCAAATAGCAGGATGAACCCAAGCTTTAAGGAACGACTAGAATACGTTGTAAATGGAACAGTTTGTCTAATAACAGACGCTCTGACTGCTCTGTTCCAGTGCAGTCACTATTGCACAACGATGCAACGTAGCGTACACCCTACTACTAGCATCATGTTACAGAGTTAAATTCATTACTTACTGGACAACCTTTTTAGTTTTAATTGATTCTGTCATCGGCTGATTAGCGCTGCAGCTGTGCAGTATGCTGGGCAGGTCGTGGGCAAAAACAATGCTCATTGGTCGACTCTGGGTACACACTTGATGATTTGCCAAGGAGGGACGAATATGCAATCCTTCCCCCAATGGTCGATTTCAAAATGGGGTGTGACCTAACTTACACCTAGGCAGGGGCCCATGCAGTTTTTAGCAGTAATGTGTGGCTCGCAATAAGGCGGGAGGCCGGGCCACGGCATCCAATTTGAAATATTTTACACACACGCAGTCACATGTAATAACAGCTCTTCACCAGGGAGACTGGGACCAGTGTCTGAACTTAGTAAGCAGGCGCAGCACAACCAATTATCAACATTTCGTGTAGAGTGTAGACCCGGCACTTAAAAATAAGTGCCACTGCCAAACACTGAAAACCAGTGACACAAATGAAGCACTGCCTGCAGGTCTAGTAAATTTTTTTTGATTTTTCGAGCCCTGCACCGACATCCTGTGCCACCTCGGGGAAATCGCCATTCGCTATCCGCCATGTGGCCCTGGCTAAGCTAGTCCACCCTGGTGTTAAAGGATCCCACCAGGTGGTAAGAATCAGGGAGTTACCCTGACGTTCCTGACACTGCCAACAGGGCAAAGCCTCCTGGCACAGGACCCAGGACCCCATTCTGCCCTGCTTCTGGCAGTATCACATCGGTGGTGTTGTCCGTGAAAACCTTTACCAGCCTCCCCTTGATGGACGGTAGTAAGGCCTTCAATGCCAGACCAATGTCCCACAACTCTAACACACTGCTATGGAGCTGGGCTTCCACCTCTCCTATCCCCAACCCAGCATTGATGCATCAATTACCACCATCAGCTTTGAGTGTGTAATGGAGAGGTGTCTGTGGCTGGTCAGGTTGCAGTCTAGCAGCCACCACTGCAGATCTGAGCAGTCTCCTCCAAAACCTCAATGCCCTCTAACGGGTTTCATTGGTACCGAGCTCCCAAACTTCAGATCGCACTGAAGAGTCCATATAAGCCACCTGGGTTAGTAGCGGTACAGGATACATGAGGCAAACGGGCCAAAAACCGTCAGAGCTGCTGTCATAGAGATCCAGAACTGAGGCTGAAACATCGGGTTTATAGAGCAAATGTCCTCAACTTTTAAGTGTTGGAGGAAAACACCTGACCTGCACCATGTTCAAGGTAGCTCCTATAAAGGAAGTCTCTGTGAAAGAGTCAGGTGTGACTTAGGCTCGTAAGTTGAAAATCCCGATGATGAGAGAAGGTACACCATTGTCTGAAAGTGGCTTACCACTGTTGAAGGACGAGCACTGCAGAGTCAGCCAGTCAGCTCGGTGGGGAAAAACTTATATCTCCGCCAACTCTGAAGATGGACAGTGATCACTGCCAACACTTTCATAAACACCAGAGATGCACTAATAAGGCTAAAGGGAAGCACAGCAAACTGTAAATGCTCTTGGCCAACCTCGAACTGTATTTAATGTCTGTGGGACTGCAGAACGAGAACATGAAGTGCGCAGTCTATCATCCATTCAGCCAGATCCAGGGCACACCCCAAGGCTCATTCTCCACAGTAAATTGTAGAATTTGTGCGCGATATACCCAGATAGGTGCCCAGAAGTATGTACTGGGACTATGCAAGCAGACCATCCATTCCATAACATGAAGTGCGAGGAGTATCTGCTGAATCATCGCTGTGTTCAGTCTTCTCTTCTGCCCCCAGACTTTCGCATTCCATTCCGTTTACATTCTACACTAAATTAACAAGCAAAGATCTCAAGAGTGGAATCGGTAAAGGCAAGCTTATCTTATTTATGTTTTTATCTGCGTATTAGAACTGGAGTTACTTTTCCTGACTGCCTACTGTATCCAGATTTTTTTTAATCAGGCTATAATTACACAAATCAATTTCTTGCCTTTCTCCCCAAACCTGACTTCCTATCCTATGACGACTCTCCTCATCTTTAGGCCTTCTTTCCAGTTCACAGACTTCCATACTCAGTGAGACTGTGAGAAAACAATCTGTCCTGAATCTTTTGAGGAAAGTTAAACTGGTAATGCCAAAGAAGAGGACCCTGGATATTGAGCATAGCAATCTTTTTGAACACAGCAGAATACGAAGACTTAATTACATGCAAAACCACAGAAAACCGCACAAGTTCATACCTTGTCTACATTTGCTCTTGTTTTTGCTGACGTCTCAACATACTGCACACCCCATTCATCTGCTTTGCCTCTCGCCTCTTCGACTGGCACCTGTCTGCGCTCTTCTAAGTCCGATTTGTTGCCTACCACGAGGAGAGGGATTTTGTCCTCCTCCGCCTTCACACGCAAGATCTGTTCCCTTATTTAAAAGAAGAGAAAAAACACAGTACTATTCAGAATAACGTTCAAGCCCCAAAATCAAAAAAATACGTTTTAATTCAGATTGTGGTGGGAAACGTTTAACTGAATGTCTTTTCTATATTACATGTGCTTAACTTGACTAGTGGACACGGCAAAGCAGTATCAGAAAACGAAATTATACAAAAATAAAATTCAAATGGCCAGAGTTGAAACCACATGTGCAAAGTGTCTAAATCTAAAATTGAGAGTGGATCATACCTTCCTATAACGTTTTTTTTTTTAAAGACTTGTTAACTCATCTAGCCGACACTACGCTAACTTAAAAGGTTAAGCTTACTAATGTTTTAACTGGGAAAATATGCACCACACAGCAACAACAACAAAGGTTTCACATAAAGATACTCTATGAAGCTGACGATCTCATTTTCCACATGGACAAAAGAAATATTAAATACTGGCGCCTTTAAGGTCAACAGCAGTCCAAAAAGTATAAAAGATTTTCTCAAAATGTACAAAGACACTTAATATGGGCAGTTCAAATACATTTGATACTCACAAGGACTTAATAATTATGTGTTATAGGAAGGTGCCTAAGACATTGGATAATATTAAAAACACACTAAAACAGTGAACTTCCAAACATGTGTAGCCTATACCCAAAATATTAGTTTTCCAGTACAACACACCAATGCATTGGAACTTGTGGACTGTGAATAGCTATCCATTCACTGCAAGTGAAACCCGATCTTAATTAATAGTCAAATCAAGAGAGCTTTAAAAAGGGTAACAGTTCATTTTAATTTTCAGCTCATTAACCAGGGCATTTCAGGGGCCCATTAAACGCATGCACGCTGCTGAATGGATCGATTGTTAGGAAGGCACCCGCACCTCACACCACAACAAGACCCTTATTTAAAGGAAGGCTCAAGCTCATTTTAGATTGAGTGCAATTATTTCTTTTTGGCTTAACTTCAGGTTTCCTATAACATGTGGCTATTGAAAGCATGCCTTTACATGCAATCAGCTTTCAGAAAGGGAACCAAATTACAAAGCATGCGTTTTGAGCTCCAACAAGTAGGAGCTTGAAGTTTGTCTCCTCAAACCATTGACATATCTCTCGAAGAGCTCTACCCTTTAAACCCCTCCCCACTGTAGCAGAATTAGGCTACACGATATTTAATTCAGAAAATTACACAACAGAGGTTCCTAAACATAACTGATAAAGTTAAAATATTTGCTTGCACACCAAGATTTTGGGTCAGCCGAAGAAAGAAACTCTACCAGACACCATTCTAGTGTTCACAAGTCCGACGTTCAAGCCTTCAATTATCTCCAACTTTCTTCTAGCTTTACTCTTTTTTTTTGCAAATCATCTCCACCAATTTGGTCTCCCACTGGCCTTCCTATGACTCTTCAAATACTAGTGCTGTGAAACCCATTTAATAAATTTTCAGAAAAAGTATTGTCATCTCTTGACCAAATGTCTAATCTTGACAATCAAAAGCCTAATAATAATCACTACAAAACACCATGTACAATCTTGGCTAAAAAATATATATTTTGGACAGTCCCCTCCTCCCCTCGCCCATCAGAGCAGCAAAGAATCTGGGAAGCCAACTATCTTTTACTGAGATGGTCTATTTTCATTGCCGACTACACTTTCTGCCATTTGTTTGTATTTCTAAGCTCCTTCAGAATTGAAGCTTTTGTGGAATCACCCAAAAGATCGGAGGCTCTATCACACGAAGTGCTCCAGGGGCGCAATGGGTGTGTGCATCTGCTTTCTGAGCCCCGGAGGCACGTTGGCAGTACAGAAAGGGTGAGCACTACTCCTTCTCTAATAGAGTTTGCGCTAGTACTAAACGTGCGCAGGAGTAATCTCAAGAGAGCATTCATGCTTGAACCCTCACTGTAACCCAGACATCAGCAGAGGTGCCCCTTAAAAAAAAAAGTGAAAGGGTTCGCACCTGCATTGGGAAGTGCGCATCTGTTGTGATATGGCGTACTGTCGCAAGCAGCACCCCAAGCACAGACAAATGTGTGCCATGGTGCAGAATGGGACAGCACACCATATCTGCAATAGGGAGCTAACCAGACACCAAATTTACAAGCTGAACACTCAGAATGGATGCAAACTTAGAGAGGTGAGCAACGCAACCCTCAAGTGATCATATCGTTCCAGTCATACCTGCCTTCCAACAGTTCAGTTTCAACATTTTATAAGATTAGCGTTTTTTTGTTTTTTTACCCCAGATTAAATAAACTGCATTTGAAATTTTCGCCAAATGAAGGATACAATTGTTGAAGGATACAATTGTCACATCACACATGATTATTCAGAATTGTTTTTAACACCACCTCTCGGCCTGAGCACCTCTGCAATTTATCCTTGCTTTTTAATTTAAAGGCACTGGTGTAAACTGCTTTGGCAATCTTATAATGAAAGCCAGCCATGAAGCAATATCAATACTGTGAATGGAGACAGATGTAGGAGACCGCAGTCACACATGTTAAGAGAGACTACATTAGATATCATTTAACCAGCACTGCCAAGTACACTTTTGTATGCAAGGCAGCTCAGGGAGAGAGGGGGGGAGGAGGAGGGGGGGGGGGGAGATAATCAATCAGGACAAGCATCACTCCCCTATTTCCAACTACGCCCTACTATAGAGCTTAGGCGGGAAGGCTGTGTTTATGTGACTGAGTCATAAAGTGAGCGATTTCGGACAGCCTTACTCCAAGTCCTACTTGAGATCATGAGATGAACCAAGTGCACAACACTCTTCCCTACAACTAGTATTTTTGTATTTAGTGCTATCACATCCATTTTGAATATGTGTGCACTTTCCATATACAAATACATGCAGGTTAAGCAACACTGGCTAGTTTTCATCATGGTCAAATAATCTCACTTTTTATGCAAGTTTGCTTAAACCTCAGCTCCACACACATTCTTATTTTTGCACTGAGTTTGTACACTAAGACTGTAGTTACCAACACCAGCTTGAGGTGACTCATGTAGAGAACAATTTCTAAACCTAATTGCTTCCTTCAATCCAGAAGGGGCTTACCTCTCTCAGTTATGTATACCTTGCTTGTAGAGAGTCTTTGCTATTTTGTGCCTTTGTAGGACAACTCAGTCAGGAAAACCCCAGACCATAGATAATTCTTCCCCACAATGCCATTCAGGATTGACATCAGGTCCACTTTTTCCAATGTGATCTCGTGCCTATTAGCATATACGAGAGAGAAGCCTGCCTGCATCTGCATCCCTTTGCCCCATAAGTTAACCGACCGCTTTGGAGGGTGGTAAGATTCCCCAACCCTATGTACATATTCCAAAGATTCATTAGCATCACATACAACCAATACTTCCACATCATCATCCTCACATGTTACTCTACCTCATACCCAAGTAGGCACCATATACACACTCTGGATTTTCACACAAATCTCCTTACAGGCCTCTGAAAAGTGCCCCACTTTCTTGTACCTCTATCATTGTTTCTGTAGTGGGACACTCAATCAACCTAGGCAAATGCTACGTGCTTCCACATCTGCTGCATACTTGTTTGTCACTATCAGACACCTCTTTTTACCTTGTGCTTCCCCTTATCATTTCCTTCTCTTCCAATAGTATTACAACCACATCATAACAATAGTTCTTTCTTCACCAGTCATCCTTAGAATTCGATACTTTTATATCCAGGGAAACGTTTTGTATTCTCTTCACAATATTTACCAACATTTCCTTTAAGCTTAGGAATTTGTCCTGCATTCTTAGGTTATTTTATTATTAATCAGTGATCCCTTGTAAATGTAAGGATGTACATGAAGAAATAAGCCAACATGTGTAACACACCTACATACTGTTCTATGGTGTTGGGATGGAAAAGGCCTCTGCATGGTTAAAGACGTGTACCAATGCCCAACTGTACTGTTGTCTGGATCACTTACACTGATTTTTTCCTAGGCAAACACAAATTGTGCGTGCACACCATGACATAGACCTGTCTCGAGGATTGTGGTCTTGTTGGACAGGAAGAGGTGCCAAAATGCTACTCATAGTGGTGGAAGGCTCCACATACACCAAGAGTAAAGCAGCACAAGTGCTGTGGTGGCTGCATACTGTGTAGTGATCAGTGTTGTGAACAGGTCCCTTTTAACCTATCACTGGAGTGAGGTCTACAGAATCACTCCCCTTTTTAAAAGTTTTGATGCAGTGCTCTTAACTCACCCTAGGCCTACATCAGGTAGATGTGGAGTGCTGTGCAGGAGTAATGACTCCGCGCTGGATGTATGTGTGTCTGGGAAAGGTACAAAACAGGGATAGAGCAGTACAGTGTAGTACATGTGGGATTAGTGCATGTGCTGTGTATGTAGGCCTGCGAAGAATATATGACATGAAAGATGTAGTGATTTGTAGTACATGCGGGTACTTGTGTGAAGTACAATAAATGAAGGGTAAAGTGTTGTGCAGTACGCACATCGCAAGTGTGCGCGCTGGCAGTGTGTGTGTTTGCAAACAGCACACCCTGGTACAGTATAGAAATGTTTCAGTGCGCACAGACTGAGTGTGTACTGAATGTATGTGCAATTGTAATGGTACAATGCATGGAGGTAACAGTGCTGGACAGTAAGTGTGCTGTGAATGCACACTGAGTAAGTGTGCCTGTATTGGTACATTTAATGGAGGACGAGGGGTTCCATTTTAGGAAGCCCATGTCTGCCTGAAGACATGAGGAGTGGAGGAATCCCGCCCTCTCTTCCCCGCCCCAGGAATATGTGTGTATCGCAACATTCATGTGGGCAAGGCGGGACACCCAGGAGGAAGAGACCCTCCTTTAAACTTCAAAAGATAGCTCTTTGATTTAGAGATAGATCACAAGGAAAAGGCCTGGGCACATCTCGGGAAAGGAGCTAGGACTTATAATGGAATTATAAAGAGTAGGGCAGGGAGCCTGGGACTAACCTTTTGATGCAAATATTACTGTAGCTGACATCCAGGTATGAACTTTGGTCACTCCCATGAATTGTGTTGTAGAACAGTCAGCTGCAGAGTCTTGCCTGCTGTGACAGACATCCTTTCAGGAGGAAAGAAGAAAAGGAGAAATGTACACTTAAAAGCAGCAGAACCCGAACCTAAAACGTCAAAGACTAAGACCCTAAATCACATATAGTGTCTGGAAAAGGACTATAAGAAGGGGATGTTGAGACCGCAAACTTGTGTCATTTGCCAAGTAGCCAGACCGGCTGTGTGAGTAGAGGAAACTCTGCAAGAATTCTACCTGTGACCAGAAATGGGAACCAAGGCATGCTAGCCTCCCTGCTCGGTGAGCGGACATCACCCAAGAAAAACCAAGATCACCTGCCCTAGATCCTAGAGCACAAGTGCCTGCTTGCCAAGACCAGTGTGCCCCGTAAGGAAGAGGAAAGCAATGGAGGAACAAGGCCAAGAGGGGAGCCCTACAGAGATGACTCCCTGAGTGAGGTATGAGGAGAACGGCTATGCACTGATCGGATCATTGCACTGTTCAGGAATGGTCCGGTGATGCCATATACCAGGCGAGGGCCGCCGTGATCCAAGCTGTGTGGGAAGCACCGCCGCGGTGATACTATATGCCAAAGGGGAACACCGTTGAAACATTTGAGCCAGGAGCATGACACTTGGGTCTACCGAGATCGGCAACCCCGACTGCCAGAAGGAGCCACTGTAGTCAGGGCGATCACACCGGAAGAGTCTACGCCTGATTGAGAGTAATGCGGTAACCACTTACACCAGGAGGGGCTGTCGGACCCAAGTGTTTGGGTTATGGCTGGGATGAAAGGATTACTGTGACCGGCAGGTCAAGCTTGCCAATGGCCCCTAACTGAATACCAGAGCATCGCTAGGACACTGCTGAAGATGTACCCTTGCTGGAGTTCGTTAGGAGCGAGAGAATTCTCTCCTCCACACCTAACCTCCCTCGTGAGTGGATGAGTGACTTACCTTGTGTGGGCTGAGCGGGAGCAGCTTCAATCGCAGGATGGAGCTGGCAGCGCTGCTTGAAAGAGCCTCTGCCGGGTGATGCTGCATGAACTGCATACAGCCTGTCTTTGCCAAAAAGGATCTGGACTCAGGCACTACCACGGAGAGGGTACTCACTGTACCATTAAACACTTCCATACCGTTGCAGCAGGTAAGACCAGATCTGGGCCTGTGGGGCCACGGAGGTCTCGCTGCCAATGGTGCTGCAGCACCATGGACACTTTTGACTAATAATTTAAAAGTCAAATGGGAACTCTTGAGCTCGGCCTACAAGTACGCATTTACTGGATGTGGTCACCAGTGAATGGGGGGAATACCCCCGAACACGTTAAAAGAAAGTCGGTGGGACAGGGATTTGTCCGACTACTACTAGTCACGACCTCAAGGAGAGAGTGTTATTGCATATGAGTATCGTTATTCCTTTGCATCTCTAGAGTTGGAAATAAAATACTTATTTTTCTTATAAAAGCAAGTATTGGACTGGACACTGATTCATTGTTCTAACTGTGTGCACTTTGAGTTATGAGTCGTGTTCACTTATCTGTATCTTCATTCCCCCGCTGAAGGAGCCTTTGACTGCTCATCCACAGCTACCACAGTGTCAATTGCGGAAGAAGTACTTGGCCCATTTGCACAGTGTCCACAGTGGGTTAGGCCCCGGGACATTAGGAGTAAATGGCCTCAACCACCCCGGTTGGGCCCAGTAGTCCTTGCGTGTCCCGTGGCCCTCTGTAACGGGTTCTGACATATGGATTTCAGCATGTAGCTTTGCCAGTCAAAAACTCTGGTTTATCTCTACAGCTGTACTCTGTTTCTTCTCAAACTTCTCCTTAAACGCTGACTATGCACCGCCATATTAGTCATCGGACACTTTTTCAGTATCAGAAGCATTATAAACATCACTGCTCTTCCTGCTTGGTTCTGGCAGTCATCACAATTCTTCAGCATTTCATCCCAAGATTATGATTCAACATTGCCAATGTTTTTTTTCGTGCTTCAAACTTCATATTAGACAAACTCGCAATCTGGGACTAAATAGTGAGTCACCACTTGCACAGCAAAATTAACTAAAATATTTAAAGTAGTCATCGCTATCTGGCTTTTGCATAACAAATGTAACTATTATAATGTAGCCACCCTTGTATAAATGCAGATATATTTGGGGAAAATATTATTTAAGTGGAATGAATATAATAACATGCAACCTTATCAGTGGCCCTTTTCAATTCTCCGACATCACTACATTATATTCTAGATTATTAACATTACAACTGAATTCTTCCTTAAAGGAGTACTCATTCTGGACATAATCACAGCAATGATTCAGACTACGGTTTCATAGGGTTCCCCCATTCAGCCAGTTCCCAGGCATGTAGTTAGTTCATCATGGACAGAGAAAAATGGGCTGGTTGTCTTCTCTCAATAGTTTGGAGGTCAGGGAGGCTAGTCAAACCCTTACAGACTTTCACGACACACTGGAAAGGTTCCTTGGAATGGAGTGGAGAAAAGGAGTAGTACATTATTCATAGTTCGACAATTGCTGCACATGCCCAGGGGGATCGATGCCTCTGAGCCCTAGGGCGTAGAAGTGATAACAGGCTCTGTGAGAAGGGGCTGTTCTTGAATTGCCGTTAAGTGAGGAAGAGGGACGTGAGGGTGATTGCTTCATCCAAAGGGTGAGATTTACATAAAGCCTTCAACTGTAAACATCTCCATTGTATTATTCACTTAAGAGTATCCCATGATGAGAGGCCTCTCAGTGAGCCACACTTCCAACATGCCTGCTTCCCAACACTGGTAGGGATCCAACAAAAGTCTGATTTCCAGACTGCTGATGCACATCTGAAATCCTTGTAGAGCTATGGTTGACTCATTGCTGACATGGAACTGCTCTTCAGCCCTGCGTGGTTCAGAGGGGCTCCCCTCACATGCAAGGTGGTGTGGATGCCTGATTGAGTACTTTAGGACTCCCCCAGCAAAGGGATGTTGGCCTGGTATTTTAGCAGCTGCAAGCATTACAGCAGAAACAGCATTTCACAGACAACACACTTTGATACCAGACATATTGTTCTTTGCCTGGGGCACCTCATTCATTCTTTTTGCTTATGAAGATTCTTATTTTTATTGAGACTGATTCTATTCACCGTGTGTGCTATGTAAAATCTGCTTTATCAGCTGGAATATGAACCTAATCCTACAGTACAGTGAGTATTCATGCAGCATTTGTATTAACGCATACACCTTCAAAGATCTTGTCTCTCTATTGCTGTGCGGTACACAAATGTCAGGCTTCGCATACTAGGGTGGAATACTTGTAGCAAAATCCACTGGAAGGCCTATATTTTATGTTTATTTCTTGTGCCCAAACTATGAACCGCACTCAGGGTGCCTATACCTCAATGGCCTCTATATTTTCATTTCTTAAGAACGGCTGCTAGAAATTCTTGCTTACAGCAATGCAGAGCACCCTTACAGACAAAATAGTACTTTCCACTTTGAGATGTATGTAGATTTATTTTCAAATGAAGTTGGCTGTAATTGGCGGTGTAAAAAACAATACTCGATTGTGAGAAGCTGGCCTGGTATATGATGTCCACCAATGTAAGTAGGCACCTTGCACCAGTCCAGACAACCCTTATGGTGACTTAGGAGGTCTCAGACAACCTTAGAACGCTATGCAAGTGGTAGCTGTGGAGAGCAGCCTTCAGGCTTAGTCTTGAAGGAGTGAAAAGCAGCTTGTTTTACCAGAATGCAATCTTATAGAACAGATTAAATGAAAAAGAACAACACAAAGTATTTATAAAAATATGTTTTACTATATAATACTAACCAGCACGTTACAGTATCTCACACATGGAGATACACACAAAGCACACAATACTTTAGCAAAGAAATCACCGTAAATGGCACTAATACACAGTGGGCTCCTAGGGGGGGACCAAACCATATACTAAGAAAGTGGTGTAAGAACCACGACTTGAGTCAAGACAATGTCGAGAGGGCGTTGAATTGCTGGGGACCCACATAACCACATAAGGTAAGTAGATAGGGACCCCATGGAGAGTGTGTGTAATGTGGGAACACAATCGCATGCTCCGTACAAATCTATGTGTAAGTCGGGGTTGGATTTTTAAAGATAGGGACCCATCCCAGTGGACCCTGAAGAAACCCCGTGGAAGACAGAAGGTTGGAGAGCCACCCCACCTATGGATACCGTGGTACCCAAGTTACCTATCCCAGGGAAGCTGGGTGCATAGGTGTGAAGTGGCGTCGGAAACTGCAGTCAAACCCAATAGAGGACTTCAGGAAAGTGCTGCTGTTGGAAGGGAATGAAAGCGTCTGGAAGAATCCAAATGTGGATTCTCGAAGAGGAGTAACTGAAAGCAGAGGAGACAGAGTCTCTGTGACTCAGGGGTGACCAGGAGACTTGGAAGACGAATGCCCTCCGATGTCGGGTGCTTCACGAAAGATGGCGGTGACCTTGACTCTGCAGATGCGAGGACCAGGCGACTCTGAGGACGACCAGGTCCAGGATACGAGCTGCTGCACAAAGGATGTCGAGTGCTGAGGGGTCGGTGTCCAGCTGGAGCACCAACAAGCCTTGGCAAATGCAACCCAAGCAATAAGTCAAGAAAGTACATGGTTGAGACCAGCAAGGTCCAGGGGACTCGCCACAAGCAGGGGAGTCAGGGCAGGCGCCGCGCAATCAGGGGAACCCAAGGAAAACAAAGGTGACCCTCAAATGGACCCCCAGGCCGGAGGCTGAGGAGTCGCGAGAGGACCTCAAGCAGCTCACCAAAAGATGTAGGCCACAATGCATACGATGCGGTGTGGCTGAAGATTCTGATCACTGGAGGTGCTCGAGGTTGGGGCTACTTGGAACCCAAAGATCTTCTTGCAAAGATGTCAACCAGCCTTTGCAACTGCAAAGGGGGCGAAGTACTCAGGGGTTCGGTTATTGCAACCGCCACGAGGACTACTGGCCTCAAACTTGGTGAGAGGGTAGAGCAGGCCTCGGGACCTGGGGTAAACCACCATCTGTGTTGTAGAGCCTTCAGAGTCTAGAGGAGCTCAGGCTCTGCAGACTGGTCGACTTGGTTGCAATGTCTGTGAATGCAGGGGAGTGACTCCTTCACTCCAAGGGAGATTTCTTCGGTAGTCCTTGATGCTTCACAGGCCTTGAAAGGTATGATGCACAGGCACAGACAATGCAGCAGACTGAAAGGGAGATGAAGTCAGTCCCAAACGAAGTCCAGCGTGCCCAGATGGTAGAAGTGCAGTGGTTTCACTTCTAAATCTTTTCTCACAACTAATCTAGGGACCTACACCCAGGTAAGCCCTTAAGTACCCTAGGGAAAGGCTTGGGAAGATTCATGGGACCCTCCCAGGGGATGGTCTGGGCAGGGGGGGCGGTTACTCCCATGTCCTTTGTCCAGTTTCGCGCCACAACGGGAGCCACTGGCTCCCAGGAATGGTTTGAACTGGACTATGCACAGGGACACCAAATGTGCCCCTCATGCAGACTTTCAGGCGCTGGAAAGCGCACCCACCCAGCCCTTATAAACTAAATTCTGTCTGGGAAGTGGTCACACCTTCCTGCGACAGGATGCCTATTGTGCTGCCTTTCCCTGCTCGAGCTTGGTTCAGCAGCAGGAGGGCAAAAATGTGTCTTTGTTCGACAGCAACCATTTTTTGCTGTACGGGACTAGAAGGCTGGTACTGGGAACACTGAGAGCCTAACAGAGGGCTCTTCCAGTGCTTGGAATCATACCTCCCACACCGTTTACGGTGTGAGTGTATGATTTCAACATGTTTGATACCAAACATGATAGGATTAATTGCCATTTTCGAGATGGTCATCGTGTGATTACGCGGTGCCCCTCTATATGGTATACGGCTGCTTCACTGACAACCCAGGAGAATGGACTGAGGATGCCGCAGGGGTACCCTCTCACTTAAAACCAAACACCCTGCCTTCAGGATTGTAAAGGCCTGCTACAGGGGTGACATAGGTTTTAAGTGCAGTGACCCTTGGAAATACTAAACCTATATATTTAGTAAGTGGCACATGCAATGGCAGGTCTGTAGCTCCATTTTGAATGGGTGGCATAATACATGCTGCAGCCCATGGGAGACCTCTGCGGTACCTATGCCTGGGTACATGGGTACCATATACTAGGGACTGACAAGGGTACCCTAGAATCCAATCTGGGATGTACCAAGGTACTAAAATACAACAGTTTAGGGAGAAAGCAGATAGAGTAGGTCCCGATTAGCAGGATCCCGGTCAGACTAGTCAAAAACAGCATCACATCAAGCAAAAAGTCAGGGTAACCATAGGAAGCAGATCCTACTTTCATACATCAATGTTTTAACTGAAATTTCAGACAGTTATGTATTTCAGATGCCATTAACAATCTTTAGAAATGTTAAAAAGGAGGTTGAGAAAAATAACCTGAAAACCTGATGTTAGCCCTTCCTGCATTTTATGGTCCGTTAATTTATTTCTACTTATTGTCCCTCAATGGAATGATGGTCCTTCAAAAGGCGCTTACAATGCAAAAGCTCTCGAAAGAAGACATAGTTTCTGCAGTCATTCATACATCTTGATGTGCCATCCCTGGGATAGCATGCTCATTTTCTGTTTCATTCATTCTGTCAGCCAATGAATACCTAAACTCTGCTGTTGCAGTGAAGGACTCATGTTCTGTGATGGAGAAGACGAGGAGGAAACCTTCCCCACTTCGAAAGTAGTTGTCACGGATAGCTGCATAGTCTTCCTGCCCGGCTGTGTCAAGAATATCTATTTGGACCTCCTCACCATCAAGGACAACTTTCTTCCTATAGCTGTCAGCTTTTGTTGGTTCATAGTCCTCGACAAACTGAAAAACAAACCGAGAAGGTTTAAGCTTAATCAACATTTTAACTTTAAGTAACCCTACAACTAAAGATTATTCCATGCAGCACACCCCAAAAATCATACGTTGAAACCAATTACACTCGGACGAAATCCACATTTACCACCAAGCATGTTGAAAAACATTTTGTTTACAATGCACTGAGGTTTCTAATCCAAAAGAGACTTAACTCTACATCCAACATCAGTATTACGCTCCCACTTTCTCATCATTAGAAAATTACTCCTGTCATAATTCATCACAGATGCAACAGCTACATAACCATAAACAAACACATGTTACTATTAATAGCATTTTAAAACGTTGCTTAGTAACGTTCAGATTAGAACAACTACTTTTGTTTTTGCTGTATAGTTCAGTACATTCCCAACAGTTGACAACCTCTATGAAGTGTGGACAAGTCTCTTGTCTCTGCCAAGACCGACCGATTCGCCTTTGTAAAGGAAGATTTCCAACAGGCGAAACTTCAAACGTTAGGGGGGAGGGTGTCTAACTGATTTTCTCATAAACCCCATCATTTTGAATATGCGGCTTTCATGTAACAAACCGAACAGCTAACTAGCTGATGGATTATATGCAAGGTACTACAAACAACATTCACAAGGAACTCATTTGAAGATATCCATCTGTTAAATACAACATCAATGGTTGCTTTTGAGTCAATCTCGCACATGTAAGTCAAGAACAATAAAAAATGAAGATAAAGTAAGACCAAATCAATGATAATCACAATAAGCCCACACAAGACATAATTTTCTTTTTGAGATCTACCAAGCCTCAGCAGAGGTCTTTATTTAATATACACTATTTAAATCATATATACAAACATTTTATATATACAAAATACATTTCTTTCTTACATTCGTAGTGCAAAGTGAGTCCCAGTGAAAAAACCATAACCTTTTATAATGTGACCAAACAAGAGTGTAGAAGGTTATTGGAAAATTATAAGGACAGATTATATACAATATGCAGTAATTCAGTCAAGGCTGTCTCTTATTTTGTTGTCGACGGCGTTTCGACCCACTTTTAAATACCGGGTCTCATCAGGACTGTTTTTCTGGGGACTAAAGAAAGAAAAAAGGGGGAATATAACTATAATATGGTCAAATTTTAAAAAGAAAAATAGGAACCTTGAGGGCATAACAATTTTTTTTTTGTTTTTGATTATATGCAAGGCCACAATAAAACTCATGGTAATGGTTCAATAACTACATTGCAAATGTGTTACCAGTGCAACTACGGAAAATGTGTCTCCGGAAGAAGTCCAAGCAAGAAATATATGGTATAAATAGTATGCACAAAGCGTGGCTGAGGGACGCCTAAGCTGAACAGGATTGATGTATTGCAAATTGTCTAAGCTCACTTGCTCAAGGCCTGCAAATATATAAGGACAGTTGGCTCAAAACCAAAGAGGTGTGCTCAAGTTTCAAAACAATTGTCAAAATGGGGTGGGGACGAGGGGAGTGACCTGTGTTCATGTAAAACTGAAAGGACTGATTATTTAAAACAATCTATGGTAGGCACCCTTATATCAGAACTTAGGAAAGCCAGATCTAAACACGTCTAGTTGCTAAAGGCATACGAACAATAAACCCATCTGCTACAACCAGGCAGTTAACATGGATGGTAGGAAAATGATGCCTCTGTGTTAAGTATGTATACCGTGTATGAATAAATGGAGAATAACTAAAGGAACTTGAAACTTGTTCATGAGGAACTAGTACAGGATCTCAATTTTTGGTATGGTGCTGCAAACTTTGGAAGGCCCTTCCTGTGTTGGCCATTAGTTTGCTTGTTTTTTCATTCCCTCTTCAAAATACACCTTTCATCTCCTTCACTATGGCCTTGCAGTGCATTTTAATCTGACCACATTCACAGTCCAATCCTGACCACATTAGAGAGACGCAAAGCAGTTCCACACACAAGATATCCCTCAGACAGTTCTAGTCCATCTCTACAAGAGTGCACATGAATCCCTGTTGGTCTCTGGACAATATTTCACTAACAGACATTCCAATCCCTTGTGTATGAGTCCTTGGGATTCCTGATCGGTAGGTTTGTCTAAGCATTCAGTTAATTTGCTGCTTGAGAAGCTAAGAGGGAGAATTTATGGGCCTTTTCCAGGACCAGATCTGGATTATGAAATACTTGATCACTACTTCAGTTAACACCTGTAGTAATTTATACTTTTAGTTCAACAGTTACTCATCTTTTTCCGTCTCTTTTGGATGTTCTTGCAAGCTAGTAAGTTGGACTGAAGACGAACCCATTTTGATAGCACTAGAGGGGCCTAACATTATGAGCTTTCCAGGAAAAGCCTTCAAAGAGGGAGAGCTGCCAGAGTTTTGCCTAATCTCTTCTGGGAATAAAATGGGATAGTAAACTCATAGGGCAGCTAGGAAGATTCAAGACAGTTTGAATAGACAAGTTGACGTCCCTCGTTTCCTGACGTCATGCAGAAACCTTTAGTGAAAAAATGGCCCACTTAATAATAGTTACCCATCTAAAATTCTAGGTTTTTTGCTGCCATGCAGTAATCATTTTGAAACCATGAGGCTACTGAGATATCTCTCTGTTCAATCAACCTATAAACATGAACTGGGCCTAGCTGCACAAATGTTTGTTCCTTAGACCCAGCTGGTTGGCAGAAAAGAAGAAGCATGTTGGTATAATAGATGGGTAAAGAACTCTCCAATTTAACCTTGTGGTAGGGCTATGAATAAAGTGGTCTTACATATCTAGAGTCAACCATCAGGACATTATGACAAAGGGTTTGTACTAGAAGGCAAGTGACTACATCAGCCCATTTGTAGGTGGGGCTTAATGTGTTAGTCGGTAGACAATTATCATGAATCTTCCTATCTACACCTAGTTCACTGAAACCACTACCATATGAGTTTGTTAGCTGATCAGACAAAAGGGATTAGGTGATAGACAAGGAGGCAATCAATGTCCCACTCAGGTCAAAGTGGTTAATGGCTTTTCCTGAAAAAAGGCCATCTGACCTTTAAGTACACCCAATGAAGGCTTTTTTACAGCTTCATATTTGTGTTTCCAGTAAAGGTACTGGTGGACCCAAAGGAGACTGTAACATGAGCACAGATTCTGTCAGGGCTATCCTTAATCAAGGTCGATGCATCCTTTTGTTGATCCCAATCAGAAACAAGTATATCGAGAAGAGACTGGAACTGAGTGCATATGCATGGGACACACCGTTAAGAGGATGGTGTAGTATTCTCTGCAACAATAATGGAGCAGTGTGAACCACTATTCATCTTCCAGTATTTAGAGAGAAGGAAGAAGTATGAGGCATCGAGCAATAAACCACTGTCACTGTTGCTGGGTCACCCAGGTGAATCATAGTAAACTTAGAAGACCAGTATCAGAATTTTCTGTGCCTTGAGACATTGAAAGATACCAAATGCATATAAGACAGTGGGCACTTACACTGCTTTATTTCCAGCATAGGAGAGTTGGACCATTACACCTCATAGTCAGTGCACACAGCAAGAGCTCTGCTCAACTGCAGGTGGCACTGAGAAAATGGTGCACAGGTGGTGGCGGCAGTATAACAGACTTATTTAGCATCCAGAGGTGGGGTTCAAATGAAACTAATATTGCCACCTATCTGAATTACAATCTGGCAGAACAAAGAAACTACCAGACTCAGCAGGGGAAGCTAAGCATTACAAGGAAATGTTGCTTACCAGTAATCATACTTCTGCATCGTAGGTATTCTCACTAAAGTCATAAAGGTAGAATGTTCCCACCAATTTGCAGGTACCACTGAACAATTTCTTTTCGAGAATCAATCTATAAATGGAGGTAAGTCACCTCAATGTTCATAAAGATGATGATACTGTAGGAGAGTAGGATCTGCTTCACATGGGTACCCCCACTTTTTGCTGGTGTTTCACTGTTTTTCGACCTTAGTCTGGCTGTGGCCCTGCTAATCAGGACCCCAGCCTAGCTGCTTCCTCTCTAAAATGGTTTGCATGTACATTAGGTACATATCTAATTGGATTCTGGAGTGCCTTATAAGACCCTAGTATATGGTATACTACGTACCTAGGGCATAGGTACGTCAGAGGCCTACCAGGGGCTGAAGCATGTATTATGCCACTCCTGGGAAGCACTCCAAAATGGCACCACAGGTCTGCTACTGCAGCCTGGGAAAGGTGGTGCTTGCACCCCTTACAGTGGTATAGGCTACCTATGTCACTACCATTGCACAAACGTATACAACCTATAAGTCACTCCTATGGCAGGCCTTAACAATCCTGAAGGCAGAGTGCTTGGTTTTTATGCGAGAGGGTGCCCCTGCATGAGCAGAGCCCCTCTGCAGCGTTCGGAGTACCTCCTCTGATGCGGTTTGTGGTGCAGCCTGACCATATACTCTTAAGTGCATTATAACCTCGCGGTAAATGCTAAATTTGGGATAGCTGCACGGAAACATGTTGTGTTTGGTGTCAAATGCTTTGGAATACTATCCCCCCGCCAATTCTGGCGGCAGGGGTAGCATTTCACCCTTCTAGAGGGAAAGGCATGTTCACATTGGTCTAACCCGGTAGGACTTTCTAGAGCCCTGGCATCACAAAATGGATGCCTCTGCCACAGACACGGGTCTGGTCTCCTGCTGCTGACCGAATCTCCAGCAGGGGAGGCCTGGACAATAGGTTTCCTGTCCCAGGGAGGTGTAACCACCTCCCCAGACAGGCAGATGTGTATTGGGGCTGGGCGGGAGCACTCTCTGGTGCTTTGATGTCCTGCACTGGGGGCACACTTGGTGTCCCTGTGCATAGTCCAGTTCAAACCGGTTGCAGGGGCTACCTGCCCCTGCTCTGGCGTGAAACTGGACAAACGAAATGGGTGTAACCACCCCTCTTTCCAAACCCTCCCATAGGTGGGTCCCTAGTGTATGTCCAACCCCCAAACTTAGTAGAAGTATGGGAACCTAGTCCTCGCGACTTTAGATTACCCTGGACGAAACTAGTATGGGAACCTAGTCCTTGCGACTTTAGATTACCCTGGACGAAACTCTGCAACATATATCCTGGACCTTCGACTTTCTATCTCGACTAGAAGACGGAAGAAATCTCCCTTGGGGTCAAGGAGTGACTCCCCTGCTTGGCAGGCACCAAAGAAGCAACTGTCCGGTCTGCAATTCCGAAGCTCCCGTTGGACGCCGAAGTCTCTGCATCATCAGAGGTGGATTTCCTGACTTCCCCGAGGCTACCCTGAGTCCACAGCAAAGCTGAGGCCCGTGGCTATCGTGGGTGACGAGGAACCGTTACCCCTGGGCACCGCGTACTATTGCTGGTACATCGACTTTTTGTTCATCCTTGAAGTTCTGCTTTGGGCTCCTAGTAGCCCCTGCCTTGAGCACTGACTGCACGAAGATCTCTGGCCTCCACTCCACGAGTGACCCGTGGGCCAGGTTCCAGTGCGACCGCTCGAGGCTCCTTCGCGATCGCTAGCCCATTGGCTAGTAGGTCCCCACGAAGGCAACTCCTCTTCTGCTTGGGCTTTCCTGGTTGCTCCAGACGTGCCCTGACTTACCCTCGCTGGGTGAGTCCCTCAGACCTTGCTGATCTGCCCCAACGTCCTTCTCTTTCTACGGGACTTGCCGTTGCCAAGGCTTGTTGGGTCCAATCTGGTCGCCGACACCGCAGCACTCAACAGACTTCGTGTGACAGCTCGAATCCGGCTCGTGGACTTCGTCGACGCCTCCTGGACCTCGTGGCTGAAGAGTCAAGACACCCGTCAACTCACCTGAAGCACCTGACATCTGTGGGCATTGGTCCATCCTGCCCTCGGTCACTGGCAAGTGACCCAGACTCTGTCCCCTCTGCTTTCAGGTTCCTTCCATCCTAGATCCAGGCTTGGATCTCTTCAGACACTTCTCCTCTTCACGGCAGCAGCAGTTCTTCGCCAGCTTCCATTGTAATCGACAACGCGACCCGACACCAAAAGACACCTATGCACTCGGCTTCCCTGGGTGAGGTAACATGAGTACTCCAGTGCTCCCGTGTGTGCTACCCCTAGAACTTTTTAAGTCCAAAGGGGTTTGGTCCGGACTCGATTCTAAGTGTCCCTAATCTTTAAATTTCCAACTGCGACATTGCCCATAGAAGCCAACGGGAACCCGCGGTTGTGTTTACACACTGCACACGGCCCCCGTGGGTCCCCTGTGTCACTACCTTGGGTGGTTCCTTGGGGTACCAGCGATTCTACAGGCTCTAGGCCTTGTGTCTAGTTCAGTTGTGGTTCTTATACCACTTTGTTTGTATATGGTTTGGTACGCCCCTTGGGCCCAAACGTGTATTTGTGCTATTACTGAGGATTGCTAACTAGTAAATTAAGTACTTCGAACTCCAGCCTCATAAAGAGTCTAGAGGGGTGTGTTTTATCTTAAATACATATATTTTAAATATATACCTTGTGTGGTTGTCCTTTCATTTGATCATTCAAGAGATTATAGACTGGTAAAACAAGCCGCTTTACATTCCTTCAAGACTTAGCCTTAAAGCTGCTCTCCATAGCTACCACTAGGATAGCTTTCAATAAAGGTTGTCTTTAACCAATTCACCATAAGGGGTTGTTTGGACTGATACAAGGTGCCCACTAGAACTAGTGGACAGCATATATCAGGCCACCTTCTCACTGATACCCTAATTAATAGTAAGACAGGCCTGCTTTTACCTTTTTTTTTTTTACCTGAAAAGGTAAACTTTAATAGAGTAAGAGCACATTATATCAACTGACTGAAGGCAATGTTCTGCTCCATCCAAATAAATCTACTACCTGCATACAGTGTGAGAGGAAAATGAAGGAAAAGGTGCCTGTCAAGAGTGCAGAAGCTGCCCAGAAAATGCACTCCCGCTTTAAAAAGCCAGCTGCTTCCCTTCCCAGCATGCACTGTACTGGCAGTTTGCCTCATAGCCTCAGTTCCTTTTAAATGGTGATATGCTGTAACTGAGAAAGATGAACAGTTGTATTGATAACCGGGGAGGAGGGATAGTTATTGAAGACTTCAGTGAGGATACCTATGATGCAGAACTAGAATTACAAGTAAATAACATTTTCTTCTGCAGCATAGGATCCTCACTGATAGTCAAAAGGAGAATAGAGTAGCTAGCATATCCTTAAACCATCGGTGTCAATACACAGCTATAAGCAAAATGAGTTACAGAGATGTTCTAAGAAAAGGTAGTGCAAGTCAGAATCTTCTTAGTTAAAAAGATAATTTAATGTTGCCAGACCTAATAAAGTGTCCGTTCTTAGATCCTCATCCAAACAATAAAGCATGGAAAAATATGAACAGATTTAAACGTGGCTGCTTTACATATTTCTGTTAATGGAGATTTTCTTATCCAGGCAACAGATGCTGCTTTGCTACACGTAGAATGAGCACTGGGCTCACCAAGAAGAGTCTTTTTAGCTAATTGATAACTAAGAGTAAAACAGAAAACTATCCATCTGGCTATGGTTTGTTTAGGGGAAGTCACACCCATTTGGAGAGGTCCATAACAACTTGTTTCTTTTAAAAATATTTGTAGTTTAGCCCAAATATAAAATGTAAGAACTATAACATCTAACAAACGAGGGATCATTTCTGCTGAAGAAGTACAACTAAAACATACTAGATTTGAGCTTGTCTGATTGATATGAAAATCAGAGACAACTTTAGGTAAAAAGAAAAATTTTAAAAAAAGATGGATGTGTTCTGAACAGTACCCTATTGTTTTGAAATAATGTGTATGGGTCTACGGAGGAAAGAGCTTGGATCTCACTAACTCCCCTCACTGAATTAATGGCTACGAAAAAAAAACTATCTTAGAGGTGTGTTGGATTTAGGTCTTACGCATGGGCTCGAAAGGTGGAGACATCAGTTTAGATAAGAATAGATTTAACTGCCAACGAGGAGAAGTAATCTTTCCAATAAATCTGTTACAACTGCATAGTGAAAGATCTTTGTGCTGCTCATTTACTGCATGCTGCAATACCTGCTAAATGAACGTTAACAGAATTGAAATGTAGATGTGATCGAGCCAAATTAAATAGATAGGGTAAAATGACATTGTCTTGACATTTTATGAATTGCTATTATTACTGAGGCACCATATTGTATTGTGTTGTAATTGCATTTATTCAGCGCTTACTAACCCTGACGAGGTATCAAATCGCTTTTTCGGCGAGTAGCACGCTACTCCGGAACCCATAAAGGATTAGTGGAGAATTAGTATAGTGAAATATGAAATGGCAAATCTTTTCCACTTACAAGTTTAAGAAGAACGTTTGGTAGGTCGTTTGGTTTCCTTGAGAATTGTCATAAGTCTGGTGGAAGGGTCAAATGTCCGTATAGAATTACCTCATGAGCTATCCTCCCAAATTCAAGTATTGTACATTGGGGTGATAAATTCTGCTTTGCATTTTCGACAGAAGATTGTATTTGCACTAAAACATCTTGTGGAGCCTCCTGGAATGGGGAATTAAGCCTGGATACCACCATTGTCTGAGTCCTTGTGCTATTATAATAATGATGGCATTTAATAATTTGAGCTTGAGCAGTACTGTTAGAATCAAAGGGATTGGCGGTAACGATAGAGAAAAAAATGTCTTTAACAACCAATCAAAAGGGCATTACCCAAAGAATTTGATTTCCGTATTCTCGATTACACGTTTGGGCATTTGGGGTTTTCTCTTGTCACAAATAAATCTATTTTGGAAAAACCCAGTCTTGGAAAAAGTCTAAAAAGACTGAATCGTCCCCATTTTTGGTCGTCTGCAAAGTATCTGCTTAAGAGATCCACTTGACAATTCTGAAGGCCTGGAAAATGAACTGCTTGAATTGTTAAATTGAGCCACTGATCTTTGGGGAAATGTCGTATAAGTCTCATATGAAGACCTCCATTGGGGACTAGAATAATGCATGACGCCACGGATTAGAGTAGAGATGAAATCTGAAGAGCAGTTGGATGTGGTGTCTGAAACAACTGGTGACATTTTTATAAAATGTTAGACACTCTTTTCTCTGAAGGACACACTTTTAGTATCCAGTGTGGCTCCTTGGTAGTCAAGATAATGAAGCGAGAATAATATCATCTTCTCTTGGTTGACACATAAGCCTAGTTTTGTTAATAACTTGGTTGTGGTGTTGAATACAAAACTGTGCTTGATGAGTAGAAGGTGTTTAAACAATCAATCATCTAGATGATGATAAATGTAAATCTTTTTACTTCGGACGTGAGCTGCAACCACGCCCATGTATTTAGATAATGTTCTCAGAGCCAAATTCAACACAAAAAGAATGACTTTGTCTATCATAAATCCTAAACTTTGTCATTTTTCCTCAAAGTGTATGTGGAAGTACACATCTTCAAGATCCACAGAGTAAATCAAAACTCATTAAGTGTGGATATATCTGGTATAAAGCTAGCTTCCTGAACTTTTGTTTCTGGATTCATTTGTTTGCCTGTCTTAGGTTGCAGATTGTTCTGAATTCTGTTTCCTTGCTCTTGCTCTAATTGGGAACCTAATTGGGTATCTTGAATAGATACATTTACCTCTTTGAAATGGAGGAACTGGTTCTATTTCTAGTTTTTGAAGCAGATATTTTACCTTCATTCTTAATTGCAGCAATTGATGTTTTGGTGCTGGCTTTGGAGGTATTGATGGAGGTGGATTTTTTAACTGGATGACGTAACCGTTCTGGGTGATCTTTAAAATCCATTTGTCGCTGGTTGTCAATCTCCACTCTGCTGGATGGTTTGAGACCGTCCTTCTCATCAGAGTAGGAAACATAGCAGAGGGAGGAGGCTTTTCACTGTTTCAACTGAGAGCAGGAATTGTAAGAGCTTGCTGCTGTTTTTGACCTCTTTCTCAATTGCTTCTACAATGGACTGCTGCTGTATTTGTTGCTGCTGACCTTGAGAATGAGGGAAGAAGGGCCATTGAGGGGATATATTCCTCTGTTGTTGCTGACCCGGAGGGTAGAAGAACCACTTAATGCATCCTCCCTCTGTCTGAACTGTTATCTGTAATCTCTGCAACGGTAATTGAAACAGTAGAACTTCTCTTAAAACCCTAAATCCTTCAAAGTTTTTGTCTCCTTCTTTCCTTGGCTCAATCTCTTTGTTGGTGAGGCTGAAATAAAACTGGTCCAGTAAATAGGAGGTTCATGATCGTTAATTGAGTATCTGGCTTCAGAAAAATTAAAATAAGCCGGGATGATCTTCAAAGTGCAATACCATAGCAAAACTGTGTAATATAAAGGTCTGCAGAATAAATCGAATCACTGATAGACACAGGTTAGAAACAGCTTGACCTGCTTGTACTATTTACATAAATGCATTGTATCTTTTGGAAAGTCATCTGCAAACACAGATAGAAATTCCCATAATGTTCTATTATAGCTGGCTAAAACATCTGATGATTTAGATTTCTTAAAGGCAAAAGCAGCAGAACTATAAACATTTCTTCCCACAACAGCAAGTATTTTACTTTCCATTTCAGGAGGGACTGAAATCACTGGAGCTGAAGAATGCCATTTCCTCATAGCTGAAACAATTACAGAATCTGGTTTAGGATCTGTCTAGATAAATAGGAACTTGGTGGGAGGCGTTATACTTAGAAAGGAAAAAAAATCGAGGTGTTGCAGCTTTAACAGTTAATGGATTAAGACATTTCTCCTCTGCAAGCTCTGAGAACCCAGGCACCAAAGGTAACATAGGTCTTGGAGAGGGCCTTAGCTTAAGAGTCTCTGTTATCACAGATACTGCTGCTTGAGGAGTCTGCAGTTATATGTTTAGTTTGGTTACTCCTCTATCTAAGACTAAGAGGTGACACAGCTGAGTAGTAGAAATACAGGTGCAATAGGAATCCGTGGAATGACAGTTGTTGCAGCTGAAAGAGGAGATATTATTTTCAGTTTATTTTAGTGTGCAGCATGTCGGAGAAGCTGACTGAACTGATCTGGCAGTAACTGGCGACTTTAATGTAGCTCTTGGCACCACTAGCAGCACTTGCGGCAATGAAGATGTATTTGGTATAGAAAGGCATATTGGTGAAGCAGGTCTAAAAGGTAAGTATAGAGGTGTTAGAGGTTCCTGTACAGGGTCCTTTGCTGGGATGATTAGCCTTGGTCTCAGAATGGAAGATGTTTCCTCCTAATAGGATTGATGATCATCAGAAGAAACAGGAAAAACAGAGGCTTCAGAATGCCTTGACATAGATTTTCTTGACGTCAAGTGTCTTAACAGTGATCTTGACGCCCACAGCATTAAAGTCTTCTCGACCAACATTGACTTTGGGGTCATATTACCCAAAATAGTCTCGGAATTGACAGCTGTGAGGTTGGCACTGCCTTTGATGTAGGTGGAAGAGATGTTGGGTGCAACGGTACCTGTGGTTTTTGTGTCGAAGTCGGTGGTGCTATCGTCCTACTTCTTGACGGCAAGCAGGTCAGTGCCGACGCACGTCTTGACGTTGACTGGTGATTTTGGGAATGGAGAGAGTGACCATAATGATCCCTACACTCGGTCAACCTTGAACTGGTCAATGTTACTTAGATATCTTGTGTTAGACAGGAAGGAGGATCTTTTACATATCTGGCAACGAATTTGTGGAATCCCTTTCCTTTACAACTTCATACTAGGCCCTCCAAAGCTATTTTCTGGAAACATCTTAAGACTTGGCTTTACTAACTGGCAATGCCAGACTGACTGAGGCTAAAATCCGTTTCTTCTGCGGTGCTAGGAAACCCTATTTGGGTAGCCATGTGAGACATAAAACCTATAAATACAAATGATGGTGGCAATGTTTATTCCGCTTTCTCTCTTTAGATCTCCCTCTATGGAAGTCTTCATCACAAGAGGGTCTGGTCTCAGAAGAAGGAGCCCCCACTCTGCCCTCTTTCTTCAACGGCTTCTTCGCTTCTTCATTAAGTAGGTTTTTATGTTTTCCTCAGAGGAATAAGGGCCCTTGGTCTTTAAGGGCTCTTTTGGACATCTTTTGACAAGATTTACACTCTTTAACTGAGTGTGAGGGAGGAAGACATACCACACACACAGAATATAGGTCTGAAGAAGCCTTTTCCCACCCATACGAGGGACATTCCATGAAGAGTGGTGGAATTTTTTCAAGAAAAATGTTCTCTTTGGTAGTAAAAGTGGGTGAATAAAGAAGATGGTTTTCTAAGACTTCGAACGAAACACAAAAATCCTAACTTTTGTTGAGAAAAACGTGAAAGAAAAAATTGGGTAAAACAAAAACAGAGTTTTCTGCGATCTACTCTGCATGATTCAGAAAAAAGAACTGAGACTGTGAGGCACACTGCCACTACAGTGCTTGCTGGAAAGGGAAGATACAGACTTCTTTAAACAAGTGTGTAATTTTATCTGCATCTTCTGCACCCTTCACCCAACAGGCACCTTTTCCTTCATTTTTCTGTCACCGTATGTAGGTTATAAGGATTGCAACACTGCCTGACGTAAAGTGCTGCAATGTGGTCCTACTCTATTGAAAGATACCTTTTTCTGATTTTAGAAAAAAAATTAAACTGGCTGTCTTTATGGACAATGAGATGTTTACCTCCATCTACAGATAGACTGGAAAAATTTGAACAGAAAGTATTCAAGGGTCCCTGCAAATGGGCAGGAATATTCTAGGTTCAGAACTATCCACGAGGATCCTACGATGCACAACTGGTCCCAATAATGGAGAGGAACGATTAAGTAGCTTGGCATTGTCCTCAGTTCCCAGTCAGCAGCACTAATACCAAAGCACTTTCACCACAGGTGACTACATAGGAAGAGATTGCTTTAGAACCAGCAATGAGTGATTTCTTGGGTACAACCGGGTGCTATAATTGGGCCCAATGAGAAGCTAAAACAAGATATGGGCTCAGAATATCCAATGGATCAGTGCATTGCAACGGTCTGGAGGCTGAATTCTCAAAGGTGAACAGGTGAAAATAGCAGGTGGGATGTACCTTATAAACAAAGACAATACATCAACAGCAAAAAATATATAGAAAGCCATGAGTGCTCTATGACAAGTCCTTTCTAAGCAAACATGTCAGTACACCACTGAGATCATTGACTGGGAACCTCCGAAAGCTGTCCTTCAACATTTGCAAGACGTTGTCCAAACTTTCATCCATTTTTCCCTGTGTTAAAGCAATTTAAAATACATGTGCTTCCAAAAAGCCATTTTATAAAGCAGCATTAATTCTAACGTGAAACAGTCAACCAACACTGCAGGATTAGAAAAACAAGCATAAGCAATAACAACTTTATGGAGTCTTGATTAACATCTAATGTAAGGCGCTGTTAAAGACGAAGGCATCATTTTTGTCCATATTCACCCAATTTGTCCCAGGAGAAATTGAAAGTATAGCTACATCCACGTGGCATAAAGATGAAAGTATAGCACACTAAAGATGAAAGTATAGCACACTAAGGTTCAACATAGTGCAATATTGACATTCTGCATACTCTAGAGACAGACAGAGCAAACCTAGTTGCAAACAATGAAGCACGTTTTGGGCAGTAAGGTAGGCGCTGGGTCTGGGAGAAAAGGGAGGGAGAAAGTAAAAGGTGCTAAGGAAGGCAAGAAGGAAGACGGGGTTGCAGAGGGTTAGGGTGCAAGAGTCAACGGGCTGGAGGAGGCTAGACATTCCGAGTTAGGCTGCGGAGTGGTTTACCATGTGACTCGATGCTGCTCGTGAAAAGGATTCTTTGGTTCTTTCCTCCCCTGTAGGAGGGATGGGACCAGACAGATTTAAACCAGCACGAAGTTCCATATATGCGAGTGCCTAGAAGGAAGCTTGATGTCTTGTCTTCTTGCATCTTTTTTATTGCCATCATGGTGAAGGCATCACATGGGAAATCCTTCAACAATGGTTTCAGTCAATGCCTGTAGAAAGAGAATCTGGCTTTTCCATTTCATTTGGAAAGCTCTACCTGTAAACGAAAGCACATCTCCCCGTTCTGTATTGTTCTTTGTTAGAAATGTGTGCAAAATCGCTATTAATCGTTACCTTCTTTCAAAAACAAATCGAGGGCAAACGTAAAAGCATAAAAATCTTGGTACACAAAAAAGGTGCAGTTAGTGCTACAGAATCCCCTTACCTCATCATACATGAATTGCAGAGTAAGAGCTGACTTGCCAACACCACCACTGCCAACCATGATCACCTTGTGCAGGACCAGCGAGCTCTGGTTCTTGTTCTTGTTTGCAGCCATTGTTCTGGTCCCCAAGGCTGGTGAGTGACGATCGGTAGAAATTTCCTCAGAGCAGCTGGTAAATAACAAAAAAAACAAAAAAGCTAAATTCAAGGTCTTTTTACACAAAAAGAGCTAAACTCAGGTTTAAATCTTCTTGCAGATGGAAAGAGCTGAAGGCAAGTTCACATAAATCGTGGCTTCAAGCACCTAAACGTACAAAGCCAGAAGCGCTTTTCTCGATAAAGGAGAAGTCAAATGAAACACGAATGCTTGGTAGGAATGAATTCCCTGTAGAATGCGGATTTATGTACGTTAAAATCTTCTATTCTCTTTTGAATGACAGCTTTTGTGCGCTATCAGCATGCCCACAAATGGAACCAATGAGGCAAAAACCAAACTATTTCAGCTCCTCGAGGTTAGCTTCACCACAGGAGTGAAATAAGCAAGATTCACATAAAATTAAGACTTCCACCAAAGGCATACAAATTGGCAGATGTGCCCCCCTGCCCACCTTATTTAGCAATGAAAAACCCACTTGGTGAAAGTGTCTATGACAAACGAGAAACGGGTCGGTCCTATGTGAATAGTGCAAGTGGCCTGACAAGCTGGCTGACACAGTGATCAAAGTAGGGCACACCACATGACTTAAGCTGGCTCAGTTGGAAAGTTCTGTGCGCACACAGGGAGGCTCGGTGGTGAAAATGGGATGGATTTCAAATGGTAATTTAAATCCTAAAATCCACAAGCCTCCTCGGGTCTCGACGCTGTTCACGCTCTTTACATCGTCGAGATGCACATTTCCACCGGGGCCAGAACCAGATGGAAATGAAATATCTCAATTTAGAGGACAATGAGAATCGGTCACAATGGCAACAAGGGCCCCAGGCCGGCAATATATATAGCTTTAGAAAAGGCACTCTAGGAAGCCGCAATGTTTGTTAGAGCAATTATATCAAACTCCCAAAAGCCCCTCCTCGTTCCCCAGCCACCGCTCTCCCACAGCAATGCCCATCTCATAATCCATTTCATTTTTAACACCCTTTGTCGATTACTCATTGGAAAAGAATAGTTAAGTGCATCCTCTAGGATGTTTTTAATGATCTGCTATGAAAACATGGAGAAAATGCCCCGATATCTGTAAACACACACGTCTGCATGTCGTTGTGCAGAAATGTACATGTAAAATTATATAACACATTGAAGTACCAAACAAATGGCAAGTGAAATAAGCACTGGCAAAGCCAATAGGTCTCGCCTATGGAAGGGCAATTGGCTTTGGCAATATGTTTTAGCCATGTTGTACAAAAGAGAGGCAGCTGTTCAACATTGCTAAAAGTTAGTGGGGTAAAGGAGAGTGATGTGGAGTGTCGTACAGTGGAGTGTTGTGGAGTGGCGTCCAGTAGAGTTGAGTGGCACTGAAGACCTGTTACACCAGTATCAGCACTGAGAGGAGTGAAGTGGCATGCCATGGAATAGTGAATAGTGTTGTGGAGTGTCGTGGAGGGAGTAGAGTGTCGCAGAGCGGAAAGGCGTAGAGTTGAGTGGCCTAGAGTGAAGTAGAATGCCAGACTGGAGTAGTGTGTCAACGTGGAGTAGCAAATAGTGTGGTGGAGTGTTGTAGAACAAAGTGGAGTGGTGGGGAGGGTGCTGCGTAGAGTGTTATAGATTAGGGTGGCGTAGAGCAGAGTAGATTGTTGAGTGGAGTAGCATAGAGTGGAGTAATGTGTCATAGAATACAGTTGAGTAAAGTAGCATAGAGGCAGTCATGTAGAGTATCGTACAGTGGAGTAGTGTCACAGAATGGCAGAGTGCTGTAGAGTAGCATAGTGTGTCAGTGGAGCACAGTTTAATGGAGTAGAGCATTAAAGAGTGGAGTATCATGGACTGCACTGTCGTCGAGTGGCCTATAGTGAAGTGGCGTTAAGTACAGGTGTGAAGAGTAAATTGGCATAGAGTGCAACAGTGCAGAATGTATTGGTTTTAAGAACATTTTAGTAGAGTGCATAAACAAGGTGCCGACATGTAGAGTGGCGAAGAGTAAAGTGGCACAGAGTAGACTGGCATAGAGTAGATTGTTTCAAAGTAGAGTGAATTGGCATAGATTGGAGTGGTGCACGGTAGAGTGGTGTAGTGCAGGGTAAAGTGCAGAGGTGTAAAGTGGTGTATAGTACAGGGGTGCAGAGTGTAGTGGCACCGAGTGCAGTAGAGTAGTGTAGAGGTGAGGGGTGCAGAACAGAGTACAGTTACAAAGTGCAGTGGCGTAGAGCAGTACAGAGCTGAGTGGTGCAGAGAGCGGCGATGGTGAGTACAGTGGCGCGGAGTAGAATAGAGTGGTGTAGAGTGCAGTGACGTAGAGCGAAACGGTATAAAGTGACGTAGCATGCAGTGACGTAGAGTAGAATGTTATAGAGTAATGGAGTAAAGTGCAGTTGTGCAAACAAGTTGGTGTAGGTGCAGTTGTGTAGAGGGCATTGGAATGCAGTGGTGTAGCATAGTGTGCAGTGGCATGGTGCAGAGTGGGGTACAGTAGAGCAGCGTGGGGTACATACAAATACTTTGTACAGCCTTCCTTAAGCAGGCCCCAGTAGCCCGCATGCTGGTCACACTGAAGCCAGAGAAAAAATATAAACACCAAGCTCTATGGAAGACATACCCTGACATTTGACCTCGGTCTTTGAATGCACAGCAAATGGGACAAGATAAGAAAAAGATGTAAAGGCCTGTTTACAGAAACCCAGAGCTGATGAAGAATACAGTACACAGGGTTTGGGCAACGGAAGAGACAAACTCAAACTGGACAGCCAAAAACAAATAAAGCCAGCAAGTAGAAAGCAAGCTAATGTGAGTTAAAAACCGCAAAAAAGTCAATAGTGAGCAATTGGCGGAACGTATTCCCGTGGGAGCTTTCAGAATGTACCCAGGGTGTCATCAGCAAATCAGACTGCTGTGCTGTCTGGTATGCTTCCACCTAAAAAAGAAACAAACCGCTTTAACATTCATGTGCAGTACAAAAGATTTGCATAGGGACCTTTAAGGTTGAAACAATCCCTTATGATTTACAACGTAAAATGCGCAATCACTGTCTCGACAATGGCACACGCATGCTCAATATCTAAATATTCTGTTCACTAGGTTGTTCATTTATCCTTGAGTTTCTATGAGGCCTTTTGCCAAATCTCTGAATTTATGGGAACCAGAGTTACTGTTTGAATTTTTCCCAAAGATCTAAATGTATGGGAATCACCTATATAGTCAAATAAGTTGAGACTGCAGGTCTTACCTGCGAACTAGACATGGGTACTTGGTTTGTGACGGAAAACAGAGTCTCTACAGCTTCTTTGACGTCTAAGGTAGCTAGGTAGAGCAGTTATAGAGGGCGATGGTGGAGACTCAATCTTGATAAAGATAAAAACTTCTACCAGAATAGTTATTTAAAAAATACTACATTTACTGAGCTGCAATTGCTGCAATATGTGACTGTGATTATGTATCGTGATGACCAACAAGTTGTGAATAAAAAAGATTTAAAAAAAAAAAAAAAAGAAAATGAAAAAAAAAAAATACTACATTAAATTGTAATATACAGTAAAAAATAAATAAAAAAAAGTAAACCCTTTAAAAAAAAAATCCCCCGACAAAGTACTCACACTAAAAACCCAAGTTACATAAAACTTACGTTATCCAATCATTAAAATGATAATTACCATAGTGTTATTTGTAATGTATTGTTTACAAAATAGGATAGCGATTGTCTTTCATTGAGATAATGGGCCAGAGCGACTCAGTAGGAGGGGATCGCAGTATCCATTATCCTACCAAAACTGATGGTTCCGGTTGGTCACTATTAAATATGCAACATAGTTCAGGTAATTTCATTGAACTTCGACAAACCCTTAAACCATCTACATATTTTTCCTACTTCGCATATGTGTTTTAATATGTTGATCAATAAAATCTTAACAGACTAGTCTTTGGGTTTACCAATTACAAAAGTGTCAGCCACCTTGTGACACTGGGGTTCTAGTGACACTTGGGCAACAGCTTTGACCCTAGAAAAATAGTTCATACAAATTAAAGTAGTCAAGCTGAGTGGTGACACAAAGGAGGAAATGGTATGTGTATCTACACAAATAAAGGGATAAACAATGGAGCTCTCTGGAACCTCTAAGCTATGGATTCCACTATCAAGCAAGCCAGTCAGGTGCTAGACCTCTTCACAGCCCAGGATCTCCAAGTGCTGCTCAGGAATTCTACCACCAGCACCCAGACTAAGAATCTAGTTGCCAGTTAGCACTGAATGGTGGGTAGCTAGCGATATCAGGGATGTCGAAGGGTGGCAGGGATTCCCACAAAGGTAAGCATATAGTTAGGTAGTTCAGACAAGTATTATTACCAGAAAGCAGGCTCACCAACACTTTAAGCATATGCCTGCATAGTTGTCATCTGATCACTGGTTAAAAGTAGAGAAGACTTCTAGACAATTCAATTAACTTTTGCTGGATTAGATGGTAGGATGGGCAATTCATCCAGAAGCAGCAGTGTAGGAGAGTAGAAACTGACAGGGTTTTTTGGGGTCTTAGCACTACTTCGGAGGAGGCTTCCTTTGAAATCTTTCAGAATTCTATTCTGTGCAATTCAGACATGTCTGGGATGAGGACACCGGAGCAGAACTCCAGCTAATATTTCCATTCCAAGGCAGAGGGGCAGCAGCCCACTGCGGATTCCAGTTACTGCATTTTAGCAGTTCAAAATCCAACCACTCACATTGCAGCAGGCTTTTTTTCTTCTAAGAGGGTGTGGCTGTTGGTGGTCAGATAGGTCTGCCCAGCTCCCAGCGTGCATTGCAGTAAACGGTGCTAAGTGCACACAGAACAAAGGATAAGTCCCAGAGGGGTGAGTACAGCAAAGGCCCCTAAAATGTTAAAATAATAAAAGACAAGGAACAGAAATGTCGATGAGATACAGTGAAAAACAAACTAGTTAGAAGATTACAGTACTCTTGCCCCATAACGGTGAGGTGAGGAGAAGTGCCTAGAATTCAGCCCAAGGTGAAGGGCCACACTTTACTTGGCTGACCTTTTCAAATCAGACTTGAAAACATGCCCAGTACACACCATCTAACGGGATGCCAACGTATCACACACAGAAAAAAGTAAAACAGAGAGGCAACTACTAATGGTTTGAATGATCAAGTATTAGAACACATTTTTATCATCGGGACTCATGAGCATTTATGGCTACAGACTGACTTCAATGAATTACTAAAAAAACATTTTGCGAGGACAAGATTACACTTCAAATCCTTAATATTCGTCATTGTGTGCATCCAAACAAAGACTTATGAAGACATTAAAAAACTAAGGAACTGTTCACCAACATACTTAATTGTATTTCACCCTCCAGCGCTTTACCATTTTCTGCCAGCTTTAGGTCAAGCTACAAGAATTAACTGGAATTACTTTTATTTCAAATACCGCCATCTGAATAGTTGGTTTATTTTCATCTCATAAGTCAGACTCACAGCGTGATCTGAAATTGGATCTATATTTCCCTCATTTCAGTGGTGGCATGAGCAGCGACAGATCGGCCTTGAAGAGCTGCTACCAACGCACGTGTCCTCTCTAACCTGTCTGTGACCGTCCTCATGAACGCACACCTTACACGTTTCTTGCGGTATCCATCCCTCCTAAAATATCTATTCTCCTTCTTCAGCAAGACGTTTGCAGGATTGCAGACGTTCAAAATACACCCTCCTAATGTGTACAATTTATTACATCAACTCTTGTGAGAACTAAAACTCACAATCAGTAAAATTGCAAAAATAAGACAGTCTAAATATACTTCTGTGAAATCCCTCAGCCATGGGGATGGGGGGGGGGGGGCCGGGGGACAGCGAATACACTCTCAAACATACAACGAAAAGAGCCTAGAACTGAATAACTCGGCATTTTGGAATCTTAAAGCAGCAACAATAAATCATAAAATGTGGATGGGAGAGGATGTGCTCCAGCAGGGTTGGGTGACTTATTGGCTCTGACCTCGTGAGGAAAAAGGATTTCACACGGGCGTGACATCATCGGGGAAAACTAGGTTTGGGAACTCGTTTAAACGTCCCAGCGTGAAATTTACAAGGGGCTTGACATGGGAACGTTCAAAGAGCCAAGCAGTCTAAATGAGAACCCAGAAAACAAATAGTGTCAACGTTTCGTCAGATTTTGGCGGCAAAAACAGGTCAGGAATTTTAACGTATGGAGAAGGAAACGTGCTCCTGTTCACCAGCTAACAGAAATGTAAAGGCCCATGTACATTTAACCAACTCTGGCCCAGGGGCTGCTAGGAGTTGCCTACGAATTAGGCAACCTGAACACACCAGAGTCGTCTTGTCCCTTCCACCGTAATGCGAACCAAAAGATTAAGCCGCAGGGCTGGAGGCTCTGCAGTTAACAGAAAGGAGAGGTATTTAGAGAGGGTATTTTGGTTTAGAGAATTAAAAGCAATCCACTTTTGATGCTTGTAGAATTAAGTCAATTCCTGTTAAGAAATTAATGCAAGATCTCATCCAATGCAATAGACCTAAGAGGATGTGATGCCCTTCAGCTACGACCATGCTGGTCTTGCACCCAAGCTTAGTTAATCTAGGGGCTGCCAGGCTAACCGAAAGTTTAGAGATGCAACATGAGAAACAGGTCTTATTGAACTCGAGCCATAACCTGGCCCAAACCCTGGGGCCAGGCAAGAAATGGCGCACACCCCTTCCTCCCTCATAGCAGGCTCAACCGCAATGGTAAGGTTTGCTCCAAAAGGTTAGGGATGGAAGATCGGGGGGGAGGGTGCAGTGGAGAGGGGCAGGGGAGGGGCAGGGGAAGGGCAGGGGTGTGAAGGCACACTTGGGCAACGAGTGATCAACAAGGTAGGCACCCCCTGATTAGGGAGATAAGGTGTCAGCTTTCAAATGGGTCTAGAAGGAGGGCAGAGTACAGGTACCATCACACTTGTTCCTGTCCTAATTTGAGCTGGAGGATTTTTGTAGGAAAGGGAAACAAGCATTGGCATAGCCAATAGGTATCGCTTTTGGGACCTTATAAGTATTTAGTTATGTAGCAGAATATCCTTGGTGCAACAACATCAACTGTTGCATGGCTAAACACTTATAAGGTCCCAAAGGCGAGACCTATTGGCTATGCCAATGCTTGTTTTTTTTAAACCAATTAAGCATGGAGTCATGCACAGGCTATCCTCCAGGGTAACTTCTCTCATGCACTGTCTGGGGCCGAGCAGGCAATGTGAGGATCATTGTGCTTGAGGGATGTGCTATCTCTTTTCTGAAAGCATCACCGTCCACCAATGTAACTGCTGTATTTTCTGCTGAACAAGAACACCCTGAAACCTGTGGGAAGCTGAGGCAGGAGTTGGTAAGAGCATCCATGACAAAGCCCAGCTAGATGAAAGACTAGGGATTATAGCGGTAGGGATTATAATACAGTCACAACTGGTGAGTAAAATGCATCTACTATTAGTGTACTGGGTTGTGTGTATACATATACACACACAAACATACTGTTTGGAAGGCTTAATACTACCTAGCCTAATTCTGTAATGAAACAAATCACCATGAACACTAAAGAATCGAGGGTTATTATCAACCATATACCAAAACCTTAACACAGAATCCAAAGTGGGAGTGGAAAATGTATACATAGGGGTTGGGGGGGTGATAAATTCTATGCGAAGCTGAAATGCATCCGATTAAATAATTGAAAACATATTGGGAGGGTTCTTGGTAAATGTGTTTCCACCCAGTGCCCCCTTCCAGACAACTGCAAATGTGTACTAGATTGGTTGAGAATCTGATTGTGCCACCTAGGAGCTCCCCTCCTCCACAAAACAGAGCTGTAGCAGGAATAGAACGGGGGCGAGGAGAAGACAGACTATACAGCCTCGCCTCCAGTGAGACGTTCAAGTCTGCCACAAAAGAAAGTTGGAACAATGGAAATGAAAGGGAACAGGAAGGCAAGGCACTATGCTCGGGAATAACACAAGGGAAATGTAATGTTGGTAAGGTTTGAAAAAGACTAAAATAACCCTGTGGCCACCTATAGAGTTATATGTTGTCACCCTATCCACCTAAAAAAAAAAAGCATGTTTATTATGTGTGCATTTACCTAGACGGTAATAAGGCCCGCGAAGAGTCTTGTGCTATTTGGGGGGATGAGGATGTCAGATCTCCAGCTACCCTAAGCCCTGGGAGCAGGGCACAGACATTAAATAAGGGGCAGAGCAGAGATAAGACAGAGAAAAACTCCTGCAAGGGGTGAGAGCACAGAATACCTATGTTTCGCACAGAGCCAAAGACTGGAAGAACGAGGTATCCGACGTGCACCAACACCATGGTGCAGCAGCAGAGAACGGGGTACCTGTGTGGCTGTGACCACTGCTGGCGAGAAAGCGGGGTCCGCTGCTAGGGGGTCATGAGGCGCTGTTCCTGTTGCTGGTGTTGCTCCCGGGGCTTCTGAGAATGCTGCCGGAACTCCTCCTGCTGCCGGCGGGAGACAGATGGCCCATGAAAATGTGGTCCCTTCCAGCCTTCTGTGAACATGGGCGAAGAATGCATAGATGGGGGCTGCAGCGGGAGAGAGAGGCGGAGGGAGTTGTGCGCACGCTGGTAAATTTTTTTTTTTAAAAGAACGCAAGTGGTGCGCGCGCGCGACGGCACAAGTAAAGTGAAAGCAGGCTTGCGAGTGGTGTACGATGTGGGCACACCATGAAGAGAGAAGAAAACCAGATGGCTGCTCATCTATGCCAGCCAAAAAGCTGTGGTAGGACTTTTAAAAGCCCACACACTAAGTTTCTCGCAGAGCAGCACATGCGCTGGCTCAGGCGAAACCTAAAAAGGGGGTAGAACGTTGCAATGTCACAAAGGCAGATGAGTGGGCTGTAAAAAGACAAAAAAAATACAGAAATACCCGGCCAAAAGTAGCCTGAGGGGAACAGTATTATACTCCACTGGCTCTGGGGTGCCTTATGGCATGGCCAGCGAAAGAATGAGTGGTTTACCTCTTAAAGCAGACTTGGCGCCTGCAACCCAAGCCGTCCAAAGCAAACTGAAAAAAGCAAGCTGAAGGGGTGAATCTGTGGAGTTTCCCAAAAAAGACCAAAAAAGCAAGGCCCTCAACATTAATGAAAAATCGAGTACGACAAAGGGATTTGAACTGGAATCGGAGATGTGATTTTAAGGTGTTTGATAATGTTTAACCATCTACAAGCAGTGGATTGACTTTGACAGTATGCATCAGTCGGCTGTGGCTAGACTACTCCATAAAAGTATACACCTCAAATCAGGCGTATGCATTGATGGCGTTCAGGACCGAGTGCCCTGAATGCACAGGGTATGGTTTGGCCCTTCAGCAACAGTTTAAAAGACTAGATATCGTTGGGTTCAGGTTGTTCCTTGAAACAGCCTGAACACCTGACCCATTTATCTTTGGGGACTCTACACATGACATATTTATAACACCCAGGTCAGTGGACTCAGCAATGCCCCAATTGACCCAATGAGCCCTGACGGACCGTGTCGCCCTGCGGGGGCACTAACAGCGAAGATCATGTACATTATCAACCTAAATACCCGATGCCACACCATTTTAGTTAGCACTGGCACCATACACCTAGCGCTTACCTCCTCTTAGGTTAACAAACCCCACACCACAATAAAATACAAAACAGCAGTCTCACATTTCTATTAAAACTACCAAATCTTGAATAGACTTGTAAGATTTTCACTAACATAAGCGATACAAGCCTCATAATATGCATTTCATTGTCGAGGCTGATTCACACAGAATCCTTTTTTCATTTATATTTATGAATTTCTTCGTAAACAAGAGGGACACGCCCACACTTCACAGGGCGTTCGTTCACCCTCCTCCATACGCACAGACTGCTGTGTCTGTCTTTTGTGTTTCTCTGCATCCCTTACAGCCGCAACTCCCGCCGGATGGGAAACCGCTTCCACCTGTGACTCACAGAAGGATATAAAACCGCACCGCAACCGAGAGCTCCCATCGACGGAGTTCCAATGCAGACCAAGCAGGTTACTAGACGGGTCCTGAGCTTTTATGAAGTAAGTGGGGCTGACCGGGATTTCACTATCGCTGGCCATGGGGGCCTACGGCTAATCAATTGACTACATAAGTTCTGCTCTATATGTCTCCCTTACGCAAATTAGTGTCCGACTACAAGCCGGACCTTCTCCCGAAACTGATGAGGTTTTTCTCTTAAAGTTTTAGAGTAAGAATAACCTCTTTCTGCATTGTTTTCACCTTCACGTATGCATGCAATTATCCCGCTATTGATTTTTGTAAACAATAGCACATACTACCGCGATGATGATAATGCATTTAAGCTCAGTCACGTACTGCACCCCACCGCACCGCATATTTTTCGATTACAGCACAACCATGACGGTATAGAACAATGCAATACTGAGTGTATGTTCACTGAAGCAAATTTTAATACATGTGTGTCTGTTTGTATTGTTTATATGTCTTTTTCCCACCACAGGTACAAACCGCCAGAGGAAATTCTCCTCTTACCCATATCGCACCTCAGTGAGTGCGTCACATATCTGGTCGCATATATTTTAAGACCACTTTTAATCACCTTTTTACAGATGTCCTGATGAAAGCCAGATCAATATGAGGCCTGACTGAAACATGTTGACCCCTTTGGATGTGGGAGACCATAGTCACCTCCGCTACCTTGCTTTTAATACTGCCAAGGGCCCACCTAATAAATAACCCCTGTGGGTAGTGGGACCCAAGGACAGTTTTTAAACTACACGCACACACCACCACTGCACACTCACTAAGCAATACCAGCTCCGCTGTAAATAGGCATTGAAGCACACCCAGGGAACGCTTGGTGCCACTGGGTGGGGCCCGATGATGAAGCAGGCCACCAACTAGGTTGGTGGGTGAGGGCCTTAATAAGAAACAAGTGTTTTCTTTTCCTCAGACACACATACTTTCGAGCAACCTTGAAGGACTAGTTCTTCTTGATTATTAATATTTATACTGGGGGAAGAGAACTAGTCACTCTGTTCCTATCACTCTCTTTGATACTTATTATTATTATGTTCAGGATAACCACTATGCGAATTACTTTCATTTAGATTACTTGCTAGTACATTTATGTTCTGTACAGATCCTGAAAATCTATCTGGCACTTCAAAGGGCTCTCAAGGACCTACGCTGGGCATGCTCTTAAAGAAGTTTAACAAATGTATATATTTGCAAGACTGCACACATTTCTCACAAGTCAAAGCGTAAGTGCCACCGCATCATGGCCTCTGTACCGCTTTATAGGTTCCCAGATATAGATTACCCCATTTGTAGAGCTGGAAATTGCCCCACAAAAGCAGTTAAGATCAAAGTTTTGTATACATTTTTTTCATTATAAATAACATACTGTGAATTAAAGTGTTTCCTGATCACACCTAGTCTGGGAGGGAACTCAGAAACAGGAAGAGAAAGTGATTTGCCCAGGACAGAAGAGCAAAATTGAGTCAAGTGAGGGAAAGGCCGGATTATGAAGGAGAATCAATATTTTGGGTGACTTTAAATATTAATTAGGTTTTGCTAAAATTAATGATAACCTTGTTCTTCCTTTTTAATTGAATGAACCAATCTCATTACATATTTAAAATAAAGAGAACACTTAATAAGCTCTATTGCTTTAAAGCAATCATGCTAGGTATAATTTTTTGTTTCAACATTTTAGCAAACAACTGGATTACCCCAAAATAAATAAACTTTAGCGTTTGAACAAGTACTAAGTTTAAGTCTTATCACTGTAGTAATCAAACCAACAAACGTCATTTTACTAATTACAAAATTCTTTACTGCATTACCCAAATCAACATGAGCAAAGGCCATCCAATTTTTTAATTTTAATACATTGGCAAATGATATACCGGAGCATGGCACAAAAATACTTTTTTACTTTGATAACTTTATTTCGGTCAAAGACCATAAAAGTGCAGATAAAATACATACATACATACATGGCACATCCAATAAAACAATAAAAATAAATTTCTTTAAAAGATGAATTAAACACCGAGTTATCAAAGGTATTTCAATAATTTAAAATGAATTAAGGCTTAACCTACGGCGCCACATGCCATGGAGAAAGCGAGAGACAGCAAATACAATAGGCGGAGAAGTGTCATGCTTGAGGACTCTACACGCCTGTACACAATGCCTAAAACCCAAGTTTCTACAAATTGGAATGAGCCAATATTTACGTATGTTACTGTATGCAGGACAAAAAAATAGGACATGGTTAACATCTTCTCTAACATAATTACATAGTGGGCAAGTTTCTTTTTCAGTTTTTGCCCATTTCGAGGTGAATGATCTAATGGGTAGAGAGCCATGCCTTCGTTGAACATATAATTTCCTCCCAAGAGGGGGTTGGATTTCATCCAAAAATTTCTCCCACCCCCTTTCTGATTTAAATGCGAGGAAGTCAGTAGAGAGCCTGCCATAAGAAGGTGAGCTTTGTAAAGCATGCAGATTGTGTTGTCTCACCATATTTAACAACTGAGCTCTAGATATCCTCGAGCAGCTCAGCTCAGGGGACCCCCATAGTTGAGGCAGACCTATTTTTAAAGAGAAGGCCTGTGGGAAAGCCAGGGGATGTTTTTGTTTTTTAACTGTTCCCAGGTCTCCCGGAATTCAGCTCTAAAGGATACCAACTCAGGTACTGACCAGAGCCTCCTCCAATAAAGCAAGGGGCGCACGTCTGCCAAGTTTTCAATGGACTCCAAACCCATGTCCAATCGCAATGGGATAAGAGTTGTACTTATCGGCAATCCCACCAAATTTCTCATAAAGGCCTGTTCGACGCTCACGGGACTAGATACATTCCTGTAACCCCAAAGTTCGGCACCGTACAGAGATGCAGTCCAAGCCTGCAAGCTATAAATCTCAAGGGCAGGCGCAACCGGTTTGGATATCGATGCTCTCTGGAACTTGCCAATACCGCCAGATATTTGTGAAAGTCTAAGGGCAGATTTACCAATCTGGTGGCCCCAGCCAAAATCCTCCGTCAGCGTAATCCCAAGGTATACAAAGATCTTAACTCGTTCCAATGGGACATTATTCAAAAGAGGGTTCGGGCGCGTGCGCCTCGGGGGATTGAAGATCATAAACTTGGTCTTGTCCGTGTTGATCTCCAAACCCCGCGAGGCGCAAAAGCTCACGAAACCATCCAGGACACGCTGGATACCCGAAGAAGTTTGAGACAACAACAGAGTGTCATCCGCGAACATTAAAGCTGGTACACGGCCGGACGTCAACCAAGGGGCATCACTATCCTTGACTTCATTTAGGGTATCGACAAGACCATTTATGAACAGACTAAAAAGAATAGGGGCCAAGACACACCCCTGCCGGACGCCCCTGGCAACAGGGAAACGATCCGAAAGGGTCCCGTGTCTCCCACACCCGACCTGTGCATAATTTCCATCATGCAAACGGGACAAGATCTCAAGCAGTTAGGGCGGGAGGCCCAAGTCTGCTAGTACCACCCACAGTTTTTCCCTAGGGGCCAAATCGAAAGCGGCCCGCAGGTCCACAAAAACTAGGTAGAGGCTGCCACCCTCAACCTTTGTGGTTTTCCAAAAAAGGACCTGAAGCCGAAAGATTTGGTCCAAGGTTGAGATTCCGGATCTGAATCCCTCCTGGAGAGTGGACAATATTTCCCGTTCCTCCATCCATGCTTGAATCCTGTCCAAAATAATTCTGCCCATTAGTTTTTGGGTTGTATCAAGCAAACTAATTGGCCTATAGTTTGAAGGGGTAAGTGGGCAGCCTTTTTTGTAGATAGGGACAATCTCGGCCCCCAGCCAGGTGTCCGGTGGGTCAGACCCCTTGAGGATCGCATGATTAGGATGGCAAGGTAAGGCGCCCATATTTTCGGCTGGGCTCGAAACAAATCCCCCGGCAATTTATCAAGGCCTGGAGCTTTGTTAGGAAGCAATCTAGCTATAGCAGATTCTACCTCCTTCAGGGTGATACTCACTGGGAGGTCAAGCGGATGCATACACAATCAAAGGCCTCCGACCGAGGCCCCCGTCAGTCGATACTCGTGACAGGGGTCTGGAGCATGGGGCCGGACGTGTATCGCAATTCCCTCCTGGCTAGATCCAGAAGTTAGACTTAAACCCAGCCAAGATGGATCATCGTGCTCCAAGCATGCATATACAGCCCCAAAATGAGCCTCCCACACTTGGGGCGCGATATTTGGGGTGATGGCTTGGCCTCCCCCCTTAGAGCCTGAACTAACAATAGCCCAGAATGACTTTGCGTCCCCAGTCAGGAGCGCATTTCTCAACTCTCCCCACCTAGCTTCTTCCCAGTCCCTCTTAGCTCCCTCAATGGTCTTTTTATAGAGCGAGTGAGATAGTCTAATTTTTAAGCTATCCTTGGCTTTGATTGCAATAAGAAGATCTTTTTGGCTTTCCTGCAGGTGCCATTGAACCAGGGGTGTGGCTTAGCCCCACCTCGTCTAGGTCTGGATAGTGGGCAAAAAGCATCCCCCAGTACGCTGGCCAGCTGGCTATGGATTTTTACAGCATGGCCATTTGGTGGCAGGTCAGCCATCGCAAGTAACCATGGTATAGCGAGCTGGTATATTTCACCCATCTTAGTCGGAGAATTTTGGAAGTGGGGCCATTTGACCCTACGCCGGTTGTTCGAAACCATGAGTGGCATGTTCTTATTGGAGGTGAAACCAGCTTCAGGGTTAGTCAGCCCACAGCTCCCAGGTTTAAGAGTTAGAACAAGGGCGTTGTGGTCACTGTCGTGTCTCGGATACACTCTAAGTTCTAGAAGCTTGTCCCAATGTTTTGCTTCCAACATAATATAATCAATAATGGATGTTTGTGCTACCCTATTAAACGTGGGATTTCCCGGACGATCAGAGTCCAATCTCCCATTGCACGCCCGCAAGGCCGTAGCAAGCGAGAATGATTTTATTTGGAGGACCAACCGAGTCCATGCCTTAACAGGAGGGATCTTTGGTTCCGGGATAGACCAGAGTAAATCTTCATCGTCCTGTTCATCCCAATCAGGGTTAACCAAAGGCTCAAATTGGCAATTGAAGTCCCCACCGAATATTAGTATAACCGAGGAGTCAAGTGTCTGAATAAAGAGATCTAATACTTTAATCGTATCAGACTCCTGCCCATGCCTAACTGGTCGTGAATAGATATTAATTATGGCTATTTTTGGTAAATTCAGGGGTGTCAATAACACACATTGGACATCGGGGGAGTTAGTTGGTATTTGGCTAGCTTGGACGCCCAAATGGGTGCCTATCCAAACTGACAGGCCACCGGATGGACGGCCTCTACCACTAGATACTGCCAGGGTATGGAATGTTGCAAAGCCTGGACTTGCACTCTCCTCTAATGCCCAAGTTTCCTGAATCAGGCAGATGTCATGTACTGCCATAAAAGAGCCCCAATCAGGATTAGATAATTTATTTTTTAAACCAGCAACGTTCCACGAAAGGATTTTTATGGTACCATCGGTTGCGGCACCGGTGACTTTTGGGATTCCTGTTGCCATGGTAGGGAGGCTAACACAAGTATGAGACTCTAGATGGACTTTCTTCTCTATTTCTTCTATACAGGGTGCTTCCCCTCCTGCAACGGAAACTCCTCGCGGAAACCCCACATCCCCTGCATCCCCCGCGGCACACCTTACCACCCTACCCGCACCACCAGGGGGTGTGGTCACTGCATGGGTGAGGGTTTTAATACTTCCCTCCAATGTAATTGCGAAGGTAGATGTTTCACTGGAGCTATTCGAGGGTAGCTCCCTATCGTGCGGGTGTCAATCAACCTGATTCAGTACACTGAACCCATTTCTGTGCACAAAAGATGGCAGCGGGGGATTATAGACGTTTACGTCTACCCAGCTTGCTTGCCCCTGATACACTCCAGAAGGACAGCCATTACGGCCCTCATCGTGTTTAGCTCTTTTAAAATAAGCTGGTCTCAAAGGAGGAACAGGATAGAAATATGACAAGTGGAGGGTGAAGATTTGGGTGTTTAAACTGGAGGGGGACAGACCACAGATGTACTCAACGGCAGCGGTATCCCTAAAATTTATGACCACACAATTCCCTACAATAGTTTTGGGACCCTTCCCAATCCAGTCTATACGTCTTACAGACAGGATTTCCCCAGATATGTAGGAAGGGAGAGGTCTATTTACATCTAACCACTGCACACACTTGTTTTTTAACTCAATATGGGTTTAGTTTTTCCCCTGGGATAGAGGTGGTACCCCCGATAGAACTACAACGTATGGTAAAGACTCTGGGGGGCAGGTTAATAATTTGCAACTCCAATGGTGTGCCTATAGAGAATGGATTTAAATTTGATGGAGCTGAAACAACGGAGGGCCCCCTTTCCAGACTATATCTTTCACATTCTATCTTTTCTTCGCTGGAAGTGACTTTTGAGATTACAGAGGCCAGGGCCGGGATCGCAGCTGCATGGGAACCGTCAGCAACTATAAATGTACTTAAAGAAGGGCTAACTGTTTTCGTAGCTGGCTCGTTGCTGGTGGTGATCAATCGTATATCTTTATTCCCTATAACACTGTCAGCTACTGAAGCAATCTCAGGTTGGGGGCACTACAGCCTGCTCCACTAGAAGCAGAATTCCCGTATGGAATCGTAGGGGACATTTTTCCCAGGCCCTTATTATTGAGGGTAGAAACTAGTCTATCAATCCTAGATGCCAGGGATTTAATATGATTACCAATAGTCTGTTCTAAGAGAGTCTGAAAATCAGCTATTAAGCTAGTGACCCAGAGCGGGGCTATCATATTTGCTGGGGAGGAGCCGATGGTGGTTAGTGCAGAATTTTTATTAGACTTCTTAACAAGTCTCCTCTTCTTACCTCGGGCTCCCAGGTTTTTTTTTACAGTAGTGTTTGGGGGAGGTAGGAGCGAACTTGGGGGTATATGGCTAGCTAAAATATCTGAAGGAACCTGGGCACAGGGTAAGTCAGCGAATTTTGATGTGAGAAAAGAGCTTACATCAGGAGGATTTGTTACAGGTATTGAATAGTCCCCAACCTGTTCTGCCAAAGGTGCCACAGGGGTGATAGACAACCTTCGCTCTGTATTTTCAATAGCATTTACCACTACCCCAATGCTTTTTTGTAGCAACTTATCGATAGCCGTGAGCGAGGGGAGGGGTGGTGCCGTTGCCGCCTGTTGCCTTGTCACTGGGCGGGGGATTGGGGTCTTTTGATTTTTACCCATTATGGGGCTTGGCTGCAGGATAAATTGAATTCTACAAATACTTAGTTCTAAAGTCCAAGGAACAAAATAAAAGTCAAAAACAACAGTACCTTAAAACAGATTTCCAGGCCAACAAGGGTAACTACTAACAATGTTAAGGGGGTGGCCCGACCCGACCTCCTCCGGCCCCTGACGGGCAAGGATGGGCCCGCCCTTGGCCCGGGCTTTGCCCGCGCGCGTCCCGCGCTGCAGGGCACCTGAAGGCCTTTTGTGTGTCCCAGGCGCTGCCAGATGCCGTCACCGGCGAGCGCCCGGGGCTTGGAATGCTGTGGGATGTAGTTACGGTGGCCGTTCCCCTCACAGCGGCGATGTTACTGCGCTGTGATATAATGTCCCCCAACGATGGCCGTTGCCCTCACAGCAGGTACGTAATTCAGTTTAATGTCTCCCGGTCTCGGAAAGCGCGTCCCGCGCTGCGGGGCACCTGGAGGCCTTTTGTGTGTCCCAGGCGCTGCCAGATGCCATCACCGGCGAGCGCCCGGGGTTTGGAATGCTGGGGGATGTAGTTACGGTGGCCGTTCCCCTCACGGCGGCAATGTTACTGCGCTGTGATATAATGTCCCCCAACGATGGCCGTTGCCCTCTCGGCAGGTACGTAATTCAGTTTAATGTCTCCCGGTCTCGGAAAGCGCGTCCCCGTTGACTTGTTTTCAGAATTTTAACGAGCCATTTGGTGTATTTTTGGATTACAGAGGACTTCCAATAGGTGGTAGCTAAAGAGCAAGCAACAAATTTAGCTATGTAAATAATGTTGACTGATAATGGCTACCTTGGAACTCGGCTGAATAGGCATCTAAACATTTACACTTACCACAATTTTTTGCCATTACGGAGTTAGTTTCCCACATAGCCAGAACTTGTGTAGTCAATTAGCCTTGTTGTAAAACTTCGAGCACTTAGCAGCAGCAGTTGAAAACATACTGTATAAAATGGCATCCAGCCGTTAAAGAATACCAGGCAGTGGAAGTCCGGCCAGCTCAAACAGTGTAAATGTTCAGCCTATCATTCTGACATCACTGAAACAATTTCCAGTTATCTCCCTCGTGTATTTTTCTTGCTCTGTGGTGCTCTCTTGCTGGTACGCTTCTCTTCCGGGGTTAAATAAGCTTATTAAACAAGTGCTGACAAGGCCAATTATTTTGGCTTTTCTGTGTTGAAAGAAGTTTGCTGAAGCTTCAGTAATACGAAGCAGGTACCATCAGCAGATCAAGTTAACCTATTGCATCAAGAATTGGAGTAATAATGAAGGACAGACATTAGTTAACTTCATGAAATTAGGACATCGTAGTCGCATGCCTTCAAATCCTTCACCAACATGGCCACCACCCATGCTATTTCTGACGAAGACAATTTGTAAATACCAGGACGGGTCTACCTTGCTTAAAACAATGAGGTGTGTAGCACTCTGGGCAAAGTAAGAATCCAGTCCAGCCCCATCAGCCCATGTAATGCATTTCTATAAATATAGCCCTCCAGCAGTACCCTACAGAGGCAACAAAGTTATTATGTCCAAATGTAATTATGAAAGTATTCAGTGGACAGCGGAATAAGAATTTTTTTTAAAAAATCTACTGTGATTATATGCGGCACCCGATAAACTTTTAAGAATATCTAGAGTTGTAGCAACGATTGAAAAGAGACTGTAAAATATACAAATAGTAGCTGATGTTACATAGGATAAGAACGAAGTACAGAAAATAGTGATGAATGGTCTGGCTTTGCATGAAGGCCAACAAATCATTTCTGCTCAGATGATTGTTTTATAATGGAGCTAATGGATAACGGCACAATGAACAGTATGACAATCCATAAAATATCATACTGCTCCAGAGTACAAACTTGGTTTATTGCAATGTAAGCACTGCTCGATAAACTTTTAATGTAGCAAAACGTGTAAACGACTGATATTTTAAAATTCTGAGTTGTATCCTATATTTAACCAGATGTGTAAAGTGAATGCCAAACCATCTAATTTGCTAGCTCAAACAGATCGACCGACAGACAAACACGCCTTTTAAATCGACGCCAATACGATGAACAATGTACTTAAAAGTGAATCGCATGTGTTCCAAATTTAAAGGAGTCAGAACCACAAAAAAAGTGATTTTAGGGGCGCTATTTTTTGTCTTCTGCAGCTAGAAATCAATAGCAATGGTCTGCGATATGGGACTAGTAAATTAGACACTTAATTTCATTCTACATCGAGCGAGCAAGGAATTGACAGAGAAGGCAACAAGGATGACAATTCTGCCATCTTTCCGGACGGTTCATTATGCTTTTATAACCATGTACCGCCCTCTTCAGTCTCTAGTGAGCAGTTGCAACCTTCCACACGGTAATAGGTGACAGCCCACTCGCAACAGAAAACAACCCGGGTATGCAACATTTTTCATAATCGTGTCCGAAATGTTAAAATTATTGGGATTCACTGACATCAACAATACCCAAAAAAACGGAAGGAACATCAGCCAATTTATAATTTTACAAAGCGAGTATTGAAGTCCAATTTCAAAGAGCTCTCACTTGTTCAGTGCACAGGGCGTAAAAAGTAAACAAGCACTGGCGAAGCCAATAGGTCACGTCTTTGGGACTTGCTGGCTTTGCCAATGGTTTTTAGTCATGCTTTACAAATACAGCATAGCTGTAGAAGGAAAAAAATGCCTACGACGCGGCCTCCTCGTCATTTTGTATCCACGAGTCTACCGAACTACGCAGGCACAGTTGTTTTTCTGTTTTTTTAATCTATCTGGTAAATTAAAAAGCAGAGCATAAGCGGTTTTTGGGATGGGGTAAGTAAATGGGGGGATGGGATAAGTAAATGGAAGGATGGTAGAAAGCAATTAGGAAGACAGTGAAAGGAAACAACAGATGGTGCGGTTAAGGGAAACAACATGAAGAATGCACTGAGGGGGAGAAGAGAAGCACATGGGCTAGAAAGCAACGCAGGGGAGGTGCCCAACACTTGGGTGAGCGCATCAGAGGGAGAGGTGGAGAAGCGCACGGTCAAGAGAGCAACATTCAGCAAGAAAAGTACTTGAGGGAGAAAGCTGGAAAACACATGGACTTTCATGGTGTGCTAAAACAAAGAAAACAAGCATTGGCATAGCCAATAGGTCTCGCTTTTGGGACCTTTTAAGTATTTAGTTATGCAGCACAATATCCTTGGTGCAACAACATCAACCGTTGCATAGCTAAACACTTATAAGATCCCAAAGGCGAGACCTATTGGCTATGCCAATGCTTGTTCTATAATGTCGCTACTCCACAAGGAAAAAGAACAGGGTTTTGCAAAAAACAGGATCTTACAAAGAACAAGGTTTAAACATTAAACAGCTTTTTAAGGAAGTGAACTGCAGCCATGGGGTTGGAAGAGGCAGACCAAGGGCACGTGAGTCAAGAGAGAAAAGGTAGGAAAGAGAAGAGAAAGGAGGAAGGAAAGGATTCAGATGGCGATGGTAACACGGAAATGCCACAGCATAAGTATGAAAATCCCATGCATAAATATGTGTGAATCAGCGTGCGACTGGATATCAAACAAAAATGTTGGGGGGCTGTAACAGAATCAAAATTGCCAAGGTAAATACTTAATAGGTGAGAATTTAGGTCTTTTCTGTATGAGAGGATGTAATTTGGCTTGGAAGACATTTTAATTCCACCAGAGTAATTTAAGGAATTTCGTGTTATGCTAACGTCCCAAAATCACGCCACATCATGTAATTATTCACCATTCATGGTAAACATTTACCACAAACAACAGAAGGCCAGCAGCTGTTGTTCGCGGTGCTTTAATTTTTTGCACAATTTTTTAGCATAAAATGTTTGATGCAAGGACGCATTTGGAGCTAAAATATAGCGCTAAATAAGAAATAACAATGTCCACAATTTTGCATAATTACATGAAAACAAATTACGTAAATTTCGTACAACTCTTGTGATAATCACATCTGCAGAGGGAGAGTTTGGCAAGTAGCTACAGTAGAGCCAGATAAGAATTATTTTAGAGCTCGAGTGGTGCAAAAATTGAGTGTTTCCAAAATCAATAAGCTGTTGGCCCTGGAACTTTCTCATGCTGTCTGATATGTTCAGGAAGCCAGCCAACCAACTAAGATAACTTTTTTTGCCAAGGGAAGCAGCAGATTTTAAACTCAATGTGAGGCTCTAGAGGATGTAAGTGAAGGTTCCTCAGAATGGAGGTGATGTGTTCCTTTCTGATTTGAGGATAGCATGGGCAGCAAGGTTTTAGCAGGCAGGCCGGAGAGGATGGCGTTGCCTGCTCGATTCTGGAGATGATGAGCGCGAGGGCAGCCATTCTCCGCCGCCTTCTTGTGCTGCTTTGGAGCATTGTGTCGTTGTGCAGTAATCTCAGTTTTGTGTTGCATTCTGTTTTGACAGTTTAGTTTTGTCGAACCGTTATGTTTTGTGCTGTTTTGTGAATCTGTGTTAACTTTTTGTGTTGTGTTCGGTCATCTAATGCACAACTGTCAACAAATGCTGCTCTTATTTCCAATCAAAACCAGCTCTAAAGTTGTGTTCACATTGGCACCTCTGTGCTTATGTCATTTATTCCTATAAAGACCGACAGTAGAGGGAGCTCGAGTCATGCTTTTCAAAAGCGGAATGTCTGCTCCTCTTCAAACAAGTGGAAGGGTGTGGGTGGGGGGGGGGGGGGGGGGGGGGTGTGTGCACGCACGCTAAGCATTCTTTTTGCTCTTTTTTAACGCACACACTCGTGCTTGTGGCACGCCGCTGCGCACTCCTGCAACCTGTATGCCGCCACAAGCACAAGTATGTGCTTGGAAAAAGAGCTGTACGACGGCTAAAGGTCTCCTATGCAGCGCATGCGCGCTGCGTAGGCGAGGCCTAAAAAGCAATGCTTGAAAAGTATTCAGTGGAAGGATACAAGCAATGTGTCCATGTTCCACGGAAGGAACAGACACAAGATGAGGAAGGAAAGTCCATACAAGATAACAAATGAAAAGTAACCAAATGGGCGACAATAAAGCCAATCAATGGAAAGCATTAAACGGGCTCCAAACCCACTGTAAGCTGAGAACTGATCTTTTCACCAACAGACAGCTTTCGCTGTTTGATAGTAGAGGGGCCTAAAAATAGGTAAAAAGACTATTTAACATGCAAGGATGTTACTGCAAGTAAAGCCACAACAAGGGTATCGTTCCTGCCAGCACCACTAAAGAAAACTTTCCACCTACTCACACAAGCAGGTAGTATCTACTCAAAGGCTCACGCTCCTAAGGAACCTTTCCGACCAGCTAGAAGTTGCAATTAACACTACTTATCCTGAAAAAAACTGATCCTGACCTCAGTCTTCTAACTAACTGGTATACAGCAGGAACAAAAAATATCTGGGAATACCAATCTGGCTTCTAGTCTAAATTCATCACCAAAACCACAGCACAAAAATTATATATTTATGTACTGCACAATGAACGATGGATGATACTTCTGCCTACTTAATCTGCTCAACCTCTCGGCAAACTTTAACACTGTTATGTCATAACTGACCACCCAGCATCAAATGATCAGTGAACACACCCCTGATAAGCCCCAAATGCCTTGTGGGATGCCTAAGGTACATAAATGGACACTACCCCTTAAATCTATATTCAGAGGCACTGAGCTTCACAAATAAGAGAAAGGGCGTGATAAACCATGGTCATCCTCTAAAAAATGTTTTAACATATCTCACCATCCTTGAGAAAACTAGCTCTCCATCGAACCAAGGATTACATTCTAAAGCTAATGCCTCATTTCAAAAATAAGTTAGAAAGTCACAGACTTCAAATGTCCCCCTTACCTTGTCAGACTTCTCAAGGTCTCTGGAGGCCAAAGAGTTCTTAGAAGCATAACTTCTTCACACCCTGAAACTCCAAAATTCAAGACTTCTCAAACCCGGACCCAAACCTTCTCTTGAACGTAGGGGTCCTGTCGGAATCCTCTCATAAATTAAGTACAAACTATACTCAAATTATTAGCCTTCAAGAGATGTTAAAATCCCAGCTACTCCATAGACATCTGAACATTCAACCACCTAATTAGTTAAAGGGACATCCTTTCAAGGTAACTGGGAGAGGGTGTAGCATAACTGCTAGAGCGGTCTACCTCGAACCTGGGGAACTGTGTTCGAGTCTCGACAAGGGAGTTCAACATTCTGTGATTCTGGGCAAATCATCTAATCTCCCCATGCCTAACAAAATGAATGTGTCTATCTGTAATGCAACTGGTGCTCATGTAATGCGCTCGGATACCTTCGGGTCAAGTTAGTGCTACATAAAACTTCGAGAAAAAAAAACCAGCCATGATGTCTCTCGTTTCTCGATTGGTCTACCGCACTAGAGTCTCTATGTTTGAGCATCTTTTCTGCAAAGAGCACTAATCTGTCAAAGATCAATGAGCTGCACTACAAAAAAAAACACAAATTTTTTTTTTTTTTAAATATTACAATTTACATTATCAATAGCAGGTTTATTGTCTGATCTTCCTTTCCAAGAGAAATTGGCTTAAATACCCCAAACACTGTTTTTCTCATGTCTTTTACTTAGCAATTCCTATTGAATTAAGCCTTTCAAAATACATTTTAGCATTGTCATTTCTACAGTAGTGATCGGTTTAATAACGTTTTAAGCAAACATTGACCATAATAAACGTTTTAGCTTGTCTGTACTGTAGAGGTTCTCTGAATCTTCAGTAAGAGAAAGCAAACGATTACATATGATATGGGCTTCTGAGGCGCAAGCTTCTTTACATACAGGAAACAGGTATGGAGCAGACAGAAGCTGTGCCCAGAATTACACAGTAGGACAGTTATACCACCAATGTTTCAAGTTTATTACTAATATGTGACCTGTACCGCCCTCTTCGGTCTTCTTTGAACATAAGCAACGTGTTGCACGGTTAAGAGAAGGTATTTTTAAAAAACCGGGCAAGTAGTTTTATTTTCAAAGTATCAGTGAACTTATTCCATTTAAATGTCAGCTTTAACCCGAGCAATGTACCATGCCAGCAGGCAGTTTGTAATTCTGGAAAAGCACGTGTTCAAGCCAGTACGTAAGAGCTCTCACTTGTTTAAGCACAAGGCCTAAAAACATAAGCGGGAGGCCTAATCCTATTGTGGCATTGTGCATTTTTTTTGTGAGAGACATTTATAAGAATTTTCCAAAGAAGGTTACAAGCCTTTCTGACAGGAAGTATGCATGGAGGTCTCCGTGAGGGTCTTGGCCAAATATAACTTAGCCTAGCACTTCCTTATGGACTTTGGATGCATGGAAGTTCAAAAATCGCATTCAGCAGCTTTGTACCCCCGACACGTCAACTTGGCACCATCACTGAACAGCACTGTGTCAGGGGAACATGTCCTACGCCAGCAAACCTTCAGAGTAATTTTTATTGTACGCTTGTATTTGGAATGGAGAAAAGTATATAATAACATTTATACTAAAAATCACAGGTTCTAAGAAGTAGACAAGACTGAGTTTCCTGTGAGATCACTTGCTTACCTAAATAAACGAACTATCCATACATGCCAAGGCTTTATCGTGTGGCATACAGATATGAAAACGATGTTCTTTTTAGCATATTAGGAGTTGGGCCACCAATCGCTAGCAGAAACTCTTAAAACACCAAATGATGATTATCAAGTCAAGAACACATTCTGCCAACATTCGCACACAGGCTTATGGATTCATGAAATTCAGATGCCTATTTGTTTCAGTAAGTCTGTGCAAACCATGTGCGCAGAGAATTCTAAAATGCATACACAATGGAAATGTAAACCTTATGGGAAACCCAAAGAAGGGGCACTTGCACTGGCCCAGCAAATTATCTTCACTAAGACTGCCCTAAGAAGGCCACTGCCAATAAAAAAGGCTAGCGATCGCTTACTTTACATATCGGGCTCAGGTTAGCAGACAGACAATTACAGCAAAAATTGATTTGAGGTACAATAATTGACATACATATTAAAATGATATGTTCGCAAAACCAACCATAGTATACATTTATAAAACGCAGATGGAGAAAGTCTTTTATATTTTTAGTGCTAATTTGTGAAATTGATTACTGGCCGTTTCTTCGCCTTTTTATTATTTCATGGACTTGTCAGCCCTGTTCCAGATCAATTTAGCAGTCCTCTTCTCTCCTGAGCTCTAGAGCATTCCAGTGTCATGTCAACTTTCGGTCAGCCACTAACAACCCTTCGAGCTTGATGCGCCCGGATTACTATAAAGAGTTGGGTTCACACACTGCTCTCTAAAAACACTTGTGCTTAGCATTAAGAGAAGGACTTTTCTGTCCTTCCATCAATTTGTACAGTAGCTCCTACCTTAACCTTTCACAGTACTTACGAATGTGCTCCGTTCTCCCAAGGACTCTTCTGCCTACTACTGCACTACCTCTCCAAACAATCTCTACCACAGCTCTACAGCCACACTCCATAGCCTCTGACCAAACGCAAGCAATGTTTCACTGCTGCTGGTCACCTACAACCGTCAGCCAGATCAGCACTCACCACACATCACTGACCCACCGCCACTCCATAACCCACCCACTTATGAATAACAATCTTAACATCAACTTCTTAGCCAGAGAAGCAGTTGGGAGCTGAACAAATACACACATAACAGCCATTAAAATGACATGGAAAAAAATCTTCAGAAACCAACTACTTATACACTGTTGCAAACTATCATATGCCATTCCCAAACACTGGGTCAAATATGAAAGCCACAATATTTTCACCCACTGCGAAGAGACTGTTTCCTCGTCACAAAAACACATGGCTCATCCAAGAGTGTATCACAACAATATTGGCCAGCACAGAGCAAGAATTCTGCTTCATCTTAATAAAGAGTAGTGGCTTAATAGCCATATTCAGGATGTACCATAAAAACACAAAATATAGAATTAAATACATACCATGAAAATTCTCACCGTAAACCTTAAAAAAATTAAATCTGGTTATATACGGATTTGCTAACAGTTAATTCAACAAATTCTAGTTTAACATGGCTCACTAAATTAATCCAAAACTTTGTAGATGAATTTCCAATGGGCCAAATCCTTAGACTGCACAAACCAATGTTGTGTCATCGCTCCTTCACGATTACAAGCTGTAACCCTGAAACGGTGAGCACACAGGCAAAACCAACAAGCTGAATCAGATATCAAAAGATAATACTATCACCACTCATCCATAACAACCTTGCAAGCATATCATCGAGAACACCATTCTTGAAAAGGTAGACCTGGTTGCATTCATCACAGAGCCATATCATCAAACACCTGCACAGGAAATCAATCCCAAGCAGACCATCCCAAAATTAATAGACCTATTGCACAAGTTACTTACCTTCGGTAACGATATATCTGTAAGAAACATTAGTTAATTATAGATTCCTTACCTTAGAATTACCCCAGGGCGCCAGACTGGATCCGGAAAGTTTTTTTGTCAGCAGTACCTCTGCGCGTCGAAAGGTGGCGTCGGTCGGCTCCGCGTTCGTCGTCGTGGTCGCCGGGATGACGTCGCGGCAGCTACTTAGACGCCGCGCTCGCGGACTTCAGTTTTGTACACGACTTTCCAGCCAGAAACGCAGAGCCATGAAAGTCACTGACCATTGGTGCACAAAACTATGGCCCTGAAAGGATGTCCTTAACCCTAGAAATTAGGAGGGGCGGTAAGGAATCTATAACTAACTAATGTTTCTTACAGATATATTGTTACCAAAGGTAAGTAATTTGTGCATCTGAAAGAAACACGTTAGTTATAGATTCCTTACCTTAGAATAGATACCCCAGCAATACCAACCCCGGTGGTTGGTCTGCGAACCAAGATCACACCAGAAAGTCCTGGAGAACAGAATAGAATGGCCAAAGAAGCCGTCTCTCTGGACATTGCTGTCCAGGCAGTAGTGTTTGGTGAACAAGTGCAGCGATGCCCACGTGGCTGCCTGACAGATGTCATTCAGAGGCACTCCTCTTCCCAAGGTAGTAGTGGTTGCCGTCGCCCTGGTAGAGTGAGCGAGTAGCCCCACTGGAGGCTCCTTTTTAGCTAGAGAGTAACAAGCCTTAATACACAACATGACCCATCTAGAAATGGTGCGCTTTTGTCGGCCCGACCCTTCTTTGCACCCACGTAGCAAACAAAAAGAGGATCATCCACCCGGAACTGTTTGGAGCGATTCAGATAGAAGGAGAATGCACGTTTTGGGTCCAGACGGTGGAGCCTCTCTTTTTCCTTTGGAGGATGCGGAGGCGGAAAGAAGGAGGGCAAAGTAATGGTCAGCCCGATGTGGAAGGCAGTGACCACCTTAGGAAGAAAAGATGGACGGGTCCGGAGAACCACCTTGTCTGGGTGAACAGACAGGAAAGGAGGCTTTGAGGAAAGAGCCTGGAGCTCACTCACCCTTCTAGCAGAAGTGATGGCTAACAGGAAAGCAGTCTTAAGAGTCAAGAAATATAAGGGACAGTTATGAAGCGGCTCAAAGGGAGCGCACATTAAGTAAGTTAGTACAAGATTCAAGTCCCACTGAGGCATAACGAAAGGAATTGGAGGAAAGAGATGCGTTAAGCCTTTCAAGAAACGGTTAACTACCAGGGACTTAAAAAGAGAAGGCTGACCTGGCAACCGAAGGAAGGCAGAGATGGCTAAAAGGTAGCCCTTGATAGTACCCAGAGCAGAGCCCTGCTGGGCTGCCCAGAGCAGAGCCCTGCTGGGCTAAAGAAAGAAGGAACAAGAGGACTTCAGAGAGAGGGGCAGAAAGGGGATCAGCAGACTTTGCTGTGCACCATGCCACAAATTTGTTCCACCTGCAGGCGTGCACCGTCATTGTGGAGGGACGGCTGTCTGCCAAGATTACGTCTCAGACTTCGGGAGGCAGGTAGAAAGACGTCAACTGCCGCCGCTCAATCTCCACACAAGGAGATGGAGACTGGACAGGATCGGGTGGACGACCGTCCCCTGCTGATGCGACAGAAGATCCTCCCGAAAAGGCAGTCGGATCGGAGGATCGATGGCCATGTTGAGCAGCTCGGGATACCAGACTCTTCGTGCCCAATCCGGAGCCACAAGAATGACTTGGGCCCGGAAGCGCCTGATCTTCTTCAGCACTTTGGGCAGAAGTGGTATAGGCGGAAAGGCGTACAACAGACCGCAACTCCACTCGCAACGAAAGCGTAGCCGAGCGAGTTCAGCCTTGGAAATTTCAACGGGCAGAATGCTGACATTGCAAATTCTCTTCTGTAGCATATAGATCTAACCAAGGCTCTCCCCACTGTTGGCTCTCCCCACTGTTGAAAGAGACCTTGCACCACCTTCGAGTGAAGACGCCATTCGTGATCCATCATGCACCTGCGGCTGAGTTCGTCCACCCTGGCGCTCAGAGAACCTGCCAGGTGTTAAACCACCAAGGAAATGCCTTGATGTGCCAGCCATGTCCAGAGGCGAAGGGCCTCCTGACATAGGGTCCACGACCCCACCCCGCCCTGTTTGTTGCAATACCACATAGCGGTGGTGTTGTCTGTGAACACCTGCACTACTCTTACCTGGATAGAGGGAAGGAATGCCTTCAGTGCAAGATGAATCGCCCGGCGCTCCAGAAGGTTGATGTGAAGCTCGGACTCCACCGGAGAACAGAGGCCTCTGATCTCCACCACTTTCATGTGGCCGCTCCACCCCAGAAGGGAGGCATCCATCACCACAGCGTGGTCGGTTTGGGGATGGGAGAGGGATCTGCCACTGACCCAATCCTGGATCGTGAGCCACCACTGCAGTTGTTGAGCAGTGCCCTCTGAGATCATAACGTAGTCAGACAGATTCCACTGATGCTGCGCCCATTGGAACATCAGATCCCACTGTAGAGCCCGCATATGCCACCAGGCATGATTGGTCAACAGGATACAGGAGGCCATGAGGCCCAGCAGCCTCAGGGTCATTCTGACCGAAACCCGGGACAAGGGCTGAAAGATCGGAATCATAGCTCGAATGTCCCAGACTTGCTGTTCGGGAGGATAGACCCGAAACAACGCCGCGTCCAGAACTGCTCCAATGAAGAGGAGCTTCTGAGAGGGAATCACGTGCGACTTCGGCACATTGATGGAGAACCCCAGCAGATGCAGGAGGTCGGCCGTAGTCTGGAGGTGGGAGACAACTGCCTGGGGCAAGGCCGCCTTCCACAGCCAGTCGTCGAGATAGGGGAAGACTGAAACCCCTGATCTGCGCAGATGGGCTGCGACCACCATCACTTTCGTGAACACCCGAGGGGCACTGGTAAGGCCAAAGGGGAGCACGGTAAACTGAAAGTGCTAATGGCCTACCGTGAACCGCAGGTAACGCCAGTGGGCTGGCAGGACGGGGATGTGGAAATAAGCGTCCTGCAAGTCCAACGCTGACATCCAGTCTTGCGGGTCAAGGGCAGACAAGACCTGAGCAAGCGCCAACATTTTGAACTTCTCCTTCTGGAGGAAGCGGTTGACGTCCCTGAAATCCAAGATAGGACGCAGGCCCTTGTCCTTCTTGGGAACCAGAAAGTAGTGGGAGTAGCAACCACGACTTACTTCTGGGACAGGAACACGCTCGATGGCTCCCTTGGCCAAGAGAGCCGTTACTTCCTGCTGGAGGAGTGTCAAATGATCCTCCGACATTCGGTGGTAACAAGGTGGTATGGCTGGTGGGGTAGTCTGGAAGGGGAGGAAGTAGCCCTTCGGATTATCTGCAAAACCCACCTGTCCGAAGTGATGGTGCGCCAGTGGGGGAGGTGATGGCGAATCCTGCTGCCCACTGGCATTTGATGGGCCTGAAAGGTCGGACTAGGAAGGTTTGGAGGCTGCTGCAGAGGGGGGGGGCGGTTGGTGGACTGGCCCGCCTGCTGGCCCCCGGCACCACGATGCTGGTTCCCACATCCCTGGCTGGGCAACTTGCAGCGGCCTGTGACCCTGAGTGGGACGTAGTGGGGCATCCCTTCGGTAGCCACGAAAGGGGTGAAAAACAGACTGCGCTGGATGGGAGAAGAGGCCCAAGGACTTGGCCGTAGCCCGCGAGTCCTTGAAGCGCACTAGGGCGTTGTCTGCCTTGTCGTCAAAGAGGCGACGGCCATCAAAGGGCATGTCATCTAGGTGCTCTGGACATCCCCTGAAAAGCCAGTGGACCTCATCCAGGCGTAGCGACAAAGCCCTAACGATGTTGAAATAGTCCAGCCCAGAGACTCTGCGCTGTCCAGCCCACAACGGATCATAAACTTTGCTGCATCCTCCCAGCGGCGATAGCCTGGCAGAGCACTGTCCGGGCCTCCTCCGGACACTGAGGCAGCACTTGCGCCACCGTAGCCCACACTGACTGCGAGTAAAGGCCAAAGTGGCATGCGGTGTTTACGGACCGCAGCCCTAAGCTGGCGGAAGAGAAAGTATTCTTCCCAAGATGGTCCAGCTTCTTGGATTCCCTTTCCTGTGGAGCGGTAGGGAAAGTGCTCTTGGAGGTGGAGGCTTGGACCACTAAGCTCTCCGGGGTGGGGTGTTGGGAGAGGAAAGTGGGGTCGCCCGGAGCCGGGCAGTGGCGTCGGGCGATTATACTGTCAATGGGAGTCCCCGTGTTGGGCCTGGACCAGGTGCCCAAAAGGATGTCAGTGAGGGCCTCATTAAACAGAAGCAGGGGCTCCGAAGAGCTCACCGCCGGTTGAAGCACCTCAGTCAGGAGGTTGGTCCTGACTGCCACTGTAGGAAGCTCGAGGTTGAGAGCCTCGGCCGGCCTACGCAACACCACAGAGTATGACGCTCCCTCCTCCGTAGCCATGGTAGGAGGGGACAACATGCCAAAGTCAGGTGAAGTGTCAAAACCACAGGCATCCCCAAGGTCCTCTCTCCAGTCCTATTCAGAACCAAGCTGGTCAGTTAAAGGGTAACCTGACCCCTCCCAGTCCTCCTCCTCCTCTTCCTCTGGTTGCCACTGTGGTTGGAAAGGAGCCACAGAAGTGAACAGGGGCACGAAAACCCCACCCGGCGCCAGATCCGGTGTCGATCGACGCCGGTCCGTCGCCATGTCCACATCAGTAAGGAGACAGGGGTGGACGCCGGCCTGGGGGCCGACTGGCATCAGGCATGATAGTGGTGCAGTCGGAAGCGGAGCCGGTGGAGGCCTAATAAGGTCAACCGGCGCCAATCCGGATTCAGGCCTGGATCCAAGGGGGGCCTGCGGTGCCAGAGCCGGAGCCGCCAGCAGCGAAGACCTAGACCCCCAACCGAGTCCGCAGGGCCTGAAGGCGCGCCGGCGGGGTAGGCCCGCCCAAAGATAGCATGCATCGCCTCGTAGGCGACCGACGAGGGGAAGGTGAAGAGCTACGATGCTTCTTCAACTTCTTATGCTTCGACTTACCCAACCCCGAGTGCGAAGACTTCGATGACTTCAAGCCAGACTGATGGTGGCTCTGCGACCGGTCCCTCGACCTCCCTCTCTACCGGGACCTCGAACGGCACGGAGTCGACTGCCGTCGTTCAAGCAGCTTTTGGGATAGCTCCCGCAAAGCCTTCGGTGTCAGCAACTGACAGTCGGAGCACGACTTGGGGTGATGGTCGCGCTCCAGGCAAAAGAGGCACACGCGGTGCGGACCCGTCACCGACATCAGTTGGTTACAGGAACCGCAGGCCTTGAAACCAGGCATACCTCGTGCACCTGTTCGGAGTTGGAGACTCAAATCAAGACCGACAAAAGTCAAGAAAGACTTAGTCAAAAAATGACTGTGGTACTGCTATTCCCGGATCTGCGCTGGTTGGCGCGGAAAAAGAAAGAACTGACATCAGTGCGCGAGGGCGGTGTCTAACTAGCTTCCACAACGTCATCCCGCCGACAACAAACACTGAGCCGATCGCCGCCACCTTCTGACGCGCACAGGTACTGCGGACGAAAAAACTTTACGGATCCAGTCTGACACCTGCGGGTAATTCTAAGGTAAAGAATCTATAACTAATGTGTTTTACATACTTTTCCCGCTGTAAGAAACACGATTATTTGGAGTGAGTGATACTACCAACCTCAAGGGATGATCACAAGCCTTATCAGGGCGAACCCCAAACGTACTAAATTAACCAGAGCTCAACCCCTGGTAGTTCAAGCCCAGAGCAGACAGGCTTAACTTAGGGCAATGCTTCACAAACTTCTAAGAACCGCAACCCCAATTTTTAAAAGAATACGCTTTCATGACCCACCTAGCATTAATGGGCATGAGGCAGGGGCAATTTTATAATGTAATAACAGCAATAGTTTTTAAATGTAACAACCTTCACCATACACTTCGATATCAGACTGTGGCCAAGAAACTGAGCTCCCCATAAAAGTGGCAAATGGTGAACTGCAATGGAGTCAGCACCCTTTTCAGAGTGAAGTGCTGGCCTGGTGTACCTATCCACTAAAATCACAAGACTTCTAAAAATGTTGGTGTGGATTCCAATATTTTAGCAAATTTGAGAAACACCCCCTTCTACAGCAGAGCATGGGGTAAGGTCTCCTATCTATTTTTGTGTTAAAACGAGGCCCAGTGGTGCACTCTGAAATAGGGCTCAGCCCAAGGGCATTAGAACAGTTAAAATGCGTACCAGATTACAGTACACAAGGTGAAATTCATTTTATTATAAGCATGTTAGGTAGATTACAGGATTTGCCCAGAATCAATGAATGCTGAGGCAACACCGGGACTCTAACCTGGTAGCCCAGATCCAAAGTAAGCAGCTCTAGCCATTTGGCCACCTTAATATTTCTCAATTTAGGAGTGGAAATCATACACAAATGGTATGGTTGTGGATAGTGAGCACATTCTCTGTGGAAATGGTTTTGTGAAGTAAAAAACACTGAAGCAACAAACACTGAAAGGTTCACCTGGAGTTTTACTTGGGAATACTTTACATGGGTTTATTTTAAAACTGGATTTTGAGACAAGGTTCAGTGCCTTTTCACTGATGCACAAGCAGGGCTAATCATTTTAAATATTACTGACTTACAGACCAGGATTTTCACGACCCACCAAAATCGGCTCATGACCCAGCAGTGAGTTCCTACCTACAGTTTGGGGAACGCTGCCATAATTTGTCTCCATTAATTCTGGGATGAGATTTGCTAAACATATAGGAATAGCATCATCTATCCTAGCAGATTCAAGACACCACACATGATGTGATAGTATATTAATGTTTTGCCAATTACAAATCACAGTTTTGGATGCCACAGGTACAAGAAATACCTTAAGCAGGACCTCACAATTGTTTGGGAATGGATGTGGAAGGTCTGCAATTACATATACACTTGCCCATTTTGGTTTGACCTTATTGTTAAGATTGAGGATGCCAGTAGCTGTGTATTCTCGTATTCTACCTCCTCCCAAAAGGTTCAACTTATCAGCAGACATATAAAAAGTCAAAGAACCATTCTTCTCTTTACATTGCCAGCACAAACTATTATATTAAAGCTACATTTTAAACTTAGACCTGGAGTTGGTTGATGAATGGTGAAGAAAAGGTTTTCTTTTTAGCTCCATTATGCTGAGGTAATTTCAGGTTAGAGACCAGTATTTTTTATTCTTCTTCATTAGAGAATGGTTAGGAGTATTGACTGTTTTCTTATGTGGAGGAAGCAACATTGCCTTTCTTAATGAGAGGACACAGAATAATAAGTCCCGTGGCTCCAGTTTAAGGCTATGTTTTAACAAAGTATTCTTAAATTTAGGGAAATCACAGAATTCGATATTAACGATCTCAAAACAGTCTTGCAATTGAGTAAAGGACAACTGGTATCCTTTCCGTTATAAATCACACACTCTTAAGATTCCATTATTGACCCATACTAACAGGTTCTCTGGCTAGCTTTCAATTTTCAGTTAATTGTTATTCCATAGGGATACGTAGCATGTGTTCCTGAAACTAGTTTAAAGTTCCTTGTCATCCATGAGAAGCATGTGCACTGTAACAAGACTTTTTGAAGCTTTTTACTACACGTTTTCCACTTACAAGCAAGGATAAGGTTTGCATTCTCTAATGACAACCATAAAGGAGTGGTGTGAAGGTAAGGAGTTTGTAACAGTTACCATATACTTTTGATTGCACAAAATGCTAGCATGAGCGTCCTAAATGTTCTCATTTACCATAAACTTACAAAATGCAATACAAGGTTTCTTCTTAGTTCAGGTAAAAACGGTTGAATTATTAATTGACTGACTTAAAATGTTTGAATTATAGACGCTTGAGGGAACATAGTGATTAAGTAACTGAATTCTCGTGTCAAGAGTCATTTTATTCACCTCTATACGTCCCTGCCAAGAGAGGTATTTGGGGATCTGTTTTTAAATTATACTGGATATTTTCATAATTATTTTATCTGAGTTAATGAGCATTATATCGTCCATATTATTAAAAAAATATTTTGACCAGATATTTTAATGGTCTTTACTGCCACTTGAGACAAACCATCAATCATGTCTTTTGTGCTGTTGATATTTAAATATACAGAGTGATGGATGGAATGCTTGAATTAATCTCAGCCACTGGTAACTACTTGAAGCCGCATCCCAGTGCACCGTTATTTTGCACACCATCCCACCTCAGTTTGGACCCAGCCACAAGCAAATCAGTTTTGACTCTGCTACAATAGGAAGAGTTCTGCCAAAACTGCCAGGCCCTCACTGAACAGGAACTCAAGCAGCCCAAGTTAATTTTCGCCCTTATTAGAGCTATCAGTGTTGCTTTGACTGTCGATGGTCTAGAGATGGACTACCACCAATACTACCATCACATGTGGTCAGCCCTTCACTGGCTCGGGGCTTGGGTGGCGGCCAGTGTAGCCGTGGAGTGGGCTAAATCACAGCGCCATCCTCTACCGTTGATAGCATGCACCTGGGACACCACTAAAATTTAAAAAGCACATACGTAACATTAGGCACCTACTCCCTTCCCAATGCACACACCTCCATTCTGTGCGCATGTTACCCTGAATGATGCCGCCGGACCCCCGGGTTGTCGGCTAAATGGCTGTGTTCTAATATCTGGAGATGTACACTTTACCTAACTGCTTTACCACCTGGACGGTGACTGTGCGTTGTAAGATAACATAAATGTGCACAATAAAGGTTTACAAAAAAAAAAAAAAAAAATCACATGTGGTCAGCCCTGCAAGGAATGATGAACGATGACTCGATAACATCTCCCTTGCGTTCAGCTTTCTGCTCATTTAGACCAATGAGGGCGACTTTATACCTGCTCATTAGCACATGTGAACCTTTCATCTGCGGCAAACGCAGTTTTCTTTAGGTTGCCCACTTGTACACCGCATATGAAATTGTTGTATTATTGGCAGAGTCTCAGATTCTGATTTATTGACCCATTGACCATGTACATGTTTCTTTAAGCAAAAACAATAAAACACATTTAAACAAAAAAAATTAGGGTTTATCGGTTAATTATAGCTTGGTTCCAGTGGCAGTGTGCATGGGACCCACGCCAGGGAATACCCATCCCACTTATGGCGTTGCACTGAAGTATACAAAAAGTAATGGATGAAAAGCTTGAATTAATCTCCGCCACTAGTAACTACTTGAAGCCGCATCTCAGTTCATAGGTATTTTGCACATCATATCATACCACCGCAGTTTGGTCCCAGCCATTTGCAAATCAGTCTTGACCCTACTCCAATTGCAACAGTCCAGTTTGACTGCTTTGTCTTCCCTAAACTGGAACACAAAAAACCCAAGACCGGTTTAACCCTTATTATTATATTTAAAGACATGCATTCAGATAGATTCTCTTTCATTTACAACCAGAGCCATAACAGTAGTTGTACATGACTTTTAACATCGTGGGAATAATAGTTTCAATAGCAGAAGTAAACCAAATAATGTCGCAAATTACTCCAGCTGATAAGAACTGTTACAAATTTGGATGGCAGTGAAATCTTTTTTTTTTATCTTTAGGGGATTAATAAGGCAGCTCTATTGCTGTCAGAAAAAGTAAAGGATACTGTGATTTTGATTCTTTTTAGGTTGAAGCGTACAGTTTGCTAAAGACATCTTGGCGACATTCAGAAAGCTTACCATGGAATGGAGTCCACTTGTTGCTTACAATTGGCTTTATGATTTGTAACTAACATTTTCTAGCTTTCTATTTGCTGGTTTTATTTGTTTTAGGCTGTCCAGTGTGACATCGTCCCTCCCAAGGAGCAAAGCCTTCTAAAACTACCTTTCCTTGCATTCTTTCACGAGTGCGCTTGTAAAGGGGGCTGGAAATCTTGTTCTGATCTGGTCACATTTATTGTGCATCCACCGAGAGGTCAAATGTCAGGCTCTGTCTTGGGAGGGAGCCTGGTGTTTACTTTTCTTTCTCTGACTTCAAAGTGAAAGGATTTCTGTGACAGTCTTGCTGAATACTGGGGGTAGGAAAGTTTTTTTTTCTAGTACACGGCAACATTTAAATGAACTGTGCAAGTATTTCTGAATATATCAGAATTTTAAATGCGCAAATGAAGCAAAATTGTGTTAATTTTGAAATGTGTTGGAAAAATATACTTTAATATGATCAAAACAAATTCATACAATAAGTGATGCCATTTTCAGACATTGTTGTTTGTGCGCTGTATAGTTGTATTAGTAAAACTGTATGTCTGTGCAAATGTAATGGTAGTTTCAATAGGAAATGTGTTGTCCATAATGTCAGTGAGCTACTACAGCATGCTTACTCCACTCTACGCCACTCCACCCTACACATTGCACTCTACTACCAGTCTACTCTATTTCAATGCACTCTATGCCACTGCACTCTACACCACTCTAGTCTACTCAGCATAATTCCACTCTTAAACACTACACACAATCCCAATGCACTATCGGCCAATCCACTGAATGTCAATCTGATCTACTCTGTACCACTGCACTCTACGCCACTGCACACTGCCCTGCACCACTCCACTCTTCGCCACTTCACTATTCTGAAACAATCTGCTCTATGCAACTCTACTGCACTCTGCGCCAATGCAATTTGCTACACTACACTCTATGCCACTCTACATAAGTGCACTCTGCTTCACTCTACATAAGTGCACTCTATGCCACTCTACACCACTGAAATCTATGCCACACTACTCTACAACACTGCACTCTACTATACACTAATCTAACCACTGCATTGTACGCAACTAAATTCTATGCCAGTGCGCTAAAAGCCACTATACTCTGCAACACTCTACACCGCTATACTCTGCAATACTCTACGCCACTACACTCTGCAACACTCTACGCCTCTATGCCACTACATTCTACAACACTTTATGCCACTATACTCTGCAACACTCTACGCCACTGCACTTTACTCTACGCCACTGCACTCTACTCTACCAAACTCTGCATCACTGCACTCTACGCTACGGCGTTCTACGCCACTCAGCACCACTGTTTACGCCACTGCACTCTACTATGAAACACTCTAATCTAGACCACTGCATTCTAAGATACTGCGTTGTACACCAATGAACTCTATGCTGCTGCCACTATATTCTGCAACAATCTACGCCAATATACTGTACATCAGTCCACTGTACTCTACGTCACTACAATACACAATACTATATACCACTCCACGCTACCACACTCTACTCCAGTCTTTGCCATTCCATTCTAGGACATTGCACACTGCTCTCCTCTACATTACTAACTTTTAACCATGCTGAACAGCAGCCACACTGGTGTACAATATGGCTAAAACACATTTGCAAAGCCAATAGCTCTTGCATAAGCAAGACCTATTGGCTTTGCCAAATGCTTGTTTTAGTTGAAAGGGTACAGTTTCCAGCACATTTGCTTCAACAGAAGCTGTTCCACTGCGACAGAGCGCAATGTCCTTACTGATAAACATGTCGCGCAGGGTGACATTCTAAAGATGTGCATAAGGGCCATGACACCTGATTTAAAAAAAGCATTTACAATGCAATAGGTCTCGCAACTGCGAGTTTTAGAGCTACTGGTATTGTAAATGGCAATGCCTTTTGAAAAATTAACAGGTATTGTAATTTATAATAGTAATTTTCCACCAGTACCATAACTACCACTATTCTTATTACTATCACCATAGAGTAGTAATAGTAATAATTGTAGTGGTGGTTATGATACGTGGTGGTTGTAGAGGTGGTGGTAGTGGTGGTGGTGGTATTGGTACTGGTGGTGTTAGTGGTGGTATTGGTACTGGCGGTGTTAGTGGTGGTGGTACTGGTGGTCTACGTGGATTTTATTTCATTACTTATGCTACTGCTGTAATATTTAACAAAAAAATACAAAAACTAACAAACATTATCATTTGCAACGCCAATAGCTCAAACTTTTAATAATGCCAGCCCTATTGCATTGCAAATGCTTGTTTTATGTTGCAGGCATGAGGTGCATCATCTCCTTCCCAAAATACAATCTTAGATTTGTAGACAATCGTAACAGTTCTATGGTGGGAGGCAGTTGTTCAGCCAGTGTACGGCTAATAGCTAACACAACTTTGCATTTTGATACCTGAAGCTTTAAATTACAATAAATGTAGTAGACCTCAGGCAGGAGACTTGAGTTACCAGTAACTGTGGAAAGAGCAATAACTTTAGAAACTGGTGCTTTATTTCACCTTTTCCGTGGTGTGAAGGTTACATAACTGTTTTATTGCATTAATATGGGCAAAATGGGGCTTATTTACAAGTCCCTTGCACTTTCGGTGCTTCACTTTTGTGTGGGAAAAAGTGACAGTGGCGGCGTAAAGGGCTTGTAAATAAGCCCCAATGTCCTGTTTCTCTGGCTCTAAAGCAGCTCTGCTGACCTGGTTCTGTGGCTCTAGAGCGGCTCTGCTGACCTGGTTCTCTGGCTCTACAGCAGCTCTGCTGACCTAGTTCTATGGCTCTAAAGCAGCTCTGCTGACCTGGTTCTCTGGCTCTAGAGCAGCTCTGCTGACCTGGTTCTCTGGCTCTAGAGCAGCTCTGCTGACCTGGTTCTCTGGCTCTAGAGCAGCTCTGCTGGCCTGGTTCTCTGGCTCTAGAGCAGCTCTGCTGACCTGGTTCTCTGGCTCTAGAGCAGCTCTGCTGACCTGGTTCTCTGGCTCTAGAGCAGCTCTGCTGACCTGGTTCTCTGGCTCCAGAGCAGCTCTGCTGACCTGGTTCTCTGGCTCTAGAGCAGCTCTACTGACCTGGTTCTCTGGCTCTGCAACGGCTCTGCTGACCTGGTTCTCTGGCTCTGCAACGGCTCTGCTGACCTGGTTCTCTGGCTCTACAACGGCTCTGCGGACCTGGTTCTGGGGCTTTAAATCCGCTCTGCTGACCTGGTTCTCTGGCTGTAAAGCGGCTATGCTGACCTGGTTCTCTCCCTCTAAAGCAGCTCCGCTGACCTGGTTCTCTGGCTCTAGAGCAGCTCTGCTGACCTGGTTCTTAGGCTCTAGAGCAACTCTGTTGACCTGGTTCTCTCCCTCTAAAGCAGCTCTGCTGACCTGGTTCTCGCTCTCTAAAGCAGCTCTGCTGACCTGGCTTCTCAAGCTCTACAGCAGTTCTACTGACCTGGCTTCTCTGGCTCTAGAGCAGCTCTGCTGACCTGGTTCTTAGGCTCTAGAGCAGCTCTGCTGACCTGGTTCTCTGGCTCTAGGGCAGCTCTGCTGACCTGGTTCTCTGGCTCTAGGGCAGCTCTGCTGACCTGGTTCTCTGGCTCTAGGGCAGCTCTGCTGACCTGGTTCTCTGGCTCTAGGGCAGCTCTGCTGACCTGGTTCTCTGGCTCTAGGGCAGCTCTGCTGACCTGGTTCTCTGGCTCTAGGGCAGCTCTGCTGACCCGGTTCTCTGGCTCTAGGGCAGCTCTGCTGACCTGGTTCTCTGGCTCTAGGGCAGCTCTGCTGACCTGGTTCTCTGGCTCTAGGGCAGCTCTGCTGACCTGGTTCTCTGGCTCTAGGGCAGCTCTGCTGACCTGGTTCTCTGGCTCTAGGGCAGCTCTGCTGACCTGGTTCTCTGGCTCTAGGGCAGCTCTGCTGACCTGGTTCTCTGGCTCTAGGGCAGCTCTGCTGACCTGGTTCTCTGGCTCTAGGGCAGCTCTGCTGACCTGGTTCTCTGGCTCTAGGGCAGCTCTGCTGACCTGGTTCTCTGGCTCTAAAGCAGCTCTGCTGACCTGGTTCTCTGGCTTTGAAGCAGCTCTGCTTACCTGGTTCTCTGGCTTTGAAGCAGCTCTGCTGATCTGGTTCTCTGGCTCTAGAGAAGCTCTGCTGACCTGGTTCTCTCCCTGTAAAGCAGCTCTGATGTCCTGGTTCTCTCCCGCTAAAGCAGCTCTGATGACCTGGTTCTCTCCATCTAAAGCAGCTCTGCTGACCTGGTTTCTCTGGCTCTAGAGCCGTTCTGCTGACCTGGTTCTTAGGCTCTAGAGCAGTTATGCTGACCTGTTTCTTAGGCTCTAGAGCAGCTCTTCTGACCTGGTTCTCTGGCTCTAAAGCGGCTCTGCTGACCTGGTTCTCTGGCTCTAAAGCAGCTCCACTGGCTCTAGAGCAGCTCTGCTGACCTGGTTCTCTGGCACTAAAGCGGCTCTGCTGTCCTGGTTCTCTGGCTGTAAAGCAGCTCTGCTGACCTGGTTCTCTGGCCCTACAACGGCTCTTCTGACCTGGTTCTCTGGCTCTAAAGCAGCCCTGCTGACCTGGTTCTCTGGCTCTAGAGCAGCTCCTCTGGCTCTAGAGCAGCTCTGTTGACCTGGTTCTCTGGCTCTACAACGGCTCTGCGGACCGGGTTCTGTGGCTCTAAAGCAGCTCTGCTGACCTGGTTCTCTGGCTGTAAAGCAGCAATGCTGACCTGGTTCTCTCCCTCTAAAGCAGCTCTGCTGACCTGGTTCTCTGGCTCTAGAGCAGCTCTGCTGACCTGGTTCTTAGGCTCTAGAGCAGCTCTGCTGACCTGGTTCTCTCCCTCTAAAGCAGCTCTGCTGACCTGGTTCTCTGGCTCTAAGGCAGCCCTGCTGACCTGGTTCTCTCCCTCTAAAACCGCTTTGCTGACCTGGTTCTATGGTTCTAGAGCAGCACTGCTGACCTAGTTCTCTGTCTCTAGAGCAGCTATGCTGAACTGGTTCTCTCCCTCTAAAGCAGCTATGCTGACCTGGTTCTCTGGTTCTAAAGCAGCTCTGCTGACCTGGTTCTCGCCCTCTAAAGCAGCTCTGCTGACCTGGCTTCTCTGGCTCTACAGCAGCTCTGCTGACCTGGTTCACTGGCTCTACAGCAGCTCTGCTGACCTGGTTCTTAGGCTCTAGAGCAGCACTGCTGACCTGGTTCTTCGGCTCTAGAGCAGCTCTGCTGACCTGGTTCTCTGGCTCTACAACGGCTCTGCTGACCTGGTTCTCTGGCTCTAGAGCAGCTCTGCTGACCTGGTTCTCTGGCTCTAGAGCAGCTCTGCTGACCTGGTTCTTGGGCTCTAGAGCAGCTCTGCTGACCTGGTTCTTAGGCTCTAGAGCAGCTCTGCTGACCTGGTTCTCTGGCTCTACAACGGCTCTGCTGACCTGGTTCTCTGGCTCTAAAGCAGCTCTGCTGACCTGGTTCTCTGGCTCTAAAGCAGATCTGCTGACATGGTTCTCTGGCTCTACAGCAGCTCTGCTGACCTGGTTCTCTGGCTCTACAGCAGCTCTGCTGACCTGGTTCTCTGGCTCTACAGCAGCTCTGCTGACCTGGTTCTCTGGCTCTACAGCAGCTCTGCTGACCTGGTTCTCTGGCTCTACAGCAGCTCTGCTGACCTGGTTCTCTGGCTCTACAGCAGCTCTGCTGACCTGGTTCTCTGGCTCTACAGCAGCTCTGCTGACCTGCTTCTCTGGCTCTACAGCAGCTCTGCTGACCTGCTTCTCTGGCTCTACAACGGCTCTGCTGACCTGGTTCTCTGGCTCTAGAGCAGCTCTGCTGACCTGGTTATCTGGCTCTAGAGCAGCTCTGCTGACCTGGTTATCTGGCTCTAGAGCAGCTCTGCTGACCTGGTTATCTGGCTCTAGAGCAGCTCTGCGCTGACCTGGTTCTGTGGCTCTACAGCCGCTCTGCTGACCTGGTTCTATGGCTCTAAAGCAGCTCTGCTGACCTGGTTCTCTGGCTCTAGAGCAGCTCTGCTGACCTGGTTCTCTGGTTTTAGAGCAGCCCTGCTGACCTGGTTCTCTGGCTCTAAAGCAGCTCCACTGGCTCTAGAGCAGCTCTGCAGACCTGGTTCTCTGGCACTAAAGCGGCTCTGCTGTCCTGGTTCTCTGGCTGTAAAGCAGCTCTGCTGACCTGGTTCTCTGGCCCTACAACGGCTCTTCTGACCTGGTTCTCTGGCTCTAAAGCAGCCCTGCTGACCTGGTTCTCTGGCTCTAAAGCAGCTCCTCTGGCTCTAGAGCAGCTCTGTTGACCTGGTTCTCTGGCTCTACAATGGCTCTGCGGACCGGGTTCTGTGGCTCTAAAGCAGCTCTGCTGACCTGGTTCTCTGGCTGTAAAGCAGCTATGTTGACCTGGTTCTCTCCCTCTAAAGCAGCTCTGCTGACCTGGTTCTCTGGCTCTAGAGCAGCTCTGCTGACCTGGTTCTTAGGCTCTAGAGCAGCTCTGCTGACCTGGTTCTCTCCCTCTAAAGCAGCTCTGCTGACCTGGTTCTATTGTTCTAGAGCAGCACTGCTGACCTAGTTCTCTGGCTCTAGAGCAGCTCTGCTGACCTGGTTCTCTGGCTCTAGAACGGCTCTGCTGACCTGGCTTCTCTGGCTCTACAGCAGCTCTGCTGACCTGGCTTCTCTGGCTCTACAGCAGCTCTGCTGACCTGGCTTCTCTGGCTCTAAAGCAGATCTGCTGACATGGTTCTATGGCTCTACAGCAGCTCTGCTGACCTGGTTCTCTGGCTCTACAGCAGCTCTGCTGACCTGGTTCTCTGGCTCTACAGCAGCTCTGCTGACCTTGTTCTCTGGCTCTACAGCAGCTCTGCTGACCTGGTTCTCTGGCTCTACAGCAGCTCTGCTGACCTGGTTCTCTGGCTCTACAGCAGCTCTGCTGACCTGGTTCTCTGGCTCTACAGCAGCTCTGCTGACCCGGTTCTCTGGCTCTACAACGGCTCTGCTGACCTGGTTCTCTTGCTCTACAATGGCTCTGCTGACCTGGTTCTCTGGCTCTAGAGCAGCTCTGCTGACCTGGTTCTCTGGCTCTAGAGCAGCTCTGCTGACCTGGTTCTGTGGCTATAGAGCGGCTCTGCTGACCTGGTTCTGTGGCTCTAGAGCGGCTCTGCTGACCTGGTTCTCTGGCTCTACAGCCGCTCTGCTGACCTGGTTCTATGGCTCTAGAGCAGCTCTGCTGACCTGGTTCTCTGGCTCTAGAGCAGCTCTGCTGACCTGGTTCTCTGGTTTTAGAGCAGCCCTGCTGACCTGGTTCTCTGGCTCTAGAGCAGCTCCGCTGACCTGGTTCTCTGGCTCTAGAGCAGCTCCGCTGACCTGGTTCTCTCCCTCTAAAGCAGCTCTGATGACCTGGTTTCTCTGGCCCCACGGCAGCTCTGCTGACCTGGTTCTCTGGCTCTAAAGCAGCTCTGCTGACCTGGTTCTCTAGCTCTAAAGCAGCTCTGCTGACCTGGTTCTCTGGCTCTAAAGCAGCTCTGCTGACCTGGTTCTCTGGTTCTACAGCAGCTCTGCTGACCTGGTTCTCTGGCTCTAGAGCAGCTCTGCTGACCTGGTTCTTTGGCTCTAGAGCAGCTCTGCTGACCTGGTTCTCTGGCTCTAGAGCAGCTCTGCTGACCTGGTTCTCTGGCTCTAGAGCAGCTCTGCTGACCTGGTTCTCTGGCTCTAGAGCAGCTCTGCTGACCTGGTTCTCTGGCTCTAGAGCAGCTCTGCTGACCTGGTTCTCTGGCTCTAGAGCAGCTCTACTGACCTGGTTCTCTGGCTCTACAACGGCTCTGCTGACCTGGTTCTCTGGCTCTAAAGCAGCTCTGCTTACCTGGTTCTTAGGCTCTAAAGCAGCTCTGCTTACCTGGTTCTTAGGCTCTAAAGCAGCTCTGCTGAGCTGGTTCTTAGGCTCTAAAGCAGCTCTGCTGAGCTGGTTCTCTGGCTCTAGAGCAGCTCTGCTGACCTGGCTCTCTCTCTAAGGCAGCTCTGCTGACCTGGTTCTCTGGCGCTAGAGCAGATCTGCTGGCCTGGTTCTCTGGCTCTACAACTGCTCTTCTGACCTGGTTCTCTGGCTCTAAAGCGGCTCCTCTGACCTGGTTCTCTGGCTCTAAAGCAGCTCCTCTGGCTCTACAGCAGCTCTGCTGACCTCGTTCTCTGGCTCTACAACAGCTCTGTGGGCCTGGTTCTGGGGCTCTAAATTAGTTCTGCTGACCTGGTTCTCTGGCTGTAAAGGTCCAGCGGAGTCTAGGAGTTTAGACTCCTTATCTGGGGGTGGAGCCTCACCTGATGCCTGGGAATTGGCATGTTTCCTCGCACTGGAGACTACCAGGGAGTCTGGTGGTGCGGGGCCTTTAATATAGGGTGGGTCTGTTGGGGCGGCTTTACATTGTTTCTCAATGCGTGGGTTAATGACCCTGGCCCTTAACTGGGTCTTTAAAAACCTTTGGTGCGTGCTTAAGCATCGGCAGGATTGAGGTGGACCTGTGTGCTTTCGGCTTCGAGGTTTGGGAGTCGAGACTTTTCGGCTTCTTGCTCGGCTCCGAGGGTGTTATCGGTGCCGAGGAGCCAGTGCCAGTCTTTGGCGCCGAGAGCTTCGGTGTCAAGCTCGGCGCGGACGAGTAAAGGGGCATTTTCTTTTTCAGTGTCGGTGCCGATGAGGTTTTTTTGGCACCGAGGGTAGGCTGGCTCGAGCCCGAGCTGCCTGAAGGCTTGATGGGCTTCTTAACCGGGCCCGGAAGCGAGGTATGGGAAGCAATCTTTTGGTGCATACCTAGGCCCAAAGGCGAAGGCGTGACCGAAGCCTTTTTCAATGGCGTGGAGGGGGGTTTAGGGTCGGGGTCGACGTCTGTACTCACGCCCCTCTGTGCCGGAGTGATGTCCTCAGCTTCGGAGGCGCCGACGAGGCCTTCTTCGGTGTGCTGCTGTTCCGGGACATCGACGCCTTCTTCAAAGATGTCGCCGGTGATTGAAGTCGACGAGTGAGCCATTGTTCTCCTTGCTAGTCGGTCCCGGATCGTCTTCTTCGATCGGAAGGAGGCGCAAGCTGGACAGTCCCCTGCCTCGTGTTCTGGGGAGAGGCAGAGGTTGCACACCTCATGGAGATCGGCATGAGGAAACTTCGACCCACATCAAGGACACTTCTTAAATGAAGTCCTTTCCATCAGCCTGGACCGGAGCCCAGGTAGGCCCGAAGGCTTTCGTCGACGACCGGAATCGAAGATTTAGATTTTTGAGAGTCGCGTCGAGTGTTGGAGAACGCGATCGAGACAATACCATCGAAGGGGGGAGGATTGCGTGCCGAACAGGAAAACTGGAACGGTTCTGAACTGGAGCGCAAAGAACACATCCGAGCCCGATTGCGGAAAAAAACAATCTGAGGATGGAGCCGAAGCCCATGCGCAATATGATCCAAAGGAGGAGTCACATACCTCGTGACTTCCAAAGACTTTCCAAGAGAAAAACAACTGCAACATCCGGGCCCAACACCAGATGGCGATCTATGCACAGTGTGTAATCTGCAGCTCATATGCCTCGAACATCTCTTTTACAAGGGGCTACTTACCCAAGGGATTTCAAGGTGCCCTGCAGCAGAGCGTCATCCATTGCTGATCAGATAAGCGAAATAAATGAATTAGGACATCAGTTTGCAACTCGCAGACGCTGTTTAATTGATACGGTAGTCTTTCTTTCCCCACCCCTTAATGAACTGTCAGAGTCTTTCTTCGTTTTCTACTGCCATTACAGATGAACCGTACCATATCTTGGTTGTTCAAGTTTCATAACTTCCGCACTGAAATTACAGTGATCTCCTAAGCAACAGCAGCGTGACGTCACGGCGCGTGACGCTTAAATCCAATACAGTCAGGTTGTAGTCCAGAACAGTTCTGGTAAAAAAATCTCGCAAGGTACACCAGCTCCTCTTTACCTCAACGACTACCATGTGAGGCCCTCCGTTGAGTCTGAACCCAGTGCGAACAGAAAACGAGCCGTGGTTTCAATTATCGCGCCCATGTCTGGGCACGATAATTGAAATCACATGGCCTATTGGTGTCTATTACGCGCACCAAGCGCGTAATAGACACCAAGAGGCCGTGGGCAGAGCAATGCACCCGCCTTTGGCCAATTGCGTGCAGTCTTTTAAAAAAAGATGCACGCAAAGGCCAATAGCGGGCTACTATAGGAAAAGCACACGCACGAGCGTGTGCGATTCCAGGGTCCGTTTCTGAACCCCGGACAAAAGGACTCTTGCTGCGCGAGCAGTGCTACGCACTGCATCGCTAGGCGCGAGACCTAAAAATGAGGCATGCATATTCATTCACAGATTCGTACTTGTGTTTTTATGCTCTGAAGAATTAGTAGCGGAGATTCCATTCCTCAGCCCTTTTTATTGATTGTTTAAATGTATCAGAGAGGGAGAGCAGTTAATTGTTCTTAAGGCAACAGTATGTGCTGCTTCACTAATACATGGCAGGGGTAATTGGGTAGTGCTGCTGTCCATGCTTATACTTTCACTCTTGAGACGCTCATCTGATGTCCACGGATATAAGAGTTAAAATAAATAGATTGTGATCTGCTACATTGCAATATACACAAGGATTGATCAATGCCTGTATAGATTGCAATATACAGAATTCTATTACAGCCCCTTATATTCTTTGTTCAGATGCACATAATTATCCCAACCGGTCGCCTGCGAGACTCACCAATCCAATCTCTTAATACAATAGATTTTCTCCACTGTAGTAAAATTATACAACGATGGCTGTCGGGTCCTTTCAACAGTTTAATGATACTGTGATCATCTGGCCTGGTATAGCCATGTATACACATTTTAAATTCTATTCAAATAAGTAGCCATGTTGGCCGCCCCATGGGTGATGCAGTGTTCCACCAGAGAAATCTGCTATACTTACTTCTCGATTCTTCAGTCAATATTTTGTCATGCTGCAACGTAGCTCCTGATGCACTTTAACACTTTTCAAAGGAATAACTAATAGTGTCAGGAAGCCAAGAACATTCACTGAAACTACACAAAATTAAGGCGTGATCTTTTAAAATTAAAGCGGGTGCGCAGATTTACTGTGACCAATACATCTAACCTTAGACTTCTCTGACTACAGCGTGATATGAAGGCTCAGCCCGTCGATCCAGTCAGGAAGGAGTTTCGTTAGTTAAAAGGGCTCTGGGGCTTAGGAACAGCTCTCTATAACTGAGACCTGAAATTACTAGATTGAAACTTGATGTTACTAAAAAAAAATATTACAGGTAAGCCTGTAAATTATGTACTCTCCCTACATTTAGAACTGTGAATTTGTCAGAAGCTTACAGCTACTGCAGAACGAGGCTGCTGCAATGCTGAGAACTTCTCACTTGAGACAGATCAACCCACCGGTCTATAAAATATACAGGCTCCTTGCCACCTGAGAGTAAAATATACATTTACACGCAAATGAAGCAAAATGGTTAAACATTCAGGGAAGAGAACAGCATGGTTCATCATTCGTGTTCTAAACTGGGATCAAATAGAAAATGGTCTCCTAGTGGTAGCTAAACCCCAAAAAATTGTCTACAGGAAGAACGCTGTGCAAGTTCCTGGTGGCAAGGACCAAAATAGCGACATCAAAGCTAATCTATATTGCCAAACAAATGTAAATCTTCCCTCAAAATGGGTGAAATACGAAAACGTGATCAGATACAGCGGTCTTCGGATTCACATGGCCCCCACTCAGAGTTTCACCTTACACCTAACTCATGTGCTAAATTGAGGCAGCCCAACCCTACACATTCATAAACGCATCGCTCTAGTAAATACTCCCACTTCATCCAGGGCATAAATATTTTTTTTCAAAGAATCCCTGTGAACTGTGCTTAGCAGCCATGGCAACTTGCAAATATTTGCTTAACATATCAAGGGAGGAGACCAGTTCTAGATTTATCACTTGATAGTGACTTCATCAGACTGCTGCAAATACACTGAAAATGTCATAAATAGAAACAACTGTGCACTAAATACGAGCTTTGAGAACTGCATTTGGCAGTTTTCATTGTGTTCTTCGTTTTACTTATTCACTGCTCATACTCATACTATGCAAAACAGCAGCTATGTAAATCAGACATTCAAATTTACTGACTGACCTTAGACTACAAAACCGGTAAGATGGTTAAAATATATTTATTATATAAAGAAGCCCCAAAAACGACAGAAACAAAACAGAAACGTTCTTTAACAGGAGAGACTGAAGCATATATCCATTTTTTTAATTGAGCAAAATACATCAAACAAACAATCCATTTATCATTCCTCATTACTTAAAAACATCAATAGTGTGTTTTTATTACCTGAGGTTTTTACATTAATTTCTACCCCTTCAAAAATATTAAGGGATTTAGCTCTAAAGTGACCTCGTGCAACATGACAAAATGGCTGACAACATAAAATATGATATTCATAAGACCTAGGTTAGGTAGACCGGAAGAGCCGATATTAAAGTGCAAGATGCAAAGTGGAAACTGAAAAGTGCTTTCATCCTAAGAATACATAATACTGGCTTAATTCTGCACATAACAATTCACTGACTTATATAAAGTGAATATTATAAATCATCCTGGAATATCATCCATATGGCACAAAATCGAGTTAAACTCATGCTGGGCATACTGGTATTCAAACTGTCCAATTCTAGCCATTTTATCACGCAATTGGTGTTATGTAGGAGAATTTTTTTGATTTCCAGCCTTGTAACACCAAAGATCGGGCTACTAGCTACCATGGCTATAAACATAAAAGACTAAACTGCCTCTGTGAATGTTTCAGTCTGCCTCAATACACCTACTAAAGGTAAAGTAGTATCAGGCCGAATACTGGCTTTTTGACGAAATTGCTCAGTCTTCTACAAACCTGGCACCAGAAGCGATGCAGTTTAGGGCAAGTTAAAAACATGTGAGGCCAATCTCCTGCCACGATGTTCTGACATCTAAAACACTAATTTGAGATTGTAAAATTAATTTTATTAAGAATACTTGGAGTTTAATATTTGTGCCATCTTGTTCAAAAATGCCATTCTTGTCAAATTCACTGCTCGCAAGGATTTGTGCCACATTTCAGCTAACACCTGCCAATTCTCCAATAAAATACTACATCCAGTGTTATTAAGGATGCGATTTAAGATACGAGGATCGGGTTGTCTTTGATACTGATGTATTACCCTATGCCAATTCCAGACCCCAAGTAATCTATTCTTGATAATTAATTTCATGCAGGTATCGGAATTTTTCTGTGGTACGGCATTTTAATTTTTTTAAAACAACTTTTTTGCATAAAACTAAAAAACAGAAATTGGACCTTGCCATCTGGCCGTAACGCTAAAGCTATTTCGGCCCAGGACTTTAACCTATGTTCAGAAAAAAATCCCCTATCAGTAAAAACCCACCCGTGTTCAATTTCTCCAGGATTGTGGTTAGAATCCTTAAACCCATATACCTGCATTCTATCTATGTTAAAAAAGCAGGACCTGGAATTATATATCTTTGTCTGAAAAAACTGCTCGTTTCGGTACTTCAAATCATATATGACCTCGTATCTAGTTCTTTTTGGTAATTTGGAGCAGAGCTAGTTATTTTTGGTAATTTGGAGCAGAGCTGCTCTAGAGCCAGAGAACCAGGTCAGCAGAGTTGCTTTAGAGCCAGAGAACCAGGTCAGCAGAGCCGTTGTAGAGCCAGAGAACCAGGTCAGCAGAGCTGCTCTAGAGCCTAAGAACCAGGTCAGCAGAGCTGCTCTAGAATCTATGTCAGATTCCTTAATCATATTGACCAGAAAAAAGTTGCCTGATAGTTTATTCGGTGCATAATCCGAACGAAACCATCTAAAAATGAGGCAAAATAATAGTCTTGTAATTCGGGTAGTGCTAAACCTCCTTACACCTGACTGAGTTAAAATACCGCTTGGCGAACTCTTGGATGATTGCTTTCCCCCCAAAAAAATTCTGAAAAGGGCACCCATTTCACGAAAGTAGGTACTCAAAATTCTAATTGCTACATTAGCGAAAACAAAAAGAAACAAGGGCAAGATTGACATTTTTAGCAGCGAGACCCAGTCAATTATAGATAGAGGAAGCAAATCCCATCTATTTAACTCTTTACCCTTTTGTAAAATAGGGAGCTAATTTACACGGAACAGGTCAGCCATATTTGTAGTGATATAAAAATCCCAGGTAATGCATTGGGGCTTGCCAGCTAACCTGTTGCTGTACACTTTGAGGAATCTCTTTCGCCTCTGTCTGGAACAGCAAAACTTCTGATTTTGTATGGTTAATTTTATATCCCCCTACTGCCGTAAATTCTTGAATTAAATCAAGCGCTCTTTTGATGTTAATCTCTTCTGGTTGAAGATGGAGAAAACTATCGTACACAAATAATTGCATTTTTGCCATACCTTCTACTGAAGTGAACACCGAATATATTTTGACATTTGATTGCAAGGGGCTCTACAAAAAAGGAAAACACGAGCAGAGATACTGGGCAACTTTGCCATGTGCCTCTTCTTATCGCCATGGCACCCATGTCTTCTGCATTAATTTGTACTTTAGCTTCTGCCTGTCAAAAGATACTGCGAAGCATAGTTAAAAATGCATAAGGAAACTGGCATTTCTCTCGAATGGCGAATAGAGCTTCACAATTTACCAAATCGAACGCTCTACATAGAGCTCTTACTTATGGGCGGGACCGGATCGCTGTACTATATGCCCCCAAGGGTAGGTCTCGTCTGCAAGAGTGAGGATGCTATTCCCATGCAAGACCTATAAAAGAGGGGCAGTCTGGTGATTGCTGGAACTGTCTGTGTAAAGGTCCACACTACCGCCTCCGGCTGCACCAGTGAGACGATGGCGGGCTCGGGAAGACACAAAGCAGGCCACAGACCGGCTTGGGGACAGGGCCCCAGAGTGCTTCACCCCGAGGCTTCTTTGAGACAGCGTGCACATTGTCGGGAGTACAGACAGCCAGCGCCACTCTAGAGAAAGGTGAAGAGGTAGACGCCCTCACACACCCCACCCATGGCAGCAAGCGTGGTCCCAGGTCACCGGGAAGGTGGAAAGCTTGTAAGCGAGGCCTACCCCAGGGCTGCCCAAATAGGAACTGAGACATCCCTGGGCATCTGAAAACCTTGCCAAGCCTGAGAGGACACCAAAGCTACACTTACAGAGACCTAAAAAGCATAGCACGGCCTGCAGTGGGCTTGGGCAGTGAGTGCCGCCCCCTTGACGTCGAACCACAACTCCCACCGCTAACATGTCACTGAGGCCATTACTTATTAGCAAGGCCCTGTCCTGCAATGAGCTCTACCACGCATGCTGCAGCTCTGCACCACTGTCAGAGAATGAAAAAACCCTAAGAAGGCAGAAAAAGGCAAAAAGGACTGGTGGGGCACCCGCACGCACACAAGATCAGTATATAATGACCTGGGTGCTCCAAGAACTACCCTTGCGCTACTCAGGCACAGCAGCAGGGCTGCGCTTTGAACGTGCAGACATAGTGGGAGCTGGTGGTCGATGGGCCCAATGGATTGCCCACTGTGCGCCACACAGGACAGCAGGCCCTGGTTTGGGAGCGAATGTTGTTAACAAACTGATTCAAAAGACTCACAGGGTTGAAGGCACCAAAACTACCTCTCAGAGACAAAAGCTAATGGGCAATACGTCGGCGACTGCGCAACCGACGGTGGCCCAACCGCAGGAGAACGCACCCCAGATCAGAGATTATACTACAAGGCATACGGGACTCCAGAACTGCTTTGGAACAAAAACAGAATCAATGCTATCGCCATCAATGTAGGCCGGCTGGGAGCAGACCACAGGAACTTCATAGACCATATGACAGAAACTGAGCCTCTCTGGCCTCGCGGCGACCAACTGTTTCCACTCAGCAACTTCAGATGCCGGAGACACAAAGAATTCAGGATCCTACAAGAACGAGCGGAAAACGCAGAAGGTTGCTCTAGGCGCAACAACATTAGACAGGTAGGCCTGTCGGGGGACACACCAAGGGCCCCTACACAGAATTGTTCTTAGAGAGCTTGTTGCTATATATCGTACTCTTGAAAACTCCTTCAAAATTCTTCTCCATTGAAAGAGCGCAAAGGGTACCGTCTCTCCCTCCAGGAGCCCCCAGACAGATGGTGACTCGCCTCCTGAATTACTGTGTTCGAGACTACATACTGCAGTGGGCCTGCCCCTGTGGCCCTTAAGACTTTAAAGGCCCAATTTTTTCTTCCTGATTACACGACAACATCACACAAAAATTCATCGGAGCTCTACACTTGCAATCAGGGCAGAAAGTAACTATAGAAGTACAGTACTACAAAACGCTATACACAACAACCAGCACAACAAACCATACCTTAACTGCCCGCTTCCTGACCAACACACTACTGCTTCGAGTCCCGGTGACACAAACAACGGTGCTGAACGTTGATGTAAAGATTGAGAGCAGAAAGTGTCAAGGACCCAATTGGCCAGCGCGAAAAAGCCAAAGATGGATGGGTTACCAGTTGAATTTGAAGCCACTTACTGCTCTAGTCTTGCGAATAGACTGCATGTGATGCATAAAGATGTGCTGAGCAGAGGCCGCCTGCCAGATAATACTAGGGAGGCCATCATTGTAGTCCTTCCAAAACGGGGTGACGGTATTATAGACCACTATTGCTCATACTCACTAAGTAAATAATACTTGGGAAGAATAGAACTATACATTACTTCTGTATTTACCAGGCCTCATACATCCAGATCAAAGCAGCTTTGTGCGAGGCCACAATACACAGAAATCCGCTGACTACTACATATTATGGTTCATGTCGAACAACAACAGGGGGACTCTGCGGTGGGCTCCCTAGACACAGAAAAAGCATTCAACACTTTGCTCTAGTCCTACTTTTTTTGAGGTCTTGATCACCATGGGGATTGGAGAAGGACTCCTGAGAAGGATACGCCTGTTCTACACTGACCCCTGGCACGGGTTCGTACAGGCTGAGTGTTTACAGATAGATGGCATCTCTACAGATGTACACAACAGGTCTACTATACTATTTGTCTTAGCTTTGGAACCCCTGCCATGTGTAATACTGGAGAAGGGTCTGATATGGGGGATTGAGATGTGCAATAGCTACCACGCAGCAGCATGGTATGTAGAGGACATTCTGATTTTCTTACGGGAGCCAGGACATGCCCTGCCCCAACTGGAGCCCCTGCTCTGTGAATCTGAGGAAATATCATGACTTAAGGTGAACTGGGGTAAATAATGTTTCTCCCTCCTTAAAACCACACACCCCATATACGCACACCACACCCGACCACCCGCAAGTAAGAACCACACACTTTCAAATACCTGGGCGTACAGATGTATCATTAGGATGACGACCTCCATGAGGGAAATCTCAACAAGCATGTAGCCAGCACAGGTAAAACCATACCCATTATCCCCGGACAGCCAAGTAGCTATACTGAAAATGATTTTACTGCAGCATCTGTTGTACTTCCTTATGGCGCTCCCACTGAAGCTCCCGTACTCCTTTTACCGGGATATAAAAACCATGTTGTCCAAGCTGATATAGAGGACACACCGTTGACGCCTAGCCAGAGGAAAGGCAATACGCCCGCTGAAAGCGGTGGCGTGGGAGCACATAGCTCACAGTCTAGAATGACCCTGAGGGATGGGATATCAAAAATAATATGCTGGGTCACAGAGGCCTACTACAGACACTGTTCCACAAAATTCAAGCTAAACATTTTGACCAGCGCGTGTTTTTGCACCGTCAAGTTCTGCTGGGACACTTGTATCAAGAAAACAAACATAACTGTTCCATACTCCCCAGAACTCCCAACATGGGTGACCCCCAAACAAGCGAACATGGCAGGAAATCAAGATATGCATGCATGGCTTCCGGCCATCATCATCACAATGGGCGACATCTACATAGACAACAAATTATTACCAATTCAATTCAGCTTTATTTGGTGCATGCAAAAGTCACCATAAAAGCACAAGGTTCATACAGTATCTACTATTAAAAGTTACAGTTCATACAATATAAAGATAATAAAACTATATTTCATTAGTAGTTTTCTATCATAAAATACAAATACTTATTTATAAGATGAGATAGATATAACAATTAGGGACTTACAATTCTCTCTATGCAAGTAGATCTTTCAGGTATAAAAATTTATATTTTCACACCTAAATTAGATCGTCCACATTTTCATATAGTAAGGCTTCCAGGTAAGTATAGTCTTTTCCTAATTGCACATTGTACGTATCCGATAACGGAATTAATGATTTTCGCATTTCCAGGATTACAAACGTGACTGAAGGAATGTTTGTAATTAAAAAGTCTATTAGATAAGAATAAAGGCTTTAAAATCAATTTCCGTATATCAATGTAAAAATTACCAAAATAGGTAAAGTGCATAGGTGTTTGTGCAGATCTTCCATCACATGGGCAGTTAGGTAATTTGTGTTTCCATTTTTCCATTTTTGGGAAGGTTACTAGAAGATGTAATGTGTTCAACCTCAGCTTTGTTAGGTAAAATTTATGCTGGATGTTTCTCACCAATACAAGGTATAAGGGTAAGCCGACCATGGTCACCCGATCATGATAGGAGACAACACTTTCTTTTAGGTTATCGACACTAGCTCTACCGTTAACCACAAATTTTGAATATCTAGGTCCTTTTTGCTAATCTCTTGAACGGTTGAAGGGTTCTTTTTATCAAAGTCAATTTTGCAATAAGTTAGTAATTTAAAGATATGTTCCAACCATGGAATTTTCCTGTTAAAATAAAGTGTCAGACAGTCCATTATTATTTCTTTCGTAAGTTTAGTTTCATCCTTGGACTATATCCCTTGCCATAGGAGCAAGCCGGCTAAATTTATTGTGTCGGTTAGGTATGGGGCCATTAATTCCTTGTGTGCTATACAATTTGCTGTAGCTTGAGGGACTGCTACTAATCTTTTAAATAATTTGTTTTCTTGTGTTTGTAAGATAGTAACAGGTGCTCTCCCCCAAATCGCATCCCCATAGCAAACCGCTCCGATACAGGGCTAAAATCTCTCGTATGGGCTTATTTCCTAATTTATATTCCTAAACAAGCTTCTACTCTCAGAGACAAGGGTTTAGAGGAAAAGGCTCTCGAGGAGACCGTCGTTCAAGAGGCACAGGTAAGTCTAGACCCTTCTTTTACCCCTATAAAGATAGGTGGGAGACTAGCTCAATTCGCAGGAAATTGGTTATCAATAACAAAAGACCCTTGGGTGTTGCAGACTGTTTCGGGATATCAGATAGATTTTGTGGGAGAACCTCTCCAAGATCATATCCCAGAAATCATAAGGTTCGACAAGGAACTAACAAAATTAGTAGACCAAGAGGTGAAAGACCTTCTAGAGAAAGGAGCCATCAGGGAATGTCTAGAGTCCACCAGAGGTTTTATAAGCAATGTCTTTTTGGTACAGAAAAAAGAGAAAGGTATGAGACCAGTTATAAATTTAAGGAGCCTCAACGATTGGGTGGAGTACCACCACTTCAAAATGGAAGGTCTTCACCTAATAAGAGATATCCTACAACCCGGGGACTGGCTAACAAGATTAGACTTAAAAGATGCTTATTTAACAATTGCTATTTGCAAAGATCACCAAAAATATATCAGTTTCAGATGGGGTGGAAAAATGTGGGAGTTCGTTTGCCTACCCTTCGGCCTCTCTTCGGCCCTCTGGTGTTTCACCAAGGTCCGCAGGCCAGTGGCAGCTTATTTGAGGGAACGAGGGGTACGTCTAATTATCTATCTAGACGACATTCTCATAATGGATCAAGTCAAATCGAGAGTGATAGAGCACACCACTTTGGCAATAAACCTTTTAGAGGATCTAGGTTTTGTGGTAAACAGACAAAAGTCTTGCTTAATTCCAAACCAAACCACTCAATTTCTAGGTTTCATGATAGACACTATCCAAGGTCAACTCAAACTTCCATGAGAAAAACTAAAACGTATAAAAAAGGAATTAAGAAATGTACTATCATTGGACAAGATCTCCCTTCCAATGCTAGCAAGGATCATAGGCCTACTTTCCTCTACGATTCACGTTATTTTTCCTGGTCCTTTGAACTATCGGGCGCACCAATGTCTGAAGAGAAAACACCTAAGAGATGGCTCAAACTATTCGCAAGAAATATCTCTCACCCAGGAAGCCAGGGAAGAAATAGTCTGGTGGTTAAAAAATATGGAAGCCTGGAATGGGAGAGCAATTTTTGGGTCTCTCCGGGCCTGGTGATAGAATCGGGTGCGAGTTTGTCAGGATGGGGAGCCAACTGTGACTCCCCATCCTGGTGGCCTCTGGAAGGAGGAAGAAAGGACTTTACATATAAACTGTTTGGAACTTTTAGCAGGCTCCTTTGCTATAAAAAGCTTTACCAAGAATTCTGCAAAATGCTCCATTCTTTTAAGAATGGACAATGTCTTAGCGGTCAGATATGTCAACAAGCTCGGGGGTCCGAAATCGAAAGATCTAGCAGACTTGGCCAAAGTATTTTGGGACTATTGTCTGAAACTGAAAACTTTAGTTCAGTCAGAACACATTCCTGGCTTGAACAATATGGAAGCAGACTGGTTTTCAAGGAACCACAGGGATTCAAGCAATTGGCACCTGAAAAGAGAAGTCTTTCTAGCTCGAATGGACATATTGGGTCCTTGCCAGGTAGATCTTTTTGCGGACAGATTAAATACCCAACTAAAGACTTACTTCAGTTGGCACCCGGATCCAGAATCCGCAGGTGTCGATGCTTTCAGACAAGAGTGGAGGTTTCTGAAAGGATATGCCTTTCCTCCCTTTTCGACGATTACCCGAGTAGCTGCAATGGTCCTCAAATGGAAGGTCTCTCAGATTCTTGTGACCCCCCCTTTGGAAGTCTCAAGTATTGTACCCTATGTTGTTAGAAATGTTAGTGGATTACCTGGTTTTACTTCCGATATTCCACGAAATTCTTCTAGGTCCTTCAGGAGAACTGCACGATCTAGTTCTAGGTGGGGAACTGAGAATGATGGCCTGGAATATTTCAGGAATCTATGGGAAGTGCCAGGACTTTCTGAAGATACATCAAACCTCATTAAAGAGTCTTGGGCATCAGGAACGCGTAAAATCTATCGACTGGCTTGGCAGAAATGGGTTTGCTGGTGTTTTGAAAGGAACTTTGATCCCATTTCGGTGGATGTAGTGGAGGTAGCTAACTATCTATCAGAATTGTTTGGAAGAGGCCTAGCTTACAGAACTATCAATGTTCATCGCTCAGCTATTGCTGCTGGTCATGTTTTGGTTAATGGCTACTTAGTAGGTCAAAATGTTCTTAATAAAAAACTTTTAAGAAGTATCAGGATTTCAAAACCACCCATTTCTATATACAATTCCCTGTGGGATGTTTCTAAAGTTTTAAAACTTTTAGACAGCCTGGGTTCAAACGATTGTCTTTCCCTTAAACTGCTTTCCTTCAAACGGACAACCCTTCTCTGTTTAGTCTCTTTTAGAAGAGTCTCCGATGTTAAAGCCTTAGATATTTCGAACACCGTTTTTTCTCCAGAAGGTATATGTTTTTATTTAAATAATAGAACAAAGACTAATTCTCAAACAATTTTCTATCCTTATTTCGATGATTATGTTAATTTATGTGTTGTCAGATGTGTTAAAGAATATGAACTAAAAACTTCTCTTTTAAGATCTAACGTCAAACAGTTACTGATTTCTTTCAGGAAACCTCATAAAGCTGTATCACCTTCAACTTTAGCAAGATGGGTTAAAGAAGTGATGAGAATGTCTGATGTTGATGTTAGCATGTTTGGCGCTCACTCTGTCCGTGGTGCCTCTGCTTCTCAAGCCCTTCTGCAAGGAGGTTCCTTGAACGATATTCTTAAATGTGCTGATTGGTCAAATGATATGTTTTTTTGCAAGTATTATTTTAGACCTATTGAGAACGCTGCTTCATGTCTATTAAAAATGCTTTAAACTTGCAATAAGATTACCCTCCGGTCTTGCCATAAAATGTAGATTTTCCCCAACTTTGTTGACCAAAAAATCTGGATTTTATCAAAGACACGGAGGCTAATAATATTCACTCCCTAATCCCATCCCTTTATTCACTTGTCTTTCTTTTCCTTTTAGGTCGTGCTCAACAATAATTTGGATGGAATTTTTAAGTTGGATTTTTCCCTATTCTCTAATGTTGACGAGATCTCTCTCCCCTTGAAGAGGATTCTATGGATTGGGACATTTATTGTCTTTGTTTTAATAAGTTTATTTATGACTTAATTTATTTTGTTTGAAAAAAGAAGGATGAGTTACTAGTGTTCTGACATTTTATTGGGTTAGAATTTCTTTGTGTCACAATGCTCTATGTTCTTTAAAGTGGCTGTTGTATGCTAATTAAAAGAAGATTGCAATAATATTAGCCTCCGTGTCTTTAATAAAATCCAGATTTTCTGGTCAACAAAGTTGGGGAAAATCTACATTTAGTGGCAAATCTGAAAATACTTTCCGTCACTCTTAAAAATGTCATGCTGTTCAGATCATGGGCATATTCCATCGGCCAGTTTTGCTAAAAAGCATCCCCAAGTATGAGAAGGTGGAGACTATTTATAACAACCCCACCAGCATGATGTGGTCTGATCTTTGGTCTATATTTCCCACATATCATCACAAAAGTTTTTTTTTATTTTTTATTTAGCTGTAAGCTTTTATCGGTCATAAAAGACACGAGATTTTCGATTAGGTGTTGCAGCCCATTTGCTGTCCTAGAAATTAGGACAGCATCGTCCGCATATAAGAGGACTGGCGCAGGGAGCGTACCAACTTTTAGGCCATCTGCTGGTAGTGATTGTAGTAAAGAATCTACACAATTAATGTAAAGAGAATAAAAAGGGCGCTAAAACGCAACCCTGTCTTATGCCATGTGTAACTCTAAAGGCTGATGTGCATTCTCCTCTTTTTCCAAAACATACCCTAGAAGTTAAAAAATAATAAATCTAGGACAGGTAGTTAATAATTTCTAAGGGAGCGCCTTGCCCTTTTAATGTTTGCCATAGTGTTTGATGATTAACTAGGTCAAAGGCACTAGTTAAGTCTACAAAACATAAATGTAACGCCCCTTGCTTTACTAGGGTATACTTCCCTATCAGTAAATCTAAATTCAGGCATTGTTCCACCGTTGCAAAACCTCTTCTGAATCCATACTGGGCGTCCGATAAGATGTTACCCTCGGTTGACCAGTTTTCAAGCCTTTCTAGCAAAATACGGCACATCACTTTAAAGGAGGAATCTAGAAGAGATATTGGACGGTAGCAATTAGCCCTAGCCCTGTCCCCATTTTTAAAAATGGGTTCGATAATGGTCTCTATCCAGGTTGCAGGTAAAACGCCTTTCAATGTTGCATTAAAAACTTTCAATAGAATGGGAATCCAGAGAGCCATATTAAACTTAAATACGTCGATTGGCACACCATCTGCACCAGACGCTTTCCCATTGGCACTTTTTTCCAGAGTGGCTTTAATCTCATCTGGAGTTATTGGAGCCATTCCAACCGGTTCTATGGTAGTAGATTTATCTACAATGGCATTAAAGCTTTGTTATAGCGCCTGGTTTAAAGATATGCTCAAAATGGGTTACCCAAGCTTCCGGAGCAATAACAGTATACATTTTTACTACACTATTCTCATTAAAAAAGGATTTACAATTTGAGAATAGCACTTGATTGTTCATTGCTGCTGCCTGGGTTAATTTTTCCCACGCCCCCTCACCCATCTCCGTTTTCCTTTCTTTTAGTGCATGCTGATAATCTTTCCTCACCGTACGGATCCTAGTATTATCCCTTGGTTTTTCTTTTAGCGCCAATTTCAGGTCTCTATTTAATTTTGAGCATCGGTGCTTAAACCATCTAGGGGTTATATTGCACGTTTGCTTATTCCTTTTAGTTGTAAGATCCCTGACAATAGAGGTAGTGATGTTGCAGAAAGCCCTTACAATTGCCGGGACAGTGGAAGAAGCTTCGAGACAAATGTCAATATCACCTTGCGATTTCCCTATAAACTGTTACGTAAAAGTTACCGGATTCACTCCTGACCATTTGATAGAGACTCCATTATTACCATAAGTAGTAATTTCTTCGTCCAATTGTTTGCCTCTTATTCTAGAGGGAAAATCTAGCCTGATTGTGACAGTTAATGGACTGTGGTCTCTAAAAAGTCTGTTTTCAATATAAGAGGAATTCACCGGATTACAACAAATTAAAGGTACAATAAAATGATCTATATTAGAGGATGACCTACTTCCTACAAACGAGGGTACCGAATATTTTCCATCAGGCCCTGTTAGTTCTATGACAGATAGATCATACTTACGCATCATATAATTAATTGTCTCGCCATACCCATCGTGTACAAAGTGTGGAATCCTATCCCCTAGGACATCATAATACCCATAGGGTTCACCCGCCTCATGAGCACACTTTACACAGTTAAAATCACCCGCCCAAATGAGATAATAATCCCCTTTGACACCCTTCAAAAATGTGTCCAGATCATTTTCCAAAAAAGTCATTACTTTACACTTTGTTTTGTTAAAAAAAAATTATAAAAATGTATTATAGCAAATGCCTGGCTTTCTAGCGAGCGAAGTTCCAAAAACTGTTAATAATCGGACGAAACAAAGGTTTTACTTAAGGTTAGGGGTGAAGTGACCGCAATCAAAATAGCGAGGCCATCTTTTGCTCTACCCATACTTGATGGTCTTGCATTGGTGCTAATTGTTTGAAAGCCATCTATAAAGAAAGGCTCAGTGCTCCATGTCTCTTGGGTTAGAATGATTGTATAACCATCAAACATTTTTTGCCATATTTCGTCCTTAAGTTTGCTTTTAACACCCACTATATTCCTGGTCATAAATTTAGATGTTTCACAAGTGGGTAACAAAAGCCCACCCCTCTCCTGTTCACTCTTTAGTGGATGTCTAATAGCATGGGTATGTGATTTAATCATTTATTTATAGTATTTATAGAGCGCTCTGCAACCCTACGGGCATCCTGGCGCTAAAGTACATACAGCTGAGAAACCATAAAATCATATCCTCTTGTGAACCAATGGCCACTTGATTTTCTTGTTCATTATAAATGGTCATGTATACGATAAAGATGTCTTCGCTGTCAGCCATATGATCTTCTACACCGTACCCTCTGGTTGTCTGGTTATGTACATGTCCGGAGACTGAGAATTAGCGTCATCACCCAAGTTCAGTCTACAATGTTCTCCCCTTTTCCATCTATGTCAGTCTATTTCACTACATCTGCAGAGTGGAGAAAATCTGTTATATATGGGGAAGTGTAACATCGGGTGGTATCTCCCTTTTATGAAATGTTTGACTGGAATAGGTTTATAAAAGAAACCAAGTGGGACTGCCATAATACGGTCATATGTAGCTGGGCAAAATTCATTATAATTATCCGAAAAAGGATTTAACAAATTGCCCACCAACTTACGGTTTCGGAAGTTAACCACTACACACTCTCCATCACATGATTTCCTAGAATCGCCCACCCAATCAACTCTCCTTAGCATAATTATGTCTTGATGGAGGATATGTGCCCCAGCAGCACTATTTCTAACAAACCAGTTAACTAATGGATTTTTTAAAGTATCATACATTTGTCTCTGGTTTGTATTTAGCTTTGGAACATTTTTTAAAACAATAACATATGGTGTAGCCTGGGGCGGGAGATTAAACAGTACTTTACGATTAAGTTCATCTTCACCAGGTAATGCTCTACTGGATTGAGGCGGAGTATTGAGTTTCCTTGCCAAATGAGGATAATCATGGGATTTAACTTCTTTATCCGATCTCTGACCCAAGAGTGGTCGCGCTATAGTCTCTTTGTTCAAATTGGGCAAATTAGTCTTGTGTAACTCTCTATGAGCAGCCTTGTCAATTGAGGTTACACGATCCCTTTCCTCTACATCTCTACTGGGTAGATTTCGATCTAATCCTATAGTAACCGGTGTTTTATTTATAGTATTTGGCGATTGATTATTAAGAGCCAGGGCTGTCAAATAGGCCATGTCTTTCTGTAGCAATTTAATTTCAGTCATAAGGCGTCTTTCGATGTTTAGTTTACCAAGGAGTTTTTCGAAACAACTTTTCATAATCCCGTTCTACCTGCCTATCCTTTTTACAATCATCCCTTTTAAAAGCTGATTTAATAACCCCCCTTTTGTTCTTAGATTTAGATTTTATCATAGGGGTATGCTTATTTGCCTGCCCCTCAGCCTGCTCTTCCATCAGAGAGATAGTGACAATAGCCGATTGATTCTTTTTCTTTTTAGCCGGAGGGGATATCGGTGATGTTATATTAGTACCATTAGTCAACAAAGAAATCTCTAATGATGAGTTAAACACACAGGGGTTAAATTGTCCATTTGATTGTCCATGGGAGTGTTCGAAATCAGGGTCAGTACTTCTACTATGTCCTTTCTCCTTGACCTTTTCACCCTTCTCATGCGCACATATTCATGGTGCAACCTCGCCGTCTGATACATTGTCCCTTATCACGGCTATAAGTGCCTTTTTGGTGGCTGCCAATTGTTCCTCAACTTGTACAATTACTCAGTCAATGATGCCCACTGCATTTTTTAGATATTTAGTTATCGGGGCAGTTTTAGGGGGTAATTTTCCTCCTAACGTGGGTAATTTCCTTTTGCCCATGTCTGATGGTGGTCGCTGTGGTAAAAAAAAAAAAAACAGAAGGCTCCTTACCGTCGTGTTCAATCGCACCGGCACGGAGACTGGCCCAGCCCTGCCACGTCCTGGCGCGGACGTGAGCCCTGAGGTAAATAACTTCCTAGGCAATTAATGAATTTAAAGTAATGATTCTAGAGGAGTGTCAAAATAGGGCAGCCACAACAACTTTAAAAATTATACAATGAAATGTATTAATAGTGTTTCTTAATATCACATGTATGGTCAGTATTATCAACAATTAAATGCACATCAAGGATGTGTAGTCATTCAGTTTAAAAATTTCAACATTAATATACAAATAGAGTTATTATTGTGGCGATAGAGATAGTCTTCGACGCGCGTTTCGGCGAAAAACGATAAACCATTATCGTTTCCTAACACCGGCCTGTTCACCATCAATTTTAAGACGTTCTTTTGATCACCGATCAGAAATTCTATCCCTTATACCAGATGTTCGTCATCCATACGACATCACATTGCGGCTTGAATTGAGGACTACTTCCGCAATAACTATAATATCAGAACTACATGGTGAACAGTGAAGGCCTCCATTTGACTAACCCTCGTGGACCCCATTCAGAACAGAATATTTAATCATAAAAGAATTTTTTAAGTGAACTTACACCATCCAAAAGGTTTTTTAAAAAAGAACATTCTCTTTCAACTGCGAGTAATCGAACCCCAGATCCTTTTATGAAAATACCACAAACATAGCAGTTCTTGTACTTAACCACAGGCGTTTTTGGAAAAACATCCCACAAACCATCAAATCGTTTGGGCTGCCTGCGAATCATTCATTCATTTTTTAAGAATTGTGGCTTTTCCTGATAAAGGCGTACTTTTCGCCGAAACGCGCGTCGAAGACTATCTCTGTCGCCACAATAATATCTCTACTTGTATATTAATGTTGAAATTTTTAAACTGAATGACTACACATCCTTGATGTGCATTTAATTGTTGATAATACTGACCATACATGTGATATTAAGAAACACTATTAATACATTTCATTGTATAATTTTTAAAGTTGTTGTGGCTGCCCTATTTTGACACTCTTCTAGAACCATTACTTTAAATTCATTAATTGCCTAGGAAGTTATTTACCTCATTGTACATTACCCTGTCCTAGGAATTTTATTTTCTCATATTCAGGGGGTCTGTGTTAATCACATATTGCGGACGTGAGCCCTGCCTGGGATTTAAAGCACCTCCGGCGCTGGTGATGACAAGCCGGTGATGCGCCACCTCGCGTTTCAGCTTGGGGGTTGTGGTCTCACTCCCCCAGGCTGATCCTTCGGCAGTAGTGGCTACTCGGGCACAGGTACAGGGAAAACGGCAAAATTACAACTCAAGGAATACTGGGCTCCCAATTCAAACACCGAGACAAACACAGCCTACACCAGGGACAATTTCTTACATATCATGCCCTAAAAGAGGCAATACATGCCACCTGAGGAGGAAACAGACACTCTCAGAAACCCTCACATACATACTGACACATGGGGCACGGCGCAAAGCTGTGACCGGCACCCAACGCACTCTAGCTTTAGCATACTATGCTGACATGACAGACTTGAAACACCCATGGAAATAGGAACTCGATACAGAACTGACCGACAAACAATGGGATCACATACTAGAATAAACAAAAAAACGGTCAGCACCCAATTATAAATGCACACAACTTAACTACATACACTGCACATATTTGCCCACAGCCCGATGAGCCAAAATATACCTGTGATTGTCATCGACGTGACCCAGATGTAACACTGGTATGACTGAATTCTTCCATATGGTTTGAGATTGTACCCACATACAGACCTGGTAGGCATACTGACCGACATAACAGGCGAACTGCTACCACTAATGATAGAGGTGTGTATAGCAGGACGATTCCCCAGGCCAAAGAAAGCCAAACATACGTCCACATTTCTGGAATTGGCCTTACTACTGGTGAAATATAGCAATGCACTGGAAGGTGTCCACACATCCCCCAGGTGATCCGATGGCTACAAGACTTGAACAAATGGACCACTGCGGAGATTACAGTTCAACTGGGTGTATATATACAGCAACAGACTGGAAAAGGAACATCACTGACTGAATGGGACACCTTACTCCTGGCAGCTAAATCTGATGAGTGGCCCCTTCTAAAGAGGTACTGCCTGCAACCGGCTAACCACAGCATAGGGCAGACTGCCACTCATTCTACATGACACCTAACACAATTAGGTAGATCATTAAAGTAACCATCACACACCTCCACTTTGATGCACCAATAAAAATGATACAGACCCGCGCAGAGGTAGACTGCCTCGCACAACAGAGGCATATGCGAGAGTATGGTCTGATGCGGACGCACTGTAAGAAATGGTAGACAGGAGGGGCATGCGCGAGAATGAAAGGAGGAATAAGAATACAGTGAATCAAATGTAATGGGATGGACTTGTGAGGGATAGGCTGTATTCTGACTGTTAGTTTGTACTAAAGCTCAAGATTGTCACATTTTCACGGTATCCAATACAAGAGTGGCTGTTGTGCATGAAGAACATTGTACACATGGAAAGAAACTACAATGTTAAAAATATAAAAATAGCTATTAAAAAAATGGGTTGGAGGTAGGGGATAGCAGAGCTGAGGCAGTGTTACAGGGGTAGGTAGTAGTTTTGTCATGAGCGTCACTGCAGCGGAAGAAAGTTTATGCAGTTATTTCAGTTGCAAATGTGTAAGCTTCCCGGGGCTTCACGGGTCTTAAAGGAAACAAAGCAGTCCTAAAATAGCAGAAACACATGTGTAAACTGTTTATTGCAACATCGGTTATTTCATTACTAGAAGCCAGCAACATGTGCGTATAAACGGGTGTCTAATTTTCTTAGTAGTCTAGCTGTGACATCAACACTCAAATGTAATAAGAAAATGACATAACTCTTCCTACATTAAGCTGATACAGCTGAGCTGTGACATCCCAATGCCTGCTTCCAGAACTACCAGTGAGACAGCCAGGCCATAGAGCAGAATTTCAACAGCTGTTCAAGCACTGAGAGGGAGAACTGGCTTTCTAGCTCTTCTAGGAAACAACACAAGTTTCCCTGAAATGAAGAGTAATTAGTCAGAAAGGTGACATTAGGCAAATATGTTTTACTTTTTTTTGCATGTCCAGAGCTGGTTACCTAAAAGCAGTAATAACATATTACCACACAGTTTGCACTAAATCCATTTTTACGATTCGTCTGATAAGGCGCGCGCTTTGTCGCTTGAAATGCATTTTGTTAGCTAAAAGGGGGCTTGGAGCCCGCCCATTGATTATCATTCGCTGGCTTCATTGTCAGTCTTATTCTCTGGCTCTTGTTTTGTCAGTGTGTGCTGGTTTCAGTTTCTGTTTTTCCCGGTCCCTAGAGCACAGACCAAGTACTACTTCCTTTTTTTTTTTTTTTTTTTTTTTTTTTTTAAGGAGGGTCATTCTACTGCTTCTGCTTTTTGTCTCAAACTATTTTTTTCTTACACTTGCAGCACTTCGTAATGTGTTGTTAGGTTGTCTTGCTCCTAGTTTTGATTCACGCTGTTGCTTTCACCCGCTTATTTCCTGTGTTTGTCCCCTGTTACTTTTCATCCTCTGCCCTTCTACTCTTTGACGCAGCATAACAACATTAGCAGACCACAGGCTAAGTGTCGCTTTTAACAATGATTTCAAAATACATTAATGGCTTTGTGCTATTACTATTAACTAGTCCTTTTGTGTGCAACCAAGTGTTCTTTTGTAAGTGTGAGATTTAGAGGTTGTATTGTGCATGATTAAAATGATTTATGTAGAAAACAAATTGTGTGTTAAATAAGTTTGTTTCCTCAATTAGTAGATTAGATAGAAAATTCTAGGATAAAAATAAAATATTGTAAAGCACTTTTTTGCTTCTTTGGCCGATCCTATTGCCTTCCTCCCATAGGTTAATGTGTTCATTGAAAGAAATATTACCAAATCATATAATACGACAGGCCATACCATACAGTTACAAGTTCAGCCATACTATGCCATACTATACAATGACTGGCAACACTAACCCATACCATACAATGACAGACTAGGCATATCATACCATACCATACAATGGTGGGCCATATCCTTCCATACCATACAAATGACATGCCATACAACACTATACAATAACAGGCCCTACCATAGTCATACTGTATTATATAATGAGAGGCCAATGTCACAGTCATACCATGCAATACAATGATTGGACATACCATTGTCAAACTATGCCATACTATGCAATGACAAGCCATATCATAGTCATATGACGCCATACAATGACAGCCCAAACCACAGTCAACCCATAACATAGTTATACCATACCAGATAATGACAGGTCATAACATAGCATATTATACAATGATAGGTCACACCATAATATGCCATACTATTCAATGACAGGTCATACCATACCACACTGTTCAATGACAGGCTATACCAGAACAATGACATTCCATACTGTAGTCATGCCACACAATGACAGACCATACCATACTGTATAATGGCACACCATGCCATACTATATAATGACAGCCTACACCATTACATACTATATACAATGATTCACCATACCATATCAGCCTATACAATGACTCACCATATCATACTAAGCAATGACTCACCATACCATACAATAATCCCACCATATCATACTATACAATAATAGGCTATACCATACCATGCTATGCTATGCAATGACAGGCCATTAACATGCCATACAATGATAGGCCCAACCATACGACATACCATACAATGACTGGCCATACCATATTATATTATACAATAAAATGCCAGGTCATAACATACCCTACCATACAATGGCAGGCCATACAATACAATGACGGACCATGCCATACCATACCAACCCCGGTTGTTGCTTGCCCCATTACCTGTATCCCTTTCCCTTTCTGTTGCTTGTTCCTTCCTCCTGTCCCAGCCCACAGAAAGAACAAGCATTGGCAAACCCAATAGGTCTCATCTTATTTAGCGATGTTGTTCAGCAGCACAACTGCTATAAAGCATGGCCAAACGTTTTAAAAAGCTATAAAGTGGTCAATGCTGGCCATGTCATAGTGCTTTTTTCCCATTTTTAAAAATGTATTTTTTACTTTCAACCATGCTGCATAGCAGCCGAGCTATACAACATGGCTAAAAAAAACGTTGGTAAATCCAACAGAATTCATATACGTGAAACCCAATGGCAATGCCAAAATTCTTTACAATAGCTAACAAACTGTTCATATGATATTACTACAAATTATTTGCTGCATATTAGTCTTCCTCTTGGCATCCATAACTTATTTGTATTGTCAGATTTACCTTTGCAGGTCATTACAACACTCGGAATATATCTGGAGTAGATTTACATTGCATTTTATTAAACAAGTAGTGACATTAAATGAAACTGAGAAAAGTGGCGAGCATTATGCTGTTTGCCTGGTCCAAGGGAATAAAGTAACAACACCTTCAAAACTTTTGCGACCTGCTGGTAGGTGTGCCTTCCACCTTTCTTTCATCTGCGGCAAGGGAGTGGGGCCTAAAGGCATATGCGGGAGGGTCGATTCACTGCTGATTGTTCAGGCAGTGGGTATCTGGGACTCGCGGGCACAGAGACCCTAGAACTCAGGCAAGGCCTTGAGTAACAGGCTGCGCCATCCTGAGTATTGGTTGTTTTGCTCCTATAAATTGCCTTTGCGGTGTGGTGAGGTTCCCCTGCAGCTATAAACTGGTGTGAACTGGAACCTACATGGAAGCAGTACATAAGCAAAGTAACACTGTTAGAAAATGGGTATCTTAATGGAGGAGTTGAACGGAAGCCAATGGACTGATATCGGGCCCTTGTGGGCTTAAGAAAAGTGAGAGGACAATGTAAGTGGGCCTCTGACTAACAATGTAGGTGAAATCAGTAATACTGTTGCAAGGATGGTAAGGCCAAAAACCACTAAAACACTGCCAGCCTAAGAAGATATAGCGGTGAGGCAAAAGAGAGAACAGGAAACAAAATGTCCTTTGAAACAAACTGAAATTAATCTAGATGACCACACTGAGAGAATCCTCCAGGGAATATTGGCCCATGCTGAAGCCTAAGCCTAGGCAGTTGCTCTGGATGTTGGGATTCTGAGAGTAGACCACAGGAAGCAGGTCACTTGCACACAAGACCAACATTTGGAGATGTGTGGAAACAAGTTAAAACAATGAATGATAAAGACTGACAATTGCTAACTAGACTGAAGACACGGAGTGGCGCTCACTGCGCAACAACGTATACATTTTAGGCATCCTTTAAAAAAATGGAAGGATTGAAACTTGAGCTGTTTTTGGAGGATTGGTAGTCACAGTCGGTCCTAGAAGGCAAGAATTCAAAGGACTTCATCACACACAGTAAACAAAGAGGCCCGGGCAAACCACCCACACAATGGCCCCTTCCCCAAAGCCTATGGTGGCTAGACTATTAAGTTTCAGAGACAGGGACAATATCCTGCAGGTCTATCTACAACATGGCCCAGAGGCCATACATAGCAACAAAGTGAAAAAAAATCTGGATTATATAATTGCAGTTCAAAGACAGTGTGGTGTCTTTATGAGTGTCAAGAAACAGCTACCTTAAATTGGCAGGAAATACTCTTTATTTTACAATGCAAAACTAAGAGTGGTTGCCAAAGGAACATCTCACTTCACGTCAGCTGGTAATTCTTGATCCTAGCAGGAAGCACAGGATCACACTCCCCCAGTAAACTTGAATGAAGACGCTGAAAGGGGGTGGCAGGTGAGACGCAGCTGGCGCTGCAACAGGAGACAGCTGTTCAACAATTCTGAAAGGAGTGGTAATGCACAATGTTTCCACTGTGACAACAAAGTGGTCCCCACAAGGACTCCGACTACTGTCCTCACCGTCTCAATGGATGGAGTAAAGATCTGAAGAAAAGGATTTGGTGGTAAAATGAGGGGGCAGCCAGAGTATCCTATCCATGATTGCCAATGGGATTATTTGATAGATAGGCAAATACAACCAGTGGCGCAAAAGGTCCAGCGCAATGCCTCGGATGCACTTCTGGGCCAGAGTGGGGAGTGAGCCAACTGGCCCGCGATAGGTATTGGGAGTAGATTCAAAGTGGTAGAATCCGGTGCATGTTTCATATAAGCCAACCTACGCCATAGTTCCCATCAAACCAGAAAGGACTACACTTCGTTTTCTGTTTCTGCATGCATTACCACAGCAAGAAATTGCTTTGTCACTGCCAGGGAATGGGAGTTGAGGACAAGTTCACTTGTCTTAAGTCTGTCACAACGTATTGGAATGGTGGGGTGTAACGCCTCCATTATGTAACACGTGGGGTTGTAGGCTTAAGCCTGCTTTCACTACTGACATCCATGATGATACAGAAAAACACCACGCCCATAGTGTATACTGATTTGGAAAATAAGGGGGATGGGCACAGCAGCTAAATGACACTAAGCATATGCCTACTTGAGACGCAGACACATGGATATAGCACACATTCAGGAGACAAAATTGAATGCATCTGAATTACTCAAATTATCCAAAAGGTGGAATGGCCAGACTGTTTGGACAAACTGTATAGAATATGCTAGGGGGTGCTGATCCGGGTGGCCAAAGGTGTACTGTATCAGATCCTCCATCAAAAGGTGGATGGTGCTAACCAAGGGAATACTAGATGGCTAACCATTTGCGCTGGCCTGCATATACGCTCACACTACCAACCATGTGGCAGTACTAAAAACACTGATCCCGGATCTCTTTCAGGATCCTCAGACCAATTGCTTCTAGGGTGGCAGGGGAGACTGTGGTGTGACCCGGATTTAGATGGCTCTACTCCAGCACTGCCAAGAGCCGAATGCCATGGCACAATACCCAATTTCAACATATGGAGGGCCCACAGACACCTAAGTGATATATGGTGAGAAACACAGAGGACTCTGAGGAAGTCCTCCTTCTCCCCTGCATACTAGTTGCACATCAGGATTTACTTGTTTGTGACCACACACACTAGCTGGGTAATTAAATACTCTGTATAAAATACTTGGGAAGCACACATTGTCAGATCGTAACCCGCTTAAGATGACTGGGGATGGGGTGGGGCTGTATCATTATCCCCACATGTGGCTTACGATCGGTGGTGCTCTTAGAATCTCAGTCTAAGGCCGGTATCAGCAAGACCATCGATCATGATTTCTGGGAGAGTTAAGGCACGGCCTCATAGGCAGGAATAATGTGGTAGGGCTTTAGGCTAACGGGTATATGCAGAAAAACCAACCATGGTATAAAGTGCACTTTAACACGTGAATTTCCCGCCAAAGAACAGGTACAGGACTTGCAGACTGCAATTCATGCTAATTAGGCTGGAGCACAACAGCTAGTGGGGGCTAGAGCAGAGTATTCAGAACAGTCTTCCCAGTTATCCAAACTTAATTATAGGGAATTCACAGTCTGGCAAAAGGAACCAACGGTAAAAGAATGGTTCTTGTAATCAGAGAACCTCAGGACACCTACATACATGGTCAAGAGAGATATTCAACACACAAAAATATATAAATGCTCCGTTCCCACAGTATTACATGTTACTGCATGAGGACACCCCCCACAGGGAAAACAGTCCGATACATGCTTAGCTACATGTAATGGATATTCCTATGATTACCCAGACACAGAAGCTGATTCTTCAGACTCCAGTTCTAGTTGACAAACTCAATCGATCAGCTGGCAAAGTGGATGGGCTCCCAACAAAGTTGTATGCCATGTGAAATTCCCAATTGTCGCCCCACCTGTTGAAGGAATACAGGCAGACAAACAGAAGGGAATCCTACCAGAGCCCATGAGAGAAAAGACAAGAGTCATTCTCCCAAAACTGGGTTGCGATTCACTAGACGTGCATTCATACTGTCCACTATCTCTTTAAAATTTAGCATACACAATTTGGGGGACGTTGCTGTCCAATAGGTTATTTTCTATTGTGACAACGGTGATCCATTCCAATCAGATCGATTTTAAACTGTGGCAGAATACATTTTGAATCTCAGAACATTATTTCAAGTCATGGATAGAATCCCCGAGGGAGGCCGCACTCCTTGAGTGGCCTCCTTCAATATAGAGAAGGCTTTTGATATATTGAGTTGGCCATATCTCCTGGCCTCACTAAGGAGGGTGAACACAGACCAAAAGCTCCATAAATAGGCACAGCTGGAAATGGCCCTTTCTGCAGGATCACCCCCAAACGTTCTACCTTCCTCCTCCCCTTTTTTTATTGAATTTGGTTTTTCGGGGGTGGGTTTAGGACTCTTTACACTTTATCACTGCTAACCAGTTCTTAAGTGCTTGTGCTCTCTTTAAACATGGTAACATTGGCTTATCCACAATTAGCATATTTAATTAACTTAGAAGTCCCTAGTATAGTGCACAAGGAAATTGTAAATGAAATGCTACTAATGGGCCTGCAGCACTGATTGTGCCACACACTTAAGTGGCCCCATAAACAGGTCCTAGGCCTGTTTAACCTACCAAATTGGCCTGGCAACCAACCCTTCCTTTTTAATACATACAAGTAACCACTAGGGTAGACTGGACAGCCCAGAGGATAGGCTACAATGTATTTCGAAAGTGGGACATGTACTTTGAATTTTTACATGTCCTGGTAATGAAAAACACGTAGATTCATTTTTCAATACTGCAAGGCTTATATCTCCTATAGGATAACATCAGGATTACCTTATTACATTTCATAAGTGTTATTTCCAAATGGGAAGATACACCAGGATCAAGTTTGGTGTCTTTGGAATCCTGGTTTAAAATTCTAACTTACAGTTAAGTTGGCTTTTAAATTACAATTCTGAAAATTCCACTTTTAAAAAGTGGCAATTTTTTTGCCTTGGCCATTTGGTGCCTGCAGTCTGTCTCTGGTCACATGACTGGGTGCAGTTGGCAGTTAGGCTTTTATTACTCCACCTAGACAGCCACATACAATGGGAGCTTAGATTAGGTGCAACTGGATGGGCCATCCTGGCAGACTGGCAAGAGAGGAGCTGGGCACAGCCTCACTTACACCTGACTAGGCTGTGTCCATTCCCCACACAAAGGGCCGCCTCACCCCCTGTAGTAAGTCTGGAGCCAGGGTAGGAAGAACAGGAACTCTGTGCACTTCAAAGGCATGTCTTGTAAGTCTCCCCAACTTCAAAGGCATAACTGGGTATAAGTACTGGACCTCCTACACCAACATTTAAGTAAACCTCTGGACCTGTGAATACTATGCCAGGAAGGACTGCTGTGCTGCTGAAAGGACTGCCAATCTGCTAGACTACCACTCTCAAGGAGCTGCTGCCTTGTTGTGCCGACCTCCTGAACCCCTGCCTGGAAAGGAAGAACTGGACCTGGAACCCATCTTGAACCCAGAACCCCAGAGGGCTAGTCTGCTGTCCTCCTGGTCTGACCCCATCTTCAACAAGTTCCTGACCCTCAGTAGGCGGCTCTCAAGTCCCTGGGTCCTTGGTGTGGTTCTCTAGCTCTTAAAGTCAAGCTTTTGGGCTCTTTGCGAACATGAATAGGCACGTTCAGTCTAGACCCACACCGCTCACACAGATAATCAACTCAAGTCACCACATATTTGTCACCGCCAGCAAGCATTGTCTGCTAGCTTGGATTGCCACAGTGAGGCCCCAGTCCATAGTGAATCCAGCCTGCTCTATGTCTTGCCGACCATCCCCGCAAGGCTCTCCTTGTTCCTGGCAAACTTCTTCACCACGAACGGGTCTCTTGGGACAAAACTTGAGAAGGAAGAACTTCAGCTGGACTAATCTGGGACTGTATCCAACCTGCATTCCATCGCGGTTGGCCTGTACTTTTGGTCGTGACACGGTCCAGCACGACCAAATATCCCTGGCTGGTTGCTTTATGCTTTTAAGTACTATTTTATAGTTTATTCTTTAAAAAATCATAACTCTGGTTTTACATAATAGATTTTTGTTATTTTAGTCTTGTTTTATTTATTAAATTAAGCTGTATATTTTTTACCTGGATTGGAATCTTTTTGTGTCGTGTTTTCACAGTTTATCGGTTTGAAGTGTTGCACAAATACTTTACACATCACCTCTAAAGTTAAGCCGGACTGCTTTGTGGCAAGCTACCAGAGGGTGAGTACAGGTTAATGTAGGGTGTGCTTGAGCTTTATCTTGACTAGGATTGTAGTTACTGCTTGGCCTGGGCTAATACCCCAGTCAACAAGGAACACAATTTTGCTACAGGTATTGTTATTGTACACAGATCCCTTAGCTAGAGTACGGATGGGGCAAGTGTTTTCTAAACAGCTGTATATATGAAGAGGCATCAGACAGGGATGTTCTCTGTCACCCATGTTGTTCACCATGGCACCTTTAGTTTGCATGTTAAAGATGGCCAGAGTAGCGAACAGGACTGAATGATCATTAGCGTATTATCCCCTTGTATGCGGATGAAGCACTGTTGCATTTGAGTGAGGAGAGCATCAGTCTGAAGGGTGTGATGAGCTTACTGGACGAGTTTGCCATGGTGTCAGGTTAAAGGATAAACTGGTAGAAGGCTTTCCTCTTTCTGCTCCGACCATTATCCGATACCGAGAAGTATGAGTAACACTTATCTGACTTGAGTGGAAATGTGTCACCTTTGAACAATTGGAAGTACAGGTTAATCACAAGAGTGAACGCCTCAGTATGAGCAAACTGGGTAGGGTGGTCATATCAACAAAGCAATAAACAAAATGTTAGTACTGTCCACACTGCTATACTTTATTGTGGGCTTGTCTTTCATGCTGGACTGCACCCTTTTCTGGACACCGGGGGTCCCATATTATAAGGGCTACGACCTAGCAGCACCACTGCAATGGGTAATGAAGTGGTTGACCAACCACAATAATTCTGAGTGTGTCTAAATAGAGGCAGCAATTCTCTCTGGGACAATATTAAGTTGGTTGCTGAGTGCTCAGAGGTTACCATCCACTTTCTCCAATCTTACCATGGGTGGCCAAGAACTGTTGACAAAGCTATATGAAGCTGCTTAAGCAATACTCACCAGAACTCCTACTGTGGTACTTGTCTAAACTTTGGGAGATAGTGGCAGTGGTTGGAGGCAGGCCTCACAGTAGTGGGGGATTTGTAGAAGCATGAACTATTACACACATCAGAAAATGTGAGAGAGGTTTTCCAGATAACCAGAGGGTTCACCTTTTGACATATAATACACTCTTTAGAGCTGAGTCGCAATTATGAAGGTGTTGGAGGGTGGGGGGTATAAGACCTCCAAAATCGGAAACAATACACCTCCTATTCACTCAATGAGAAGGGTAAAAAAGCAATTACCATCTAGCAAAATACAATTCTACCACGTTGTCCGAGTGAGAGCACAGGACTGAAACTGAAGTGAAAAACCTAAGATAGGTCAAGAGATTTTAGATAACCATTGGGCTAAATGCATGGAATAAATCGAAAACAGTTTTTAGGAACCGAGGGCCAAAAGATATACAATTTAGTTACCGCACACCAACCTTTCCCTAAACATATTGGTAAAATGTACATGTGAGATAACACCAATTGCACTAGATGTTGAGCAATCGACGCAGACGTATATCATGGTATGGTGCTGTCTCGCCATTGTGAAGTGTTGGGTAGGCATAATCAAAATAGTATCTGAACTCAATGACAAACGGCTTGCGCTAAACCCACTAACTCCTGAGATCAAAACAAACTTAATAGGTTTAAAGGTTTGTGGATCTAACCACAAAACTTGCAAAAAAACATGTATGTGTGACTTGGAAAACGGGAGTAGCTCCTATACGTGACTTTGGGTAAAGGATGATAAGATGTGGCCCTTGGCTGAGGATAACACATTAATACAGATTCATAGGCCTAGTGGTACAGGCACAGCACGTTGTATCTGGAACACGATTGTGGTTAATTAAGCTCAAAGCAAAGACAGACGAGCACCCACCCTCCTTGACAAATGTACCTCAGTCAGGTGCTCTGTGATTTGCAACTGCAGGACTGTTGACAACTTGGGCCTGAAGCTCGGGCGTGATGATCCTCCACCCTCCGCCGCCATCCCCACCCCCCAAATCCCCCACCAGGGAGAAAGGGTGCTTGGCTGCTGTACAGGCGCGCAACACCCATTGGGCTCACCGGGCTTCAGCCCCCCCCGTCATGTGTGTCAGCCGGGCTGAGACAGCCTCGCGGGCTGGCGTCTGTCTAATTGCAGCCGCACCTCTGTACTTCACGGGTCTTTAAAAGACCATTTACACGTTAATGAGGCTTTTGTTGCGTTTTCGCCCCATCTTACAGACACTCTGCCTATGGCTGGAAGACTTAGCCCCCCCCCGAAATGTTTTTCAGCCCCCCCCCCGAAATTTGGCTCTAGTTGCCCGCCTGCTGCTGTACGTATGATGTCAGGAATGCGTGTTGCTAGATCACTAGACGTTGGATCTGGAATCTCTTTTCGATCTTTCCTCATGTACGGTACTCCCTAAGTGCATCATGCAAGCACTCTAAAGCACACACTGGTTTCACTCTGGAATGCTGTTAGAAGAGATCTACTACTAATGTTCTATTCCGTGGTGCTTATGACAGAAAATTAGGACAATGGGGGGCGATCCACCGCATCATTTACTATTCACTCTCTGATTCTACATGGACAGGCCAGTTGAACAGGTCAGTAGACTATAGCTACTGTCACCTTTTCAAAGAGAAGTCAAACGTGAAAACACTCAAATCTCGGAGGGGCGGATTCAGCCTTCCAAGCTCAAAAACAAAGGTGTACCACTGAGATTGTTAATAGGATCGTCCCTTCAGAAAATTGCTAAATACTATTTGGTTATCGCTGGTGGGTACAAAACTTAGTCTGCATGGTGACAAACAGCTGTCACTGCCCCCAGTTATGGCAAGGATTCGGTTCAACTCCAGAGCTGTCTACTGAAAGTATTCGGCTGGAGTGGCCAAGCTTGCAGGCATTTAACTCCCACGTCACCTACCATGCACACACCATACAGTTATTGTCTCTATTGCTCCCTTCGGTAATGTCCCTGCCTTGAAGTGTCTACTATTAGTTATGCTACAGCCGGTTTGGGTGACTCTCTTCGATCGGCTTCCATGGACACCATCTTGTTGCCTAGATTTCTTTCGACAACGGTACATTTACGACTTTACACACTGCACAGTTCTTAACCCAATTAGTTTAAGGCAAAACAAAAACCAACACACCAAATTGCAAGTGTGTAAGTTACCAATATTGAAAGATTTTTAACATCCGACAACAAACGCGGAGCCTTTGACGATGCATTTTCATTTTTTTACGGACATCGTTTAGAACCTTTAACAGGAGACTAATCCAGCTATCTCATGCATAAAAGCAGAGAGAAAGACAAGCAGGGCTGAACGCTGCATCTGCAGCAAAGAACATTGCTGTGCATGGGAAATTGGCGACTTCTCTTGCTTTGCATGTCTCTCTTCAAAGCCCGAGAGCACTTCAATAAAGTTTAAACACAGATGAGCCAGATGCGAGGCACAGGCCAGAGGGACTGCTCAGAAATGTATGAAAAGGAACTGCTGAAGGGGAAGGGACGCAGGAGAGACAGCTGAAAGACACCGGGCTGAAAGGTCCGCCACACAATGTGGGGTTTCCCACGAAATGCAAGGCGCTACAAAAAGGAGAAACGTGAAAAGGAATTGACGAAACCTGGTTGAGGAACCAAGCCCCGGCCAGACATTCTGAAATAAAGCATCAGCGAAGTTCTCCTTGTTAACCTACAGGGCACTAACATCTCCATTCACAAGGAGACATGTGCAAGAACTGGCCTGCCCGGCCATGCTCTTAATTTACTAATTATCTGAATAAACTACGAGAGCGGTTAACTGGACGGAAAGAGAGGATGAGCAAGTAAGGCTCTCCCATTACCCCCGAGTCAGCTACTGACATACAATTTCACGGCTCGCTCAGAATAAACATGTATGTATGTGGCAAGCCATGGAAGGAGTTCTCTCACAGCTCTATAAACCAAATACCAGATTATGGTGAAATGTATCCCCCCTAATTAATAAACGACCTGGTGCCAAAAAAAAAGACCGACGAACCATAATTGTCAGCAGCAGACAGTATGTCCCGTAGTGTGCAAAAGGCAACAAAGATCGGTCTTAGAAAAGCCTCCTTGACTACCAGCAACAACGTCTTTCCACTGAAGGTATAATTTGGCCTGTGGGAACATATCAAAAGGATAGTAGGCCCTTTAGCCAATTAACTTTACCTTTTTCGAAGCAGTATCAACTGACGGAAGTGCAGCAGGGGCACACATTCGGAAGGCGGATGCTCGAATTCATCGTAAGGTTGCTGAAAGTGGATATTCTTCCACGCGAAAGCAAAACGGTCAACATTAGTGAACGCCCAAAAAGCAGAATGGATGTGTGGGACTTTTAGAATGTATAATTTTGGGTGAAACATTATTTGAATATTAATGATTTTTACAATGAATTCTAGTTTTAACCAATGAATGAATGATCTTGCACTTTAAATTAAGTTGCTTAAGAATTTAGAAGTATGTTCGATAATATGTTTTATTTGTGCCACATTTTCTATTGAGACATAATTTTAGTTAAAATGGATGCTGTTTCTCATTAATTTGTTCAAACTGCTCTTGCTCGCCCCGTTCCCAATCAATCTTCCCCTGCGTAACGTCTCTCACCACAGTCTCGGCAGTCTTAGCAGAGCACAGCAGCACATTGTCACGTAACCTTCGAGCTCATGTATTGTGAATGAAACTTTCTTCCTGTGCTGAATGTATAATTTCTGAAGGTCCCTCCGCAGTAGCTTCCTGATGGGCCTAGTTGAAAGTATTGTCTATGGTTTGCCTAATGTAGCATAATGTGTTGTGCATCTCCGGACAGCAAAACGTAGAAGTTGGTGGAGGCTTCTGTAGAGGTGGGTTAGTTCTATGAACATAAATATTACTTGTCATTTTTGGATCTGTTTAGAATGTGTTATCATTCGTCATACCACTGAATTTGTAGTTTTGGCTCAATAATTATGTTAGAAATGTGCATACAAACACCTAGTTTTAGGGCTAAGTCAGAGACTTTCTAAGTTTCTCCAGGGACTCTGTCCGATTTAATAAAGATTGCCTTAACTTTCAGGGACATGACTGATTTATTTTATATTTCTGTTGATTTTGCGGTTCACTTGGGACTCGGGAACAGAAATACATGAGAAGTTAGTGTATCTATATCTTCATGGCATTTAGAATTATTCCTTACTACTTCACTCTCGAAACTTTATTCGGTTGCATTCATACCATGAAAGTATGAATACAGTTCCATAGTGCATAAGAAAACATCATAGCACCATATCCTATCAGTCAAAGAGAAACAGGATACAACAAATTCAATGGATACAACAGATAAACATAGGGAATCAAAAAATGGCAACATAACAGGCTGCACAGGTGAGATGTTTCGTACAGAACCTACTAAGGTGCAAAGTGCTGGGACAATTGTATAAAAATCGACTGTGTCCAGAATGGCGTGGCAATGCTTCATCATGGACCACTATGTCAAGTTTTGCTGCAACACTATCAGTGCACACAATATGTGGAGTTGGAACATCATATCAGTAAGTTCAATGACATGCTAAAAGGGTCCAATGTGACAGTATAACATTTTCGAGTAAATAAAAGTGCAAATCAGTCAGGTGTACCTCTAAATCCTGTAACATAAGCCTCATGCTAGGGACCACTATGTTAGTACAAAATAGCGTATAACACGTTCAAAGTATATGATACGATGTGCATTACTTTATCGCCTTGGCCCAGATAGACCAGCTACATTTGGTATTTTGCCATTGCACATACAATAGGTTAACTTGTTTCGGTGCAGAGTAGCATAGTTGTAGGGCAATACTGCATGCATCTCAACTGTCTGCAGACTGGTATTATCCATTATTTCCTTGAGCGAGAGAAGCCTAGGCAGAAGAGCAGGAAATGAGCTGGCGTCTCTTCTGCCTGGTGACATACCGGGCACATAGGGTGGAGGGCAGTGCTGGGATCCCATTTTGCGCTGAAAGATAGAAGGGGCAGCGTACCTTAATGGAGTTTAAGAAATAGACTTCTATCTCCTGGGACAATCAAAATGTTGAGAAGAGGCTTAAAGGCAATGCGTGGCTTAAACTGCGAGAAAGCATCCATAAGGGATCCGTACTTAACTGTGAGATTCTGTAATAAAAATGCTTTAACTTTACTTAATCTAGAACTCAGTTATTGAGTGGTCCCAGTTACTGTTCACTCTGCTAAATGTGTTGGCCATAATGTTTAGGAGGGTGGTGATTGTATCAATGTATTAACTGGAGTGTTTTTTTAGTCCAATTTGATGTGCACCTGTATTTGACAAGAGCTGTGTCTTTTGTGTTTGTCTCTATTATGCTGGTCATAATTGTAAATTGTTGATAAATTAATTTCCCCGTGATTGATATGTACTGCATGCTTTTTTAACAAAGGAAGAATTTGTTTTATTGTGTTGTAATTGTGAATCTTTATGCGGTTTTAATTTTTGTGTAATGGAATGTGAATTTGATTTTTTTAAATAATAAAATACCTTTAAAACGCATTGGATATTGCATTTAATATTCTAATGTATTGTCAACTACTGTATTCAAACATTTGAACTGCTGGGTCAAGGGAATTTTTCTTGCTTTGGTTATAAGTACCTCATTTCCCTTGAGAGCTTTAAGGGGTCCCTCTCTGTTTTTTACCGTAGGAGGGTGGTGGGCAATCGTAAAATTAGGTAGGTGCTGGAGCTAAGCCGCCAAAGGTCAATAATATGGTGATCTGAATATTGGGGATCAATAGATTATTGGGGTTTGGCTACCACAGATGCACAGCAACATCAGAATTCCAAATACATCCAGTTGAAGAATGGCTGGGTGGCACAGAAAGTGGGTGCACACCATTAACAAATGTATGCATAGAGATGGAGGTGGACTTCATTACCTGGAGAGGATAAATATGTATAAGTGTTAGAAGCAGAAGGCCTCACAGGGGGGAGCACTGTCTATGTTTATCGGGAAAGAACAAATCTAAAGGTTTTTGGAAGATTACGGTTCACCTGTTAAAAAAAAAAAAATACTATTATTGAACATAATTATCATCGCTGAAGACTGGGCTCAAGGATTACAGTTGGAATTTTGTAAGTGAAATCTTGCATAAGTAATAACCGTCAATTATCTTTCCTCTAAAGCTTATGTCATTATCCAAGATGTTGGGACCACGAAAAGCCAGACCGTGATAATCTGACAGCAACATGCTATATAAAATAGTGACTTATGTATGGCTTTATAATATCTTGGCATCCTAGGTGTGTCCTTGTATATATTGTACCCTTTCATATATTTTGAAGTTTCCAGTAGCAGATGGTAGTGTGTCTGGAATGTGTAAAGATATATCTGATCAGTGATGAACCTGCAGAATACCCTCTCCTTTTGGATAGTGTATTTCAGAGTGATCGTTCCTGCGGTTAAGTAACTTTGTTTCGCCAAAAAAGGATGTGCTATTAAATTTAAAAAAAAGTAGAAGCTCAATCATGGAGGATGGAATGTAGATAGATGTTTTACTAATTCTAATGCCAGTAGGATTCTTCATCTAAGCAAAAAGAGACTGCAGAAATGACCAATATACGTATTTACAATTTTCAGTACATGTATCCCTATAAAAGACTGTTGCAGTTAGATCATTTGTTCTTATCAAATGAACTCTGCAAGGCACATGAACATTAACTGGGTCAAAATAGAAGGAAATCCAGTGGAAAAAATCCTGCACAGCCTCTTTTAATTCGAAACATTGAGCTGCAAAAGATTGGCCAGAAAGCATTTCTGTTAGACCGGTCAGCCTTAGGGTGGTATTTCCCCAGAACTTTCGCCTTTTGCCTCTCGTTTTAGAAGATTCATTTTTTGGCTAAACCAGTGCTAAAGTGCATGTGCTTCTCCCCTAAACATGATGACATTGGTGTATACCTGATTGGCATATTTGTTGTATTGGTAAGCCCCTTTTAAAGTGGTATACCTAAAGTGGTATACCCTTTTAAAAAGCTACTAAGCATCTACAGCACTGGCTGTGTCACCCACAGAAGTAGCCTTTCTCACCTGTCACAGCCCTGCCACTGCAGTGCCTGCATGCGCAGTTTACTGCCACTTTGACCGGCATAACAACTTGCCAGGCCTTAAACGCCCCTTTTATTACACATAAATCACCCCTATGGTAGGCTATAAGTAATCCTAAGGGCAGAGTGCCATTTAAATAAAAGGTAGGACATGTACATTTATGTTTGGCATGTCCTGGTAGTGACAAACAGTCTATTTTGTTTTTCGCTAGTGTGAGACTTATTTCTCTCATAGGCTAAAATTGGGAATTCCTTAATACCCTTTACACTCTTAAGCTGTAATTCCTGATCTGAGAAGAGCTTTTTCATGTTTCATATCTTTCAAATGGTAAATATAAATTCTCTTTACTGGTGAAGTTGGATTTAACATTACTGGTTTAGAAATGCTACTTTTAGTAAGTGGACATTTATTTCCACTTACAGATCTATGTGCCCGACAGCCTGTCTCCAATACACTCCTACGGTGGGCGACAGCTACACTCTGTGCATTTCCTCTAGAAAGCCACAAAGAGAGGAAGGTGAAGCTCCTCTGCATTCTGAGCACTCTTCTCCATTCAAATGGGTCTTCCTGGGTAGAGAGGAACGGGGCGGCAGACACACTTCAATAACTAGTGTCCTGTACACACACAAAGCACTTATTTACCCCCCACAGATACCCTGGAAGAGAGGACTGGGTTGAAAAGGATCCTTGTGCACTACAGAGGGTTGCTTTAAAGTCATCCCCTACATCAAAGACACTTTTGGGTATAAGTACTGGGTCTTTGACTTCCTAAAATCAGTCACTTCTGGCTCTTGAACTGAACCTCTGTCGGAAGGTCTGCTGTGCTGCTTTAAGGACTCAAGTGGACTGTTTTTCCGATTGTTGCCCTACTATTCCCTGACTCTGCTGAAGGAGCGCTGCACTCTGCCTTTCCTCCAAGTGATCCTCAGGGGCTTGCTGGCTCTCCTCCTGTTTTCTGAAGTCTTGGTACACATAAGACTTCCTGCGATTCTGCTAATGCTGCTGGACTCTGCCTTCTGTGAGTTCTACCCGTGCCTGAGGTGCCATCTCCAAGAACTGGGCCTTTGACGCAGAGACTGTTAGACAACAGCTGTTCTACAACCTGCCCGGCCCAACGACTAGGCTCTGCGTACCTCAACAACAACTCGTTGCCTTTACCTCAGAGAAGACAGACGACGCAGCGACTTGAATGCGTGGGAAAGATAGACGCATCGTGCCCTCAGCATCTACGGTTTGCTCCATTCAAGGTACTTTCTCAGCAGGCTCTATGCATGTCCTGTAGCCGGCCTGAGCTTAGGATTTGCACCAGTTTCTCGCGACTTTAAATAACCTTCCGACTGCTAGTAACTTCTAAGCACTGTTTTCGCATTTAATCCTTAAAATGTAATATCTTATTTTCTAGTGATTGGATTGTTGTTGATTTGGTCTTATTTTGCTCAGCTAAATATGCTCTATTTTTCTAAACCTGGGGGGAGAAGGAGAGAAAGAGAGAGAGAGAAAGAGAGAGAGAGAAAGAAAGAGAGAGAAAGAAAGAGAGAGAGAGAAAGAGAGAGAGAGAAAGAGAGAGAGAGAAAGAGAGAGAGAGATTTAGAGAGAAAGAGCGAGCGAGCGAAAGAGCGAGCGAAAGAGCGAGCGAGCGAGCGAGAGAGAAAGAGAGAGAAAGAGAGAGAAAGAGAGAGAAAGAGAGAGAGCGAAAGAGAGAGAGAGAGAGAGAGAGAGAGAGAGAGAGAGAGAGAGAGAGAGAGAAAGAGAGAGAGAGAAAGAGAGAGAAAGAGAGAGAAAGAGAGAGAAAGAGAGAGAAAGAGAGAGAAAGAGAGAGAAAAAAGAGCGAGCGAGAGCGAGAGAGAGAGCGCGAGAGAGAAAGAGAGAGAGAAAGAGAGAGAGAAAGAGAGAGAGAGAGAGAGAGAGAGAGAGAGAGAGAGAGAGAGAGGGGGAGAGAGAAAGAGAGAGAGAGAGAGAGAAAGAGAGAGAAGAAGAGAGAAGAAGAGGGAGAAGAAGAGGGAGAGAGAGAGAGAGGGAGAGAGAGAAAGAAAGAGAGAGAAAGAAAGAGAGAAAGAGAGAGAAAGAGGGAGAGAGAGAAAGAGAGAGAGAAAGAGAGAGAGAGAGAGAGAGAGAGAGAGAGAGAGAGAGAGAGAGAGAAAGAGAGAGAGAGAGAGAGAAGAGAGAGAGAGAAAAAGAGAGAGAGAGAAACAGAGAGAGAGAGAAACAGAGAGAGAGAGAAACAGAGAGAGAGAGAAACAGAGAGAGAGAGAGAGAGAGAGAGAAAGAAAGAGAGAAAGAAAGAAAGAGAAAGAAAGAGAAAGAAAGAAAGAGAGAAATAGAGAGAGAGAGAGGGAGAGAGAGAAAGAGAGAGAGAAAGAGAGAGAGAGAGAGAGAGAGAGAGAGAGAGAGAGAGAGAGAGAGAGAGAGAGAAAGAGAGAGAGAGAGAGAGAACAAGGAAAGAGAGAAAGAAAGAAAGAGAAAGAAAGAGAAAGAAAGAGAGAAAGAGAGAGAGAGAGAGAGAGAGAAATAGAGAGAGAAAGAGGGAGAGAGAGAGAGAGGAGAGAGAGAGAGAGAGAGAGAGAGAGAGAGAGAGAAAGAGAGAGAGAAAGAGAGAGAGAAAGAGAGAGAGAGAGAAAGAGGGAGAGAAAGAGAGAGAAAGAGAGAGAGAAAGAGAGAGAGAGAGAGAGAGAGAAAGAGAGAGAAAGAAAGAAGAAAGAGAGAAAGAGAGAGAAAGAAAGAGAGAAAGAGAGAGAAAGAGGGAGAGAGAGAAAGAGAGAGAGAGAGAGAGAGAGAGAGAGAGAGAGAGAGAGAGAAAGAGAGAGTAAGAAAGAGTAAGAAAGAGAGTAAGAAGAGAGAGAGAGAAAGAGAAAGAGAAAGAGAGAGAGTGTGAGTGTGTGTGTGTGTCAAATACTTTACACATTGCCTCTTTAGATAAGACGTATGCTCTGTGCCAAGTTACCACAGGGTGAGCAAAGGTTATCTTTTTGTGTGCATCTAGCTTACCCTGACTAGAGTGGTGGTTCCTGCCTGGCCTTGGTGCATACCTCAGCCAGCCAGAAATCTCATTTCTAACAATATCCAACCCCATTTCATTTCTAAAGTACCATTTTGTATATACATATTATGCGGCAAAGGGAAATTGTTAAGGCAATGAACATTAAAATCTAAAATGACGATGCAGAAATACTGGATGAGCTTTAGTAATCATATTAGTCATATCACAACCACTAACCTCTACAAAGACAGAGTATGAATTGGTTTCTGCCCAGTTGATAACCCTTTAGACACATCAAAAAGGCACAAGAAAAACAAGCATTGGCATAGCCAATAGGTCTCGCCTTTGGGACCTTATAAGTGTTTAGCCATGCAACAGTTGCATAACTAAACACTTATAAGGTCCCAAAAGCGAGACCTATTGGCTATGCCAATGCTTGTTTTAACTGCTGCTTTTGAAGCCTCAGAGAACATCAAAGCAGCCGTGCGGCCGCGAAAGTGAACGCGAACGCGATCAAACATCACAGCGGCCGCGAAAGATAAAGTAATCGCGGTAAAGCGCGACGCACGCGCCCTCGCACTGCACTGTAGCTCTAGGCTGGCCGGGTAGCACTTTTTGGGAGCCCTCACAAAATGTCTCGCCAGACCAGCGCATGCGCTGGGTCAGGCGAGACCTAACAAGTAGACAGTTAAAGGGCACACTAGACATTTCACACAATCCTTATACGAGGTGCATCTGAAGAAGGCTTAGACACCAAATACAATTGTAAGCTAATTAATCTGCCTCAGAAGACAAGGCACATAGATAGGCAACATATTAAGGGCACTTTGGTTAAACCGATTTACACTACGTTTACATGCAATTTGGTTTAGTTCACCAATGCCCTCTGTTCAGAAAACCCTTTAGAGAGTTTAGTTTTTAAACTTCACTCTCACTCACAATATGTGGCACACTTCATCACCTGCTCATAGGTTCTGGGTGAGCTGTAGACTTGAGGATGCTGGTTAAAATTGTGTAGCTTAAGAAGGCATATTTAGTTTATTATTTAATATAAAAAATACAAGACCAATAGTGGACTATTAGGATCCTATGAGGTCTAATTTTAAGAGGTTGACATGTTTCTGCCTTCTGATCTACAGCCAAACAATGGTCTGGGGCACTGGCCAGACAAAAAAGTGCACCCTACAATGTTGATACTACAGTGATCATCACTGTCTGCAGTAACATACCAATTTGAATATTAGTTACAAAAGTTAATACAGCATAAATAAAAAATGTGCCAGAAAACAGTATCAATTCTCATTCCATACTTAACTGTGAAAAACTAAAAAAGCTGAAATATTTATTAAGTGGAACTTCTCTTATTTAATTATGAGCCACCTAGCGCCATCTCAGAGCTCTGTTTGCCAGTCCAGCAGCATGCTGTCCCTGCTCCAGTTAAGGCAACGGACAGAACTAAAGCTGGCGGGAGTCTAAGGGGAAGTACATGGGGGACTATCTGCATAACCTGAAGGTACCGACACCACAGAGACTCTGACAGTAGGTTCTGGCGACACAGTGACAAAATGACAGCCACCATGCATGCTGTTGCGGTGCTGGGCACCAACTATTTGTGTGCCAGGGCATTGGAGCAATAAGGCCACCTTCTCTGTGCTCCTTGGGGGCCTCATAAACAAACCCACAGCCTCACCTTCAAAGAGGGCCTGAGTTGCGAGAGGAGGCGACCCGGAAGCCTCAGCGCATTGGCTATTGAGGCAAGCCACAAGAAAACTGAGCACCAAGTACAGCAACAGGCTTGACCTTGCGACAGTGGAGACAGGGATGGGACACACCAGACAGCAACACCTACAGTAAGGAGGGGGTCCCCTGGGCATTTAGAGACCATTACTGGCTCCGGTGCAGCATTCCCAAGGGCATGCTCCGCCTTCGGTTGGGATAACCCAGACCCCATCACAGGGCTTCATCAGGCACTGGGTTTAACTTTACGACAGACAGCGTTACAGGCATGACTATGGTGCCGTAGGACAGGGTGAAGAGGGCCCTACGGTACACAGAAGGATCTTCCATGCCAGAAATAGAGGAGGGGGCCCACCCCACTCTAACTGATTGCCACAGAGATGTCCCAGGCCCCAGCTCAGATCATCTACCTGGTGGGGGTCCAGTAGCGCAACACTCCCTGGTCTCCAGGGGAAGCAACAGATATACCATGCCACTCACTGGAAGACACACTGGTGCTGCGGCAGTCACCCATAAGGATGGTTTCTGGTTGTTGACGTTGGCTGGACTGCAGCTGGCAGAGGTGAGCGACACCTGGAGATATAACAATTGCAGAAAAATATAGCGACTGTAGCAGCCGACTGGGGCCACTGAAGAGCCCACTATATTAGTGACTTAACATGGGGGCTCATAAATCCAACACCCTTAGAGACATTTTGCCTAAAACCTCATTAAAAAGCCATGGTTTAGGAGAAAACTGTGGTTCATATAAGGCCAATAGGTCCTGATAACGATGTGTTATCCAACAAAAGACAAAGGGCAAATATTCCTATAACCCACAGTGTCAAACAATTCTTTTAACCCCTTCAGCGCGGCGCGGATTTCCGCGCCACGCTGAAGGTTCCGTGCGCGGGCGGGGCCATGACGGAGCGGTTCCGTCATGCGCACAGCGCAACCGACGTGCATGACGGAACCGCTCCGTCATGCGCGTCGAAGGGGTTAAACTGGTATAAGGTGGGACACATATGGAAACTGTTCAGTAATCAATTTATTTCCCAATATTCAAATAAGATTGTTCAAAAGAATATAGATACAGTGCTCACATGTAAGTGAAGAAAAGGGGAGTGCGCTGTGGCGAGTAAAGGAAAACTTTAAAAACATTAATCACATTGACAACATAAGCAAAACCCCTTCTAAACAATTGTTTTTACAATGAACAAGGAGTTTAGTTGTACTGAGGTCGACAGCGTTTTGATCTAAAAAAACATTCGCGATCATCATCAGAACTGGTGTATGAGTACCCGATATCTATAAAGTAAGGAAAAAAAGATTTTGAGGAGAGTGAGAGTGAGAGTGAGAGAGAGAGAGAGACATCTATCAGAGAAAGATATGAATTGGATAGCAAGGACAGGTATTTATGAGTTGTAAAGTAACTACTGGCAGTGTGGCCTCATTAAAAAGCCAGGGCCTGCTAAAGAAGTCAACACAAGCAGCCCAGGTGACAGTGACTCAGGTGTGTCGGAGGCACCGCTGACTGTGTCCTTCATGGCGATCCTCTTCAGTCAACTTAGAGAGGACCTCAACATGCTGAGAAAAGAGGTGAAATCAGATCTCAAGTCTATTAATCAAGATGTGGATGAGCTGGGGCAGAGAGTGTCCTCTCTGGGGATGCTAGAGAGGAGGAACTGGATAGCCTCTGCTGCCTAGTAGTACACTACAAAACACAGACCTGGAGTAACTACAAAACAGATTGCAATGATCAAATATTTGCATAACAGGTGTTAGAAAGTGCCATTTTTGAATGGTCATCCCTCAACTTTTTGCAGTTAGATGCTGTGGTAATTGATCTTAAAAGGATGTGGGGGTCCTGCTAACCAGGCCCAGCACAAGTGCTCTTCCCCCAAACTGTAAATGTCAATTGGTACACCCAATTGGCAAGTACTTATACACCCCTGTAAGGCCCTAGTATATGGTACCAGTGGAACCCAGGGCAGGTATGTAAACGGGATACCAGGGCTGCAACACTTATTGTGCCACCCTGAGTGACCAGAGCAAAATTGAAGTCTGCAAGTCAGCCATGTCAGCCCTGCACAAGCAGTTTGCTGTTCGACCCTAAACACATCATGTGTGACAGAGTCACCTCACTGCATCCAATATATGTCAGTCACCCCTAAGGTAGGCTCCTATAACCCAGAAGGCAGGGTGCATTGTATAATCTGTGTGGAAGTTTAAGTGCAAGCATATACTGCCTTGTGGTAATATTCTAAACTTAATTCTACTGCAAGTGACCAGTGGTCCATAAGATACCATGGGCTGGCATTAGGACCACATGTCCGGCTCCATGATGGGCCAGCTGATTTCTTTAGTGTTTAGTGTCAAACACCATGCTTTGTAATACCAGCATATACCCAGGAGGCACTTTAGAAAGTGCCCACCTAATTTAACCAGTGTTCCAGTGTCTTGCTGCCAAGTTAGAAGCCTGACCTCACGCTGGGGAGTGTGTGACGCTCCCAGAGGTCAAAGACAAAGGACCTGTTTGAATAGGAGGCAACATCTCCGTCCACACAGGATGGCTAGTGAATTACACCAGTGTGGCGGTGAGTCTCAAAGGCTTCACTGGCGCCACTGGACAAAGGAACTGTCCCCTACTACAGGACAAAGCCTGCCCCAGGCACTTCTTTTCGCGAGCAGGCAGAAAATTAGCTATGCAGCAAGGCGTCCACCTCCACAAAGCTGACCACACCTCTAGGGGCTGGCAGCGGAGGTGCACAACCAAGCATGGTTTTACCATCTTGAACTTAGGATAGAAATCAGGTTCCGACTAGTTTCAGTGACATACACCCACAGGATGTGGGCATTACTGGGGTGGATTAGCCACAGGCCTAGATGCCTATTGGCTATTAGTCCTCACACACACTAACACCCCCCTAAATCCAGGATTTAAGGGTCACCCCAGAATACAGTATCTTAGATTTGATACGATATCAAGAAGAGATCATTGTCCACGACAAAGCAGGACTCCACGAAGATAGGCACTAAGCTCTGCACCTGTGGCAGCCATCCTGAACCCGCTGGATTGCGACTCGACCAATGCAAGAGACTGGTACCACAAGGAAGGTGAACCCCTCTGCAAACTCCAGATTTAACATGAACTCCCTTGGACTAGAGGAACTATGCCCTTGCAGTTGGCAGGCACAGACCGCAAAATCCACAACCTTGAAGCCTTGCACCCCAAGCCGCCCAGAGTAGCTGCTAAAAGTCCTTGTGCAGGGGGTTTCTGGGAACTGTAGTCCCAACCCTAAGCGAGGCTCAGCTTTCTGCAATTTTCTCCAGGTCCTCTGAATAAAGAGTTCCTCAACTGGAGTGTTTGCAGGTACCAAGGCTTGTTGGTCAGTTCGACTACTACCTGTTTTATTCGACTCTTCAAGAGAAGAGATTAATCTGCTCGAACGATCAACCACTCCTGTGGCTCCATCGTAAAGAGCTTGCATTTATTTTTGCCCGCTCTTGGCACGCCTACCAGATCCTCTGGTCGCGGATCTGGTTCAGCACTACAGATAGTCAAGAGCACATCTGCACCAACGTCCCACGAGCCAGGTAGATCGGTTCTGCCTGGGGACTCCTGGTCGTGGGTATCTCATTGCTTTGCGTCCAAAGGGTTTTGCTCATCTCACCACGCAAGTATCTTTTTGCTAAGGTAACCATTTCAACACCACAATTCTGATTGACAGCTCCATTTGGCAGCTGAAAGTGCACCTCTGCAACCCACTCCCCTGAGCCAGGTAAAATCACGCTTTCTGTTGTGAACTGGTCTAAGGACTTCCAAGACCTTAACTCTAAGCAGGTTCCGTTGAAGTCACCCTCTAAAGTATCGACGGCATACAAGTGTTTTTCTAATTGAACGTAATGTTAATGTTTTTCATATTGCAAAGTATTGATTAATTTCATTTTGGGGTCTACAAATGTATAAAAATCAGAGCTATTTTTATAAATTGATATGAATTTGTCTCGAGTCGTGTCTATTACTTATCGTCCATGTTGGTGATGTGAAATGTGTAACATATGTTCCTCTAAGTAGCCGGTCTGCTCTTTGCCACTTTACCAGGACTGAGAGATTGTGTACAGAGAGTACTCCTGTCCATCTTTGTGTATTGTTAAAGTATTTCATAATGCACTCCTGCCATACTACATATTACTTTCACCTTGCAACATTGGTGTTTCAGCTGTGGGATTCCTGAACTTGTGTTTCGCTTTACCACTTAGACATAAGTACTTTTTTTTGTGCATGAGAAATCCTCGATTGTCTTTAGATACAAAAAGTGATTTAAAAAAAAAAATGTTTAATCATGTTTTAATTTAATTTGCTAGGGCCCCATGTTATATCCCTTTAGCAATAGTAAATTAAAAAGTTACAAGTTTTAAAATGTTCTAGGAAGTAGGCCCAAGTGTTTCTAAAAGTTTTACTTTTAAGAAGATAGCACATCTGCTAGATAAAATAAGCACAATGGAGAGTGCACAGAATCTTGAGGTAGTCACTCTCCCAGCTCTCAGGATGCAGGATACTAGAGCTTTGTGCTAACTTAGTGGCACTGGCGAAGTCACTGCCAGAAAGGAGGATCTAGTACAGGCCCTCCTGGAGTACAAGGATGAGCAAGACAAAGCAGGTAAGCCTGATGCAGAAGATGTCTTAGCTCAACAGTCGGGAGAAGAGGATGAGAGATCTGAGATCACATACCTTTCCCAACGCCACCCGCACCAGCAGATAGTGGCAGAGGCCACTCTAGTAATAGAACTGTAGGTGACCTTGAGGAAAAGCTTGCCCAAATCTCCCTGGAGGCGAGAAATTTTGAACTTGAGGAGAGGAGACTAGCATTAGAAGAGAGAAGGGCAAATCTGGGCCTACAGCCACGGTTGAAGCAAAATTAATAGGGCCAGGGAGGAGTCCTGTGACCCTAAGATCCCTGAAGGTTTAGTTCCCAGTTATAAGGATGGAGATGACATTACAACATGGTTTGCAGATTTTGAAAGAGTAGGTCGCCAACACTGGAGATCATTACTGTGGGAATTACTACCAGGGCAGGGACAGACTCCCGACCCTAGATGAGCAAGTAGCTGAGTTCTATCATCACATGAAGGAAACCCTTATGGAAAGGTTTTGAATCACTTCAGAGTACAGAATCGGGCTATATAATCTGTTGATGAAAGCACATTCATAGGTGTATTGTTATCCCCTGTGGAGTATGAATAACAATAAAAGCATAACAGCTCTTCCATAATGTGTCCTCAAAATCTGCAGAGCGTTTAGGATTCTCTTGAAAAGAGGAATGAATGGATATATGATCAAGCTACATATTTTCCTATTATGAATTGAGTTTTTGGAGCAGATCCCATATTGCCCTTATGATAAGAAAATGAGAGGAATTACTGTTTTAAATAACACAGAACTGTTTGTACTAGCAGAGTGGGGTTGTTATATATAGATTACAAACTGGCATGATCTACCAGGATTCAGTTAAATCATCAAAAATGTTTTTGGGATTATTTAAAGCATGTGGGATACCAGATTGATGGGAGTTTGGTGTATATTTCCAGTGACCACCTGAAGTATATTGGATGTGGTGCACTTCTGTAGCCAATGGTTTGTAGTGAATTAACTAATGAGATAGATGTATTGATATAGTAAAAACAAATTCTATACTGTGAACTGATGAGGTTCGGTTATGTTTTTTTTGTCTCCTGTAAGTTTTAATTGTTGTATTGTATAGTGTTTGCATACATGTGATTTTGTCCTGATGAAGGCGGGGGATTGAATCCAAGAACCGCCGAAACACCAGTCGACAGAATTTTTAAGAAAACTGACTTGTTATGAATTGTTTTTATATTCATTGCAAACTGTTTTTGATTGCTTGTGTGTTTGTATGTGGGATGTATAAAGTGCGACTGCAAACAACGAAGGATTTGTGTATGAAATTCTGCAAATCTGGTCAAATGTTTAGACGAGTTCTAGTGTACATTAAGATTACAGTCCCATTCTTCCCCGGTTTGTAATCTTTTTGTTGTATATCTATTGATTTATATATAGTAAAACTTTTGAACAATTCATATGGAAACATATTTTTGAATAACAAAAGGAGACAGTTTTAATTGAGAATACAGATAATCAAGTTCCATATTGAAGTCATTCAATGCAGCCTTTTTGGACTAATAGAGGATAAATAGAAGTTGCACCACAAAAGTGAAACTGTTTCTTCATTGCTTTACCTACCCTGTCCCTTTTGGCTTATAAGGTAGACTCTTGTGTACTTAGAGCAACAAGTTCACTACCCCCCCCCCCCCCCCCCCCCCATCACCCACAGGCTAATGGCTTGGAGAGATTCAACAAGACCATTTAGGGCATGATCATGGGACTCCCAGACGAACTCAGAAGAAGATGGGATATCTTATTGCCGGTTTGCATACAGGGAGGTTTCTCAGAAGGGGGGTGGATTCAGCCCCTTTGAACTTCTGTTTGGACACCCTGTAGGAGGTTCTCTGAGACTAGTGAAGGAAAGTTGGGAGAAGCCTCACAAGAAACCCAAACAGGACATAATGGACTATGAGCTTGGCCTACGCTCATGCATGGCTGGGTACATGAAGAAAGAAAACAAGAGTCTTAACGCCAGCCAGAAGCTTGTGAAGCACTGGTATGACCAGAAGGCAGCCTTGGTTGAGTACCAACCAGGACAGTGGGGGTTGAGTACCAACCAGGACAGTGGCTGTGGCTCCCAGTGTCCCTCAGGACAGTAGACACTTTGTGTCTGCTTAAATGACCCTTAATAAATGTTGCATGTCTGGCAATCTAACGTCAATGCGCATGGCCTTTGGCAATGGGCGGGAGAGGGGGTTCACAGGAATGCACTCCAGCCAGGTCCTGCACCTCACACTCCGAGGTCATTAAATCCTGCTTCTCATGGTCTCCAGCTGTTCACCACATGGGTGGAGCACAAACCTTAGCCTCCATCCAGGCCCTTCATCATAGCCTCCAAGGGTTTCAGACACCTATCTTCCGCCATGAGTATTTTTTAAATTCTGCAGCCATGATTTTCTGTGATTATGGTTTTGCGATACATGTTCTAATCTACAGTCCAGATATTTCTAAAATGAAACACCGTTTTTTCTGTATCAAAGAATCCTATAGAAATTGAAAGGTAAATGGCACTTTTGGGCCCCCCTTCTTTAAGTAGGTCCCTGCTTGGCAGATCAACACGAAATTCGATATGTAGGAGTCACAGATAATGTGCAATTTTTCTGCCAAAGTTAAGAAAACTAAAAATGTCTTTCCTATGAGAACTCTAAATCTAGCCATAACTACACTGGTGCCATCTCCTTACACCTACAAACAAACAAAAACCATTGGTCTTTTCATGAATCATACACATTTTGTTTTTGCCCAATACAATCTTTGGATGTCTTCAATGGGAGCGTTAGCACTTTGCTCATGAATAGGTCTAAAAAAAAAAAAAAAAGTCCACTTCAGCGCAAAGCCTGGTAGACCAATCTCTGCATTTATTTCATTTTTTTAATATATATATATTAATGCAAACACTCTTTTACTTCCTTTTTTTCAGCTAAATTATGGATGCCATGTTTAGAGGGCCATTACATAACAATGGGGCAACTGTAGGAAGCTAACTCTGTAAATGATATCACTAGGTGATAATACTGTGCACAGAGTCCAGGGGTTCCCTAAAAGTGTACAGGGCTCAATTAAAAACCCAAAGTGCTCCATTAGTGGTTGTGTTATGCCTAAGGCTGCTCGCCCACACTAAGGAGTGTAAGACACTTATTGCACACATATGACCAATAATGGACACACGACGCAAGAAGGAGATCTAGACCAATTTTCTAAAATTATACTTTGTTTGTACTTTATTTTAAGATGCAGCTTTTTGTAATACGCTAAGTATGTTTTAATTACAAATACGTTTCACTTTAAAAAAGAAATCGACACAAAAACTTTTTCACACTGTCCAATGTTATCCTATGGGGAAACCAGTATTGCAGTTAAACAGGTGAGTATCGAACTTACAAATTCAGTCTTCAAGCCAAAAATCAGCAGGTGTCAGGTAAGTACCAAAACTACACTACCAGCGACACAAGGGTGGCCGGGTGCAGAGGTCAAAATCAGAGTTCGACCTAATGCTTTCCAATGGCGATGGGGGTGCCTGGACCCACACTGCTTGCAGGTAAATAGATCGATTGCAGGGACCAAGCTTTGGGGGGGGGGTTAGGTTAAGCAAGGGGGGCACTAAGTAGAACCAAACATACGCCACCAGCAGCACAGAGGCGGTCGGGTGCAGGGTGCAAATTCAACGTCGGGTGCCCCATGCTTTTCAATGAGGATTTTCCTGACGGTAAAGAGGCGGCAGGCGTGTCACAGGAGGTTGCAGGAGGGAGACCAGTGACAGCAGAGGTACGTTGGGATGTAGGGGGTCGTAGGGGCACCATCCATTCAGCTCACCAAGGCCCAGGGATTCCGGGTGCAGGCGTGCCTTTGGACGTCGGAATCTTCTTACCGGAGGCGGTCGCACTGGACACAAGGTCAGGATCGCTGAGGAGACTTCACTGCACAGGTGAACCACTCAGACTCAGGGAGTGGGCATCGGGTGCAGAGTGGGCTGGGGACGTTGATCCGCCTGGATCTAGAGTCTTTGGATTCGGTTTCTTCTGGACAGGTCCACTGTCCTCAGGAGATTGGAGTCTGTATTGAAGGCCACAGTACTCCCGGGGTTTAGGAGGTCACTGTGGCTCTGGGGGACCCACCTAAATACTACATTTAGGAGGTGTTTTAGGGGGAATAGCAGGTAGGGCCAAGGGGTACCTTACCTGGGTTGACTACACACTCTATTATGCCACCCTCATGTGGCAGGGCACATAGACCTAGCCCTGATTGGAGGGGTCCCCCCATCTTCAAGTTGGCAGGAACTGAAAAGTGTGCTTTACCTCGCTTCCCCCCACTTAAGGGGTGGGGCTGGCAGAGGTGGGCACACCTATTTTATTTAATTTTCTCACTGCTTTTCCCACCCAAGGTGGGGGTGTAACCAGGGGCTGCCATATGCTGCTAGCAGCAAAGACTGGGTGTTGCATTACAAAGGCGGCAGGCCTTTGAAGCTTCCCTCTTCGAGCACTGGCCCATCCTGGGGGAGGAGGCATGACACCTCTGCCCAGGATGTGCAGAGTTTCTGGTCCCAGAGAGCAGGGGCTCTCTACCCAGGGGTCCAGAAGCATTTCTGGTGGTGGCTCACTGCCTACAGCAGGTCAGGGACCACGTAAAAGTTAGTAGGGATTCAGGGGGCACCTCTGAGGTGCCCTCTTGGTACATGATACAATAAATCCCACACTGATATCAGTGTGGATTTATTGCGATGAGTAGAGTTGTCCCATGTGCTCTCTATGGTTCACTGGCACGTACAATATTGGGAAATGGCGCCCGATATTGCAGGGGCACATCCATTCATGCAGATATGAACTCACCTAGAGTATAGTGCACCCTGCCTTAGGGTTATGAGGCCTGCTAGAGGGATGAATTCCCTATACTGTCAGGAAGCGCTAGCTGGCATTGCACCCAAGAAGGATGCCATGTCGACGTTGTTGTTTTCTCCCTCACAGGGTCATGCAGGCTGCAAAGGCAGTGGCATGGTCCCAGTGAGGGATGGTCCCAAGGAACCCTCTTCAGCTTCCAGGCCCTAGGCAACCAGAATACCATTTACTAGGGACTTACGGGAGGCAGAAGTAACAATTGGGGGTTTATCGAAGGGAAAGAACACTGATAGTGGGAAACTGGACACCCAGGACTCTACAGTTAAAGTTACATTGAAAGCCAGGAAAAAAATAGGGGGGTACTGCAACAGAACCCCATTTTCTCACAGTAACCCAATAGATTGAAGGACCTGGGTACTAAGTGATACAAACAACATTTGGCCCAAACAGATGTTTCAACAGTTATGTTATATAAATTGAACAACCCTGACTTTCTAACAGTAGTCACATGGCCTCAACCCAACTAAAGGGGAGCGTACCAATTGTAAAATAGTGTCCGAAAACATTACAACACAGAAAAAATAATTAGAAATTAATTCAAAATTGTATTGAGATTAGATCATATATACACATACATTATTTACATTACATGGTTGCTCCACGGTGTAAAGTGTTTGGAAAAAAAAGTGCCTGTGCATAAGTCAGAGGAAAAGAATAAAAGAAAAAAGTACAATGTCAAGTCCACAAATTATGATAACAATGTAACATTGAGACTGTCTGACAGCCTTTCTTTGTAATTAAATTCTATCCATGGTAAACGGGTACAGTGCATCCCTGCTTAACTCCCCATCTGATAGGGATCGTGTCAGTTAGGTCACAACACATTTTCCACCTCACATTTGCAAAAGTGTTGGTATGAGGAAACCTTAGGGTCCAAAGGAGATCTCAAAGTATCTCATAAGCATCCAATACCCTCCATAAGTTATCTATCAGTACCAGATAAAAGGCCAACCTCAGATCTATAAATGCGACATACAAGTGGTCCCTCTTCAGGGTGACATGCTTCCAGCACAGCACCATGAAGCGAAAAACCTGGTCGAGAGTACTTACTTTTTCCTGAAGCCTGTCTGTGTGCCTTCTAGTACAAGGTTATCCGAAACCCATATTTGTAGCCTTGTCAGGACCTGTCTGCAGACCTTTTTTTGGCTAATGTCCAATAAACTAATGGGTCTATAATGAGAGGGCAAGTCTCTACTTTTTATTTTTGTTGAAAATTGGGATTATGGCAGCACCATGCCAAGTAGATGGTAAATGTTTCCTCCTCGTGATAGCATTGCCTAAATGGTTAAGGTAAGGAACCCACACTTCTGGATGTGCCAAGAATAAATCACCATGGATGCCATCCAGCCCGGCAGCCTTTTCTTTTTTCATTTATTTAAAAGCCTTCGCTGTTTCAAAGTAAAATATGAGAACTCCCTCTCTGCGTTGTCCCCTCCAGTAATTATTAAGTTTACTTGATCTATTAAGGTTTCCTTACCCATGTTCTCATCCTGGACCATTTCTTGGCCCCACTCACCGGATAGGGCCCTGAAGTGGGCAAACCACTTATCTGTCAGCAATACTGTCTCTAAGTGATTATCAATTTCCCAAGTGCCAGCTACTACCAACTTCCAGAAAGCCTTTCAATCATTAGTTGACAGGTATACCTCCCCTTTATTGTAGGTTGCTACCATCAAGCACAGGTTTGTCCTGATGAAGACCCGCCTCTATTATGCAGAGTCCCCCCGGAGACGCATCTGTGTGTGAGCATGCTTTTTGCACCCCCAGGGAACAGTCGTATTGCAGAAAGGGCGGCAGCAGCTTGTGTGCCCCTTTCTGTAACAGACTTCTCAGATGCAGATTTTGCACTTGCGCTATCCCAACAGGGCCTGCCCTCATTACACGGGATTATGACCCAATGCAATTCAAGGAATCATTTGCTTCACATGACTCTCTCTAAATGTGAAACTGGGTCTGCACCCTCAGTAAAAAGTAGAACGGCAGCTTCAAACAACCGGTTCGCCACTCACTAAAGCCATGTTGCCAGTTCAGATGTAAAACTGGTTCACACACTTAAAGGGGCATCATGTCAAAAGCGGGGACAGTGCATCATATTTATAAACCCCCACCCGGGGGGAGAGTTTCACAAATAGTTTCCTCTGAACTTGTCCCTCCCCTACTTTTAATATTGGGTAGAGGCAGCATAGTGAAAATGAGGCCTTAAAATAAAATGAAACATCTGCATTATGTTCTAGCAGATAAAATAAAATGGTTGGAGTGGGTATTTCCATTTAACACTATCACATTTCACAAACGATTAGCGGCATAACAAATCTTTAAAAGGTGGCCCCTATTTCACTATACCTCTGTTACAGGACCTGCCAAGCCAGCTTTGTGTGAGCAATATACTTTTAATGATTTAGAGGTTTTTGAAAGAACAAATAGCACTGTTCGCTTTGACATTGTGCATAAAGACAGCATGTAGAGAAAGACAGAATGGTGCAAACAGAGTCCAACTGGTTTAAGAACGGCAACTGATGTGACCTACTTGTGACCGTGGATCAATCAGCACGCCAGTAGTCTGGATTCTGTATTTTGCAGTAACCCAACCACAACGGCCAAGGACACAGAACAGAACTGCATGATTTCCAAATACCATAATAGAAGCCTGTTGTTGAATGGTCTTTCAAACCACACTTCTGCATTGGCTGCCTGTCCGATGCAGAATACTCTTCAAAGCTCTGGTCCTGGCCTTCAAAGCTCTGCACGGCATGGGGGCGCATTGCATCCGCAGAAGAGTCTCACATTACATGCCTGGCAGAGCCCTTGGGTTAACACACCAACACCTAATTGTCACCCCTAATTGTCTCAGAAGTCACCGCGGTGGAAGATCTTTTCAAGTGCAAGTGGCTAGATTCTGGAACAAGCTGCCTCTTCCGCTCAGGCAGGATACGAACATACTGGCGTTCAGGAAACAACTGAAAACCTGGCTGTTCCAACAAACAGTATAACGGTCGTTCTCCCAGATACCGGTATTTTCCCCTTTCTGGCCTCTGCAGCTTTCTGTCTCAGCGCCAGGACACTCTGTTGAGTAGCTGTGCGCTCTACAAATCCATTTTAACATACATAACTATCCAAAAAAAGTTGATCACTAATGCAGCAACCCACAGAGATGACATCACATTTGTAAGCTGTCCTTAGGTCATGCCCCTTGTGCAGTTAGACTGCACTACTTTGGGAGGAGTCGGGGGGGGGGGGGGTGGGAGGGGTGGAGTAACCAAAAAACAATAGAGTATAATAAAAACAAAAAAATTTAATTTCGAGACCATCTTGTATAACCCATTCCCCAACTTCGGAAGTAAATATCATCCTACTTTACACAACATCAGAAGTAAAAGAGGGGGTTATCAGTTTAGTCTATATTTTTAATGAGAAATAGCATCAGTTAATTTTTGACAATTCAAATTACATTACTTTGAAATGTTAATGCATTACATTGCAAGAATTACAGTAGTGTTACTGTGAAATGCAACCTTGACAATGGTGACACTAAACAGATGTAATCATAGGGGTTAAATCTTTATCCCAACAATAAATCCCTATAGCCCAAACCCTTAACCTTACATCCTTAATTAATATTGTCCTTTAATCTTCACCATAACTATGATTTAGCACTTACACACAAACATATACACTTAACCCTTATACCAAATACAGTCAACCCTTAATCCCAAAGCCTTAGCCCTATTCCATGAACACTAAACTGCTGCACCATTAACTAAATAACCAAACCCTTAACCTTATAGCTCAAGCCCTTAACCCTACATATTTGCCCTATATCCCTAACCCCATACGGTTAACCCTTTTCACAATGTTCTTACTTCAGTATATTTAGAGAATAAACACTTTGGATATTGTTCATTTTTAAAGTGTTTATTTTCAGAACAAGTTATTGGAATGTGCCATTTTTAAAAGTGTTGTTTTTTAAAGAAGAACCAGAAAATACTTCAGGCATCTCCTATATGCATATGTGTATATGTGGCTGCAGCACTTGTTATGGACCTGGAAGCTATTCAGTTCATCCAGCTGGTGCAGGCCCCCAAAACCTAGGCAGGAACATATTTTGGATCCCATTTTTTGAAATTCAGACAGGTTGGCTGTGGACCCTCCCATTCCTCTTAAATGGTCTGACCACTGCGCCACACTTTTTAAGGTCACTTTGACCACACCTATACAAACATCAAATGTGGGCAAGTGGGTGAAGATCCGGAAGTGGGCTAAAGTCACCACTGCAGCTTTTACAGAGGCACTAGGAAGGAACTACCCCTCCCTGAGTAACTGTGAAGATACAGCTAGTAAATTTCTGGGCGGTTGGATAACAGAGGCACTTGACCAGATTGCATCTCTTACAGATTATACGGTCAAATGCACGAAACCTTCGGCAGAATGGTTCAATAGGGAGCTACTTATGTTGAAAAAGTACTGCAAATGCCTAGAAAGGCTGTGGTGCAGAAATGTTAGCTCTAGTGATAAAGATAATCACTGTGGGACATCGAAAGGATATCACAAACAGATCAGGTTACACACAGCATCAATTTAATGCGGACAAGATTGAGCAAGCCCAAAATTCATCCCAGGAATTTTTTGCCATTGAAAAGTCACTATCCTTGTGTGGATAAGGTTTCGGCGTCTTCTATCCTCTCTGTGAAAGGCTGCAATTGTATTACTCAGTTTCTCTATAGGTATGCTGAGTTCCAAGAGGCAGCCAGAGATGCTCGAAGTACGATTCCATTCCTCCACCACCGGGCACCTGACACACTCCAGCTTTATGTTTCCAACTACGGAGGAACAGCGTCTCCTGCTGTCTGAGGTTAAAACAGGGTCACCATGTGATCCTACCTTGCCTAGAATCTTAGAAAGAGGGATGTAGGCAATATAGCCCATGCTTTGTGACCTTCTTATTAACTCTAGAGTCAGGGCTGGTGCCCAGGTGTTGGAAACACGCTATCAATAGTTCCACTTCTAAAAAACAAAATCTCAACTGGACCCCTCAAAGGCGATACATTTTAGGCCCATTTACTCGTTTCCCTTCTTCTCCAAAGTGGTGGCGAGGCACATAAATTAACAGCTGTCAAGTTTGATAGAGGCTAGGGAATTTCTTCATGAGACCCAGTCGGGATTTTGGTAGCAGTTTAGTACAGAATCGGCATTGACACTGGCCTCAGAGTCACTCAGGAAGATTGTTGACCGGGATAACACTGCAGCACTGATAATGTTGATCTCAGTTCAGCCTTCAATACCGTGTCCCATGGCCTTCTGCTAGAACGACTCTGGAATCTTCGTATTGGAGCGAAGGTTTTGCGGTGGTTAGCATCAGTCTTACAGAGCCACACCTTTCAAGTGGCTCAAAAGCCTTTTCTAAAGGAGGTTTTTTCACTTTAGCGGGGAGTGGGGGTGATTAGGGGGTGCCGCAGGCTCAGAATTGAACCCTACCTTATTCAATCTTTACTTCGTGCTGTACGCCAATGATTACATGCAAAAACAACAGTTGATAGACAGAATGCAGAACAATGTCATACATTCAACCCAGTACAGAGATCATGGCCTAAATCCATCGTTTTTTTGCTCACCATGCCGTTCCAGTTTGAACCCAGCCATATGCAAACCAGTCTTGATCCTGTGCCTCATGGGAACAGTCCAGCCCGAACTGCCATGCCATGATACATAGTTTATTGTCACCCTGCGGCCCTGTTAGCTGAACTGCCTGAGTGGATGGATCAAAACGGTCAAGCGGATTGCTGGGAAAACAGAGCTTCTCATTTTGCGGCAGCAGCTACGTATCTAGTCCTCTGCTTGATGCCTGGATTCACGAGGGCCACTACTTGACCCTAAGCTGAAAGTTAAGAACCTCAGCATCTGGTTTGATGATGGGCTGCTGTTTGACAGTCAGATTACCAGACTAGCGGGGAAATGTTTAGAAATTCTGAAGGCCCTGAAAAAGAACCTGGGACTCCGTTCAGAGCAGAATATTAATAGAACTAACAATGGGACCTTCTAATTAACAGCACCTGATTCTAATGTCACCCTTTAAAGTGTTTCCCCCAATAAAGTGTTATCACACATGGATTAAGGGGATGTGTGCATTCTGAATAGCACCCACTGTTACAATGCTAGTTCCCTGGGGAACTTAATCAAACAAATAAAACAAAAGCTAAGATGCACCACACATTTGTAAAAGACAATCCAATAGTAACAGTATATGCAAGTCAAATCCAATTAAAAAAGACAGATAAGTGTTCCTCAATTTTAGTCTTTTTATTCCAAGTTCAATGGACAATACAGTGCGATACAGCCGACGCGTTTCGTCCTGAACCAGGACTTCTTCACGGCTGTTAAAAATACATAGACATATAATTACAAATACAAATATATATAACAATTAAAAGTGTCATATAATGAATGACAGTCTAACAAACAAAGCCTACACTGTGACAAACATTTCTCATGAATTTCTAATTTCAAAAAAGTGAATTATAACCAAACATAGACATAATGAGGCTAATTACGTCATTCCACATGTCCATAATGTCTCAATGGACCCCACAATAAAAAAAGCTTTACAATATTACATTTTATATTTGGGATATTCTCCCAATAATAATCTTGCATGAAAGTCAAGTAGTTAAAGAATTTAAGACGGAAGGAAGGAAGGAAATAAAGAACAAGGTCTACACTATCATTTGCTGCATTTATTCAATCTACACTAATTATTTAGAGAAGGTAATAAAGTAATTAGAGGTTTAGTGCATATTCCACCTAGAATTCCAGGGGATGCCGTAAATATGCTGGGTTTGTAATATATCTACCAAGTTGTAAAAAAGATCGCTCCTATATGTTGTAATCATTATTCATACGGTGGGGAAAAAGGTCTTCTATGTAGTTTCTTTTCGTCCGTACAGAGTTGTCTGTAATACGAGACCAAAACTATCATTGAGAGATAGTATACATATTATTTATGTGGCATTTAGATGGGCAAGAGTTTTTATTAAGCAGGCATAGCTATATTCATATATCATACAGTTGACACAAAGACAATTTTATCTCTATAAAAATAAATTATTTAATTTAAAGTTTAGTTCTGGGAGCACATGGTTAGTCCATGTATAGCATACCTTCTCTATGTATGGAATGTCCAGGACCTTGAATTTTTCAAAGATATTATTAGCAGGATGTATTCCACTCATATATTCGAGAAAATAAATGATCAAATCTAGAATGAGAGAGCAAAACAACAACTAAATGATAATTATATTATATCCAATCCCTCTCATAAGGGCTACAACATGCTGGACATTCGACTATGTAAATATGTCCGGACCACAACTACTCCACTATTGTGATAAGGGCTGATTGCATTATATCTAAGCCCTCTCATAAGGGCTACAACAAGCTCGACATTTGGCAATGCCAATATCTCCGGGCTATAACTACTCCTTTATTGTAAGTGACAATCAAGTTGGGGTATGTATATTTCGCCATGCCACAAAGATTTGAATATTCCGCAATAATAGGCCAACCTGCATTTCTAGTCTGTGACATACAAGGCGGTCTTAAATCGTCCAAGCCCTTTGTAAATAACCACCTTATGCTACAAGACAACCATTCGTGACAGCTGTAATGATATAACAAGCCCCTATCTGAACAACATCCCATCACAGAGTTCCATAATGTTTCAAACAGAGCACATTTAAAAGCGAGTTAGAAGATCCTCTCTCTTAGTTAAAGCCCCAATAAAATTACACCAGAAACTAAAGTGAAAATTATGGAGCCTCCAGCCCCACTGATACAAGAGTCCCAGCGTATGCTTACCGCAATATGCTAGTCGCGACCGATAACAAAAAAAGTCTGCTCCAAAATGACAGGTCCTTCGATCCGGTAACCTCCTGAACAGAAGCACTTTCATTATATAGTTTCAAGTAACCCGGTAAATTTTGAGCACCTGTGTCAAGTCACGAAGTAAAGCCCCCTTATAAATCACATGACAATTAGCGCGAACGTCGTGGCCATCTTAAGCTGTATAAGACACCCATAAAGAGGTAGAAAATAACGGCAATGTATATAAAAACGGCCTGCCAATCGGACATATATATTTTAAGTTCGACAAATTTATTTTGCATAAGAGAGTGCTAATACACTTAGAATTAATTCAAGGTATAGCACTCTCTTGTTACAAATTTGTTACATGAGGAACGATCTTCTCGAATCATATGAGGGAAGCTTTCGTGGTCGGGCACTATAAATAGTCTCCTAATATTCGTATAATAAGTACTCAAGGTTAGGCAGCCAAATTTATGTATGTATAAAAAATACAACAATAAGAATAAAAATACGGTAGATGCGAAATGTACAATATACCTCAAAATTATCTGCTAATTGAGTACAAAACGAAGCATCCACGTTATTCAGATCCATTCCTTGTTCTCATTCAATACCAATAAATTCCAAGTGGAAAGATCTTATAAGATCATACGGTGAATATTCGCAATATGGCGGCCATCTTGGAGTGTGCAAGTGTGGATAATTATACAGATAAGTTAAGGTCTGCACCCTGCGGCCCTGTTAGCTGAACTGCCTGAGTGGATGGACCAAAACGGTCAAGCGGATTGCTGGGAAAACAGAGCTTCTCATTTTGCGGCAGCAGCTACGTATCTAGTCCTCTGCTTGATGCCTGGATTCACGAGGGCCACTACTTGACCCTAAGCTGAAAGTTAAGAACCTCAGCATCTGGTTTGATGATGGGCTGCTGTTTGACAGTCAGATTACCAGACTAGCGGGGAAATGTTTAGAAATTCTGAAGGCCCTGAAAAAGATCCTGGGACTCCTTTCAGAGGCAGCGAGAAAGACGTGGTCCAGGCCTTGGGAATGTACTGACTGGATTACTACAATGTGTTATACCTGGGAGTCACACAATCTAGACTAGTGAGACTGAAGAGGGTACAGAATGCGGCCGCTCAGCGGCTGCTTACCACCAGAGACTGTTAGTTCTTGTCAAACAGCATTAGCTTCCTCTTAGCAAGAGTATGTCCTTTAAAGCTATGTGCTTCTGCCACCGCATCTAAATGGAAAAGGACCTCTTTATCTGTACCCTCTTGTCAAAACGCAAAAGTCTTAGGTCTACAGGAGAATCTTTAGTCGCGATTCCTACTGTAAATAAAGCATGCATGGAAGGCTGCTCTTTCAGCCCGTTAGCCTCCAAGATGTGGAATATCCTGCCTGTGACACTTTTACAAGAAAAGTCTGAACTGGCTTTCCACAAGAAATTCAAAACCTGGTTATTCAGACAGCTGTAATGGCTAGGTTTCTTCGGTGTCTGCATGGGTTTGTCCCGGAGAATAAATTCTTAGCGCAGGGACACTTCGGGCTGAAGTAACCAGGAGCTTTATCAATTACTTACCATGTTGCGCAACGATGCTGAATATCTTTCAGGCCTGTAAGTGGAGTCAATGCCAACAATTCAATCTTATCAATCACCATATATTATGCAAAACTAAATCAAAGCATTTTAACAACCTAAAACAAATGCAGCCCTAAAACATTCCAACTAAATAATAAAAGTTATGAAGTCTCCCTAACATTTGTTTACCTTTTCTATTGGGTACCTTTCTGTAAGTTGAACAATGGCAAACATACAAATATATAATTTTCAGTCTTTTTAAGGTCTCAAATCTGAAATAACCTTTGCAGGTCTTCTCTGGGCTACGCTTGCATTATTTCTGACAGTAGTCTCCATTTTATGATGCCATTTACAGAGAGGATTGCTAATATTTTGCTGATGAAGTTACAAATAACACAAATTAATGCAAGTACTGCAGATGATGGTCTTCCATTGATCTGTTACTTTACATTAATGTTAATGAAGAGATAAAGATTTTTTTTAAAGCCATTTGGAGCTCCATACTCTCCCATCTCTAAAAGAGCTATTTTGTGAACTGTGCTTCTTTGAAAGAGAAGAATGAAGTCACACACAGTGAAGTTAGCCAATGGCTGAAATAGACTGACCCACTGCCCTATACTGCATGCTGTAATGATTGGAAGAAAAATGTGAGCTGGAGCCGGCATTGTTACTGCATACAGGAAGCTGCTAAATATGCAGCTCCCTGCGTGCCAGCATGGCAGTGGGCAGGGAAACAGATGAAAACTCTGCTCCCAGCAAGCGGAAGCAGTCTGACAGCTTCCACTTGCTGGGAGTGGAGTTAGTGTTTGCTCTTGCTTGGCAGGAGAAGCAAAAGCAAATACAAGCTGCTATGTCCGAAAGGTGGGCAACCCGGGACATGGCAGGAGCCACACCAGAGAACGCACTGGTTTTGTTTCTTTGATTTTTTCATGTAGATTCCTGACACCGTCGCAATTGCGTGCCCAAAAGTTTAAACAAAATGCTTTTTTGCCCTGCCAGGGACCCCAGGGCTAGGGTTTCAGGGTATTCCTAACCAGACCACTTTTCTTTTTTTCTATCTTTTTTGGGGGACTTGGCTGAAGTCAAGTCCCACGACGGCTGCCAACACTTCCTGGACGAAGCGTTGGCAGCCAATCGGATTTCAGCATGGGGACTATCGGATACTCAAAGGATTCATGCAAATGTGGCTCTCTTTTAATATCTTGGAAACTACTGAACAGATTTATCCCAATTCACAAAAAGGTTACTTTTGTGGACCAAGATCTACCTTTCTGCCAAATTTGGTGAAATTTCGGTCTGCAGTTCAGGCTGTAGTCGTGTCTAAAATCCCAATGTGAAATTTGAGACTTTAGAACCTTCCAGACTGCATTTTTGTCGAAACAAGGGGCTTACTGGATAGCACCGCCTCAAGGTTACACACCGGTATGGCTTCAAGTCGTGAGAGCCATACTGAGCAATCTAAACCCACTGGCTCCGTTAACAGTCAACAAACACCCTCATGCCTCCAGCTCCTTTTTTAAGAACACAAAAATTGCTCTTCTAAAAATAGACAAGAAAATGGATCACAGCATAAAGGGCTCGAAGATGGAGTCACTCGGGACCAATAGTAAAATAGATCAAATACAAGGGGAAATCCCTTGCCCTCGACTCATGGATAGAGAGAGGCATCTCCCACCCAAACCAGCTAGAGGAAGGGGTGTATCCCACTACATTTGCAGTACTGAGAGCTAAACATAACCTACCAGACATCGAGTTCTACAACTTCCTGAAAATCAAAACAGCCCTATCCAAAGCCAAACTATCACAAACCCAACCGTCAATCTCACAATATTTAGCAAAGATCAGCAAACTAGGTCATCAGGTATCACACCTCTATAAACTACTACGCCCAAATACCTCCAAAATTAATGACAAGACAACTAACTACTGGATAAAACAAGGCAACACTCTCCTGAATGAGCAAGAGCAGGCGACATTATGGTCCTCTGCCTCACGTAATAAAATCACCCCAATACTAGCACAAACTAAATTCTGGCCACTCCACAAAGCCTTCTGGACCCCCGCCCGATTATTCACACTAGGACTCAGAGAAGACGACCTGTGCTGGAACTGTAGCAAGGAAAAGGGGGACCTAACACATCTTATCTATTACTGCCCATCACTCAAAAAGTTCTGGGAGAATATCTTTGGGTTTATAAATAATGTACTGGGCTGCACACCAACGACCGAATGTTGCTCCCGCGCCACTGCATTCATGGCCAAAACACTACGAACAGAGAATGATAAAGACCTACTGGATTTGCTTTTCACTGCGGCAGTGAAAATGGTCCTCACCAATTGGAAGGACACGACTAAGGCCTCATACAAGGACTGGCTCAACTGGGTGACGTACCTCAGAGGCGCGGATAACATTGCATTGCAGAACTCGCCCTGGAGACCAGCAACCAGGGGGGTGTGGAAGTCACTCGATGCGTACTTAGACTCTTACAAACCCCCTTGAAGCCAGTCTGGCTCCTTCCTCCCCTCGCCTATGGGGGAGGACAGAGTGAATTGGAGGTTAACATCTCGGGCCGAAGGGACATCGGGGGAGGATGTTGGACTGTCCTGTTTGACCACCTCTCCCACCATAGGTCAATTGGTGAGGTGTCAGCTTTGTCACATGACTAAAACCCCTATTAGACTCAGGGCTACAGAACATCTCTCATACCTTCCTCTTACCTCTTTCTTTCCTATCTCTCTCTTTCTATTAGCCTCTGCCTAAATTTCAAGGCATGCCTATGTAAGAGGGGATTAGCTCAAACAGATTATCTTACCGTAATGTACATATAACCAATATTACTTCTGGCTAACCCCGTGACAGAACGCTATTGTATTTTTTTTGTATAAAACTAATAAAATACTTTGAAATAAAAAAAATTGAATGAGAATAACGCATTTTGGGACCCCTACCTTTTTCTCAGCCCGCGCTTGATGAATCACCCCGAAACTTTCAACACAGCAGATGAACTGATGGTCGTACTAATTTTGAAAATTACGCGAAGATTCGTGTAACGGTGCCAACGTTATTGTCAAAACAAAAACCGCTTTTCCTATGGAAACAAGGTCCTAACTATAACTACTGGTGGAGTGAGAGAGAGTGTGGGGGAGGGGAGAGAGAGAGAGAATATACACACACACATATATACATCTATGTGTTGCAGATGCTGACATATGTATGCAGCTCTATGCATGTGCATATACTCATGATGATGGTGTAGCAACCATTTATTTCTTTATTTTTAGCTTATTTGTCGCAAATAACAGGTTTTAGAACGTCCCCGTCCTCAGAAAGATAAAGCCTAAATTAGTCTTGCCAGGATTTAAACCTGTGACCTGCATATCAATGCATATCTCTGTAGCAAACCTAACACCTGCAATACTGGATGACTCTAGCCACAAGTCAGCTGAGTAGCAATAAGTATCAGTTTTCTACCAAGAATAATACAGTAGCCCTAAAAGAGGTAAAGCAAGTAACGGATTGATAACTAAGTCGGCGAAGAAACACCACGCCCATCCAAACGATGGATAACGATTTCTGTTATTTCCATAAATACTATGAATTAGCAGTATTGTTCTGATAGTAGCCTGACAGAAAACAGAATCTGGCCTTACTGTCGCCTTAAAATTACACCTTGACTGAACCTTTGGAAGGAAAAACTCAAAGGAGAAATGCTTTACTAATTTAGATTCATTGGGTAGCGCTCAAAAACACATGTGTCTTTATTTTGCACATCTGCACAATCTGCAAAGGCAAAACAGTGTTACATGTAGCACCTACACTAAGGCCTCATGGTGTAGTGAGAGCCATAAAACGGAACCAAAAAAAATAAATCACGTTGCAGGCATAACTAACAATTGCTTGTGGTGGTGGGGTAGGTGTTTAGGCTGTTTAGATCTTCTCTGCAAGGTGAAATTTTCTCCCTGTCACAGATTTTCAGTAATATTCATATTCCACATTTTTTAGCAGCTTACTTTCTAAGACATTTGAGCCCCAAACCCCCACTACTCCACTTTTCTTTAAAACCCACCTCCCATCTTCTAAACGCATGCCTTCTCAATGGAAAATTAGGTTTTATATTTGTATGTTTAAAAATAATAATAATCCATATTTGTAAAGCGCAAACATAATCACCCCTTAAGGTTTCAAGGCGCTGGGGGCCGTCGAGGAGATTAAGTGAGCTAATGCCCAGAATTACATTATGCTGAGCCCTGCACTCCGGAGTCAGCCGCACTGGCCGCTGCGCCACATATCACTTAATGTTTGAGAATAAAAGGTGTGGACATGGAACAAGTCACACATGCTTACGATTTTAATAAAATCCACTTATTTTTAGATAAGTATATGAGTCCCACCATTCATGCTTTGGAATCATAAACTAGTCAACATAGATTGGAGGGGAGTCAGTCGTGGCCTACAGATTTCAAATCATAGCAGCTTACAGAAATCTTTAACTTTATTTTTCGCCCAAAACAAATAGATTTTGGGGCAGAGAAAGTTTTAATACTGTTCAGTCTACAGTTGGTGACTCACTAACAATATTAGCATCCCCCAGCTTCTCCACACATTTATTATCACCCTCCTTCCCCAGGAGGAAGTAGGTCTTTGGTCCTCCACTCTTTCATCCCCAACAGCGATCCTTTTATTTACCCACCTATCATGCGTGATCATTTAAAATCACGTAAGTGAGAATAAACCGATAAAATTTAAGATACCACTAAGAGAAAAACACTAACTTGGGGCACTCCGCACTCCACCCTCCACCCCCCCCCCCCCCCCCCCCCCCAAACCAGTCCTTCACGAAAAAGAAATCCCGCAAATTAATATAAAATAACATTGTTTTCGGCTCCTTAGTAGTGCCATTAGCTTGGGGGGGGTTTACTGTAAACATGTTAAGTGGGCAATTAGAGCTAAATCTGTCAAATCGTTAAAACTCATATAACTAGTCTGTTCTGGCTAGTTTAGCATTATGATTAACTAACATTGCACCTTCATCAGAGACAATCGAGATTGAAAATAAGCTGAAATACAAATTCCCAGTTCCACGCCATGCTTAAAGGACTTTCACTAACGAAAAACAATAATACGGATTGGCATCATATTATGTATGCACTCACCTTCCCTAGACAACGAATACGGCCAGAATGCAAAAAATAAATGATCTCAAATACTCCTTTCCTGCAAGTCAACTGCGGCCACCGCCCAAAGACGACCTCTGGAAATCTTCAGAGGCTTAGACCGCCTCAATTTATCTTCCTGGAAGCAAAGCCAACAGGTTGCTTCCTCTGGTGTCTCGGGCAGCTGTTCGAAAACATCCTGCCTCCATTTATCCTCAATGCCATTAGAACCTAATCTGATAGTGACTGAAAAAAAAGACGAGTCCGCTTTGACTATCAGGAAATGCTCTAGGGGTTTGAATTATCCAGATGGAGAAAAGATTCTTTGTCAACAGAATATTTGTCAACGGTGTAATACAACAGCGAAATATTAAAAGATGCCAGGGCTAATTAAACAGCTCACTTCAAAGAATCATCTGGTTTCAGGAAATGAACAATTTGAAAATTGTCACTAGTTCCACAGGCATAATATCATAATAAAGTTACTAATCGCACCTGATGTTTTCTTGAATTAAAATATATATGTTCGATACTTCTTCATTTTCTCAAAATTATACTTACATTTGTATCATGTAATACTTCATACACAATAGCACCACTCACTCACCAAAAACCTGTTCACTGTCAACAAGATCCACCACCACAGTGCATAAGCATCAAAGTGAGCAGGTTCCAAGTGTAAGCAGTTATACTGGGTCTGCTGGCCAGGGAACCAGTGCTTAACCTCGTGGTCACACAGGTTTACTTTCCAGTGGGTCCACTCAATCTTTCGCCTTTTGAAAAACATAAAGGGAGTACCACTGAGTCAGAAAACATTTCTTATTTAGCACCACATTACTGAAAGGGACACCATACACTTTACAAATACAGATTAAAGTTATGGCCTGATACATGGCAAAAAGTGGACTGCACAGTAGTCAAGGCCCTACACGATTAACTCCCCTACTACTGCCTTGCACCAAATCCACGGGCTAGTGCTAGCCACGTAAGCTCTTTACATAGATCCCATTCTCCACATCAGCCACGGGGATCTGTGAACAGCTATTGTCAGTGCTCTGCATATTCTTCTGCTGTATACAAATATCATGGTTTCCACTGAGCCGCTTACCTGTGCTCTGCTGGTGCTTAGCTCCGCAGGTACTATTGAGCAATCATGAATCTCATTACGATGGAGAAACTGCCCTGCAGGCCGCCTTCAGACCCATAAGCCTACAACACCTCAGCACTCTCTAGCTTCCCATCGAGGGTCACCCGCAATGCCCAGTGTCTGATCGCAGCCTTTCTTCATCCCCAAACACTACAGAAGCATGAGGTAGGAGACTGGGAAGGGCATTGTAGTCTGCCATTAAGGGGCGAGCTTAAAGAGAGGAAAAAACCCTGCAGTCGGGCAGAGGTCGCCCACTCCAAGGCCTTGCTAACAGTTTTGTCATCTAGGATAAAGGGCCAAATTGAAGATATGAGGAGTGTGTCACAGTCTTTCAAGTGGCAGGCTCCTCTAGATGTCTGAGGCTCTGTCATCGGCAGCCTCATGCAGCAAGCTGTAATCCCTATTTTTAGAGCTACACAGACAACCATTTTGCTGTGTTCTTGTGACCACGTATGTTCCATTCTCAATGTCCTTTAGAAGCCTTTGTGAGCCTGTCTTTAGCTGCCAGGCATTACAATCACTTTTCATGTTATTCAAGAGCTTTTGCATGTTGCTCTGAGTTCTTTCTGAACAGTGCCTTCCCTTTACCAGTCAAGGAGTAGGGCAGCACGTCAGAATCGCGTCCATGTCAGACTTCCATTCCCATCACTGGTTGACTGCCTAAATGCCTGCACTTTCAAGTTGAGCTTCTAGGTGGGATGATGCAGGTTGGTAGAACCCAGCACTCACCAAGAGGGGACACAGAGTTACAAGGGCAGTCGACTTGTCCTAATTAGAGTCACCATATCTAGAGAGCAAACATTTTTTGGAGAATGGATCTAGTAAAATAAAATATGTATGTAGATTTTTTTTATTGCATTTTTAAAACACTGAGCTCGTCTCCTCTCCCCTTCTACCTCAAGATGCTTTACTTAGACTGATATATTTAAATCTTGAATGCAAGAGGAATGCTGGAAAACTCTGCCAATCAACCAATTCTTTGAGATCAACACTAAGAATGACGTAAAGGTAGAGTTCTGTGTGTGCAACTCCTGAGCTCTCTTTAGATTCATCCTCTCTAGAAGGGGACATCTAAGTTTCAAGTAACTTACAACACAGAAATCCTGAGCAGAACAGTAAAAGGGGACGGGGTATAACAAAGAACAGAAGAGTGATCATCGAAACAGATAAAATTGTGTGTCTCTCCTAGCCATCATTACCAGAAGACAAGACTGTAGGAGAAGAATTAGCAACACTGCAGAGTAGTCAGGGGCATGACCATATTCCAAAACACAAAAGTAATATTATATATGGTATCAGTATATAGATGGCTGTCAACTAGATACATCTACAAGGCACACAGTCTCATTGTGAAACATAACTGGGAAATCAGAGCAGACAAATAACCAGGGTCAATGCTTATTGTAAAAATTGAGCAACTATTTGCTAGAATAACCATTTCACTGTTGGACTCTACTTGGCAAAAATAGTTTGGTGGCTTTCAAGGAAACGAAACCTGGCGAAGCCAGTAGGTGTTACTTTAATACGCTACTACATGCAAATACAAGCATGCACAAAAGCTTTGTTATTACTGGGAATAATAGCAAAATGCTATGTGCCGAAATGTGTTACAAGGCAAATTGCTTTCTGTTTAGGAAGCATATAGAAGATAAGGAATTCAATATAGCAAACAGTGTGATGATTGAGTGTACTTTTCAGACGTAAAGTAGTCACGCGTGCATTCCAATGGAAGCCCTTCCTCAAACCAGATTGATAAACTAAACAGCTAATAGTATGAGTTGAGAAAACAATGCCACTATGGGTAGAGCCAAAACCCACAAGGAATATTTTAGAGCATTAGTCAAAATAGCTCAACAGAATACCTCAAAGTCCCACCGGTAAAGAAACAGGCTGCCACTTAGCTAATTTCCAGTAGTTAAGGAGCATTGTTTTAAGCGTGCCTAGCCTTAACTTTTGTTGTCTTAGTCTCTAATTTTCCGTGGTATGCCTGGATGTGGGTCTGGAGACAAAACTATAATAGATGCACCTCAACTGCAATGTTGTAAAAGGCAGTAACGCAAGTACAGTGGCTTATGCTTCAATGAATAGGTCAGCCTAGTAGTTTGAATGAGATTGATTACATTGCATGCTTGTGAATAGCACTGACGGACTTTTCCTAGTTAGTTGCTTAGACAAAGCAGCACCATTATGTCCCTTTTAAGACTACTCTGCATCAAATGTTAACTGCTGCACGTCCTTTATGGAAGTGCTTGCGCTTAACTTATACTTCATACATAGTATTCATGCGTTAAACCATCTTTTTGTGGTAGACAGGGAAATAGGGGCCGTAGTTTTGCGAAACCTAATTATATTACCAAGTGAGTACGCCTTTAAAAATCTAATGTTGAGACCGTCACCTGCAGCTTTTTAAATGTAGTCATCATAAATAAACACACACTCAGAACTCCAGTCTGTGTATTTTCGTACTTGCTCTTATAAGTATTGAAGAACTTGCATTGTTAGAGGCATACTCATCTTCTTGCAGAGGTGTGTTGTCACTTGAATATTATGGCTATGAAAGCAAATGCTTCTCACTGAGAGTTGACAGGCAGGCCAAAATGACGTTAGGGCTGACTTGAAACGGCCATAAACGCTAATGCACTCGCTCGATTCACAGAACGAAAGAAAATTAAACGACTTGCAGCAACTTGCACTCTCAGATGCCAAATCGGCTACTCTGCAGAAACAACCCTAGTACTTTATGAGGATTTATTGTTTTTTAAAATAAGAACTAAAATAAATCATTATTTCGAGAAAAACACTTCTGATGCGGAACGGTTTCTCTTACACTTTTTTACAAGACATCGAGACCGCAGTAAACCCCGTTTCCTGAAACTGTAAGAACCTTTCTACTAAAAAACCCACAATGTGACCATCTGCATGAAGCGTTCACACCATATTTAAAGCGATTTGTCCAATGCTGCTTAGTCGTTAAAAAGATTACTTGGACCGGTGTCTGCACTGCTGGCTTGTTAATCATTAGAGGCTAATACAACTTGGGAGTCAAGGTAGCGAATGCTGATAACACAGTTGATGTATGCCCCTTTTAGGTCAAGTGGACTGGGTAACAGGCACACTCAAACCGGAAAAGAAAGAACTTCCAAACCGGTCAAGAAAGACATCTTAGAAAGACTGAACTTTGGTTGATTTAAACTCCTTCAATGCATTAATATCCTTCGTTTGCAAGCTCAGGGAGCCCCTCGCCACACTCCGAACTAGGTTGGCCTTGTGCTGCACGGTGTGGTGTTACAAGGCAAACGATTCAATTATAAAAAATGTCCCTAAAGAATGTAGACCAGGGTATTTCAAGAGAAATATAGCGGAGCTGTCCAAAATGCCTGAAGGTACATGCTGCGACAAAGACAATCATTATATGAACCAGCCATTTGCTAACAGCTAATTACGTTCCTAAATTCTCTTAAGATTGGAGTAAAGACTGCTGATGGCTTCCCAGTAACCTCCACAGATCAGACTAATTTTCGCAACCAAACGTGAAAGCAGGAAGCTGAACATCTGGTGGACTCAAGCAAAGGCGCAGAAGGAATGATAGTCTGCTGCAAATCAGACGTTACATTTGTTAAAACAAAGTATTGCAGTTTCCAATATGCATATATAAACAGCTCACACGTTTTACTCACTATTACACACCTATTACTAAAACCATCATTATTGAATGTTCCAAGAAGGCTGCACACATTCGTTTTAGATGACCTAAAAAATCATCTTTGATCACTGGCCATTGCAAAATATAGGTTCATACCCTCTTTGATCCCAGAATCTTAAGTCAGACCGAAAACTGCATATAATCCACAGCTTTCTCTGTCCATCCCCTTGAGATGCATCTACATTTGCTCCCTCTGAAAACTGTGCAGGGTGCTAGCTAAACCAGCTGAATCATTTATAAAGCCATTACAACCTGCACCCCTGCTTACCGACTCGGCATATCCGCAGCTAAGACACAATCAGACTACAAATTAAGTGTAAAACAGAAAAAAACAAGACAGCAGGTCTTCTCAATGTATGCCCTCTGGAACATCATCCCAGGATCCATTAGGACAACTCCAACACTGCTCAAGCCTAGGGAAGGGTTATAAGACTCGCCTCTTTAAACAACACTATATCACAATGCATTTACCTCCCCAACAGAGCCTCCTATTATCACTCGTTGGCATTATGCTGGTCTTTGACCATGTACAGCACTCTGCTGCCTTTCTAAACACTCTGTATTGTGGTTTTACTATTGCATTGTTTTGATTTGTCAGAAGTTTAGAACTCTCAAATTCTAGTCGGGGACAGGCTTTGAAGGAGGCAGGCAAGAGCTGGGCTGGGCTACAATCAGCAGAGAAATATGTCATAACAGCTACCTAAACTCAGCAGCGGAATGCCGAACACCCTCACTGAAAAAACTGCATGACTATACAGTGTACAGATAAGCTCTGCCCTTTACCTATGCTAAACCATACCAGTACTTTGTTTATACATAAAAACCTGAATCTACACTTACTACTTATGTTTCAGACACTCATCAGCACCAAATCAAAATCGTAGGAGCGGTGTAAATATTCACTTTCTATTGAACACAACAGAGCCGTTGGGTCCTTGTTCAGTCTGTCTTGGCAAATGCAGAGGCGCAACTAGAGCCAAATTTCGGGAGGGGCTGATAAAAATTTCGGGGGGGGGGTGGTAATTCTTCCAGCCATGGGCAGAGTAGAGGTGCAGGGGCTCTAAGAGGGGGTGAAAAAACATCAAAGCCTCGTTAACAAGTGAATGGTCTTTTAAAGACCTGTGAAGTACTCTGGTGCAGCTGGCAGCTCAAAAACGGTCTGTGTGTACCCGGGAAACTCTCAGCCGGACTGACACACACGACAGGGGGTGGCGGTTGATGCCCGTTGAGCCCAATGGGCGTTGCGCGCCTGAGAACAAGTAACCATATATGAACAATTCTGAGCATGAGAAGGTAACATTTGCCTAAGACCTAACCTTTCCTTCTACACCAATGAACATTTTTGATCTGCACATTTTGAGAGATGAACACGACAATTATGATCTCAGTAAAATAGCTGGAGAGCAGACAAATAGCAAAGAAACCCAAAGATGCCGGCACCACATCGGTTCAAATTTAAACCTTTGATTCATCCAAGGTCAATAAAACGAGCACCACAGGGTTGATTCACTGGAGCAACTTCAGCATGTGGTGTGCTCTGTATGCATAACGTGATACATAAATGTGCTTAGTTATTCAAATTCTAATTGTAAGGAACAATCTATGCTCTGCCCAAAAGCCCAAGTGTAGGAAAGTTTAGGTTTATGATTGGTCCCCTCGTATGTATTGGTTTTGCCTGTGCGTGGCCTTCAAATGGTGTAAAATTGACTAAGCCCATTTGGCTTATTTAAGGACTAATTATGGCCGACATAAGCTGGTGTAGAAATACATCAGTGGTATAAAACCTGGAATTCAGTGTATATTTGCACCATTCACATATTTTAATGCAGATAATTAGCATGAAAGGCTGCAGTCTAAAACGCTCCAGCAGTGGCACACGTCACAGAAAATCATTTTAGCATGCAAACAAAACAGTTAAACATATGTTAAATCCCCCCTAAGTGTGTCTTGAGGCCCACAAAGTGGGGGGCTGATTGTATAAAAGTGGGACAAGTTAAATGGTCAGCTATAGTAATCAACAACAAAGTCCGATTTTCACTATATGGACTAAATAAAGTAGCTTTTCCTACCTACGAAGAGAGCCTGCTTGTGATTAAAAGTTACCTTTAAAACAAATCGGGTTTAGAAAATACTACAAAGCTCACTGAAGGTTTATTTTTTAATAATGATCACACATCTTGTTAAAAAATCTACCTTCATTATTTATCAATACAACATAAAGGTTACTTGTTTAAAAAAAAAATGCTACCTAGAAGCCTGGCAGTCGTAACCAGTCTTAATGATTTCTCTACCTTCCAGTGGTAGGAAGTAGCAGCCTGATGATGATGAAATGGTCTTCCTGATAGAGTACTTTAGAGTAGGCTCTGATAGCAGGAAGACTAGAAGGAGAAATTCTTGGCCACTAAACGTGGGTTGTTGAGATGGTAGATTTCGGAGTGAATAGGACAGATATCTTCAGAAAGGGCCAGGGTTAGTGAGGCTTCTAAGCTGTGACGGGAAACAGCCTTTACAAAGTGGCCATTACCATGCATTACCTTAACCACGCATCCTTAACAACGCAAATGTAACTATTTTGCAGGTAAGTATAAAGTATATAGTTTTTCCAAACAACAAACGAGAGTGGACCCAAGATAAGTGCTGGTTTTCTATTTTATTTCTTTAGAATGTCGCCATGACGCGTTTCGACAGCTCCCTGCCTTGATCACATGACAGCATTACTTCGTGTGCTCAATCTATTTAAAGTGACGGTGTCCAATCAAATAATTCATAGACATAGAAAACATGATTTGCATGATGCTTTCGAAAGCTTGAACAATAATGGCATAAATGCTTGAAAAAGTTATGTAGCTAACAGTCATATAGTATAAATATGTAAATACAGATAAAACTCAGTTAGCAGCCCATTATTGTACGATACATGTATATACAAAAAAACATAATCAGAATTTAATAGTTTGCATAAATGCTTGGTTCCTGAATTATGTGTTGTAAGGCATTGCCGGTTCCATTATAAATGTTTGATAATTTTCTGAAATAGTTTGCTTAAATGCAAAAGAGGACCGGTATAGCCTAATGTCTATTGTATTGAATGGACACATTTTCAAGTGCCTAAAATGTGAGAAAATTTAATAAATTATAAATTATACAAAATCTCCCATATTACAAACAGCTATATTTTACCCTTCTTTTTCCCATTGTTATAAAGTGCCCGTGCTATATTTAATGAAATGTTAACATATTACCTTTGCCTCATCTATTTCGGATTAATTTCTTTTCAAAGTTAAATTTTTGGAGGCAATAAGGGGTGTTTGAAGTACAAGTGTAAAGTCTAGGGTACAAAAGGAGTTTATGGATGTATTTTAGAGTAATTGATTCCCACTATTTGTATTTTAAAATTAATATAAATATGTATATAAATATTAAATACATAAAATGTTAATAAATACAATCCAATTACTAAAATCTACTCCATAAAATTTCCTAACCATTACAATATAAAAGCAGCATAAAAAGAAGAAAATACATAGAGGATAAAAGATCACGGAACTCAGTATATGTTTGATTAAAAACCATTGGGTTATAGTGTGTATGTTTGTTATGTTTGTTATAGATTATACTAAAGATATCATTCTTAGTCTAAATAAGTGTGCAAATCCTCACTAGTGTTTAGGCCCCCCGGCTGCTTTGTGTCCATCTCTAAAATATATTTTGTTTCAAGGCACCTTAGTTTGTGCTCCCGATCACCTCCTCTTTTCAGGGGAGGGATAGCATCAATGACAAAATATTTCAGATATTTCAGATTACTATCATGATGCAATTTGAAGTGCCTAGCTACCGGGTAACTCGGGTCATTGTTAACGATAGCCCTTGTCTGTTGCAAAATGCGTTTGTGGACAGATAACTTAGTGCTGCCTATATATGATAGATTGCAACTACATTGTAGAACATAGATGGCAAATTCCGTCCGACATGTCAGATGTTGTTTTATATCGAAGGCTTTGCTACTAAACGCAGTGTGATATGAGGTTTTATTTATACCATACTGACATGCTTTGCAGCTAGAGCATTTGAAGAAACCATTCCTGGCCACTAACCATCCTATCTGCTGTTGTTCTTCAGGGTTTTTTCGAACTAGAGCATTGGCCATTGAAAATGATGTTCTGTAAGTTATGGCCGGATGCTTAGGGAGCATTGCTCCAATTACTGGGTCATCCTGGACTATAGGCCAATTCTGTCTAATAATGGTTCGCAACTGTTGTTCCTGCCTGGAGTAAGTTAGTATCAATCTAGTTGGTTCCTTACCCATCTCACCTTTGTTTCTGCTCGCTATCTGTGATTTGCTATTGACTTTTAGTAAATCTTGCCTGGAGCGCTTCCTAGATTTGACTATAGCATTGTCAATAGATACACTGTTGTATCCTCTTTCTAGGAATCACTTTTTACTTTCCAGTTGTTTCTCTTTTAAATCATGGTCCTCACTGCAGACCCTACGAATACGCAGCATTTCTCCGTATGGGATGCTTTGTATTAGGTGTGGAGGGTGTGCACTAGATGCGTGCAACATAGTGTTCCCTGCAGTATCCTTGCGGTATAGAGATGTAGTCATGTTGTCATTTACTATGTTGATTTGTACGTCAAAAAAAGTTATGTTAGTGTTGCTAATATTGGAGGTAAATTTCAAATTCACATCGTTGTTATTTAAAGATGCCACAAATTCATGTGCCTCATTATCTGATCCACTCCATATAACAAACAAATCATCTATGAATCTAAGCCAACGGACGATATATATATTATATATATATATATATATATATATATATATATATATATATATATATATATATATATATATATATATATATAGATAGATATATATATATATATATATATATATAAGGGCAATGGAGTTTTTAGGATGGGTGTATTTGGGTGGCAAGAGCATTTTTGGGGTTTAAGGTGGGTAAGGGAATTTGGGTGGCATGGGTATTTTTAGGGTTTAGGGTGGGTAGGGGTATTTTGGGTGGCAAGGGTATTTTTAGGAGGGTAAGCGTATTTGGGTGGCAAACTTATTTGTTAGGGCTTAGGGTATTTGGGCAACACAGGTATTTTTAGGATTTAGAGTGAGTAAGGGTTTTGGGTAGCATGGGTATTGTCAGGGTTTGGGATGAGTAAGGGTAATTATGCAGCAAAGGTATTGTTGGGGTTTAGGGTGAATAAGGGTATTTGGGCGGTAAGGGTATTTTTGGGGTGGCCAGGGAATTCTTAGGGTGGATAGGGGTAATTGGGTAGCAACGGTATTTCTGGGTTTAGGGTAGGTAGGGGTATTTGAATGGCAAGGGAATTTTTAGGGTGGGTAAGGGTATTTGGGTGGCAATGGCATTAGGAGGGTACGCACATTTGGGTGGCAAGGGTATTTTTAGGATTTAGGGTGGAGAAGGGTATTTAGGTGGCAAGGATAATTTTAGGGTAGATAG